>NC_143452.1:3082500-4328750 GCF_987193195.1 Phasianus colchicus
GAGCTGCATGACTTGCAAGGCGAGCTGCATATCTGATGTATGTAGCTAGCTCGGGTGGCTCAGCTGGAGTGGATTTCCTGGTGCCTGATGGATGCTTGTGAAGCCAGACTTCAAACGTTGGGTGTGGGGAAAAGGGAGCACACAGTCATCGGAGCTTGTTTGCTTAGCTTAAGAAATTGGCTTGAAATTGGACAGAAATTGAATCATAGAACCATAGAATGGTTTGGGTTGGAAGGGACCTTTAAGATCATCTAGTTCCAGTTCCCTTGCAATAGGCAGGGATGCCTCCCACTTGATGGGATTGCTCACAGCCCCATCCAGCCTGGCCTTGAATGCTGCAAGGGAAGAGGCACCTACAACCTCACTGGTTGAGCTTTTGTCCCCTTCACTTTCATCACTTTTCTGTCTGTAATAGAGCTCTAGTATTCTGCAGAGCTGAAATGAGCAGAAGGAATGAAATGTGCCTATAGCCCAGAGGTGCCACGGGTCCCCTGCTGTCCCCTTATCCATCCTTCCTTGCTGCCCAGATCACCAGCAAATGGTGTTTGAAGAGTCCCTACTCATGCCACCAATGCAGCCAGCACTGGAATAGCTGTGCCTGATCTGCTTTGGGCTCTCGGTACCATTTTCATGGATATCAGGTTTACTGGGACATTACAGCGAGTATTTTCTCTGTCTGAGAGAGGGGAGAGCAAGCCAAACAGCAGCACTCAGCTAAACAGGCTCTTTCCACTTGGCAGTATAAAAGGTACCTTGCCACGCTTGTAAATACAGTGAGAAAATGGTGTCATCAGTCTGTAATGAGCTATTCCAGCCTCAGATTGCCATCTGTCAATGATATTTTAGCTGATTTTCTTTCAGGAAGGAAAGTGAGCTTATTTCCTTTAATCTCCTGAGAAATTACTCCAGTTATTTACAGCATTGGATTTCCTTAAAAAAAAGATTGTGCTGCAGCTGAGGGGATTATTTGAGCAAATAGAGGGTTTCTGCCTTTGTTTCATGGCACTGGCTCATTTAAAGAGCAAACCTCAGCGAGTGCCTTGCGGAGGCTGCTACAAGTTTCTTTACTTACCATTCCTTATTTCTCTGCCAAAAAAACCCCACCTGATACAGTATTATCAGCTGCACACCCTTTAGAAGTAATGAAACTTGGTCTACCTGGACTGACTTTAAAAGAGTCAATTTTTACACTCATATTTTCATGCTTCTGTTCGCATTCTGTTTTGAGCCTCAGCTCATTGGAAATGCTGTATCATTCCATGACATGAAGCTAGAAACTTCTGGAAAGAAAGCAGGGCTTTCCAGTGTGACCCCAGTGAACTGCTGCAATGCCTGAAACACGCGATCCAGCAGCACCAGCTGAGCTCTGAGCTTTGGTGCAGGCGTGCAGCAGCAGGATGATCTGGGATGTCTCTGGCTCCTTCCTGAGAAACACACTTCTCACTCCCGCTATGCAACTACACTGGGGTAGGATCAGGGATATTCAGACTTTTAATTACACTCGAGGGACTCTGGTGAGATCAAATCCCGGATCTGGAAAGGAGGTGGAAGCACCTGAAGGCAGTCGCGTGCAGCTAATGATGTGCAGGTTCAAAACTGGGAAACACGTCCCCATAGAACTGTTCTTCCCTAAGCACCACACTGCCGCTTATTAACGTAGCTGTTGCCCGAATAAACCTAAAGAAGCAGCTCCAAACCCAGCATTCATTTCACTGCCATCTAATGATTTTCCCCCGTCCTTCCACATTAGTTTTCTTTTAGCAGGAGACATCATTTTTCATATGACTTTCAGCTACCTCCAGTTGCAGCTCTGATGTCTGCTTGGTGCAGTAAACGTGGCTCTGCAGCTACTGCTCAGGGGCAGATTCTGACCCTGAGTGCTCTGGCGTTTCCTCCCTTCACCAATAAATCCACACAGAGCCATGCAAGGTCCGTGGGGCCGCACTGGGAGTTAAGGCAGGATGCAGGGAGGGGAGCTGACCCCTGCTGCACACACAGCTTTGGCATTAAATACTCGATTACCACAAAGCATGGCCAACTCACACTGTTTTAATATGGTTCACTACTGATATTTGTTTGGGCTTTTTCCCATTTTTTTTAAATATTAGGAGGAAGTTTTTCACCCAGAGGGTGGTGAGGCACTGGAACAGGTTGCCCAAGGAGGCTGTGGATGCCCCATCCCTGCAGGCATTCAAGGCCAGGCTGGATGTGGCTCTGGGCAGCCTGGGCTGCTGGTTGGTGACCTGCACACAGCAGGGGGTTGGAACTGGATGAGCATTGTGGTCCTTTTCAACCCAGGTCATTCTGTGATTCTGTAATGATTCTATGATTCCATAGGCTCTATTACCAGAGTCATGCTGGCTGAGAAACTCTTGTTTTTCCCCCCACCCTAAAAGTAAGTTTCTACTTCATGATTAAAGACAGAAGCTTGAAGACGTGATTAAATGCGTTTGAAAGCTTTTAAAGAAAAGCAGAAGGTAAATAACTCATTGTGTATTATCTTTCAGAAAGGCTGCACCTCCTGTTGTTGTGAGGGCTGACGCATGACCTGAGTTGTTACAGTTCATGGCAAAGTTTGATTATTTTGTTGTTGCTATCATTCACATTGCTCACTGAGTTCATGTAGTGCACGTTCGTATTGCAGGAACTGATTTCTCTGTTTGGATCGCTATACAGATAGGTTGTTTGTGCAAAGAGGAGGAAGAAGCAGAGGTGTGTTGAGTTTGGATGTGGTATCTCTGCAGAGGCTTGAGGATCATAGGGAAGCACCTTCCTAAGCATCTTCCTGCTCCCCACATCGAGCTGATCTCTTTCAGAGCAGCTCAGGAGCTGCTGGCACTCTGCTTCCCAACCCAAGAGCTGCTGTGCTCTGTTTGCAGCCATCTTCTGCTGTGCTCCAGAGGCTGCTGAGCTCTGGAAGAAAGAGCAGAGCTCCTTGTTCCCTGCTCCTGCTTCTAGCACGGGGCTCTTTGTATTGTGGTTTGCCAGGGTAACCACCCACGAGCAGGTTTTGTGCTGAACACAGTGCTTCCATCCGCCCATAAACAGCCACAGGCCACCAGGACTTCAGAGCAGCTCCTTCCCCAGCTCCAGGAACATCCCATTTCCCATTAAAAAACCCAAACAAACGATAATGTTGTACCACAGATAAATGTATTTACTGAGATACCACAGAGTGGAACATTTTATCATAAAGTACATTGCAGAAAATTGCATCCTGGAGAGCAGTACTTTTTCTGCAGGTTCTCCTCCCTGTTGAAAATACAGGATTTCATGCATGCAGGAGTCTCTTGCTTGGTACAGAACTTACTGAGGTTTGTATTTCAGTAAAGCCTCAGTTTTGCAGCAGTGAGCAAAATCTATTCAGGAAACACATGGAGAAGTACAGGAGTAGTAAAAAGAAATCTTCTGCACTCCAAATGTGCTAAATAGTTGCTGCTCCTTCACTGAGAAGGTCTGTGCATATCCACAGGGAGGATGCAATGGAGCTGCAGAGGTGGAACTGCTGCGGTGCTGGCACTGCAGAGCTGCTGCTCACTGCAAGGGTTCAGCCCTGCCCATCCCAGCAACCCCAGCGCCAGGTGGGACCAGGCTGGGGAATTCCCTTAAAGCATGTTTTGTCAAACAGCCCCTAGTTTTGTAATTAATTTTCTTTGCTAATCCCATGGCTTACAATCCAGAATGCTTCAGGACTGCCTTCTGAAGCCCAGACTTCAGTGTGTGCCCAGCATCCTGCTGTCCCAAAGCCCTGGTGTCTCAGGATGTGAGCCATCAGCTCTCCATGTGCGCGTTGAGCCAGGCACTGCGCGGCACTGCTGCTGCTAAAGGCTGTGCTGAGAGGTTGCTGGAATGCGTGTAGTGAGAGCGCCGCAAATTTCATTTACAGTCCTCAGAGCCTGCTAAGGATCTCAGCGCAAAATGAAGAAGGGAAAACCTATTTTTAACATCTTGGAGGATGAATAGAAAGCGGTAACTGTTTTTCTTGCTTAACTTACACTTTTGTTCCCTTCTATCTAAACATAGTCTTGGTGCTTCTTTATTTCAGGCTGTAAAATTCCTGGAGGTTGACTAGCTGGAAAATCAGGGGTGACATTGAGTTTAAACTTTCAGACTGAAAACTCTTTGAATGAAATTCTTCCTACACTATTCACCCACTTTCCATTGATACTCTTTCTTTGTTTTGGTAGAGCCCCACAGATTTGGTCTGTTCTGTAGTTATGCTTGTGGGCCAAAAAAGACTCATTTTAGCCAATGTATTTCCCCAAATGCATAGAATTAAGTTTGCATGAGATGCATTTTGATTTTTATCTCAATGATAGATCTTTATATAAACATCTTGATAACAAACATTCTGTATTCTCCATTCTGAAAAATGAAATGGGGACTGGCAAACGTTAGAACAGAGAGCACCTTGCCCTATGGAAGCACAGCTTCTGCTCTTTTAAAATGTTATCAAGTTACAGAAACCATGGTGGAGTGAAAACATCTTCGAGCTGTCAGGGTCCCCATGAAATCCTCCATCAAATAGCAACATCTCTCCCAGAAACTGAAGGTACGGGAAGGAAATCAGGAAAAGGCTCACATGGCACAGAGACCTTATAGCCCTTCCAGTACCTGAAGGAGCCCACAGAAAAGCTAGGGAGGGGCTTCTTATAAGGGCAGGTGGCAACAGGACAAGGGGAAATGGCTTTAAACTGGAAGAGGGTAGATTTAGACAGGAAGAAATTCCTTATTGTGAGGGTGGTGAGATACTGGAACAGGTTGCCCAGTGAGGTTGTGGATGCTCCCTCCCTGGGAGCATTGAAGGCCAGGCTGGATGGGGCTGTGAGCAACCAGGGCTGGAGGGAGGTGTCCCTGCCTACAGCAGGGGGTTGGAACGAGCTGATCTTAAGGGTCCCTTCCAACCCAAACCTTTCTATGACTCTATGATTGTATGATTGTATGGCAGGAGATAAGCCAGGTCTGCCCAGCAGTGAGAGAGTCAATGCTTCTGGCAGTGATCTTCCTTTATTTTCGTATGTGAAGAAAATAAAACACCCATTCATGTGCAAGTGGTTACAGTCAGGGAGCCTGAAAATGAAAGCACTGGCTAAAAAAAAAACAGCAGAAAAAGGCTTGCAGTTTAGGTGTTCTATATGGCTTTGTTTTAAGAAATATTAAAATTGTGACGAGTCTTAAGGATCATTGGCCTCCTGAGGTCGGTTGTTCTGTAATTGTATAAAAAAGAGACTCAGGCCTCCTGGTCGTATGGCAAGATCTCCAATACACTTGTGAATACTGAGGGTAAGTAACCGTGTCCAGCTCCAGTGGGAGACAAATTCATTGCTGCAGCAAAGGTTTTCCATCATATTGCTGTAATTTGATAATTTCAGCGCTGCTGGTAAGGGAGTCTACAGCAGAAGCTTAGAGAATTATCAGCTAATAGCTCCTGGAGGCCTGCAGCTGATATTAAACTTGAACTTTTATGAAACTGGATTTTCTTCTACAAAGTGGTAAAAAGCATACAGTGCTAAATGTGAAAGCATTTTCTCCCTTTGCGTGGGGAGCCTGCTGTCCAATCCCCCAGCAAAGACACGACTCAGTGCTGGGGGATGGCGGCGGGATAGAGAAGGTTCTGGAAAAAACGTGGCAGCCACCATTGCTCAGGACAGCAGCTGCAATTGGTGTGCACACAAAGTGGGGGCAGCTCGGGTTTGGCAATTCAGAGCCACTGATTTCAGTGGGCTCAGGAGCACGTGCAGAAGGACCAATTTAATCAAAGAACCACATCTGGACAGGAATGAGGAAATAAAAGGCACAGGGAGCAAGTGAAAAACTCAAATCCTGGTGGGATGTAACCTGCAGTGGCACGCTCCTGCATTTAGCTAATGCAGTGAGCAGCCAACATCACTAGAAACAGATATCTAAGTCTGTATCTCACTGGATAAACTTGGAACGGAGTCAGCAGCATCCTCTGTTGTGTTGGCAAAGAGGAAAGATTCACTGCCCCAAAACAAGAAAACAAAAGGAAAAAAGCCACCCACAACCTGGCAGAGGGAACGCTGCTATTTGGGGTGACCTTCTCTCTTCGTATATCTGTGGAATACAGAAAGGTGCCTTCGTAAAAGCAATACACTGCCAAAGTGGTTATTTCAGTGCCATCGTGTGTCAGCTGGCATTTGTGTGCTTGTTGTGACTTGCATGATGAGAATAAATTCTATAAAATGTCATATTTTAGTCAGCTGAGTTTTAGAGAAGAGCTCTTTGCGTGCTAAACGAAGTGTGGTGAATATCCTTGAATTAATACCTAAGTTCTGTGCATGGGTAAAGTTGCTTTGGTCTGCAAGCGTATGCTTAAGAGAATTTTACCAGAAGACAAGCAAACCCGTGCCAACTGCAGCACGTGCATTGCACTCCAGGTGAGATTGCACACCACTGGGAAGTGACCCCAGCTTTGCAGGAATTGCAACTGTCTGCCTTTGCTCACAAGGCAAGACTTGACAAATTAACCCAAGAATGCAAAATATAGGGACTGGATCGGTCTTTTATTTTTAATTAATTGTAATTAAGTGCATCCCGTTCAGAGGAAATTAGGTCAGGAAACCCTCATAAAAGCTTCCAGGACTGTATGCCACTCAACTTGGCAGGCTCCACAGCAAGGAGGGGAGACCTTCAGCATTAAAAAGCTGAGTTTCATGTGCAGTTAGGTAAAGGTTTGATAACAGCAGTCTTGTGGTATGCTCCTTCCTGTAGCCTACAAGTTAGTCTGCTCAGTCATCCCTACAGGACTGAAGCTAGGAAACTCACAGTTGTTATAAAACCATCATTACAAGCCTATGGGGATATAAGAAAGAAAATCAGTTGGCACTTTTCTTAGGTTCTCACAAAGTTTCTCTGATTGCTGCATCAGTAAAAGGTGTGATTGCTCCATGGTTGGGAGCAGCTGTGCAGGGCTGGGGGGAGGCAGCTTCCAGAGCACAAAGGAGGGAGAGGTAGGAACCAAGCCAATGAGTGAACAGAGGGATACAGGTGTTTGCAATCAGGGAAAGGGTCAATAAATGCCCTGCAACTCCAACCTGCTGTGCTGGTTTTGCTGCAGGATGGGGGGGAGTACCTGAGTTGAGGTTAAACCTATGAAGGAGGGCTTGTCTGGAGGGCTAAGGTAGGCTGAAGGTTTAAAACTTCTACATTTTGTTTTGTCTTTGGTGTTTTGTGCTTTTGTTGTTGCAGGAAAAAATAACTGGTCTAACTTGTTCTATACTGTAACCTGCTTTTTTTTTCTATCTTTTCTTGGGGTCTGTTAAAGGGAAAGGTTTAGGCAAGCCTGCCTCAGAGTCTGGTCTGATTTGTGATCCTCCCTTATCTTTGATGTAAATCTGTGGGCTAGTACCCAGTGGTGATTGCATATATATATATATATATATATGCTCAATTTTAGCTAAAAGAATGAATGCTGGAAGGAAACTGCGGTATCAGTCTAACTTGTTCCAGGTCAGGGTGGTTAATTAAAGAGGAAAATCTAGCCTGTGGCAAAGACCAGTAGGGTCTAAAGTGCGCAGAGTGAGGAAAGATTAAAATATATGTAAAGATAACCTGCTTTTGATTGCTGCAGAATTCCTGTTCTTTAAGTCAAATCCCTGCTCATCCAATGCTGTTAGCAAATCTGCAAACTTCAGCAGAAGTTCAGCGGTTTGAAGCCTGCTGTGCCGAATGGTATTTGGTTTGTAGGCTTATCTTGTGTTGTAAGGTGCTGTTGTGGGTTGAGAGAAGCGTTTCATTTAAAATATGCATGGGCGTCTTTTGTTGTTGTTCTCCCCCAGTGAGGGGGGCCCCTCTGGTGAAGGGAGAGCTGTGGGTTGAGGTGGGCAGAGAAGGCTCTGCAAGATGTGGGCCTTGGGGAGGGGGTGGCCAAAGGGACCTGGCCAGTCTTGGAAAGTGCCCTGGATGAGGTTCCAAAAGGGGTTCTGTGAGGCACTTGCAGAGCTGGCAGTAATGCCATAAATTAAACTGGGTTAAAAGCAAGCCTGTGGAGATGACCTTGTGTGCATGGACATAATGGTGGGGAGCAGACTTATTAAAATTTTGTTCTACTGTATTGGTTTCTTCTGTTTTAGAGTTGCATCTGTTCAGTGCTTCTTCAAAGAAAAAGTGGGTTTGAATTCCAGTTTGGAGGTCTAGGGAGCTGTGGCTTGGCCTGAACTTTGCTGTGTGTGGGAGGGCAGTCCTGCTGCAGCATGGGCAGAGTTGCTCTGAGTTGATACAGAGATGTGGAAGTTATTCTGTGTGCTGTGCTCTGGTTTTGGGGAGCTCATCCTGCTTTAATCTTTCCAGTGGTACCTCTGATAATGAGAATGCAAGTTCTTCAAAAGGATTTGGAAGTGTTGACAGTGAATTATTATTGGTCTATTGAGTGTTTAAATTGCTAATATTATACTCAAAAGCCTGCTTTACAAGGCAAGCTCTTCTTGAAAGATTTATGGCTGCAGTCACAGAGGGTCTAGTAAACTTAGCAGTGAGTATGAAGCTGTATCAGTCACAGCTTTCTGAAGTGGATTACTGTTTGCAGTGCTTGTGATGGCTGCTACCTGTTCTCAAGCCTTTAGCAGGTTGACCTGAGTGGAAGGTGGTGGCAGGAGGAGTTCTTTCTGGAAACTAGAAGACATTAACTGATGTGTGAGAGCATGGTCGTCTTGGGACACGCTGATGGAAGTTTGCATCCTCTATGTGAGAAGCAGGTGGAGGGGAGATGAACTCAGGAGTGAGTTCCAACCCTTGGGAAATAGTGCCCTTCATGTAAGCTTCTGGACACCTTTCTGGTAGCAAAAACCAGAAACATGCACATAGAATTGTAGTTCAAGGGATGCTGCATCATCCCTGTGATTTTATTATAGGCTCAAATGTATTTGGGGTTTTCTTATTCAGTAAAGTGAATTTACTAATAATTCAGTAGCACCTAGGATTTGCTTGCTCGTTTTTAGATGTTTTCTTCAGTGTGATGGCAACTGCTATTTTGTTGCAGCAGAAATAACACCCCCACTCCCCATCCACACGAGGCACTGAGCTAAGAACCGCTGCATGAATAGCAACCCTGAAATCCAATCTAATTTGAATGAACTGCTTAGCAGAGGTACGGCTCTTGCCTTTCCATATTCATATGTACCAAAAGTAATCAAAGTTGCCTTTCTATTCATTTTCTTTTGTACATCAATCTAAAAGAGTTCTGGAGTGTAATTTACGGCACAGCTCCTGTGCTTTGCTCTATTCTGAAATAATTAGGAGATTATTTTGGTCAATATGAGTGAACTCTGATTTAATGCTTTTCAATGGCTAGTAGCATTAGTGACTCTTCAAGGATTAGAAGCTTAATGAAATGCACACATCAGGGCAGTGGTTTAATCTTGTTCTCATAAAATCTTCACAACAAGATAATAAACCGTAGGAGCAAAAAATCATTTTGACAAACCTGTCTAGCTTTCAGGCTGTGTGTAGTCTGAGATAATTACCTATGGGCCACTTCTGTCATATGGGGGATTGCTGAAAGGGCAACTTTAACTGAAAGTATGAAGGTACTGCATAGGCAACGGAAATTCAAGGCTAGGAATTGAGAGTAAGAAATCTCCCTTTCTTCTGTGCTGTGAGGTATCATCAGATGTATCAAAGCGTGTGTTTGCATCAAGTCGCTTGAAACTTTCCAGTGTTTTCATAAGGAAAAGAATCCCTAAATATTATATTGGAAGGAACCACTCTGGATCAAGTAGCTTTGAATTCATTTTCAAAACTTAGCAGTGGAACAGCACAGCATTCACAGCCTGAGTGGTTTTGGTAACTTCTGTTACCTCTTGAAGCCAATTCGTTTTATTTCGGTCAGTCAAGCAAAATCTCTTCAGCTTTTAAAGATGAACTTCTTCGTGGTTGTTGGAAGCATTGGCTTTGTTTGGTGGCTGTGCAATGGCCTGCAAGAAACAGGTGGGGAGTCTCTGTCCAGTCTGCAGCGGGTGGGCAGTTCTTATGTCTTGTGTAAGGGTGGTGTTCTGCTTCCTTGTAGTGGGAGCCTTTCTTCCTTTCCTTCACGAACTGGGGAATACAGGGACTGGGCAGAAGGGAAAGTCCTCTTGTAACTGATCCTATACTCTGCAGCCTGTTAAACTTGCAAGTCGTCAGGTTCAGAGTGGTGTTCGAGGAAGGATTTCTGCCACAAAGCCAGAAACGAAGAAATTACTCACTGATTAACTCATTTAAATTACAAAAAAAAAAATTTCTAAACTTGATCTCCTGTGCTGACCTACTGCAGGCTGTGAATTCCTATCCCTTTTCCCTTCTCCTCCAGCCTTGCTTTGGTCAGCATAGGAGCAGTCAGGTGCTAGACGTGGTCTCCTACCTCTGCAGGAAAAGATACCGTGTTGGCAGGCTGCCCTTCAGATAGGGAACTGTTGCAGAAGCCTAGAAGAAAGAAGTATTTGAATGGGAAGGCAAATGCTATGTTGTACACAGCATTGTTGTACATGTTGGAACTCAAGTATAAAAATGTTGCAGCTTTAGATAATCTTTTTTTAAAGAATGGAGTTGAAAACAAAGGTGGATGATGTTAGTTTCTTATCAGACTTCATGCTGAGTTTTTCAGGGTGTTCCTTTCTGTATCAGCTGCTCTGTGGGCACCATTGAATTGCTTTGTGGATGGTTATGAAGTGGGTAGCACCCATTACATGGTGTGATTGCCAGAGATAAGATGGACCAACAGTTTAGGGTGAATGTAAAAACTTCTGCACTTGAATATCTTTTCAGCAGGCTCTTTGTGCTTTTTTTGGTGCAACTCAAATAATGGAGATGCTGGGAATAGGAGGGGGAGCATCTCTTGTTAGATTTATGTAACAGTTTGAAAATGAGGGGAACTTGCATAGGGGAAATCTCATTTATCATTAGCACTACTTCTGAAGTTGGACTTCTAAGATGGATGTGAGGAGGCTGAATAAGGCTCCAGGGAGGTTGAGACGTATTTTCCTAGGGATAATGGCAAGACTTCCTTGAAGTCTCTCTGGTTTCCTCAGTCTGGGTGCCCTTAAGCTGCTGTGCTGACATCTCGCTCCATATTTCTGTCTTCCTGGTAATCAAAGCCTGAATAGTTCTTACTACGTTTAAATGAACTGCTTTCTGGTACTGTGATCCAGCTGAGATTTTCATTTTTTATGCTTTTATACAGTAATTTACAGTAATTTAATCTGAATTTGGATGTAAACAAAGCACATAAATCGAAGTTCTCTTATTGATGTAAAATCTCAGACCAATGAATGTTTGTTTGAATTACGGTGTTCTGATTGAATACTAAGATAATTGTTCAAACTGATCAAATATCTTTAAGTATTATTTGAAAGCAGGTAGGATATAGCTATGTCTTTTATTAGGGTTCTGTTCCAAACCAAGTAATTTGGAAGCTGTTTTTTTGACTCTGGCATCGTTTGTAGAATATTTGTCTTACTAATGAACTAATTGATTGAGCTCAAAAATTCTGCCCTGGATCTGGGTCTTATTGGTTTATAATGAGTTTACTCTGACTAGATATACTACTGACACATCTTTATCCTTTACTTTTTGAGGCGATGCGATGCTTGAAGGGTTCTTATCTTTGGGATGCTGCTGGTGACCAAGAATGCTTTGCTGACTAGATTACCTAGTCATGCTGTCCCTTTGTGTTTAGTCACTGGCACTTCTTCCATACTGTGGTGTGTTACAACAGCAGTGAATTCCAAGCAGTGCACAGTCCTGTTTTGAATGGGAATTGAAAAATTGTATGGATGCAACCATATCTAAAGCAGAAGGGGAAGGCCTGTAGGTGATGCCAGGTGGTCTGGACAAAGTAGGAAGCAGGAGAAAGGGGAACATGGTCTTGTTTGCCTTCATAAAACAAGGCTGTGGTACAATATATAGCTGAGTGAACCCACTGGTTATGAAGAAATTAAATGCAGCAATGGGAAAATCATGAGTTTGATGTACCCAAGGTGGAACAGTTTAGCAGGAGCAGGGAACAGCCATGTTCTCAAGTATCTTGACAATGAAGTAATGACAGAAATCAATTTTTCTTCAGTACACTTGGCAGTAAAAGCTATTCTCCCTCCAGAAGTCTAGCAACCTCTGAAATCAGGAGATGAAAGTACAGACCTGGGAAGGATCTTAAGAGAGCAGAGCATGCAATAGATGAGCTGTGATGGAAATTGCTTGAGTAATAATGGGTGAGGAGGCAAGGAGGGGCTGCAGCTGTGTGTGGAGGAGAAGATCTTGTTTAAAGGGAAGCAGTGTGTAGCTCATCAAGAGATCTGCTGCAGGATGTACCATTCTGTGGCTTTTATAATGAGATGTGCAGGTGACTGCTGGTAGAAAGCTGCTTAGTGTGGCTCAGGACTGCAGGAATTCATGAAAACGAAAGCAAAAAGTGTGCAGTATGCATAGACTGCAAGGGTTTATTAAGCCAAGTGCACACCTCAATAGGTGCTCAAGTTTCTAAAGGATGTTTCCAGTGTGAGGATAAACTCCCATCATCCTCTCACCTGTTGAAATCGTAAGTGGCCCAGTGTCATAAATACCTCAGTGCTGGATGTGTTTGAGTACAGAACTGGCTGCTATAAGCTCAAGTAAATAAACAAAGTGAAAGAGGGAAATAAATGAATGTGGCCTTGAAAGAAGGCAGGCTCTTGTAAAGGAACTGAGTTGGTCATAAAATGTTTTTATGTGGATTTGTGTTGTTGAAATGAACTAATAAGCTCTTCAGTAGTGCAGAGCAAAATTAAATATCCAGGGGGATGGGGAACTGACCACTCATGCTGACAGAGGATAGGCCATGAGCTGGGCCCTGTTGAGAGTATACTGGAATAATAAAAGTAAATTGCTGAATTTAAGGGTTTTAGGACTTTAGACTCTGATTGCAAGACACTAAGGCTGCCTTTAGGAAAAGCTTTCAGTATGAATTGTAGTCACATGCCGTGGTCCTGGGAAGACCTGACCTGCAGCCAGCTGTAAGGAAGGCTTGGTGTCTGTAGCAGACATGCTGGTGAGGTTCCTATATGGGCAGGAGGCAAGGGTCAAACCCAGATCCTAAGAAATGGGACTGCTGTACATCTTCAGGGAGAATGCCAAGAGATGAGCCTCAAAGTGAGGCTGATGTCATGTTTAGCTTATCTCCATTCATCAAAATTATGACATGTAGGGATTATGAAATTGTTCTGAATGAAGTCTTCAACTTAGGTGGTTGCTGTGCTCTGTACACCTGTGACTTGCTGCTTATGCTGTGCATTGGTGTCTGCATGGCTGGGGGAAGAAAACTAATGGTAAGCTGAGTGCATTGCATGTGAACTGCTGGCTAACACATAATCAAGTTTAAATGTTATAAATAAAGCTTATCCCAAGGGAAAGCTAGGATTTTCTGAGATGAGGAAAATTTGTTGAAAGACATGTTCTATAGTGAGGAGTGACAAGCCTTCTGTGCTGATAGAAATGAACCTGAACATCTGTCACTGGAAAAAGTGTCTCAAGGATGACAATGAACAAGTTCTTACTCTACTCTTCCTGCAACCAGCTGTGAAAGACTTGCAGTGGAAGGGCACGTGGGGAGAGCCATGCCCTGGTAGTTGTTACTTTCTGAATGTGCATGCCCTTCAGGCTTGTTAGCCACACTGTGCTGCTTTTGCACTGCACTGCTGTATCTTCACTGTGTTCAACACCCATCACCTGCTGGGAGGTGTCACGTGCACACAGGGTTTTCTAGAAGCCTAAACAATTCTTAGTGCCCTCTTGCATCTTGGAGTCATTTTTTGCCATCCTGGAAGTGATGCCAGCAAAGATCTCACGTGATGAGCTGTCTTTCTCCTAGAAGGTGTAGATCATTTGCAAACAGTCTGTTGGAAGTCCTTTGAGAAATCTGTGGGTAATAAAGACCAGTTTCAGTGCTGGGAGATCAGAATTCTGTTTCTTTTTTTCTTTTTTTAAGAAAGGAGAGAGGGTTTTCCTCCCAGAGGGTGGTGAGGCACTGGAACAGGTTGCCCAAGGAGGCTGTGGATGCCCCATCCCTGCAGGCATTCAAGGCCAGGCTGGATGTGGCTCTGGGCAGCCTGGTCTGCTGGTTGGTGACCTGCACATAGCAGGGGGTTGGAACTGGATGAGCATTGTGCTCCTTTTCAACCCAGGCCATTCTATGATTCTACAAAAGCTTTCCAAGATTGACCAACCAAGAGGCCTGTGGAATAACATAAGTAGGATTACAACACCTAGGTGGTGTGAAGAGACCACAAATGGGTTAAAATCAGCATCTGCAGCTCTAATGTCACTGCCTGGCTCCTCTGCTCTGGTAATGGGGACCTCAAGGTGGCTTGAAGACAGAGGGCAGTGAGATGAGTGCCTAGCCATGGCCTGGTGCCTGATGTAGTGGCAGGCAACCCTGCTAGGGGTGGGGGGGGTTGGAACTAGATGGTCTTTGAGGTCTCTTCCAACCCAAGGTGTTCTATAGTGCAGCTGTGTGCATGGATAGGGTGTCCTTCATGGGGCGTTGCATTTGTTCACTGTGGCATGCCCTGAGTTCAGGGCGCAGCTCTGAGCAAGCGGAGGCCTCCTGTGGTTGCTTTTTTTCTTCAGCACAATTGAGATTGAGAAAGTTTTGTGCACTGATTGATGTTTCTATTCTGAGGTATTGATTGGGTTTGTTGAAAATGGTCAAACAAAATAAAGGAGCATTTGGATCGGTGCACTCTGAGAAATTCATCTCTTGCAGACTCGGTGATTGGATCACGCTGGGCCTTTTTTCTTTGCACGTCTTTGTTTCAGCCAGGTATTAAAAGCCCTTCTGATCCCACAGCCAAGAGGCACAGCAAACAGCTCTGTTGCAAACAACATGCACGCACTGTGCAGGAAAGGAGGGCTGTCACTGTGACCCTGCCTTGACTCCAGTTATTCAGGCAGAGGCAGAACTGCCTTTTGGAGAAGTCGTTCCCAGCATTTCAGATGAGTTTGTTTCATTTTTGGGAAGATGCGAAAGTAGAATTGTGATCTGTTTTACTTGAGAAGCTGATTACTGTGATAGCACTCTGCCGGAGGCTGGGTGGGTCTTGGTGAGAACTGCTTAGCAGTCTGCTGAATGACATTCATACCTTCCCATGTATTAAATCCAATTTGGTAACTGTAAAGAACTCTGCAAAACCTGACACCTCTGAGGGCTGCGGTAACTTCAAAGTCAGCACGGCAGAACTGCTTTCTGTCACCCAACTCCCTGAGGTGAGAAGAGGCTGCACCTCTTTGTCAGGAGGGATCTCATGGGGGGCTTTTTGGATCCTGGTTCTGGGCTCTGTAACCTTGGGAAGCTCGTGTGCCACATGGCTGAGGAAAGAGGTGTTGGCAGTTCAGGGCTGTGTGTGCAGCAGCAGTGAGGTGTCCAGAGGATGCTGGACACAGGGATGAGACTGAGGAAGCACTTGGTTCCTGAAGGGCACTGTAGGAAAAATAAGAAATACAGAACAACTTCTTTGCTCGTGGAAAGTAGCACAGTGATCAAAGCACTGAAATGAGCTGAGGCTTCTGGGGCAGAGCTGCTTCCAGGGTTTTGGGAGAGTTGCTGGTGTGGCTTTTGAGACTTAAAGGATTAGCTCAAGAATTCAGACATCCATGGTTTGGGTGCAGTAAGCTCTGTATATGTGCCACTCAATCCCAAATGACTCCTCTGTGGGAGCATCCTGCAGCTTGATGTTGAGTGGTGAAGACCTGGAACATCAGGAGCCCAGGGACAGCCATGGGCTGCTGAAGGCCTCAGCTGGCTCATCCTCCCCAACAGGCCGTGTGGGCTGTGTTTCTGTTGTGTATGCCTGGCTGCTTGCATGGGATGCTGCAGTGGCACTGGATCCTCCTGCCCAAACCATGCATTCTGTGCTCTGTGCCAGTTGCAGGTGTTGGTGTGTGGAGCCTTGAAACTGGTTGGAGGTGGCATTGGGCTCTACTGTAAGCAACCTGAGGGCAGGTTATGTTGCAGGCATTATGGCTGGGGCAGTGCACTGGGCCATGTGCTTGTGCTGCAGGTTCCTTGTCTTGTACCTGGAGTGGTCTCCAATGCCTCCTACGGTTTGGTTACAGCAGCTGATCTCTACTGCACATAATAAACTCAGATTTGCCCTTAAGATCACTTTATTCACCTGAAGAGAACATGCCAGCTAACTTTGCAGTGGTTCTGATATCTGAGGACAGAATGTGTAGGGTAAATAGGAACCCACAGCAGTTGCAGGTGTTGTTCTCGCAAATATAGGTTGATTTACTTTACTGCCTGTCCATTTAGAACAAAAAGTTAGTCGCTGTGCTGGAGGAAAGTGTGCTGATGTTCTTCTGTGCTGACAGCTAAATGACTGCATCCGCAGCGCCTCTTTGCTTCAGCGTACGGCTGTTGTAGTGGAACACTTTTAGTGGATTAATTTGTTTTAAAAACAGTTGATTTAGCCTTCGCTATAGCATTAAATTCTGCTATTCTGCTTTCTGGGAAATAATTTCTCTTTTGTTGTCTCAAAGTGAAAAAAAATATTTCAGCTGCTTGGCAGAAGAATTAACAGACGTGGTTTTGAGATAATGTGTTCCAAGTTCCAAAATCTCTTAGGGGGAAAAAAACAACAGCATAAAAACCCCACAAACAAACACCAGAAGTAACGGCTGGGAGTGAGGTGGCTTACTGTTTAATACCTTCCTACAATAACAAATTGCCCAGTTCCAGTGCTTTTATTACTCTGTTATTGACAGAGGCTCATTTTTGAAGTCACCAGGTAAAAGAAAATCAGGACTTCCACTGTGCTGCCTGCATTTCTGAGGGAATTTTGGTTTAATGTATTAGAACAGGGAGAGCTGGTGGATTTTAAGGCAAGGATGTATTCAACTTGGAAGCTCTTAATTCTGACGCCCATTCTGTAACATGCAGCTTACAACTGCGAAATAGCTGTAAATGTCAGTGTTCTGTTGTGTGGGTTAGCAGCATGCTGTGTGGCCTCAACTGTGTTTTGGGAAACAGTCATTTCTTTTCAGCAGTACTTGGTGCATATGTTTGAGCTCCCGTGGGTAAAAGGTGGGAGGATGTTGATATAATCCAGATCGAGAGCTTTCTTGTAAAGCGTGGTCACTTAGCTCACTCCTAATGGTAGGAGAGTGGTGAATGTGGGTGTCCTCAGTGCTTTGCTCACTCATCAGATCTGGGATGCTGCTGGGGTGAAAAGAGTGGTAGATGCCTACATCAGTAAAAAAAAAAAGTCATGCTAGGGGGAAGCCCCAGCTGAACCATTTGGGTGTAATCATAGAATCACAGGAAGGTTTGGGTTGGAAGGGACCTTTAAGATCATCCAGTTCCACCCCATGCTGCGTGCAGAGACACCTCCCTGCAGACTGAGTTGCTCACAGCCCCATCAAGCCTGGCCTTGAATGCTTGAAAATAGTTGAGTTCTCCTCTTAGGCTCCGAGTCATGAAGGAACAAAGGGACCTTCCCAGCTGTGGAAATGCCCTTGTCACTGGCTCTGAACACCTATAAATGTGGAGATGTTTCCTGGGTGCGTGGTTATTGACCTGTCTGGAGCTGAGTGCTGATCCCTGCTGGGTGCAGTCTGTGTTAGGATGCATCTCCCAGCCACAGTTTTTAAATGTTACCCTCTTGTGTTTCTTTCCAAGTCTGCAAGAACAAGACTGGTTTCACAGCAGCTGTGGATGAACTGCACTGCTTGTAGAGTGTGCTCTCTATCATGTTAATAAATAATTCCAAAAAACTTGCTGAGAATGTAGCTTATGTAAGGCAATGTCCAGGGCACGTGGGTTCATGCATAGAGTGCCATGAGTCTGGAAAGAACTTGTTGCATTCTGGCATCAGGTGGTACTGTTGCATTTAAGATGTACAAAATGCAAGTCCTGGGTTGGCAGCGTGTGAGAAATCTTATGGCAGAAGCAATTGATGCCCCCTGAGTGCCTTGGTAACTTCCTATTGCCTGATAACTCGCTTCTTTCTGGATAGCTGCTATCATTGTGGGTGGTGTAATTAAATGGACCGATGGGTGCTGACCCACTGGACTGTGAAGTTTGCATATGCTGTCTGAACCTGTGCCTTTTAGTTGTTATACATTCTTTAAAGGAAAGTAGCTTGTGAAAACCTAGATGGGAGAGCACTGAGTAAGTGATGTGCCTGTGATATTCAGGATTGTTTGAAATAAAACTTTTGTATGAGTCTCTTGGTACTTACTCATTGTAGGGCTCTTCTGAGCATTGCTATAGTGCTGTAAGTTCCTGGAGCTGAAAGTAGAGGAGTAGGCAGAGCCACCTCTCAGAGAGAGCCTGTAATTGCATTTTTGATGACTCAAGGCTGGTGTTTGTCTTTTTTGTTTGACGCTGGCAGGTAACATGTAACAAAAAGGCTTTTGAAGTTAACACCTAATTAAGATGGATGGAGAAGGTCACAGCCCTGGTAGTGCTGTTGGTTCAGGCTGTCAACTGCCTCAGTGAGAAGATTTGCAGGGAAAGCTTTTGTGCATCCGGGATGGGAAGTGTTATTTAAAAATCAATCAGTAAACAAAAGTCCCAAGTTCTGCACACAGATAGCTGCCAAATGCAACAGCCAAGGCACTTGGCATGTTCTCTTGTAAGAATATCCTTGTCTCTATTGTTTTCCAATTAAATGCAGTACAAGAGGAGTTGCATTTTAAATCCCCCCCATGTAAATCTTGCTGCTGTGTTCACAGATGTGTAGCACAGATCCATCTCCAGTCTGAGCATCATGGTGTAGGTGGGGTAGGCAGGAGCTGATGATCTGCTTCTCACTGCTTCCTGTAGTGGGGTCTGTGCCATTGCAGCCAGGTTGCTGCTGGACCTACAGCAGCACAGCATCTGGGGCACAGGAATGGGGAATGGGTACACCTGAGTTAATGTTAGACTTAAAATGGAGGCTGAGCGTGGGCTTTAAGTTGCTATGGAATAGATAAGATAGCACAAGGTGAGGTTTGGGATAAATAGTGCTAATAAACACTTCTCAGAGCCTGGTTCTGCTCCTTGTACTGTGTGGATCAGCCAACACTGGGGAAGAGGTCAAATCATCACAACAGCATCAGTCTGCTTCATGTGCCCGTGAGTTTATGGACCACAGAAGTGTAATGTCTCCTTTCTGAACCAAGTTCTTCCCTTCTATTTGCAACCTTTGCTCTTTTCTCACTTGTACAGTGTATCAAGCAGAGAGCTCCTCCAGCCTTCACTAAGTGCTATGGCTAAGCTACAAGAAGCCTTGGAAGGAGCTGGTGCTATCAGGTGAACCATATTTGAATTCATCTGTTCAATTAAATGCTTTGCACCACTTCAAAATGCAGAACAGCTAATGAGAAAACACTGTTGGGTGATGGCAACACAAACTGGTTTCATTCTGGATAATTTTTCCTAGCTGAAAATGAGGCCTCGGTGCTTCCTGAAGAACGAGCACACTTTTCAGAAGGGTGTGAGCAACCCAGATACACAGCTCCTTTGCACACCCTGCCATCAGTACGCAAGTTTCAAAGTCTGGTGGTAAAGGAGAGGAAAATCCCCAGGCTGTTCCACATGATCTGCTTGGTGCTAACTGCAACCTTGTGCCTTTGTGTCAGTTTGTGATTGCAGCCTCCCACGTGTTCCTTCGCAGGTTGGCCCCGTCGCAGCTTCTCCTGCTGCTTCATGTACTTAGCAAAACAGGCTGCTGTATGGAGTAATTGTGTGGCCAAACAAGGAGACTTTGGAGGTGTATTTGTGATGATGTGGAAGGGTGGGATAGGAGGTTTAACTCTCCTGTGGAGGTGTGTGGGGTTTCTATTGGGCTTTATACTCATTCAGACAGTTGAGAATGGCCATCTTGTGTGTTGTGTTTTTCAGTTAAATGTTATTCTTGCCTTTGAAGGTAGGTACTTTAGCAAAATCTTAAATTTCAAGAGGAATAAAGGAAATAAACCAACTTTGGCAAAGTCATTCAGTAGTATTAACACAACAAAACTTGGGGGAAGCAGTAACATAGGTTTTACAACACTTTGTAAGCATGTTGTTACTAACTTCTGAGAAATTTCAGCTAGCATCAAATTAGTCTCTTTATCCAGTCGCACCTTGGATTAATTATGAGGAGGAAAATAGTGGATTTTTTTCCCTGTTGGAATGGATTGCTAAATACTTCCAGCAGCAGAACACCAGGGAAGAGATAGAAGTGAAGAACTGAAATCTGAGTATTTGGACGGTGGCTCAGGGCATCCATTAGTAATGCATCTCCTTTGGTTTTTTTAGAGGCCCTATTCAGGAGTAAAATCCGTCCTGAATAACATGGAAGGAAAAATAAATCTTTTGCTCCAAAGGTGTGTGTTTGGTGTGCTTAGAGCCCACAGCACTGGGCAGTGGCACTCTGCCAGCAGGGTGAGCATTTTCAGTAGGCCTGAGGATTTCTTCCTGTTTAAAGGCTGAGAAATAGCAATGAGGGTTTGAGGGTTTTATCAGATGAATGATGGTTGTGGAGGCAGGTAAGAAAAGTTTGGCAGTGAAGGCTGAAATACAGCAGAGAAGTGAAGCCACCAGCGTTGCTGTAAGCTTTGAGTGCCATAAATATGGCTGAGTGTTCACTGTGAGATGATGGTGGGGTCATCAGTGTTGAATGGGGATGACCAAGAGCATGTTGAAGTTAAAACAGTGAAGAGGAAAGAATAGGAGGAGCATGTTTTTCAAAGATTAAAGACAGGAAAAATCGAGGGAGAAGATAAAATGGAAGCTTAAAGATGTGTGAGGAAAGTGGAGGGAAAGTGTCTTTGTATTTTAACACTCAAATGTTGCTGAAGAACTAAAAAATAAGAATTGCTACAAAACAATGGCCAGGTTAAGGAAATTGTTGCTATAGACATCAGATGAAGGCTGAGAAAACTTAGCGAGGATGACTGGGGACCTAGAAATCGTAAGAGATGGGACCACAAAGGTTAGGAAACTGTCTGACATGTCCTTAAGCAGTGAAAAATCCAGAGGTTCTGGGGGGGCCCCCATTGTTTTTGGTCCTCAGATCTGTTCCTCTGGTTGCTCAGCCCTCCTCTAAACCACTGTTCCAAATGAGGTTTTTCACTGGGAGCAGATGATGGCTGTCACCTGCGTGTGTTCCTTTGCTTTGTGCTTTGCAGCACGAGTGCTGTTTCAGCTCTGGGTCAGTGTGCTGGCTGCTCCCAGCAGCCTTGCCATTAGGCACAAATGAGATCTGCATCGCTAATATTTATTAGCATGCTACGCTACAAAGTACTTGGTAGCCTTTTTATCGTATATGTTTCAAACGATTCTACTTCAGCCAAACAAATTGTCCAGACTTAATTTCCGAGAAATCATTGTCAAAATTGCTGAACCAGTTTAATTCTAAAGCATATATTTATACTGAGCTGCGCGAATCAGGCTGCCAAGTGAGGTTACAAATGGGAGAGAGAAAAGTTTAATCAGAAATGAGATTGGATTTGAAAACAGTGTTAGTGATCGCTGCTGAGGCTCAGACAGGGTGTAAAGTCATGGGTTTGCATGGTGGGCTCAGAATAGCTCACCTAGGGAAGCTGCAGAGCTCACAAGCCCCAGTGCTGACAGCAGGAGAGAGCGTGGTGGCCTGCGAGCAGGAGGTGGTTATTTGTGGCAGGTTGCTGCCAAATTGCTGCTTGGAATGAAGCTGAAGTGGGAGGAAGAAAATAATGCAAAAGATGCGTCCTGGTGTCGAGAGATGGGGGCAAAGGGGTTGGTCTGTGCTGGTGCTCTGGGAGGTCCCACCTGGGCTTCCACTTTCCTGTGAGGGCTGTTTGTTTCCCCTGAGCATTTGGGTGGCTGCTGGGTGCCTGAGCAGATGCGTGTGCAGGATGGAGCTGAAGGAGAGGTTGGCGGAATGGCATTTCTCAATGGATGCCCAGATCTGTGATAAATAATAATAATAGTGCTTACTGATACAAGGCTTGACTGCAAGTGTTGCCTTCACCCAGCCCCATTTAGCTGCCCTAGTGTGACAGCAGTTAGATGGAGTGTTCCTATGGCTGAGTGCCAATGAACAGTTGTGTATGTGCTGCTTCTGGCCCCATAGGGCTGGGGTGCTGATGGGCATTGCATCCACACAATGCATGCAATTCCTTCCATGCAAAGGAACCCCATTCAGCTGCAGGGAGGATGCAGCACAGCACTGTCTGAAGCTGGTTTTCTGTATGTGTGTATATATAAATAAAAAAAAAGCCAAACAAAAATCTCCAAACACATAAGCTTGGCAGTGCTTCAGTGTTTCTTGTGTAACTGTTGATCGTTTCAGCTGTAGGAGGAAAACTGAACCTTGAGAAGGAATGTTTCATCTTGGGGGAAATGGATGGATTTTTTTAATTTAAACACTTTGTTTTTTTTTTCCCCCAAGTCACCTCTTGCACATTTCTAAATAGGAAACAAGAATTGGTACAAACCTGCTGTCATTGCAACATCCCCCGGGCTTCTTGATGAGCTGCAGAAAGCTGCAAACGCTCCCATGGTTGAGAACTGAGCAGATCCCTGCCCCTGCTGCTTAGAGAGGTTGTGTTGGATTACAATAACAGCAGGGAGAAGCAAGGCATAGCAGCAGCTTCGCTTATTGCTGGCAAGCCAGGCTTTGCTCAGCAGTCTTCCTGCCCTATGTTAACTTGGAAAGACTTCTCTTGAAAATTAGTCTGATAGAAGTGCAGCTCAGCAGCAGTGTTACCATCAACTGAGGGGTAACAGATCACCCCAGCCACTGCTGAGCTGCTGCTGCTGTACTCAGGACTGAAATATGCATCTGGCCACAGCAGAGGTGGTGATCTTCCTTTTTTTCCCCTCCTGTTAAATACCAGTGAGATGGTTCCTGACTTGTCCTACTCCTCACTGCAATGGGTTATTTCTCAGCTCTGATGTTCCTTTTTTACTCTCTTGCAGTGCCCTGGTTTTGTCTCGCCTCCTTAATCTTTGTTCACCAGGTAGGTCTTTCTTGCTGACGTGCATTTTCAGTGCATGATGGCTGTGAACAGGAATCAGTATCTGGTTTTAAAAGGCTATGACACTGATTTAAGGGATTTTCTGTGCAGCGTGAAGGCACTGCCACTTCTTTTCTTGGTGTCTCTTTGCTCTCTGGGTGGAATGAAGAGAGATTGGGACATTTATTCCTTGGTAGGTGATGCCTGCACACAAAGCAAACCCATAGGACAACTGTGAATGATGTAGAAATGGCACGAACCATAGAAGAGGTACCAACCATTTATCTGGATGAATGCAGCAGGCAGTGACAAATGCTGCACATCAAAATAACCCTGCAGTAGGCAGAGATGGTGAATAATCCTGCCCTGGGAAAGCCTCCTACCTTGTTTAAATCTTGGAGCTCCAAGCTGTGCTGCTTTAGAAATGTCTGTAAAACTGCCTGAAGGTGCACTGAGTAACCCCAGTTCCACCAGGAATAGGGTGGAGTGCCTCAGAAACCAACAAAATGCTGTTGTTCCCTTTGCCATTTGCTGTTGAATGCTTTGGGTAGGAAGGTTGTGGTGTAGTTGTTAATGGTGTTGGCTTCATAGCTGCAGGATAGATTTTGTGTTATTGTGGCTGTGTGGTGGTGAGGTGCTCAGCAGGGCTGGCTTGGTGCATGGATAATGCACTTCATTGGTTAATAAAAAGTCAGAACTGTGATATAAGAAGCTCCACCTTCTCTAGCATATACAGGTCCTCTGAAATGTCTGTTCTCTTGTGTGTATTGGTAGGCTGGTATTTATATTTCCAAAAAAGAAAGTTCCTGACACACAAGCACCTGGTTGCCAAACTCCTTTCATACTCTATTTTTATTGTCACTTGGTAGGATGCCAATTAGCCATAAACAGGATTGTGGAGCTGCTCTCAAGAGTAACAGTTGCATTTTGTCTTTGAAACGCTGAACAATGTTATTTTCTTAAAAAAAAAAAAAAACCACACACAAAACAACTAAATCTTTACTGAGTTTCAATACTATAATGGTAAGAATCAGTCCAAGGATTATATTGTCACATCTACCTAATTTAGAATTATTAAAGCATAAGGAGAGGAGCAGAACTGAAGGCTAATGCATCATGCAATAGACTTTGTGTCAGGCCACTGGGGGAAGTGATGCTTGGGTAGGCCAGGGCAGAAGTGCTGCTGCTTCATAAGCAGCCAAATCAAACACAATGGCAGAAACCTGTGCTATTGTAGAACAGAGGCCTTCAATTAGGGAGGGATGCTACTTCCATGGGGAAGAGGAAGCTGGAGGTCATGGCATAGACCAAACTGTGGGAAGGAAGAGCTGTGCTGATCAGATAAACTTGGAGCTGTGTAGAGATCTGAGAGCATCCCAGAGGGACCCATTAGGCAGTAAACACTGTATGTGGTCTTGCACAGAGATAGTTGTGAAAAGCAGGGAATGAATAATATTTGGGGTATTAAACTGCTTGATAGTATGCCCTTAAGTGCAATGATTGCTACAGTGTTAAAGTGCCAAGCATAAAATGGGCTCTAATGTACTGTATGCATTTTCTCCTTAGCCTAAAGAGGTGGCATTGTCTGCCTTTAACAAGAATGAATGAAAATGTCAAGGCAAATCCTAACTGCCATTGCTTCTTCGGCAATGATTAGCTTTATGCTGACTGAAATTCCTCAGCTGCACAAGCACAGACACCTCCAATACTCACGTGCTGTGGTGCCTTCCCAAAGCAGCAGTGCAGGAAGGTAGGAGCAGGTTGGTCTGCAACCCAGACTTGTTCACCAGGAGCAAATCTATCTTCTAGCTGTTGGGGGTTGGTTAGGAGGAGGTGGTCCAACATGGGTTAACCCAGCTGCTAATGGTATGGCTTTGCTGTGCTGTTAACAGCCTGTGGAGGACAGGTATCCAGTTACTTGCTTTTCTTTGCTGTCTCAAAGAGCATAGAAATGAAGTGGGACTGAGGATGAACAGAAGCATGGTAACCTCTTGGCTTCGAAGGACTCTTGCTTTGTTCAGTTTTTTTCCTTCTATCCCCTCAATGTTTTGCTTAACATCTCCTTTTGCTGCTATCTGTGCTGTATGTCCTTGCAGAGGGCCCCACCAGAATGAGGTGCCTGTGTGAGCTGAGTGTGGCAGTGAGCATGTGGTGAACTGTGTAAAGGGGTGGGATGGTGAAAGCTTTGGCTGTGGGGCTTAGGAATTACCTGTACAAAAATAACATATCACTCATACCTTGAATTTTACCAAGTCTTGAAGGAATCGTCCTTATTCCATGCATGAGGGAGCTGGTAGTAGGGACAGCAGAGATTTGACAGCCATATGGGAGCCTGTGTGACCACTTCAACCCTGTATGGAGCATGTATTGAAGACCACACAGGAACTCTATTATAATTTCAGTTTGTAGAGTGATGGCCTTCCCATATTTGAAAGGAGCATATAAACAGGAGGGAGAATGACTGTTTACGAGGGTGAATAGTGATAGGGGGAATGGTCTTAAATTGAGACAGGAGTGGTTTAGGTTGGATATTAGGAGGAAGTTTTTCAGCCAGAGGGTGGTGAGGCACTGGAACAGGTTGCCCAAGGAGGCTGTGGATGCCCCATCCCTGCAGGCATTCAAGGCCAGGCTGGATGTGGCTCTGGGCAGCCTGGGCTGCTGGTTGGCGACCTGCACATAGCAGGGGGTTGGAACGAGATGATTCTTGTGTCCTTTTCAACCCAGGCCATTCAATGTTTCTGTGACATTCTGTCTTGAAAGGGAACAGTGCCAAGCAGATCCTGTTGAGATCTAGGCTTGTGACTGCATTCAGAGCATTAGCTGTTGGGAAATGGGTTGATCACACCAAGCAGATAACGAGAGGGCAGCAGTTGTGTTTGTGTGAGCCAGCACCCTGTGCTCTTGTGATGATTCTCACCTGCTCCTGTCTGCTGGTGGGGAGCAAGGAGCAGACCCCAGGTTCCTGTTGGCTGCAGAGCTGCTCTTCTCTGGTTGGCAGCCAGGCAGCTTGCTGTGCTGCTGCCCTGTCCCTCAGCAGGGCTGCCCCAGGCAAATTAACATGGAGAAAGAAGTGGCAGCAGCACCAGACGATGCCCTGGGACTATATTTGCTTGATGAACCAGAAGATCCCACAAAGCCTTGAGGGGTCAGAAGTGGCGGTGCTCAGCTCTGCTGTCACGTGAGACCTTATCCTCATCTGCTGTGACTAAAACGGAATCTGGGCTGTGCTCCAGATCTGGAGCCTGTGGCATTGGGCTGAGGAGATAAGAGTTCACAAGATGTAGAGTGCTACAAAGTGTACAAGAAAAATCAAAATGACAAAGTTCTTTAAGTAGAACTTCCCTAACTGGAAACATTTCAAGCTGTTTTGGCCTTTGAGACAGATGTAGATAGCTTTCACTCTCCTCCCATATCTTCTCTTGCCATGTGTGCAGTTAACAAAAAGATGCTTAAAAAACCTTGTGTGTTCTGTAGGAGATTCTTAAAGCCAAACAAGGTGCACACGGATGCCCCCTCCTCAGAGGTCTGAGTGGTGGCTGATGCCTTCTGCATCCATATCACAAAACATGGTTGTAAGTGGTAAAATGTGCAGCAAGGAGCAGTGTTAAAGTCTGCATAAGGCATGGGCACCATGTGTGCACACATCCAGCCCAAGGTACTGCTGGTTGCAAATGGTAGGTGTGGAGTCCTGCACTGTCTTGCATGCTTCTCTGCTGAATGCCTACCTTGATGCTGACATACAACTACTGTTTCATTGGCATAGGTTTGATATTCTGGAAAGATGAGCTGAGCAAGCACCTTCATTGCCATGCTGTGATCTGCTCCCAGACCCCATCTTTGCTTTTCAGTGAGCTGTTCTCCTTAGTGGTGAGCTGACAGCATTCTGGGGAAGGGAGGGCTTGGCATCCATGTGTCCTTGAGGCTTCAGCAGTGGTAGTGATGAGCTCTTGTGCTCCCAGCCCTGAGCAGAGGGGGCTGCAGTGCCTTCTGGGTGTGGGAGTAGTGCTGCTCGCAGGGGCTGTGAGCCATAACTTATGGGTTTTCATGTTCTTCTGAACTTGTTACTCACTTTCCCTTTGGCAGTGGACAAATCAATTGACTTGTGCTCTTAAAAATGGGCTGCCAATTTATCTGCCTTACGGTGCCATTTATCAATGTGTCAGAACAGCATTACTAACCAACAGGTCTTCCCTTTGCAATAAACCTATTCTCCTAGCTGGCCGAACATTGGGGGGTGATTAAGGTGATCTTTGTTTCACTGTGATGCATTGTGCTTCTCTTATTGTTCCTTCTTCCCCTTCCCATAGAGCAAGTAATTGCCCAAGACCAGTATCTGGGGATGTCTCACTGGAAACATCATCACTGTTGCATTCCTATTTCTGTCTTCTGTGCCTTAGTCCTAGGTGGGGTGGGGTTAGAGGTGCATTGAGGGAGGAATTCGGGAGTAAGTTTACCCATCTGTGTGCTTGTATGTTCTCTATCCCTGATCACGCTCTTTTGCCAGCAGAAGAAAAGGGAAGGATAATGTATGAAATAGCTAGATCAGGCTGATCTGATGAATGTCATCAGTCTGACAGAGCTCTTTATGACAATTCAATAGCTGGAATAGACTCGGTAAATTATCCAAGCCCTGTAGCTCAGAATACATTACCCACTCATCTATTGCTGGACTCCAGCATTGTAACTATTGACACTTGTACGAAGCGAGTGACCCTGTAATGTCATTCCATGGGGGTGTGATTTACGTTGCCAGGTGTAAGTGGTGCTATCTGTTGGAAATACAATGGCGTTCCTTGCTTTTATATTATAATGGGAGTAAATCTAAAATCCATAAAGTAATCTCTTTTACAGATGCTGTTTAGTATTGTGTATGTACATACACTTCCTATTGTATGGCAGGACTGTATAGGACTCTGCTTGCTTAAATCCCCAGCAGCAGAGAAATCACACAACTACGTGTAATAAATAAGGCTGCATTTTTGGGGAGGATGGGGAACGGGTAAACAGGAGGAATGAGATGGTGAAACAACATTGACATTCATGAGTGAGTAGATGGTAATGAATGTATGTTGCAGAAAGACGCAGTGATACTTTTCTCCTCTTGCTGACATTCAGTGATGCTTTGAAGACAGCAGGAAGCTTTGCTTTGAATTGTGAGTATATCAAAATCAGATAATTTAAATTTTTTTGCCTCCAAATATACCTTATCCTCAAGCAGTTTTTATTAAAGATGCTAATTGCCCAGATCCTGACTAATGCAGGCTGTTCAGTGCTGCTGGATTATTTTCCTTTGCATCTTCTGAAGTCAAGCAAGGCAAATATTAAAGCAGAAGATGTAAGCACTACTTTAGTGCTTTATACTGCAAATGCCATTGCAAGTGTAATTTAGCCTGAAGCGATGGTGCTGATGGACGTCTGGTGTAGTTCTTGTGACTGTGTTCCCCATTGGTGTGTATGAGCCTACCGTGTTGAGGACATAGCTTGTATATCACAGGGCTGGCTGCCAGTTTCTTGGTACTGCCTATCACGTATGCAGACTGAACATAGACTTGTGTGGATGTAGGTCTGAATTGGGTCATGGTCACCATGCATCAGCTTCATTACACTGTACAATTAATGATGTAATCCTGTGGTTGATGTGCTGCTTTTGTGAGCAAGGTGTGCTCTGCTCATTTTCTCCCACAAACAGCCGCTTGTTTGTCCTGGGTGGAAGGAACTTTAAAGCTCAAGCAACAGCCTGCTGTGTGTTTGCCTTCTTTGTCACTTTAAGGCAGCTTTCAGTTTCTTCTGACTTTCTTCATGTTACTAAACCTCAAATATAACTGAGTCTCTTGAAATATCACTGTTTTCTACTGATACTACTTCTTTAAAATAAGACTTCTTTCCTTGTAACCTTTCAGAAATCCTCACGCTTAATGGATTTAACTGTTCCAAGTAATTCAGTGCCTCTTTAAATAATGAATTCCTTGACCATTTCCATCTGTTATTTGTATTGGTAAAGGAGGAGACTAAAAGCAATCCTGCCATGAAAACATAAAAACACTGACCAGCAAACTGAGCCCTGGGGAGCCTAATGCCTTTCTTCATGGAGACTGAATACTAGCATACAGCTGTTTATGAATTGCATCAAGTTTTATCTTCTCGTTTGTCTTAATGCTTATTTAGATGAACACTTCTGAGGATGCAGGATGATTCCATAGCATGCTCTATATATTTTAAACATCCTTGTAATTTTTTATTTCAATTTATTTTTTGCTCTTAAGCTCTGCCAGTTTAACTGGTGACTTATCATGCTGCTCGTATATGGAGGGGAAGCTTACTAAAGGTACAGCAGAAATGCAGTTTGTCAGCTGATGATTTGCAGCAGCTCTGGGCACCCACAGGATCTCATCTGGAGTCCACAGGCAGTTTTGTCTCCTTGCTCTTTGGGTTCACTCCAACACTGCAATCTGTGTTTCTCTGTACCCCTTGATGTCTCTTACTGACTCTTGCTTGGTTAGCTCAGGGGTTGCCTGGGAAGAGAAGCATCCATCATAGCAGAGCAGTCTCCTCTGAAGCAGGAGTTCAGGAGCTCAGTGAAAGTTGGGATGTCTGTGGCTTATTGATGAATAACTGCCCTTCTCCTTACTGAACTTTAATAGCCTAAAGAGCACTTCTCAATTCAAAAATAAGCTGTCTTAAGGGAGTGTTCATTCTGTTTGCTTACAGTAGTACAGCTGCGGCTACAGAAAGACTTGAAGTTGGTGCTTGCATTCAAAGTGCAGCTTTGCTGCGAATGTAACTTTGTCTAAAATGTAAAATCCCATATAACTGGATCAGAATAACTGGAATCAGCCACGTCTTGAAGGTGAATGCGAAGACAATGCTTCAAAATGATGAAGGGCAAGTAGCTCTTCTGCAAGAGAGGGCTGAGAAGCTATCAGGAGAATGATGAGGTTCAGTGTGGAACTAAGAGTTCAGAAGTGCTGTCCTTTCCTGACTACCACCTTCGCCTATCGTGTTCAATTCTATAAATGGCTGAGCTGCTGCAGGGAGAACTCATCTCTTTGTCACTAATTTGCCATTGATTTTTACTTGTATACTCAAGGAACATGCAGTAGAAGTGCCTGTGAGAACAGACATGTGAAGCTGCACTTTGGAGATGCATTAGAAATACTCCCTGGATCTGGAGGGCTCCACAGACCACAGGTTGGAAACCACTGTATGTGCCTTCCTACAGCTCACCTCTGGTGGATTCTGACTCCAGTGAAGTGGTGCCCTGCAGGCACAGGCTTGGGTGTGCTTGCTCTGTGGTCAGTGTGCCTTTGGGGACTGGGAGAGAGCTGCAGGTCAGTGCTATGCTATGAACTATTTCTTCAGTGATGCAGGTTGCTGCCATTAATATTAATTGCTTTGCCTTTGCCAGGAACCCAGTTGTACAGCATGGCACTTGAGAGCTGAGAGGAAGGAATTATTGATCAAGACTGAATTCTGGTAAAAGCACCCTGTGTTCTACTGAAATGTATTTGTTTAAATTGTGATCATCTGTGGTCCTGCTTTGAATAGCAAGAGTTTGGAGGATGAAGGTACATGTTCATGTCTCCCTGTGCCCTGAGTCCTTCAGATGGAAGATGTTGTGGAAGAGTAAAAATACCATTTAGAAAAGGAGGGGAAAAAGTAGCTGCTTGGAAAATACAGCATTTATAAGCTAAACATCTGGTGTGTGGCTGAAGCCTCAGGGACAGATCCTCAGCTTACAGACAGCTGTCTTAGCTGGGCTGTGGGAGATGGGCAGTGGGGAAGCAGAGCTCAGCAGTGCTGTGCATTGAGTGTGGGTGAACCCTGAAGTTGAGGAGCAAGCTTTTATGTTCTGATTGCTCTTTATTATTTGTCATTTCTGTGAGTCTTCCCACCAGGCTGGTATTAGCTGTACGAAATATGCCTTCATGAAGGTGTAGAGATGTGTCATAGGCTCCTTTTGTAGCACTTCCTAGAAGGCACTGCATGCTGGGCAAGATGAGACAGTGGTGTGTGTTTGCAAACTGCAGGCGGAGAGAGGGTAATGGGCTGCTTGTGAACTTCTTCTGTATGTAGTTTTGCTCCTTAATAAAGAAGTTTACCTTGAAATCAGTTTTGCTCATCGTGGTGATAACATGGTGTCGCTTGGGCCTAGAGTAATGACTTGTGGTACACAGAAGATTGCTGAATGAGTTCCATTTTGGTTTCAGTGTGCCACAGTTAAGAGTTGAGCTGTGGGTCCAGTTTTCAGTAATTTGATATAGCATCCCTAATAGCCATTTTGCACTTCAAGGTAACATTTTTATTAAGGGGGGGATGATGTGTGTGTTTTTCTTATTCTGTAGTGGTTGGGTATTGGCTGGGGGAAAAGCAAATGCTCCCTGGGTTTTTCAACTCCTCTGGCTTGGCCTTTCAGAGATTGCTTCTTGTCATGTCTTTCTCTATTACATTAAGAAGCTCTTTAGTAGCTGGTATCTTATCCCCAAGGACACACTTGTAATCAAGTCCCTTTCAATCTTTTTGATAAAATAAAGAGACTGATCTTTCTTATCCTTCACGAGACGCACTCTCCTCTGGCTTTAAAGCAATTGCTTTGACACTTTCCATGCTGTCTCAATTTTTTCAGTGTCTTACCAGAATGTGGGCATCAGTTTCTACCATTCCAGTAAGTGTCTGCTCTGCCCTAGTTTGTGGTGGAAGTAGCTGCTGATTTGCTAATTTATTTATACTTGCTGTTCCTGTTCCATTCATCCTGAAAAACCTTGTTGCCTTTAGAATTGCTTGCGTTGTTTTTTGTTACTGGTTGTGTTAGTGGTCAGTGTGACCTGTAAATCCCTTGATTGCTTTCCTAAACAGGAGATCTCCATTCTACAAGTGCTGGCACCCTCTTTAAGCTAATGCTTTTTGTGGAGTAGAACTACAGTAGTACTGTGGGAGAGGATGAGCACGAAGCTCTCCAGACTGCTTCACATGACAGGCCTTCCCATCATTTACCATTTCTTCAACCACTCGCTGTGGGTGCATTTGGGTTTATCCCATTTTATTGATGAACATGACACTGTTTGATATACTTGCTGCATGTTGCTGGTGAACTGCATTACAAACAAACTTGATCAGTTTCCTGGATTAGGGCTGTTTGGAAAGCTATTCACTTTCTCTGTTCACTCTGTGTTCTGTGCTCCTTATAGCTTATGGTATCAATTCTGTAGTAAGAATGTGTCATTAAAACATTTGGAATATATCACATTCATCAAGGCCAACTTTGAGTGGGAACCAACCCAATTTTCTGGACCGTAACCCTCCTTCAGTTAAGAAGTTGGGCCCAATTTTCTTTTTTGCAGAAGACCATAGAATGGTTGGGTTGGAAGGCACCTTACAGCCCCCAGCCCCTCTGCCTTGTGCTGGCTGCCCCCCAGCTCAGGCTGCTCAGAGCCCATCCATGGCCTGGGGCACCCACAGCTCTGGGCCGCAGTGCCAAGGCCTCACTGCCCTCTAAATAAAAGTAAATTTACTCTTAACATCTACTCTAAATCTACCCTCTTTTAGTGTAAAACCATTCCCCCCTTGCCCTGTTGCTGTTACACAGTGTAAAATGCCACTCCCCCTCCTGTTTATAAGCTCCTTTCAAGTACAGGAAGGCCACAGTGGGGTTTCCTCAAAGCTTTCTTGCCTCCAACTCCATCAGCCTGACTTTGCATCCTTGTGGCCCTCCTCTGGACCCCCTCCAACAGCTCCCTGTCCTTGTGCTGTGTCCCCAGGCCTGGATGCAGCACTGCTAGGGGCAGAGCAGATGGGGACAATCCCCTCCCTGCCTGCTGCCACCCCCTGCTGATGCAGTTGATCTTCCAGGCTGCAAGTGTGCATTGCAGGCTCGCATCCAGCTTTTGTCCACCAGAAACCCCATGTTTTTCTCCACAGGGCTGCACTCCATTCATTATTCTCCTTGTCTCTACTCAAGCCTGGGGTGTCCTGACCAAGGTGTGGCAGAGTGGTGGTCACCTTGCTCTTGATCTTGTTGATGCTCAGTAGGTTCCTATAGACCCACCTTCCAGTCTTGTTCAGGGCTCACTGCATGACATCCCTTCTCTTGTATCAGTTGTACCTCAGCTTGGTGTCATCAGTTAATCAGTTTTTGCGGAGCTGAGTCAATTTGTTTGACTTACATGGATATTGGCATGATGTTATCAGCCTTCAGAGATGTATTAAAGTTAGTAACAGGGCATCAAACATGCCCCGGGGTGTTTTCATAAGTTCCTGTTATTTTTTGCAGAGTTGCTCTTGATTGCAGCTGCAGCATGAAGCACTTCGTCTTTCTGAAGTGATACAAGTATATTCTCCTGTTTCTTTCTAAATACAAACCAGAAATATTCACAACAACAGGAAAGCTCAACAAATAATTTTACCCTTCTCATGCGGTAGTCTGCCTATGCAATGATAAAATCTCACTATGCTTTTAAACAACTTTGTCGTACTCAGCCCTTCTGCCAGAGTTCTTCTCTTTCAGTTATTCCATATTGTGTATTTTTTAACATATAGTGACTTCTTTCTGTTCTTTTATGGATGCTTTGCTTTGTTTTGAACTGCTTTCTCTGGATTTTAGCTGAAGGAGGGCGTATTTCCACTCCCTCTTCATGCTGAGATGAATGTTGGCTCCATGTTAACCATGTCAGAGGTGGTGATAAAACTGCTCACACAGGAAGGAAAAAAACTGGGTATCACAGCAATGCTATATATTGATCTATTGTATGTGATAGCCAAGTGTTATCTAGCCACTAATTCTGATACCCGATACTGCTTCTAAAACATGATTTTAGAGCAAATCAACTTGAAAGGAATTTTTTTAATGTCACCTGAGGGAATTAATTTTAACTTTCTTTGGGATTTAGAGAAAGCGTAAATGCTACCTTTGAGTCTCTCTAAACTCCCAGCCTAATTTCTTTTTTCCTAAATGTCACGAATATGTGCTTAAGTGCTGTTGACTTTCAGAGCAAAACTGGCTCTCTGGTATTGCTGTCAAAATCATAACAACCCATTTCTACAGATCGTTGCTTTCTGGTGTTGAGCACTCAATCGCGTATCACTGAGCTGCACGGAGCACAAACTGTGTGGTTTGTGAGGGTGAGGTGGAGATGGATCGTCATGGTGTTCTGCATGCCCCCTTTTCAGGGTGTGTGTGAATGGGGAAGGAAGATGCTGGGTATGGCAGAGGACCAAAGCTTTACTGCCTGTTGTCGTTAGGGGTATTTCACCTGCTGTTACCAGCGGAACCAACAGGATTACATGAACCTTGTTTTGTGCTGTGGGTTTGCCCTCTGTTTCAGAGGAAATCCTGTTAATTTGCCTGCGGAGGGAAGGAGAGCTGAGAAGGCTTCTGCCTTCTATAGGGCACGGGCAGCAAAATGTTACCTTTGACTTGCTCAGCCTTAAGACTGAGAGTGGTTTGCCTGTTGTTGAAGGGGAGACTTAAATACTATTAATTAGTACTTCGTGAGGGCCTTGGAGGCCTGCAATGGAGAGTGTAACGTAGGTAAAAGTACAGGGTGATATAACAAACATTTGTTGTTTCTTTCCTTTCTGTAGAGTGGGCCTGTGAAGTGGATGATAAAGGGAATCCCTTTTTCCTAACGGGGAAGCTGCTTGTATGCGTATTACAATTAGTTAGCGAAAAGCTTACGAGATGGCTCTGATTACACCGACTTTGGAAGTTGTGCTTTTACAATTTCGCTTGTCATGGTATTGCTTTTACTGCACACTTAACAGGTTTATTTCTGGCACCAACAGAAAGCAATTACCGCAGCTACCAAAATATTAAGTGCTGAACTAGAACATTCAGCTTCAGAATTTCTAGGCCAAATTTTTTCCTAGCATAGCACAACTTGGTGGTGTTACACCAGGAGGGATTTGATTTATGGAAGCTTGATTTTTTTCTTTATTATTTCTTTGCTTAAGAAAAAAAAATGCTTTGAGTCTCATATGTCAAGATTTGGCTGTGGGCTTTTTGAGGCCTTGAGCACAGCTGAGCCTTGTTTTCACTTTCTTTGTGTGATGGCTTGCTCGATGTTGGTTTCATAGGCTTGTTCCTCAAGTCAGAGATAGCATGAACACTACTGAGGACAGTGCTTTCTATTGAAGCATCCAAGCTGAGCTCAGTCTTGCAGCTGAACTCCAAGGCAGTACTTGCTTTCGAGAACTGGGTGCACCGCTCTTAGTGGTTTCAACTGCAGCATCGCCTACGGTTGCTTACAGGAATAGAAGCAGTGCAGCAAACACGAGATGAATGCTCAAATCTGTCTGCGAGCGTTAACTTGTAAATATGCTTGTGAAGAGTTCTCACCTCTGAGTTCCGCTATGTGGATGTTGTTTGAAGAGATCACAAAGTGATTTGTGTTCTGTGAGATGTCTAAAACGGGCATGCCTGAAAGAAGTGGCTGTTTGAATGGAGTTCTTGCAGCGTGGTAATAGAACCTAATTCTGGAGCTCCAACTTGCCATGCATTGAGGCTGTCAGCTCAGGCAGGGATGTGCTGGATGTGGATGGTCTGCGTGGATTGAAAGCCTCCCAAGAGCATGAGAAGGAATTCCAAGCATCAAATCACTGCAGTGAGCTGCTTTCAGAGAGTGGTGGGATTGCTACATGCATCTGTCCTGTGAAATGACTCAGGCACACGGCAAGCCCATCTGCTTGTGGCTGCTTTAAACAAATAATTGAACCATTTCTATGTATCTTGTGCTTACTGGAAGCTGTGCTTCTGGAGAAGGAACTAGGAGTGTTTGCTGTGTTTTTCTGACGTTTTTGGTTTGACTGCTATGGGCCATAAGGATGTTGATAGCATTGTAATAACACTTATAATTAGAGTTTTTAATCCCAGTTCTGCTGTGTACCTCTTCATTGTGCAGGGGGAGCTTGACCCCTCTGTCCATGTGACATCTGTGCAATGGAGATAACAATGCTGCTCTGTTCTGCAGAGTCATTAGGAGAGTAGGTGCTTGAGTGCGTATTGAAAGGATGCTGGCTGAAAGAGGCTTGAAGGAAAAAGCCTATAGGTATGCCCATAGGTCATGCACGTAACCAGAGGAATTTGTGTTCTTAATTTGAGTGGGAGTGTGATAGCTGTACAGCCTAGTAGCAGGAGGGCTGAAAATGAGGTTAGATGCTTTTGTAGGGAACTCAATAAAATTCTCCCCTCTGTTAGGGGGTAGGGCTGATGCTTTCTAGTACAGAGATCCTTGCCATGTTCCCAGTAGGGGACTGATTCTTCACATGTCTCTGAGTGCACAGCCACTTAGTGACTTCCCAGGCTGAAATGTTTTCTCCATCAAAAGCTTAAAGCTTTTGTTCTTTTTTTTTTTCTTTTTGAGACCGTATGTAAGTGAACTGGAAATATCACCAGTAGCTGTGATTCAAGTGAAATTCCTGCTGCTAATTACACAGGCTTTTTGCTAAAGGTAGTAAATAGAAATCATTCATGTGTCCTTAGAGGCCTCAGAATCATTCAGTATTCATGGTAAATATATCAGGGAGCTTCATAAGAGAATTATTTAAAAAACAAAGCCTGGTCAGCTGTTTAATAATTTACTGATAGTGATAGCATGGGGAATGTCTAATAACTAGCAAGATTAGCTTTCAAGTAGGAAATAAATTACCATTATAAGATGTCCCTTTCAAAGAGTCATAATTACTATTAGAGAAACATTTGGTTATTGTGTCAGTTCTTGATTGCTTTACAAGCACTTACTAAGGCAGCAACATTTTATTTAGGAAGCTGCAAAGCCAAATTTGTTCACATACTGATGTGAAATGGGCAGCTCTTCTAACAGTTTTATAAAGTGCAGCCTCAAAATGTAGGGATCTTTTTACTGGACTGGATACAATATCTGATGTCAGTCCATACTCACTGCTCTGGTTATGGAAGGTTTACACCCTCAGGTGGGGGAGATCGGTGTGTGACATGAGGATCTGGGGCTTGTATTTTGTTTTGATCTATGGCTTTGTGTGGGATAGTATGCTTTTTGAGATGGGCTGTGCCAAGGGCTTTGATGGCCATAGTGGGTGAAGCCAGATTAGCCTTGAAGAGGACAAGTGGGGTTTCAAGTTTTTTTGCAGTTTCAGTTCCCTCACTGGCATCGTGTTGGCATGAAGTTGTTCCTTTGCTTTCCAAACTAATAACACTTTGCTGTGTAATTCTGTTTCTGCCTCTTCCAATGACTGTGAGTGACACAGTGCTGTAAAATATGTCCTTTGTGAACCCTACTGATTACTTGGTTTGACTTATTCTGTGTTGGGTATTTCTTGAAGGAGAGGAGATGAAGATGTAGTAATTACGATCTTAATGATGCTCTGTTTTCTAACTGCTTGACAAAGTTCATGCCAAGCTGCAGTGATGCAGTAAATTCTGAACAGAAATATTTTACTTGTTTACTTATCAATTTGTCTTCAGCTTTATTAGATGCATGTCATGAGTAATGCACTGAGAAATCCTAGAGCACCTATTTTTAAGTTTTTGACACTGCTTCCTATGCACTCCTATGCTTTCCTGAATGAACACGTAATGGTTGTGATCCTTTAGTCATGATTCATCAGAGTGTTTCTGGGATTAGCACTGAGCATGTTGTGCAGAAGGAGAGGCTTTGCTGCTGTATCCTTTTTCATTGTGGGTTCAGAGCACTCAGGTGCAGCTCAAAAGCGAGCAATCTGTGATGAGCTGTGGGTTGACACTCCGTCATAAGTTAGAACACAACTGGATTTGTTTTAGAAGCTTTCCCTTTCAGTAATGCTCCTCCTCTCTTCCTAGAGAACTCTCTGTATTGATTACTTTGTGGTATACCCATGTAATCCAGGTAGTGACAGATGATGCTTTTATATCTGCAAATTGGAATTGAAAAACCTGCTAAAAGTTCACGTGTGAAGTGCTGAGGATTTGCTGCTTCCTTGTCCCATCCTGGCAAACCTTACTCTTAGAAACTTGATGAGTTGGAACTGTTAGGAGGTCACCCACCTTCATTCTTCACCAATTAACTTAAGTAGTGATATTTTTTGTAGCTGAATTGGGAATTTGTGTGATATCCCTTGTGGAATCTGAGCTGTCACAATGGGATTCTGCAGCTCCTTGGAGGGGAAGCCACACAGTGGAGGAGCAGCAGTGCTCTGTCATATTGGGTTGGTATGCTGGGGGGGGAATTAACTCGAACAACGCTAGCTGGACTCATATCTGCTGTACCCATTGATTCTCCTTCCTTCTAGCCCTAAAAAATCAAGGGACAATAAAGATAAAAGAAACAAGGGATGGAGAACTTGTAACTGGAAAATACATATATACTGCATATTAGTTTTAGTAATCCTGTGTTATCAACAGACTTGCCTCTGGGAGTTGTGGTAAGTCAGACCCTATCCTTCCTATTTTCTTCTTGAGCCTCTCAGTGCTTAATACACTTTGGTCACAAAAGCACATAATATTCTTGCTAATCGATTACTTGGCTGGCAAGGAGCTGTTTGGCTTGGTGCAGCACGGTGTGATTTAGAGCTGTTAACGTGAATGCTTAGCAAACAGGGGGCATAAGAGTCAGTGTTGGATATGTTGCCCTGTCACCTTTTGAAGTCTTCAGTTTAATTATTGATGACTTTTGCTGTGGTTGCTTCTGATCTTCCTGTTATGCTAAGCATTGCACACTGAGGATTTCTCTGCCAGGATGACTCTGTTTTCAGGACAGGTGAGCAATGAAGAAAAACAGGGTCTGACCAGCCCACCCCCCTGCACACAACCTGCACTCATCTGGGGCTTCTCACTCCACAGCTTGATGTGCAGGTGGTAGAGAAAGGGAGAGAGTTTTCCATGGAACAAATCCTTTTGCTCGATGATTATAGCTGCTCTCACCAACTCTCCTATAGAGAGAGCAAGGCTTGTGATTGTTGCTTCAGTTGGGATGAGCCCTAAACACAGTTAACTGCGTGGTGGCAGCAAGTGAGTTCAGTTCTTAATATATTTGTTTGGGATAGAAAAAATAGAAATAAGTGCAGAACTAAGTGCATTGGGAGGTGAGAGAAATTGAGATAAAAAAAAAAAAACAAGGGAAGAAGTTGGAGCTTGTCTTTGTTAGCATAGGACTAGAAAGAAAATAAATTCTAGAATGTTCCCAAATATTGGAAGGGTTTTTGTTCCAGTTTTCTGAAGTACCTTAACTGGCTTCTTTTCCTTTTCCATAAGCTGGGTATTTGTGGTCTCCAGCAGATGGGCTTCTGAGCATGGTTTAATTTCACCTATAAGCAGAATAGGGAGGAACTAATTGTGGTTACATGAGAAGCTGAAGCACAAGGTTAGGGTAAGCTTTTACTGGGGGAAGAGTGGTTGGGTCCAGGCTGTTCATGTGGTCACCCTTGTTGTTTGCTTCTGTTATGGTAGAAGGGAGCTGTGACACTATTTCTGGGGGGGATGAAGCTCCCCAAAGTGGAAAAGTTGCATCTGAACTCATGTATGATCAAATTCCTGAATTTAAGATCCTAAAAGTACCTTGACCACAAATTGTGGAAGTGCTTGTTAGTAGAGAAGTGATGCTGCTGAGTGCTCCTGAAACTCACAGGAGTAGTTTTCAACTGGAATGCAACTGTATAGCTTTCGTTTCATACAGCTGATGAACTCAGTATCTATTTCTGAAGGTCAACAGAGATCTGTCCCCTACCTGGAGGAACTGCTCCTGCTTCCTCATTTAATGGCAGAGTCCTCAGGAAAACTTTGTAGGATACATGTAGCCATGTACTGGTGATCTAAGTAATCTAGATCCCAGTTTCAATGGTTGTAAAATAAAATTTGGTATCAAGTGCAACTTTCTTGAAGTTTTTCAGTGAGAAAATTGAGCAGTGTTAAGGACTGGTGCTTGGAACACAAGCAAGTGATGATGCTCAAGGTACTGCTGAGTCAGAAGATGGCAGTAATGACACCAGCATCCCTCTTTGTTCCTTACCATGTAAGCACTGCTAGTACTCCCAGAGTAACAAACTTTCTGATATAGTGAGAAATGGGTGATCTGGAAAATACGGGGTAAAAACAAAGGGAAACCCTTTCCTGCTGACTGTGCCTTCAGGGTGAGCCTTGTCCTTCAGGTTTTGCTTTCAGCAAACACAGTGGCTTCCTGCAGGCATGCAGCATCTATCCTGAGTGCTTAGGAAAGCATCTCTATTCCCTGTGCTCTGCAGTCCCCTTGCTGATGTGGGCTCCCTTTGGACTGGGGCTGACTTTTCTGGACCTATGTGCCAGGAGCTTCCTACCCCCTGGGCATGTGCAGGTGTTTTCCAGAGGGAATTTCCACTCTCCCCACCTGGGATCCCACACTGCTGTCAGCAGCCCGTACAGCCCAGGTGCTGCAGGAAAGGCAGGGAAACTAAATGCTGTGCATTACTGCTGTCTTAGTCGTTACTTATCTCTGAGTTTTGGAGCTACAGTCCCAACACACCGTGTCACATTTGTAAAGGTACTTCAATTGGAGTACACCCACACACCAAAGTTCTGGCTCCCACTATTTAATAAAATAAAGGTCAGTGTTTAAGTTGAAAATTCATGGTGACTTTGGAAGTTGGGCTGCATGGCATTTTCAGGCTGATCGGTGCTGCTGCTTGTTATTAACACACTGCTTTCCCATGATATGGCCTTGTCAAGATAAACTGCTGCATCCAGGCTGCTCTGGCATTTCCTGGAAGGTGTCATTGTGTTGGTGTAAAGGTGAGCTTGTATTTCTGGATAACTGAACGTGGGCAGTTAGCTTTTTCTGTTCAGAAAGGAAGAAACTGAGGCATGAGATATCAGTGCTAGCATGGCTGAAATCAATTAATGCTTCTGTCATGTAACCAGATTAAAAAGGACAGCTTTGTCTTTCATCTGTGTCTGTGGGCACACATGGTTATCTGCAGGGAGGAAAGCAGAGGAGGTGACACCTGAGGGTACACAGGCAATGGCAGTGGGGCAGAGATCTCCTCCCTGATTTAAGGAGTTCAGCCTGCTGTTGGCTGCAGCACTGAGGTGTGCAGCTCAGTGTGGATTTCTTTTTCCATAGGGTGGATGGTCTGCATGTATATGTGTGTAATTAGAGTTGAAGATAAAACTCGTTAAGGTTGGGAGGGCAGATGGGTGAAGGTGTGTGTGGTGCCAGAACAGCACAAGGTGTGGTGCTGCCTCTAACACCTCTCCACCCACCTGTGACAAAAACTGAACAGAGCTTTAGACCCACATGTACAGTGCAGAATAGGAGGAAGTGCTGACTGAGAGCTCAAGGAGCAGCTTGAGAAGCTTTACTTGCTGCTCTCATCTGGGAATCCTGCTGACTTGCAAGGGGTGCTGCATCATAGGTAGTTCTGTAATGAAAAGTGAAAGTGGTGTGTGTATACATATATGTAATATGTGCTTCAGGGGAGGAAAAAGCTCACCAAATTGGATTGAAGCTGCTTGTAATGTGTGCCAAAGTTTGCAAAGGCAGGCGAGGATTTGTGCGCTGACGGAGGAGTGATGCTGCAGGTGTTGAACAGGGCTCCTCCATATCTCTCTCAATTACAGCATCTCAGGGAGCTGCAGTCGTGTTTTCATGCCCGGTGCACTACTGAAGGAGCACACGGAGCTGCAAAAAGATGGATTTTGCACTCCCTAAAGCAGCACGTGGTCATGGAGCGCTCCTTTTCTCGCAGGAGCCGTGCTGTCTATGGGGGGCAGCAGCAGCCTGGCCATGGCTGAGCCGATTCCGGCTGCAATAAGGATGCAGCGTGCCATAGGAGGACGCTTCTATTTCCAACCCGCGACAGTCTGGGGTGCTTGCAGACTAACTGGGCGGTTAAACGTTTCAAAAACGAATGTATTCATTCGGCTCCACGAGCTGATTTTCCGGATAGATTTTTCTCGGGGGTTAAATGAACTTAGCGCTGCGTTTTGACAGAACTTTCAGTTGTTCAGCACTTTGATTTCCAGGGGCAAACGGTCCTGTCTCCGGGTGAGTAAAAGCAAGCATTGTTTCCTTATCTGTCACACAAGGGAATGGTTCTGTGCAGCCAATGAGCCCTGAGCGACAGGCTGCAGCAAACTTTAGAACTTACAGCAATGTTTTCCTCCTATTTTTTTTTCATTTTAAGCCACTTGAGACCTTGCTCTGAATCATTAGCAACAGTGAGACAAGCTGTGATAATAAGTGCTGGATGGAATTAATTACAGCTCCTCTTTCGCTAATTTGATATGGTAATTTTGTATAGGACTTGAGCTCAGAAAGATTTAGTGTGAGACCACTTTGCGGGCTTCTAATTCCTTGCAGTAGCTGCAGAGGCCACAGCTTATGTGTGTGTTACTGCTGCTCAGTGCTGGTGCATGGCATGCCCTGCTCCTCTCCATCATGGAGCACTCAACCACATTCCATGGCCCCATTTGAAGCTCAGAGCTTCCCCTGGTTGTAAAGTCTGCCGCACTCAGTGTGTCTGTTTTAGTGATCCATTCCTGCTCTGCAGCATGTTTTCTCATTGCTGAGCTACAGTGGTGCAACTCGATATCTTTTATGGCTGGATTTCATCCCGTCTCTATACGTCCAATCCTCTCTCGCTGTTCTCAGCCCCTGTGTCAGTGATACCTATTGACTTCGTGTCATCAGTGTATTTCATTAGGAGACAACCAGGGGTATTAATATAAAAATCAAACCTTGATCAGGACTCTGACAGAGCCTTGCTGTTAACCCATGTCTCTGCCTGCAGCCTGTTGCTCTGTTACTCTTAGGGCAGAGTCTTGCTGTGTATTTCTTTGGTGGTAGTGCTGGATTTTCTTGTATGCCATTTTATCAGATGTTTTGGTAAAGTTGTGATTTTAATGTTGACTTAATCATGCTTCTTTTTATTGAACAGACAATTTCTGTAAGGTTTCTGATCTGCATATTTCCATTAGAACATCCTTGCTGTAATGCAGCCTGTTGCTCAGCTCTAACCTTCAGAGTGCCTCCCACCAACTTTTGTGCTGTTGAAGTTGAATGGCTCCAGAACCAGTTACATCCCTTTCCCAGTGCTCAGTATGGATGCAGTGTGCTATTCTGCAATTTGCACCAACTTGAATGACAGAAGTCAAACCACAGTTCTTATACCAGCATTTAGCTCTATTGTGCCGATCTCTGTGCAACTTCTCCTATCCTTGCACATCTTCTCTTGCTTTTCCTCTTCCTTTCTTACAATGAAGAGGTTCTGGATGGGCAGTCCTTCAGGCATCAGTTCAGCCTGGTGTTTGGCTCTGCACCTCTTGGTGTCAGAGAAGTGTCAGTTTCTTATGATCCATTTTCTCCCGTGAGGTGAGGGTGAGGATCCTACCTTCTCTCCTTTACATTGCTTATGATGCAGATTTCTCTCTTAGATTATCATTTCTCCTTGGAAGGAGCTTCTCTGTTTTCCCTAAGCTCCTCTGACCTCAGTAAATCTGTTCATGGAGAGACAAAATTCCAAATGCACGTTGCAAGCTTGCTCTTGTTTCTTCCTTTTATGGAGACAAGCAATGATCACTTGATGTAGGGTTGGTTTTTGCAATTTACCCATTGCTACTACTTCCTTCACTTAACAGCATCACTTCTGTGTTTCAAGCCTCTCTGTTCTTATTGTACAAGCACTTTGTGTTGATGCAGGATTCTCTCTGCAGTTTCTGCCTGCTCACGCTTTATTGGCTGGACTGTTTCTGTGACTTAGGCTGCTTGGATGGTGACATTTTCTGTTTCCTTGCCGTCGTGTTCTCTGCTTTCACATTAGGCTTCTAGTCGTATACTTGTTTATGTGATTGTCCCTTTACTCAGCAAAAGATAGTGGCATGCCATAATTCTTGAAGTGATGCTGACACCTACAGAAAGGACTGCATTTCCTTGGCTGGAGGGCTTTTTTTTGGGCTGGCAGAGACTTTGGTTTTGAGCACAGTGCCCAGACCTTCTCTCAGACTCCTCTCTCGATGGAGATGCTCAATACCAGTGCAACTCAGCTCTGTATCTATTTTTAAATAATGGCAATTACTTCAACACTTCACTTCCAGAGTGCTTGTCATGGAGAAGCTGTTCCTATGAGCTGGCAGGCAGAGGAGGGAAGAACTTGGTGCCATAGAGGAGCAGCTTCAATTAATGGTGCTGTGCTCTGTCTGGTCTTTGATGCAGTCTGCTCTCTGCTGTCACCAAGTTTGCAGTGTGGTGATCCTGCCCCATAAGCAAGGTGTGCTGATGGAGTCACAGTGCCATATGGTTGTGAAAAGGGTGGGGACTGTCTCTTCCCTCTTGCACTGAGGATGAATAACTTTGTTCTGCAGAACTTTTGAAAGAGGTATTTCATCTCTTTGGAAGTCTTTTTGTTGGGTCTGTGGAGGAATGTTTTATTGTTGGAAATAGTCTTATGCATTTAGGTAAGAAACTGGAAATCTGGACCACTGCTGTGAGCCCTGGTTTGCTCTTGGCCCGCTGTTACTTGTGCTGATACCCATGTTGCTGTCTTTGCTTCCAGTAGGTGGATACCAGCAGCAAATTGAAGTTACCTCCACTAGGTGATGCTTGGCTGGTGAAGTCTGTGCTTGAACAAAACCAAGAATGCAATGTGAAATACTTCAACAGTGACTTCCAAATGTGAACCTTGATGCTGCGGTGTTAAATCCTCCTCACTTGAGGAGTCTCCTCTACCTGTTGTGGGGAGCTGCTTGGAGGGGCCCACTGATGAATGCTTTGCTTATCAGTGCCCCATCCCAGCTGCCTGCAGTGTGCCATGGTCCTGCTGCCCTGCCCTGCACAGGGTGGTCTCCAACCCCAGTATGGGCTGGAGGTACTGAGGCGGGTTGACCCCATTCATCCCATCCCTGAACCCACTGTGCACTGGGAGAAATGGGCTCTGTGTGCCGGAGGAAGCACAAAGAGGGGAGATTAAGTGACACTGAGAGGAGTATTAAATTTAATGAGGAAGCAGTGTTCTATTAAACCTAAAGCAGTCGGAGGAAAAGCATATGTAGCACCGCTGGAATTTCTTGGGGAAGTTGAGTTACTGTCACAGATAATCTCCTGTTGTGCTGATGATTAAAGACTCGTTTTATCCTGGGCGAGGTGGTCATAGCCTCCCCCTTCCTGTGCAAATCCCAGCTCAGGTGGCTGATCAATATTGATGTGTCCTGATTTTGTGCTTATAAAGTGTATTTTTTTGGTAAAGTTGCCTATGGAAAGCGATTTTTTACAATTATTTTGCTCAAGACAGTGCCTGTGTACACAGCCCGTGTGCAGCACTACGTGGTGTGCTTCGGTCTTTAGCGGTTAACTCTCTCAAAAGTGAATAATGACGAAAATGACTGTTTTCAGCGGCAGCCGCCCAGCGAGCTGCTGACAAAGGATCCCGAACTCTTGCCGCCGCCCCCCATCCCCCCTTAGAGGGTCGCTCCGTCCCTCCTCCCGGCTCTGCCCCGTCCCCGCTGAGCGCAGATCGCTGCATTGGCGCTCCATCCCCGCTAGAAAGAGAGCGTGCAGGAGCAGGAACCCGAGATTCGCTGGCACGATGCTGCACTTCAGCCGCTGCCGATAGGAGATCGTGGTGTGCGCAGCCGGGCTTGGAACGGGATTTTAAAGAAGAGAAGGGGGGGAAGAAGAAAAAAAAAAACCAACACCACAACCCTCCAGGCGCGACGGAGGACGGCTTTTAATCCGAAGGAGGGGGGAGCCGGGCTGTGCCCCTCGGCGGGGCAGCGGGGCGGCTCTGCGCGGGCGCGGCCGCTGGGGGGGTCCCCTCCGCCCGCCTCCCCCCGCTCCCCGCCGCCACTCGGCGGCTCCGCCGAGCAGCACCGCGGCTCCGGCTGCCGGGGCCGCCGCCGCTGCCGCCCGAGCTCCGATGCGGGGGAGAAGAGCGGAGGGGAGGCAGCGGCACGGCGGCAGCGGGGAAGGCGGGCGGTGAACTCGCTCGGTCCGAGGAAGGATGACCGGCTTCGCCGCGATCGTCTTTCTCCTGCGGCTTTTGCACGAGGCGGACGGACAGGCTTTCCCAGGTGAGCGCGGTGAGGGTTATACCCGGTTCTCGCCGTGTGCCGACCACCGGCAACCTCAACTCTTCCAACCTCAGCCTTGCCTCCGGCGGAGCCCCGCGGCTGATCGGTGCGGTGCGGGCCGGGGGAGCTCGGCTCGGCCCGGGAGGGGTCACGGCGGTGCCCGCGGGCCGGGGCTGCTCGGGAAGTTGTGCGGGGAGAGGGCTGAGCATCGCCGCCTCCTTGCCGGACTTGGAGTCCCTACCGCGACCTGTCGCTGCGAGCCGGCCGGGCTGCGGGAGGAGGTTCGGCCCCGGAGGGCTCCTGCCTGGGAGCTCCTCGGTTCGGAGGAGCGTTTCGCGTTATTTCCAGGAGTTGGGGACAGATTTTCCCCCCCTTTCATCTCGCTGCTCAAGTAACTTTCCCCGGGAAGCCGCTCCTTCTCAGCTGTCATTCTCGCCGTGGCTCTGTTAAGGAATACTTTGCTCCCTGGCATGTGTACATTAATAGCAGCCTGCTATTTCCCCCTCCTACAAGTTCCTTTAGGCATAGTTCGAATGGCTTTGAGACGACAGGTGCAGGCTTCTCCTCTTGTTCCATTTTGTAGGTGAAAGAAAGATGTGCGTAGTTTTGGCTCTTCCCTCAGATATTTCAATACGAAACAGTCTAAGTGCAGTTTCTCTTTAACGCTGGACGATAAACAGTTGCAACATTCCCCTTTCCTGACTTAATGCATTTAGTTTTTCCACTTTTGACTGTATACAGACCAGGAAGATTTTTATAGGAAATAAAAAATTCTCCTCATTGCTTAATAGCGACGAATGGAGATGGGGTTCCATGCCTTAAGACTGAGAGCCCTGACGACTTCGTCTCTCTTCTTTAAAACAGAACTAATGCACTGAGCAGCAGATGCTGAGCGTGCAGCCAGCACTATGTATGCCTTTAAATAATACCTTCAGTGCAGCACGGCTGGAAAAGTTTGGCATGGGGAGAGCTGGGCAGGCATTGAGCCCCCAGCTCGGCAGAGGGGATGCTGTAATCCATCAGTGCTTTGGCAAAACCACGGCATCGTGTTGACATTGCTAGGCAACTGCACATAGCCGCAGAGTTGTTAGGAAGCTGGGAAGTCTAACCTAGTTTAGGGAGCTTCTTCCCTGAGGAAGTGATACGTGGGGCTGTTTCTGTCCTTTCTGTTCCAACGGTGTCTTTGGGTTCTCAGTGTGTGTCGTATGGCTTGGGGGTGAGATCTGTGCCTTCTGATGAATTTGTTGAGCCAGGGTGCTTAGAAAGAGGCTTTTCAGTGAAAGTGGTGAACTTTTTAGGGGGTAGGAAACGCTTGAAATTGAGGGAAATAGCAATATAATATGAACTAAGCATGTGTGTACTTAATAAAATCATCTGGCTAATCCTTATTTTCAGAAAGCCACGGTATGTGTTTGGCTTTCAGTGTTGGTTTTGCAGGAATAGTGACCGTGGGGTTTCCTAACAGTTAACAGCATTTCACCTCCTATCTCAGCGTGCCCTTTGCTGCTCAAAGCAAGAGGGGCTGCTTTTCACGTGCTGAACTCAGAGCTTCCTCCCCTGCCGGTCCACATGGAGCAGAGCGCTGTGTGCTCTCTGCATCGCCGATAATTTTGTGGGGAGAACGAAGAAGAGAAGACCAAAGTTGCTCGGCCACGCTTTGCCTCGTACACTTCTGTGGGGTTTGCGGTCCCCGCACGGCGCCTTCCCGCATCGCCCATCGGGTGGTGCTGTGCCCATAACTATGGCCCGTCGGTGCTGCCGTCTCGCTGTGATGGAGTTCCGAAGCCCGGCGCGTTGCTGCCGCTCGGACATCCCGAAATCCGTGGGTAGAGAAGTTGGGAACCCATTGGGCGAGGAGTTGGTGTTCCTCTCGTTTAATTCCCGACGCGGCAGTTAACAAACAGCACGGCCACGAGTCGAGGCAGAACAACGCTAAATTCTTACCTGCTTCTTTCCGTTATCCCCAGCATATGAAACTGGAGCTATTGCAGCCCTGCAGCAGGCTGCTGGCCGCCTCCTACTTGCAGTGTGTAGCTTCGTACAGAGGGAGCAGGCTGACATTTATTTCCTTACGTAATTTCTGTGTTTTCTATTTATAAGTTCCCCCAGCAGTCGCTTTGGGTTGCGTTTGAGCTCTGTGCTCATCACCGAAGGTGTGCTTATGGGTGCTTAACTTTTGGGTGGCTCTGGGGCTGCCTGCTACTTCAGTTTCTCTGTTTTCCCGTAGAATAGGTAACGTGTTCAGGAAATGTGTGGATGTTGTGCTAAGGGATGTGGTTCAATGGGGAAATATCAGTGGTAGCTGGGACGGTTGGACTGGGTGATCTTGGATCCAATCTTGGTGATTGTGTGACTCTGTAACGTAGTAGCTGGTAATTCCAGTGGCTGCTGATTCTGTAGGAGCTCAGAAATCAAAGCAGGATGTTTTCCCAAAACACGTGTGTAGCTCTACAGGGAAGATCCTGCTGGTTGCTGTGCACTTCGCTACAGCTCTTTGTGTGTTTTTAACACCAGAAAGTGGAGCCCGTGGACATTAAAGTTAATCTGCAGCTGTAGAAAGGCATCTGGAGGGGGGGAAATTGTCCTGTGGGTTTGTGCTGGGACTCTTCCCCTGGCCATCAGGGTACTTGGTCATCTTCTGATGTCAGCGTCGATCTTTGTTTTATATTGTTATTTATGTATTTTTTTTTCTGCTTGTTTATCTGTGCTCCCTGTCACTGAGCTGTGGCTGTTTGCTTTCAGGCTGCTGCTGCCCATCACAGAGTTACGGTGCTGGATGGTTTGTGATATGGGTTTGTCTGGGGATCAAAGGGAGAGGAGATGGGGGTGAAGGACCGAGCTGGAAGGATTTGGGAGAGAAATGAATTAATTTCCTTGGAGTTAATTGAGTCGTGGATTTCGCTGTCGGTAAATTGGCAGTGAAAAATGGATCTTTCCAAGTAAGCTACTCAGTGTGGCAATTGTTAACAATGCAGCCATTTAACTCAATAATCATTTTTCACTCTCACTGGGGAACAGTTCGTGCTACAATTCAACTTTATTTTACATCCCTGGCTGCTTTGATTTGTTTTCTGATAAATAATTAACATTAAAAAGGTGACTCGAAGCTGCCTCCCTTACCGTGGCTGTGAAAGGTCGCTGTGCACAAAGGTGTTCATGGATCCGAGTTCTGGTTCTACAAATGCAGAGCCCTTCTTTCCCTCTGCCCTTCTGAGAGTCCCCCAGCTCTGTTGCTCTCATTTAATTGTACTTCCAAAGAGCCTCAGATTCTCTGTGCAGGCCCACGTGCTCCAGGTAATACTGCAGGAATGATTTGGGATACTTATTCTAGAATATAATAGTATTTTTTCAAAGGCACCGCCATCTGTTGCCATGGAAACCTGTGTAGTGGTAAAGATGTAGGTCTGAGGCTTCGTGAACCTCCCAAAAATCAGCTGCCATCGGGGGCTGTTTCTCATGGGAGCATCTACTTTTGTATATAAAATCCAGTTAAGTGAAGATGAGAAGAAAGAAATAAACTGATCGGTTCAGCACTGTGCTGACAATCCCCCTGAATAGCTTTCAGCACAGGATTAGCGTGTCTCTCATTCTCTCTGTGTTTAGTGGGTTTTTTTAAGCTTGTTATTCATCATAATGGTGGTTATGCTTCCGTTAACATCCATTATAGTTTCACAAATGGGGTAAACTAATATATATCGATGGGTTCTTTGCTTGAATGGGAATTCCTGAGTTGAAATATTTTGTCGGTGTGCAAATCTGACAGAGAGGTGTGGGAAACCCAGCTGGTGAGGTGTGCTGGGGGCATGGGTGGGTTTGCAGGCTCCTGGGAGCAGTAAGAGCACGGCTCGTCTGTTTCATTGTAGAAATACCAGAGCTGGCATTCGTAAAAACTCATGGTATTTGGGTGAAGAGCAGCAGGAGTGTGTGTATCATCTCTGTAAAAGCATGCATCCTTTAGAGAGACACTTCTTAATTTAGTATGGAAACCGCTTCGGAGTGTTTCCCAAGTGTCTTGTAATGCACAGACACAACGTGCAATGAAGTTTCAAAAAGTGCTTGTAGGTATGCTGGTAGACAAGGCTTTCCTTGCAGAGGGCTTAAAGAACAGCAGTGCCTCGAGGTCGCTGCTGTGATGGGCTGCTGGAAGCTGCAGTGCACACAGCCTCCTGTGTCACCTGGTGGTTGGTCTCAGCTCTCCTGGATTGATGCTGCTTAGTTCTGTGTTCTTATTTCTGAGAAGAATGTGGTGCACTTGGATTTTATGGCATTTCTGAGCATTTTATGGAGCAGTATTACTTGGCTCATTTAAACCACAGTGTTTGGACAGGAATCACTTTTTTTTTTTTCTGGTGCCACTTGAATTTTACAGTTCTCCTATTTTTCTGCTGATGGTGTGCTGCCTGTTTGTGCTGCATTGCACTGCTTGGGAATTGTTTCATTGCAGTGATACTTGCTTTTTGAAGGGGAAATGCGATTTATTTACCTGTCACCTCTCTGGTCCTGTGTCACCTCTTACACCTGGATGTTGCTTGCTCACTGTCACAGCATCATGAAAGGCTTTGTACAGCCTGGCCCTACCTGCTGTCCATTTGTAACCAACGTGCAATTGCTTCTAGTGTTCATTATTGCAAGCTCTGAAGATGATCTATCTTGATGGAAGAAGAGATCATTCCTGTGTCTTAATCAGACCGTACATCATTTAATCAGAGCCACTTGTTTTTTTAATACCTGGTAAATACATCCTATCCATCATACCATGGTTCAGAGATGTTGGATACTGTGCAACCTGGATGGGAGGGCACGGCATGTTCTGCAAGAGACAGCATAGAATCACAGGATGGTTGGGGTGGAAGGGAACCTTAAAGCCCACCCAGTCCCAACCCCTGCCATGGGCTGGCTGCTCCCCATCAGATCAGGCTGCCCAAGGCTCCATCCTGCCTCAAGTGCAGCTCCCGTGCAGCCAGGCTGCTGCAGAAATGGTGAGGCTGGCAGTAAATGTTCTGGTCTTAATTGCTTTAGCAGGTTGCTGTCAGGTACCTTTCAGGTAGTACTGTGAGTAGAAGAAATGAACTACATTTGAGTAATGTCCAGTCTGCATGCATGAACCTGTGTGATGGAAAGATAGTCTTGTTGTAGCCTGTTAATTTTTTTTTTTTTTTTTTTTTGCAATGTTTGCAATGTATCTGTCTGTACCAGATCTGAGTTCTGCTCAAGGATCAGATCTGTGTTCTGTGTGCTGAAGTTGCTGAGATGTGGTGGTGTCTGGGTTTGTAAACTGTTTTCATTTTGACAACCATATGCCGCTCTGCTCCTGCACCTCTTGGCTCCCATTGAGTACTAACTTAAAATCATAGAATTATAGGCTGGCTTGGGTTAGAAGGGACCTCCAAGACTGCTAAGACTGCTTAGTTCCAATCTCTGTGTTGTGGGCAGTGGCTAACCACTAAATCAGACACTAATCCTCTCCCTCATCCTGCTGCCACATGGCCCTCATTGATGCAGCCCAGGATGCAGTTGGCCTTCCGTGCTACAGGCACACACTGCTGGCTTGTGTTAAGCTTTACATTTACCAGGGCCAAAAGTCCTTCTTAGCAGGGCTGCTCTCAAGGAGTTCTTCTCCCTGTCTGTACATGGATCAGGGAAATCCCAGGTATAAGTTGAACTCCTTGCATTTACCCTTGTTGAACCTTATTTGGTTCACACGAGCCCACCTTTGGGGCTTGTTTAGGTTGCTCTGGATGGTATCCCTTCCTTCTATTCCATTAACTATGCTATTCAGCTTGGTGTTGTCTTCAAACTTGCTGAGAGTACACTTGATCCTCTTGACTGTGCCACTGATAAAAATGTTAAAGAGTGTTAGACCCAGAATGGCCCCGTGGGGACACCACTCATCTCTGACCTCCACCTGGACGTAGAGCCTTTGACCACCACTCTCTGGCTGCGACCTTCCAACCAATCCCTTTCCACTGAATAGTCCACCCTTTGAGCTCATATATCTCCAGCATAAAGAATGTGGTGTGGGACCATGTCCAAGGCCTTGCAGAAGTCAAACTCGTTATCATAAACAAGAATATTAACTTCAGTGTTAATTCCATCCTTCTCCATGTCAGTTGTCACTATTTCTCCTGTCTTATTTGTCAGTGGGGATGTCTGTTTTGTCTAGCCTCCCTTTTCTGGCCAATGTACTTGTGAAAGTCCTTCCTCTTTGTCTTCATGTTTTTTGCCAGCATCACCTCCAAGCGCCCAAATCTCAGCTTTGATCCCACTTAGTGATTTTGTTGAGTGGCTGGGAAACCAGAGCAGTTTCTGTGATTCCATGTAACAACCCTGGGCTCAGTGCTCACACAGCTGTGTTGGGAGGGCTGACTTGCTGCTTTTCCTCTGCTAAGTTGTGAAGGATGACAATAGGAAGAGAAACTGCACTTTAATCCTGAATTCATCCATTTTGTTTTTTTTTTTTGTTGGGGATCAGTCCTTCTCTTCTCAAATCTAAAGAAAATGCTATTACCTCTTTGAGCAGAAATAGGCCTCTGAACTGTGCTGGGGCTATTCACCTTGAAATGTGCTTTTGCTGACTCTGGTACTGCTGAATTTGTTGGTGTTACCTGAATGACCTGTATCAGTGCATCTCCATTACCTGAGCATCAGTTCAAAGGCCAGCTCCTCAGCGATGGAGCTTTGCAAACGAGAAGGAAGGTTTCAGGAGGCAAATAGTGATTGTGCGCAGTGCTTTCAGTGCCTCTTTTAAATGAAAATGCCATGCTGAGGATTCTATTCATGCCATGCACTTTTCCTTACGAGCGTGATGGAGACAGGTGGTACAAGTGTCTCTTGGTGTAAGTGTGCATGGCTGAGACTGCCCAGCAGAAGAAGGGCTTGAAGTCAGGAGATAAAGGGAATTAATGGAGTTTGGTTGATATGGAGGGGGCTCTTTTCCTGTAGAAATACTTGCTGGAGTTGCAGCAGTACTTAATGGATAAGCAGAAGAGCACTTTGTCAGCAAGATGGGGAGCTGCTGCACTTGATGGCTCTTCTCTCCTAAACGGAGGTTTCTGTCAGCATGTCCCTTCTTCTGGCAGCCCAGATCTCATTTTTCCTCTAGGTGTCAATTAAACACCCTAAAAGAAGCAGTTGTTGATGGAACTGTAGAGCATTGTGTATTTCCACCGTAATCAGTTGTTTTTTTAAAATAAATATTCCACTTCTTGGTGGTACTTAAAATATAATCTTTCATCTACATATCTGAAATGTTACTCCTTTGTTCCCAAGGCCTGAACAGCATCAGTATAAACCTGTGTGGACTACCTGTAATGCAAATAGGGCTGTTTCCAAGATGCATACATCCATGGTGGGCAGGAAAACCTGCCTGTGCTGGATGTTTAGCAGCTTGTCTTCCTTCTCGCTGTGCTCTTGATGGGCAGTTGACAGTTTGTACCAGTGTCAGATCCTCTCCCCTAGTGAGCATTTTGGTATTGAAGTCCTTTTTCCTCCCCTTTTTATTCTTTTAAACTTAATGCACTTGCTTTACTGCATAACAACTCCAAGATAACCAAAGAGCCACCTGTGTTACGTGCTGCAGAGGCAGAACGACTCATTTTTGTACCCTGAAGAAGGCTTTCATCTCCAAGCTGTAAAAGCAGAGAAGAAACGGGAGCAGTGATGGTGGCTGCTGACAGACATTGGCAGGGGGATGCTTGAGGAGGAGGCAGTGGATGTGGGTATGGGGTTGTTGTAAGGAGGAAGAAGAAGGAAAGAAGCATGAAATAAGACATGAAAGGTGAAGGGAACCTGCTGGGATGGGCCTGGGGAGGGAGCAGGCATGAAAGAGCTCGGCAGCTGGCTGCTGCTTACAGGTTCTGAGGTGGCTGTCGCTGCCATCACCTCTCTTCTCCCTTTCCCTAAGCTAATTGCCAGCTAGGAAGAAGGCTTGTTGTTGCTAAACAGTTGGCCCTTAAGCCAGAACACAGGCTGCCACATTTTTTTTTTATTTATTAGTATGAATTGTACTGTAGTGTTTTCTCAAACTGGTTGAGCTTCTTTTCACAGCCCAGGCTGATGAGAACACTTTCAATTTATTAACAAACCATTCTGTGTTTGCTTAGAAAAGCGTGCGAGCTTCACTGCCACATCTGCCAATCACTTAATATTAAATTTTTAAGAGCCTATAACCTGAGAGTTTCCCCTGTTGTTACTCTCTGACTGATGCTTTAGAGATCTCTTCCTGTGAGCGCCGTATTTATGGTGCGGTTGTGTGCTGCTTATTTTAGTAATGAGAAAGAATGAGCATGCAGCAAGCAAAGACTGATGTTCATCTTGCAAAATGCTCTTACCCCTCACTGCCTGTACTGAGCTGGTTGAGAGAGCAGCAGCATCTATGTATCCTGGAGCTTGTGAAGCGTAACTGTGGGTGCCATGCACAAGTTGTATCCATCAGAAAGCTGAAGCCAACTGCATCTCCTTGCACCTTCTTTCTTCCAGGAGGAAAAAAAAAAAAAATGCTGCTTTTTGCAAATTCTACAGGATGCAATCTGATAAATTCAGCTTTTGGGTTGGTGGCTTTTGTTGCCAGCGCTGACTTCATTCCCTTTAGGATGTCTGGGTTTCCTGCAAGAGAGATGAGAAAGGAGGCAGTGCTGGCCTGTCCTTGTGCCAGCAGTGCAGACAGTTCCCTCCTGTTCCCCCCCACACACAAACACATGCAGAGTGCTGCTGCCAGGGGCACAGCTGAGTGCTCGGATGCTGCCTGGCTGGGTTGGACCCTCCGTTTAATTTCTGTGGGGGAGAAAAATCTTCATTAATTTCAAAGCCCAGTTGAAAAGTTTCCACGACTGTGATCTGAAAATCAATTTGAAGGAAAACAGCTGTTCTGAAATGAGCAGTTCTGCTGTTCTCAGGGTTCAAATATTCTAACATGAATTGGAAGGAAAAAAGTCCATGTAATTTAGTGCAAAATAACAGTTTTCAGTAAACCATATAAGAAGTCTCATGTATTCTTCTTTAAAGGCATTTCTGCTTTGAGTGAATATTCATATTCATACTATTGCATTTTTACAATGGTAAAGCAGTGTTTCAGCTTCCCAATGAATTGCCTTCATTACATGTAGGGGCTCCTGGAGAAATAGTGACTATATTTGTGTGATTTGAAAACGGGAGATGGTTTATATACCAACAGATATCAGCACGTGGTTGTAATACTCAGGGAAGCGGAAAGCTTGGAAATAAACAACCGCTGTCTCTGTTGGCACAGGGATAACTCTGGAGACTGCCAAGGCCAGAGCCTGCAAAGATAAGAAAGTATAATTAATCGTCCTTAGATGAACCTACCCAGCAGAAGCAACCCTTCTGAAGTCAAGTCTCTACTTTGCATCTTTTATTATAAAGCTTTTCAGAGTGTCTAAGTTTTTAATGTTTTCTAACGTATTTACATTTCTTTGCATTTCTAGTGTCAATACTTAGCATACTGGGTATAGCTGTGTTGGGCATCTGTTTTACTCTCACACTTTGATGCTCTTCTAGCAATCACACAGACTTACTTTGCAATTAGCTGAGATGTAATGTTCTGGAACCAAGTCTTGCTCTTGGTTGAAGGTCACTCAGCAGCTCCCCACATTAAATCACTCCTATTTGTAGTTGTTGTTTTTAAAGAGGCTTTTTCTTTGCACCTGTGCACTCCTTTCCAGTGGAATTGTTCTAGCTCCTGTTGTAAGAAAAGTCACTTCTCCTCATTAAAGTTCAGGAAAAAATTGGACGCAGTTCCTCTCAGTGATGGTGAAGTGGGGGAAATAACATCAAGTTCTCAAAGTTATAAATTGGAGGCAGAAACTTAACCCAACCTTGGGAAACTGCAGTTTTGCAATCTTGCAATGTGGACTTGGAGTAAATTGATGGAGTTACTTTGAGTCGGATGGGAGAGATGTGGGAGCAATGGTGGGAGTCTGAGAGGACTGACAGCTGACAGTATTTTCATGTGACTGAAATGACTTTGAAAAGAAACAGGTAAATTGTTGTGATCTACATAAGCAGCAGGTGAGATATTTTGCCTTTATTACGTGCTTGGGATTTATTTTTTCCTGCCTTGAACATGCCCTGGGCATCATCTTATTCCTGAGAGCGACAAACAATTGTGAGGGCCTGAAAGTGACCAACAACTTATTCCCTTTTAGAACTGAGGCACAGAATCACCAAGGTTGGAAAAGACCTCCATGATCACTCAGTCCAACCATCCAGCTACCACCATTATCTCCCTACTAAACCACATCCCTCAGTACAACATCTAAATGCTCAGGTATGCAATCTAAATATATTTAGCTCCCAGATCTGCAGCTGAGAACTGAGAGTACCTTGGAGGAAAGGAGGAGGAAGGGAGAGTTACTTAATGTGCACCAAGGGTAATGGAATGAGATCTGAAATGAGAGCATAATTTACTTTAAGCATTAGGAGAGCCTTATTGCAGTTCTGTGAGTTGTGTCCCAAAGGAAATGGTGGAAGCCCTTTTGCTTGAGACAGTTTAATTGAAGCAGGACAAAATAATTACCATCTATAGAGGAAAAGTAATACAATCCTAGGAAAAAAATGAAGAAGAATCCCCTGCTAGCTTTTTTTCCTCCAAATTTCAGACTTTCTTGTAAAGTTATTGAAGAGGGCAAAGATATTTCAAGAAAAGGGAGGATGTTGTATTTAGCATGCGATAAGTGAGGGGTATTAGCCCACTAATGGGGTGAATTTTCAGTTCATCTGATTAAGTATCTGAAGACAACAGGTTTGACAGCACTGGGCTTTGGTTGGAGATCACAGCACATCCACTCCTGCTTCCCAAGCGCCATGCTTGTTCTTGGGCTCGTGGAGGAGATAAAGAGCACGACTGCAATTGCCAAACTAAGGATTTAGGGTAATAATTGGCTGAAATACAGTGGGTGTGTGCAGCCTTTATCTATCCCTTCATCAGCAGTGACAGAAAATTGAAGATGGTATGGTGGCATCATGTACCCCTCCCAATTCCTCCCTAGTGGCTCTGGATAACTTTCTCAAAGCTCAGCTTTGGTGGCTGGCTGCTGGTTGTCACCCTGGTGGGACCTGATTCTTACACCCTGGATTTGATATCCAAAGGGCTTAAGAAGGCATAGCTGCAGCTGGAATCAGTGGTGCTGTTTCCCATTTGTGGGACTGGTACAAGTTCCAGAGGATGTTGAAAAGCCCTGGGTGCTTCACAGGGGGGATACAGAACTAATGCTATCTTCCTTTAATCTCTGAGTCCCTGAAGCAGGAGCAGCCAAAGAAGGAGCTGCAGGGCATTGCTGAGCGTGTGTGTGTGTGCATGGTTGTGAAGGAATAGAAATTCTAAAGCTGTAGAGAAATCCAAGAGGAAATTAATAATTCTCTCTGTGGAGATCAGTTTGCATAGCGTGCGGTAAATAATGCATGGGGTCACACAGCTAACAATAAGATTAAAACAAAATATTGAGTAGCTGCTCATTCAGTGAGTACCATCCATCTTTTGCACAGAACAACAAAAGGTCCCATGGCAGGAAAGAGTATGGGATCAGGTAATTATTCTTCCTTTAATGTTGGATCTACAGGAGGACTGATGCAGGGTTCTGTGGATGACCTTTTCGCTAGGGCAATAAATAACCTTCTGAAAGCTTGATTTTTGTTTTTAATAACAGTACTTTTTTTGGTGTCTTGCTTCAAGGTGGGGATGCCCATCGGCAACCAGAGCTGGACAGAAATTTAGGGACTTCTCCATTGGGTATGAGCGCATTGGCAGGGGCTTTTACTCCTGCTCTGTGATTGCACAACACCCTGCCTCCTTTTTTGCTTTGCAATATCAGCCTTGAGTCTATCAAGCAAGGCTTTGGATAGCTGTACAGCGAGCTCTGCATAGGGCTGCTTTCTTTGTGGAGGGTTGCTTAAGGTGGTGGCATGGCTTAGAATTGAGCCGTGAGCAGGCAGTTGGATTGGGATATGGAGTGTTTGAGATTTCACGTCTCTATGTCTCTAATCGTATTTATTACATGATGTCTCATGGTGCAATCATTTTATACTTGTTTGAATCAAAATCAGTGTGTTATGTGCAATTAAGGTCATCCTGCGCTTTGTTCACTTCAACTTGAAACAGTAGAAAGCTGGGTGGGGAAACGAGTGCTGCTGCAATTAAATTGAATTGATTATTTGAATCACATTAAAGAATAAAGGAGGTGAGAAATGGGCTGTGTAATTTATCACTCAACTTGAGGATATTCTGTCTCCTGAAAATTAACTTCAGTTCCATTCCCTTTTATTTTTTTCTCCATATTTACTTTATTGCAGAGCTGAGAACAAATGAGTTTCATAAAAAAAATAAAATAAAATTCTGCTTTCCTTATATACCCTCAGGCTTCCAACTTATCCCCGTTCCACTCTCCAAGCTGCATCTAGTGTCCATTTGTTCCTCTTGCATCCAGTGTGTTGCTGGTAATGCCCACTGGTGCTGTTAAATTCTGTTCCAGGTGTTTATGTGCTGCAGCAGCAGGTGTGTGCCTGATAAATATGCAGAATAGTTCCCATTCCGAAGCCATAAAGGTGAATGGATTTAGTAGAAATCCTCTTTCAATTCTCCTCTCCCCTGCAACACCTCTCTGCTAAGAAGGGCAAGAAGGTAAGAAAAATTCCATAAATAAAACTAAGAGCTTTTTCCAAGACAGGATTTTTCTTAAAGAACCTGGATTTAAAAATGCAAACTTGACAAGGTTTACCTGTGCTGTGGTGCTGTTGGAACAGGGAGCAGAGCTCTGGTGGTCTTCTGCTGGTGCTGCGCTGTGGTTGGAGCTTGCAGGTTTATTTCTCCCAGGTGCTGGTTTGCCTTGCACATCCCTGGAAGCCAGCAGTGCCTCTGCTGCCCCTTTTAGCATCTCCTGCTGAGAACCGTGTACACTTTTGCTGCTGTGGATTCAGTTTCATCTGTGATCAAATTGGTGAAGGAAAAGAAGGCTGTGTGTTGAGACAGTGACTGGAAATGGCATCTACTTGGGAACAACTGATTTCTCTGTATGGGAACTCAAAACAGAGCCTGGAAACTTACAGTGCAGTTTATTGATGTTACTTTGCCCCGTGGGCACTTACTGCATAGCATGAGGAGGAGGAAGCAGGTATCGTGTGTTCAGGCTGATACTTCTCTTGGACTTGTCTTTGACTCCACTCCCTTCTTTTGTTTCTAACGTATTAAATACAGAGGTGTTATTTGTTGTACCAAGTACTGTTCCCCAGGATACCTGTTTCTTTAAATAATAACTTTGATTCCAAGGAGATTATGGAGGAAGAGAAAGCTTACATCCTCGCTCCATAGCATGCTGAATGGGTACAAGAGCGTTATCTGCAATATATGTGTAATTACATGGGGAGAAGATGTAAAGAAAATGTATTTGAAGACTTAACATGAATCAAGCCCTTCCCCTCCCCTAAGCTCCTGTGTCAGCTCACTGCTAATTAACCTTTTGGAGGCAGGCATGTTGCAGCTCTCCGTGCTCCTGTGTTTCTGGGAGAATCAAGGAGCTCTCACAGGTGGAAGCGAAGCCTTGGCCTTGTTCAGTAACAAGAGGTTTTCTTGGTAACAAAGCAGCCTGCTGGATGTTGTACCCAAATGGTACCATTTGGGAAGTGTGCTCCCTTCATAATATTTGAATGCTCGCAGGAATTTCAGCTGTGTGAGACTCTCAGGGAGCAGATGAATATTCAGTCACGCTTTGATTTGGGATTTGGAGACCCAGGGCCTCTGCTCTAAGTTCTTCCTGGCCTTGTATTATAACCTTGGTTAATTTTTTCATATTTCAAACTATTGTAAATGGCGTGCGTGTTTCTATTCTGTCTCACAGGGGAAGCTTAGTTAACACTGAATTATGATGAAAAGCAATGGGTGCAGTGTGTTTTCAGGCTGGCTCCCCATCTCCCAGTATTACCAAATGATCTGTTCCCTAGGAGGTTTGATAAGATCTTTGCTGACATGCAAGAATACGTGCTGAATGAAAGTGGTAAAGCTGCCCAATTTACCTGCAAGGAGCTTTGCTTCTGCACCCTAAGTGGCACACAGCACATTGCCATGGGATGATGGGTCTTCCCTAAACCTGTACGCCTGGTGCCACCACCAACGCTTGCTGGAACAGGCAGAATGAAGAAAGTGCTTTTCAGAATTTTAGCATTGGACATTTTTGTTTTAAACTCTGTCCTGATTGCCTTTTGTAGCTAAGAATAGAGGTTGGGGTTTGGAGCAAACTGCTTTCCCTTTTAGAGCCCTGTGTACGAGACAGGTGAGACAAATGATGGTTTAACTGGGGCTGTTTGCAGGAGACTGCAGTAATCTTTGGGGAGCTCCTTTGGGTTAGCAACTGTGTGCAACCTCTTTAGCAACAGAAATCAGGGATTCGCTAGAGGATGTGGATGTCATGCTCCTCCCAGAATGGATGTTGCACTTCATCAGGCAAAAGCAAACTCTTAGTAGTGAGCTCCTAACCCAAATGTGTGCCCATGTGCATGTTTGTGCTCCTGCCCTCCCTGCAGCTGCTCAGACCGACACTACAAACAGCCTTGGGGAGGTTTGTATATTGGAGCAGTGCTTGAATGAGCAGAACAAGGCTACCTTGCATCTGCAGGGTAAATACTTGGGGACTTCTCTCCATCATCAGCAGGACCTGGAATTTGCTTTTCTGGATGGTGTTCTGGCAGAGGCATTGAGGCAGGCAGATGCTGATTTTTCACACAGCTGAAAAGTATTCTTTTATGAAGGATGTTGTAAGAGCAAATACACAAATGCTGGGAAGTGGAACAGATTTGCTTTTTCACTGGAGAGGTTAAGAACTGATTTTGGAGGTGAGACTGTCTTTTTCATTTTTGATTGATCTGTGCAATTATTGTAGAGGAAAAGGTTAATATGGTTAATGCATTTCTTTTAGGCACTGGGGTACTCATAATGGACCGAAGTCATTCTTTCTTTACTTCGAGACAAAGCAGAGAAATCTGAGAGTGCTGAAGCACAGTATTATTCAGACATGCCATTTTCCTTCCTGAGTGAAAGCAGTGTCCAAATGGACTTCTGAATCTCATTTTTTCCTCAAAACTACTAACAAATAACTCCTCTTATTTTGTCCTGTCTTAGTGAGAATGTTTACAGTTAAAAACATTCTAAAACTTTAATTCCCTACAATTTTCAGGTACTTTAATTCCCTATAATTTCAGGTACGTAAAGAGCTATCCAAGTACTGCATTAAATGGCGTTGATGTTGGATCTGAATCACAGAATCACAGAATTGCCAGGGTTGGAAGGGACCTCAAGGATCATGAATCTCCAACCCCCCTGCCACACGCAGGGCCAAATCAGTTTGGTGAGGTGAGATAGGACCTCTGGAGATGGCCCAGCCCATCCCTGTGCTCAGAGCAGGACCACTACGTGGAGCAGGTTCCTCATGGCTGCGTCCATGTGGGCTTTGCATATCTTCAGTGATGGAGGCCACAACCTCAGTGGGCAGCATCCCACTCTTTGACCACCTCTGCATTGGTGTGTGTGTGTGTGGGGAGAAGTCTTGTTTTCCACTGGGTTTTTATAAGCATTGATGAGATCCTTCTGAGCCTTCCTGCTTCTAGGCTAAGCTATCCTGGCCTCTTTGTGCACGTCAGATGCTCCAGTCCTTTAGTCACCATTGTGACCCTTTGCTGGACTTGCACCAGTGCATGAGCACACACTGTGGTTCCCTGCACGTGCTAGTGCAACTTCAGTGTATTGCTCAGCTGATTTACATAGTCTTTTTTATACATACAGATATACAAAGGATTTTAATTGGAGATGATTGATACATAGAACAGAATTTCCCAGGTGGTTCTTGTCTGATTGTATTTCAATTTGTGCGCTTCATCAAATATTTGGCTGCACTGAATAAGTTGGTATATTAAGTTAGGCTGTCCTGATTTACTGTCTCAGTCCTGTCCAGTAGATAGAGGAAGGTAATAATCGGTCTGTCAGTTGCTATTATATTTTCATTTGAGGAAAAACATACTGTTTATATATTCCCTCAGCAAAAAAAAAAAAAAAGAGAGATTTGGTGAAATACATTTCTAGAGTGGTTTCTTTGAGCAGCTCGAACTTTTCTAACATATCTTGAACAATTCTACTCCTTTACAGACCCGAAGCGATTTCTTGGACCTCCATCAAGTCTGGAGGCATCTTTGCTGCCCGGGTTGTTTGGCTTCGTAGAAATAAATTCAGTGTGCTTTGAATTCTGTAAATCAGGGAAAAAAAAAAAAAATCAATGATTTATTCTCTTTTATGGTCTGTTGAATGACTTAGGGCTGTATGTGGTTTAACTTCACTCAACCCTTTTATTGGGAGTGCTGCTACAAAGCAGCATTGCTTATTTGATACCTTCAAGATCGTAGGAGAGTCCTTTTTCTGCCAGCACTATACTTAAAATTTGTATTTGTTCACATCCAAAGAACTGTATAATGTTTGTAGGGAAAAAGGCAGGGCTTTTGCATGCTCTGTTAGACTTGACCAGAAAACTGTGGCAGTAAGTTCCTCATTTGTGCTGTGAGTATGCAGACAGCCCAGATCATCCCAGTTGTGGCTGACCTATGTCTGTTCACATCCAAAGGTTTGTGCGGGGCTCCATTTGTTATTCCAGCTGCTGTTACTGGACTGATAGCCCTGCTGCTGTGCTTCCTTGGAGCAATCTTATCGACTTCAATGATTTGCAGAAGGATGAATTTGGCTGCCTGCTTTCGGTAGTCTGTAAACTGCAAGTAGTCTTGGAAACGCACTTGATAGAATTTGAATTCATGCATTAAGCAGGGTAAGGCACAGCTCCTCGGGGCAGGGCAGGCCTCTGTCTGCTGTGAGCTCAGCTGCTGTAATGAGGAAAGGCGAAGGTGTTTATGCAGACTTGTGCGTGTAGCGTGAGGTTAAAAGTCTGCATGGCTGAATCTCTCCTCCTTTGAGTCTGTATGATCTCCTGGTTTATCATTATTCTCGTCTGGACCAGCTGCTAGCCAAAGTTGTTCAGGCTTTTCTTGGGCTCTGGAGAGGCTTCAGCTGGTACTGAAGTACTTGCTAGGGAATGGCCACTGCTGGATCAGAGCAGCCCTTAGCAGTGTCTTCAAAATGTCTTTAAAAGACCTGAGTCTGTCCAGACAGCGGATATTTCCCAGTCAGAGTGCCCCATCTTAGAACTGGAGAACTCCACGCTGTTATTCCCAGTCTGGGGAACTTCATACAGCTCTGTGCAGTGGTATGCTCAGAGCAAATCCCCTGTGTTAATAACCACATGTATTCATGATTAGCATAAGGCTGACAGAACCTTTGAGACTAGAAAAGAACTACTAAGACCACCAAGTCCAACCCCAACCCATCCCACCACGTCCCTCAGTGCAGCTTCACTGCCCCTCTCTAGACAGGCTCCAGGCCTTCCTGTAGTGAGGGGCCCAATGCTGAACAGAGCATGTGAGGTGCTGCATCACCAGGGCCGAGTACAGGTGGACGATCACCCTTCTGTCCTGCTGGCTGTGCTAATTCTGATACAAGCCAGGGTGCTGTTGGCTCTTCAGTTTGGGATGTAGACAAAGTCAGTTTCCTTCTATAGGAGGGTCTGCAAGCGTCTGTGTAATGTTACCACTTGAAGTCTGTAGATATATTGGCTGCTCGTCTTGTTTAGGAGTGGTAAAAGGGAAAGACAGCAGCGCAGAAGTGCAAGTTGTGAAGCACAAGGAAACTTGAGAAGCTCAGGAGGAGGGCCTGAATGAAGGCATGAGGAAAAATGGCCCCTGCTGAGCTGCTGTGCTGTGAAGGTGGATGTCTTTTTTTCCTTTAGTAAAAGAAGTCCTGTTTCTGTTCTCAGCGCATCCCAGGCTCTGCTTTGCTTTGTGTGCTTCCCTGTAGGACCTGTTGCCAGCTGTGCTGGTGCAGGAAGGCGAGGAGTTGGGCTGTTGTTCATCTGCTTGGCAACTTGCTGTTCTACAGAGGATTTAAGAGAGCTCCCCGCAAAGACCTGCGCTGCAAGGAGCGTTTTTCACTGACTTGAAAGAAAGCTCCTTTCCTCAGCAGAGGGTAGGAGGGGAAAGAAGGCAGTGCTGAGCACGTCTGTGTGTTCAGCACTGCCCTGCTTTTGTACCTCTGGCTTTGAGGAGCGCTTGGGTGGGAGGCAGGTGTCAGTCTTGCTGATAAATGGTCTGAGATGGATGTACTTTGTAAAGCTGCTTCAGAGATCTTTAGATCTGATGTGTGGAAACACAGAGGAGGCTGAAGGAGACCTGGGGGGGTTTGTAAAAATAAGGAATGGGGTAAGAATGCAGGAAAACACCGCTTGGGGTCGGGTAGGTGAGAACTGCTGACTTAGCTTGGCTTTTTCTGTGATTCTGGAACCCTGAGTTTGAAGAAGCGGAGCTCCCTCAGCCCGTTTGTTGGGATGAGCACTGAGCTCTGACCATCTGCTGCTGGGTTCCACCCAGTGCAGCCTCAGCCACGGCTTCTGGGTGCAGGAATCCCATGGTGACAGCATTCTTGAACACTGAAATGTGAAAAGGGCTTAGGATATCACACAGCTAAAGGGCTGCAATTTGTAAGCTGGTGTTCCAGAGTTCTACAAACAGGCTCTAAAAGTCCTTTTTTTCCTGACTTTTTAATTGGGAATCCAGAGCTGTATTACTTTAAGGTCCCTAGTTTAACTTCCTATCACCGCAACTGACTGCATCTATTAAAAAAGAAAGGAAAATGCAACAAAAACCTGTTAAACAAGTGTGTGCTTTTGTTTCTTGTCTGCTCTGATGAAGCCCAGGGGCTCCTGGATAGCAGTGCATTTCCTGAGGTGTGATTATGGTGAAAATACAGTTACTATCCCAGCCAATCTTTGTAGGGGTGGGGGAAAAAATAAGTATGTAGTTTTCACTACATTCATTGCTTATTTTTTTTTCTGCTGGAAACAACGTTTTCAGTTTCAACCTTGTATAATATAAATGGAGCTTTTCTTATAGATGAAAGAAATTTCGATCAATACCAAATAAACACTTGTTTGGGAGCTTTCTTTCGCAGAGAATGTGGAAACTTCTTGCTTTAATTCAGATGTTACTTTGTGTTACAATTAAAATCTATTGATCTATTTGATTTGTTTTTTTGACTTGCAGATATTAAAGCAAAAAAAGTTCACATCAGCTCCTCAACTGCTTCCTCGTAGCATTGTTCTGCATAGAGATGAAGCCTTGTGCATACAGCTGAGTTCTGTTTTTCAGCACCCTCCTCCATATCTCTTAATATTTGTGCTAAATTGTAGATATGCACAGACTGCTTATCAGAATTACCAACGGGTGTCTGCTTGCAGATGCAGAATTATTTCAGAGTTTGATAGCAAGATAGTGGATTTGTGCTAGCTTTGGGAATCTGCTGAAAGCTGAACTGTGAGAGTAAGTTTTGGCATGCTGTCTGCTCCATATGCATCCCAACCCCAATAGTATTTTCTACACTGTAGAAAATACACACACACACACACCATTTTAAACACAGTAGAACATGAATACATCTCTATAAAAACCTGCAATTTCAGCCCAAATCAGAGGCTGAGGGAAATAATGCTCTCTTTGGGTTTCTCTTTGAGCTGAAGGGTATTAATGTGCGTTGGAACTCCCCACACCAATTAGTGATCTCTGCTGAGGAAGCTTGTAGGAAATGACCCTGCTCTCACAGCCACGTGGCCTCTCCTGTCGTGACTTTTTAACATTCTGGGGATTTTTGGGTGTCTTTATTTTGTAACTGAAGGTTTGAGCTGTGTTTACATCTGTGTGCTCAGCCCACTGCAGCAGAGGGCACAGATGCTTCTGGGAAGGTCTTGAGAGAGTTCTTCTAATGAAGCTGGGAACTGGATTAGTGACCCCATATGTAAATGCTGTGCTTTTGTTTGGAATTCCTTTGCTAATATAGTGCTAAAAAAAAAAAGCCTGTGAAAATATTGTGATTTGAATATTTAAGACAAAGTGTCTTTTTGGGTTTGGCAGTTTCCAGCAAAGGGAGAAGGATGCTTAAAATAGGAAGCTTGGAGTAGAGTCAATAGGTTAATCCTTAGTTTGAAAAAATCTATTTCTTATCAATCTTGTTTTCATTGATGCTCCTTGGAGGTAAAATGTAAGCAGCAGAATTTTGCATACATACAGCTTCATACAGAATCAAAGAATCATTAAGGTTGGAAAAGACTTCTAAGATCACCCAGTCCAACCCATCCCACCATGCCCAGTGCCATGTCTCCATGTTTCTTGAACACCTCCAGGGATGGTTACTGCACCACCTCCCTGGGCAGCTGTCACACTGCATCACCACTCTTTCTGAGACGTTTTTCCTAATATCCAATCTGAACCTCCCTTGGTGCAACTGAGGCCATTCTCTCTTATCCTATCGCTGTTACCTGGGAGCAGAAGCTGACCCCCACCTTGCCACAACCTCCTTTCATGCATTTGTAAAGAGTGATAAGGTCTCCCCTGAGCCTCCTCTTCTCTAGACTGAACTATCCTAGCAGCTCCCCATAAAACTTATGCTCCAGACCCCTCACAGCTTTGCTGTCTGTCTCTGGACAGGCTGCAGGGCCTCAGTGTCTTGTAGTGAGGGACTGAACACAGCGTTCGAGGTGCGGCCTCAGCTTCAGTCATACAGAGAAGATATGAAGGCATTATCTGGGTTTATTTAAAGGCTTGTGTATTAATTCAGCAGCTGTGTCCAAGGGTTTGCTCCAAGGCCCATCAAAATACTTGGAAAATCTGTTGATTTGAATGGTGGTGGGTCAGCTCCAGCCTGACTTGGTGTTGTTGAAACAGATGAGTCCTGGCAATCTTTAAACCATCTCCTTTTGCTGTGGTTTTCTCTTGTGAGCCTGATATCTCTGTTTGCAGCCCTCAGATGGGATTATTACAGCAGTTCAGATGACAGAGCAAGCCTTTCCAGGAGGTGAAGGTGCTTTGCTTGAGTCCCATTGGGGATGGAGGCCCTACGCTGCTTTGATTCGCATCCTTCCATTCTGTCAATATTTGGTTTTTATACTTCTCATCTGTTGGAATATCACCCTTCTCAGAAAAAGCAAACATTTGCTTTTCCCTCATTTCAATATTGGGCTGCAAGAGAATGGTTGTGATTACTGCTTCATACCAAGTGCCTGAGACACATCTTAGCTGTGCTTTTGAATTTGCTCGATTGCAATACCATTTTTGTAAATGCCAACTTGATTTTCTGCTTGGATTGCTGAAAATAACGTATATGTGTGTGTAAGTACTCTGTAGCATATGCAGATGGAGGACCTAGCTATGAGTTTCTGGGCGTAGCTTGGCCCAGTATTAAAAGAATTAATCACATATGTAAAGCTCTGCATGTACTTTCACTTTTGCTAAACATAAATCTTCATCTGGCATCTACAGCATCATATTTGGGATGATGTCCAGATTTAAAAAAAAAAAAAAAAGTCAATAGCCATTGCCAGCTATTGTGGCAGGGAACCAATTATCCCATTCTGTTTTCATCCCTCTGTGCACATGTCAATAAATAATCACTCAGCCATAATCCTAACCAACTCTGATTAAACACGTGTCCTGAAAGCTTCTAAACTGTAAATGGTGGCAAAAATGCCCTTACTCACTTGTTTCTTTCGATCTGTTAAAACACCTATTGAGGCCTTAAGGTGTTTGACTACACTTAAAATATACTGTGGAAAATCAGATACCCATTACATGGACCGATCCAAATTGACACCAATTCCCATGTGCTGTATGAGCTGCATTATAGCTCTGGGGAAGCATCTTGGCCCTGACTAATGGGAGGCTGTGCTGCAAGTAAGTGGATTCATCTCTTTTGGAGCTCTTAGCTTTGGAAGTTGTGCAAAGTGACTTTGTAGTTTTTCTTGCTTGTGAAAAGATTGATAATAAGCTGTTCTGCATGCAAATAATGCATCTTAAAGGCTGAGATGAAAAGAATTATATTATAGGCAGTAGATAGGGTTAGTTGTAGATGGGGCTCATGATAGCATCGAGTGATCTGCAAGACTGTGGGGTCTTGTAGTGGTAGTTGGTAGGCTGCAGGTTCTCAGTGTTGCTTGCAGTGCTCGAAAATAATGCTTCCCACATCACTCTGGTCTGTGCCAGAACTCCAGCTGATGGCACTGCGTTGGTTTTGGGCCTCAGGAGAGAGGGTGGCTGTGCCTGCACCCAGTGATGAAGGTGGTATGTGTGCTTCTCCACATGTCCACCCTGTACTGCAGGAAGAAAAGCAATTGTAGGGAAAACTGTAATGACAACAGTATGTGTTTTTCTCGGGAACTCCTGTGCTGTTGGAGGTTTGTTCACAATTGCTATAAATCTCAGCATATCAGGACTGAAGCACCTGCATTCCTGATGCAATAATATCAAGTATTGCGACGCAGCTAACTTGAAGATGTGTTTTCCTTTGAACTTTCAAGAGCAGCCATCGTTATAGAAGTTAACACGTGGATGTTGAAAGAGGCTGGGAAGTTTGTGGGAAGAGAATGAAGCACAATTTAATGTTAAATGTAAATGGAGGACTGCAGATGGTTTTAAGCACGTGAATTCAAGCTGCTTTGATGGCTTTGCATTGTCTCAGTGTGGAGAAGCTGAGGCTGCACAGCCCAGACCTGGGGTTTTCCTTTGTCTGAAGGAGAACAAATTGTTTGCTTTGCAGTTGTGCTGGAAGAAACTGAGTTACAGCTGCAAGGTGCCCAGCCTGGAGCAGATCAGTTTTGGTCTTACTGTTTTGTTTATCTAGTGCAGCCATGTTATATTTCTTGCATCAGTAATAATTTAATTCGTAATGATCCTGCACTTCTGTAGGCTTTGTGCCCAGTCTTCTACCAGACAACACTTAAACAGAAATAAGCAAAAAAATTGTGATGCTTTCATCAACCTTCCCATAGGGAAAGGGAAGGTCTTCCCAGAAGGAAGGGAGAACAGTCATAACCTACATGTTTGCACTTCTTTCGATTGGGTTTGTCACTTCTAGTGCTTGCTCCCCTTTTGTTGCTGAGCAGCGTTAGCATCTGGCTCACCATCACCCCTCCCCAAACCTCCTGCCATATCTGTGTGTCCATACAGAGCGAGTTAGTCATAAAGCCATCAATTTTTGGCAACCTTACCTTGAGATGAACAAATGTTGAATGTAAAATTATGGTATTTGGATTTAGCCATGTCTCAAATATCTTGATGTTTTCCTCTGTGGCACCAAAACTGTACCATTTCATGTTTATTTTGGTGCTGTTTTCTGGTGTTCATATCAATGAGGTACATTTGTACAAATCAATTATTTGGTATTTTGTAACGTAGAAGCTACTTTGCTTTAAAAAGAGGGAGGAAAAAAGTGAGGATAAGGTTTCTATTGCAGACTTAAATCTGTGTTGTGCTGATTTCTGAGATTATTAGCCCCAATATAGTCATGTTTAGATTTCAGTTTGAAGGTAGTTTTTCCATGTTGAATTGGCTCACTTGATTTCAAAGGGGAGAAAACTGTTCCACTTAAAGCCGTGCTTCCTTTTAGTCTTTTTAGAGATGGTTCTGCATACAGTGCTTCCTCTGAGGCCCTGCTTTGAAGCTGCCCTACTTCTCATTATCTGAATATGCCCAATTTCATCAGGAAGTCCTGTCTGAGAGGATGGCTGGGATGTAATCTGGTCATGTCCAGTTGCTCTGCAGACTGGTTGGCTCAGTTGCTTTACCTGAGCTACAAGATGCTCTTGTCATGTATATCACATGCACAGTGTGCTACTGAGAGCTTCTCAGATGCATTAGATGTGTGGCAACAGTGGTGTTGAAGTAGCACGCCCCAGTGCAGGCACTTATACAGCTCTAGATAGACTGTCCATGCACAGCACAGGTCAGGAAACACGAGGCCACTCATCCGTGAAGCTGCATAACGTCTGCTTCCATGTGTTCTGCACTACTGTGCTGAGTTTCAGAAGGCACTGTGAACATTCTCTTCTATAGAGAGGCTGTGTAAAAACGCAGGCACCCTGTGACAAGTATGGAACCCATACCTAGAACCCATGCAGTAACTCTAGCAGAAATGACACAGCCTTATGAGCTTCTGTAGAGCAGAATTTTGGAGAAAAAGTAATTTGTAGCAGCTGTTCTTACTGAAGCTGGGAGGCTGTTAGCTATTGTTTCTTAATCCCTTGAAGCTAGCTCAGTAGTTCAGCACTTTAAAATTAAGGTTGCCATTGGGTAAAAAAGATTCAGAAGTGGCTCTGAGAGCACTTTCTGTGCTTTATGAAAGCATAAATCATTTGTTGTCATCTGTAGTCCTTCAGATCCTGAATTCTGCCCACTTCTTCCTTCTTGGGACTGCTGTGTATGGGTAGAACCCATGGCTTGGGGAGGTCGTGTCAGGTGCAGGAAGTGAGCCCACTCTAAACAGGTGGGGGCTGCATTGGGGTGAGTGGCCAGAGGGTTGTGCACAAAGTGTTCAGGAGGTTTGGCTCTTATTGCTGTTGGGCAAGTTAGTAGCAGTTGTCTCCATACTGACCGTGGGAAATGGGATAATCTGAGTGGTCTGTGCCAAGGGCAGCTTGGTGGTGCTGTAGATAATGTGATCAACAGTGAAAAATATGAACAGATCGATAATTTCAGATGGTGGCTCTGATACAAGCAAAGGCACAGCATTGATTTGTAAAATAAGAGTATGGATGCAGCAGTTAAAATGTGCTCTGTGTATACGCATTAGGTAATAAATAAAGCAGAGTGCCCTCAGCCTCAAAGGCAAACAATAAATCATCAAACTGTGTGAGCCCCTTAATGCAGGAGGCTGGGAAGCTTGTGGGCAAGCACTGTAGCTGTGTGAAGAAAAAGACAAAACCCAGAGATCTTTAGTCATTCATTAAGAAGATGAAGAGTCCTTGTTCCACATGGCATTCCCCTATGTGTTGTTCTGCCCTTAGCTTCCTCAACAGGCACTGCCAGCATTATGGGGATGAGTGAAGTGGGGAGGTCCAACAAGTGAGCGTCCAAGTGAGGTAACTACTGACTGTGAGCCTGTGTATCTTGATGGCAGATGATGATAGCACTGACCAGAGGTTGCTAGTGTTGAAAGAGTAACAGAATAAACCTATGTCCTATGGCACCTTCTCAGTTCCGTCCATCACATCCTGTGCCAGTGACTCTGCAGTGGCTCTGGAGCAGTTGGGTTGGTGGTTCTGGTGCTGGGTTTAACGCGCCACCAGTTGAACTGCTACAGGCGTGGGCATCTTTAGGGCAGTAGAGATGGTGTTGTGTGTGATGTGGGTTAACATCTGCCAAGGCCAGATGTGAGCTGCCTTCAGAAACTTCCTGCTGGGAACACGAGACTGGAGCTGGGTATCTCGGACCCACGTGATGCGGCACATAGAACTGCTCAGAATTGAATATTGATCTGCAGCTTTCATTTCAGGTAGGCAAGCACAATTAATTATTAGGAATTCTACATGCAGCTGTGATGTCTGGTATTAAAGCTTTTCAGCTGTGGTTTTCACAAAGTGGTTTATTTCTTTCTAAATGCACGTTTGCTTTGAGCTGAGTAAATTCTTCACTTTGTTGTGTATAACATCGGTGAGATCAGATGCTGTGATCCAATCTGAACGTATCTCTGATATGGTGGACAGAATGACAGCTCTTGAAATGTCAGGTTTTGGGAGTTCCTTAATGCTCTGAGCAAATATGTGCAGGGACTTGGTGATGGATGCTGCTGTGTGCTCTGTGCGGGTTCCAACCACGTAGTACCAAAAGAAATACCTCCAGACAGTCCCATGAGCACAGTGTGAGATCAGCCTCTACTTAGTTCTGCAAGAGCACTGTTGCTATAACATAAGTTGCTCTGGGAAGCTGCATGGATTTGCATGTGCAGATTGAGGAAACTTTGGAACATTTACAGAAGTTGACAGGTAAGAGGTGACTTCTGTTCAGAAACTGGACCTGAAGATCTGGTGTACTCTGTGCTAAGGCTGATATGATTGGAGAGCCAAAAAAAACCACAAACCAACAACAACAAAAAAACACCAAAATAATCCTCCCCAAACAAGTTGTGAATAAGCAGTTTTAGCTGCACAGTCTCGCTTTGCATCTAAATGATACCTTGTCAAAGATAATGTTGTAGAGAGTTGTTGAAGTATAATAAAAATGTTATTGAATTAAAATGCAAGCAAGATTCAGCCCAAGCCATTCTATAAATATCTTATTATGAAAGGCTCAGAGATGTTTCTCTTAGCAAATTTAAAATAATCATTAGAATCCTTCAGCAGATTGCCGTTAATTGGATTGAGAATTAAACAGCTTTGTATGAGTGCAAAGTTAATTAATAGCTCATTACCTTTTTAATAAGGCAAATTCATTTGGAAATAAAAGAGATGCCATGGAGTTTACTGCAGATTTGATCCGAGATTGGGAATATTATCCATTCTTTTTGTGGGGGAAAATGATCTGTACCCCAGTCCCAGTGGCTGGCTGATGCTGGGATGCTGATCCTTTGAATAGTTTGTTCACTTTCTGCATTGCTTCCTTTTTCTCCTACATCTTTTATCTCTTTTCAGGCTTTTATGATTTCTTGTTGTCCATGACACTGTACAACTCTGTGCATCTTTCCCTATGCCTGAGCCTCGTGGTTCTTCATAGCAGCACACTCTTTGAGGAAAGAGGAGCTGTCCTCAGTTTTAGATTCTATCTCTGGTTGCTGTTATTTATACTGATGTAGACCATACAGAGAAAATATTTTGTGCCAGTGATGCTGAAGGAGCCTGGCAAGCAGTTGGTCTGGCACTGGTTCCTGGTTATGGGGAACTGGGAGAATGCTTCCCATGGAAGTGTTCCATGGTGTGCTCTATGCTCCTCCAGCAGCTGCCGAGGTGTTGAGTGGGGAAAGTGTAAAATATTTTTGTCAACACTTACCCTTACTGGTATTTAATATATTTCTTTAATGGAAGAGATTGCATTAATCTGCCAAGGCCTATTATTTCAGTCAACGTGGGTTTATGGATGAGCTATGTTCATTGTCTTTAATTCTTTGTTAATTGAGCTCTCTATCAGCTGCTCAGTTATTTTTTTACCTGGGACTGATGCCAGCTGACAACTGCATAGTTATTCAGGTCATTTAATTTGGCCTTTAAAAGCATATTAACAAAAAGTCCTCTGCATGTATTTCTGAAGGTAAGGAATAATTTCTGCCTTTTCTCAATACATAAGATTGATTTGTATAACTTTTTCCCTTCTTCCTTCTCTGCATGCATACATGGGCCATTTTGGACTCCATGTGTTTTAGAGCTCTGTCTTCTCTGCTGCCCTACTTGTATGGGTAGGGATCCTCACATGGTAGGGACGTTCCTGTGCAGTGAAGGAATTAAAGGCAGTGCTTTTCTGTATGTATCAGATCCAGAAATCCCTTTTCTTTCATGCTCTTAGCTTCTTTCCAATTGTGTCAAAAGATGATAAACACTATACCGTTCATTAAACCTGCCAGGCTTTAAAAATGCTTTTTCCTTTGTGTTCCCAAGTGAAGTCAGAACGTCATCACAATCTTCTCCCTCCTCTTTCCCTTCCTCTTCTTTCTCTCCCCTTCAATAAAATACAGACAAGATAGAAATTACCCAAGTGCAAAGCCATTGTGATAGCTGTAAAGAAGTCTCTATTGCTTCTTGTTGCCTTTGAGAGAAAGATCCCTTTGCATTACCTTCTATAGATGCCCTCCTGGCTGTGTGCAGCAGGCTCAGCCTGTTGGTTAGCAAGTTGGTTTTATGGGCAATAACAGGAGATGAATAAAGGGTGAGAGTTCATTGCCTTTTATGACTTCTTGAGTTGTGGCTTGGGGAAGAAGTAGGAGGTCTGGACCTGGTTAAAAAAACAGCAAATAGGTGAAAGGGCTTAGCTTTAGTGCTGGCTTTTGAAAGGGTTGATTTTCTCTTAACAAAAGCTCTAATAGCAAGTAAAGTTCACCCAGCTGAGAACTTGGGACAGAGGAGCTTTGGTACCACCCTAATGAGGCTGAGCATCTCCAGATAAGGCTCCATCCAAAGGATGGTGATTTAGTGGGCATGGTAGTGGTGGGTTGATGGTTGATCTTTCTGGTCTTTTCCATCCGTATGAATCTGTGATGCTACTGTGAGAGCTGGGAGGCCTGACTTGATGTTTGCAGGGAGTGGACACCTCCAGGTAAAGGCAAACATTAGCAGTGGTTATTTTCAGAATCAGAATAAGGAAAATATTTTAAATGTTAATTTAATTTTGTTCCTGAATCGAGCAAAGCCTTATCAGGATCCTTCTACTTATTGGTGCCAGCCTAGGAGTTCCACCAGCTGGTCAGAACCTGACCACATGCTTGGACCAGGTGGGCTCCCAGATGCCTCTCATAGAAGGGCCTCATTGTGTGCTGCAATCAGTCCCAGCAGTCAGTGGTTCACAGTTGGAAATGGTTGCTTAAAAATTTGAAAACATTTATATAAACTGGGGGGGGGGGCGTGATGATTCATTTCTATTACTCGTATTTTGAGAAGTGCATTGAGAATCATTGGCTTAGAAAATGTAGTTAAGGATTTCCAGCATTACCTGAAGGGGGTGGGAATAGAACAACCCAAACCCCTCTGGACTCATTTAGAATTAATTAGGTCAGAACAAATGCCCGAGCTACACAGCTGATCCTCATCTGCTTCTGGGCTATGGAGACTTATTTCCAGGACGGAGCCCTGTTTTTATACAGATATCAGAACCGATATCTGTAGTGGCAAAATGGTCACTGTGTTGGTGATGGCAGCTGGAAGTTGGCTGTGAATGCTTCACGTGGAGTTTGTAGTGGAACCTGCTTTAGTCATCGAATGAGCTTCCATTGTAGGTAGAATTCCCCAATTGATTCCCCTTCAGTAATGGATTTTGCCTTTACATTCTCTTGGTTCACCATAAAAAATGCTGTTTGTGTACTTCTACTGCACTGAAGTACTCATCACCTCCCACTTTACAGCCAGAAGAGTTTATGCTAAATCCTGATACGATAATCCACAGGGCTGTAATTGCCATCTAATACGGTTCTTTTATTTTTATACACACTTATCAGCCTGTTTTCTGCAGTGGTGGGAAGAGATGCTGGTTTGAAGATCTGAGGTGCGCTTTCAGATCTGATGGCCCAATTAGAGCGAGGAGTTTGGGAATGCTCTTGGGATGAAAAAGCAAAGGCGGCCCTGTTCAGTGCTGTGGGCATGGATAAGTGGTTAACACAGTTCTTACTGCTTAAAAAACACACTGACTAGGCATCCATGTCTCATTTACAGGCTCTCAAAGACAAGGAATCAAGGGTTCTTTTAAATACCTATATATTTTTTTAGTTTAAGATACTTTAAATTACATTGAAGTTTGACCAATATTCATGAACTCTTTTGACCAGCAAGGGGTGAATGGGGGCTGTGGGGGCAATAGCAGCCCTACCTACCTGATCTGTGCACAGCCTGTATTTGGACAGAAGGTGTGCTGAGGCCTGTGCTCCACTCTGTTCTCCTTGCAGAGAAGTAGAGGCTGGCGTTTCTTCTGATAGGAGTTAATTGTGTGTGATCATCAGGAGCGGCGACAGACGTGCAGGTGTGAAGCAGCCTGCTCCTGCCAATTGTCTGCGGCAGAACAGCCTGTGGTGAGGAGATCTGGCTTGACATCCATGGCATCTCAGTGTAGGGTTGCTGAGATCCTCCCCTTGGTGATGTGTTCAGGACCTTGTGATGACCAAAGTACAGGGACTCCCACCCCTAGAGGTAGGGAGCAGGGTTTCCTTGGGTTTGTCTGAAGGGCTTTAATTTACATTATGATTTTATGACTTGTGATCAAGTAGACTGGGCTTGTCCTTCTGCTTTTAAATTTCTTAATTGCTAATTAATCTGTTGCTTTGGGTAGGGGCTTAATCCATGTAAGCTCTCTGAAGAACTTGAGTTTAAGTGTCGCTGTAAATTGAAACGCTGACCATTCTACAGGTGGACAAATGGAAAGTGAAATTTCTGCAGTTGCTGACACACGTATGGAGGAGGGAAGCAGGCAGAGCTGTCGTTGTTTTTGGATAAGCTCCTGTCGGTTTCATTACATTTTCAATACATTGAACTATGAGTTGTGCATGTAAAATACATTTTGCATTGGTGTGCAGATAGCAGTTCTGCCTCTTATCCACTTCGATTTTGAAAAATGAAATTCTCTTGGGGAACACTTCAAGATGGGTAACAAATTTATAATATGTCTCTTTGTGACCAAAGCAAGTGTCAAAATTTTGAGGTGATAAATAGCTGGAAAGATGAAATTTGCACCTTCTGCAGATTGTTTTCTACCACTTACGTCCAGACATGTACAAGTCTTCCAATATATTCCCTCCTCCAGCATTGCTCTGAGATGCCTCAGCCTTTTATCCAGCATTTTCATTATGTCTCAGGAATGTTTGGGAGCAATTGTTTTCCAATGGTGAACATGACGAGCAGATGGTCTTGGTCACTGCTTTCCCCATGGATTAGTCTTGTCTGCTCTGCATTTCTGATCTTTTTATTCCTCACCAAATGCCCAGGGTGAACGCAGCACTGAACCATTTCTGTCTGTATTAAGAAAAAGCACTTTTGGTGGGTCGGCAGGTAATGGAACTTCACAATATTAGAGAAGTTTAGGTTCTGAAGTGATGTATGGGCCGCAGGGCCATGTCCTCACTTAGCTGTAGGGAGACGTGAGTGGCTCTGGAAGTTGGTTAGATTTGTCTGTAGTTTGGTAGTAGTTTTTTTAGTATCTTTGTATCACAGTGCCCTATGTATGCATTGCCTGCAACTTGTTTCTGTTTTTTTTTTTTTTTTTTCATTAGCCTGAAAGTAAGGAATAATAATTAGTGATGAGTGATAATAATGAGTGAAGCTGGTGTTCACTATGAATTAGAAAACAGGAGTTCAAAGGCGTGGATGGCTCCTCTGTGCTGTAGCAGGCTGGCAGTCAAGGGAAGCTGAGTCTGTAATTGAAAAACATCTCATGGCACTTCTGTGTTGCCTGCTCTGAGCTTTATGAATCTGATTCCATAGGCGGATGGTGAAGGAGCATTTAGTACTGGCTGCGGTGCTTCTATGGGCCACTCAACCTACAGCCAGTAAAGGAATAGTGTGTTCCAGCCTTTGAGCTGTTGTTTTTCCCATTGAAGTTGGCAGTCAACTGCAAATGCCGTATGGTTGGTGTCCAGCTGGAGGGCTTGTTGTTTGTATGACCTACACTGCTTTGAGGACCGAAGCGCAGGGCCAGGCTGGGGGGTGGCAGTGAGTTGGGAAGTTGGTGAATATCTCTTAAATTCTGCTCTGCTTTGCTATAAATCCTCCTTCCCAAAAGGGGTGACGAGATGAATGCTACTCTTGGAGAACAGGGTGCCAAGAACAGAGTCATAGAATGGTTTGGGTTGGAAGGGACCCTTAAGATCACCTCGTTCCAATCCCCTGCTGTAGGCAGGGACACCTCCCTCCAGCCCTGGTTGCTCACAGCTCCATCCAGCCTGGCCTTCAATGCTTCCAGGGAGGGGCATCCACAACCTTGCTGGACAGCCTGCGATGTTTACCTGGATGCAGTAACTGGGTTCCACTTCAATTACAGAATAATTTCTTTTGAGAGTAAGGTATTACTCTGTATGCTTCCAGTGTGTTGGGTTCCTTTGGGGTGTCACAAATCCCTTTTTTTTATGGACACTTGAGTGCTCCCCAGCCTCATGTGCCCCCCCAGGGCTGTGCTCCCACAGCTCTGATGGCTTTTGGCAGCAGCTGGGCTGCATTGGGCCCCACTGGGAGGAATGCACCGTGTGGTGGTGATGCTTGCACAGCAGCCTCAAGAATGCTCTTTTTGTTCTGGAAAAACTTCTGAGTCAGACTTGTGCTTGTGTGAAATATTGGGGGCCGTCTTGTTTTTTTTTTTTTCTTTTTTTTCCCCCTTTCTTTGCATACTTTAAGGTGACAGTTTTCTTTTGTATTTGTTTGGTAAGGTCTTGGTGGCATGAGCAGATTGCTAGTCACTGAAAAGCTACACTCAAAGCCAAAATAGCACCAGAATACAGACACAGAATTGGATTCACAACATTAGTTCCTGAATGAATTCTCCTATACCCTGGGATCTGGGCAGTGCTGACCACAAGGGGAGTGTTGGCCCTGAGCTTCAATGGCTGCAGGGCCCAGCTTGTACCAGTAACTGTCTTCCATGCTGCTTGTAGCTGCCCCAGGTGTGTTTCTTCTCCAGGAGCAGTGGAGACAGATTTCTGGGGAGAACTCTGGGTGTAAATAGTGGTGCTGTGCTGCTGGGAGCACTACTGGAGCAAGAAGCACACAGCATCAAGCAGCAGGGCAGAGATGCTGCACCAGAAGCTGCTGCTGTTGCTTTTTTTTTTTACTTTGCTGGCCCAAGCAGATCATTGGTGATTCATGGAACAGAAATACATTGCTCTCAAATCTTGGAAGCTGAAATAACAGGTTCGAGCAGCTTATTGTTTTTTTTTATATCCTTATGGAGTAGGCAGAGGAAGAAAGGTGGCCCTTGTGAGGGTGTCACTGCTGAGGGGAAGCACAGTGCCTCTGTGGGTTGCTTTGTGTTGCATCACAAAGCAGTCCTTGCTGCAATGTATAGGTCTGCACTGGGAATGTGCAAGGAGAAAATGACTAACGTTGCCCAAGTTGTGAATGATTACCAGCTCTTTCCTGCTTGCATGCATTGGCTACCATGCTTGCTGTCCACTCTAGGCAGCCCTCCTGCATTTATCTCCTACTCTTTTGCTCTGTGTGGTGCTTTTTTTTTTTTTTTTCGGATGCATTTATGCGTTCAACGTTGAGAACAAAACAGATGCTGATTTATCCCATCTGGAAGGGAGCTGCTGCCCTCCTCCTCCTCCCTCACAGAGCTCCTGCAGTGCTGTCTGCCTGGTTGAACATGTCCATTTATACCTATTTAGCACCACTGACAAGATAGCTTACCTGCATTTGATGGATTTTTGGCACTCCCCACTCCGCAGCGTCTTATTTCTTCTCTGTTGAAGCCTTTGACTTAAGGATTTGATCTGCCTTTTCTTTTCATGTAGAGCAGCTTTACTGCAGTTCAGAGCAGGCACATTGATGCTCTGTGCTCTTAGTGGGAGCTGTGGTGCCAAAGGCCATAACTGAACCGCTGATGTAAGGGATGGGTGGCTGCAGTGAGTTGTATTAATGGTGAAATTCTACAATAGATCTAATCATCTTTTTATAGTGACTCTTTTTTTTTTAAAGCAGCCCATCTTGGCAATGCTGCTGCTATGAATGGTCATGTGCCAGCTTTCTGGCTATATTGGTGAGAGGAGGGGTGAATGTTTTGCAGTGACGTTGTGCCAACTTGCTCTGCAAGCCCCCAGTGCCTCATGCTGTAGGCCTGGGAGCAGCAGGAGGAGCTGCCAGGTCCTCTTCCTGCTGGTGGTGGACCTTGCACCCACCTCCAGGAGGGAGTTCTGGTGCTTGGGAGAACTGGTGAGGACAGACGGACTGTGTTCCTGGGGGGGGGCAGAGACCATTCTTTTTCTCATCGTGATCCTTTTTGGAAAGGAAACAGAAGCTCTGTTGGAAGGAGCATCACAGCACCATTTGGTTGCTGCTATGGATGATTCAGGAGGGATGCTGTTAAATGAGTTTGAAATGCCATTTACTGGTTTTGCTTGCTTTTGGCAAAAGGACCATAAACAGATTTAACATAGAAAGCTAGCTGATGTGTACAGGGGGCAAGGAGGGGATTAAATTAATGACACTAAATTTCAGGATGCTACTTATCTTTCTCCTTCTATTGCAGTCTTCAAATGAAATTCATGAGGTTTATTGGCCTATAGTTATAAAGCATCAATAACGTTCCCCTTGCAGGCTTGTGTGTATGTGGATGGTGAACAGAGGGAAATGCAATCTCCGAGTTATCAAACTGTTTTACAGTGTTCTTCTGAACTGCAGAAACCCTTGGGAATATTTATGCCTCTCCTGGGTCTTATTACCATGAAAATTATTTGTATTTTATGGGATAGGAAATATATTGTACTTCTTTCTGACAATAAACAAAAGTGAAATATGAGCTCTTACCAAAAAAAAAAAAAAAAGTGGATGCATTTGGGCTAGTTTCAGTTGTTGCATCTCTTAGTGGGGTTTTTCCCTTGATTCTTGACCCTGCCATCCTTGAGACAGTGCCTGGGTTCTTGGCTTTCTTCTTTTGTTGTGTAATATTAAGTCAGATGCTTATTACATCAACAAGATCAAGCCCTTGGACTTGAGCCGTGTGGTTTTGCTATGGGTTCTTCCTCAGGTTGTGTAAATCCTGCCCCTCTGTATGGAAAGACCCTTTAAGGATGGGAGGCTAAGCTGTGGGCCAGGGTTCACTTTGCCTTCTCTTTAGGCTTTTTGGTTAATTTGGGATAACTGAAGTCTGTAGTATCTGTCAGAGATGCCTGCAGAGCCCCTCTGTGCTTAGATGTTTCTTGTCTCGTGAGATCTGAGCTGTGGTTCTTGTGATTTACTTACAAGTGTAATATCAAAAGAAGTCTTCATGTCCAGGGATCCAGGCAAATTAGTAACAATAAAAAAGACAATGTCTAGATACTCTGGTCAGAAAGGACTGTGTAATTACTGCTGACATACAGCCATGCTATGTGTGCACACGTTCCCTTTCCCAGACGATATCAAGTCATGGAGGTGACTGAGCACCTGTAAGGTTTGGAAGGTTTGCTGATGGTGATATCTTTGAATTTTACTTGTGTGAGAGAGTTAAATCAGACTGAGGAGAAAGGAGGGTGTGGAATAAACAATCCTGAATGTTTCTTGTTTGATCACTGCAGGTTGAGTCAGGTGTGTGAGCAGAGTTCCAGTTCTGCACAAGTGATGAATGCGTGAGCTGGTGAAAGGGGTGTTAAAAATGATTTCTTTTTCATTGTATTTGGCACACAATCTGTCACTTTTGAAACATACAGAAATGTTTTCTGTTAATTTGAGATCCTAATTCCTCAATGTTCTCAAGGCTCTTACCCTCACCACAAGGAGAAAGGAAACACGATCTGCTGGAGCATCATTTGGGGGCAGAGTTGAGGGAGTAGGAAACATTGCCTTATGGATGTGTGAGCATGGATGTGGGCACTCGTGTTTGGCTGTAACTTGAATTATAAAGCAGGAGTGAGTGCATTGTCTTTTCCTGAATAAAAAACAAAGCTACTCCTTATATCACAATAGCACATTTATCTGCTGGATGTGCTGGAGGGCAGTTCTACCTACTGCACCAAAGATTGTGCTTGCCTCATTGCATTTTCTTTCTCTTTTCCGAATGGCTGACTAATAACTATTTATTTGAAATTAAAAGAGGAAAAAAACAACCACAACAACAAACCTAAACCTTTTCTGAAACACTGAAAGGGAAGTTATCTTCCAGTGTGCCCTGCTGACCCTGAAATCCACTGGTAACACATTGGCACTCCTGTTTGCTATAGTTTCCCTACAGTGGGGAAATTGGGATAAACCCTGTATTACAAGGCAAGCTGGCTTTAGGTAAACCTCTTTATCAGAAAGCTTGCTTAGATTTCACTCTAACATGCCACCATCAGGACTTGAAGCACTGTTCTGGCAGTAGGGGTTGCTCCTTTTATCCTAGCGCAGTTTGTCTTATAAATACTGTTGAAACCTTTCTTCTTTGCCTACAGGAGACACTAAATATTTTTGAAAATTGCTTAGTATTTTTTGCATTACTTTCACCATGGACATGCAGCTACCTGGAGAGTGAAATATTGTTCTTGCACTGTCAGCATAAAGCTGCTTTACTTTTGGCCTTGTTCCCACTGGTTTCTGGCTTGCAAGGCAGTGCTGGATTGTGAATCATGCTTCTGGTGCTGGCTGTGTGCTAGCACTCCCAGTGGAGCTGCCATGAACCACAACAAGGAGCAGAGCAGTTGTGTGGGGCAAACAGTTGTACAAGTGACAGGATAATCAAAACTGCTTGGGGATGGAGCAGGAATAGTTGGCAGATGTCAAAGAAGTTCAGTCAGGACATTGGGGAAAACTGTTATTCTTAAAATCTGCAGTAGGAGTTTTCTTGATGACCATAGGCAGGGCTTTTGCTGAGTCTGTTAGCCATTATTAATGAGCTGGTCCACTCTGATGCTTGCTCTTGCAGCCTCTTCCAACAGCCTTAGCATCTTCCAGCTGCTGTCTTGGTTGAATGGGGCCTTTGGTGTTCCCAGCTGCCCCATGGCTCTTCTTGCATGGATGATGGCCTTGGGCAGCCCTGGGAGTGCAGGACCTGTGTATAGTTGATAGAGGTGGACGCAAGTGCTGGCATTAAGTACTAATTAAGTTCCTGGAGGTGAACTGCTTCACAAACCCCACTTAGAGGATTTGTCTAATCGATTGAGGAAATGGTTTGAAGTGGAAGAATGCTTCTTTCCATTAACGTTTCAATGAACTGCAAATTACAGAACTTTGAAACTTTTATCTTTCTTAAGGTAAAAGCTTTTTTTTTTTTTTTTAATTTAAATTTTAAAAATCAAAATTAAACTTTGTTTGAAATCAGAAGCAGATGCATTTATATGTGATAGGGAGGAAGGGGATGTGCTTTTTTGCATGAATAATGTGATAGCCGAGCTGCCAGTTGTGAGCGATGATAGACTGTAATGCTTCCCCAGTCGTAAGGAGAAAGGTGTGTGTATTTTTATAAATTGAGGCTTAGCAAACATCTAGCTACTTGAACTGACTGGTGCAGAGCTGTTTCCTTCATGAGGTTATGGATATTATGCTGAAGATCTGCCTTCCTGTTGTGATATAATACCAGAATTAAGGTGCGGATCACAGAACAGATGTAGGATGGAATATTTTGGTGTTAGGGGGCTACTGACCTCAGAATGGGAAGGAAGGGACAGGAACAGCAGATGAATGTCTGCTCTCCCTATCGCTCTTTGGAGAAGTATGCAAGGCATCCAAGAGTTACGTGGTCTGTGCAGCTAACTCAAAGTCTGGCACCTGGTTATATTGCACATCAGATGGATTCTGGTGGATGGCTTACAGCAAATTCAAGGTGCTGTTATATATTTCTTCCATGGCAGGTCATTAAGCCATGTTGTATCCGTTCATTGTCAGCTGAGAGCATTTGCATGCATTGTTAACTGTGCCGAAAGTAAGGTGATAGCTACCTATAAGCAGGTGTGGGTGATTCCTTCCTTTTTCTTGGTAATGTGAACTAATACATTCGTTGCCATAGTCTCCTGGTTCATGTTATTGTTTGCTCTTCTGTATCTGAAGGTATATCGCATCCGCTTTGTTGTGATGGCATAGATCCATGGGTAAGAAGGCAAAGTTCTAAACCCAGTCTGCTTTTTTACTTCTTGTGTTAGGATTCTGCCCTTTCTCATGGCAGCAGGCTATTTGTGGTCTACTGTGCATATCCTATAACATGCTTAGGCAAGGGAAGTAGTAGTTCACTCAATGGCTTGTTGTTTTAAACTGTTACCCACATCTTTAACAGCAGCAGACCTCTACCAACACTTCCATTACACAACCTACAACCAAGAGAAAAAGGACTATGCATCAAAGGAACTATGTAAATGTATACTGTTTTCCCTCAATAACAAACTAAAACCAAAGCAATAGTATGTTAAAAATGATCTTAAGCTGTACGTTAGACTTCTGAACGTAGGTTACTGTCTTGCATTTCTGACTGTTCCACACTGACAGGAGCTATGAGGTAGTTGTATCACTAAGAAATTCACCAGATGCTTCTTTGTGCAGCACTGAAGAGATTTCTTTAGCTGGGGGCTGGATTACCAGTGCTTATTGCAGCAGGTGAGCAGTAGGACTTCCTACAGAAATCCACATGGCAGGTGTGTGTGTAGCAGAACAGGGATGTGAGAGATCACCTCTTGGACAAAAAAGACTTGTGTAAGTGCTCAGACCAAACTCATCTGGTGGAAGTGACCCAGGAGTGCATGGATGTGTTTCTCCTCTGATCAGCTTGAAATTGGAGAGGTAAGAGAGCTTCACTTTAAGTACTTGGTCCAAAAGAGCAGAGGTGGGTGCTGTAACCCTGCAGGAATGCTGTGATGGTGGATGGGAGCATCGCTGGGAGAAGCTCCCTTTCTGAGCACATTGGGGACTGATGGAATAACTCATGAATAGAACCATAAAAACAACTGCTATTTTACCATCTTCTAATGATCCTTTTCCTTTTAATCCAGATTACATTTGGAGCACTTAAAGTGCGAATGCTGCCCTTTCCCTATGAGGGCTCCTTACTGAGGCTGTGAGTTCTATGAAACTTTTAAATCTCCAGAAAATGTAGTGCATGTCTACTATTTCCTCCAAACCCTGTTATAATTGTATCAGGAATGTAACTGTTCTATAGAATATATGTTTGTCCTGATAATATCCTTGTATTCCCCCCCTCAACACACATCTGTTCTGCAGCCACTACATTTCTGTGCAGTCGTATCTAAGGAGTGGCATCTTTACCTAGAGCAGAAGCAGAAATTCTCAGGGGATATAAATATCATGACACTTTTTCTGGAAAGGGTAACAGATGGCACCTAGCACAGACATGCTTTGATTCTGTGAGCTGTTTTGACACTCTCAAGGGGGGAAAAGTTGAGCATGAGGCTGTTCTCGCTGCCCTCAGCAGCCCAAAATCTCGAGTGGGCTGACCTTGGGTGAGGAGTGTCAGAGTGGCCAGCAAAGATGACAGGGAAATGTTTGTACGTGCTCATGTTATGGAGAGGATGCCTGCAGATTTCTGGCTCCTGGTTGCAAAAGGCTGATGGATGCTCACCCACATCCTTGAAACAAAGATGAAAAGTGCTTCCTGGGGAGAACAATGCTGCAATATTTACTGAGAAGAGAGGTAGATAAAAGGAACCGCTTTGTTCTCTCCCTACAGTGTATGATGCTGCTTTGTCTTGGAGAACATTACAGGAAGCAGGCTGTTCAGCACAGAGCCTTTAGGGAAGAAATCTCATTGTAGGGACTGACTTCTCTGATGCTTGTTCAGCTCCATAGCTCTGTATCTCCTTTTTATTATGGAGAGATGATTCCTGGCTTGCATTAATTTAATGTTGATCTGTTCTGTGCTGTCTTGACTCTAATCCATAGCATGCATCTCTTCCATCTTTCCAACTGAGGTGTCCTCCTTTTAGAGATGTGGTTTTGTGGTGCTAGGGTAAGTTTTTACATACATTTTTCAGTCCTAAACCTGGATGTGATGGTGATCAGCGCGTGAGCTTTGAGAGCATTGATGGGGGGAGATGCAGCAGCTCTGGTTCAGTGGTTTTGAGTACCTGTGTGCCATTTCTCATGGGGATTGCTGGGTTTGCAGAGAACTTGATTAGCTCTTATATATATGGTAGTTAGCAGAAATAGTTCTGGATATTTTTCTCACATTTCTCAGGGAATCATTAGGAAGAAATAAATACTGCTGTTAGGAGTTCCTCCAGCTCTGAATGGCAGAGTGGCTACATGCAGCATTCTTTACAACATCAGTTAAATGTTCTGTGAAGTGTTTTTCCCTGATCTAAGAAGAGCCCCAGATGAGTGGCAGCCTGAGCAATGCGTTAACAGCTGTAGCATGCAGTAGGTAAGCTGTGTGTGACCACTAAAAGGCTGCATCGTCCAGCTGAGCTTCTGATGAGAGCCCAGTTCACAACTGGGATCTGTAGATCTGTAGATGCAGTACAGCTTTGGGTGCTGGAGCAGAGCTCTGGGAGCACAGTGCACTGGCAGCTCTTGTTTGCTGCAGGTTGATGGCTGTCCAATGGGAATCAGTATCTCTCTGTTCTGAAGGCACTGAATTGTTGTCTCCTCCTCTGTAAGAGTGTGACTTGGTGAGGAACAGATGGCTGAACTTTCAGGTCTGAAGATGAGAACCCTGTATGGCTGGGAAATGTGAGGTCACTGCTGTGTGCCCTGGTGATGAGGAAAGCGAGAGCAATGGGTACAGCTGGAGGTGGGAGTCCTGCTCTTGCTCTCTGGGATGCACAGTAGCAGACCTTCAGCTGAAACAGTGGGGTCAGGCCAGGATGGAGAAGATCCACAGCCCCAAAGGTCACCTATCCAGCTTGCAACACAGTCATAGGTCACATTCGATAGGAAATCAGTTTTCTTTGTGTTTAATACCTTGAGTTCATTCATCTGTTGAAAGGAAATGATTGTAACATCTCTAAATGCCCTTTAAGTCTTCCCTTAGTTTCTGCTCAGCCGTATATATTTCTCATTTTCCCCTCAAGGCTGCAAAGGAAAAGTCTTGCTGATGAATCTGGAGACAGCTAATGGGGAGTGAATATTGACTGTACTTTCAGAATGTTAATATATATGAATGGTTGTTCCATCTGTGGTTGGCGTTTTGGGGTTTATTTCTATAAGTTTTGTTATGGGGCCTTCGGGATGTTTGAAGTGATGGCAGGTGGTGCAGGGAGTTGGAAGGAGCTTGTTTTAATTGACTTTAAGTTTGGTGTTTCTGAGAAATAACAGATGATATCCAATTCCTGAGTGTGTCATTTGTCTATTAAGTGCTCTTGATATAAGGGCTTTTTGGAGCTCTGTCAGGACAACTCCTTATTTCAACCTTTTATGGCTATGGGAGGAGTACTTTGTTGACAAATATCACAGAAATGTGGATGTTCCAGCATGGACAAAGCTGCAGTATCTATCTGTGCAGTGTAACTTCTATAGTTCATGTGGAAACATCTACAGCTTTTCTCATATTTCTGTGTCTTTTGTGTCACGTTTGCTCTAGCCAAGCCCATGTGTGAAATGGAATGTTTGTCAATACACCACAGTCCTCAGTGGGAATGACTGGTGTCCAAAGGCAAGGGTAAATGCTGGAAATCAGGCTGCAATGCTAGGAAGCTTCTGACATGCCAAGAGATAAAAGCATATTCTGCTTTTTAAACCACTTGACTTTCCTTTCTTAGGACTTGTGTTGCCACAAAGCCCATTCACATTGCTGCCTTCCTTGGAGCATCCCTTGGAGCAGTAGGTACGTTCCAATTGAGAACAAGCAGCTGAGCTCACACCTTGCAGATCTGCAGTGGGTACAGGTGAGGGGGAGCAGATGCAGTCCTGTTGTGTGGTTCTTACAGCCTTTCCTGAATGTTGTCTCGGTCAGGGTTCTCTCTGGGCAGCCTGGTCTGGTGGTTGGTGACCCTGCACATAGCAGGGAGGTTGAATCTTGATGATCACTGTGGTCATCTTCAACCCAGCCCATTCTATGATTCTGAATTCCTGTTCAGTTGCCTTTGGATGCAACCACAATGTCAGTAGGAAATGACCCTCTGCTGTCTTTTTGTTACTGCCAACGTTAGCAGAAAATCCCCAAATAAAGATTTTTCTCAGCCTTCTGTAATATGGCTTTCTGAACAGTTCAAGAAAGCATTGTGCTATTGCACAATTAGCAAAATCTTCTATAGATCTCTTGGAATATAAATGCAAAGTCTATTTTCAGTGGAATAAAAATGATGTAGTCTGTTTGTTATGGGCTGCCCAGAAAAAATAAATGCCTTTTACTGGAACTCCTCCGAAGAGATCGAGTTGTACTTTTTTGTCTCCTTGAAATGTCATCCAAAAAAAAAAATTACTCTTCTGTAACTGTGGATCATGTGCTGCGTGGCCACTTGCATTGAGAAGCTGGTGTGTTTTTTGTGATCTGGAAACGTGTTATGAGGATGGAAGAAAACCACTGTAGCAGAGGAAGAGCCAAGGCTGCTCTGGGTGGGCTGCAGTTGTCATCCCAGCTCCAAGCTTGGAAGTGTTGCCTTCGTGTGGGGGAAGTCACAGTGTTTGGTACAGGGTTCTGAGGGTTGTTTTTTCCCCTTCAAATCTTAATTTTTTACCATGTGGTGTTTTGTGGAAATGTCAGCCCAGAAAGACAACAGGATCATGGGCTGCATCCAAAGCAGTGTGGCCAGGGAGGGGATGTCCCCTCTGCTCTGTGCTGCTGAGATCCCACCTGCTGCACTGTGTCCAGATGTGGGGTCCTCAGCACAGGAGGGACGTGGACCTGTTGGAAAGAATCCAGGTGAGGGCCACAAAAATGATCTGGAGAGTAGAATGCTTCTCCTACAAGGGTAGGCTGAGAGATCTGGGCTGTGCAGTCTGGAGAAGGGAAGCACAGGGTGGCTGAGGTTGGAAGGGACCTCTGGAGATCATCTTGTCCAGCCCCTTGCTCAAGCAGGGCAGGCTAAGCAGGTTGCCCAGCAAAGCCATGAAGACGTTCTACACATCATTAAAAGAATAAAAACTAACAGCAGAGATTGTCCTTCTGGCAAATGCAATATAAATACAAATATGAAAAATGGTTTCCACAAAATATGCTGGTAATTAAACTCCCACCCCAGGAAAGCAGGTTACCTTTATGCACATGACTATTTCTCTCTGAACTCTTACTAACTGTACGTTAAAAGGCACATTTGTTAAAAACACTTTTTGAACTAGAACCCTAAAACTACAGCATTTTTACTGCAGAGACAAAATACCACTAGCTTGAGATATAATTAAATAAGGCATGGAAACATCATTGTCAGAGTGAAAAATGAAGAATAAATAAATAAGTCTGCAGAAAATAATGAAGCTTTAAAATAAGAATGCTTTGTTCTACACTAGTCCTACAATCTTGTTTGACTTCAGGTCCACCAGTGCTCTATCTCATAACACTGAAGGCTGCTATAGTCAACACAACACAATGAAGGCTTTGAGAGGCCTGACAGTGGCCTTTCAGTATCTAAAGGGGCTGTAAGAAAGAGGGGGACAGACTCCTTTAGCAGGGTCTGCCATGATAGGACTAGAGGAAATGGCTTCAAACTACAAGAGGGGAGATTTAGACTGGATATAAAGAAAAAGTTGTTTATGGTGAAGGTGGTAAAGCAGTGGTACAGGTTGCCACAGAGAGGTGATGGATGCCCCATCCCTGGAGCCAGGCTGGATGGGGCTCTGAGCACTGATGAGTCAATGATGCTCACTCACTGTGAGTGTCCCTGTTCATTGCAGGGGGGTTGGACTGGGTGGCCTCTAAAGATCTCTTCCAACTCAAATGGTTCTATGATGTGTGTATGCTCAAACTTTAACCTTCTAAAATCACTCTTTTTAGCAAGTACTGTTCTTCTGCATGCGCTATGTGCAGCCACGGACCTGCGGTCGTAACTGCAAAGCAGCTAAATTACTCAATGGGGATTTTCTGCTTTGGGAATGTGGGTTTGCCTTGTGTACTAATAAAGCAGGCAGCTCATTCCATTGTTATGGCTTCTTGGTATAACTGCGGTCATTGAGTACGAGGTGGGTGTTGAACAGTGATAAAAACAGGAATGCATGAGAACTCAGCTTGTAATTGCCACTGCTGTCTGCAAAGAACCAGAAGGGGCTGTGGTGCTGATGAAGGGGTTATTCCAGAAGTTTGGGTTTGCACTGTGGGGTTGGACTCCTGCTGTCTACTGGTTTACTTCAGTGAGAACTTATGTAAAATAGGAAGGGAAAACAGATGTTCAGTATGCTGGAAGGGGGGGAGAAAAAAGAGGAAAAGTTCTGAAACAAAGGAGCGCTCACAGGGAGAGCAGAAAGCGAAGTCCTGAAGATTTCTTCTGTAAACTTGGAAGTTTAGCACAGAAATATATAGCCATACAATGCTATTGTATTCTTGATGTTCAGGAATTAATGAGGAAGGCTATGAGTGGGGTTTTTTTAGCTGAGTTGTGCACTCAGTCCTTGCTTTTATACCCAGGCACATCTTGTAACCATGAGGGCAGTGCAAAAGCAGAATTCATAGCAGACTTCACCCTATAGATGGTTAGCCTTGCATACAAGGGCTGCTTCCAAAGTAATGCCTCCTGTTTTTTAGGTTGACCCACAACATCACAGGCAGTGTTTGAAGCTGAGAGTGTTTTACAGCTGAGAATTTGCTCTATCAAATAGTGTTACTGTGCTCTCTGTATCTCTTTAAGTTTCCATGGAAATAAATAGGAGGCATTACTTTTAGGGTGGCCTGTATGTGTGTAATTCACATATAACTTGAACTTTAAAATTGAAACGGGCCAGTATAATACTGAAATTGGGCTCTGCTGAGTTTACTGTCAAAATAACAATGTTATTTCTACTTCTCATTCTCAGAACATTTCCAGTGCCTGTTTTGATTTCCTTTCAAAATCCATGACGTCTATATTGGGAGGCAGTATGAAGTCTCCGTAATAAACAGCCACTAATGGATGACAAAGTCATCTTCCTTAGTGAAGAAACTCAGGGTCTATCGTAGCCTCGTAACAAAATCAGATCCAGCATCAGCTATTCCAATTCAGCATCAGCCAACAAGTCAGAAACGCGTAATGAAAGTAACCAGTGCTACCAAAGCACTGGGGGGAGCACAAGAGTGAATTGCAAGCATTGCACGTTGCCATGTCAGCTGTTGTGTTGAGGACTTCTGTGTCCCCAGGGGCTGCTGGGGTTACTTAGGACAGTGATGTCTTCCTGAGCTGGCTGTCCAACTGCTCCTGGTGGATAGCCAAGAGAGAAGAAAGACTAACAGAAGGGTGCTTAGGGGAATGTGTGTTTATTTGTTTGTTTTCTGGATATGTTAAGATAGCTTGTTGTTGAAATATTGTTCCGAGTGGAAGTAAATATTTCTGAACAAGAAAATCTTTCTGTCCTGGGGGAATTCATAAAGGGTTTTCTCTGCTGCAATCAGGTTGTTTACGTTCAGTGCATCTTGACACATCAAAGGGACTTGTCTGAATGCAGCTGCTTGGGAAGCAAGGCCACTCTGAGGAGAGCTTAATGGGGAAGTTATTCAGTAGGGGAGTGTGACCCCAGGCAGTCCTGTGCAGCTTGGGAGTGCATCATTGCCCATGGGGTTGGGCTGGAGGGAAACTGGCAGCCCTCCCAGACCCAATCCCTGCCATGGGCTGGTTGCCCCCCATCAGATCAGGCTGCCCAGGGCCCCGTTCTGCATCAGGCGCAGCTCCCACGAGGTCAGACTGTGTGGCAGTAAATGTTCTGGTCTTAATTGCTTTAGCAGGTTGCTGTCAGGTATCTGTCAGGTAGTACTGTGAGCAGTAGACTACATTTGAGTTATGTGCAATTCGTATGAACCTGTGCAATGGAAAGATAGACTTGTTATAGCCTGTTAGAGTGATTTTTGCAATATTTGCAACATGTCTGACTGTAGCAGATCTGACTGTTCTTCTCAAGAATCAGACTTGTGCCTCCGTGTTCTGTGCTGAAATTCCTGGCCAGTGATGCCTAGGTTCTACACTGTTTTCTTTTGGCAGCCTTACACACTGCTCTGCTCCCAGACAGCACAAACACCACTGTGGTTCTGAATTAATGGAGCTGCATTACAGTACAAGAAAGACAGGGAGCTGTTGGAGAGGGTCCAGAGGAGAGCCACAAAGAGGACCAGAGGATTGGAACAGCTCCCCTACGAAGACAGACTGAGGGAGCTGGGCTTGTTCAGCCTGGAGAAAAGAAGGCTGCAGGGTGACCTCATTGCAGCCTTCAGTGCCTGGAGGGAGCCTACAAACAGGAGGGGAGTCAACTCTTGGAAAGGGTAGAGAACAGCAGGACGAGGGGAAATGGTTTCAAGTTGAGGGAGGGAAGACTGAGGTTGGATGTCAGGGGGAAGTTCTTTACTATGAGAGTGGTGAGGTGCTGGAACAGCTGCCCAGAGAGGCTGTGGATGCCCCGTCCATCCCTGGAGGTGTTCAAGGCCAGGTTGGATGGAGCCCTGGGCAGCCTGAGCTGGCATTGAATGGGGAGGTTGGTGGCCCTGCATGTGGCAGGGGGGTTGGAGATTTGTGATCCTTGAGGTCCCTTCCAACCCTGGCCATTCTGTGATTCATTACAAAGCTATCAACAGACTAAGATGACTGAGAGACCTTTTTAATATCACAGGCTTGTCCTTGTGTTAATTTCCAAGTCTTTGAGTGGAAGCAGTAAATAAGAGCAACCATGTATGCAGCCTCTTGCTCAGCCCTATGCAGCAGCGAGTTGGGAGAGGAGCTCTGCTCCTTGCAGAGCTTGCAGAGTTGGGTGCAACAAATGTGTCTGCAACAAATGACTTCCCTTCTGACTCTGGAAAGGGGAAATGAGGGAAATATGAATGTAAGAATAGTTTTGAGGTCTTTCAGAGAGATAAAAAAATGGGGCTGTAGTCCTTGTGTTCTTATGTTGTGTATTTTCATTATTATTACAAATGGCATTTCTAGGATAGGGTTTGAAAGATACATATTTGATCTTTTCATAAGCTGTAAAAACCTCACGTCCTATGCAGAACAACACTGGGAGGATAAACTGAGAGATTTAGGAAAGCTTTGGTGTTATTAGCGCCCAACACGTGTATTTATTATGCTTATTTCCTGTTTCATTAGATTTTAAATGGCAACTATTGGAAAAATGTTCCATCAAAGTCTCTGACCTTGTTGAGTGTTGCGCAGCACCCACAGCAGTGATGCTCTGTAGATTACCTTAAAAGGAGGATATGGTATTGAGACAGATAATTGCAATTGCTCAAGTAGGAAATAGCCTTGGTCAAGTAAAATATTAACTTCTTTCTTTCCTGTTTTAATGTATTTTAAAGATCACTCTTGAGAATTCCCTGTAAAGCAGCTTGTCTCCTGTATAAATTTAGTGAAGATTATCGGTTAATTTGTCTCCACTTCATACTCAAGTATGCAAAGCTGCTAAAGCCTATTTTTGCCTTAAACATCCCTGGGCTTTTTTTGTCCCAATTTATTCTGTATTTTTATTCTGTATTTCCAATTAAGCTGTATGTTGTCAGAAAAAAAAAAAGTTACATTTTTTTCTTGAAAAAGAAATTCCTCTTTTAGTTGAATGAATGTCCATGGAAGCCTCCTGCAGCTTTTACTACAGCAAAATTACAGCAGTTTTTCTGGGAAATCAGCATCTACTCCAGAGAAGGAAACACAGAAGTTGTCCTGCAGGAAACACTTGCAGATAGTAATAAAAATGTGGTGTGAACATCATAGCATTCTTACATTAGCCTGAAAATGTAAATGCTGAACACTTGAAAAAGATGTAAGAGAGGGGAAATAGCTTCAGGGCTTAATTTAGTGTTTTGGGGATGCCTATAATGAAAGGTAGTTGTGCTGTTGAATGCTAGTATTGAATGGAGTAATTGCAACCCTGTGGTCTTGCAGGTCTTCCTTTTGCAGAGCAGCATGGAGAAGCCATAGTTGTGCACTGTGGGGACAAATGGAGTCTGAGCCACAGACTGCCACGGTTTATTTCAGGTTTTCAGCTCATTTGTGATCTCTTTAATTCATTTTTTTCCCCCCCCCTCAAACATTTATGGCAGTTGAGGCTTGGGGCTGGGACCTCTGAGACAGCAGAGGGCAAAGGACGCAGCTGGAGGGGCTGGATCTCGTACAGCTGGAGAGCTGCTCTGACTCCCAAACTAACTTCTGTACGTGGCTGTGAAGAGTTGTTGGCAAAGCCAACGCTTTGGCTGTAGTGTCAGGATGCTCCTCAATGTTCACCAACTATTTTTCCCCTAAAACCTATTTCAGAGCTGTAACAAGGGCATCTTATTTCTGCGTTCACGTGACTTCGCTGTTACTCCTGGGTGTTCTCAAGAGTGTGACAGCGAATGTCTCTTAAATACAGGTAGCGAATGCCTTGTGATTTACATAACACTACCAAATGCCTGTGTGTGGCAGAAAAATTAATTACTGCACACGGCACTTAGGAGGAGAAGGCAGGGCATTTTCTTGATAATTACAGTATCGCTGCAGTGTAAATATATCTGTCTTCAGCTGACAATATAATTAATAACATCTATTGAGTGGTTTGACTGCTCTACTTCATTATTGTTACGAGATGATTTTTTTGCAGTGGTACTGAGCAGCTGTAGCCCTTTGTAGCTCAACTGGAGCTGTTTGCTCCATGCCCTGGAAGCCACAGTGCTGTACTTAGCTTGGAGATTTCTTCCTGCTTGAGCTGCAGCTGAGCTCGGGGTTGGGGTTTAAAGCAAACTTGCTCTTTGCGTGCTTGATTCTTCTACTCAACCTGAGGCAAAGGGAAGTACAAATCTCTGTGGGCTTCTGGTGGTAGATTTTTTGAGAGTTTGTTCATGGAAGTCGTAAATTAGAACACTGATGGAGATTTTAAAGAGCAAAACTAAAAATGTGTGCTGAGCACCGACAGTTCGGGCTGATGGGGTGCCGAGTGGGTTGGCTTTAGGATATGCCCCTGAAGGACCAAAGGTTCCATTTTGCTGTTTCCCTTCGTGTTCAGTCCAGCCTTCACCATCTCTGTCCATTAGTGGTCATTAACACATCTTTGTCTAATAAAGTGATGCTGAGAGGTCATAGGATCGTAGAAGGGCTTGAGTTGGAAGGGACCTCAAGGATCATCAAGCTCCAACCTGGCAGGGCCACCAACTTCCTTATCTATTGCTTCTATGTTTAGACTCCAACAAAGGGGAAAAAAGAATAAAAGGACGTTTTTTGCTGTCTTCCCAGTGTTTCTTATTTCTCTCAATAGTTTTCTTCATCAGCAGCAGCATTAAGGGGTCTTGGGCAAACTGTTGTTTTGTAGTGGCAATGCCTGGGAGAGAGCTGTGTTAGTGTTACCCATTTCTCTCCATTCTCTGCTTTTATAACTATCACATGTTCCTGTGTGTTGCCAGACATTGCCTCCAAAAAAAAAAAAAAGTGTGCATTTTCTTTGCCAAATTTGTGAAACCTTAAATTCATGATAGTATTAATTAATACCATTAAGATTATATTGCCTCATCATTTTTAATGTTAAGCCTCAGGTAACAGTTAATGGTGCTGCAAAGTACTTTAATAAAATTACTTGTAGCAATTAAGGAAGAGTGGGGAGCTCAGTGGTGGGTTGGAAGGAAATGGGAGCGCAGTCCAAGGGGTGTCTGGCTGTTTATCTCCATCCTCAGTTGGATGCAGGGCCTGGATGGACACATGGACCACAGAGTTCCTCACCAAGGACTGGAGCTGCCTTCACCAGCACTTACAAAAAAGGCAACTGAACAATGGGTTGACCTGTCAGCATTAGAGACGAATGGGATAGATTTAATTTTCTCTTTATTTACTGGGAAGAATTAGTTGGGGATCATATCTAGTGGTTTCATTGCTTATGGAGGGGCAGTGTGAAGACCTGAAGATTGATTCCCACTGGTTCTTTGCAGGAAGCATCTCATGGAGCTACGCTGTCAAAAAGCATTTCTGGCTTTGTACAGGGGTTGTAGGCAATCATACTTGGCATATTGAGTAACGTAGGCATGAACAGGGATGTGAGAGGATGAGATCTTGAGCAAATTAGCTAAGGCTGGCTTATTTTGCTTCTGTTCTTCAGTGTGTTCATACAACTGTTTGTTGACAGCTAATCAATAAAACCAAAGGTTTTGCCTGCACAGTTTCCTATCTTGCCCATTGCTTTTGTAGCACATGGCTGCAAGTGCTTTGCCTATTGGCAGGCCTGGATGAGCTGTAGCAATCTGAAGACATATCTGGCCCATGTCCCTTCACCTCCCACAAGGTGTTCATTTCCATCTCATCTCTACTCATTACAAACCCAGGGAAGTAGCATAGGATTATACTAACTCCAAAATTTCCATGATACTGCAGTATTGTTTCATTAGTCCTGTTCCTGTAGGCATTTACATTACTTTGATCTCTTTTTCTTCTGGATACAATAGAAGTGAGTAAAAGCAGCTCTCCTAGGTGCTGTACTTGGTTTCTAAATGATGTCCATTTTGGCATTGCTTGTTGGTTCTTGTAAATCTATCATATTTTCACTGTCTGCTACAGAAGAGACAAAAACAAAGAAAGATTTTAATGCAGGGTGTGCTGGTGACCCAGCAACCAGTGCCAAGCCCTAAAGGAACGTTAGGAAACAACCCCCAATGAACAGCTCATCTAAAAGTTTAAGTTCTACTTAAGGAATTATTTGAGAGTTGTCATAGTTATGGTACAAAGTTTGGCTTCTGATGTTGGTTTCCCTGTGAAAGTCTTAGTCATAGAATCTTTAAAACAAGCAAGAAATTCTTCTCTCCTTCCCCCTTAAGCAATCAGACAGCAGAAATTATGGAAAATGAGAATGCTTTGCTTCAAGGACTGTGCAGAAAGTACTGGCACTTAAAGGAAAACATCTGAGCTGTCTTCCTGTGCTGTCTTTTTGAATCAGAATAGTTGCCATGGCTTTATCCTGCCGTCAGTTCCGTACCATCCACCATCTTGTGAAGCTGCTGAGACTTCTGAAAGTCTGAGCTTCACCTGCTGCAGTGATATTCAAGACTTGTAGCACGCCACTGGTGCCATTGCAGGGGACCCATGGAAGCAATGGTGCTGCCAGCAGCTGTAAGAGGTGGAGGAGGAAGCACTGCTTGCTGTCAGGCTGGCTTGTAGTTTTGGAAGTTGGGAACAGTTGTTGAAATATCAAAATATGTAATTCCTATGAAAAAGGCTCTTGAAACAAAATTTGAACATTGCTATTTTCGAGGTTAAAAGAAATGGAACTTCTTATTCTAATTTGGGATGCAAATAAATATTTTAATGTTTGAATTTCTCCTGGCCCAGAAATTCTGAATTCCATTCAAGTTCTATTATAGCTTGGCAAAAATCTCTGGTGTCTTTGATCCTTCTGTTCATTACAGAGAAATTTAAATTAAGATGAGACTGTTTCCAGTTCATCCAAACGGGAAACTAATTTGAGACTCAGAGCAAACAATCAATGCAAGTGCTTTCCAATATAGATCTATTTCCTCTTTGGAAAATCTAGCAGGACCAGAAAAGACCCAGTTTGCATAATGGTTCTGCTGGTGGTATCCCAAGAATTCTGCTGTTGAGCAGGTAGGAACAGAGCCTGGCCTGGCTGGCTGCTGGGTCTTCCATTCAGTCCTTGTCTGTCTTAAGGCTTTGGGGCAAATCATTTATTTCTTCATTTGTGAAGTGTGAATAACAGTACTTAGCTCCCTGGAATGCTAATGTGCTAATCTTGCTGCAGACACTTTCTTTTATCATAGAAATAGAAAAGATGGTAATGCTCAAAGTCAGGTTTCATCTTATTTTCCTTAAGTCTGTCAGTTGAGGGTGGAATTTGAGAAGTACTTGACATGGTCTTAGTTTTATTCCCCAATGTAAGCCAGGAGCAGTACTTGTGTCAGCTTCATCCCGAGTGGAGTTGACCTTTGCTTGTTGTTTTTTAATAAATAAAAAAAATATTTTCTTTTGTAGTTACATAAGGAAAATGATATTTGCAGAGCAAAAAAATGGGAATAACTTTTATTTCCAAAGTTCAAGCAGTATTCCATTATGATGGATTTTTTTTTAGAAACAACTCTCCAACTTTTTTGGCTGACTTGGGCAGTAAGCAGCAGAGCAAGGTCAGTGTGGGTCAGGACATTGCTGCCTGGGCACTTTAGCAGCCAGGATAATATTCATTGCACTGCTAGCAACATTGCGTTTCCTGATGTGAATATGAGGTAAATAAAGCTGATCCAGGTGGAGAGCCCTTAAGTTAAGAGGAATGTCTGACAACCTCAGATCGGTGCCTGACAAAGAGGTGAGCGGGCTGCAGGGATGCATAGAGCTAATACTGCAATGCTCTCATGCCAACACCTTGTGTCACTGCCCTTTACTGGGCCTAATAAAGCTTGGAACAAGATTTTACTGGGAAGGCTGGGGGGAAAAATAGCAATTAGCCCAGGTTCTTGAAAGTGACTGATACAGATCATAAAGGATGTAAATTAAAAGCATGTTGCTGCTGCTGCTCCCGCAGCTGCTTTATGTGCAGTTTCACTTCAGATGGGACGTTCAGGCTCTTGTCTTTTAAATTCAGAGTTGCAGTTCTGATTCTGGGCTCGATCAGTAACCTCTGAAAGTCACTGCCATCCAACAGCTCTCCTGTGGCCTACGTGGAAATTATTTATCGACTCATATATTCGATTTAAAACTAAATGCACTGTTGAGAGCTGTGCTGCTCTGGCCTGCACTCATTCCAGACCTGACCTGTGATTTTTACTTTACTCCGTAAATGGCCTTCTTGTTTTTCTGAGTGCGTTCTAGCTGAATGTCCTTTTGTTCCCATTACCACAGATGGAATGGCCATTGAGTTGCAGGCATGTTTTGCTTTTTCAGCCTCTTGGAAGAACGTGCCTCAGGTTGTCTTCTGTGCCTGACACACAGCAGCTGAAAGTCTATTAAAGCTCTAGCTGGTGGAGTTTCAGATGACTTCTGCATCTACTTTTCCTTCAGGTAAAACAGAAGTTAGTTCAAGAAGGGAGCAAGGCATTTTTCCTTGTGTGTGGAAACCTAATGCAGACAAGTGGTTGTGTCGTACCGACTAGCAGCACTCATCAGTCTCGGGAGGAGGTCATGGGCTGAAGAAAGCCTGTAGCTTGAGCTATGCTGTGCATTAACTCAGATGTGGTACAAAGCTGAAATACGTCTGTAATGGACCATACCAAGCTTCTTGTTGCAATTTTCAGTTTCTGACTGGATTAGCTGGAAGAAGTCTAGGCTGGCCACTGCTATTTGAGCTCTGAGTGCCCCTCAGGAAGAAGAACCAGATACAATGAGAAGAGCACTGTAGCATGCAGAATTCTCCAACTCATTCCTCTGAGAGCACATCACCAGCTGCCGCTGTGATGCTGAAGCTTCAAAGTGCAAACTGAAGCTACAGCAAAGTGCATCCTCTACATTGTGCTCGAAGTTCTGAGAACTTCATTTTTAATGACCAAGGTGGGCATTATAAAAATATGTATACTTATATGGATCGTCAAGAAGCTTTTAGAACTGTGAGGAGACACTAGAGAGAGAAACTTGGAGCTGTTAAACTATAGTTCTTCTCATGAAAAAAAGTCTTGCTGAACAAAAATTGTTAGATAAAGGTGCTTGTGTATGGGTTGCTGTATTCAGTTTCTGAAGGATTATTTCATTAATATGTGACATTTATTGTAGATTTGGAAGATGTTATTGAAAACAGAGCTAAAGGAAAAACGAAGCTGGGTAGAAAATACTTAATGCTTCCACATAAGTATTAGATGGCACTAGGCATCAAATGGATGGGTGCTGAAGGATGGACAGGAGCTTGGGGTTGTGGTGAAGTAATAGCAGCTCAAATTGGGGCCTACTTCATCTTAAGGACATTTGAGTCCTTTCCTCTAAATTTTAGGGATTGAGTTGGGAGGAGCTGGCTCCTGAGGTACGTGAGATCCTCTCAACTTCTATTCATACGTTCCTGAATCACAGAATTTTGGGTTTGGAAAGCATCTTGGAAGCTGTTTGGTCCAAGCTTCCTCCTCAGAGGAGAGTCAGCTAGAGAAGGTTGCTCAGGGCCTTGTCTGCCTTGAAGCATCTCTAGGGATGGGAACTCCGCAGCCTCTCTTGGCAACCAATTCCTGTGTTCAATGTTCAGTCAAGTTTAATTAAGGAATTAAACTGATTGCTTGAGGAAGACTGGAAGAAACCTCCAGTATTAAAAAAAAAAAAAAAAAAAAGTCAAAATGATACTTGAAATAACCAAACCTTGAGTCCTTTAAAAGCATTCTGTAAACAAACCTGAGTGTTTTGGGGCTGTGATGTTACTAAGAGATTTGGAGGCATTATCTCGGTTACCTTCACAAGCTGTTTTAGCAGAGTTGCACAGATTCCCAAAACACTGTTTGCAGTTTATGGGGGAGGATGAGGATGCCAAACCCACCCAATCTAAACAAAATTACACAGCCCAACCCCTTAGTCAGAATATGTGAGGATATTTGAGCAGTTGTCATGTATCTTCTTGCACGGGTGCTGGGCTAAATCTCCTTTTGATTCCCATCTTTCTGTAGTGGGAGTGGATGAGGCTCCCTCCATCTCCATCCAGCCTCTCAGGTCTGTGCTCACAGCTGTGTCCTGTTGCTGTGCTGTTGTCTATCAGCCATGGGGCAGCAGCTCTGGGGGTGCCTCAATATCTGAAGAAAGCAGGGACTTTAAAGGACACCATGGCACCAAGATGAGTGCTGATCTTGCTCCCCCCCTCAGATATACCTGTGCGTTGTTAGGTGTGGTGACCACTCTGACTTTTCCATGGTGTCCTCTCTTGGGCTTCGATATATTTGCATCCCACCCCATACTTTATATGGACAAATTCCCTCTAAATCAGATCCTGTTGTTTTGCCCTTCCCTGGGGTAAGTTGGTGGCAGTCATTATTTTTGCCAGATGTGCCCAAGCAGCTAAAGCTCTCTCTGCTGCTGTGTCAGTGTCTTTCCTGCTGACGATTTCCCCTTTATTTCTATAGTGGTGTATTTCTAGTTTAATTAGTGGTGGTAGTGCTAATCTGCTGCCTATTGTTTGGTGGTGGTGGGGTTTTTTCCCTTGTCTTGGCTTTCACATACTCAGAGGCTGAGTGGCTTCCCCCCACCTCAGCAGTGCAGTTGGCAGTGGAACCAATTGGTGAAAGCTTGCCAGCTGCGAATCCTCTTCAGGAATCTCAGAAAAACATTACAGGAAAAGGGAAAAAAAAAAAAAAAAACAACAAAACAAGCTCCAAAATAGTATTGAATGTCACATTGAAACCCAAAGAATGCCCTGGGTTGCTGGTATTTCCACTGCAGAAAAACATTCATATTTAGTGTGTGTAGTAAGAAACTCCATAAGTCATGGCTCCTGTCTCTCTTCTCCATACTTTTCCACATATTGCCTTGGTTGCACATTGACCTGTGCACTTCTGGAGTCACAAACAGCAAAGTCAGCATGTCGAGCTTTGGTAAAATAGGACTAAAGCAAAGACGTTGCATTTGCTGTAACAGTTTATAGCAGTTATCTGTCATCTTCAGTATCTTATTTTTAGCCTTGTCCAACGTGTGACTCTTCAGAGAAAGACAATGTTCCTCTCCAAAAGTACACAAGGTAATGCTTTGGCAAAATAACCCCGTAGTGATATGCTTCATCTAAGAGCAAATCTGAACGTGATTCTATACTTTGCTCTGTGTATACTATAGAAAAAATTGACATTTATAATATTCTACTCTGTCACAGTGTTCGATGCAACCAATTATTTTGGCTGATGGATCGACTTATTCTCCGCAAGTTATACATAGCTCTTTGATACCTAATGAAAGCGCTTGCCACTTTCAGTCCTTTACATCTTCAAAGCACTGTATAAACATTTAAATTAATACAAACCCCGCTGAGGATGGTAAATGAATGAAGCATGTACAAACTTGCACTTACAGGACTAAGAGGCCCTTCACAGAAGTGATGGGAAGTTCAGCGTGCTTTACACGGCGCGTTATTGGCGCAGTGCTGATTTGTGCCCTGCAGGTAACATGCAGGTACGTCTTCCCCGGCTGGATAAGCACAGACAAAAATCTCTCCTCCTTGTCATCCCTTGCAGCCATTCCTTTTATCACTGCAAGACACCAAACTTGTTTTCACATCAAATAAAGTGGATTTTCCAGGAGGGGCTTTGCTGGCCCATAAGCTGCCACCTGAGCTAAGCAAAGTCCAGAGCTTTATCTGTGTGATGCTGCTGCAGATCCCATGCTCACTCCAGTGTTCTGGGAGAGCAGTTTGATCTACCCACAGATATGTTTCTTTTTGACTGTCACTCTTTTAACTCAGCTTCCCTAGGTTGTCCATGATCATTGCAGGCAGCCCATCCCTTCCAACCCAAACTGTTCTGTGATTCTGCAATCTGCTTGTGGTTGCACTCGGAGCAAGGTGTGCAGTCCCTTGTACAGTGGGCCTGTGGAGTATTGATAGTGGTGTTAATTGGCACGGATGGATGTGGGGGGGCTCATCCTCTGTGGGTGCTGCCACCTGCAGCCATGCGGCGTTCAGAGGCACTGAGTGTTTTGGTGTTAGCAAATAGATTGCAAAGCCCTCTAAAGCCGAGGCTGACATGTAAGCTCAATACTTTGTAAGTAAAGCTGCTGATTTCCAGCTGGTTGTGGAGATTGGAAGCGTTAAACCAGCTTACAGAAGTCATACTGCTGACCAGCTTCTGAGACTTGGGGGATGCTGAATCTCCTCCAGCACGTGGGATGTCTCTATGCAGTGCTCTCTGCTTTGCAGCCAGTGATTTTTAAGAGCTGTTTCTATGCTGTTGCCTCTGGAAGGTAAATACCCACTGTGAGACAGAACTGGGGGGCCCTGGGGAATGAGGATGCTGGGCTGTGGCCACTTCTGGTGTTGCTTTGGTTGGTGCTAGAGGGCAAAGCAGTCTGCAAATTGAGCTCCCAGCAATGCAGGTGGACCTCCAGTCGATGGAGGAGGGTTAAAGCAGGGAGCCCAACAGATGTATTGTGTGTTGTTATATACCTCGTGCTCCATGGCACTTCTCAGGAGCATCTCTATCCTCCTGAATATGTTAGGGTGATGTGGTCCAGTAAGGAATGCCTCTGTCAGCTTCCTTGTGCTGAATTCTTCATGGGGTTGTTGCTAAGAGCTGACCGCAAATCACCTTATTAATCCTTCTCTTGTAAATATCATCATAAAAGAAGCCAACTTTATATTCATGTGCGCTTTCATTATTATGGTAATTAATTTCAATTTACAATGAATTAATGCCTTTCTGTTTCAAAGTTGGCCGTGTTAGTGGTGAGCAGGAGGTGGGCAGTGCTGGGCTTTGCCTGGCAGTGGTGCTCTGCATGGACCAACCTGACCTTGAGCTGAGACCTCTGCCCCATGCCAGGCCCTCTGCCAGGCTTTGGAGTAGGCTCAGCATCACTGTGGGGTGTGTGGGGAAGGGGCTCACAGTCAGCAGGGACAGCCCAGTGGGCAGAGAGATGGGGAATACAAACCAGTCTCGTGGAGGGGAGGGGGAAATGCAGTAAGGCGAAGTGTGGGTGCTCTTTGATCTCTTGGCTGTAATTCAGAGCAGCACGGTCCTGCTGCAGGTGGCATTAGATAAGAGGATGTATTCCCTGGGTGGATTTTGCTGGCACTCTGAAGCAATTAGTTTTCGCTTGTTTGTAAAGCGAGCATAACAAGGTGCTCCCTCCCCTTCCTCAGAGTCTGAGATCCCCATCTCCCGAATGGATTAATTACGGCTTCGTCTCCCTCCTGTATCAATTACAGCAGTCTGTGTTACTGGGCTTGCTAAAGGGGTTTCTTGTTCCTTTTTCCTATCTCCTTCCTGAAAGATGCTCTTCTAACCGAGATCGCTCTTAATGGGTGTAAAGCAAAAAGTCCAGAAGCCCTGTAGCATTAAAATGAGACCCAGATATTAAGATGATTTTAGTTCAAGGGCCTGAAAGCTTCTTGTAGGCGTGCATTGACATTTTGAAGGTGGGGAAGAATGGGGTTTGATGCAAGAGAGAAGCACCCTCAGGGAATGAGAGCATTCTTCAGAGGGCAGAGAGACTGCACGTCCTGTTCCAGCCACGCGTTCTGATTTTCTAGGCTCTCTGCTGTGTAATAAGAAATCTGTGCAGTTGCTTTTTTGCTTTATCCTAGCCGTGTGCTGGATGGTCCTCGTGAGAAATGATGTGCATTAGGAACTCTAGCTGGGCTGGTGGCAGGGACAGAAAGCTTTGTAGAGCAGGAGGGGCTGATAAAGGTAAGGCCAACAGAAGGATATGTACTGCAGCATCCCCTCAGAGGTTTTGAGATTGTATTTTGAGCCATTGCTTACCGAAGTTCTTCCCTCCAGGAATTAGGCTAACAAAATCAGCTTCCTCAAGATCCTCAGCCATTTGCTGCCTTGTGGTGTAATTGTGCATGACTGTTCCTCATTAGACAGCAATATGTACCCCCAGGGAATGGGCCTTTACAGCAGAGGATGAATTAAACTGGAACTTTGGCAAATGTCGCTGTTTTTGTCAGGGCTGAAGAAAATGAGCAGGCTGTGAGCACGTGTCCCTTCCAGCACCTGGATGCAGTGCCCCTGGATGCTTTGTGCTGTGGGAGGAGGCAGCGAGGCTGTGACAGAGCTGCTGCCCATAGGCCATCCCTTTTGTCGTGGAACAGAAGCACAGAACTTAGGAGGCCAATTGGCAGCTTGTCAGGGATGCCTCATGCATGCCGATGCTGCCCAGGCTGCCAAACGTGCTAGCACTTGTGTTTTAGGATATACACATCTGTGGTTCTGACTGGGATCCAAACCATTAGCCCATTTGTGCATGAGAGCAAGGGGTGCATTCCAGTCTGAAGGTCTCTCTGCTCATCTCTATGGGGGAAGGATGGGAATTCCCCTTTGTTCGGGGCTTCGTCAGAAGGCAAAACCATCCTGCTTTGCTCACAGTACGGTGTATTATTTCGTCTCTTTATTTTGTTGTCTTCATCTGATGCTGCTCTAGACAGTGGGTTCTTATCTCAGGGCTCCGAGCACAAGAAGTTAATGAACCGTTTGAACTCCGGTAACCACTGATCTCTGTTTAAGCTGAATAATGCAGGCTGCAGCTGTCGGTGCTGCTGGCATCACGTGGAAGGGATGGCGATAGGGCAGTGTGGGCAGAGGGAGGGGGGGCAGGTGAGGGCGCAGAATGTATCTGGCTTGGGAATTTTGGGGTGATTTCTTGTCTTTTGCCCATAATTCATTCCTCGGGGTTGCTGCCTTTCAGCAGGAGGAAGTAAAAGCAGAAGGGCTCCTTTGCCCCTTCAAGGCGGATTTTGCTTTATTTCAGTTAGGGAGGTTTTATAAGATGGCAAAATATTGATGAGGCTGCTTGGTTACATTTTGTTTCCCTTAAATACTGGATGGGTAGGAGAAGGGCCTGAATTCCCACATCCCAGCCTGAATACTCTGTGCCCCTCTGGCACTGAGCACTCCTGGTGCTCAACTCTGGTAAAGAGAAATGCCATCCTCCTGTGCCATAACTTTTTCACAAGGTTACTGGGATTCTTATTTCTCCTTCTACAATCCAGTTTTTCCCTTCCCATTATTACACAGGGTTTGGGTTTTCTCTCATTGGTTGGAGGCTTCCAGACGTAAGACACAGTAGGCAGATACTTGATCAGGATGTCAGGTTGTTCTGCCTTTCCCAATGGTGGTACTTAGTTCAATGGGAAGTGTATCATCTGGCAGAGTTGGGCATTATTTTCATAAGCAACAAAACAAAGAGCTAGGAAAACTATATCAGTACAGGACAGGTTGAGCAGAGGGAGCCTGGCTGTGGAAGAACACAACTATTCTAAGAGCTGAGCTGAATGTTCAATCTCTTGGTCAAGTTTCAGTGGGTGGGCAGTGTACGTTGGGCTTCTGAGCCTCAGAACATGGATGCTGAGATGCATCTTTTGATGCATTTTAGATGCCTGCACTGTAGGCAGCTGCACTGGAGGAAGTCCTCAATTCTCTTTAAAGTCAGTGGAGAGGAGCCAGGTGGTTCTCAAGGGCGATTCCTCTCACCCAGACATCTACGTGAGGATGGGATGATATTCAGAATAAAAGTACCGCTGTCTCTTTGCTGGCTGTAAAGACAGCAGAGATGGCGTGGATGTCTGCATTACAAACATTTAAGGTTTAAGTGAATCCTGGCTGACATGCTTTTTCCGTTCCTCCCTGGAGTTGGTGGGATTTCAAAGCATTCTGTTTGATGCACGGGATGTACAACACTCACAAAACCCATCCTGTGCTGCTGGCGGGATGTGAAAGCCGTTCCGCATTTGTCCTTAACTTCAGTGGGCGGCGAATGCATTGCTTCCACTTGTCAGGTGGAAAAGCCTGACTTCTGGGGGCTCTGACGGGAAGGAAAAAATGTATGCGTTCTTTTGATCTCTGCACAGAAATGCAGTGTGGAGATTTGGAAGGAGCTGCTGTCCGGTGACATCCACAGCTCAGTGTATCAGCTTAAATGCTGACTATATCCAGACATCCGGATGTTTTTAAAGTTCTTTGTTGTATTCGTTTTTAAAGCTTTTCTAGGGCAAGATAGTTGGTTCTTCTCCTTGCGTTTCACATGCAAAGCATCCAGTTTAAAATACAAATCAGTTTGAAAACAATCCTCTTTTTTACTTTTTTTTAAAGAACTTTTAAAGCTTGGATTTAGCTTTTTAGGCTCATTAATATTCACAAACACTGCTTAGTTAAGCTTGCTTTAATTTCTCTGTGTGCTTTGTTAACAGGGATTATAGTGATGTTTGCATTTGCATGTGAGACTTTTACTATTGTGTAAATTTTGGTCATAATTATAGGAAAAAGAAAAAATGGCAAAACAAATCTAGTTTGCTCCCTTAAGAGTTCTTTAACTCTTAATGCCCTGTGAGAGTGTTTCTTTCTTGCTTTCCATATTTATTAGGCAGGTTTTTCAATTCTCTTTGAAAGATGTCTTGGAATCCCAGAGGATGAGGCAGATTTCTGGTCTCCAGTGACAAAGGGATGTCCCCATCCAATCTGGAACTGGGAGGACAGTGGCTGTGTCATTCCTCTCCCTCTGTGGCAGCTGAAGGGCTTGGTTCCCTGCTGCTGCTGCCCAACTGGAAAGCATGGCAGCATTTTCTAAGGACATCCCAGGGCCAAAGTCTGCTCTCAGCATAACACCTGTATGTGCAGCCAGTGGCTGGCTGGCTGTGGGGGCTGTGCAGTGTTTACTCCATAGCTTCTTTTTTTTTCCCATTTAATCCAAATGCCTTCAGAGTTCTTAAGCAATGGCATGATTGCCTCTAGAAATTACAGCTTGCTGTCAACCCTGCAAGAACAAGACAGCATGAAGGTTGCTGGGCTGCCTTGTGTTCAGCTCTGCCTTGCTGGAGGTCCATGGGAGCAGCAGTCAGTGGGTGCCCCGTCAGCAGGGGGTGGTCGAACTGGTGCCACAAGCTCATTGTAAACAAGCTGCAGAGCAGCCATTCCTGCTGTCAAACTGGGTTGGTTGGCATCACCTTTTGAAATGTGTGAAGACTTCGTTTTACTTAAGTAAAAATATGTGGTCCCAGGCCATTTATGGGACGTGGAATCATCCTTGATGTTAGAAAGACCACCAAGGTCATCTAGCCCAACCCCAACGCATTCCTGCCATGCTCACTTACCATGTCCTTCAGTGCCACGTACAGTGAACAGGTTTGATAAGAAAAAGCATGAAGTTGTTCTCCTGAAGCTCACAGGGCTCTTCAGGCGTGTGCTTTCTTGCACTGCCATTTTCCTCTTTCTGTCTCATCAGCCTGACCTCAGTGTGAAAATATCTGTCCTGTATCAAGCTAAGAAGCGCTCCTTAAAACCACCTGCTGCATGCTCTTTTGGCAGCAGTTGTCCATAGAGACCTCTACCTCCTGTATTAAAGGCACAGACAACTTGGTCCTTGGATGACCTTAGCATTGGTTCCTGTCATATACCTGCAGGCCATACGTGTCTGGGTAGGTGACGGGCCAGAAGCTGTCAGTGCACCAGTGCAGAGCTGGTGCTGAGCACACACTGCCTCTCAGCTTGGATTTGGTGCACATGGCTCTTGGCAAGCAAGGAAGGTGGGAGAAAGTGAGAATAAGTGGTCATCTCTGGGTAGGACACAAGCCACTGTCTGAGGATGCACTGGATAAGCAGTGGCAGCAGTTCAGTGCTTGGGATAACCCTAGGAAAGGGTGGAGGTTTGCTGAGGTGCACCAGCAGTCTTTAAGCACTACTGCTTGTGTGAATCCCTAGAGCTAGGTAGTGTTCTCTTTCCTTTTCTCCTTTAAAACCCCAAACTAACAAATCAGTCACAGGGAATTTGTACACCTAGGAACATTTCATGCAAAAAGAGCTTCGTTTCCACTGACTGTTCTGAATGGATGCACATTGCATCTTCACTTGGCATCTCTGATTACATGTCCTCTGTACTCTGTAATTTCGTGCATCCCTGTAATTTATCACTCACAGTGTAGCTTATGTAGCAAGAGATGCAACCATCTATAAATCAGATAAAATATCTTGCATAAGAAGTCTCTGTATCTTTCTCATGTTATGTTTTCACAAAAAAAGATGGCTCTTGGTTGGGTTTGCTGGGAATGGGGTTGTTCAGGTTTTTGGAGGGTGAAGTAATTCTCTGGCAGTCATATGTGACTTCCTTTTGCGTTTGAACTTGGCAGGAAGTAACCCATTAATTCACCAAGTAGTTCAGAGCAGCAGTCAGCCTGGTTCAGCTTCCTTCTGCTGGGGGAGCGTTCCAGTGCGACTCTTTGGGATATTTTCTCCCCTGCTTCAGCTGGAATGTGCTGCGAGCTCCAAGCTGCAGAGCATTGATAAGCCTTTCAACTTCAATAAATAAACCCTGTCTGATGGATTTGGGTTTTTACATCTTCCTCGTCAATATCTAATCTGTTGTTCCATCAGTCACAGGATGCAGTCTTTGTTTGCTCTGACTTTTTCCAGCTTAAGAAATTTTGGGAAGTGGGGGAGAAGGAGGAGTAATGGTTTCTGTATCTTTTTGCATCATGGAGATCTTCACCTGAAGCATTGTTAGACCACTGCTGTCCTTCCCTGAAGGAAGCCTTTGCTGATTAACTCAGAGAAAAGCAAATAATGAAGTCCACCCCTTAAAACTTCAGTTGCACGAGAGTTCCACACAGTTTGGAGCATTTTTCTGCACGTATGAAAGAGTAACACGAGTTTTTCTCTTGCTCCTGCCTGTTCAGCTGCTTTATGAAGTCAATCTGTAATGAGTATTACTCTGGAGACACTTGTAGATTTGGGTAATGTCTGTCCATATAAACAGAAATTGTAAGTTTAGGAAGTGTAGCTTGACAACAGAGTTATCAGCTAATTCCCCTAAACTCCCTTCTCTACCTCTATTCCATAAAATAGGTCAGTTTTCTGACAGAGGTTCAGATGTTGATTCATTCTGTTGTTTTTACCTTCAGGTTTGCTGTTCAAATAGGCTCCGGCACGCAGTGTGTAAAGAGTGGTGCTGGAAAAGGCAGAGCACTTGATCCTGTCCAGTCAGTGTGTGCCTTGCTGCCTCAGATCAGAGTGCTTTAGACAGCTAAGATGAATATTGATATCATTTGAAAGATTTGGAATCAGAAGTAGAGAATTTGTCGTAGCTTATCCAAGGTGCCCTATAGCAGGGCTTTGGAACCAGATGATCTTAAAGGTTCCTCCAACCCAAACCACTCTATGATCTGATGCTCCAAGGTGAAGGAAACCTGCCAGAAGATACTGACAGCTTAGTGCTGAGGTTCTGAGGAAACAAGGCTTTCAGAACTGCAAAGCCACACAGCTTCAGAGAAATGGAAGTGATGGAGGAGGTGGAATCACTGCATCTTTGCTTCCTTGTGCATCACCAGCCGTCCATTGATCACAGCTAAGTAGAGACCAGTCCTTAAATAATGACTGTTCTGGTTAGTGTTTCTCTAGGACCAGAGCTCTGTTTTCATTGTCCGTGTTTTCTGTTGTGGTATTTCAAGGGGGAGAAAAAGAATGCGTGGTCCTGGTGTTAAGGGATTAATTACCTGAAGCTTAATTACTACAGATTTCTATGAGTGTGTAAATTGTGTCATGGCTTCGAGGTGTTAATTGCATCCATAGCATCTGAGCATGTGAATAGCTGTGAGGCACATGAAATCTAGTGCTTCTGTGAAACTGAACATAGCATCAAGGTCTGAGAATTCCTCTTGTATAGCTGACACGTTCATTTGTTACTGTGAAAGAAAAGAAGGAATGTAAGAAAGTGACTAACGATCTTATAAGAGCCATAAAAACATTCAATTGCACAGATGTATAAGCTCTAAAGCTCAGCGCTGGTAAAGATGAGATTATTGTTTCTGAAAGCATGCTGAAATAATGCACTGTTTGCTTCTGAGGCCGTGGTAAGTCCCTTCATACCCTGTCTCATTTTAAGAGATGAGAACTGCTAAGCAACAGAATATTTTAGCTTCGTACTGGCAAGATTTTTCTGATTATGTAGGAAGGTAACCGCAAAATCGCTTTTTTGTTTTTGAAAGCAACAGCAGTAAAACATGTATCCAAAGCAAAATCATATATATATATATTTTTTTTTCCTACAGAGAAGATAATTTTAAAGCATTTGTTCAGTGTGGAATAGTTGTCTTGGACAAACCCTTTCTTTTTTTTATATATGTATATATATGTGTGTGTGTGTGTTCAAATCTGTGGTACCCTTGGAAGGATAATTTGTCCCAAACACGTTGTTCTGAGCACACTGCAGCTCTGCTTGTGGGTCAACTTGGTGAAGGGAGCTGGAAAAGCTGCCTGGGTTAGATGTGTACAACCTTTAGGGCTGGGGGAACTGGAAATGAGACTTCAGTTGGGGTGGTGATGGAAGCAGGAGCTGTGAGATTGAAATGGTGCGGTTTTATTTCAGCTTTTAGTTGGGTGAAGTTCTGACAGCTCTGGACACTTGGACTTGTGTATGGAAGACTGAACAGATTAAGTACTTTATTGAATCCTCTTTGCATTCCCACTCGTGCCATAGCTGCCAGTTCTGCTCGGAACAGAGGAGTAGTTCAAACTCAAGCTAGGGCTTGTCATACTATAGAGAATGCTTGTTAAGAACAGTAGTGTTATGTTATCTAAAACGAGGCAATTTCAATGTCTTGTGGCTCTGTAGGCTTGACTTCTCGAGCTATTTGCATGAAATTCTTTCTCACAAAATGCCAGAAGCTGAATGAAATGGATGTTGAGTTCTCTGAGAAGTGGGCTCCCTTTTGTGGCCCACTGAAGCATGTTAACATCCTAAGGGAGATCTTGTAAAACGCGTGATGCGCCATGCTGTGATGCACCTCTGAAGCCAATGGGTGTCAATCTAGTCTTTGCATATGATAATTGTGCTTTTTTTTTTGATTCACAGGAGGAAACCATCCCATATTTTCAGCTTTAATATTCTAGATTCCCTTCTCTTTTCCTTCCTTTCTGTGTGTTACTGTACGCTTTGTCCTGGGGCTCATGTGTGGCTCTGTACCAGAAAAGACAGCATCATGGTGAAAGGGGCATCTTTGAGAAAGAAAGGGTTTCCACAACATCAGTTTTTATGCCTGTTCCTTTTAGATTACTGCTTTTTCTTTTATTTTTAAATTTGATTCTATATTTTAGTTCTATATACTGGGGATTGGAGCTCAGTGATCTTTAAGGTCCCTTGCAGCCCAAGCCATTTTACTATTAACCTTTCCAATGGCCTATTTTTATTTTTTTCTTTGTGTGCTTTCTAAATACACTTTAAAACCTGCATCCTGCTCAGAACCTCACCAACATTCGATTTTTCAGCTCAGCCTCCTGGAAACTTTGACCATCCTCTAGAGTTGGAGCATCATTTCTCTCAGGTCATGATGTTTCTTCAAGGATCTTTTCTTACTATGCATGTGATTGTTGCTACTCCAGTGGTACAGAGGAGTTAACAGGAGTAACAATACTGGAAGAATCAACAAGCATGCTTTTTTTGGTTTGTTCTAGGAATAAATCCCAGCATGCAAACATATAAACAATATTAATGCAGGTTTTGTCTATATTAATCTCAACAACAGGAACATTTAATAGTCTGGTTGTTTTCATCAGCAACCTTATTAGAACTGATTTTTAAGACTGCTTGTTAGCTCTTTGGGGTTTCCCTTTCACATGTTCCTTTAAATCAAGGAATGTAGTTGTTTTCTGAAGGATTATTAATCTGTATCTTTTTCCTTTCCTTTGCTCTCCTATTAATTCTCATGGAACTTCCTGCTTGAATGTTAAAACTCTTCATCTAACCAGCAGGCTTCAGTAAATACCTTCTCATATGAGTTTTTCCTAAGCTCAGCCACTGTTTTGATTTTTATTGAAACATTCTTTCCCAGGATGTTTGGCCTCCCATTTTCAGCAACAGCAAATTTTATTACCTTCCTCCTATTTGCAGTGTTGAAACCATGGGGCTTTATGTGATGATTAAGGACAGAATCACCCAAGGATGCTGCTCAGCTTCAGCAGTTTCTTCTGGTCCTTTTAAGACACAAAGTTCAGAAGGCTGCAAAGTGAATGGTGTACTGTAACCATCCCTACAACTTGTTGGTTCCCAGAAATGAGCTGTAGGTTGGACCATCTGCTCCCACACCTCCTGGCTGGCACTTTTGCTTCTTCTCCATTTACATGCTCTCACTTAGAGCTGAAAAATGGACCATAACTGTTACCAAACCTATTTTGGCTTGTGCATATCTTTAAGAGATTCATCTCAAACATGAAGATGTGGAGGATCCATCCCTCCCCATCGTGCTGCGCTACAGTGGTTAATCACTCTTACTGTTAAAAATGTGTCCTTTCCTTCTAATCTGAAATTTCCTGGAACAGCAGCTGTGCATCTGACAGAGCAGTGCTTCATGATCTTTCCCTGAAGTGATCTAATAGTGTTTAACATCTGTGGACCACTTGGGTTGCCAAGGTTTTACACGCCTGCTGTGAGAGTGTTTGCACACAAAGGACGCCCCATTTCTGTGCTGCTCTCACGCACATCATTCTGGCAACTTCTTAAAAATGAGCCGACATCTCGGTGTCTGCACAGCTACGCAGCAGATTTATTGTGCTTTAGAGTAGTATCAGTGTTGATATATATTTACAGTGCTACTCGTTTTTCATCCTTGTATCCATTCTGACTCCTCATCCTCTGTGCTGTAGTGGTGGGAAGTGTGTAGGACTAGCTGGTGGCTTCATTTGGGCAAATGCTGTGAGCACTGTTGATACTAGAGAAGTGGAATCCACACGGTGTGTGCGTGCTGGCTTGTACTTCAGCTTAGAACTTTGGTGGGTTCTGTGTGTGTTTTTATTTGTTTGGCTTTGTTTTCTTAAACAAAGATCTCTTGCTACTCCGAAACAGATTTGCTTCAAGGTTGTTTGTGCTGCTTTGTATTGCTTTTCATAGATGAGAGTTCTGTTGGTATTCTGAGCTTGTTATCCACAGAGAGCTGTGTGCTTGGAGGTAGGAGAGGATCTGTGCCTAAAGGTTACGCGTTGTCTCCCCATGGCTTTGTGCTGTGCTCCAAAGGGACCCCAGGGCAAGGCTGCATGGGGCAGTATGGGGAAGGGGCATGAGGGGTGAGAGTAACACTGACCTGGGGGACAAATCTGGGGCTGGGGGTGCCAGCTGTGTGTCTGTTTTGGGAATGTGGGGTGCGAGGGTCCTCCCCTATGAGGACAGGCTGTGGGAGCTGGGCTTATTCAGCCTGGAGAAAAGAAGGCTGCAGGGTGACCTCATTGCAGCATTTCAGTGCCTGAAGGGAGCCTATGAACAGGAGGGGAATCAACTCTTTGAAAGGGTGAGTGACAGCAGGACAAGGGGAAATGGTTTTAAGCTGAGGGAAGGGAGATTTAGGTTGGATATCAGGGGGAAGTTCTTTACAGAGAGAGCGGTGAGGTGCTGGAACAGCTGCCCAGAGAGGCTGTGGATGCCCCATCCCTGGAGGTGTTCAAGGCCAGGTTGGATGGGGCCCTGGGCAGCCTGGTCTAGCATTAGGTGGGATGGTTGGTGGCCCTGCATGCGGCAGGGGGTTGGAGATTCATGATCCTTGAGGTCCCTTCCAACCCTGGCAATTCTGTGATTCTGTGAGGGGAGGGGGTTGTGTCCAGTGTGAGGGCAAAAGGAGCCTTGTTTGCCAAGCTGGGCTGATGTTCTCTATGGGCTGTGGGCTTGGGTGCTTGAAGCCTTGCTAATTACCTTTGTGTGGCTTTTGGGATGGCGCTACTTCTAGAAGCACGTCCTGCAGTCCTTTATACTAAAACTTTCTCACTCGTTTCTTGCATTCTGTGCAATCAAGAGCTGTGTGTGAGCACTCTTGATCACAAGCACCTCACTGCTCCTAACCTTTGGTTGCTTGGTTTCTGCAGCAGCACCTGAAAGCTTCTCTTGCCTTTCATCTGAAAGTTCAGCGTCATATGAAAACCTGGGGGTTTGTATTCATGCTGCCCCTGGAGTAATGGGCTGCACACACAGATCTCTGGGGGAGAGGATGTTTCAGGGACTATAGTGGACCTGGAGGACACTGGAAGGGGAGTGGATGCTTGAATTAATTTCATCTTGTTTCAGGATGCTTACCAGCCCATGTTCTGCAGCACTGCAGTGCTTCAGTGGTTCTGGGGGGGATGGGATTAGAGGAACAGCAATTCAGATTATCCTTTTCTCTTAATGCTGGTATTATGTCTGTATTGGAATGGTCACTGTAATTATCTGTGTATCCTGAGATTGATTTCTTCTTGTGCTCCAAAGATGGTGGAGTAGAAGTTGGGCTTTTATGTAAATACATTGCGAACGTCAGACAAACTCAATATTGGTTATGAGCTGAGAGGATCTTTCCTCAGGCACTGGTGTGAGATAAAGTTTCTTTGTATTTTGTTTTTACTCAATCTATCTGCCTCTGGCCTTCAAGTGAAATATGCTTGTCCTTCCTGCTCTCCATCTCCTGTAATAGTTCTTTAAGTGGAATGAGTTTTTTCAGATTCAGAAGTGCTGCTTTGTTGGATACCAGTCCAGAACGTATTCAACTTGAAATTATGTTATATTAAAGTTTAGTGAAGCTGAATCTCTCTGTTTATTTCTCTGTCAGTCAAATCAATATCCTTCATCTATTTGCTGATGGGAGGCAGCAAAAAAGGAATTGTTGTGTAGGTGGTAGTGACTTGATTGGCACAGAGTAGAAACAAACGAGAGAGAAATGTGTTTTCTTTTTCTTTTTTTCCCCCACTTTGTTTCCTTTCTTTGAAAGTTTCAAGTTTTCCAATAGGGTCTGAAGTGGAATGATGCAGTTCCATCCCATGCGGGGCTTGTGCTTGGCCAGCTGGTACTGCAGAAGGTTCTTTCCCAATGCAAACACTTAGGAAGATAGGATTCTGTCCTCACCAAGTCATCTCAGTCAGATACTATTCGTTCCTTCAGTGACACGTGGGTGTGCATGAAAAAAAGGTGAGTTGGCTTGAAAAGGGAAGCATGGGTACGATCTACTGCTTCAATCTATTCCTCCTCATAAGAAATGCTAAGAAAGCCACTTCCATTTTCAGAATGGAGTTGTAGGATTTTGTTATTGCTTTTTTTTTTTGAATCAATTAAAGCTGAAATACCACCGGCTGTGCAGAAGCTGGGGTGGAACTGTAACGTGGTGACTGCAGCCGTGGCACCCGGTGGAAATATTAGGGGAGGTTAAAATCTCAGAAATGTGCTCTGTGGTGCCCTGATTCTGCTTCCACCAAGGTCAGTGCTGAAAGGCTCTCTGGTGTAATTTAGAGCCAATGTAAGCTAATGAAGAACATTTTGACAAGTCCACGCTGCAGAGGTTGGCCCTGTAAGGCTGCAGTCAGCTCTGTAAGGCTGCTGTCCCTGAAGAGCTTGTGCTCAACCAGCTCGAGAGTGGCTTGATCTTTTTTTCTAATCTTAATTTAACATTTTAATTCAAGTTTCTAATGATGATGATTGTGAGCTGGTGTGCTGCTTGTGGCCCTGCTTTGCTTTCCCAGGTAAGAGCTGATTCTTGGTGGATGAGAGATCTGTGTGCTGGCAAGGTTAATGCAGGGTTCAGCCCTTCAGAGCTGCGGTTGCAGTGCAGATAGGAGCACTTAATGAAGCAGGTTTACACACCATATGGGTTTTTGGTTGTTTTCTATATGTTTCTGCCGTTGGGTGAATCATGCAGGTCGTCTTCATTAAATTTAGTTATTACTTTTGTCTGTGTGTATTTGGTGTTCAAATAACTGGGGGAGAAAAGGTTACTTAAATATTTAGATGCATAAAATTGTCTCTAATATGCAGTCTACTGAACAAGCAAGCAAGCTTACCAAAGTATTTTACATTTACAACAGATTTATCCATCCAGTGCAGTGGTGTTTATCTACTTCATGCAAACTCAGCTGTAACTCTGCGTTCCATTGGAGAAGTCAGGCGTTTAGCAGGAGCTGTGTGGGAGCTGAACAGCAGCTCCGTGCTGGGCTAGTGCTTCCCAAATCCATGTTTATCCTGGATGAAGTTGGTTTTGCTTCTACTGCGTGTAAGCGTGGAGCCAGCAAACTTTGAAGTAAAAATTAATCTGTTAATGAGCTCAGTTCTTGGTCAGGAACAATTATTTTTTTTCTATTTTGGAACAGACTTAAGCTTGCAAGTGCCATCCTGTGTATTTTAAAAGAGCTTGCTGAGGTGGATTATTTTATACTTTGTGAACCTGCACCAAATGTAAGTGTTTAATGAGGTCAGACCTGGCAGACACATCTGACAGCAGTTTTATGAAGTTGGTGTTTATATACTGGAGAAAAAAATAGTACAGAGATGCCAGACGTGCTTTCCAGCCAGATTCAGACACCACTATTGATTCCCAGATGCAGATACCTTCAAGTTCCAGGATGAGCTTCTGGCATGGATGGAGCCGTGTCTGAGAAAGAGCAGAGGAGTTTTGCCCTTTCATTGGCAAATACACAGTAACAGCTCAGGCTCACTTCTGGTCCAGAAATCGATCATCAGGCTTTTACTCAGCTCTCTGATAACTTCCTTTTCCTTAATAAATGAGGCAGCTGTCCTGATGCCAGGGCTCTAAATGAGGGTGAGCATCCCTCTGGAGCAATGGTTGCTTTCCCTGTGCCCTCAGTTGTGAAAAACAATAGAAGTAAATCTTCGTGCATGCAGTGCAAAGCCTGTGCCATCTAGAAATGGCCCTGGTTGAGTGTTACTGCTTGCTGCTCGGGCTGTGCTTTCACTAGTCAGAACAAAGCTGCCCTGGCTCAATGTCTGGTAAAGTTTCAATCTTGGCTCAGAGCTGTTGTTTAATCAATTTCTTATGAAGTTTGAAGCATTGAGATTGTATGCTTGCATGCTTATGAAAGACTAAACTAATTCTGTTCGGCTTTCTTAAGCTTTTCTTTTTTGTGCACGTGTCCCACCAATGGCTTTTAGGTATTCTGGCTAATTGAGCCATTGGAAACTGAGTTTAAGTTCAGTTACTGCAAAGTAAGTTGTTGTTTGTCAATGTAATTGCTGTTAGCAGCTGGAGAAGAAACTGAAGCTGATATATCTGCAGGAAAAACCACAAAGCTGAGCAGTTCTGCATCGCAAAATAACCAGCCAAACCTTCCAACCAAAGGAGGCAGCTGCTGCACCGCCGCTGGCACTGTGCTGCAGAGTGGGACCTGCTGGGATTTGCCCATCACACCAACTGAGAATGCAGCTCTATGGCCAGCTCTTGGCTCCTGAGGACAGAGATGTTAAAGGCTGTGGAATACTGACTGTGTGGTGCTGGGGGCTGTAGGCACGAAGGATGCAGGGGGAGATACCCACCAGGTGCCTTGTTTTAGAAGAGAAAAGCTTTTCTTCTGTTCACTATGGGCATGGGAGGATCCTCGCTGGCAGCGCTGGAGCCAAAGCCTGTTCTGAAATGTGTTATACAGATGTGTAGTCACTGCTTAAAAAAAATAAATAGATGAAGACATCTGGATTTGTGCTGCTGCAACAAAACGCAGTGTTGTCCTCTGGGTACAGTTTCCATGCACTGAACAGACCGAGGCTCACACGTCTTAAATATTGAGATTTTATGATTTTTCAAGGCGCTCATTTAGCAAAAGCTAAGCAGGGGAGGGAGGGAAACTGCTGCTGTGTCGTGTCTCTCCAAGGGAGAGGATCCATCCCCGTGTAAGGAGAGCACTCAGCAGCTCACCTGGAGATGTCAGTCATAGAATCACAGAATTACTCAGGTTGGAAGGGACCTCAAGGATCATCAAGTCCAACCGCAGTCTTCTGATGCAGTTGTCCCTTCCCGAAGACTCCATCACACAGAGGAAAGCGCTCTCCAGTCTGTCTGCATTTTTCTTCCTTTCCTGAGCTCAAAAGTCTTGGGAGCAGAGCCATCCTAATTGCAGTGTCCCGAAAGCTTCCTCACGTTTTGGTTGCATCGGATGCTCTTAGTTCTCTCACGTATTGCCTTATCAACAAATTAATAGAGCAGAGTTTGCGAAAGCGTTCTTTGTTCTGCTGCGGTTGGGTTTATTGGAATTTGTAATCATAAGCTGTGTATTAAGAATAATTCTAAATGTTGACACAGCATCTCCCTTTTAATTTCCTGCCTTTTCTGGGCAGCCTTGGCAGCAGATAGTTGCTCTTCAAGCACTGCCACGCCAGACTTGACCTGAAAGCTGTTGGAGGAGATGTTCTCTCTGTCGTGCCAAGCTGGGGCTTTCTGCTTGCAGAAAGTTGTGCAGAACTCACTTTTTGAGGCCCCTTTCCTTTGTTGGACCCCTGTGTGCTCCAACTCCTGGGACAGGGAGAGCACTGCCTCCTGGGGCAGGATTGGGAGGGCTCTAAGTGATCTTTCCTTGTGCATTATTAAAGTGGGCATTGATACATGTGTTGTTAGGTTTTGTATTGTTTTGCACTACATTAAGCCTCCCTCTGCTTAACTGTATGGCTGTGCCATGGTAGAGGTGTCCTGCTTGTCAGCATGGCTCTGCTCAGTGATGTAATCTCTGGCTGTCAGAGCATGTTGGAGGTATGGCAGCTGCTGTGGTGTTGGCATTCCCAGGTGTACTCCTGTGCTGGAGAAGCTCTAAGACTTAAGGAGACTTAAGTGACTCATTATCGAGGTGCTGAGAACAAGCTTTCATTTTATTAGAAACTATTAACAGTGGATGGATCAGGCACATCTTATCTTACATGAATGACCTAATTATCTCCAATATCAGGCATGATAACCTATTGCATTTCTGATGTGTTTTGGGCACGCAATGGATTTCCTGCTGTTTTCCAAAATCTTCCAGAGGATGCTTTGTTTGTCTCCCCTGGTAGCTAAGTTTATTTTTTTTCCTGTTCATTAAGGAAGTTGGGGATGGCCTTTGGTTGTCTCTACCCTTCTTTCATTATTTTTCCAGATATCTGTATGTAAGAAATGAAGGGCCAATGAAACACAAAATGGTAGACTTGTCATTTCTGTCTTGATTTGTCATCTGCAACAAAGGCCCTTCATGCTGGGAAATGCAGGAGCTCGGTATTTTTGGGAGGAACCAACAAACTGCATCTTGCAGCCTTTCCACGAGGGTGACATGTCTGGTGGCTTCAGACTGAAGTGCATCCAATTAAAAGCAAACAATGAATTGTGGAGTATTGTTAGTCTAGAAATATGGACTATGGTGATGGATGATGATGACGATTTATTTTTCTACAGTTATGTGAACAATAAAAAGCCATGGGATGTATTTTGTTTCAATAAATGCAGGAGACTTTGCCGTTTTGAAAATGAGACATCTAATCTGTGTGAACCAATTTGCTGTATTCCTAAACAGAGCAACACATTAAGGAGCTATCAGTGGTTGCTGATCTATATTTAGAGAAAGACAAACTGGCTTCAGCCACTTTATATGCCTGCTCTTTATTTGCTTTTTTTTCACCCATTGCCCAACAAAAATACTAGCAGATGCTTTCAATTTATTTTGCCTACAGCAGAAAATCTACTCAATGATTCTGTTTGGAAATAGAAGCTTGAATAATAATGTAAGCATTTGGAAGTGCTTTGATTAACCACATCGCCTTCTTGCAGTTTGGGATAAAACAGAAAAAAGAAGTTCTAGTCCTTTTATAATGGGAATTTTAATCATCTCTGTGTCTTTGAGGCAGTAGTGAATTGGAGATTTTCTCGCTGGGTCACATCTGTGAGACCAGAGGGATTGCTGTCTGGGGATTCTCCCTCCCCCACCTTTCACTGATGCTATTACACATTCAACTGATGGTTGGTCTAAGAATTATCCAGTGCAGTACTTGCTGTGCTCCTGAGCACCCTGCAGGAGTCACACCTCCACGTTGGGCTGCAGATGCTTCTCTTTTCAAATATCGACACTTCAGTGTCAGAACAAGGGAAGGAAAAGTTAATTTATAAAACTTTGCAACAAAGTTTGGAAGAAGATTCCAAGATGTGAAGTTTGATCATTGGGAGTTAATATCACGTAGCACCTTCACTTTCAAAAAGTAGATTTGTATTCATCACGCACTGGAACAGGTTGCCCAAGGAGGCTGTGGATGCCCCATCCCTGCAGGCATTCAAGGCCAGGCTGGATGTGGCTCTGGGCAGCCTGGGCTGCTGGTTGGTGACCTGCACATAGCAGGGGGTTGGAACTGGATGAGCATTGTGCTCCTTTTCAACCCAGGGTATTCTGTGATTCTATGATATGTGCGTGGGTTTGGCACCAAGTTGCTCAATTCCTAGATTTTAGCTCATAGATAAAGGCATTAAAAGTGGTGATGAACTCGTGGTTGTTCTTGAAGCTTGTTATCCAAAGCAGCCTGAACAGGACTGATTGCCTATACAGAATGAGAATAGTACTAATTTTTTTTTTGCCTGTGCAGGATGAGAGTTCTCAACAATAATTACTCTTACTCATTTTGAAACACGTAATCTGAAATCATGTAATCTGAAAGAGTTGGGATTAGATCTCTGGTGGCAGCCCTGGATGTGGCATGCCCTGCTGCAGGCACTGCAGCTCTTCCTCCTGTGTTGGCCATTGGGCCAGCAGCTGAGGGTAGGGAGGGCTGTGGTCACCAGGTAAAGGCTTTCCCCTTATTTCTCATGTGTACATCAGCTGAGGTAGGCTTTTGTCATAGGAGGTCAGCTCCTTATACAGCCTGTGAAGCTCGGGTCTCAGGCTCTGTTTTTTTGTATATTTGCCAGCCTGAGTACTGGTGAATTTAGTTTGTTTTCTTTGTTGGTTGTTCTGAAACAATTTGGGTTCCAGGCATGAACCTTTAGCAGTGTCCTAAAGCACAGCTGCTTGGAGCAGATCTATGTCATCAAAGCCCTGCAGGATTTCTCCTTGTCTGCCGGCGTGGGGCTTGGTCAGGCAGCGGCTTAGCAGGGGAAAAGGCTTTTCACTGTGTACACTGCTGATTTCCCAGAGGCTGTTAGCGCTTAAGGAAAATGTAAAAGAAATCCTAAGTGGCAGCCAGGGCATCTCCAGCAGAATAGCAGCGCTGAGGAGAGGCGGTCAAGAGGAAAAGCAAAGTGTCGTTGCTGTGGCATTGAATCAGCGTGGAGTGAAAAGCACTGCGGGAGTCGCGTGGTGCTTTGTGCGGCGGAGGAGAGTCCCTGACAAAGGGAAGGTGGATGTGGAGGAGCGATAATGAGTAAAACGTTACCTGTGGAAGTTGGCATTGTCTTCCTTCTCTTTGCATCAAAGCGCGCACGGGGCGCTGGGTGGACACTGAGGTCCTTGTTAAGTGCAGTAGGGAACGGAGGGTTTGTCCTGGCCTTTTAGTGACACACGTGAGGGGGAAAAAAAAAACCTATTGTTGCCCATAACTAGGGAACAAAGTGGCTTTTTTTCTCCCTTCTGTTCTTTATCCCGTGAGATTGCACACATCCACAACTCACAGGTCAATTCTCTACATTTTGCTTTTGACTTAGAATTATCTTTCTTGCCTGGGCCTGTTCTTGCTATCCTTTAAAACTCAGAATATCAAATTCAAGTGATTTTTAACACAATGAGGAGTAGGCTGTGCATTTCTTCCAGAGATACCCATCCTATTTAGCCTGATTGTTTTTGCTGTGTGTTGAGTCATGGGCAGCAGACACGAGCACAGCAGACTTCCTGCGTCATGAGCCAGGCTGGGGGCTTCTTGGAGGAGACTTCAGTGCAGAGCTTTACCTCGAGCAGAGAGCTGCTTGATCCACACTGTAATGCTGCGACATCTGAAACATGCATTCTTCACCTTCCCAAGCTCTTCATCTTTTTCTTGAGAGAAGGAAAGCTTTTTCCGTGTGAAAAGCCCTGCCCTGTGCATGGAACATTGCAATGGGAAAATGAAAAACCAACCAAACAAACAAAGCTTTGGTGACAGAAGTTTGATATTAACAATAATTAATGCTGTGTTGGGAAAACAACAGTGAAGAGTGCTGGATGGTTATTCTTGATGATCTTAGTGTTGAGAACTTGCAACTGCTGATTCTTTTTGTACAGGGAAGAATCTTTTCTAGATGATTGTTATCAGTGGAGTGGTTCTGTATTTACATCAACTGTCAGAAGCCAAAATCCTGTGCCCTTGATTCTACTCCAAGTCTGGCGTATGGAAAAATGTTCTCAATGATTGTGATTAGAAGACTTAAAATAGAATCAGAGAGCTTTATTGCCCCTCCTGCCCCCACCTTTGGGATTTCTAGAGACCTGAGAGGGCCCTTTCATCTCCTAATTGAAAGAATGAGGGATTCTTTTTTCTGCTGAGTTCTGGTTCTGCTTGCTTAAAAGCCTTTCCTTGAGGCAAAAGTCTGTGCAACACTATTAATGCCAAGTGGCAGGGCTTTTCTCCCCCTTCACTTGGGATAAATCACAGGAAAAAAAAAAAGGGGGAATTAGCCACTTCTGTGAAACTCTGGAAGTGAATGATAACTTTTCAGTTTCCATTGAAGCACAGTATGCAGTTATGAATGTCAGAAAACTCAATACTTGTTGTGTGGGGTACGTAGCACTAGAGAATCCTAGAACATGTTAAGGAAAAACCATCTTAAATTTTAGTGGGGTGCACCAGTACTGAAAGCCTGCTTTCAGTTCCTTTGCAAATCTTGCCTTTAACCTTTGGGATTTGCAGACCTTGCCAAGAATGCAGGTTGCACTCGGTAGCTTCTTCTGGATAACCTGTTTCACCCTCAAGTCTTTGCTGTGCTGTGGAAGGATGCTGTACTCCTGTGGTATTGTTACATCCTCGTAGTGTGTCTGCACTCTAGTGTAGAGCTGCTCAAACTCTTTGAGACTTGAACAGATCTTGAGCATAAAAAGGGTTTGTAAAGACCCATTCACAAAACAGAAATGGAAGATGGCTTATTTTGAAACAATAGGGAACAGCAGCTACCAGAGTCTCCATAGACACTCAGTGGAAGGACTCAGCGATGCCTATTTTGTTGTTGTTTGCTTCTTTAGGAAGGCTTGAGCATCGTTCCTGCACACTCCATGATATTTCCCACCAGAATGGATAGTAATTCTTCAGCAGATGGATTAAGCTGATTTCAAACGCAAATTCTCTCACCTGAAAGCAGAACAATGCAGTTAAGAGCTGGGAAGACTTTGTATACACAGAAACCTTACATATATTTAAATGTGTGTCTCGGAACTGATGCCTGATATCAGTGTCTGAAATCTCTGCTTTGTGGACCATCTGGGCCTTGCCATCTTATTTGTGTGCAAGTTAAATTTAATTGAACACATCTTATCTCTGTGCTCGTGCAACTCTGGGCCAACTGCAGCTGGGGAGGAACTGCTCCATCCTGCAGAGCCAATGCAAACAGCCCCTCCTGCCCCATCAGCCAAAGGTACGGCTGGGGGGAAGCCATAACTGGGGGTGCTGCAGCTCCAGGCCATCCCCAGGAGGTGCACTGGGTTGTGCCTCCTTTGTGCGTTTGCTTCTCTGCTGTCTCAGGGCATGAGCAGAGAAACTAAGCAATTCCAGCAATTCCCAGGGGATCTCTCTCTGCTTTTCCTTTTAGCAGACAAAATGCTTCATTTTTTTTTTTTTCCTAAAACCCTGGAGCATTGCAGACTGTAATTTACAGAAATTAGTGTCTTAAACTGGAATTGGTTTAAGTCCATGAATTTTGTAGAACTCGAGGAAGTCATAATGCATAAATAAAACAGCACTGAGCTAAAAGAGGTTGAGAATGGGACTAGCGGTGAGGTTTTCTGCAGAATTGTTTGGGGCTGGTCTTTTTTCAAAGCAAATAATTCAACAGCATACGATGCATTTGTGTTCGAAGTGCCCTACACATATCCTAAGTTACCCTGCCAAAATCCTTTGCGGTGCTTTGGAAGAATGAGAAAAAGGTCTTCTGAGGCTCTAGATGGGGGATCTGTACTGCACAGTGTCGTGTTTGAAGTTGTGAGGAGCAGCTGTACTGGAGATGGAGTATTTGAAAATTCATTACTGTGTGCTTAGATTTCCTAAAGCTACATCCAGCCCAAAAAGACTGATTAATTTTTTTAATTTTTTTTTTGTCATACTGTTGTTAGTATGGATGAATTTTGGATCAGGCCTCCCAAAATACGTGATACAACGCAATGAATTTTCACTGGTTTTGTTTTTTAAATTTCTGTTTTTAGGGATGTGTAAGAGATGTACATCTGTTTACACAGCAGTTTTTAAATGCTGTGTCTTTTTGGAAATTACCTCAGGTAACATTTGGATTAAGAAACAGCTTGGCTTTGCCTCGCTGGTTTTGAAAGCTGTCTGCGTTTTCTTGCAATTTTAAAAGCTCTGAAAAACCTATCAATCCTTTTCATAAAGGAAAGGAAGATTGAAAATAAAAATAAATTTTGTATGCCAGCTCTGGTGAAGTGGTAACAAGAAATGAATGTAGCTATAGCAAATGTCACTGTTTTTGATTTTTGTGATATAGCCCTGGTTGTAGATATAAATGTGTGCCCTTTGCTTGTTTATCACCTTTTATTCTGTAATCAGAAGTGAAACAATGCCAGGCGTGTAACACAGCTGCTCTTTGCTGCTCCTGTGGCACAGGCACTGGACGAGGCATTGCTGCAGCACTCTGTTCCTTGGTGCCTGGAGGAGCAATGGCAAATCATTGCAAATGGAAAGAGTGTTCTGCAAGTATGAGGAATTCTGGCTAAGCTGTAATTTGTCCTTTGGTTTTTGCAAGAAGGGCGGTTCTGTGAGAATGTTACCTGGGTCCATCTCTTAATTCTTCCCTAAATGAAGTGAATGTCGCAGGAGCTTTAGTTGTAGCTTTAGTTTTTGAGATGTCCCTTGATCTCTCCCCACTGCAAACATTTTGCCACTTCTTCTGCACCGTGTGCTGGTTCTGCTAAAGCTCAACCAAAGCCACCTCCTGATTCTTGCACTGATTTTGGGCGGCAGCTTCGCTGAGGAAGTGATCTTCATCCTGAAGTAAGGGCCCGCTATGTGTATAGGATGATGTTCAGTTTCCTCTGTGTGTGTAACATCCCTGGAAGGTGCACGCAGCTCAGCAATGGGAGGTGAGCTCTATGCTGAGCACTGTGTGCCATCTGGAATTCTGGTGGCCATGGCATCCTGTCCCACTGTGTGGTCCCAGTGCTGAGCAGCAGCACGGTCAGGAGCTGAGCTTGGTGTAAGTGTGGAGGTGTTTGGCAGCAGCTGGCACAGGCTGCTCCTCTGATCCTCACTGCTGTTTGTTTGCTGTTGCCTAAAATTGGGAAATAAAGCAGGGATTTTTGTACACGTACGCTGTTGAGCTCTTTCAACCTGCTGAACAGTGACAGCATTGTGGTGCATTGAACCCCTCGTTTAACACTGACTTTGTAATCAGACTGAAGATTTCCATTGTGTACATCAGATTGTTACACCTGTGTTGATGTCCTGCTGCAGCCTGTTCTGCCACTTACCACCTTTGTATCCCATCCCCACTCTCAGGAAAGCAGCTTCTCCTTGCATTGTTTTATGTCCCAGCAGAAGTGATTTCTTCTGCTGTGCTTGGCTCCCTCTGGCACCACCACATCCCCGCCTGCCTCCCCGGCCCCTTGTGCTGAACTTGAGCTTAGTTCTCTTCTCCAAATTAGCTTCTGTCCTTTTCTTCACCATGCATTCCATTGCTTAATCCAGAGTGAAAATACAAATCACTGATGTTATTTTTTTTTTTTTCCGCAACTCACTTAAAATGCACAAAAATCCATCAGAGGCAATGCAACATCTGTGCAGTTCTTTGTTAATGGCTCTTCGCTCTTCTTGCAGTGCAGGAACAAAGGGACACCCAAGGAGTTTGGAAGATAGCGCATTGTGCATTTAGAACTGATGGAAAAAGAGAAGTGCACATTTTACTTGTGCCGTTCTGTCTCGAGGCGTTTTTGGGAAAATAACTTGGCTTGGCGAAAGATCAGACGCTTCCTTGAAAATCCATGGTTAAATTATGCAGGATGGAGTTGGGGAAGAGATGCAAAGCCACTGCCCCAGGCCAATGCGTTCCCTTCCCCGCAGCACTGGGGCTGAGCGCGGGGCAAACTGCTCCGTCGCTTTCATCCGATGTGTTACTCTTGCTTTCGTTTACCTAAGTACACCAATTAATTGGTCATAAAGTTGTTCATGCTTTTCATTAATGGGGAACGTGAGTGATTTACAGCCCCTGGGAATAATCCATCAGATGAGCTGCGGAGCTCAGGCTGGCTGTTTTCTGAAAGAGACTGTGCGGCGATGCTGCTTGCATAGCAAAGAGCCGCACTGCAGCCATTGATATTCAAGGAGTGCTGCCCAAAGGGAATTTTTTAAAGATAATTATGACGTTTTCTCCTTTCCTTCCCCTCTTCCTACCACACTTTGCTGACACGATGTGATGGAGACATAGCAGCGCGGGCTCCCTCCCCTTGGTGTGCGTGGGGTTACTGTTCCCACAGCACAGGGAGGCGGCCGCTGTGAAAAGGAAGAGCCTTACTGGATCACAGCACTCATAAATATCAGATGGAACCAGCAGGAAGGAATTTAGGTTGGGAGTAAATGACACAAAGCCCCGTGTTGGTTTTACACAGGTGCGGGGAAGCCTAAACAATTATTCTTTCTGCACTGACAGTTGAATATTTCTTCCCTTTGCCTTACTGTGGTATTTCAGTTTCCATAGCAACCAGGGTTTTTTTTTTTGTTTTTTTTTTTGCAGGCTGGCAAACCCTCCCGGAGCAAATAGAGGGAAGCAGGTGTTGGCCATGGCTTTGCAAGTTGCCTGGGCTCCTCCAGCTGTGGCCGTGGTTCTGTGGGATGCTCTTTGGGCCGTGCCATGAGCTGGGCCCCGCACGGCATCTCCATGTGCCACCATTAGTTCTAACCTAAGGATTTAGGTTGCAAACTGCAATGAAGTTATCAGCATTCCATTTTCAAAGAGTGAGTGAAGCGTATAGAAGGGCTCAGGAAATCATACCTTGGTCTTTCAAAGACAGAATCACAGAATTGCCAGGGTTGGAAGGGACCAGAATGTGGTGGTGTAGTGATATTTTAGGGAGTTATTATTTCTTTCACATTACCCGTGAGTCACTGTGGTTGCAAGCTCAGCCACCTCGTTGCCTTGTGTCTTCCAGATCGTCTCATTGATCCCAATTGCTTCTAATGAGCTGCAGTAATAACCAGCACACCTTATCTTTGGATGCTAAGGAGCACAAAAACTAGCTAATTTAGATCTAACCAGCCTTAATTTAGATTTGTGCTTTGCCACTGGAATAAAAAGAATCTGGGCAACTACAGGTAGAGCTGTGCAGTTGTTTTTCAGTATGTACTTTGTTAGGAAAAGAACCACAAGCTTTTCTTCTTGTCTGCCTACAGAGGCAGGTCTGAGGTGTCTTGCTGATGCTTTGACCAAAGGGAGATAAAGCTGCCACAAGCACTGTGCTTGGTGCCATGTATCTGCAAGGAACTCTCTTGCATTTATGCCATGATTGCTGTGTTCGCTCTCACAGTTTCTCACATGTTCTGACATGGTGGTGAACAAGTGGGGAAGTGGGTTGTCTGGCCATGTTTCATTGGCCACAACAACAAAATGACAAAAAATAGTCACTAAAGAAAAAGTTGTTTTGCTGCAAGATGTAATATCCCATTTTCTTGCTGATGAAAGGAGGTAAAACCAAACTGCCAGACTTTAAAAGGGATTATTTTCCTCCCAGTGCTGTATTTGGTAATAAGAAGACATGAACTGTACTGAAAATGTAATGTGGCTTTATAAGCAACAGGTGAAATTAAGAAATCTCAGTTCTTAGCTAAGTGCTCACGTTTCTTATGTTTCCCAGTTCCCTTCAGAGCTGGGCTAAAAGCATCCCTGGATGGCAGCTTTCCATAATGCGACGGGATGGAAAGTGCTCCAAATAACCCTACTGGTGAAGTTGGATGTATCTATTTCTGCTCCCAGGTGGATTCTGGTGGCACAGAGGCCAATGGGTGGGTGAGCTTTAAGGTGCTCAGATGTGAATGTTCTTCTCTGTTCATGCCTGATTGACAGAGCAAAATCTTAAAGGTCACAAACTGCCCAAATGGAAATGCCTTCACTGACAAGCACATAAGTGGAGCCCGTACTCAGTCTTTTGTGCAATACTTTCATCTCTTGGTGCAGTTGCTGTTTTGAGTAGTTTGTGTGTTCTGCAGATCAGACTTCAGAAGAGTACCCAACTGTGAATGATTCCTTTAAATCAGTGCACCTGTCTGCACACCACGGTGCTGAGGCAGTATTTGTTTCTGCTGCACCTGGAGGGCTCCTTCGAAGCTGGGAGCTGAGTCCTTTCCAGCAGTGATCATCTGAGCATCATCCTTCTGGATGGTCTCACTCCGCTGTGCCACTGCAGCAGGGATGAGAGCTGAGCAGACAGATGTGTAGTGCTCATTTGAACTGAGCTCTCAGCAAGTCCACGTGCAAAACAAATCAGCAGGGCTTTGGCTTCTCCCTACTGAACAGAAAAGAGATGGATTCAGGTACAGTGCCACTTACCCTCTTTCTTTTGATACAAATGTAAAGAAGCGTTCAGGTGCTCCCTGTACTCCTTCAGAGATTAAAGAGCCCCCAGATGAGCCCAGTCTGAGCGCTCAGAACTGTAGGAGGATGAAGTGCTTGTTGTGTAGACAGAGAAACGCTGATTCAAACTGCTCCAGGTTTGGCCACCTGCACAGGGAGGTGCTGTGGCTGTTCCTTATGAGCATTTATAAAAACCGCTTTGAGCTGATGAGAAAATGAAAGCTGGGAGTTCAGCATGGCATTTGCTCTGTCCCTCTCCCATCACAGGGTATTTAATCTTCATAGGAGCAGCCTGCTCTTTAAAATAAAACCTGAAGAGCAGCAACAGTAAGAACAGTGAGTCGAGCAGATGTTACAACGAAGAAGAAGGGGAACATGCTGCCGTTCACTAATTATTGGAGCACTGCTTATTATCTCACTGTTCCGGAGGCATGTATTAACCAGTGAGCTATGGAGTATTCAGGGCTTTGATTTTACCCTAAAGATGAACATCCTTACTCTCAGAAGCGTGGCATTAGTGTGTCCATGCAGAGGGGAGGATGCAGAAAACTCGGAGTTAACCGCAGGATACCTAAGATTGCTTCAGCACATTGCTCTGCTGTCACCTCCGCATCCCATAATGGTCCTGGGGAGCTCTCTGACCTGCTGGCAGCCAGGATCCCCTGCACGCTCAGCTGACACACAGCCGGGATTACAGAACTGCACTGCCTGGCTGTGAGCAATAACGAGCAGTGAGTTTCGGGAAAACCTGACTAATAAGAGACCTTAAGCACACGTGGGTTTTTAAAGCTCTGTTATGTACCTTTAATCTTCCTGAAGATTATAGGGTGACAGGATTTTCCAGAAACGGGCAGGATTGTTAAAACAGTGTGCGGAGATCAGCTGTGAAATGACTACTTTTATCATAACCTCTCAACGAGACCTCTCTTTATGCTGTTGGGAGATAAGCGTAGGTTGTACCTGGGAAGTTATAATAAATGCTAATTGAGTTTAAGAATCACTTCTAAAACTGCTGCTTTTTCTATTTCTAAGGAGGAAAAAAAAAAAAAAGGGAGAAGGGTAGAATTGTGACTCCTTTGAATGGCGAGTGAGCTAATTGACAAAACATGTTATTAGGCTGCGCGCTGGAATGTTTTTCTGTGCTCTGTAATGGATCCCCCTAGTTTACAGAAACATGCTTTGTTTAGAAGCAGCCATGGCTGCACGAGATCTTGATTCACCCACCCGTATGGTTGCAAACACAAACACATGAGGAACGAGGAGAATTGCTACTGCTCTGTTTTGTTCCCTAACGCCTGCTGAGGTGCACGCTCCCCCCTGCCTGCAGCAGGCACCGAGAAGCAGCCGGATCCTGCTGTCACCCAGCAGCACCAGTTCTCCTGGCTCTGCAGTGATGCTGCTCTCAGCTGAGATGTTATCTCACGATTGCCAGTGCAAGGCTGCACCTCACTCTGTTTTCCTGATTTACTTTTTTATTAAAATCTGGGTCATGGGCAACGACTCCGACTCTTCTGCTCTATCCTATGTATCGCATAGGATATACATAGACAGTCTTTATTTAAATAACAGCCAAACACTGACAAAACCCCCCTACGAAATATCACCAACAAGAAATTGTAAAGAATAAATCCTGGCTCACCTTACGGCATAGGAGATCAAGGATTAAAAAAATGGCCTGGACACAAATCCTACCTGTCTAAAAGCTTACTAGACATAGCCCGGTGGGCTGACCTGGCTGAGCTGCTTTGATGCAGCCTGCTGCCTTCAACTCGACTTTCTAATGCTGTCCCTTTGCTCCCCAGAGAGGTTTGCTCTTCTTTTCATCTCATTTTCAGCTGTTACAGAGCACGTCCTCACTTCGATAGAGCCAAGGCAGGTTTGTCCCTCCCAATAAGTAACAGACTGTTGTCTTTCTGTCTGTTGAAGTGTTTCATTTGAGGCATCATCTTTTCACACTCCTCTGCTTCCTGCAGCTTCTAATTAATTTTGATAACGAGATACTCATTGCCACAAGAGTATTCAAAATGTAGGTACAATTAACTATTGGGAAATTGGCTCTCCTCCTCCATGGAGGAGTGGAATGGCATTGACCGCTCCTGGCAGTGACCTCTGTTTTCCATTATGGATGGAGGTCATTGCCAGGAACTGTGCAGCTCTTCCCTTTGGGTTTTGTGGCTGTCCCTGGAACAGGTTCTACTCCTGTCTGCTCAGAGTGAAAGGAGCTGTGCCAAAGCTGCCTCCTGATGAAAGCAACAATGACACATTCCCCTATGGGCCCTTACAACAGGCAGGGGAAAAAGCACTTGTGAAAACTCAGTCTCAACCATGTGTATGTAACAGGCAGTTCTCCTGCTGCTGACCCTCCCTCAAGTCACCGTGCCGTCCAAAGAGCTCTGGTGAGGCTGAGATGGCACTGGCAACATCCCCAGGTTGTGGGCTCTCCTGCCAGCAGCAAAGGAGCACGCTGCCTGCTGAATTACCCATCTGACAGCTTATATGCACATGTACTGGTACTGGTGATTTATTTATTTACTGTTGGGTCTCCATGACCCCTCCACTGCAAACGCTGTGTGACTGCATCCAAGCCCCTCTGTGGGTCCTCGTGTCCCTAGGAGCTGTGTTGGCAGCTAAAGGTGAGAGCTGGTGCCTGCCCTTGACCTAATTCTAAAGCTTGTGTGTACAAATCCATCCCATAGTATTCATTCCCCTGGAGCAGACTTCAAGTAGAACGTCGTTATGCATAAAAAAGCTACTAGGGAAGGGAGAAAATATCAAAGGGCTGATGTTAATGCATGATGCAAAGTGCCATGTGCCACAGAAATTTAAGTACTCTGTGTGGCTATGGGGACTGAACTCTGTGCTTCCAGGCACAGCAGCATCCAGAAGCTGAGTTGGATGAGATTGTAAACAGTAGTGCATTCAAACCTCTATAGGTGGGCTGGGAACTATAAAGCAGAAGGTGATGGTGTTTCAGGGGTTATGTGCTCCTGCTATCAGTAGGAGAAGCCCAAAGTGTTTTTTGTGGGGACAAAGAACCTCTTAACTCACCTACCTGACCGGCTGGAAATGAGGAGTTGAGAAAGTCAAGGTCATTGCTCAGGGGGAAAAGAGCTGTCAAGTCCTAACATAGCCTGAAGTTGTTCTTTCTGAATCTGTTTCAGATAGAGGTGGGAGGAAAGTCCTGTGCCAATTATTAGTATTGTTAATCGCTGATAAGGGTTGGAATTGAATGATCTTTAAGTTCCTTTCCAAGCAAAGCTGTGCTGTGATTCAGGCCATGCTATTGCCAGTTTGTGTGTGTGAATGCAGTTTTGGTGGGGTCCTCCTTCACGCAGTTATACCTACTGATCATCAGCTCTTTCATTTATTAATTATTAACGTGATATCAAAAGCCTTTGTATTTTAAACGCCATCGAAACCTTCGCTATTAAGCAATACCTACTGCAACTTTGAAGTTCTTTGGTGCAGGGATTAGCTATGCATAATCCTCTGGGTTTCTTTCTTTTGATGGTTAAATTGTACTAAGGACTGCTTCAAAGAAAAAGCAGTGATGTGGCACGATGAAACAGCCACATTTAACTGTTTTTTCCTGGTACAAACAGACAAAAAAAACCAACAACCTTCGGATTTGATGTTGTTTGCAGGGTGTAATAAACACTCTCTGATGACATATGGGGCTAAAGTTTATTCAGCTTTTCTGTGACGTTACATTAGGAATCTCGATCAGCCATTTCTACAGAAGGAAATAATTCATTACGTGAAGGGAAGTGCAGATATAGGAGGTAATTTCTTGCAGGTCTGTCAGGGTGGTCTGCAGGGAATGGAGGGGGGAGGGCTGTCTAATGGAAGGATGAGTGGGGATGTCTGGCATTCAGGGCTCATCGGGCCAATGAAGGAAATGCTTTCCTGTTTTCTTTCCATCTTGTTCGTGTGAAGAAAATAGTAGGACAGAATTTTTCAGATGTAATACTAGGGGGATGGAAATGCTCGCTGAGGTACAGGGCAGTGGAATCTATTTTTACCTTAAATTGCAAGTACAGGACCAGAAGCATAGTGCTTTTTCAAGCTGTAAGCTCTCTGACAGAACTGTTTGCCACGAAAGAAAACAGGAGATCTGTACATAGTTGCGTTTTGGATGCAAGATGTAGAAATCATTTGCAATTTCACACTTTAAATTTCCATATGTTTCAACTCACAAGACAATGAGAGCCATGTTTGTATCTTATAGCAACCATGTGAGATCATACAGTTGCCTCCAGTCTAGGACAGACAGACGATTGGGAACCTATGCGCTTCATGTTGGTACTTTTTAGGTTTTAGGGAATGTAAATGGGCTCCATAGATATCCAGGTATCTTTAGCTGGTACTGAATTTGATAACTTCTGTAACCTACTTGTTATCAATAAGAATAGGATTTTATATGCGTGAGTCTGTCTGTATGCCTGTAATCTATAGACACAGCCTGAGATCCCTAAACTTCATTTCCAAAGCAAGCCATTGTTGTGATGTTCCTTTTTCCTGATAATTAACAATTGGAAATACGTAGAAATTTCAGACATTCAAACTAGGATTTAACGTCAAGTACATTTTTGACAGTGGAGAAATAGGTAAGACTGGGATGCCCAAGTGGGGGCTGCACTCGGTGCTCCTCTCTTCTGCTCCAGCTGGCTTGGGTTAGCTAGCTGCAGTTTTAGGAGGGGATGGAGAAGTGCTGCAGTGAAGTTGTGGGAATGTAAAGAGGTGCAAGGCAGCACGTTAGAAAGTTTACTTCTGCAGAATGTTGTTATTTTTGATGTCATTTGCTCCTGTTGTTGACGCTATTCATTCTCCACTCACACACTTTGTCTCAAACTGCTTATTACTTTTAACAACCCTTTCACTGTGACCTTTTTCTGACAAGTCCTCTCCTGGTTCAACAGCTGTAGGTGTGTATTTGTGCTTTTCTACTGCTGTATATGTGCCATGCCAAGAAGTGGGAAGGTATTTATTCTGTTCTGGCTCTCGAACTTGAATGGCAAACATTTCTTGCTGCACTCCAGAAAAATAATTCTAGTTCTGAAATAGTTCCTGTGGTTCCTTTCAAGTTAGCTCTGTATTTAGGTTCTAAGATGCAGCACATTAAAACCTGAGATGTTTGACTTTGTACATAGAGAGGGTTTGAGCAGGGTGTGCTTCCCATGTTGCAGCTGCTCCAAAAGAAGTTCATTTTGGATGGAGCACTTCAGGCTGGAACTGCTGCTGTGAGTTTGTTTGCAAGCAGCAATTTATAGATGAAGGGCTTTGGAAGGCTTCCACCCCATCTCTGGCTTCTAGATGCAGTAATGCTTTGTTTTTGAGGTATGATTCCTTATTTTAGGTCATCAAAGCTAGTGCTGCAGCCAGGTCTTTCAGGATGGCTGTTTCTCTAAAATTCATTTCACCCACCTGATTACATGGCCTCAGTCAAAGAGGAAATAAGGGAAGGAAGCTACTGGAGATGGTCCTTTGGGTTGTGCTGGGCCATTGAGCTCTCAGGTCAATACCAACTTCTTCCACTACCAAAAAAAACCACCCCAAAAATCAAATGTCCACCTCTTACCCTTTTGTCTCTCCACCAAAAAATTAACAGAGTTCAGTGTTATTTGGAAGTTCTTAATCTCAAAGTGGTCTTTTAGCCATTTGTCTATGTGTTTCCTGGGTATCTCTGGCTAGGGAGTTTTAAATGAGTAGAGAAGAACTCTGGTTTGACAGCCATATGCTTTGAAACAAATCTAGTTGATTACTTCTGCTTTTTTTAGCTGAAGTTGACTACAGACATCAGTCCTTAGTACTTTTACTTCAAAATATAGGTATTTATTTCAAAGCTCGTGCTTATTTGCAATCCTAGCTTTGTACACAGTTGATTATTTTCAGATTATTTCCCACCTGAATGAAAATCATCTCAGGCAGTATTACAGACTCAATTTTTATTGCTAGTGCACATCTGTAAATATATTTTCAGTGAATATTTGTACACAGTTTAATGTTTTCTTTCTGCAAAGTGTGTGCCAGGAATGACTGTATTTAAGAGTCGTACACCTGGTATCAGTGTGATTAGAGGCAAGATTGCTTCCCAGTTTTAGAAGGAATTTACACTGCTTGCTCACTTGTTGCCATGGTGGCACTGGTTTTGTTTCTGTAAATGTAGGCTGTGCCTTCTTTGTGAAAGGCCTGTGAGTTCAGCGTTGGCTGCTTGGAGTGCAGATTGCTTGAATCCTCATTGTTTAAACAAGCAAGTGTGAGGATGTAAATAGAATGGGCAGATAAACATTTAAGTGGCTTACCAGAAAAAATTCTATAGATGCATCCCCCAAAGTTTTAGTGGCTGGCTCCAATTTGTGTTCATTCTCACTGCTTTGTTTTCTTCAAACGTGTGAGGGTAGAGGGGCAGGTCCTGTGCCTCTCAGGAGAGCAGGGACTTGGATGCAGTACGTCTTATTCCAGATGAGTGGTAAGCATTAGAGAAAGTAAGAAAATACTCCTAACATTCTCTGTCATCATTTCAGGATCTGAACAATTTGACTGACACAAGGCATTTGTCATGGAGCAAATATTCATCTGGTTCTTGTTGTTGTGGAGGTGATGGGGCAACTGAGAAACAGTGGAACGCCAGCAGTGTGAAGCAAGCCTTCACCTCTGTCTTATCCCCCTGACAGAACGTTTTGGTGATCGTATTTGTGACAGTGGATGAGGAATGGAAGAGTCTGATGTTGTGTATGTGCTCCAAATAAAGCACTCATTTCAGCATCAGCTGAGATGTGTTAATGGTGGTAGTATTTTTGTTCCGTTCTGTTCTCACTTAAGTCTGGCAATCAAGAGTGCTTGGGTATTTTCTGCAGTGTTAGGAAAAATATTGTACTTTGTACTACCTGCTGTCTGTGCTTCAGGGTCTGTTAAGGGCTACAGAGCTTGAGGGCTTGAGGTTTGGTTTGCTGGTTAGAGAACAAATTGGGAGAGCAGCTGATGGTCCTGCGTGTGGTTGTTGCACTGTGGAACAGGAAGGCTGACATTTGTAATAAAGCAACTCCTGTAAAGGATGTCTAAAGAATACAATTCACATATAAATAAACTTTGTTTGGTCATCTGAGGTTTTATCTTCTTCTTGTGTTTGTCTATGCAGATATTTTTACATAGGAGGAAGGAGAAGGATCCAAAGTAACAATTTAATTTTTTGGTTTTGGAACTAAAAGTAATTGGCACTGCCAGAAAGTGAGTCTTGAAATCATCAGAACAGTTTTCTTAATATTAAGGCTTGCAGCAACGATTTTACGGGTAGGAAAGGAGGGCAGAGATTCCTAATGATGTGAGCACAGTGTTCTTCCTTTCCAGGAGTTAATCCTGCCAATGCTTACAATTTGCCTTGAGATTTGAGAGAAATTTCAGATTCCTCACGTAAATATTTAGCACCTCTTCCCTGTCTCTTCCACTGTAGCCCCTGCACACCTTCAGCACCTGAGCCAGCTAACCCCAATTCCCTTGTCTTAATTTCCCATTTACTTGCAGCTGCAGGCGGTTTGAATGACAACTTTCTGTATATCGATGAATCCTGCAAGTGTTTCAGGGTAGGGAAACAATAGATCGTGTGACTCGAGTTCTGCAAGGTTTTGCTGGCTTAAAGGCTTTGTGAAAATCACTAAGAATTAGGATTTGTCTGTGCTTCCGTTTGTAGCATTGTAGGGTCACTGCTATGACTTGTATCCTCATTGGGGTTGGTTCCCAGCCCCAACCCTTCACAACCTGCAGAGGTTGAGAGCAGAGCAGATTTTCTGCTTATGCACTGGCTGCCTACCTGCAAAGCAGAATTCATCTATCCTAAAAACCTGGGTGAATTGATCAAGGCTCTGTAAGGCAGGAAAAAGTAGATTTTTTTTTCTTTTTTTTAACACAGTATTGCATTTCGAGATGATAGTTGGATTTGTGGGAAGCATTAGAAAAATGGAGAATCTTCCATTTTCCACACTTGTGGGTTGTCTGTGATCAGCCTGAGAAGCAGCAGCTATAGCAGTCAGAGTGGGCACATATCTGTCTTCACCTCTGGGGGGAATTGATGCTGTTTACTGTGAAAGATAGTCTCTTGTTTTCCTCCAGAATAGTCAAATCCTCCTCTAAGGAATTCCTAAATTACAAGATCGAGTCATTGCTTGGATGCACTGAGCATGAGGATTCTGCTTGAGAAGCGCAAGCTTCTTGTATTGCTGCACTGTGCAAAGGTAGAAGGAATCCTGGCTTTCCGAACTGCAGCTCAGATAACAAGGAAAGATGGTCTGTTCCTGATGGCCACAGCTTTTCAGTGCACGTGGTGCAGAGGAGAGCACTCTGGGCAGGAATGGCTGTGGCTATTTCACAGAATCACAGAATGGCCAGGGTTGGAAGGGACCTCTAGGATCAGGAATCTCCAACCCCCCTGCCACATGCAGGGCCACCAACCTCCCCATTTAATACCAGACCAGGCTGCCCAGGGCCCCATCCAACTGGCCTTGAACACCTTTAGGGACGGGGCATCCACAGCCTCTCTGGACAGCCTGTTCCAGTACCTCACCACAAGAACTTCCCCCTGATGTCCAACCTAAATCTCCCCTCCCTCAACTTAAAACCATTTATGCAGTTATCTACCCTTTCAAAGAGTTGATTCCCCTCCTGTTTGTAGGCTTCCTTTAGGTATTGAAATGCTGCAATGATTCACCCCACAGCCTTCTTTTCTCCAGGCTGAACAAGCCCAGCTCCCTCAGCCTGTCCTCATAGGGGAGGTGCTCCAGTCCCCTGATCATCTCTGTGGCCCTCCTCTGGACCCTCTCCAACAGCTCCCTGTCTTTTTTATACTGGGGGCTCCACACTTGGATGCAGTATTCCAGATGGGGCCTCACAAGAACAGAGTAGAGGGGAACAATCACCTCCCTGTCCCTGCTGCCACCCCTCTTCTGATGGAGCCCAGGATCCCATTTGCCTTCCGAGCCACAAGGGCACACTGCTGGCTCATGTTAAGTTTTTCATCTATCAAGACCCCCAGGTCCTTCTCCACAGGGCTGCTCTCAAGGACCGCTCCTTCCAGTCTGTAGGGATGGCTGGGATTCCTCCGGCCCAAGTGCAAAACTCTGCACTTTGCCGTGTTGAACCTCATCAGGTTCACCCAGGCCCACCTTTCTAGCCTCTCAAAGTCCCTCTGAACGGCATCTTTTCCTTCAGCATTGTCGACCACACCACTCAGCTTGGTGTCGTCAGCAAATTGCTGAGGGTGCACTCAATTCCGTCATCGATGTCATTGATAAAGATGTTAAAGAGCACCGGTCCCAAGACAGACCCCTGGGGGACGCCACTCGTTACTGGCCTCCAGGCTACAGGAGTGAAATGCCAGTTGGTGACACGAGGCAGGGACCTGAGGTAGGTAATGAAGCTAAGAGACAGGGCTGCAAGCTGAATGACCACATTCAGATGGCAGCATGAGATGCTTACATGCCAGCAGGGCCATCAGCAACTGTAGGCATTTGGGATACAGTTGTAACTGTGCTGTGAAACCACTTCAGCTGCACCTGGAAAATGACTCGGGGCAATCTGCAAACATTGCAAGGCTGAGATACCCGTGCCCCTCTGCACCTCTACAGATCTGCTGCTCTGCCTGAATTTGGAAGAACTGCAGCCACCCTGCAGGCTCTTTTGCAGGGGTCACAAGTGGGTCCAGTCCCAGATAAGAGCCTCAAGAAGGATCTGGGTGACGGAACACAGCGTACCCTCACACGGCCGCCGAGGATCCCAAAGTGGGAGGAGCGGCTGATGCAGCAGAAGGCCGTGCAGCCGTCCAGAGGGATCCGGGCGGGCTGGAGAAACGGCTTGAGGGGAATCTCAAGGATTGCAGCAAGGGGAAGTGCAAAGTCCTGCCCTCGGGGAGGAACAACCCGAGGCACCAGGGCACGTGAGGAGTGACCAGCTGGAAAGCAGCCCTGCAGAGAAGCCCGTTGGCCACCAATGCTCTCCAAAGCACACCTGGAGGCGGCTTTAGCAAGGGATGTGAAGACTGACAAAGGCTTCCTTCCACAAGAACATTGGCCAGAAAAGGGAGAGCAAAGCAAACATTCACCCCCAACCAACCCACAAATAAGACAGGAGAACTAATGACAGACAAGTGACGTGAAGGAGGCAGATGTTAATATTAAAGTTCATACCCTGAGTAGGATAACACCCTCCAATAGGAACATGCTATAAACATGACGTTCATGACTCTCCACCCAAGACATGTTAAAAGTCACCCCAAAAGGGAACAGATTAGGTTAGGATGTAAGGGAAAGTCCTGGAGGGTGCAGAGGAGCGGCGGGAAGAGAGATTGAGGAGACAAGAGGAACAGAGAAGCTGTGCTGCTCCTTCCCCACCAAGACAAGGATCCTTCTTGCTAAGCACTGCCCCTCCACTGCTTGGTGAAAAACACCCAGCAGAGCATTTACTTTGCTAGCACTACTATCAAACACCAGCACGGTCGCAGTACAGCACTGATCAATGGCAACACCAGATCCATTCCATTGGTGGCTTCCATCAATCATTTATTTGTCACTGCTTGTGAACATGTCCCACTGAAAGTCCTTGGATGGACTGGGGCAGGCAAATGCCAAAAATAGGAACGCCGCAACAACCGGGCAGCAAACCTCCACCTGTCTGTGCTCTTGTGATGGCATCGCGGAGTCACACTCAGCCCATGACCTCACAATGGCCGGGTGCCTATAAATACCCAGCGGGCCCAGCCCGCATTGAGTCTTGCTGGCGACTCTCGAGGTGTGCGCGTCTTCCTGTGGGAGCACGAGACACTGAGACCTTGCCAGTGCGTGAGACAGCAGTCTTGCGAGTTTATATTGTGAGTGGAGGCGCGGAGACTGCCGACTGCTCTGCAAGAGGCAGCCTCCAGCAAATCCATCCTTGGGGCTCCCACTCCATCCTTGGAGCCCCACAGCGCCAGGGCAGCCGCAGCCATGAGCCGGGAGGCGGCTCCCAACCGGAGGCGCAAGGCGTGGGTCTGGCCGGTGGAGGCCCGCGAGGAGCGGTGCCCCATCTGCCTGGACCACATCGTGGACACCATCCGCGCCCTGCCCTGCAGGCACATCTTCTGCAGGGTCTGCATCCAGCAGTGGGCCGCCAACAGCGCCCACTGCCCCCTGTGCCGCCGGAGAATCTTAAGCAAACAGTGCCTGGACTGGCGCCCCTCCGGTCGCCCCCCGACCCGCCGGCACCCGGGAAGGCTGCAGCGCACCAGGGAGCGGCAGGAGACAAGATCGGCCCACCGCTCCCGCAGCGTCCCAGCACGGCGCAGCCGCTCCAGGTCCCCCCGCCCGCTGGTGCGCAGCTCCTCCTGGCACGGGGAGCCCAACCAGCGCAGCCGCTTCGAGGAGCCACCGCGGGAGGACGAGGACCGCGAATGGCTCAGGCGGGCGGCGCGGGAGCGGCAGATGGGCGCCGGAGAGCACGCGCGGCACCCCGACTTGTGAGCGGGCGGCCCGACCTCAGCCGGGAACGGCACGGGGACGGAAAGAGCGGGCGGGGAGAGGCTGAGGCACCGCACGGCTCTTCCGCCTCAGCTCCGGCCGACCGTCGCTTCCCCGCGCTGCCGGAGAAGACCACCGGCAGCTCGAGCTCATCCTTCCGTCCCCCGCTCATCAGCCTCGGTCAGCCCACAGTGCCCGGCTTTGGGCCGCCGCTACCACCGAGCCGGGCACTGCACAGAGCCCAGCAAACAGCGCCGAGTGCCGGAAGAACACAACACCTCCGCTACGACGACAGCTGGGATGGCCCTCCTGCCACAGAGAGGGCGCGGGGGGAGCTGGGCACTGACAATAAACATCCACACACCCTGAAATGAGCAGTTGTTGCGTCTCTTTCTTTCTGGAAGCTAAACTGTAAGCCTGGAATCCCAGTGCAAACAGGGACGGGGAACGAGGAAGAGGTGAAACCGTTGACTTCCAGAACCCTGAGAGCCCGAGCTGTGTGACTGCGTGGCAGCACGCACCAGGGGGGCAGAGGGCTGAGCAGGGCTCTGCCTGCTGCTGCAGCACAGCCCGGCCGTGTGCCAGCTGTACCTGAGGCTGCACGGCCACCAGCGACCCATTTAATTGCACATGATAAACGCAGATATCAGAAAGCTCTCTCATTCTGCTTAGGCTGACCACTGCTTTGTGATGCAACACCATCAAGTCAGAACCATCACGATGTGATGATTTTGCTGTCTGGAAACAGAGCAGCGTAAGGCTGTCAAAAAGAAAACAATTTAGCAACCCAGATGCCACTACTTTGCAGCACTGTACTCCCAGAACCCTGAGACTCTGAGCCCTCAGACAGCTACCACCTAACTGGGTGCCAGCTCTCCATGTAGTATGTCCTGCATGGAATTGTTTGTTCGCAGCACCGTGACGCCATCGCACTCAGCTCCCACACCAGGAACCCTTCCCTGGGTGCCCGTCTCTCTCCTCTGCTTGAGGAGTAACAGCATTTCCAAACACCTCCCCTCAGTGTTTGCCTCCAGAAAGTAAGAAAAATCACCTTCCCTTGCATAAATCTGATCACTGCTGTTGCTACAACACTTGGAAGATGCATAATGTGAGTGCCACCCTACACAGACTTTAGTCTAAGCAAACCTCCCTGGGGTTCATTGCCAACAAGAAGCACTACAGCTCGACCAACTTCTCACGCTGCATTCAGTGACAGTAATTCCTCACCACTCTCTCTGTAAAGAATTTCCCCCTGACATCCAACCTAAATCTTCCCTCCCTCAAAACCATTTCTTCTTATCTTGCTGTTATCTACCCTTTCAAAGAATTGAAGTTTCCTCACGTCACTTTCTTTTCTAGCAGCTGTAGGTGATGGTGGAATGCAGGAAGCTCCTCTGGAAACCACAACCAAGCAAATTAATGTCCTGCTGCTGTGCTTTTTGTCCCAGTGCCATGTGGAGGGCAGTCCCAGAGCATTTAGTGCAAGAGGCAGCTGCTGGCTGCAGTTTTTATCAGGCCTTTGGTGATTAACATTCAAGGATCTTCAGATTTTAAGATCTGTTGTTAAGGGGGAAAATGGAGTGGGATATGGAGAAAAGTGCAATGAAATCTTAAGGGAAATTGTATTTGGAGCAGTGGGTTACTCCATCTTGGGCAGCAGAGTGAGAAACCATCAGGAAAGCTGTGTTTCTGTGCGGTGTTCCCCTGTAGTCCCGGCTGCTTCTGGCTCAGTTGCTCCTCATTGCACAGCAGCTGTCTTTGTGGACTGACTGCTTGCAGTGCCTGCTTGTCACGTCCTGCAGTTTCTCCATGAGTGTGGTCAGTGCAGATTTTTCTGGGCAGATGCACAAATCTAAACTTCTGCTGTCTGTTCAGATTTCTGAATTTAGGAAAAATTTCTTCTCCAAAAGAGCAGTGATGCAGTGACACAGCTGCCCAGGGAGGTGGTGGGGTCACCATCCATGGAGGTGCTCAGAACCGTGGAGATGTGGCACTGAGGGACGTGGGCAGTGGGCATGGTGGGGTGGGTTGGGGTTGGGCTGGATGATCTTAGAGCTCTTTTCCAACCTTTGTGGTTCTGTGAAAAGCAGCTCTGCTCTGGGTTTGTGTATATTGATATTGCTGTATGCCAGAAGCACCAACATGGGCAAAATGCCCAGGTGTTGTGCGATGGTTGCAGAATGGGCTCAGATAAAGCCTGGTGCTTCTGGGTTCTGTTTCACAGAACTGAAGAGTTCATACTCTAGTATATATCTTGCTTGTTATTTACCAGCCATCCTTTCTACAGCCCTAAAAAATTTATCAAGTTAACTCCCCTCTCTCCAACATATAGTTTTAGTATGTCCAGTAGTATGGGAGAGAAAAATGCAATTAAACCCTTGCTTTTTTCAGGGTGTTGTTAGGGTGAGAAAGTGTTGGCAAGGCCTCTGGCTTCAAACTTGCTTCAATCTAATTTTTCTCCATTCCTGGTTCTATAGTTGACTTTTTAACTGAGCTTTTCATCTCCACCAATTCAAGTTGAGCTGTGATTTTTCAACATAATAATGTTGCCTAAAAAGAGAGGGTGGGGGTGAAGCACAAACATTGCTCCATAATTATTTCTTGATTTGAACTCTATGTAATGTTGTTGGTATTGGAAAAGAAGATGGAGGAGTGCAGAAGGTGCTGGAGGAGGTGAAACCCAATGCTGTCACTCCTGGTGATGGGTAAAAGGAGGACAGATCCAGACTGTGGTCAGCTCAGCATAGCAGAGAGGGTGAGAGGAGGAAATATGGTTGTTGCAGTGGTAGATAACATCTTCAAGCAGAATTAATTCTACTAGAAGGTTGTAATAAAGTAATTTATTTTCAAAAAATACCAGCAGAGGCCAGTTTGGAGGCTAAGCTGTGTTTTTCTACACACAGAGCAGTTGTCAAAGGAAGCCATCAAAATGATGATCCCTTGTCTGTCCTGCTTCTTTTGTCCTTGGCTATTTTTATTCATTGTTTTCACAGCTAGCTCATCCTGATATGCAGAGTTCTCTGCAAATAAGCCCAAATTAAAAGTCTATAAATATTTATTTTTCTCGCTGTGAAGCAGAAAGATTTTGCTTTGCTTTTATAACAGCATTATCCTTGATGTCAGATAATTTATCTGAAAAGATATAAAAAAGAGTCACACTTCGAAGAGTTTTTCACATACTTGAAACTGAAGGCAAATATTGACTCTGGTTTTCCCTCTGGAAGAGAAATCTGGTTATTTTTGTATATAGGCTTCTTATCTAAGGTGCAATTTGAAGGGAAAGTGACTTTGCTGCTTTTGTCAATTAGCAAGTCAGCAGATTCAGAACTTACTCGTGATTTTAACAGTTACCTGAGGATGCATTTGAATTTTCTGTAGATACATTTATCCCACATTACGAGAATGTTTCCAACATCGTTTGCCTTTCAGAGAATTTCAAACCTAAATTGCAAGTGAAAGCTTTATAGTTACAGGCGCTGAAAGTTTGCTCACTCGTGAATGCAGACATGACGGCGGGGTGTGCGTGTGAATGCAATCTGATAGCAGAAAAAAACAAAACACCACATTCTGCACTTGAACTCCGTTGTGTCAGAAGTGTGAGCAGGGATGTGTGTTCCGGAGCGAGGACTTACGGTCTTTTTGCTGATCTGAGAGCACTGAGTCTGCTCTGCTTGTTGACTACTGGGGAGTTCTGATAGGAGTTTGATATAGAAAAGAATTAGGAGGGAACTTGGATGGATGGAAGCCTGTGCTTGCTTCTACGTTGGAAATGCATCTGCCTAAAGAGAAAGTAAATGAATGATATAGAATCATAGTGTTTATTTTGTTCGAAAGCCGTTTTTCATATGCCCTGTGAAAAAGGGGAAACAATAACCCTTTCTTCAAAAGCAGTATTTATCTTGAAAATGCCTGTTTGCTGTTGTACGGTGAGCATTTGAGGTCTCTAAGGAAGTTAGAGCATCCATTACTTTCTGGTTTTCCAAGAGTAGCTGCACAGAAAGTAGAACATTACTTTTATAACCTGTCTTCCTTTATAGATTGATGGATAATGGTAGCATTGTGAACTTTCAGTCAAGGTTTTGCTGAGCCTTTTGTGTTCTTCAGGTAAAGCAGATGTGTTGAGTGAGAACAATGCTGTGACTGTTTCAAAGAAAAATTAAAATACTGCATGTTCTAAAATAGGTAAAATCTTAATAGAGAAAGAAGATACACAAGTCCTAGGACTTGAAGTTATCTCTATTCAGGAGTTGTCAAACTGTTTGTAGTCTGCATCCCTGAACCATGAAATATCCAAGGGGGAGGTAACCAAAGCAGATACTTGGAGGCATTTAGAAAGCTGGCACCATTGTGCATGGCCTGCCTTGCTGGCAGCCAAATTCAGATTGGGTGTATAGATAACAACAGATTTTTACTTGTCTAGGAAATAGCAGGCATTCATTTGAGAGGTCAGTTTTGTAAAATGGGGAATTACCCATTTACCAGCCAGAGACTGTTGTTGTATTTCACCAATCCAACTATTGCACTTTAACTTACTGTTACCTGTAACAGTAACTCTGGGATCTGCTGCTTGGGATGTAAGTGCAAGAACATTCTGGCACCACAGTGCCCTATTGGTGCACATGGCACAGTGCAGGAATGCAGGATAAAAGAGGAATCAAATATGAGCTCAAGTGAGTTGAGCATTTTTGACTGGTACCAGCCAAACCTAAGCCATATTGTAGAACCTAAACCATGTTTTAGGAACCGAATTACAACAGAAGTAGGACAGCCTGTAGTCCTTCAGTTCTCCCCCTTTAGCCTTCTTACAAGGGCTTCATTCAGTGTCCCTCTGGTCAAACTACAGGAAACCAACATTTTAGTAGATAAATTAGTGTTATTCTAGCAACAAATCTCAGAACTTGTATTTGGATTCCTAAATTCTCAGCCTCCCAGCATATTACCAAAACCTCGGCTATCTAGGGAACCCATTACTGATTCTTTAAAGCGTACAGTGTATTAAAAATTCCAAAGAAATGAAGAGGTTTAGCACAATAACATGAATTTGTTCAAATCCTGACCATCATTTAGGTCTCTGGGGTGCTCTGATAATACAAGTGCATGGAAAGTTGGATATTCAGCTGGGTATAGTTTTCATCTCTGGCAAAATGAAAAAGGATGGATATCCATTCCAGGAGACATTTTTGAAAAAGGCTTGTGATTGATATCTTAGTCAAAAAGACTTAAGGCTCTTGGAAAACACTTTATACTTGTCCAGAAACAGTGGTGCTGAAAGGCAGCAATTTTAATAATTTAGAACATTAAGAATATAATCATTTATAATCCACTGGCGTCTTTCTACATGCCTGCGTTCTGAGGGGTTTCAAGCAGATAATACTTATTTGAAAGTCATACAGAAAAGGAACATGACTTAAAAAAAAAAAATCTTAAGAAGAGATAATGATTAGTTCAGTAATCTGTTTTGCATATCTTTTGAAAACATTTCCAGTGTATCATGTTAGACAGCAGTGTGTGTGCGTGTGTATAAAACAGCTTAAGAGTTCATGAAGGCTGCAAAGGTCATTTAAATCAGCTGAAGCTTTTTTCCATCTGCTATAGGAAAATCACATGTTAATGGGCAAAATTAGGTGACCTTTGCAGGAGCCTAGAAATACGTGAAGCTAGTTGAAAATTCTACAGTGAATGAAACAAACAAGATCTCCTGCTAGATGTACATATTCCTCTGTGTGCAGTCTCTTTTTGTGAGAAAATCTTGAATGACTAATAGTTGTTTAAAAGTAGATGTAGACGAGCCTTCTAGAAGGTTTTAAGTTCACTGGACTGACTGTCCTTGCACCTAAATATAAATACGTTGGGGGCCAGTAAAGGGAACGATCATCAGACATGACTTGCACTTATTGACACATCATCGCTCAGTTAGTATTTGAAGTCTTGCTTGTATTAATATAGGTGAATGATGTGAAGAAACTTGCAGTATTTTCTATTGTAACAAAAGAAGGCTGTGCTTTTTAGCAGAAAACTTCATTTCCATAACAGTTCCCCAGTAAGGGTTCTCAGTCTTCTATCTTGGGAATGCTAAGAATAAGGATTTAACTTGGATGGCTCGGTAATGGAGGACTGTGGAAGTGTAGATGTGTCATCATCCAGCCTTAAAAAAGGGCTTTAGTTTCTTTAATGTGGTTTTCCATTTCTCTTATACAATATCCCAAATGTTGTATAGTACCATGTTGTCCTAAACAACAAGGTAGATATCTAATGCTTTCAACAAGTTTCTGTGGCTTGCTTGCTTCCTAACCAAGCTCTCTCACTGCTGTCTTCAGCTAGTCACTCTTCTTACATGAAAAACAGGTGATTAACTATTACTTAGCAGATGATTACTATTTTCAAAATGTTTTTTTTTTAGACTGAAAGAAAAAAAAATACTTGTTATCAATCCACATATAAAAGATTGGGAGTAAACTGCCTGACTTTTACAGTTAGCAAAAACAGGATATTACTGGTTTTCTTAACTATGTCTATGTCTATTACATGTATATATATATTATTATTTTATGTAAATGAACTTATAAAGCCAGTTTGAGAAATAGCATGCTTTATCAACACAGTGCATGTCAGCAGTATTGTAAAATTACGCCTCGTCTCCATGAATGAAGATCTAAGCTTGCAGTAACTGATAATGTACTTACAAGTTACTAATTTCTAAATCATTGATGTTTCATGTCAAAACAGTAACTTAAGATTTGAGAAAGTCAAATAGAAACTTGTTAAATGAAGGGTTTAGAGCAAGTATACTTGTTCTTTTGTTTCTCATCATTACTTTCCTATCTATTAAATATTGTATCAATTTGACAGTACTGGAAATCAGATTCTATTAAATAATTACCCAATTCTTGCAGTACCAGCATAACAGTCCACTGACTTTATCTATGATATTAAATCAAGTAGTCAAAACCTTTAATGTCATAAACTCTGTGGGACTGGATGGATGAAAGATTGGCTCAAGCTGGTACAAATTTTTTCAATCACTACTGAATCCTGCAATGTTGATTGCTAAAGTAGATAAAGATTTAATTTAAATCCAAGGTATTTGGAAGCACACTCATAAAGATCCTACAAGATAGACTTTATGAGGAAACCAGTACATGGGCATACTGTTTGAATGGATGTTACTGAAAAATTTTTAGTGGATTTGAGGTGCAGTGCTAGGGATGGACTGCTTAGGAAAATGTAATACGATTGATCTAATTCAAGTTTTAGAACACAATACTGTGAAAATAATGTTTTTTATAGAAGAAATCCGTTAAATGGATGAGTCTGTGACTAACCTGGGCATTATTAACTTTGTGTATACCTTTCTTCTGTATGAGACTGATGGTGAGTTAGCTAAAGGTGTAAAGGATAATTCTTGAGATCTAACTTCTTTTCACTGATGTTCACAGAATGGCCAGGGTTGGAAGGGACCTCAAGGATCACGAAGCTCCAACCCCCTGCCACACGCAGGGCCACCAACCTCCCCATTCAATGCCAGCCCAGGCTGCCCAGGGCCCCATCCAACCTGGCCTTGAACACCTCAGGGATGGACGGGGCATCCACAGCCTCTCTGGGCAGCTGTTCCAGCACCTCACCGCTCTCTCTGTAAAGAACTTCCCCCAACATCCAACCTAAAAGCAGGGAATGTGCAATCCATAAGCAGTCACTGACACACAGTTGGAAGAGGATAAATTAATCAGAGTGAAGGAATGAAAACTTTGAAATGTGGTGAAATCGAAATTGGATGTAATTTAGTATTGCAGTGTGTAAGGTCATGCATGTCGGGATTAATTAGATTTTTGCTTTAAGATAGGAAATCAGCTGAAAGTGACAAAAAGCTGCTGGAGCATTAATGAGAGGAGATTGAGGTGAGCCTGAGAGATTTGTCCCAAAATAGGGAACGTATTCCTGTAAGGAAGGATGGTGAAATAAGAGTGCTGTTATACAGATAAAAAATAACTTAATATGGCATATTGTGTACAATTTAGGTACTCCTTTAGAAGAAGGATTAATTCAGGACATTACAGATGCAAAGAAGGGCTATGAGGGTAATTGGTAAAATTGACAACTTTCCCTGTGAAAAGACCACAAGAGCGTGACTTTATTAATCTGGGAAGACAGAGGCTAGGAAGTGGTCCTCATGGAAATACATAGAAAGAAAAGGAAAATAACAGAACGCTCTAAACGCTCCAGATTCCTCTTTTTTTCTAATGGTCACCCTTTCACTGACCAGTCACCAAAGTATATGTTCAGTTACACATCCAGAAGCTTTGTGGTAGGGTGGCTTACTGGTCTTGGTGCTTTCCACTGGCTCAGGCAGCTCAGTTTTACTTTCTCTCATTGCGTAGGTAAATGTAAACTTCATTCTCACATCCCCAGCCTGTGCAGGTTTGAGGATACCATTCTCACAAGAGTGTTTTTCAATGAGATTTTTCTTTGATGTGGAAACCTCACTCTAGAACAGTCTGAGAACTTTTGCTGAAGTGAAACAGTGTTTTGTAGAAACCTCTTGAGACTTAGAAGTATATTCTTTCTTACATCATTCTGTCCTCCGTATGGTGCTCGCTGTCTAGCCTTAAAAGGCCACGTTGAGATGATCTCTGGTGACAGCAGCAAGATAAAGTGATGCTACCAATGGATGCCATGCCATTGGTTGTAGTCCTCTTGAGAATGCCTTGATGTTTTCTACTTCAGTCGGTGTAGGTAGAGATAATCAGATAAGCTGGATTTTCTGCTGATAGACGATGTAGTTTTTATTCCTGGCACTTGGCTCAAGCAATAATAGCTCAGTCCTTCATGACTTGCTGCCGTCATGCATGCAGTATTCCCAGTGGCTGCTGTCAACTCTAAAGAAAGAGAAGGTCTCTAGTTATGATTTTCTTGTTTTTGGAGTTGAGTGTAATCAAATTCGCTCAGTGTTTGTGACAACATCCATTCTGCTGAAGAAGTGTTTTGTCAATTAGCTCTGTGTACAGTGTGAAGATTGCCTGATTCATTGAGGAGTGGGATCATTGAGGTTGGAGCAGTGTTTTTGGAAGTTAGTGACATAATTATAACTCAGGTCAAATATATTCCATAAATCAATGTTCCCAGCTGTCCTGCAGTTGAATGCAGATGATTTATGGATATAAAATCTCTCAGAGGGAAAAAAAAAAAAAAAAAAAAGAGGAAAGGGGAAAGATTTCATTAAAGTAAAACTTGAACTACATAAAGCAATTTGGTATAATCTTTACATTTGAAACCAAGTCCATCACCTTGATTCTTTTTATGCTAATAAAATGATAACTGCTAGTTAAATATTGTTTTTTAAAGTCCGTGTTAATTGTGGTAGCAGTTCTGGGAAATTCTATTAGTTTCTTCCACAGATGAGTGTTTTCAGAGGTAGTTAAATAACATCTTTATTCCAACTGGGACCTCATTGTCAGGTTTCTCTTCATTAGATAATCTTAAAATAGCCTTAAACTACTAGAACTGCTGCAATACAGTCAAGTATACCGATTTTTTTTCTCCCTGAGAGACAGTTCTTCACAAGGAGAGAAAAAAAATACTGTTGGCTGATAGCCTAGTGAGAAGTCTGTCTTGTCCCAAAGTGCAGAATGTGATTTAAAGCAGTTATGCCTCCTGGGTACAGCCCGACAAGCGCTGTCACTTACATGGGAAAACAATGTACTGTAATCCCTTTCTCATCACTAAAGTGTCAGTTCAGCACATGAGGCAAATGCCATCTCTGCAAAGATAGTGTCACTGTCCTGTGCTTGTATGGCTTTGCATAAGGGCAAAAATAACCCCATCTCTGTTTCTAACTATCCCCAGGAAAGTAGTAGCCAGAAGCTGTCAGAGTACGGTTAAGTCTCAGAAGTCATCACAAGTGTGCAGGTTCTGAAGATGGTTGGGCCATCAGATTCACAGGAAGAGAGCAACTGACTTGAGCGAGGCTTGTTTGAGGCTGGGAAGGAGTTTTGAAGAAGATCTGTTGTGTGCTTGTCCTACTTTTGCATCTTTCCCAAGTGACGTCTGGCAGATGTCTGACCTTTGGTCTGACGTGCTTCTGTCACTCTCCTGTTTTGTAAGCTGCATGAAGTGCTCTGCTGTCTTTTCCTTCTGCCAATCTCAGATATGTGCTAGTCAGGTGATTATGATGGGACCCGGGGGGATCAACAAAGGTCTGATACCATTCCATGCTTGTTCTCTTAGGCTAAGAAGTGCATGAATAACAAATGGAGATACCTGACTAGCTTTTTTTTTTGTCACTACCGTGCTTGATGTGATATGCTAAAACTTGCATCTGAAGCCTGAAAGATCTTAAGTTGCATTTCTTAAGAGAAGGACCATGGAGCAAACACCAACAAAGCATTACCTTCATTTCTTACGTTTTTGGCAGTAGTGTGGTTGTTAACTGAAATACCAGTGGAATTACAATGCGGTTCCAATTTGATAGGTATATTTAGTACCAATTCATTTGATCAGAAACTGAATCTAATTTCTGAATTAATATTATCATTGTAGTGTTTTGAAGCATTATCTATTTAATGAATCAGATTCTGCACAATTACTTCAAAATTACAGTGTCTGGCATGAAAATGTTATTGAAGAACACTGAGTTTATTACAATTTTTACACTCGATTTTAACTACATAGCTGAAATCCTTAGGATGACACTTTCATCTCTAAGTATCTGCACTTTCACCTGAGGACACTGGGAATGCATTACATGTTAATGAGGCTGCCTGTGTCGTCTTCTTGTGAAGTGACTGCATGCAGCTGTATGCATAAATCCCTTCCCTGCACCAAAATCAAGTGGGAGGGGAATTTTATAGGGCTTGATGGTGCGTGGATAGAACAATATCGTACAGCAAGTGTTTGTCTAATCCACAGAGACAGTGTCGTTTGACCTCTAGTGTAAAGGGAAATTTTGTAAGCAAAGGCAGTTACTTTCTTAAAGTGGTGCTAAGACTTTTTCCAGAATTGGATTTCAGCAAATGAGCTTTTTGTGCATCTGAATTACACCAGTGAGCCAGGACTGTTTCAGTGTAGGAACAGTGGTGACTGTTTGGCTACAAAACTTCAGTGTTTTGTACTGCACACTAAGTAGAAAACATTAGAAAATCCTTTTAGGTTACTAAAAGGAAATATTGACATACTGTGACATAATGTATGTTAAATGTTATTCAGAATAGGTTCTAAATTTGGATTTTTAGATGCCTTTCACTGGACCATCTCAGCTGTACCAAATATGTTTGCACTGCAGCATGAAGCACAGGCTATACCTGTGTGCACTTGGGATATAAGCTTAGGGTACCTGGTTCATGTGTCTCAACTCAGTGACGTGAGGTTTAAATCATGATCAAGTATGACAGGAAAGGGTTTCTTGTTAGAATTTGGTTGTTCAGTATCTTGAAAAGTAACTGCATTGAGATGTTGTGTCTTTCGTATCTTGGGAAGAGATGCTTTAAACATTTAATGCTTCCTGGCAGAGTTCAACTTGATGCTATTTAGAGAAATAAGAACTGAGGAATTCAGAAAATCCTCCTTTAGAAATCGTTTCCATTTAAAATGTAGCATTCTAGGTTACAGACACAAAATGGAGAAGATACGTCCCAGAAATGGGAGGAAGGCTTTGGATGATGGCATACTTCTTATTTTTTTTCTATATATGTGCTACCAATCAAGTTTTATATAATGACAGCGCAGCCTGAGCTCATTTTGAAATGAAATGTGTAGTGAACTTAAAACATTACAAATGAGCCCATTTGTGCAGCTTGGAATTCCTCTAAAATCAAGAATCTGAGCAGATAGCGTTGAACTGTTCTCAATCTTTTATTAGCAAATGATTTTCTGCGTCACAGGACAGAGCAAAAGCTGTTCTCTCTGCCTCACTATTGCATGGCTGATGGTGATTTTTTAGAGATCACCTTTGATTTGTCACTGGTTGCAGGTGAGGCTGCTTCAGAACAGTGCTGAGAGGTGAGATGTGCTGTGGTGGCCTCCTTTTTATCAGAGTATGGGCTGCCAGTAGAGAGCTGCATTTATGTTAATGCCCTTAATTTTCTCCCTTTTCCCCTGCTGTCCTTCTCTAATACAGAGTTTAGAAGCCAACAGCTGTGCCTCTGCTAAATGCATGTTCTGGGTCTGGTACTGTAAGTTGAAGATTCATGGCTGTAATTAGAGGGCCACTTTTGCATTTCTGCTCACATAGTGAAGTAGGAAATTTAGTTAAGCAGAAAAGGAGCTCTGTATATTTCCAGGGATTCATGTGCTATTAGACAAGGATCTAGTCTTTCCTGGCACTTATCTGTGTTTTGTTCTTTGGACAAAGATATTTGCACTGCAAGCTGAAAGTAAGCAAATCTTCCCATGATTCCCATGTTTACAATGTGCTGCAGGGGATAACAAGGCTCCTGGCGCTGTTTGCCCCCACCTTACTAAGATTCTGGAAAGCATCCTGGTTATTGCAGTGTGAGTGGTGCACTCAGGAACGTCAAAATGTGTGAAAAATAGAAAATAAATGGACTTAAAAAATAAAAGAAAATGAAAACCATGTAACAGATTATTAACTTTTGATTCTAGCTGATTTTTAGTGCCTTGGCCATCACTCAGCTGACCAGACTTTGCAAGGTCTTTTGCGTAGTCCATCTAGCATTTGACATCCTGCCCCCAGCCTGACTGCAGGGCACCTGAGAACAGAGCAGCTGGCTTGCTGCTGTTATTTCAGGGCCTGACTTGTTCCTGACACATTAAATGAAGATCATGATGTAACTGAAAACAGTTTTAAAAACACATCTCCAACTATCCTTGACACTGCACTTTACATGTGAATTGAAACTGCTGGCAACAAATAAGAGGGTTTTTTGTGGACCTCTGTCTGTGGAAGGTACAAACTTGTAGCTGCAAGAATTGGCAGACCTCAATAAAATTTATTTATGCAGCCAAACACTGGGAGTGACTTCCAATAACCACAAAATTAAATTTAACAAGATATGTCAATTGCAACACTCATTGCAAGTTATTATCGCTGTGGAAGCCAATGAGATTCTGTTTTAACAGGTTATATCCATCTTTCTAGATAACTTGCTGGTATTTGACCGATATACAGTTGAGCTATTACATTTTAAATACACCAGCTCAAATATCAAGAAGCAATCTTTGGAGACCTATGCGATGCTGGATGCTTAAATTGCATGCATGCTTCAGAAGCAATTTAACAAAGAAATCAATATTGATCAACAAGAATCAAACTAGGATGTGGCTCTGGGCAGCCTGGTCTGTGGTTGACAACCTTGCACATAGCAGGGGGGTTGGAACTAGATGATCATTGTGGTCCTTTTCAACCCAGGCCATTCTATGAATCTATTCAATGAGTCTATGAAATTACCGCATTTAAGTTTCTACAAGAAAACATTTAAACAACTGTTGGTTGTTTTTTTTCTAATTACTTGTATGCAGACACGATCTAAGTTATTATTACCTTGCCTTTATGCATGCTGTGGTAGCTTTCTGTGAGTAGAAAATTGAGTTGTGGTCCCTGGATTATGCTAGGTGTTAGCGGGGCTTGGCTTTGGAAGTGTTGTGGTGAAGGCTTAGAAAATGTCAGGTGCAATCAGTTTAGAGAGGTCACTGCAGACAGAATGATGGGAACAACCACAGAGAAAAGGAGTTTTTTTACTTCACTTGGGAAGAGCATTGAGGTAGTAAAATGCTTCTGAAAATTTCAGCTTAATTTTGTCTCTAAAACTGATAAAAATCTGTTTTAGTTACATTTGATTGCAACCAGATTGTGTATAACTGCTTTTCTTTTTTCACTGCTGTGGCAGTTAACATGAATTCCTAATTCTGAGCTACTGTCTTCATGAGTTCTGGCCACGAAGTCTTCAAAGAAAGCATCTCAGCTACAAAGAGATCCTCCTTGGAATTCTGATATGCTATCTTTTGATATAGTATTTAATTCATCGCCAAGCACAATATGAGTGAATCAATGACTGCTTCTTGTTTGAAGTTCCAATATACTAATTTTAAACTTATTTAAAAAAATAAAATGTTAGAGTTCATAATAGAATAAAGAAAATAAGTGCGAAAGAGCTACCTTCAGGCAGCTTTTTTCCTGCCTGTGTGGATGGGAAAAGTCATAGATATGTAATTTAAATGACTATGCAGCCTGAATATCTGGCTATTCAATGTGACATTATAAAATGCTGAAATAAAGTCAGTCAATAGAGCGTTCTGACTGATCTAAGACTCCAGTGGAATAACTGATGTAGAATTTGGTCAGAATGTACCATACACGTAACATTAGATAACCCTGTTCAGATTTACAGAATAACTAGAGCCTGCCGTTTTCATATGCTGGAAGGAAAGAAAAGCAGCATTACTAAATGTTGAAGATTAATTTTGGAATATAAAACAGTATTATTTGAGGCGGAAAAAGGTGGTCCTGTAACTTAAAAAGGAGAAATTGGAGCCAAGTTAAACTTGGTTATATTTATGGTGCAAAAATAAAGGCAAGTAAGTGCTATGAATTTGCATTTTAAAAAAAGGAATCTTAATTTTATCATACTGTGAATAGCACAGGAGCCTCCTACAGGAGTGGAAAGCTACCTGACTAATGAATTAAAAAGATATGATTAACTGGAAGTATAACAAAAGCCATTGGGGAACATCTATTTAAGAATGTTTCATGATTTTGAAAACCTGTGTTAATCTTGCAAGTTTAATTACGTGAGGATAGGCTAGCCTGAAAACTTCATGCAACTTAATCCTGGTGTTTCAGCAGCCTGAAGCTAAGCTTAATTTGCAAAGTCCGGATTCCTTGAGAACCAGCTTGAGTGCTGCGCTGGGTTAACTGACTTGGTTCTGCAGCTTAAAACTAAAAAACAATGAAATTATAAAGGTGTATTTAAAGTATGTATTTAAAACAGTTAAGTGTTACAATTCAAGTTATTGAAGTACTGACAGCTGAGTGATCAGAAGCAAAAGATACTCTTGCTGCTAAACACAGAACGCATTCTGGCAAGTGGAGTTAGGTTGATTCGTACTTGATTTGGACATATCAATTTAAACAAATCACATTTAATGTTGGTTTTACTCCTAGGATACTTTAAAGGGATTTCACTAATCCTTAGTAGAAGATGAGGAGCAGAATTAAAAATGAATGTATGAAATGTATGAACTGGTCTGAGGTTGAAATTATGAGGAACGTGCAAAACTTTTGCAAAGATAAACCTATAACAATGAATTTAAGAATGAAAACGTAATAACCTGACAAGTCCAGAAAATACAGCTTTTAAATGCTTGTTCCACACGTAACAGAAATCCACTCACACTCTCCCACCTGCTCCTGTCCCCACCTCCATCATCAGAAAGATCTGATGTCATGGGATGGAATGTGCAAAAGGAATGACATTTAGTCAAATGCAACAAGAATAGCCTGTACCTAAGATGGGCAATTGTTCACTGCATCTCAAAAATCTAGCACCTTCTAGAGTAGATAAAACCTCCCTTGCATACATCTGAACCAACTAATACTAAGTGTTAAAAGTAAGATGGAAAGGAAATTAGTGGATCTCCCCTGTGGCAGGTGAATCGTCCCATGACAATGAGGACTGATAGTGGCAGTGGACAGTCAACAAGTCATTGTACTTGTAGGGGAAATGAAAGGATTGTGTTTGAAGCACTGGAGAATCATTGATGTTTCCTCCTGAAGCCCAAAATATCTGGATACCTTGAGAAATGCACTTCTGTCAACACGACAGTTTGGTGGTAAATGTGGATTTGTGTTTCATGATTGTTATCTGAATTTCTGTTAGATGTGAACTCAAGCAACTGACATAAGAAAAAGATGTTACAAATACCTTACATTGGAGTTGATACCTTATTATATGCTGGGGAATCTACTCCTTAATTTCTCCTGGCGTAGATCCTCAGATGACTGAGGGACAAAACCCTACCAGAGCTGTCCCTGCATTTTAAAGAGTAACATCTTCCTCTTCCTCATAGTCTGAATAAATGCAGTGAACACATGGTAAGTCTTGACATGGTAAAGGCAACTTTTCTCTTTGCAAAAACCTTTTTCTTGAAAACCTGGTAATATAGAATTAGTTTGGAAAAATGAGGAAGTACTGATTGAAATTAACCAGTTACAACAGCAGATTGATTAGATGGCAGAAGGATGATTTTCTGAGGAATGTGATAGCCTTTCTGAAACTTCCTACCCTGTACTATGCAGATACCCAAAGCATATTTCTATGTTGTTATGTGTGAAACTAATGATGACTGAGGTGACAAGCACCTTCTACCTTGTCCTTCTCTTTGACATGATGCCTGTTGAGATCTGAGGTCATTGGACAGTGCTCATCAGAAATAGGTATGGTCTGTAGGATTTGGATCTGATCTCCAGTTCAGCTTGGCATTTCCTGTTGGTTGTACGTGTATTTCTGATGCCTTCTGTATTAACCTTTCTGGATGGAGTAGAAGGTGCATGAAGTAACTACCGCTCCTGATGGAAGAAAACTCAATAGCCCTTGAAAAGATTTACCCTGTCTTAAATGAAGTGACTCAACACAAAGTTGATATGCATGCTTGTTCTCCTCTCCTTCCCAGTAACAACATAGAACAAATTTTTCAAGGATATACTGCATGAAGTCTGCATTCTGAAAAATTTGTTATAAATGGATTCTTGTAAGACAAACTGTGTAGAATAAATTGTTTTCCTAAGGAGCCAAATGCAGCTCTTTCAGTGAAGTATAGACAAAAATTATTGATCAGAGAGCGTTTGGTTTTGTTTTAATTTCTGGAGTCTTACAATTCATAACCACTATCTCATTCTATGACCGTTTGTTTCCTCCTGTACTCTCTTCATATTTTATTAGGCTAAGAGGTTCTAAACTAAATGAATCTTTTCAGAAAAGATATTCCAGGGAAAAAGCATTGGTTGGAATTATGTGTGCTGTTATAATTTTTATCCCAAAGAAAACGCCTGGAAGAGGACAAGTGGGACCGTTGAGGCTCTTGCTCTGTTCCTCCCTTCCCACCCTGAGAATGTTGTAAATGCCTGATCAAACTGTCTGAGGATTTTATTTTCTGTCTATATCTAAAAACACAGGATAACCAATGAGGCTTCTCCCATTGGTATATTTCTTTATGCCTCTTTAGAAGTATTGTTTTTTATCTAGTGAGTCTGTGAGAGTTTGACATTGGATGACTTTATAAAACATTCTACTAATTGGATTTGTTAAAATAAATAAATCAAACACTAATTGGAACGTGCCCTGCCATTATTTTTGCTTACTGAATTAGATATAATGGCGTGAAGTCCTTTTTATCATATTTGTGCACTTATTTAAACACCCCCCTGGCGCACACTTCTGCAAATTCAATTATATATTCAAAGGAGGCATTCAATTTATGCAAGGCTGGTTTACATTTAATCCGGGGGCAAGACTCAGTAACTGATGATAGGTCTGCTCAAGATTAATTAGCATCACTCAGATGAGCAGTGGCATTGTTACAAGCCTGCAGTGTACAACAAGGGATATTTTATCTGTCCTGTGTGAGCTGTTATTTGCTTCAATATGACCCTTTTCAGGAAGGGAACGGCTTCATCCTTGTTTGGCTTTCATTTTGTGAAAAGAGATGGTCAACACCAAATGCATTATCTTAGCAGTATCAGAGTCATCTCAATTTCCTTTCCTTTTGCCCTACTTAGCAATTGTATTTTTCACTAAATTTTTAGTTGATTAATGGAAAGATTCTAGTTTGCATCCTGAAATCCTTAGCCCTCTTAATAATTAATGAAGACACCAAAAGCCATTTTGGTTGGCATGCACGTGCTTTACTTTTCCTCTTAGCTGCTTTGTGATGCTGTGAGTAGAACTGTGACGTGCAAACCCAGTACCTAAATTTACAGCATGATATCTTTTACTGTGAATTATTTTCTCTCTGTTAATGAATATCCCTGTTCTGTTGTCAAGCAGTTATGTTTCAGCAATGGATGATTTCATATTAAGATAGACCTTATCTTTGTGGTTTTTCTTTCCTTGTTGTGTTCCTGCATAGCTGTAGCTTTTAGGTATCTGTATAGGTGATGTCTTAGGAAATAGTAAACATTAAACTTGTGCTGCTATCCATGAAAGAAACTCGTCTGCAGGTTTTCGCTTGCCGTACTGTTTTGGAGTCACTATCCCTACTTAAGTGGGCATTTACAGTCCCATAATTACATTTTTGTTTAGACTGAAATTAATTAGTGGGGACTAATTGAATTTCCAAGGATCTGGCAGCGAGGTGCTCGTGTAGCAGAGCGGACGGCTCCATCCCGGCAGCTTAGCACCTTTGCAAGAGCACTTAAACACCACACATGCCTTCACCTTGCTGCCTTGCCATCTTGCTTGGGAGCTTATGGTCCACACACACACACACACAGACACTCACACTCACACACACACACACGTGTGTTCTCAGGCCCCGCTGCGGCCTGTGCAGGGCAGCGGGTTGAGGCCCCACAGGCAGCAGGGTGCTGCTGAGTGCTGGTGGCACAGCCGGGCCTGCAACTGCTCAAACCAGCTTCAGGGAGGCGAGGGGAATGCTCTCATCTGACCTGAGGGCCATACGTATGGTTTAAAGCAGAGTTTTGTGCTTAAAATATCTGCAGTGGGTGTCTGTGAGTGGGTGCTGGTGGAGGGGCACCTCTGGGAGGAGAAGGCAGGGCTGTGCTGTGCTGGGCATGGCTGCTTCCGCAGGGCACAGATTGTTGGAGAAAGGGAAAAACAGTGCTGTGCACACCAGGGTCAGTAAAGAGAGTGTGAGGTGAATGTTGGATTTCTCAGGTAGAGCAGGGTGGGGTATAGAAAGCTGCTTTTGGTCGCCTGTTGTTGCAGCCACATTGCCATGTTTGCCTTCTGCGAACTAAGGCCAGCAGCAATGTGTATTGTAGATATGAGCAAAAAGCACCTAAAATTCTGCAGTATTTCAAATTGTGTGATTCTTTGCCTGCACTTACAGAAGTCTTTCCTGTTCAATAATATGGTATATGCTGTATTTTAAGGGTGATAACAGAGTTGATGGCTTTCTTGCTCACAAGCGATCATAGCTGTTTCCCAGCTACGTCCACTTTTAGTTCTTGTCTCTTTTGTCACTCTCTAGCAAAAAGCTGACAGGTGCTTTCCTCTTCTTGATCACCCAGGCTGAGCTGTTCTGTGCTCCCTGTGCAGCCACTCTGCTTATCCAAGCCTTGAGAATCGACTCCAATGTTTTTTTCCCCGTCCTCATTTCCTGCAAATTCACCTCTCCAAATTCCAATTCTGTTGCTTCCAGTAAATTAATCCATCTGGTTTATTGCCTTGTCACTTTGCATTTGGTGGTTCCTACGCTAACTTTTCTTTCTTTAGAAATGTAGATGTGTTGCAGCTGCTTTTAAGGCTCTCCACAGTTTATCCTTTCTTATCCAATCTTACTACAAGGGTTAGTCTTGAATTTCACACAAGACGCTTTCAAGCTTCCTAAGGTGTTGTCTCTTATCAGTGGAAACTCCCAATTAATTTCCAGAAGCTCTCACTACCTTGTTCAGCTTGTTCTCCAACTTCACCTGCCTCTGCGTACATAAAACAACCTATTTAGCTAATTGTATCTATATATCAGCAATTACATTCCCTGTTAAATAAGGACTGCTACCCTGTATTTTGTTGTCGTCTCATTTTGCTTCTGAGACTTTATATCAGCACCTGCGTAATTTTCTCTGTACATGAGCCCTCATGCAATTGTCTGGCTTGATCAGAGTATTTGTTTACAATTCCTTCAAAGAAATAGCTGAGAGACAGCACCACTTATTGTACTCTGTAATGTGCTGTAGAGAGGTGGTGTGTAAATGGAATATGTCTGAACTCCTCCTGCTGGAGTGAATCTATCAAAACTAGAATGCCCTGCGTGGAGACTGAGTGCAGAGTATTTGATATCATCTCTTTTACCAGCTCGCTATGAAAAAGGTGACTTTCAGTTGCATTGCATACTCCTCACAGGCAATCCAGAACACCTGTTTTTCGTTAGACATTTTAATGAGCACATTTAATATTTTAAACTTGAACTCTTTCACCTAAATCAAATTAAAACTTTAGGGAAACAGCTGAAGTGTAGTCCTGCTCATTTTGACAGCTCTGAAAGCCTCACAAGCACTGTAAATTTAAAGCAAAAAATACCTTTAAAAATTGTAGAAAATACATTTGCAAGGTCTCTACTGAAGCAGGCAGGGCTGGAAGGGTCATGAAATCTGCTATACTCAGAACTATTTATATTAAAATTATACAACATAACGATTTTTTCTTTTAGGATAAGCTTAATCTTTAAACATTAAAGATAATAGCACTGACTATGGTCAGGTACTCTATCCAATAAATCCTTCAAGCTTATATGTTTAAATAGGAATAGTTTGTGTGAAGTTTCACGGGAATTTTTAGAAAACCAGTTGTGATTGGAGTGCACGTCAAAGCCTTGAACAGAATAAGGATTTTGTGAGGAATTTCATAGGAACTGAGATGGGTTTGGGTTTTGTTGGGAGCCAGAGAGAAAAAATATACATGAAAACTAAAGAATGCCTAAATGACCCACTGATGGGTAACTGTTATTGAATGGAAACCACTTGTGTACTTGCTATTTATTGTGCATGTGTAGGGAATGCAGCCTGTGGGAAGGTACGGAGCCGGGAATGTCTCTCTGCATATAACTCTGATTCGTGTCAGGAGCAGTTGGCAGTTTGGCTGGAAAGGCAAGACCATGTAGCCCTGAGCATTGCTCAGTCCTTGCAGCTCCAGAAGTGTTAGATGTGTCCAGCTGACTTTGGAGTACTAATAACTGCAGAGAAATTTCCCCTTGCTTCTGTAGGAGAAAGCAAAAGCAGGGCAGTGACACTGTTGTCACAATTAAGGTCAAAACCGAAACACTCCCTGATGTAACAGATCCAGTACTGTAATATGTTTGACAAACCAAGTTGGGTGGATGTGAGGAATGTATCTGAGGCAATGGAAGGGAGGTTCAGCAGTGTAGTAACAATCTACTAATACTAAATGAGGACTAAACTAGTTGAATTTGTTTGCCTGACACGAGTGCATGTTGTAATATATTTTTTTCCCCTCTCTTGATTCGTAAGTGTTGAGACAGCTGCCAGGTGATAGTTAATCACTTTCAAGTATTTCAGGAATTGCAGTAGGAAAGATCACTGGAAGGTGTGAATGTTAGTTTCCATCCACTTCTTGTTATTCTCCTGTTGTAGAGAAATTAAAGGCTTGCACTCAGAGGTCCAGTTCTGAAAGACCTGGAGAAGTAGATACGTGTCACATAGAACTTTGTGGTTATTAAGCATGAGAGATGATTGCAAGGAAGGATACGTTTTCTATAGGTGCAACCCAACCCAGTGTAATTTGAATCTTAAAAGTGAAATCAAGCAAGTATCTCTGTAGTTTAGTGGTACTTTGCTTCTCTTTGCCGTTTGGGTTCTTTATTCCTCTTTTTTTTTTTTTTAATATCTGACCTAGAGGTAAATATCAGTACTGGGACCCAAATGCATGTGCTTATTATGTGCAATTGTCCGTGAAAATGTTAAGAAAATAGGTTGAAATAAAAGAAGCTGATAGAGGAGAAGAGTAGCAATGAGAGAAGAAAGACTTCTAAGAGATACAAAAGGTTGAAAATTCAAAAATATTTTCTGGATATCTTCTCTGCTCTCTGAAATATAATATGCAGGACATTTTTTTTTTAAGTTTCTCCCTCTGTAAACCTAGGTATTAAATGGTTTTAATGTAATGATTATATATAATATTAATGCAGGAATGCATGCATTTTTCTTGTTTCTAGGTGGTTGTTCCTTTGATGAGCACTACAGTAATTGTGGTTATAGTGTGGCCTTGGGAACCAATGGATTTACCTGGGAGCAGATCAATACCTGGGAAAAGCCAACGATGGATCCTGCAGTCCCAACTGGTAAGTAAGAAGCCTCTGCAGCAGCAGAGGTATTACTCTTTGTGAGGATCAGCTGTTAGCCCTGTACAGATTACTGACATACATTGTGAACATATAATAATACTGTCATCTTTTCAGCATTCTCTGAAGAGCTCACAGTAATGATAATTTCCAATGGTTTTATTTCTTGCTGGAAATTAACATTATATTGTTGGTGTATATATGGCATAAATGCTTCGTTCACCTTGAAGAAAAGTATGTTTTAAGAAAAGGCACTAAATTTTTCTAAAAACCGTAGTTTGTGCTTTTTGGCAATTGAAATAGCTGAAGGCCCTGCTCTAAAGCAATTGACACAACGGCAAACTGAGCTGGCCAGCCAACTTGACTGCAGTCATTAAGTATTTGTTCCAGTTAATTGATTGCACTCTGACAAGCATGAACTACTTGGCAGAATTAACATCTTGTGTTGTTGCAGGGGTATTTTTATGCCTGTAAATTATTGGGCTAAGAAACCTGAAATTGCTAGGTGCCTGTTAAGGGAAGCACGTAGGGCTGATGTAACAATAGTTTCCTGCTGTAGCCATGGATAGACAGGTTAGTGTTCATCCCTGCATGTTAAAGCTGTTAATAGAAACAAAACCACAAGATAGCTGCTTTTTTGTTTGTTTGTTTGTTTTAATTACAGCCTAAATTGGAAGCTGTTAGTAACAGAATCTTTCAAAATGTGTGACATGTAGGACTACTTGTTTTGGCTCTGGTATCCCAAAAGCTAATTCTGAAAGTTACTTCTCTGGGCTTGTCTGTAAGAATGTATTTCATCTTTCTGAATGTGTTGACTTTTTAATAAGGGCAGTTTTATTTCTACAGCTCCTCAGCTTCAGCTCTTGTGTGTCACACTCCCTGTTCGTAGTAGACCTAACTAGAGAGACACAGCAGGTATTTGAATTTACAGATCTCAGAATGATTTGAAGGAATAGGAACATAGATAGCTGTGATGCCATCTGGAAGGCAAGGAATTAATGGGAGGGCTTGTACTGGAAAAGTTCAGTACTTTGCTAACTCCAAATGTGAAGGAAAATCTATCTTTCTGCCTTATATCTGAAAGTGTTTTATCATCTGAAGATGCTGGATCCATGGAGAAATTGATAGACAGTCAACAGCCTGGAAAGGCAGACAAACCCCAGAATAGTACAGTGTGTTTCTTAACAAGGCTTTCAGAATTGTTTTTCCCAAAATGAAGTAGATAGAGATATGTATGGTCCTTTCTCTTAATGCTGTGTTGCATGTTATCAGGTAGCACTAACAGTTAGATCTATCAAGGTGTTAGAGCAGCCGCAAATTAACGAAAACAGCAAAAAAAAAAAAAAAATGCAGAAATCTTAAATGTATTAATTATCCGTATATATTATTATATTGTTTATGGAAGAGGGAAAGCTTCTAACAGCTGATAATGAAATATTATTTAAAGAGACCTTAAGGAGTATGAGGGGAAATGACAGAGTGCTTTGCTTTACTAATTGATGTCTCAGTGCTAGTTACAGAGAACAGAAGGTCAAATCATTAGGTTGGAAAAGAAGGCTGACCACAGCAAATGTGTACAGAACACATTTCTCCAGTAACAAAAATATGTTTTCAAAAGCTGTCCAAATGATGCTAACCTTGAGGTAAATTATGGTGTTCAATTAAACTGCCTGAAGCTTGCGGAGATGCTGGAGCTATTATTGGGAGCCTGTATTGCTGGATGGAATCTTAATGCATGTGTTGTTTGTATTGGTTACTCATTGAAAGTCTGTTTTGTGAGAATAAAGGATTACTTAAAATTCATCTAGTGGCAAAGGCAGCCAAATAAACTGATGAACAGCACGTTCCACTCCTACAATCAGAGACATCTTTAAAGCCAGAGCACTAGAACATTTGGTGATTGACTTTCTATTCCATTTAGTTTTTCCAAAGCAGCTGAAAGCAGCGTGGTGCAAATCCATCGAGTTGAAAGGGTATCAGAGGTGGTAACAGTGTTTGGAATAAGCAACTTCTGCTGGCCAACTGTAGGCAGGAAATAGAGTTCTGAGGATGCAAGCAGTGATGCATATTTTCTTGATCAGGATGCTGTTGTAGACACTACACAGTTCTTGTGTGGCTGGAATCAGATTAAAATACTGTATTGTGAAAATGGTAAAACATGAGTGAGCAGGCATTAAATTGGTTCCATGATCCTAAATAAGTCTGCAGCGCAACCTGCTGGGAAACATTGGCAGAAAAGTGTGGCCTCACCCCATCCTGGTCAGCCCACATTAACGTTGCTGTCAGAGCTATTTCCTTGTTTAAAATGTCAGCTTTCATAAGCACCAGCAGTCCCTTTGAATTCAACCAAACCACAGAATTCCATCCTCCTGAATACTAATGATAACATCTAGTGCTTTTACAGTCCTTTTCATCGTTAGATCTCAGAGTGTTCTTCAGAGGAGGTCAGTATCATGAATGAGAGCTTGAGTCTGTAGTAGTGTGTAATTCTCTGCTGAGACACTGCTGCAAAGGTCTCTGCTCAGGGATGACTTCCTATTTTTATTTATATGTTTTTGGAATTAAAATGCACTCCTCAAAGGGGAAAAAAAAAAAAAAAAAGCCGCACAATTAACCTGTTCTATTAGCCATGTAAAAGTTTGTAGGCAATTTGTTTTACACCATTGCTAGCAAATAAACTGTTTTTCATTGAATTTTGTGGTTAATTCCTTCGGGCTGGAAGCTGTGTTAATTGGGGGATTAAGAAACAGATGTTTGTTGTTTCAAATAAATGTTTCAGAAACCTGAAATAAATGAATTGTAGGTATCCAACCCCCAGACTTTGGTGCAGCTCTTTCCACCTCCTTGCATGATAGCAGGAGCGATTATAACAGAATATTCCATAACAGATGGGTGTTTACTTAAGCCTGAATATTCTCAGTGATGAGTATTCTACAGCCTCTGGGCTACTTGTTCCACTCTTTGAGTTATAAAGGTTCTCAGTACTCATCTTCCATTTTCCCTTTTATGGCTTAATCTCATTATTTTTTTCTCCATCTATGACTAGGAAGAATAATCAGTTGTTGCTCTCTTTTATTATCTCTTACGAAGCTGTGCACGGCTAAGTCTTTGATTCCCAGGACTAAGTATGACCCAGTGCTTTTAACCTTTTTTAATTCAGAATGTTTTGTTTCCTTCCCTCTACTTCATGCCTTCAGTCATTACCTTCTTATCTTTTTTGGGTATTTGCCTAAAGCTCCCTTACCAAGCTGGGATTTGATACTCTGCATGACAGTCCTGGCAGGATGCACAGCTCTAATTCTGTTCCAGAAGTTTAGACTACAGCGAGCAGTTATGTCCTGCTCCTTGTATTTCCTTCATGCAGTTTTTATTCCCCCCTTTTTTTTCCCATGAATAACCAGTCTTTATGTGCTTATGCATTAGATGATTGGAGATGAACACGGGGTTCTAGCTTGTGTTGAATCACAGAAAATACTTTCTTGGTGGTAAAAGGGCCTGAGCTTTTGTCTATTTCAGAGGCAACAGCTCGGTTCGTAGAACAAGTTCTTGTATTGTGTTAAAATGAGTGTTGGAAAAGTACTGGCTTTACTTTTCATGTTATAACACTGCAGCATTCCAGGAACCCTGCACCTGCCTACCATCGCAGCATTTGTGAGAATATATTAATAATGGAAGTATTTAACATTTAGCATTTGCATGTTCAAAGTATTTTACTGGCATTTTCTAATTAACTCCAATGGAGACCTAACTGGGCCGACTAGACTGGAGCAATTACTTTAATTGTGTTAAATACGGTCGTCCTCTGAATGCAGAGCTATGGTGCAATGTGCCTTTGTGCAGCAGTGTCTGTCAGTGTTACACTGACTGTTAATCTCCTGGTTGGTTGTGTGAAGTTTCCCTGTTCCGTGTTAGCGGAAAGCAGTCGGCACACAGCAGTTGAATGTCTGGCCTCATCTTCCTGACTGCTGATTTCCCTTCATTTATACAAATTGGCACTTAGTGTAAGTGCTAATTTACTTTGTATGTATATGTGTGTATGTACATAGTTATCTTTCTGTAGAGATGCACAATATCACTGCTGTTTTGGGCTGAATCAAGTAGACATCCTGTTTGTCTAAGAAACAAATTTAGATGAGCTTAGAGATGAGTGAAATGTTTAGAAGAAATTAGAGCATTCAGAATTAGCACTGTAGCATTTGTGTGTTCCTTTAGCAAGTGCAGGTTGCTTAGCTTTCCTCACTTCACAAAAATTTCACCAATTTTCCACAAAGAAACAAGACCCATTAACAGTCAACAGTATTTTCATGCTAGAAATGGATGCATTGTTATCTAAGGGTTGAACTTGCTTGAAATGTGTAACTCACAGTTTGGAAACTGCAAATAGTTGTGGGAAATGTCACAAATACATAATTTTATAGGTTTCCTTGTATGTACTCATGTAATGCTTCTCAAATAGCTGATAAGTAGTGTTGCACCACAGATTTGGAAGTATGCATGTACTGCATTTATACTTTTGCTGTTTACATTTGAGCTAAAGCATTTTAGCTGTGTTACAGTGCTTCAGGAGACAGAGTAGGTTAGTACCAAGTGACTGCCAGCTACCCTGTCGATTGAAACCCTAATGGCAAGTGCAGCATTGAGATGAGCGGTTCACTCTTCAAGATGCAGTCAGCATTTGTCCTGTATCTGTCCTCACATGAATTTGGAGAAGGGTTCTGTGCTGAATCCTCATAATGGCAGATGTTTTGAGATAATGGTAAGGTTAAGACATGAACACGTTCTGAGTACTTTCTTGTGTGAGTCCATATTGCATGGCACAGTGAAATGAACATAGCTTGAGAGGTGTTTGGTGTCCGAATCACACAGATCCCTTGAATGTGTAGCAGATTTATTCTTTTCTCTTGCAGCAGAGATAAGGGATGGGGACTCTTCTCTCATCTAATTGGGTGTGTACTTTTGTTCCAGTAGCTGGAGGGCTCACTAAGCTTCTCACTGAAAGAACAGAAGGGTTATCATCATTAGCGTTGCTTCACGAAATAACCATTTAGCAAGTGAACATCATAGGCATGATGTATATCTGAATACCAGATGGCTAAATTCTACTTGGACTCCACTGAACTGAGTGAAGTTTTATGTTTCTCTAATAGGCCAAATGCTTTCCTGTGTCACCTTCTTCTTTGCAGTGAGTGGCACTGTGAAGTTAGTGTGAATGGATAATTATGGAACAGCTTTCCTTGAAGAAGATGATAAACTCTCCATCTCTGCCCACATTGAAGACTGACAGGATTGTTCACTTTCATTCAGAGAGGACTGATGTGCAGTTAGTGTTAACCTCCCCAAAGAACAGGGAACCTCTGTACACAGGTCAGGTATTTCTTTTTTTTTTTTTTTCTTCAAGGCTAGAATGAGCACCAACAGGAGTTAGATTCAGCTTTTTTAAGTTTGAAAGGCAATGCAGTAAAATTAACATTTTGCTGTGTCTGAGTGGATTAATACTTGCTTACAAGAAAATAAACAAACTTGTTAAAGGAATAAATTAAAATCCAACTGTGTATGTGATGAATCATGATCCAATTTTGTCTGAGAGGGGAGAAGGAAAATTGGCTCAGCTGTCTGTGTATTGTTTCTCAAAAAAATATTTTTTGTAGGAGAAATTACTAAGAATGAGTGAAATACGTTTCCCCCCACTCTTTGACTTCCACAGAAATAAATAGATTAGTCAGGGGACTGGGTACCGAACTCAAAGTAATTTCTCAGCTTTTAAGGTCTGAGCAAAAAGGGATCTGTGGAGACTTTCCATAGTGCATTTTAATTTTGCTCTTTACCATCTCACTTAGTGTCTGTATTTTGCGGTTGGCTTTTATAGTAGCAGTAGTAAATAATTCTTCTCAATTTTCAGAACTTCATCATTAATTTACACTGACTTGAGGTTGGGGGGTTGATTTACACCTTTTTCCTGATTTTATTTTAGGTAAGTGTATGTAAGAATGCTTAGACCTAGGAAAAGGAATGATCTTAGAACTATTTATGGATACAGCTTTAGGATGGACAGAACCTTGTAAACAACTAGAGGGAACTTATTTTGAACTGCACCTTTTAAATTGCTCACTCTTATGCTATCTGTTGGGTCTCCCCAGGAGCTGATTCTTTAATAGCTGTTTGCAGCCCAGTATTAGTATTTATTTTCCCTCAGAGGAATGTATTGTCATCCATATTTTTTTATTTTCTCTGGTCTAGGTTATCTGTAAGTAAATCATACCTGCATTAGTATATAATTTGCTTTTCAGCCAAGGAAAACTAGCAATGAAGACCATGAGCAATTGCTTCTGTTGCACACAATTGCTTTCAGAAAGGTAACTCCTAGCAATTAGCCTTGAGGGTGATTCGTACCACATCTTTGATTTCTATCTGATGCCTTCTGTATTCTAACACCAATCTGTGGGTGGATTTTGGATGGACCATAAATAATAATGAGTTAAAGTACTTGTGAAATTACAGACTTGTAAAGTAACAATCTTGCACTGAAAAAAAAAATAAGCGTAAGTTAGTCAACTATTCTGTGATGGTATATGCAGGAGAAATTGATATAATTAAGAACACTTACCTCCCCAGAGGCTCCCTTCTGAAGGAAATTACATCCTGGTTATTAATGTTTTGTCATTTGTATCATAAACGTGAAATAGCACATTTATGCACCAGTGTGAGAAGTCAGAAGAAGCATGCTTCTGTATAGATGGCACTTTGGTACTGTAGTCTTGCTTAGCAAGGGAGCATAGTTTTTTCTGAACATGCACAGTATAAAGATATATCAAAGAAGATGGAAAGAATGACTTCTCGGAAGGCCTTTTAATGACCCTGAAGGAACCACGTAGGGAATGCATGTAGTTACTGCACCTTGATGTGTTAAGTGGTACGTTTGAACTGTTGTCTATTTCTGATCCTTTTCAGTGGAAACTGTCAGAAGTGGGACTGTTTGTGAGTGTCAGGACCTTTCCATTTTCACCATTAGAGAGACCGTGACATTTCTAAAGCACTGCCATAACATCATTCAGCGTCACACTAGGATGACAAGAAAGCCATCATTGTACATGTTTATATTCCATGGTTTCAGATATATTCATTTTTCCCAGAACCTGTTGGCTCTAACAGGAATTGATGCTTTTCAGCATCTTAGATTAGGAAAAATGCAGACTATTAGGGCATGCTGTCCAGGTGCCAACGGGCAGTTGTCTGAGAGCCAAGTTAAGGCATTGTACAACCAAAGGAATGGAAAAACATTTCTAATTTAAAACTTGAAAATGTTCGAGGGTTGGAAGAAGGAAGATATGTTTCTTTTTATGTTAGGTTTCTTCCAAGTGGATAAATACTATCTAATTTAAATGCCACAGAAGTTAATACAGTTGCATTGAAATAAGGCTAGTATACAAAAGAAGTTTTGTTATCCTGTGACTAAGATCTTCTGTTTTAAATAGTTATTTCTATGGAAATTCTTTCTATAACAAGGGGAAGATTGATAATTTTATACTCCACTTATTAGAAGATTCAGAGCAAGAAAAAGCACGTGATAGGAAGAACAGGAGATGAGCAAGATGCGTAGGTAGAAAGAGGCTTGGAGAAGGTCTTTCTAGTGAAGCTGGTGTAGTAAAATTGAGAAATGTGAAAGTAGTGGCTACTAAGGAACAGAGGAAAAACAATGACTAAGGTCACCTAAAGAAGGAAAACCTTAAAGGGAAGAAGTGTGAGAGAAGAATGACCTGAGCAGTCTGCATGGGCAGATGGCCAAAGTCAAGATAGATTCGATTTGAAAAAAGGGTAAGATTGTGAATGAGGAGTGAACATTGAAAGATAAGGATTTACAAAAGGAAATGCTGAGGAAACAGTAGGCAAAATTACATCCCTGAAGTGATCAGAAAGCAACAGAGGAAAGCCTTTGGAGCAGAGGCTGATCAGAATACAGGAAGGACAGAAGGTATAGTCAAGGTTCAGTCCCTCGTCTGCTTTAATAGCAGAGTCTTGGCAAGTCTCTATGAATGTTCAGCTCTTTGCAGCTGCTTAACACCAAGTCAGTGGAATTTTCCTGAAGTCCTTTAAATTCAGTGGAAACTGGATATAATCACTTTTGGGTCCTGTATATTGTGATGATTGTCTGACTAATGCAGTACGTTTCCTGTTTTATATCTTCCCAGTGAGCTCATCTTTCTACTTTTATTATCATTATTTTTTACTTCTATCACAAAACCAGACTCTGAGCATCAGAGTACAAAGCTATGTTGTAGTATCTAAGATTCCAGTGTCATTAATTATTTAACTTTACCACAGGCCTAATTTGCTGTGTAGTGAAATAAGTGGAAGTCTTTCCACCAACTCCAAAATAAATAAGATGAGATTTCATAATAGGCAGAGTACACAGTCTAGACTTTTAAATGCTTCAGTACTTAAAAGGATACAGGTTGTTTGGATTGAATGGTAATAACCTGAGTTAAGTGATCCTGCTGAGAACTGTGGCTGCTAAGAATCCTAAGTCGTTTTTTATTCTTAGGAAATACTAGCATTTCCCATTTCCAGTATTAGATATTTAGTGCATGTAGCTCAACACATTAAAAAAAAGAAAAAAAAAAAGTCTGTTTTCCTGAAAGTCATTTATGTGTGTACAAAAAGAAGCTGATAGCAACAGTTCTTGCATATTCTCCTGGGGAAAAATAATGTATGCATCTCCTGCATTAGGCAATCCAACCTCTTCCATAGCATTCACCTCTTTCAGAAGGAGTGGAAACTGTTGCGGTTGTATTCCTTTGAGATGAAAGTTGTAATACTACAAATTATCACTTGTTTTCAGTATTGACTAGAAAAATAAATGCAATTTATGCTTTTAAATGTGGAAAATTAAGCAAAATAAAGCAATTTTATATGTTTGAGGATCTTTTCAAATGAAAAGCTGCGTTCACTGAATTCTCATCAGTTCCTTTTCTGTCATGTTTCATGATGTGAACTCTGAATTGAATGAACAGCTGCAATAAAATGGTAGCAGTCAAGTCAGGGGAATTCACAGGGAGTTGAGATATTTCAGGCTGTGAGACAGCCCTTTTTGAGCCCTCATTTACTTTGAGAAATGGTTGACTTTTAGCATAATGTCTTCAGTACAGCTCACAAATAGAGAGGTGTCAAGCCCTTATTTGCAGTACTTATACTTAGTACGTAAGAGTCAGCCTTGTGCAAACAGAACAAAGACTTTTACTATCTCTATAAGGTGTTTATATTTCTAATTGTGGAATCAGATTTTTGTCCTTGTCTTCCCGTTCAGTTTTACTTACAGTGCAAACATGAGAGTTAATATGAAGGAAATGGCAGAGTTGATCTTAAGGGTGTTTTAAGGAAAGCAGAATAGGAAATGAACGACATAGCTCAGGTCTAAAGCCGTCTTGGTTCACCTGAAATAAGGCTGTTCTTACCATTAAATATCTGACTGCATCCCTTTGATCCTTGAAAATGCCATCTATTGCAATGTATGGATGTTGGCTGAGCCAGTCTGCAGCCTCAGCTGATGTGTTTGTCCGCACAGCACAACAGAAGCAGTGGGCAGAAGCATGCTGAAAGAACAAATGTAAGGGCAGTAAGTGGCCTGCACTCCTCAAGGTCTTGAAATAACAGATCGGATTAATTTGAAGATGCTTCAGAACAAATGTTTTATGCGCTGAGAGTATATTCAGTGCTTCCAATTTTTAAAGTTTATTTTTACACCATGTATGACTAGAACACCCAATATGGTAACTCTTTGAAGAGCATGATTTTCATAGACAAACTTATGGTGGTTTTTCGCAAGTCGGTGTGCCCTGTGAACTGAGGCCTAGTTATTTGTCATTCAGTTACCACATGAAAAATGGAGTTTCTTTTCACTCCGTCCCTCTCTTTAAAATGCATCCTCCCATAGGAGAGGATTTTTATTTCTTTGGTATTATTTTTCCAATGTCATCTTGTTTTAATCTGTACCAATTACAGTGGTGAAGACTGAGGTGTGAGGAATCTTGGCAGTAAAGCTGAAGTTGCTTCTCCCTCACCCTGAGCCAAACTAAGATCTAATCAAGCTACGATAACTTAAATTAATTTCTTGCTAAACTTGATGCAGCGTAAGGTGGTTGAGTGAAGGTGCACAACAGACTTCATTATGTGCTCTCATGGCCAGTCTCACTACTCCATCTGACCAGAGCAGACAAATATCCTTCACCCTTTCCATTTTATAGGTTTAAGCTGCTCAGTAATATAGAGAATATTAAAAAGAGGAATCATAACCAGATCGTATTTTAGCTTAGTTCTCATTAGCTGTTCATCTAGAACAGATTGCATAGGACAATCTTCTGGAGTGTGTCTAATTGCTGCAACATGGTAATTTAATGGGAACACATTTTTATAAGCTTGTTTAACTGCATCTGTGCCAAGTGACCTCACAGCTTGTTGTGCAGTGATGCAACACTAGAAACTAGCATTTAAATGTAGGATCTTATTTGTATGGCCCCTTTTGAGCTTCATTCACTTGTGCCTTTTCTAATGTGGCATCTAGCATCACTGCAGTATCTTCATTCAAACTGTTCATTCTCCATCCCATTCATCATCCACAAATGCTTGTTCTTCAGGATAGCTTTTAAGTCCTAACAGTCTTATCTCTTACATTTTTCCTTCTATTTCCTAATGTGAGCATTTCTTTTCATAAAATGTTCTTTGACATAATTTGTCTAGGAGCTAAGTTTTCTCATTCTCAGGAGTGTTTTTACATGGCAGCAAACAAAGCAGCTCTCAGAACTCTGTAGTCCTGCAGCTCAATCCAGGAAATACATTTCTGTGCATCCATCTCAAGACCTTGTGTCTGTTTTTATTTTTCCCTTGATCCCTTCTTCTTTGACCTCATCCCTCAGGCTTCCCTGTCACTCACAGCCTCAAGTCCATTGGGCTACAACTGTTTCTTATAGGTTGCTAGGAAGAAAAGGCATGTGCATTCTGTTGCAGCTTAGCTGAATTGGTACAGAAAGCAGCTTGGCTGAGTTGGTACAGAAAGCATCCCTCAGCCTTTTACCCTTTAAGTGAGAAAATAGGATTGCAAAAGCTAATTTGCTTGTTTTCATAGCGCGATCTTAATTCTACAAGGGAGAATAGATGATCTAATCTAATTTAATTTTGCTCTTTGAGAAGAAGGGAGATCACTTGGCCAGCTGCTGCTCTGAGCAAACATGGAGCATGTAGGCTACAAGATAAGCTTTGAACTCTATCAAGTCTCTCGGCAGTATATGCTAATGTGTGCTGGTGGGAGATTTCTGAAACTTTTTCTTCTGATTGTATTAATTAGTGTGCCGCTCCAAACCAACAAAGCAGTTGGAATGAGCTGTAACTCTGTAAAATAAGTAAGTGCTGTTACACATAGGGCTTCCTCTGTCCCTGATGCTTTAGTGTTTTGGCAGGGTGGACTATGAAGATGTCTATTTGGCCTGATTTGTGAAATCGCAGTACTTCCATCTATTTCATCTCTTTCTAAAACTTTAAGCATGTTTTAGCACTTTAATCTTTTCCATTCAAGCTGTTCATTTGTTAGAAGAGGAAAGACTGTATATGCTAGTCTTGCATTTGAAGAGAAGCCCTTTTCTCCACAAATACTTGAGCATTTAACATGAGGAAAGAAAGCATCTCTGAGCATCAGTAGCAATACTAAATTTCTCTCTGCACTGTGACAAACTCCCTCCCTATCTCAGATATCAGACTTCATCCTCCTACCTGCATTTCCTGAGTACTTTTTCATTATTCCAAAAGTAAAAGCAATAAATAATTTCATTTATGATAAATATATTTAAAGTTGTCTTAAGCTCAGATAGGAAATCTAAGAAGCATGTCTTGGGGCCATATGTGCAATATAATAGCCCATCTAGAATTCATCTGGCTATGACAAATTGTTTCTACAAGCATGAATGCAATGTCTTTTATGCATGTATTCACATACAACTGCTTTAACTTGAGAAAATGATAAAAATCTATCAACTTTAGAGCCTATTCAATACTTCACATAATAGGTATTTATAGGACATCAACTATGTTTTTTCATTCAGTTAACCTACACTTACTTTTGGAAACGTGTTGCTTGCGTGTATGCCTATTTGCTTGATTTAAGAAATGTCACCCTTTCCTTTTGTACCTTGCTCACAAGGCACAGTTGGACCACAGCTGAGCTTTCTTCTGCATCTCTGACAGGAGTGTCATTCTGCAGTAGAATGATTACAGGGCTTGTAGAATGTGTACCCAATTTGCAATTAAATGATTTTTGTCTGCCATCACGTCATGCTGCAGCTTGAGATCCAACCACCAGTCTACATGTTTCCTCCTATTTACATCACCACAAATTATAATATTTTTTTGCTAACCAATTATGTTTTCAAAAATGCATACGTAATCTTTCTTGCCTTCAGATGTCTAACTGAAAGTTTGCTACAAAAACTTACCCTGGGCAGTCTAGTAATTTTGGTTGTGTTTGTTTACTTTTATTTCTATTGTTAGGACAATAAATCAGTAATGTGGTGGCTGCTGTTATACTGTTACTGAAATGAAATCCCCAAATCCCTATACAGAAGTGATGCAATCACTTCATACCAACACAACTGCTGCGTGCTAAGGAAAGAATGCATAAGTGTGGGTAGGCACACTGACTAATTAGTTCAGGTGCATAGAATTCAGCTGATTTTTGAGTAGCTGGATGTGTGGGGCTAACAGCTATTGGATGTTTTAGAGTAGAATCAAATGGTTCCAGCTCCGTTGCAGAGAAAACCATGCTTTCCCTAGTCTTTTCACCCCAACTTTACTTCAGAACACTTAATTGCTCAAAGCACTGAATTCTAAAAACTCTGTAAATGAGTGCCTAAAAGTTAAAATAAAAATAGGGAGATGGTGGTACAAACGCAACAGCAGTCAGCTAACATTGCAGTAGTGCAATCTTACTGAATTTCTGTCAGGAATGTAGATTAGAAGCCATTCTGTTTTAAAAGCTTCAGCTAAGATAATTAATTGCATTTATTTTCAAGGTGATGCCGTGCTTGTTTGTGGGAATGAGCAATAGAGAATTAAAAAAATGGAAATTTCATCAGTGATTACAGAAGCGATAGTGATTTACTAATTGCCTTTTGCTGTTTCCTGACAGTTTGTATCTCTTGTAAGTGAAACAGTCTGCCTCAAGTCACTGAAAACATTTGTGTGTTGAGAGATTAGGATAAATATACCACAAGTAATTGTTTAGTTGTAAATTTGTTCTTTTCTTTTGTGGGGAACTGGATTTGCCTCCTATCTTCTCCTATTTACCCTGTAACCCTTAGCGTGTGCTCAGAAGACCCTAAGCAAGATTTTGGCAGAACAGAATGTAGCCAGGAGCAAAATTCTCCTTCCAGATGTGTTGGAACGGAGCCCTGGAGACTTCTTTGCTCTCATGGTTTTGGCTCTGGGAACTTCTTGAAAGCAGTGGTTAGCATCAGTTAAACAAAGACTGCAGACTGAAGCAGGTTTTATATTAAACCCCCATGTTGTCCCCATGTTGCTGCCTTATCAAAACTGGCTCTCTCACAAACTAAGTGAATAGAATTGGGCTTGATCACCTCACCCAGCTTGGTGGTGCCTGGAAGGGCAGCAGATTGCCCACTGGGATGACTCCTGGTTACTTTATTTCTTTACTACCATGGAATTTCATTGTGCAGTCACCTGTCTTAGATACGGTATATCATCAATTTACAGGTGGATATGCTAAGATTGTGAAGAAGCAGATGTTTACCTTGAAATTAAGGATTATAAGCATTTAAGGGAAGTGTTTCTTTTGTATGAACATAAATGCAGCCGGATCTCTTACCTACATCCTCCTCCAGTTCAAAGCTAGCAACCTGGCCTAAGTTTTACAAGGCAAATTCTAAAAAGAAAAAGCTTCAGCATCAGAGAACTGTGAGAGCAGATGTGATGGGACGTTCAGGAATGCTTCTTAAAGTTTTTTTTCTTCCATAGCCTTGTGTGCTTGAGCTGGGAGTTGGAAGGAGAATGCAGCGACATGACTGTATGCACACCGTGTGAGCAGGGGCTGACCCAGGGTAGTATTTTCTGCAGTTTTCCTTCTTTGTGCTCTGGTATATCCTTGCCAGCAGTGTGTGGATAGCACATTAATCAATATAATGAGATTTGTGTGATTCTGTTGAGTTCTGTAGGAAAACATATTGAATGTAGATTGAATCATGGAAATGAAGGCTCAGACAAATGTCTGACATACGCATTTCTTCAGGCATTTCAAAGTTTAATATGCAAATGGCAAAGGTGTTGATTTTGTGACCCTTGTGAAAGACAGATGTAGATCCACAAATCTATGGATTCAGTGAGGCAGAGACCCTGCTGCTGCCATCAGTAACTCAGTGCCTGAGCATTTAATAAAGTACAACAGGAACCTTTGGATAAATAAATAAATACCTTATACTGCAAATCAATTACTTCTGTAGTAAAACAACATTCACAGGTTTTTGGTATGTGGCTGTTTCCTTTTTTTTCCTCCTGAAATAGTTTTTTTTTCTAATTAAAACTAATGGAAGAGTGCAGAAAAAATTAGCAAGATGTTATATGAAGCTGCCCCATAACCATGGCCAGGCCTACCTTTCTCACTGCTGTAAGAACAATACGGTTCTGTGTTTGGGCTGATTTTGAAATTATCCTGCAGTACTTTGCAATCTGAAACAAATGAAAATCACCAGACACTGTTGCATAGCAGATCCCATAAACAGCAGGTCTGTACAACAAGTGTGTAGTGTGATGAGATAGGAATAATTCAGCGAGAATACAAAAAGCCTCGTCTAAGGGATGCTTTTTGGAAAATCAGAAACCCAACCAACCAACCCAACCCCACAGCCTTTGTGCACAGTGTGTGGTTACTTTCATGCACAGAGCTGGGCTGTGTGAGCAGGGAGACAGTCCTGTGCCTGGAAGGACAGTCTGGACAGAGACTGCCTCGTGGGATGTTGTATGTGAACTGAGCCTGGTCTGCTCGAGATGTTTATTAAGTTGTAAGCCTGTGGAATGGCTTCCAGAAAAGCCAGACAGTGAGAGCATATAAAGAGGAGGGGCAACGGCTATTTATGAGGGTGGATAGTGATATGACAAGGGGGAATGGTTTCAAACTGAGACAGGGGAGGTTTAGGTTAGATATTAGGAGGAAGTTTTTCACACAGATGGTGGTGAGGCACTGGAACAGGTTGCCCAAGGAGGCTGTGGATGCCCCATCCCTGCAGGCATTCAAGGCCAGGCTGGATGTGGCTCTGGGCAGCCTGGGCTGCTGGTTGGCGACCTGCACACAGCAGGGGGTTGAAACTAGATCATCATTGTGGTCCTTTTCAACCCAGGCCATTCTATGATTCTATGATAAAAAGGGATATACTAATGGAAGCTGGCTCTGTAGATTTGCTTCATTTTCCTTTGGTTCCTCTGCTATTGTTCTTTAGGAGCAGGAGGGAGTGAAATGGAAGTAGTACTCTGCTTCTCTATTGCAAGCCTGTGTATTACCCGTGTCACCTTAAGTGACGGAAGAAATCTGGGACTACTTAGGACACCCACTAAACTGAATTCAGCACTTGTTTTAATCCCAGCAGTTGCTAGTTGCATTTAAAGCCCTTGAGCCCTGTTGAGTTAACTGTTGTGACTGTCACCCGGTTGTTTTTCTTTCCTGCTCAAATGAGATGTCTCCCCTGAAAATAACATGAGTCTCACATGCAGAAAGCACAGCTTTCAAATGTTAAACCAGATGGCAATTATCCTGAATTAGTCTCTCATTTGCAATACTCTTTTTTTTTGAGGTCGTCTTTTTTTTTTTTTTTTTTTTTAACTTAAAAACAAAACAACAACTAAAACAACAACTAAAACAACAGCAAAAGCAGCCCCTTAGCCATTTGTGATTATTTTTGTTTGGTATTTAAAGACTTGTTTGCTTTTAATTGGTTGCCAAAGTCATGTACTGTTTCTTGTAGGATGGAAAGGCAATAGAATCCTTCTGGGGACAAGACTTGTACTATGACATTCAATGGCAAGGATGTACATGAGGGACATGGTTTGGTTCTAATCTATACGGAACAGTAAGCATCAAGTACTTAATTGGAGAATACATGTTTTTACATTTGGACAATCTACGTTATTTTCCTCCAAATAACATGTTGGCTGTATACCATATTTATCTGCTTTTGGAGCTTTTGTTTTCTAAATTACATTTAGAGCTATAATATAGAATACAAGCAGAAGGCAAGAGACTCCCTGTAAGCTTATTTAACTTACTTATGTGGACTGAAGATGGGTTTGTGGAGTCTCTAGCTCTGAAAATGGCCATCAGAAAGCTTTGATCTCTCTCCTGCCTTCATTCGGGACGTACTGTTCCAGTAGTAATCTGAAGATACAAAACAATTTTATTTTCATTTCGTAGTAATTTAAAACAGAATTGTTTTTTTGTGCAATGAGAAGAGTAAGTTAGAATTTTGAAATTTAAATACTGATTTCTGGTATGTGGGCTACTCCAGAAGTAATGCCTCCTATTTTATGATGCTGGTGCACAACATCAGAGGTGAATATTGGTGGGATGGCAGCAGAGGTTGAACCTTCCTACCAATATCCCATTCCATTTTGTTGCTGTGTGACAGATGGCAGCAGAGGGACAGTCTGACAGAATGGTGTCAACATGGGAGTGTGTATGGAGCAGAGGTTTGGAACTGAATTCCTTCACGTGGAAGAAATGTTACCCACTGACATTCACTGACATTTGCTGAAAGTTTGTGGAAACCAAACAGTGCACGTTGGCACAGTGTGGTGGGGGAGAGTGCATTTCAGCAACTGTGACAGTGTGAAAGACAAACCACATTCTGGACAGCTGTCACACCATGAAATGAAGAGCATCTCCATCAGCTCATCTGCATGAATCACCAACCTGGGAACTGTGTACAGGGCTTAATATCAGCTTCAGTGCGTTGGAAATGATGGTGACTGTGTTAAAATATTGGAAAGTCTGTGCCAAGTGGGTCCCACAGATGCTCACAGGAACAGAAAGAACACCATATGCAGGTTTGTCAAGGCGTATTGAACCACTATGAGGATGAAGGTGACAGTTTCCTGGATCGCATCATTATCGGTGACAAGATGTGGCAGCACTGCTACAAGCCAGAGTCAAAACGGCGGTCTGTGTAGTGGTGATGCAAATTCTGCATCAAAGAAAAAGCTCAAGATGCAGCCCTTAGTGGGTAAAGTAATGCACACTGTCTTTTGGAATAGGAAAGGGGGGATCCTTCTGGATTTCCTGGAAACCGGACAAATTACCAACTTTGACCATTACATCATAACTGACTAAGCTGAAACCTTCAACTTCTAGAGCCTGCCAGAGAAGAAGATGGTCTCAGTTTTGCAAGAAGATAACAGCAAGCCCCATACCAGTTTAAGGAACATGGAACACATTGCCCATCTTGGCTGGACTGACCTACTGCACCCACCATATAGTCTGGATTTGGCTCCCTCTGACTTCCATCTATTCAGGCTGATGAAAGATGGAATGTGTGGGCAAGATTTTTCTAGTAATGCTGCCATCATAGCAGCTGTGATCGCTGGGTCACCTCTGCTGGTGCAGATTTTTTATGAGCATGACATGCAGGCTTTTTCTTGTCCATCACTGGTGAAAATGCACAGCTAATGACTATGTTGAAAAAGAGTGTTTTACAGCTGAGAATTTGCTCTAACAAATGTTGTTATTGTGCTCTTTGTATCTGTTGTTGTTTCCGTGGAAATAAACAGGAGGCATTACTTTTAGAACAATCTCTGTATAAAAACTCTCCGGTACCCATAGTTTCTTTGCAATGAAATAATCTCTTATGGATCAGAAGAAAGCTGCTGCTTCCACAAAATCATTCTGCCTTTGGTAGTTGCTGTGTGACCATTTAGGGGTTTGGAATGCAAAGTGAAACATAAGCGACAAAGATTGTTTTATTCCATTGTGTTTAGGATTACTTTTCCAGTGTGTAAAACACACAAATATTCCTATGTACATTCTGACATTTTTAAAAAAAACATGTATTCTGATGCTGAATATGCTGAATATGATAAATAGCCTTAGTTAGTACTTGGAGGCAGTTAGAAGTTTTTCTTTATCAGTTGAAAAATCTCATAGAAATCTGAAGAGTGTTCAAGGAATTCAGGTACTTAAATCCCACTCTCACATATAACTCAGTGTTTTGAAATGTAAATCTTACTGGTATCTTAAATATATATGTGTGTGTGTGTATATGAAGTACTTCAGAGAATATTACCTATAAAGTCTTTTAAAGTATTTATTTGTAGCCATAGACTGTTTGAAGTATGTGCAATAAGATACCACTATCTAACTAAGATAGTACGAACATAATTCTTAATCATATTGTAAGAGCCCAGAGACAGGTTTCCTAGATCACAATCAGTGTGTTTTATAATTCATTGTCCCCCAGGGCTCGGTACTGGGGCTGCTTATATTTAACATCTTTATTAACGATCTTGATGAGGAGATTGAGTACCCTCAGAAAGTTTGCAGATGACACCAAGCTGGGAAGGAGTGTTGATCTGCCTGTGGGGAGAAAGGCACTACAGAGGGACCTGGACAGACTGGATCAGGGGGCCAAGGTAAACTGTATGAGTTTCAGTAGGGCCAAGTGTCGGGTCTTGCATTTTGGTCACAACAACCCCAGGCAGCCCTACAGACCTGGGGAGGAGTGATTGGAAAGCTGCCTGATGGAAAGGGACCATGGTGTACTGATGGACAGTCAGCTGAATATGAGCCAGCAGTGTGCCCAGGTGGCCAAGAAGGCCAATGGCATCCTGGCTTGGATCAGGAATGGTGTGGTGAGCAGGACTAGGGAAGTCATCCTGCCCCTGTACTCAGCATTGATGAGGCCTCACCTTGAGTGCTGTGTTCAGTTTTAGGCACCTCAGTACAGAAAGGACATGGAGGTGCTGGAGCAGGTCCAAAGAAGGGCAACAAGGCTGGGTAAGGGCTTGGAGAATATGGCCTATGAGGAGAAACTGAAGGAACTGGGGCTGTTTAGTCTGGGGAAGAGGAGGCTGAGGGGTGACATTATTACTCTATTCAAGTACCTGAAAGGTGATTGCAGCAAGAGTGGGGTTGGTCTCTTCTCACCGTGACAGGACGAGTGGAAATGGCCTTAAGTTGTGCCAGGGGAGGTTTAGGTTGGATATCAGGAAAAACTTTACATAACAAATTGTTAAGCACTGGAATGGGCTCCCCAGGGAGGCTGAGCCACCATTCCTGAATGTGTTTAAAAACAATTTGGATGTGGTTCTCAGGGACATGATTTAGCAGAGGGTTGTTAGAGTTAGGGCAGTATGGTTAGGTTGTGGTTGGACTTTTGATGTTCTTAAGGTCTTTTCCAACCTGAGCAATTCTGTCATTCTATAATGGGATCAAAATCGTAAAAGATACACATGAAAATTTCAAAACAGGAGGATAGAAGGTGTGGAAAGGTTCTACTCTCTTCTTCCAAATTCTGTCCTTCCAATCTAGATGTAGAGTGAGATATTAAATGCAAGAAGAAAATAGTTGTTGAATTGAATCTTGAATCTGCACTGAACAGGCAACACAAAAAGTGTATCTAGTTCTGTATAAGGCTGGAGATAAAAGGATAATGACCATAGAAGGAGGAGAGAGAATTGCATCAGCCTCTGAAATGAAGGTTGATATTTGTGTGCATTAGAGAAACTATTATTATTCCCTAGAAATATCCATGGAGATCTGAAGTTACCATGTGTGCTGGGATTAAGTATATGTTTTAGGTCCTTACAGCATATGAAGTTGTTGAAATGATAAGTCCTAGAACTGGTCTATGGAATCTTTTGACATATGAAAATCTGTAGCAGGGCACTGAAAATACAAACTTAAGAGTTTTGTAAAATAGCATATTTATAACCAAAAGAAGGATAAAAGGATCAGAGTTTGTTCCTGCCAAGAGAATAGGACAATAATTGATTTGTGATTTCTAGACAAATAAAAGGAAATGAAACACAAAAAGCTGAAAAACAACAGTGTAAGTACACACACACAAAGGCAGTAATAATAAAAAAAAAGGATTATAAAGGATAAAGCTGATGCCTTTAATGCACTGCTTGGCAGTATTAAAAGCACAGTGAAAAGCAAACAAATTCTGCAATGGATACAAAGAAGTAGTGAAAAACCTAAAGGTATCTTCATGGCTGTATTTAGTGGAGCTTACCCCATTATAGAGAAGCTGTTAGAAGAGGGATGAGGATTCAGCAAAGGTCAAACTGGAGTGGTCTGGGGTCCTGAGGATCTGAAAGTATTAAGAGGGAACAGGAAAATATTGTTTTAATAGCATTTAGAAAATAGAGAAGGAAAATGATCAACAGAGGGCCTTGTTGAATTATAAGACTGTTCTACTGGGAATAAAATGAGCAGATGCTACAGGAATATCTGAGCTGGTGATGCATTTAAGAACAGGGTACTGTGAACTAAAAGTGAGAAGGGGCTATGCACATTAATTTAACCACAGCTCCTTAGAATAAAGAGAAATGCATCAAATAGACTTTCAAGGAGAAGAGTAGGGTAAATGCTCCGAGCAATTTTAAAACATTAGCTAAATTTTAACTTTCAGAGTGTGGGGAGAAAAGTGGCTTTCCACCAGCCCTTCAATCCCCCATAAAAATTTTCCAGACTTGCTTTGCAAAAAACTTTTATATATCTAAGTCCTTCTAACGTTGTTGGAATGAGGTCGGAGAGCAGAGAGTAACTGTGACTGTTGGGATTGTTAATGAAAGTCCAGGCTAAAGAGTGTAAGAAGAGGACGACACTGAAGTTATATGGAAAATGAGCATCCAGTTGACCTTGCTGTTCAGCTGGACCTTCCCCCAAAGTTTCTGTTGCTTGGCAGTTTTAGAGATGAAATACTCAATAATTTTTTTCTTAGTAGATGCTCTTCTGAAGACTCAGGCATTTCAGCTCCAAAACTGCTTTGGCTGTTTTAATAGCAGTTAATAAGCACTCTGGATTGTTTGCACCTTGCTCAATATCTGCAGCACTTAGCACTGGGCTTTTGGAACAAGAACACAAAATCTTTCCTAAAAGGCTACAGATGAAGTCATTCTCCAGTGGAATAAAGGCTTCTAGTGAAACATGCTCATTTTATTTTAAGGTGAATGAGATTAAAACTGAAACTGTATTGTCTCAGGATAGTTACCGGCTGTACTGTTGGTCAGTCTCTTTAGCAGTTACAGCTTGGTTGACTTGCTAGTGCTTCAGAGATTGCATTAGTCCTGTTTTTTTACACAGCCTTCCCCAGGCACAGAACTGTATTAGGAAGTACAATATGTAATGCTGTGCTAGTGACTGAACAATGCACAGCACAGCTGAAGGCAAAGGACCCAAACCAAGTTTTGCCTTTGTCCACATTTACTTCAGTATGCAGAGTATCATACACAGTACTATTACCTCTTCTGTTTTCTGCTATATTTTTAATTGGTTACTTGCTCTAATTATCCTACCAGGTATCCATTTAGACTGCAGTCATCTTGAAAACAATGTTTGGTACATTCTGTATTTGGCAAGTCACGTTCTCACTGAAAAGTTGTATTTTGTGGATTTTTGATGTTACTTTGACTGAAAGACAGTCTGCTCATTAGCTTGTCTGGATACTCCCAGCTCTCACAGGTCAACATTTTCAACACCTTGGTTTTGCAGGTGATGTTTTTCAGACTCTGAAAACATTGCTCTGTCTGTCCTGAAGCAATGATATTTGTCTTGGTCAAGTAAGAATTTCTGTATTTATCATAGTAAATAGAACTAAGTTATAAATATGGATTTTTGCATTTAAAAAAAAAAACAAACAATGTTGCCAAACTAATTCTTGCAGGCAAAACCTGAACACTGAAGTATTATTTTTGTTCATGAAGCCATCAGTTTTCCCAAAAGCTAAGCTTTAAATTCACTTGGGTTGTTATTGAAATCTCTAGAAGGGTTCTATCAAGCATGCAATTACTACAACATGAAATCAGTAATATTAGATAGTGACTGAAAACTGCCATCTGTGACCCTGTTCTTTGGACAGCAGTAAAGGGAATATATCTTCATTTCTATCTTCTTCACCCTTCCTATTAAAATGACTGCAGTGTGGGTATTCTATCATTTCTAACAGGTGATGTTCACAGATTACATTGACCTTGCTCTGAGGAAACATCAGGTGATATCCAATGTAAACATTTTTTTTGTTTAGTTGCATCTCTTTGGAGGATTGGTCTACTGCAGGAAGAACTGCCAAATTTCTTATATCAGGCAAACGTTTTAAAACAATATTGACAAATGTGAGGGGTTGATACAATTTTTGAGGTCTGTGGTTAACATAAAACAACCGTACAGCAAAAAGTGGTGCTGCTGCACCTCAGCTGTGGTCTGGAATTCTCTGTTTTTCACCAGTGCAATAACATCAATACAACATACATCTCTTCTGATGAGGTTTGCTCAGTTTGGTCCTGGGTATGGTGAAAATAGAAGTGCTCTTATCTCTCCCTGGTATTTTTATTTTTGGAAAGTCCTTCAGCAGGTAGTGCTGCTTAATCTTTCAGTGTGACTTCTTCTCCTCTAGGGAGGCTTTTGGTGAAAGAATGGGTCCTCAGAATAATTTTTAGGGGAAAGGTTGGATGTTCAGTGCTACACGGCAGTGTTATCATGAACTTTGTTGTGCCTCTTTGCCATATGATGTCTACCACTTGGGATGAAGTTTTAACTCCCATTAGCTAGGAGAGAAATATAGTATGTGAGAAGTGTTGAAGGTTTGTGCTTGCTTTGAGGCAAATGATCTTTGCAGATAATAAATGCAGCATTGTATCCCTATGCAAAAATGAAGATAAATGGAAATTTGTGGGCTTTTCTGATTGTGTGATTTTGTTGCTGTCATTTTTTTCTTGGTTGTTTTTTCTCTTAACTAATAGGCTCGATTCCCATGTGGTGTTTTCAGTCAATCTCTTGCTTCTCTTGGAGCCTGGCCAGTTTATATCAGTTGAGAATTTAATTATTTCTTGAAGGGCGTGCCTCTATCAACTGCACTTGTTTTCCCAAGAAAAGAACAGTTGTTCTTCCCATTCTGCAACCTGCCTTCTCATTCCTGGTGCTTTTCAAAGGTCGTAATATCTTATAATAACTTTCTAAATGTTGCAAAAGATTTGAATAACTTCTACTTCAGCATATGGTATGTATCATCAGTGAACTCCACTACAGGTTCTGAGAGCTGATGGCAAACTGCAGGAGAGAGTCTATGCAGAAAGTAAATGAGATGGGGAAAAATTTTAAATATGGAATTAGTGTAACAGTGAGATAAATCATTAAAACCCATTTAAAACACTGGGATAAAGTAATTTGCTTTGAATGCTCAGGAGAATTTACTATCTTGTGTTCAGTATGTATCCCGTATTTACTTAATTTTGTCTTCTGCCTGTTTGTAATGGGTTTTTGTGTGGTTTTTGTTCTTTATAACTCTGCATATTTGAGGTAATGCAAGTAATTAGATAAATTGATACTTGCAATATAAAAATGATTGTTTTTCTTAATTAACAGCCAGAAGACAACTGAGACAAAGCTCGCTTGTGGTCAGAGGTCTATAGACAAATGGGAAAGGAAGGAGTGCTTCCTTGCAGTGTCCCCAGAAAACCCTGTAGAAACACAAATTATTCATCAAGAGCACGTAGGTCAGGGAGTTATCGTTACTTAATGGTATTTTGAGGAATTTGTTTCCTTTCACTGTGGTTATTTCCAGTCATTGAAGTTTTCTATTATGCATGAGTGTACTATGACTATATATACAGGAATGTTCTGCAGAGAAAAGATGGAATTATCAGGACTACGTGGGAATTTACTGAATTTCTATGTAGGCAGTTCTGAATTCTAGTGTGACTGCTGACTCTTTCTGTGGGAATTCATGACCCCAGTCTTTCTAACTGGACTCCTGAAATCTACAGTTGTGCTTCCCCAGACTGCCTCTCAGCCAAGAGGTGAACACCTTATTATAGGTGGCAGAGATTGCTGTGAACACCTGCCCATATCTAAAAAAAAAAAAAAAAAAAAAAAAAAAGATGGGAGAAAAAAAAAAACAAAAAAAGGAAAAAACTTTCCACCAACAAAAAATCCCCAGGTGTCTTGGATGGCATTGAAACAACTTCTGGAAGTAAACAAGTAACATTCAGGAGGTTAGTTCTTCTTCACCTGCAACTTCCTCTGCATATCTTGTAGAGAAACTGATGCTTCAATTTACTGTGCCACCTGGCCTCTTTTACTTTGTGCCTTAAGCAGAAAGACTCTGCACTCTCTGGAGCTTTGTTATACCTCCTGCTGTACTTTCTGATGCATCAGCTCATGGAGAGAAGATAATGGCACAGAGTTGTTCTATGGATTTTTTTTTTTCATTCCAGTGAAAATACTTTCATTTAATTTGTGAATGTTTCTGTCACTCCACTTAGAGCAGTGTTCACGCATTCAGTTTTGCACAAAAGGTGGAAACGCTGCCTGGTTTCTCTTGACAACCTCAGTCCTTGAATTTAGCCTGTTGAAGCAAACCATCAGAGGCTGAATTCCTCTTACAGCAACAGCTGCAGGAATTAGGAATTTTAGAGGGTCACACTTTATCACATGCAAGTACAGTATGTCTTGCTTCACTGGAGCTGGACTTTCATAGATTTAATTGAACTATGTTGCCTTTGGGGTTTTTTTTACTGCTGCTTGGTCTCACTTTATTGGATATCTTAGCCATGGCTGTTAAAGAGCAACATTAAAGCTGAGCGAAAAACAAAATTGCAGAAGAACAAAATGTTACAGGAGGCAGATATCCACATGTGTTTTATAGAAATAGGACTTAGGTTGCCAGAGGCACTGTTTGTGACTTTATAGCTAAGTTGAATGCTCTAAACCATGTACAAAACTAAAAGATGACATGATATAATGCAAGATTTAAAGATGTAGACAAGCACAGAGCTGTTTGTCTTTTCCTGAAGCGTAGAAGGGACCTGTGGTATTTCTGGAAGGAATCACCTTGGGTGAGGGACATATTTAACAGCTTAATTTTTTACACTTTCTCAGTTGTCTCTGTTGAGACACAGGCTACATTCTAGATTTTATGTTTTAAACAGCTATTTAGAAATGTATTAGAAATTTCTTGAGGAACTATTATGTATATTTTAGAACAGCATCAACAATACATGCCAGCAATTGTTTTCAAACGGCTATTAAGCAAAACTTCCACACTTGATTACTCTTTTTTTTGAGCTGGCAACACAGTGTTTTTGATGTTATTGTGAGATGATGATGGCAGAGATACTTGCTGTGTAGACATGCTGCTGTCCAAGATCCCTAAGGACAGCAAGGAGCAACTGTGATTGTCCCTGTTAGATCTGTTATAATTGATATACCTGTTCTGATGACATGCAAGAGTGTTTCTGTAGGATCTCAAGTTGTAAGCTATTATGTGCCATTGGAATTATACTGGGCAAGTTTCTTTTCTCCTTGTATTCTGCTAAGTGGCAACAACAAGTCTCTTTAGGGGGAAAGTCATAAATATGGTGAGTCTTAACAGTCTGGAGTCTTAACAGCTTTGGGTGATGCAAAAGGCTCAGAATAGAATGAAAGGTTAGAAGAAAAGTTGAGGCAGGGAGTGTTTCTTACTGGGTCTCTGTCGTTTGCTTGAGACCCACAGCTAAAACAGGTTTTGCATTGAGCACTAAATTAAACATTTTCTATCACTGTTTCAGACAAACAAATTCCTTGCAAGTACTTCTAAATAATTTAAAGTTTATTGAGGATGTATCTTCCAAATTCCAAGTGTCTAAGAGCCAAATAAAACATCAATTGTACTAAAATATTTTTAAATTGAAATTCTCTGGAGGCAAAGCTGTTCGTGTGTGTTGAGAATATGGTTGCTGTGCTTTTGTTACCTATGTATCAGTGGTTATATATTTTTTCAGTTTGAGTCTGTTATCACGATGAGGCTGCTGTCTGATTTCTGCATCTAAAGGAAAAGATTGGTTCAGAATCTGAAAATGCAGTTGTTTTCTGCAAAGCTCTCACAACTGGTACAGTCCAATCAAAAGCTGCTTTCACACTGTCTCTGGTGCTGCTGGCAGAGGCTGCCTGCCCTGGGCTCATGTTGTTGATGTTTCTCTTCCACTTCTGAGAGTGTTCATCATATTGACTCGATCAGGCCAAATAAAATACAAACTGGAAGCAAGAGAATGATTGGGAAATCAGTTGTGGTGTGAGTATGTTTTTTGGGGGGTTGAAGCCTGGAAATTTGTGCAAATAGGTGCTATTGAGAACTCCATTGCCTACCTGGAGAAAAAAAAAAAACAAAAACACCTGTATGGTATTTGCTATTTATGTTGGAAGCAGTTGTTCTTTGCTCATAAAAGGCTCAGTGATCTGATCCAGAAATAGAAACACCGCTTTGTTGCTTAGAGGCACGAGTTGCAATGAGTAGAAATGAATAGTGAGTAACCCATCAGCTGAGAAAGGCTACATACAGAATCCCAACTATTAGAAACCCCAAGAACATTCATAGGTGTCAAGTTAGGTTTGTGAATAAAGCTGTTCTCACAGTTTGCATTAGATAGGATGAGCTTGAAGTGTGACCCTTGGTTCTGAAATCCTCTCCATCCTCTGGTAGCATGTCAGTACTCAAGAGTAAGCTGGTGGTCGGATTTTTAACAGATACGAGTCTGTTTGAAGTCCTCATTGAGCTGTGTGGAAGATGTAACATAGCAGCAAGTAGTGATGTGACGTAACCAGAATCAAGAGCACAGGGATCATTTTGTAGCCTCTAATTCCTAAACGAATCTCTAGTACATCCTTCCAGCAAGCACAAGTTATATGGCAGCTGCAAATACTAGTCTGCTTTGAATGAAGATTCAAGTGGTGCATAAAAGCATTCTGCAAATATATAAATTTTCTATTACATTAATCAGTGTACAAGATCACTGTGTGTGTGTGTGTTCCATGTGTTAACAAGGTGAGGCAAAAGCCCCAAAGAAAATAGAATATCAAGTCTATGAATTATTATTTTGAAATTAAACAGTGTCAGCCTTGAAAGTCCTGCTTGTAAATGTAAATAGGACTTGGTTATTGTTATCCCTAATGATTTATTCATCAAGTAGAAAAATATCTATATTGACAGAGCAAGATAAATCCATGCTTCTTCACAAACATATGCATCAGCACATACTTCAACAAGCCCTATAACAGCATTCACTCTTCCCTAAGCTTGTCATAAAAGACTAAATTATGCTGCTGCACTGTGTGGTGGGGTAATATATTTGAGTACTTCTCACTTCTGAACACAAACCGCATGTCTGTCCATTAATTAGAGAACTCATTCTGTCGTCTTTGCCTTCAGTAAGGGAGACAGCACTCACTGGGCACTTGGGAGAGGAAGGATAACTTGATTTCTGGGCACACTTTTCCCATCTGCTTTCTATTTTGGCACATTTATGGGTTGGAGTGGGTAGGGGCAAATCCCCAGTGAAGCTGAAGTATCAGGGTGATAAAACATAAAGGAAGTGTCTCCACTGATGTGTTAAAGGAAAGGAAATTCTGAATTTTGTGGCGTTGGATGTAGCTTTTGGACCCCTAACTGATTTAAAGCTTGTATTTCAAACAAATTCTCCTCAAGAAGCCACAAGTCTGCTCTGATTCTCAGTAGCTGAATCAAATTTATTTTTCTTCTTTTTCATTTTTGAAGTATTTTTTCTTTTTTTCCCTGTATAATAAGCCTCTAAGATGTTATGTTTGGAGTTCTCAAGGTTGATAGCTAATTACATGGGCTTAGAAGAATTTCAGTAAAAGGTGTTATTCTGCAAGTGTTCAGTATAAGATTTCTTGGCTTTTTGCTCTGGAAGGTTTTAAAGACTAGCTGGTTCTAAAAAGAAAATACCAATCTAATTAGTTGCTTATCTAATATTTTAGGTTGATTTTTATATTTATTTGAAGTTTAAAAGAAATCTTGCATTGAATTTTAAACTACTAGGACTTAAGTTGACCTTAATATTTCCCTAGTCTTTGCTTTGATATTTATTTATTTCCCCAGCGTTTGCTTTGATTTATATAGATATTAGGAAACTGTTGACTTTTAAGGTGCTTGTGGGGAGGGGTCTGCATGGTGTTGGAGTATGATTTATTGCATTGCTTCACCCCTGCATCAGCTGTTCGAGGTGTTCCTGATCCTGTTCTGAGAGTCTTGGAGGCAAAACCATACTGTGGTATTTGGCCACCTTGGCTACTTCACCATCGTGAGCAAAGTAAGTGTTATGGCACAGATACTTGCTGACTCCAATAATTAAACAGCTGTGGTATGAGGAGTGAATCCAAGAAATCCAAGCCCTGCCACTGCTGCCACCTCTGACCAAGGTGCCTTGGTTCTGTTGTCACCCCAGAATAAACAGAATGGTTCAGTTAGAAGGGACCTACAAAACCCGAGTCCAGCTGCCTGGCCTTTTTAGGGATGAAGCAAATTGATGAGGGCATTGAAGTGTCTCTTGAATACTGACATGCCTAGGGCTCAGCATCTCTGTAGGAAGCTTGTTTTAGTGTTTGGCCACCCTTGTCATAAGGAAATTTTTCCTTATATCAGCTTGGTGTACAGAAAAGTGTGCATTATAGGATATAGTTCGAGAACTTGTTAGGGATAGTAGCTGGGAACAGAAAAATATGACATCAAATGTGTAGCTTCAATACTTTCTATGATTTATGGGGGAACATTCACTGCGGGAAGTGTGGGTGATTTCAACAGAGGCCTTTTCTAACTGCCCTAGAGGCTGGGTGGCTAGGCCTGCTTGCTCCTTCTCTTGACATTCCCATGTCCTACTGCATGTAATTCTTGCCCGCGCTATGCTGAGGAAGGAAAGCAGTGTTTTAGAGAGTTATCTTTTCTGTGAAAATCTGTTTTCATGTTAGATATGGTTGGAAAATCAGCTCACTGTGATACATTGATTCAGAAGGACAGGAAAAGCTGTAATACGTTTTCAATGTTCATGTTTGCATAATATATGCAATGTATAATCTTTCTTTCAGTGTCCTCCCAGTTTCCTTCTTAGGTCTTTGAGATCAGCTTTTCTTTATGCTTTGATGACTTCCATTGCTAAAAATGAGACAACGCTTCTGGTAAGGATTTGGAAAACCTTGAAAGCCTTTCTAAGGCTTGTGCCTTGAGTATAGAGCATCTTAGACATTGAAGTAGTAAGAACAGCATCTTCAAGAGATTGATGAGTAATTAAAATTCACACCTTTTCAGAGCTGCAGATGTGCAGCTACAAGCATGTTTACAATTGCCATACAAATCATGTCATGACATCATGTCATGCAGCACATGTATGGGTTGTGAATGCAGAAATCAAGATGTACCAGGCTTTTGAAAATCATTCTTGTTGTGCTTCATGTGATTTAAAGGTGTCTGGAGTTGTAGGCAGTGCGAATGCCATATTTAAAGTGTTCTGCTTTCACTGACATTGTCAGAATTTGGTACACATCCTTAGTTGTGAGTACTTTTACGGCATTGGTCTCAAAATACATGCAAACATCTATGCTGGGACTCAGTGCCAAACATCAATATGGCAATTCAGCCATCCACAATTTATTTTGTGTCTCTCAAAACCAACTAAGAGTTTCTGCTTGGTACTATCTGGAAGTTTGGATGCTTCTTGATATTGAATTTCCAGCATCATTGCATATGACTTAGAGTCACTTGGTTGTTTCCTAAATAGAAAGAAGTTAAAATCTACTTTTGTACTGAGCCATAATGGAAATACTAGGGGAAAAATAAGTGTGCTCATGGCCAAGAGAATTCTAGGAAGATTAGCAGTATATATACCCTTCAGCTCTTAAAAACTGTTTGATTGGCAAATTGTTGCACGCTAAGGCTAGGCGGTTCTGTGACTGGGAAGAAATCAGTCTCCACTGTTCTACCAAATTAGCATCCTGGATGGAGGCTGGGTGAATGCAAAATAGAAACGGAGTGAATGATCTCAGTTCTTGTTAATTCCGTTATGCTTTATTGTAAATACAACAACTACAATCCTGAACTGTTTAAAATAAAAATGTTCTAGTACCAGATGCAATACTTTAGGAGGAAATTAAAACAGGATAGAATTCAGAAAGATCTCTTGGAGGAAAGGTTACACTCAGCATGTGGTATCTACAGTACTGTGAAATCAAAATTTCATTAAGTTATCTGTGTTGAAAATGTAAACCTGCAGCCTGTTACCAGTTTTAGTGGAATATGCTGAACCTTTGCCTTACTGGGGTGAAACATAACTGTGTCCTCAAAGCAGAAGCTGCAAGTGGTGTGCGTTCAAAATGGAAAGATGTGTTTTAAATGAACAGTCTGTAGGTTTGGAAATTGGATTCTTCCTTATAGTATAAGGAGAGAAAATAGCAAAGGAAATTGTCAGGCAGGAGGACTGCCTGAATTCCATTCCTCTGGGGGCTCACATCATGGTGCTCTGAATACCAAAAGTAAGAGTGAAGACTAAACAAATGGAAAGGAGCTTTGTTTTTTGTTGTTGTTGTTTTGTTTTGTTTTGTTTTTTTTTTTAATGTAGTTTTTATGTTTCTATCACAAGCAGCAGCTGTCTGTTTTGGGCACTTTTCTTCCCCAGCTGCTGAAAATGATATGGATATAGAGCCAATCTGAGTACGGACTGTGCTTTAAGCTGTTATCATTTTTACTGTTTTTCTAGACAATGTTTTTTTAATGTAGTATTTTCTCTATTCCTTTCAGTTCAGAGCTGGGAAGGGACCAGCTCTGTGCATGTAGCAACACTGGGCTCTTTATGTTTGGTTACAGTAGCTCCATGTTGTCGTGTATCACTGGCTCAAAGATGGTAAACTTTAGGCAATATCCCACTGCCCAATATTTGAGTATTGGGCTCTGCATTCCAGTGCATCTCAGTGCTTTATCAAATAACTACAGAAGGCAGTCTAAATGCTCTTAAGAAATAAAAAATAATTGAGTAATCTTGATAGCTTGAGAAATGCACAGGCTATCCAAACACAATACCATTGCTCTTGGAAAACTGATTATCCTGATGATCTGATAGGCTACCTATACGTACACTCACATTTAAAGGAAAATCTTAGGGGTTTCATGAGATTGCTCACCACATTGAGTTTTATAGATCAGTGCTCCTTGTGAATGGCAGATGTGAGCAAGCTAAGCAGGTTATTTCAATTGAGCATCCATAGAACCACTGAAGTAGAAACACTGTTGCATAGTTGTCATAAATGCTGAGCTTATTTCAACAATTGTTTCCCAGGAGTATAAATTTCCTAATTTATTCTGTAAATCTTCACCTGTGGGTAATCTGCCATTCCAGTAGCTGAGGACAGAATAATGCATGCTGACCCTGCTGTAGCATACATGGAATTATGCTGTAGTCAAAGTGAAAGTGGCCTTTAGAAAGGGAAGAAGCCCTAAGATCCCTATATTTTTACTGCTATGTGTTTGCCTAAGTAACTGCCTACGTAATTAGGTACTGCTAATAATTAAGTAATGCTAATAAATACAGGTTTAAAAATGATACATTTTATGTTGTACATGATCACCACAGGAAAAAACCTTACTTATGCATTTTGAGACATTTCTTATTTCTGAAAAAGAGCAGGATGTGGATGCTAGAGAAATCTCCATTCCAAAATCTCTACCAGGGCGTTGACTCTTGGAGCTTCCTACAGCACAACTTTTGCTGCAATAATAGAATTCAGTATATTAAGTCAGGAGGAATAGAAATACGATTCCAGAGTACATTTCTGTAATAGAGATTAATGGGTAAACTGAAAGCCTGAAAGCCTAATTGTGTCCACACACTTGGAATGCTAGTCTGTTTGCATGAATTTGTGAAAATTCTACTTAGCTCACTGTAAGTCCTACAGAAATTGCTCGTTTGTTTGCAAGGCCATGAGGAGCAATTATTTTTCAAAGATAGTTAATCCTACTCCGTAAAATGCCTGTTAATAATTTGGCACTGATCCTGATCGTGCTGAGTTCAGGAGGAGCTTTATTTGTCTGCTTCATTAGAGCGGTATCAGAACCTGAGGAAACTGCTCAAGTATGTTTTAATTTGAGTGCTTTCTACCTAAAGTGTTTACAACCTGTTTCAACAGCATGCTTTTGGAATAGTAAGGGTGAGCTTTGCCTATGGAAAAATCTGTTTCCTTTTGAACTCATGCCAGTACTGAAAACTTCCTTCATGTTCTAAAAGTGTGACTGAATTTTTCACTTTACCTCTTGGCCATCTTAAATGCTCTGCTGTAATTGCCAAACACTCCATTCAAGTCTCAATACTTCATGTTGTTTCAAGGCTGTCTTACACAGAGTTTTAGTTTTTTTATCTTGCTGTTTCAGTTGAAGAATTAAGAAGGGTTATGTATAGGAAACCATGCTACCATTTGTCCTTACATTGGAGTAAGCTTATTCAACCATTGCTACATTTGGTGGCATCTTTGAAGACCAAAAGTATTAACTGAGAGAGACTGCTAGGGCTATCATGAAATAAATCAAATAATTCATAGAATCATAAAAACATTTAGATTGGAAAAGACCTCTAAGAACATCTAGTCCAACCATCCGCCTCACTCCATTGTTGCCCACTAACCATGTTCCTTAATACCACATCCACAAGTTTCTTCAACACCTCCAGGAATGGTGACTGCACCATCTATCTGGGCAGCCTGTGCCAGTGCAGAACCACTCTCAGAGAAGAAGCTTTTCCTAATATCCAATGTGTCCATCACCTCTCATCCTGCTGCTGTTACGTGGGAGAAGAAGCCGACCCTCACTTTGCTACAGCCTCCTTTCAGGTAGTTGTAGAGAGCGATAAGGTCTCCCCAGAGACTTCTCTTCTTCAGACTGAACAATCCCATTTCTCTAAGCCGCTCCCTTTAAGACCCCTCCAGTCGCCAGTCCCCTCACCAGCTTCACTGTGCTTCTTTGGACACACTTCAGTTTCTTTCTTGTAGTAAAGGGCCCAACACTGAACACAGTGCTCAAGATGTGGGCTCACCAGAGCTGAGTACAGGGAGATGATCACCTTCTTACTCCTGATGGCTACTCTATTTCTGATACAAGCCAGGATGCCATTGGCCTTCTTGGCTACCTGGGCACACTGCTGCCTCGTGTTCAGCTGAGAATCAACCAACATCCACAGGTCCTTTTCTTCTGCACGGTCTTCCAACCTCTCTGCTCCAAGTCTGTAGCATGGGGTTATTGTGACCAAAGTGCAGAACTTGGCACTTGGTTTTGTTGAACTTCATCCCACTGGCTTCAGCCCAGTGCTGAGCCTGTCCAGATCCCTCTGTAGGGCCTTCATACCCTCAGGCAGATCAACATTTTCTCCCAACTTGGTGTCATCTGCAAACTTGAGTGAGGGTGCACTCAATCCTGTCATCCAGGTCATCAATAAAGATATTAAACAGGACAGGCCCCAGTACTGACCCCTGGGGAGAACCACTAGTGCCTGGTTACCAGTTGGATTTAACTATGCTCCCCACCACTGTCTGGGCCTAGTGTCCAGCCAGTTCTTTACCCAGCAAAGATGGTACTGGTGCCAGCCATGGGCTGCCATGGTCAGGTACCCATCTGCGTCCAGTAAACAATGGAGATGCTCATTAGCCCTTCCCCAGGAACAGAGAACTCTACCATTGCGTGATCACTCTGCACAAGACAGCTCCTGACCTCCACATCTCCCATCAGTTCTTTTCTATTTGTGAAAACAAGGTCTAGCTGTGCACCTTCCCTGGTAGGCTCTCTTACCAGCTGTGCCATGAAGCTGTCTTCCACACATTCTAGAAACCTCCTAGACTGCTTACTCTGTGCAGTGTTAGATTTCCAATAATTATCAGGGGAAATTAAAGTCCCCCATGAGGACAAGGGCTGGCAATCACACAACTTCTGCCAGCTGTTGTCTGTCTCTTCCTCCTGGTTAGGCAGTCTTTAACAGACCCCCACTTGGATGTTCACCCTGTTCGTCTTCCCCCGGATCCTTACCCACGGAGATTCAACCTTATCTTTGCCAGCTCTTTGAAGATAAAAATGGCATTCCACTTCAAAAAGTAATTAAAAAAAAAGCCTTTTAAGAATAATTTTGAGGTCTAGTATAGACATTTGAAATTGGGGTAGAAAGATAATTTCAGAATAAGGTAATATGAGATTCTAAGTTTATTTAAATCTCCTGGCTGCAGGAAATGAGGACTGATGAGTCATCTAGAATCAGAATATCAGTAATTAGATTCTTTTTCAGGTACAAAAATCTACACTTCAGATAATCTAACTGATTACTGTGCACTAGCCTTATTTATTTGTTTGTTTGTTTGTTTGTTTGTTCGTTTGTTTATTTATTTATTTATTTATTTTTGGATGGGGGGAGTTTTATTTTTTCCTTTTTTTTTTTGATTCTTGGTCAAACAACCACTTGTGGTTTTGGTAACAAACAAGAAAACTTTATGATACCCTGAGGCATTTTTTAGGGGAAGTACTGGATTTGCTAATGTGTTTTTTCACAGCTGCTTAATTGGGTACTGAAGAAAAGAACCAGGAGTCTCTTTCTTTAACAAAAAGGGATGATCCTAGAAAGCTTGGAGGTAACGATTGAAACAATAACAAATAGATGAATCCACTTAGGTGAATCCAGCATGAAAGACTAACCAGCAGAGCACCATGGCATTCTAATTTACAGACATTTTTTCAATGCCAGGGTAATAGTGGATTAAAAACTGGATTTACCAGGGATTTCAAAGCTTTTGAAATACCTCCTGAGAGTTTATTAAATAAAGTAATTCTCAGGGGAGGGTCAAAATTCTGCTTGGGATTTGAAGTCTACTGAAGATAGAAAATAGTCAAATGTGGCAGAAGGTTAACAAAGGATTGCCCAAATGACTTTCCTAATAATGTGATAAATTGCATTCTTAGGAGGAAATGAACAATTAAATAAGTAGCATGGCACTGACTGCAAAATGTGTTGAGAACTGTGAGGAGCTTGAGTTAAATGAAGAGCTGGCATACTTGGGGTTGTTTAGAGGCTCTTAGGATTTCTCAGTAATGTTATGAACTGTTTACACTGCATTCTGATATCTCTGTGTAATCTTAACCCTTCTGTCACGTCTAGCTCCATGTATTTAATCAAAGTGCCAGGACTTGGTGCAGTATTTGTTATGTAGTTGCTAAATAATAACTCTTCATTTAAGTAAAGCCCTGGTGGTGTCAATTCATAGCCACTCATAGCCACACTAACCAGTTATTTTGGTGTGGCAGGTGCTACATTCAAGATACCTTCTGGAGAAAAAGGTGGATTTAGGTTATGTCAAAGAATTTAACAGGTGAAATACTGGAAGTTCCCACCCAAAAAGTGGTATCAACTCTGTATCAACCGTGGAGCTTGGAATGGGTGTTGCACACCATGTTTCTCAGCAGGAAAGAGCATGGCCAGAAAATGTGATTCAGTTAATGCTATTAATTTCTAATAAAAAATCTAACATTGTGTGTATAAAGCTATTAGGTTCTAAATGAACCGCAGTCCATGGGACATAAATGTATACACGCTTTTGGGCAATTTAGTAAAAATAAACAGACTCACACAGATGTCCAACCGGGCTCCAAAAACCACATGTGAATAATAGCCTCTGTGGATGTTAATAATCATATTGCTGCTTGCTATCAAAAAGACCATGAAGTGAGTCGTGACAAACTATTGCAAACTATTCACATCGAGTGCATTGAGTGTATTTGTTTGACTAAAACACAGGGATGTGTTCAGGGGTCAAAGGCAACTGCTTTTAAGCTACTCAAAAAAAAGCTTTGTTATTGAGTACAGCTGTCAAGTTGAGTAAAAATGTTTGTCAATATTCAGTCACTATTAGGTGCTTACTTAGGCTTCTGTGTAGTGATGGATCCAGTTCAGTAATCGTTAATTGGAACTGCATGGCTTGGGATTTTTTGTGAGCACAAATATTGTCTCATGTCCTGAGCCAGCCACTAAATTCTTCTTGTTACTGAGAACTGTCTTCTGTTTGGATTAAATTAGTATTTTATTGTGGAAAGTTTGCACCTTCTCTGAATGGTAGCGTTAGCCAGCGTTGGCAACTGAGCTGCTTCAAGGTGGTATTTCATTTTCTCTCCCTGTAGTATAAGTCAGTAACGTTCAGCTAGAAAATGACCTCCCTGAGAGGACAACATGCTTGGAAATGAGGATGCTGACAGTGACTCTTCTGCTCAGGTTGCTGTAATTGCAACAGGAGTTATGATAGGCAAACAAACATTGCCCATTTAAAAGAAAAATCTGGTGTAATTTAGTTCCCATGGGAATGAGCAAATCACAGTGATCACAACTGGTAAAGGTGTGGGCTGAAATGACTGAGGCTCCTTTCTGCTGTGCCAATACGCCTCCACGGTGGCCTGCATGAACCTCTGCTTTTGCAGTTTTGAGCTGCTCCTTTTGAGAAATTCTTGCTCTGCCATACAGCGTGGTGACTTGTGAGATGGGCTTAATTATTTTCTGAACTCACTCTGCCAAACTCCATCCTTGGCTATATTGCAGTAAACCCAGAATAGCATCACTGACTTAACAGCAATTAACACTTTCTGTTGAAACCAAGCTCAGAGGAGTTGGGAATTTGTTACAAAAATAACTCACCATCCAACCTTTGACATATTCTGAGTTTAGAGTTGTGGTGCTGATTTCTTAAGTGTGCAAATAAGTGGCCATATGGTTGGAACTCTGTTATGTAAAAACAAACTCTTAAGAAACAATTCCTTTTCAGACATTGTTTGCTGTAGTTGGCTTTTGGCATTGCATTTAATATGTGTTTTCTGTCACAAATACAGAAGGTAATAATCTCTCCACAGTTGCCTGGTGAATGTTACACAGACAAGACATATGGAAGTTTTACACGAGTTGCAGAGGCCGTAAAAGTTGGCTGGCAATGGAGCTGCATGCCTACTAATGAGATACTTGGTTCTGGCTGGCATATCAAACACTTCTTATGCTTTGGAATTATATATAATAAATTATTTGGCCATTTATCTTTAATGATTAAGCGAAGAAAGAATCCAAGTGTATTGAAAATAAGACTGTGCTTGAATTACTTGGAGTCTGGTACTTTCTAGTAAACCAATATTTTTGCCAAAGTACTTCTGGTAGCCCTTAGCCAATTCCAAAGGTGATTCCAGAGTGCCTTGCAGAAAATACGCTTTGATTCAACTCTTGGAGTCCAACTTGCACAGCAATTTAGATTTTTTATTTATTGCAACAGCACGGACATAGGCATGGTTTCTTAACTTGTGAAAGCCAGGAGTCTACGAACACATGTGCCCCAGATGAGTTTCTCATGGGGCACTGGAAACAGGCAATAGGTTTTGTATGATGCAGAGTTAGGTGCTGTGGAGCACCTGAGAACGCTGAGCTCCACTGGGGTAACTGTCTGGTGGTATTCAATCTCAGTGCCCTTAGAGGAGCCAAATTAAAGTAAACTAAACCAGGTCCTTCTGTGAACCTTGGGCCATCCATCCACACACCTCTCAGATGAGGCTGCATCTAACAGATGGCTGTTGCATACTTGAAGTATGTGGCATAACAGAGCTTGTAGTCATCTTTCAGGATGTGTATAGAGGAGAGAAAAAATGTGTTCAGAAACAAACCAGAAATGGGAAACACTCTCAGTACAAAATAAAAGTAAAGAACAAAAAGGTATTCTAAAAAGGGGGCTGTTGTTTTTAAATGACTTTGACTGGTCCAACAGTGCATCTGAACAGTGCAGGATAGTTGCTCTGTGAGGATAGCTGCTCTGTGTGAATCATGAGTTGTTATTTCATGTTTGTTGGCTGTTACATGTATATCAAACATTCATAAAAAGCAGCTTTCAAAGCCAGAAGGAAATTATATTCCCAGTTTTGTGCACACCATGTATATTCAGGCATATCAAAGCCTATTTCTGTTGGCTGTTCCGATCCAGAGGGGCAGCAGAGCTGTCCTTTGCCTTGCTGCCCTCTGCCTCCAGCAAGAGCTGATGTTGCAGTAGCTGTAACGTACCGAGTTAATTCTTTAATGACTTGTAATCAACCACTGACAACATGCTTTCCTTGAGTCTTGGTTGGAGAGACCTTTATTTTTAGCCATTGAGCTTTAATGAGATAGGGAATTTTATTTTTAAAATACATTCTGTGTTTGTAAGCAAAGCTGTGAGGCACACATAATAAATAGCAATTACTTGTTCAGAAAAATCTTTACTGACTACCTTTAAACTCATTTGTTGTTGGCATTTCCTCACGAGAGCGTTCTTTAGCATCTATTTGTAAATTATGCTCATTATGCAAGTAGTTGTATGCCTGGAACTTAAAAAAAAAAAAAAAAAAAAAGGTCAGTGCATTTTCAGAGTGGATCGAGGGGCTCTGACTGAAATGCTGCCTTTTCCCTGAGTGAGAGATGCACTTGGCAGCAGCCAATTGGTCACAGGTTAAATCAGGTGAAGAAGATATTTAGCATTCTGCTGAACTCTGAGCCTTCTTGGAACTACATTTGCAAGAGGCTTTGAGGCTTACTAATGTCCCTACAACTCATTTCTGTGGGCTTCTCTTTCAAGGCTCAGCTGTAATAAAGCTCTTGAGTGCTGAGAACAAGATTTGCAGTATCTTTAAGCAAAGATATTATGCTGAGTTATGGCCATTCCCTGTATTTTGCTTATTTGCCCATTTAATAACCTATACTTTATTAAGTGTTTAAATCAGTTCTCTACATTTCACCAAAGTGTTAAGTTAGTAATTGATAGGATAAATAGTAATCAAACTACTGGAATTGAAAATCAACAATACCTCTTCACGGTGTTAGTGTGTATTTTCACGCGTTTTAAAAAATGATGATGCAAACAAGAAGGTATAACTAAAATTAGAGAGAGTTCTGATCTGTTGACTGTAGAGATACACGTTCATTATTACAAGATTCATTTAGCTGATAAGCTGGAGTAACTTCATTGCTAACGGACCCTTTTTTTTGTAGCACTGCAAAGCAGATTGTACCATATTTATAAATAATGGAATAAGGACAGTCTCAAAGTATGCTACAGCAGTGACCTTAGCAACAATGAATGCAGGCAGTGAATCCATTAAAAAGTTTTTCACTGGTGAGATTTATAGAATTGTTTGTGATTCCACAGCACACACTGCTGTTTGCTTCTCAGAAACAGGCTGATGGCTGTGACAATCAGTCTCTCAATAAAGAAACATTTACAAAACATGGAAAGAAAATTGGAAAAATGACTGTGGAGCGTTGAGGTGTGCAGGGCATTTGTAAGATAGCTGTAACCCTCAAGCAATGGCTTTCATCTGAGATCTGATACCAAGCATTTTTGCTTTGTAAATCAAAGTTTCAGTTTGCTGTTGGAGGGGAAGAGGTGATTGGACCATAGGTGCTATTCCAGCAAACACCAGCTGCAGGTATTCTTCTCCTGATTGATGATGGAAGCAACTGCTCGTGAGGCTCAAGTGGGAAGCAACAGCACTGGACCACACCTTCCACCTTCAAGTGAGAAATGTTATCACCAGTGTTTGTGATAAGCTGTATCATCCCTAATTCAGACCAGGGCTGTTAGATGTCAGTGCTTTCAGGACTCATGAGGTTTAGATGGAAGTTTTTTGGGTATCGGAATTGTAGTTAAGTATCACTGCTGTGTTCGTGCTCCATACAGATGCTAATTAACCTCTTAGTGCTGATTTTCCACTGAATCTAGCAGTAGTTTGGGTGCTGGTATGCCTGTATTGAGTACAGAGCTGCTAGGGACTGCTTTGATCTGGAGGTGAGGCCAGAAATTGCTCTGCTAATGTGTGATTCTGTCACTACTCCAACTGCTATTTATGTCTGTTTTTGTAAAAGTTGTGTCTCCACGTTACAGTTTTATTTTCTTCAGGCCAGTGAAAAAAATCCCTATTTGTCAGTGAGGAAATGACTCAGTCAGAACCTGAATCCTGCATGCTGTCTCTTCATTGCAAACATGTCAATCTCTGTTGATGGCTGTCCTTGGTAAACGTCCTACAATTATTGAACAAGAGCTACAGACATACATGATGTTAGAAAAACAACAGAGCAGTGAGAAATGTATTTCCACTTGATTTAAATATTTTTGTAAGGTTAAAAGAGCATTCATTGAACATATAGGGGCCATTCCTAAACATGAAGTGGAAAAAAAAGCATATAGAAGAATAAAGTTCCCTAGCTCTGAGTACTGTCCTGTAATTATTTGGTTTTGTTTAAAACAGAAGAACTGCAAACATCCCCTTTCCCAGAGAAACTATGAAACGTGCAAACCAGGCTCTCACTTATTAGCTGCTCACCTACTGCTTCAGAAAGGTCAGTGAGGCAGCAGTGCCACAATCTTCACTTCCTTTAAATTAGCACAGCAAATATTTGCAGTAGCTAAAGCAATATGTAATCAGTCTTGCTTCCAGAGAAGATTCATCTTATAAAAAAAAAAAAACAGGCAACATAATTCTTTTCATGACATAAATTTCCAGAAGAAAACATCTTTACAAATAAAGGCTGTCTCTTTAAAAAATATTTTCCTATTATCCAACAGTTTCCCAAGTGAATGAATTGTCCTCATGAATTATATGGGATTGAACTTGCAGTTTATATTCCTATTTATCTGTGAATCAAGCTCTTTTTATTCCATGGCAGATTAATTCAGTGCGGCCCACATTTGAGAGAGAAAACGCACAGGTCTGATTTTGTCCATATTTGAAAAGGGATAGCAGCTATGAGATACGCCTTGTTTAATTCTGAGTTTGTACAAGCACTGCTCTCTGTGGTTCATCAGTCAGGAGAAGAGATTTCTGAGCCTTCTTCAGCTGCTTACGTGACTATGAAGGGCAGGGATAGAAAAATGTGGACAGCATGGAGCAGATGGGTGGTATTAACTTTTTGTAAAATAAGAATAAACTATGAATTTCATGGTTTTAACTTAAAGAAATTATATGGAAATATGGAAATACTTTTTTTTTTTTTTTTCATACTCAGTGTTGGTGCTCTTCAAAACCTGTTCTATGGCATTCAGACTGACTAACAGTTTTATGAATGTGCCTTGCCAAAAGCTGTGCAAGTGTACGATACTGGGGAGCCTTACTGAGAGAGATGAGCTTCCTTAGCTGGCTCGTGTGATGCCTCCCACTACATCTGTCCCATAAAAACGCCACTGCTTGTGGACTTCCAAGTCATTTTATGAGATAATGAGCTGGCTTTGACTCTAATCCACTGTGACTGAGGTACTGGGAAAGAATATTGTTGGAAAGTCGCATCTCAGCAGTCTGTTGGAATACTTTCAAGAAGTAAAAAAAATTGTTAAAATGACTTTCAAATGCAAAGGAGTTCCAGGAAGTGTTTTGAGAGGACTCTTCCTGAAAAGAGGTAAGGCTGCAGTGTAAGAAACAAAGTGCTCCAAAAGTGCACAGGTAATAAGCAAAGATTACCAGCAAACTCGTTTCCTCAGTAGAGGTTACCAGGGGTACTCCTCAGGTCTGTGCCCTGTCACATAATAACCTTGAAAGGATGCTGAGAAATCTCACCTGCGACTGTAATTAAGATTATTCTTGATAACTTTGTTTACCTTAACCATAAACTGCCCTTCATCTTGGTATCTACCCACAAAGACTATGGGTCCATCTTCATGTGTGTGCTTATTAGAGATTCATAGTAGCAGACTTTTCTTCTCATGTCTTTGCTAAAAACCACAGAGATGTACAGTCATTCACTAATGTGTATAGTTTAAAATGAGTGATGATTGCTTCTACTGTTTTAATAAGCATCTTTCTCAGAGCATTTTGGTTTTGTAAGGTGTGAAGTTACCAGAACTCTCTTGGTCCTGTAATTCAACTGCAGAAGTGCTGTGAAACTACAGAGACAGGAGTCAGGACAGAACTTCATGTGTTTCCAGGTCAGGGTGTTATTATGGTCTGGGTTGGTGGTGGCAGCTGGGGAGGTGCACGCTGGTTGGCTGGCAGCAGTTGGTGGCAGCTCTAGTTTGTCATCAAACTATGGGAACAGTTGATACAGTCCAAGGTAGGACCACCATCGAGAGGGGTAGAGGCAGGCTGGAATCATAGAATGGCCTGGGTTGAAAAGGACCTCAAAGATCATCTAGTTTCAACCCCCTGCTATGGTGCAGGGTCGCCAACCACCAGACCAGGCTGCCCAGAGCCACATCCCGCCTGGCCTTGAATGCCTGCAGGGATGGGGCATCATAAAATTGGACATGGACTAGTCAGGTAAAGGGCAGCCTGAATATAAGCCTGTGCTCTGACTGCTAGTGGCATCCTGGGCTGTATTAACAGGGACCTAGCCAGCAGACAAATAGAAATGGTCCATCCTTGTTTGCCACTCATTAGATTGCATTTGCGTATTATGCCCAATTTTGGGTGCTCCAACATCACTGATGAAAGGGAAGAAGGAAAGTGAAGGCCATCAAGTGGTCAGAGCTGGAGCCAGCACCCTCAGAGAAGAGGCTGAGGAGTGATGATGTTGTTCAGATTGGGGCAGGAAGGATTCTGGGGATCCTGAGAGCAACAACTCAGTGCCTGCAGGATGGGATAGGCTCATTACTGCACTGAGTGTCTGGAGGGTGAGAGACAAGGGGTATAGGCTGAAATGAGAGGTTATAGGGGTGACAAGGAAAGCCATGAGGGCAGCCAAGTACTGGAGCAGGTTACCCAAAGGGACTGGATCATCTATGAGGCTTTAGAGAGTCAGTGAGGAAAAGAGATGACCCTGCTCTGAGCACGGAATTGGACTAGATATGACCTAAGGCCCCTTCCAATTGAAATTATGCCAGCTTGCTTCGTTCCGTGCTAACAGGATCAGATGTCAGGCCCTTCCTTTTTGAGGGTAGAGTTGTTCTTTGGAAACCAGCAGCATTATGTCTGAAAAAAAAATGCCTCTGCTGTGATGGAGCTGCTGGAAAGCAGATTGATGTACTGAGAGAAGGAGTTTGCTATTTAAAAAAAAGTTCTGTACTCGATTTGGGTTCCCAGGGTTTAAGGAGGCTCTTTTTGCATTTGAGCATTTTGACAGTTTTCTTTTCAAGTTTACATTCAGTCTTTAATGGTTGCTGTAATTTTACTTTTAAACAGCGCAGTTCTTCAAAGGCAGCAGTGAAAGAGCATCAGCTCAGGTCTGTCTGGTGATCGTGAGGGGTTCTCAGTGGCTCATTTCTTCAGCTGTCATTTGTCAGAACACACTCATGTAATCTTAATGAACAATGTGCAAAGCCATTAAAAACTCAATTACGGCTTTCTTTTTACTGCAGACGTGAGAAAATGCAATCATAAAGTGCTGATGTGTAAACACAATAGCCACCATCTGCTACAGAGCAGCATTTCAGTTCAAAAAGAGGGTATATGTTGCAGATGCATCAATAATAGGAAGCTTATCAAGGCATCATTATGCACCAAGCAGGGGAAAAATTGAAATTTATGGCCAGCTAGAGAGCACTTCATGGTTTAATTCCCCAATTTTCAGTGGTATGTTTAATAACTGTAAGAGAGTGCCTTTTTATGTTCAGTGTCATTCGAATGGATTTTTAAAAATGAATTTATTTACCATCTTTCTTTTCTCCGTGCTTTTGACTGATCTGAACACAGCACATTCAATTTTAGTTATTCAGGAAGGTGGCAAAGCCAGCAAGATATTAATTAATGTAACCTGTTGGTTCAAGAGCACTAAAGTTAATTGACCTGATATTCAGCTGCTTTAATGAGCATGTGCTTCTGTGTCCAATGAAAATAGAAATACCCAACAACTTTCACACAGAATAGATCATTTCTTCTCTCCAAACTTTCTTTTCCCATTTCAGTGTCTATCTGATGACATTTGAACTTTCCAGATGGAGGTAAACAAAATAGCACTCAGTGTTTTTTTCTACTGTCATTCCTGTTCAAAGTCAGTCTAAATCAGAGTTTCTTCAAGGAATCTTTCATTTTATACAAATTGACGCCAGGAGAAATTTAAGTAGGTTTTCAGTCATTCGTTGATCAATAATTTCCGTTTGTGACATGTTAATGCATTCCCTGGGGCTTTATATGAGTGAGAAATGTGACAAATGGTTTGTTGGTGCCAGACCTGCTTGTACCTCTTTTATTTGCACGTACAGGCCTATAAATTCAAAAGAAGTCCCATCAGCTTCAATTCCGTGCTCATTCTAAAGAAGGCTGTCAGACTCTGAATCGCGATGTGTCAGTTTTTATTACGGCTAATAAGGCAAAATATGCTTGTCCTTAAAAGGCTGTTTTGAACTTTATGCATTTATTTATTTATTGCTGCTGGGAGCAATTGTAGTGATCTCAGAGCTACTGGTAAGCAATGTGTACTGCCCAGAAAAGCTCTACCAGCACGGAGACATAGTCAGTGCATCCCAGCTGTTGGTCCAGGATCACACAGAGCAACCTTTGGAAGGTTCTTGAGGGTAGGGGATGGGATTTGCATTCAAGTTCACAGTGCAAAAAGGAAAATGAGAATCACGTACGTGGAGAGCAATTTGTGGTACAGGGTATAAATGATTCACAACAATGAGATTTTGTGAGATAGATGTTTTTGTACTCACTATCAGTTATGGCGTGGGTGAAGCTTTAGTTTAATAATATCCCCTCCTATGGGCAGGCTTGGTGTGTTGTGCACCAACTTGATCCGGGACGAAAAGGGCTTCTTGTGGCAGCTGCCACCTGAGGTCTCTGTGGAAGTAAGGGCAGATAGAGATAGCAGATGGCACAGTTAAGGATGGGAGCACTTTTCTGCAGCAGAGGCTGCACTAGAAGTGGAAATCTTTTATCTCTGTCACTAGCGTGTAAAACAATACCTCTCCTCGGGACTTTACTGGAGACTGTTAGAATTTTACAGCATTTTCTCCTGTATCTCTAGGCATGATGTGGGGTGTGGCTATTAGTTTTTAAGGCATCCATAAATTAGAACTAAGGCTGTGAATAATTTGCAAATGGCAATAATTTTTTTGTGAGGCTATTCTTCCAGTAACGAAGGCTCATTATTTTGCTAAGTGTTTTTTGGTCGATGGATATTTTATGGCTCACGTTGTGTCAGTCATTATGTACAGGCTCTGTACTCTCTCTAGAGTTGTCAGCAGTTGCACAAAAGGCCATTGTCGTACTGCAAATAGCATATGATTCATTTTTTTGTGGGTGTCAAAAAATAAAATTGTAATTATTGCTTTGAACTTTTTTTTATAAAAGTTGATGTTTTTCTCCCAGAGGAATGCTCATTATTTTTTACGTGAATCTGTAGAAGTGAAATCCTCCCTAAGTCTATCTATCATTGAAACGCTTGCCTAATGTAGTGCAGTACAGACCTAATTGTGTTAGGCACTGTACAGCTTCAGAGCAGATCTTTAGGGTGGGGATCCATCCATTATCCAAATACAGAAGTGTGAAAGGTTGAGGAAGACACACGGAAGTGAAATGATGTGTGCTAAGATCTGATCAAAGATGGAACAGAAATGAATGACCTCTGCTTTTTTTTTTTTTACTGAATGTTTTCTTTGGCTGTACCATCACCCCTGTATCTTACATCCGGCAAAATTGTCTTCATCAGATTTTGTACTGCTTCCCAAAATGTCACTGAAACACTGCAGGCGGTGCATTTTGCAGCAGCTAAAACAACAGCAACAAAGCCCTTCTGTTATTCAGCAGTTACACAGTGGCTTCTGTCTCTGATTCTTAATAGTAGGTTTTACTAGTGTTCTGATTTGATTTATATAGGAAAATAAGGCACTCTGCACATACAGACAGAGGTCATAGAATTGAATGTTGTCATTAGACTTAGAAACCAGCCCATTGGATTTCCACCTTGCTGCCTTAACCAGCAGCTGTGCTGCCTTGCCAAGCCTGTTGGTAGCTCTGCTTCCTGGTAATAAATTATCCCAGGTCATAAAGTCTGAGCCCAAATCTCAGATTGCCACAATGTTAGTTTATTTGGGTGGATGAGAAGATTACTGCAGCACTCATTGAAATCTCTCATTTGGCGAAGGGGATTTTGTGCTTGGCTGAGGGCAAGAGTATATCAACAGAGAACATTTGTCAAAGTCTCACCTTACGGACTTTGATTATTAGAGAAAAAACGAAAAGTTTGGATTCAGCTCTTCTGTTTCTTGAGCTCTTTGCTGTGAATCTGGAATTTCTTGATTTGGGGCCATTGAAATTTTCAAGCTATCCAAATGAAAGATTGGATTGCCAGAGAGCACCTTGACTGTAGCTTTTCTTCTTGTACATCTTCTTCCCCAGCTGTGCTTGCACTGTGCTTGAGTTTTCCAAGGCCTCTGTAGTGTGTGTGATTGTTGATTTTGGATGCGGATGAAAGATCTACTTTTTTCTGTATCCATGCTTTTCAGTCCTTTACAAAATGTATATACATATATATCACGTAAACAGAAACCAAACCAAACCAAAACCAACACCAAAAGCAGTTTTGTGTGAGAAAGTTGCTGGTATCTGTTAACTTAAAAAAACAAACAAACAAACAAAAAAAAACAACCCAAAAAACTAAAATGTATGGCTGTCCACTGGACAGAATTGATCAGAATGTTTACCTGGCTCATCTGAGTGCCTGTCAAACTGCTGTGGCATGGAACTGGGAAGTCGATAGGTTAGAAGTGAGCAAGGCTTTTCAAACGCAATGTTCTGTGAACTGCAAGAGGCCGGTAGACAAATACATTTGTAGCATGACTTGGCAGCTGCAGCAGGACTCTGAATGTCAAGAAGGCTGCATTTGATTAAAAATTATTATGCCTAGTTGCTGACACATAGATTTTTCCCCCCCGGATCTTGGTATTTTCTTCAGCTTTTTCTGTGAGTGTCTGCGCACACATAAAGCAGATCCCTTAAACAGAATTGAATCAAATAACTCTCATAATGTTTTTTCTTATTGCTAACATTTGTCACCTTGATGCATCTGTAAAGAGATGAGTTGAGACACGATGTGCTGTAAAATAACTGCTTGATGAATCAAAACACGAGTTCAACATCCAGTGCCATGGTTAATATGATGCAAGCTTCAGGGTTAACAAACTCATAAATTGCCTTAGTATAGATTTCCCTCCTAAAACTCAGCCAATCCTTCCCTCTTAGCAGCGTAATTGTCCTTGTTGCTGTATTGCTAGTTGAGATGATGTGCTAACAAGCCTAATTCATCTAGGCTCTGAACACCAGGTTTTCTTAACACCTTGCCACTTTCCAAAGCTTGTACCACAAGACACAGGGTTCCTGGGTATAGGTTGGCACAAAGTTGGTAGGGACCATGCAGGCTAATGCCAGCTGAGAATTTGATCTTTTGTAGGAGACTTTTGTATTCAATGTGCCTTTGGGGATGTAGATATCTGGGGCTGTACGTGGTAGGAGAGCCTCATGGCTGCTTGAAGGGTAAATGTGATTTTGTGCAGAGTGACTCTTTTATTGCAATGTTATAAAACAATAAAAGCAAAGTTGTATTTTTATTTTTAAAGTTATCTAATTAAGGCGGTTATAGCTGGCCATGAATCTATTTGTATTTATACCCTGTAATTTAGATCTCCTTTCTTTTCTGTTACCTAACAACTAGCATAAAATAGCTAGTTTGAGTTCTTAGGAGGAACTGTTTTGTTTCTGGCTTCTAAAGGAATCACTGACTTTTCTAAGGAAACTGCTTTAACTGAAAGAGCTCAGCAGATGTTTTGTATTCTTTCTTTTTTCCCTTGTCTGTGTATAGGCTCCTTCATGATGGTGAACAGCTCTGGACGGGCATCTGGGCAGAAAGCTCACTTACTTTTGCCCACGTTGAAGGAAAATGACACACATTGCATCGACTTCCATTATTACTTATCCAGCAGAGATCGCTCGAGTCCTGGCTCTCTGAATGTCTACGTGAAAGTGAACGGAGGACCACAGGGCAATCCCATATGGAATGTCTCAGGGGTTGTTACAGAAGGATGGGTGAAGGCAGAACTTGCCATCAGTACGTTCTGGCCACATTTTTATCAGGTATGAGTTTGCAACATTTATCTCACATTTTCCACTGAACATCTGGCTGAGCGTGAGCTATGCGCTGCTGTTAGCATTAAGTCTTCTGAAAATTAAATACAGTGTTTTTCCCCACATCTTTTTGGTATCAAAATGAGTTTTCATATAGCAGTTTTATAGCAAGAGATGATAGAGACCTCTTGACGTAATTCTCGCCCTTTTTCTTCAGATGTTCTCAGGTCACAGAGAAAAAGCTGGACAGATGAAGTAATTTATTGGAAAGTTAGAACCCATTTGTATGTCATGAAATATGCATATAAACAGACTTGGATTGGCACTTCCCATGCACACAATGGACTCACATACTTCTTCTTAAGCGGTGAACACATGAGGACTCTTATCTTCAAATTCTTATCTTTTTATATTCAAGGAAAAAAAAAAAATGCCTGGGAGGTAATTGCACCCTACTCCTTACAAGAAAATGAGAAATATAGATTATAGTTAAAAAAAAAAAAAAAAGCATGAGTGAGATGGGAATTACAGTAAAAGAAACTATGAAAAGGCAATGAATGCTCTACGGATAGAAAACAGTAGGAAGAAAAGCTTTTTTTTTTTTTTTTTTTTTTTATAACTGGGTAGTAGGTCTATAGAATCTGAGCTAAAGTAGAACACTTTAATGTTCTGCCTCCTAAAAGGAGCAGAGGATTTCAGCAGAATAGATAAGAACGCACTGTACAAGGTGAAAGGGAATATGGGATAAAGAGATGCAAATGCACTGAAAGTGGTGTTTTAAGGGCTGTGCACAACTTGTCACTTGCTCTGAAATCGTATTAAAGTGATCGATACTACTTTCATATTAACATCAACATCAATCAGAATCTGCTTCGTAGAGGTGCTGTACAGAGATAACAGAAATGATCTTTCACCCAGGTAATCAGTGCTTGAAAAACCTGGAAAAGACAGTCTGATCTCAAACGAAGAGATCCAGCTGTTAGATGTACCAATACCAGACTTCCTGAACGTTATTACATCTTTTGCAAGTCTTTTTAGAGGTCAGGTTTGCTTTTCCTGAGAAAGAAAATCCTTTAAATCAAAGAAGAATTTTGCACTGCTGCGCAAAAATGAAGAGCCTAAAGGCAGCAGTGACTCCCTGGGAGTGGTTCCTGCCCACAAAATGCAAACACTCTCTTTTTCTCTCCCTCTCCTCAGCCTTACCTTTTTGATGGGTAAGGTTCCAGCTCCCTTCTTCTAAAGTACGGCTTTTAAAATGCGAGGGTCTTTCCCACAGGTTGTGGGGGATCTGACAGGCTGTTCTGTCATTGATCCCTAATTTTGTACACCAGTTTCTGCAATCTAGTGACTCTCTACATTTAATTAAGTTAAAAAAAGAAAAAAAAAAAAAAAGACGAAAGAAAGCTTTAAGCTCTCAAAATCGAGGAGGAAATACAATCACAGAATTTTATCAAAATTATTGTTCTTTGCCATCGTAACACTTGTGGCTAAAGGAGTCCAGAGGTGGCAGGGTGATAAAAGCTTGTGTGTACCAGTGCCTAGGGAATGTCTCCTTTTACACTCACAATCTAGATTATACTGTAAGAGTGTTATTTGTCAGCTTTAAATCAAAACTGCATGCTTGGAGAACAATTTGTGCCCAAGAGGCCTGAAAGCATGTTCCGTATTTCAAAAGCACAAGGTAACGCAGGAAAAAAAAAAAAGTATTTCTCCTAAATAATGAAATCGGTGTCAGGCAAAATGTGGATTATTCTCTTAATGCACGACAATCGCGCCGTCAGGAATTGCTGTGTGCATTGAAAATTCTGTCAGGCATAAAAATCTGAAGCCATTTGCCCTGGGTGTGAGGTTTTGACAAGTACTTGGAGCTCTGGAGATGGGAGTAGTGGCAAACCAGTGCCAGGACTATTGCCACAGGGTCGTGGTTTGGGTCTGGCAGTTCTGCACAAGGGTTGTGTGAGTCACCCTGTCAACGGTTTACGGGCTGGTTTGGCCCAGTTCCGTGACCAGCGGGGCGGAGGGATCCGCAGATCCGCGCCTCCGGAAAAAAGGGAACAGGGGACCCCAAAATAATTAAAAACAGCGGTTGTTTCTGAGGAGAAACAAACTAATTTACTAAATATACTATCAGAATGCAAGATAACACACTATAATACAATATAATTAAATTTGAAGCTAATAAATCAAATATAATGAGAGAGAGAATGTCCGAAAGTTGGGTAGGCCTCACCACAACGCGGAGAGCTGAGGTGAGATGCGCAGTCCAGTTGAGCAGCAGGGAGAAAAAGCACATCAGGTGACCTTGCCAGGAGTATCTCGAGACTCTCTGTGACCGCAAAGTCCCCTGGGGAATGTAGTTCTTCTTCTCTTCCAGGCAGGTACCACAGAACCACAGAATCACAGAATTGCCAGGGTTGGAAGGGACCTCAAGGATCATGAATCTCCAACCCCCCTGCCACACGCAGGGCCACCAACCATTCCACCTAATGCTAGACCAGGCTGCCCAGGGCCCCATCCAATCTGGCCTTGAACACCTCCAGGGATGGGGCATCCACAACCTCTCTGGGCAGCCTGTTCCAGCACCTCACCACTCTCTCCATAAAGAATTTCCCCCTGACGTCCAACCTAAATCTCCCTTCCCTCAGCTTAAAACCATTTCCCCTTGTCCTGCTGTCACTCACCCTTTCAAAGAGTTGATTCCCCTCCTCTTTGTAGGCTCCCTTTAGGTACTGACAGGCTGCAGTGAGGTCACCCCGCAGCCTTCTTTTCTCCAGGCTGAACAAGCCCAGCTCCCTCAGCCTGTCCTCATAGGGGAGGTGCTCCAGTCCCCTGATCATCTTCGTGGCTCCTCTGGACCCTCTCCAACAGCTCCCTGTCTTTCTTGTACTGGGGGCTTGTACCCAGAGCTTGAGCATTAAGTTAAACTCCCACTGCCCCACATGATGTTATGATGTGGAATACCGAAAACCAAAAATCACAAAACCATGACACACCCACATCCAGAAGCACTCTGCTGAGGTATTAACGTGAGGGCAGTGGAGGTTTATCAGCTCTGCCCAAGAGTTAGTCGTGCCTTGATTCCCAGTCTGCGTGCGTGTTTGGTGTAGCGAGTAAAAGCTGTAATAGCTCTTGGAGAAAGGTAAGATGTGTTCTCTTGAATTACTGCGTGCCGTAAGGATGAACTCAGTCCCAGAATGCACCAAGAGCAGCACTACAGTCTGCCAGGAAGGGGTGTTTTGATGTACAGCAAGGAATGGTATTGATCCATGCCTGAAGAAAACTGTCGTACCACAACAGATGAGCCAGGCTACATTGCTAACACAGACATTGCTGGTAGATAGCAGCAGTGAAATGTGGGCTTGTTTATGGGTGAGTAAACATGAGATGACTTGGTGTTTGCAGTTCTCAGGAGCATTTAAGAATGTTGAAGAGCAAAGCTTTGCATTTGCCATTTATATTAATTTCTGAGAACTTCCAAAAACGTAAACTATTAAACACCTGTTCCTCAACCATTTTATTACATTTTCAACTGAAGTTAAAAGGATGTAAAAGAAATTCAGTGTGAAATTTGCCAAACTGTGCCACCTATAAGCATGGATTTCTGCCTGTTCCTCCCTGCTGGATCTCAGTACCCTGTATCTAGAAAACCCAGGTGCTTCTGCTCTGCTCACTTTGACAGAGCTGTGGTACAAAACTGCATAAAAGGGCAGCAGTGTGAAAATCTGAACTGGGAAATAAAGAGATCTGAGTATAGAGTGAAACAGGTAATAAAATACTCTGTCTGAACAAAACAGAATTGAGAGGGACCCCTCCACTCTTGTCAGTGATTTTGGCACCAGTGTGAATATTAAAGCCATAGATTTAATCCATAGGGGCTGACACAGTTGCCAGTGACTCTAGGTTGAGGTCATTTTGTGCTCTATTAAAGACATTGAACATGTCAGTAATTAACAGAAGACAGCTCACTATGTGTGTGCTTTTACCGCAAAGATGTGGGGAATTTTTCTTTCCAAGTTCTTGGCTTTCAGGAAATTGATGTAGCAATTCAGCAAAGCTTATCTTCTCACTAATGCATAACCAAAGTAAGGTTTTGTAGCTGTAAAGGTGCAGTTTAATCCTAGTCTGAAGGGAGTCACAGTAGTTGCTGTGTGACCTTACCAGTAAGTGCCATTTTTATCATGAATGAGTTTTCATTTATCAAATACATTGTAATTTCCATACTAAGGACATGCATTATATTCCTTGTTTATACAGTCTCTAGAAAGTATTGAAACTCTTGAACACAGGAAACATTTGTTGATGGTTTGATCATCTTCCAGATATTTGCTTCTTTCTCCTATTCCTTGGACAACCTATTTTCTGCCCACCTTCATCTGCTGCAGAACTCTGTTTCTTTCTATTGCTAGCACCTGAGCTTTTCTTAGTTTGTCTTTTCCCCTTTATTTTTGTATTCTACCTGTTTTTATCATGACATTTTTCTAAAGGGCTTCTTTCAGGAGTGCTCCCAGTTGGGATGCTTTGAACTGAGGGAGCAGATCTTAAGATGTCATGGGAATATAAGTAGAAACTAAATTATGGAAGCCCAAATACAAAGCAAAATGATTAATGGCAACCTGATTATGAAGTACATGTTGCTTTACTTCTGTAGCCTGAGCATGTGGTGATCAGCATTCAGAAAGTTGAATCTTTTGCTGTGTTAAATCTTCTGATGGAGGAGATGAAGGAAAGGCTCAACAGTGACAGGCTAGGAATGCCAGCTTTTATTTAAAGTGGAAATAGCAGTGTTGAAGACTGGCTTGAAACAGTTAACAAACTTTGTGGTGTTCCACTGATGATTTTGGTAGTCATGAATTATCCTGCAAAAAGAATAGCTGCACTTCAGTGCTGCTGCAGTAGTAATAACTCTGCCAGCTGAACACATTAATTAGCTCTGTCCTTGAAAGCACTACTGCAAACTCATCTGAAAATCATAGGATCATAGAATGAATTGGAAGGAACCTTTAGGATCACCTAGTTCAACTCCCCGCTATAGGCAGGACATCTCCCACTAGACCATGTTGCTCAAAGCCCCAAGTTAGAGTGTGGCTGTCGCAGTAGTAAGAGAAAACAAAGCTGGGACATCTCTTTCAAATGCTGGGGACAGCATTCATTTCATTTCTACACAGAGTTGAGCATAGCTCTTCATTCCTTTCCTTTGAGAAGAGCATCACTAACTCGAGAGATGACATTACCATATTCAATGTTAAATGATCAGTCTGCATTTTTCTTTTTTCCTTTCCAACTCAACATTGCCAAATTCCCTGTTTCTTATGTCCTGCTATCTTTTAACTGTTGTTTGAGTAAACTTCACAATATTTAATACTGTTTTTCTCCTGAATTTTATTTTATTTATTCGATAATAGTGAAATTAGTTTGAATTTTATCAGTCTTCTAGGGTCCCCTTGCTTGCCCCGAACGCTTTGCACATAGTCTGTGCATTGTACCAACAGGACACTTCAGAAGTAATTACACATACATGTAATCAGTCTCAAATCAGTGGGACACTTTCATTGTCTAAATACGTAAATAAAATAGGACTAAGTAGAGTACCATTAACACAGAAAAATATTATATTTTTACATACTCAAAAACTCTCTTCTGGTTCAATCCAGGGAAAGGCAGGAGCAACTTTGTTATTTCTGGGAGAATATTATTTCAGTCCAGTCATTAGAATCCAGGTCATCTCTTGCTCTTTTATTGCTTTCTGATATTGCAGTGGCATGCATGTGATAATGCAAAAGGTTTTCTCCAAAAGAATCCATGCAGTGTTATTGATTTAATGAAATAAAATTATCTCACGAGTGGCATTCTACAGCTTTCTGAGGCATGCTAATTGCAATAAGATGCCAAATGATTCCACATCTGATGTTCTCAGAATGGTGCAAAGTGAATACAGAGTGTGTGTAAACACAGGGTATTTCTTGCTCTTCCAAATGGAAGTAGTGCATAGTTCTCACTAATCCCAATGAATGTTGCTCTAACTTTGTTTTCTGTATCAAATAGATTTTCAATCTTTGATATTCATTTTCATGCTGTATTGCATAGGTACCCCTTTGTTATTAATGATAAAATGCCTTGAATGTATCAGACATTGGAAAAAGAGTGGAATGTGGTGACTGGACAAATGACTAGTGCAGTTTTTCTTTTTAAGAAAACCTTTTCTTTGTATTTCAGGTGATATTTGAATCTGTCTCTGTGAAAGGACATCCAGGGTACATAGCTGTGGATGAAGTCAGAGTTCTTGCCCATCCATGCAGTGAGCATTCTTTGTTTTTCTAACCATCTCAATGTGTTATATACCAAGCTTTGCAGTCTTTATACCAGGCTTTGCAGTCTAAAGCTGTGAGTTACCCAATTCAGCCAACTCTAAAATCTCTTCTGTTTTGGTATCCCCCAAAAGAACTAAAGACAGTCAGCCTTGTGCAATTAAACAACTTGACAATTTGTGCAAAAGGCAAAGCTTCTCTGAGTCTGTCACTTGTGCCAGGATGTCTGTGGACATCCTGTAGAAGTGTCACAAGAATATAAAACTCTGTTTTGTTGTTTTGGAATTGTACTGCTGTAGGAGAGGATCTAAATGTTTCTGATAACGTCCTGTGAGGTTAACTTAAGAAAAGAAGACAAATTGGTTCGATATTTCTTTGGTAAAGGACATATCCCAAAGGTATCTCTCAAAAGAAATGTTAAACCCACTCAGATTCTGCATGAGTTATTTAAAAAATAAATCTCATTTAGACCTGCACAGAAATGAAAACTAGTGCAGGTTCATTACACTGTTCAAAAATACTTGTTCTGTTTCTTCTACCTTAGCTGCACTATGCCCAGCTTACATTTTTCCTGCTTAGAGACACCTTAAGCCTCCACATTTGTGTGTGGACTTCTTTGGTTTCTCTGTGCAACCACAGAGAGACTTGAGAACTTTTGTATCCCTATGTTGTGTATGGAGCATACAGACTTTTACAGATTTTTAACAGCTTTCATGTTCATTAATGAGTTCAGACATATCTCCTTCAAATATGTTATTTTTCTAAAAGTAATCTGTAATACATTTATGTCTTTTAATGCTTGAATTATTAGTTGTTATGTAGCATATTAAATTGCACTTTTGGGTGATACTTTGGTTTATTATATTTACATTTGTTTATTATTTTGATGCTGCAGTATTTCCAGGTAGCCTGATGTCATTTGAGAAGGTAGCCCACCACCCTGCCAGGTCAGAGCTTTAACAGCCCCTTTCACAGGTTCTTAGTTTCAGTAAGTGAGCAGCAGCTCGTCACAACAAAATTCTGTGGGACGTATCAATGGGATGAGAGTCACCCATTTTATTTCAAAGAATAGCAACCATTCGATGTGAGGAACATGGCTCTGCTCAAGTTTAACAGGACATTTCTGGTAACTGCAGTATGGTTAATTGCAGTTTAACTAAATTATATTTGTATTTACCATGTGCTCGTTGCTCAGGCCTTTGGGTGTATTTACTTCATTAAGAAATACTTACAATCTGTGTTGACCAGATGTTGCTGATAACTGGCAGCCTCCAAACAAATCCCCAATATGATGTGCATGCATTCCACAGCATGTTTGGTGATGACTGATCCCTGTACTGGGAAAGAGGCCACAAAACCAACTGTGAGGCAAAGACAAGAAGGTTATGGGATTAAAAAATATGTATCAGCCCCAAGCCTTTCTTCATGAAGTATTAAAACCGATGTTTAAATCTGTGTCTCCAAGTACATGCAGGTCCCTCTTGAAAATTAAGTGAGATCTTGGTGAGCCAAAGCTGAAATGACTCAAACCATACCCAGTGCATTTAGAATCAGTTGGCAACCTGCATTGTGCACAGGTCCCAGTGAACTACAAGTTCTCTGTAGTCTTACTGTAAATACTTTGTCTGATTCCTAATGTTGTCTTTGCTGTTCAGCAGTGACAGCCACCAGGGTAGATGTCAGCAGTGACGTTGTACAGATTTACTTTGCCCCTTGAGTTCATTTTACAATTGTTAAAAATCAAAGCACAGGAATGAGGAAGCTGCTGATTGAGCCTGAATGTCACTTGAAATTATTGGTGTTATTTTTAAATTTCTCCCTCACCTACACAAATCGTAGTATAGCAAACAATCTTAACAAGCACGTGTCTTTTGTTTTGTTTTGTTTGTTTTCTTATTAATCTGGGAAATACCCCTGATGAGACAATGATGTGGAAACACAAAGGTCTAGATAGTATTGCCTTTTTTAATTCTGTGAAGGAATGCACAGAGAATCAGTTTTCGCTGTGCTAAAGGCTCACTGGCTCTGTATGCACAAGCACTTGCAGTTGTAGGGCAGTCCAGTGCTCTGGAAGTTGGGCAGAGCTGAGCTCTGGGATTTGGAGCTGGTGTGGCTGCGTGTACCTGGGCTGCAGAGCTTCTGATTTGGAGCTCATTCATATCTGCACGCAGGCAGAAGTCACCCCTAGTAGCCTGCAAGCAGCACATAGAACTTGCTGCCTGTCACCCAAAGGTGGTTTTCCAGTTGGCTTTGACACACAGTACTGACCCCCAGAAGGCACAATAGTACAGAATCACTGCACTTCAATTTGCTAGAGTTGTCAGCAAACTGGGCATGTGAGAATGTTGTACCAAGTGTTTTGTCTACAGGATGTAGATAAAAACCTCTGACATAGCATGTAGGCAAACTGTTCATGTGCTTGTAGTAGACAGCCATGTATTTGCCAAGCTTCCTGCACTCACATGCCTACATCCTTCTGAAGCTATTTAATTCCAGGAAAAAAAATGTAGGTTAGTATGTGCTCTGAAAATATGCAATTCTTTGGCTATTTATACTCAGAAATGTAAAGATGAAGTTGAAAAATGCTGACCTTTACTGGATTACAAAGCTGTTGTGTGTCCTACTAAGAGTATCTGGATGGTGCACAAACTTTTTTCTGAAGCACAAAGCTCATTTTGAAGTGTCAGATTCACTACTATTTTTAAAATTATTTTCTTATAATTTTTTTGCAGAGGTAAAGAAATGATACTTAGTGAAAAAGCTAATCAGGTGGTCTTCCTCTGCTGTCACCAGATATATTGGTGACATTAGCATTTTGATGTCAGTGCTTTAGTATTGAGCTAATACTGAATTTACTGTCAGTGAAAAACAGATATTGGTGTTGTTAATCAATGCAGCAATACAACACTTATCAACACTTACATCAATATTTCATTTAATATCGATGATTTGATATCAATGGCATTGTTATTCCACAATTACAGGAAGTATTTGATAGTCAATGAAATTAAGAGGAGAAAATTCTTTACAAGAACTTGTTTTGGCCAGTCATGCTTGGCAACCTCAAACATTTGATTGCATTTTGCCCTTTGTAGAACCAGAGTTTTCTAAAGAAAAAAATGTACTCAGTTACTCTTTATAGAAGAGAGTAACGAATTGTCTTGGTGTTGTGATCTAATAGTAAGTGTATGTTTTCAGGTGTGCTTGGGGGCTTGTATTGGCATGGCCTGTTCTCTGTAAGATCACCTTGCTCTGCAGCAAATAGTTAAATGCTGAAGCACAGCTTTATGTTGCTAAATCACTTTGTGAGGAACAGGATGATTTGCTAGGTGCTGATATCTGTGTCGGTGTAACACGATTGCTGCCTTGCTCTACCCTTCCTATTCTTTGCATCTCTTGTTAGGAAAAGCACCTCATTTCTTACGGCTTCAGAATGTGGAGGTTAATGTGGGACAGAACGCGACATTCCAGTGCATTGCTGGGGGAAAGTGGTCCCAGCATGACAAACTCTGGCTCCAGGTAAAGTGATGCAATTTTTTTTCAGGTAAAATAAGTAGACAGAGGACAACTGGGTGGTGGGGCAAATGCTTATCATCAAAATCCTTTGAGAACTGCCTTAAATTGTTTCCAGATCAGAGTTCAAGATGATAAAATGCAGAATTGTGGTATAGAAGATGGAAAAAGTGGCCAGTTACAGCAAAATGTTAGTTCCAAACATAGGTCTGCACACCTGTAAGCACTCATTCATAAAAAAAGATGGAACAGGTGCAATAATCCCTCCCTTCTGCTTATTTTTTGGTATACTTTCCTTTTGCCCTCCAAAAATATTGTTGACAAAGGCTGGGGAAAGGGTGTTGAGATGAAAACATTCCCTAAGATATGTTAAAAAAAAGACAAAACCAGTTTGTACTTATTTGTTTCTTCCTCCCAGTTTCCTTTGGCTGCATTGATAGCAGATTGTTCCTCTGATTGCTCACGAAATGACCTTCTCCTTGTTCTTCTCTTTGTGTCTATTTTCATCCTACTGGTTGTTCAAAGACTCTTTTTTGCTATTCACATAGTAACAAGCTTAGCTGATTTTCAGTTCTGGAGTTAGAAGTGGAGCATTTAGCAAACTAGAAGGGTGGAGTGCTGCTTCCCAGTGAAGGACAAAGTTATTATTACTTGTGCCCTTTCAAGTGCTTGGCTCTGTGGAGTCCCAGCATTGCCATGTTCTATACTAGAGTTCTTCGAGAGACTTTTAAGATAGTTGAGCTCTGTGCATTGTCTAAGCTGCTACACCATGAAACACTGATGTCCCAAGCAAGGACTCTGTTCCTGTACCTATTGTGTATGGCCACAGAGCTGACATCCATTTTCAAAGTAATTAAACCAGTCAACTCATAGTTCAGACCAGTGATGAAGGGCCTCTATCAGCAACAGTGTTCTTTAAGGACTCTGCATACAGTCGAATTTAAACGTAATTTTTTTTCCTAATGTTATGTTATGAGGGCAGAATTCTGTTCCTTTTGTTCTAGTGCCTAATTAAATGAACAAACGGAAAGCTTAAAAAAACAAACAAAAGCAGAAGAAATCTTGCATCATCATCATCTGTGGCAGACCCTTGTCATAGTTGCTGTCGTATTGGGGTTGAATAACTTTTTAATAAACTTAAAAAATAACAATTTGGTATCTAGGCTAAATACTCAGGCAAGAATCAGTTTACTAATGGTATAAATGAAAATCAATTTTGGGAAAAAGAGAAATGTGTTGGTTAGAGATGTGCTTGACATTATGTAAAAATAACAGTCATTTTAACTGTACTTTGTCAAAGCTGTTATCCAAAAATTTACCTTCTAGTCTGAAAGTTATTGGCCTATGTTGTACTTTTAGCATTAATAGAAATATATTTTGGCTTATTTTATATCTTTTTTGAGTTCTTTCTGTGAAGTCTTTCCACGGAAGGATTAGATGTGTGTGAAAACTTCTGATCTGAAGCACTGTGAACCTTTTTCCAAGAGAAGAAGGGATTTGGGAGGAAATCATCATTCCTAGTGGGAGCCTGTTTTCCATTCTTTTAAACTGAAGGATTTAATGAAAATAGCCTTGGAAATACCTCCCAAAATTGATTAATGGAAACTGGCAGAATGGTTCTGTGTTTTCCTTTGAGTCTCCTAATAAAATAGACCAAATGAGCAAGTTCAGGTGTTTATGCTGATTTCTAGTTAATTCATCACCTGTCACTTTTCCAGTTGGGAAAATGTTGCCTAGCATTGGTGGAGAGAGGTTTATTGAGGAATGCTGGACACATCAAGTTTTCTGTTCATCCAACTAATATATTTAAATTGTTCTGGAAACAAAATTTTATGTCTGAAAATGACAGGTTTATAAAATCTGTTCATTTATAGCATTTTCACAGGAGTACAAAATGCATTCATTTGTAGTATTTTCATGTCCTAGCTTAGCTTCTGGGTATACCCTGTACAGATATTCTGAGCTGTCACTCTCCAGCCTTTTCAGTATACATAACACATCAAATGCACAAAAGTATATCAGAATTTAAGTAGATACAAAAACTTAAACAAATATATAAGAACATTTAAGCCCACTAGTTCATAAAACACAGCGTGCCTGTAAATTTTTCAGGGATATTACTAGCTGTCTTTTCCTGAAAAATGGTGCTTGCACGAAATCTAACCTAGCCGAAGGTCTGAGCAATTTTAAGAGTAACAAAGAACGAATAATTTGTATGCCTCTGTGACGTGTTTCGTTTTCATCTGTCTTCACAGCAGTGGAATGGGAGGGACACAGCTTTAATGGTCACTCGAGTCGTCAACCACAGGCGTTTCTCTGCTACGGTCAGCGTTGCTGACACTTCGCAGCGCAGTATCAGCAAATACCGCTGTGTCATTCGTTCAGATGGTGGGTCTGGAGTTTCAAATTATGCGGAATTAATAGTGAAAGGTAGGTTGTATTAAAACAGCAAGTTTGTGTTAGATGAACGTTTCCTCCCGTGTCAACTGTGTATAAAATTTGACACCCTGTTGGGTGGGCCTTTCTCTTTCAATCATATTAGATTCAAGGGGGAGAAATGGGTAAAAGTGACATGAATTTCAATCATTTTTTAAAACAAGTATTTGAATCAAAACTTCATCTGAATACAGCCCTCTTCACGAGCTCTTGAAGTAACGTATGGTAGCTATGGATATTTCTAATGCAGCAGAACAGTTTAACTGTCAGTCAGCTTAATCTGGCTTGTTTTACATTTCATTGGACATAAATAATTCTGTAATAGTGTTGCATGTCAGAAGAGTCTGCTCAAGGTTGTTGGGTGTAGATGATCTGGAATGATTAAGTTCTTTACAGAGAGAGCGGTGAGGTGCTGGAACAGCTGCCCAGAGAGGCTGTGGATGCCCCGTCCATCCCTGGAGGTGTTCAAGGGCAGGTTGGATGGAGCCCTGGGCAGCCTGGGCTGGTATTAAATGGGGAGATTGGTGGCCCTGCGTGTGGCAGGGGGTTGGAGCTTCATGATCCTTGAGGTCCCTTCCAACCCTGGCCATTCTGTGATTCTGTGATTCTGCTGATGTCCTGAAGCACACAGTAGGGATATCAGTAGCTCTTGATGGAAGCTGGAGGTTTCAGCTCTCTTATTCACTGTGATTCAGGATGTGATGCTGTGCCTGACACATGCAAGGTGGTATTTGCTTAAGAATATCCATGATGCATGGAGTGAATTGCTATTTACTACGCTGCTTTATTAATGTTACCCAAGCTGCACCACAGGGATGCTCACTGCATCTTAGGAGAAGAAACCAGAAGGTGACTGTCTCCCTTGAGGCTGTTTCAACCTCTACTGAAGGTGGTAGTGATGTGGGTGGAAGGAATTTGCAATATGGATCTTCTCACGGAATATAATTTTATTGATTGAAATGTTTTTGTTTTTTATGGAAATTGAGGACTGTTGGAGGAATGAGATCACTTGCTTCCACTGTATTGCTTTTTTACCAACTTTTTCTGTCACTTAGTGCTAGTGGAAGTACCTTCACAATGCCATAAATATCCAATGTTGTAGATATTCAGACTGCGCTGATTACGAAGAGAATGTTCAGATTAGTTGCTAAGTGCTTTTAATTCCTGCCAAATAATCTAGTATCTTATTTGTTGGAGGAGTAAACTCGTGAGTAAAATGAAATTGAGTTGCCAAGAGCGGCATATTAGTGCCATATGATTGTTAAGTAGAGGGAAGGCAGTCTTCCAGAGCAACCAGTATCAGAATATGCAGAGTTGGGCATGTGCCTGACACTTCCATGTTTAACAATATGAGGAGGAGAAAAATAGAAGAGTGAGGTGTAAATGTGAATGGCTGGACATCCAACATGAGGGACACTGATAGACTCAATGCTGAATTACCCAGGCAGGCACCTAGCCAGAAAAGCTTGAGGAGAGTAGTATTGTTATGGGAAGGCACACTCCTCTGCTCCGTGCTTCTGTATAGTAAGCAAGCAAAGTGAAGTGGTTCATTTGAGGTTAGCTTGATGCAGCACTGTGAAACACTGGGATTGCATGGATGAGTACTTCTAGCCTGGCTAATTTTAGTGTGGATAATAGCAAATTCGTAACGCATATATACAGGCTGAAATGAAAGCAAATTGGAATTGTTTAATTCTGAAGAGATGTTTATTGAATTGCAGTAATGTACTTGGGTATACATTAAATTAGTCTGTAATTGAAGTTCTGCTCAATTGATAGTCCTGTCCCTAAACCTACTAAATCCAAGCTAATACTCTGCCTCACATGCTTTCTCCCAGTTAGCTGAACATAAAATCATGTGGGATTTTTTCAACAAAGGTCAAAGTTGAAAAAACTATCTGTATATCTTTCTCATGTAAAGATCTGTTTGCTTCCCATACCCGTAAGATATTTTATTACAGTAATGAGAAAATGATTTACATTTCTTGATGTTGCATAATTTAGTAGATACAGAATGAGGAATTTTTATTTGAAATACATTTACTACTTCAGCACTTGAAATTGGAACAGTAGGTACTTCTTTCAGCAAATAAATCTGTGTTATTAAACACAAGCCAGCCCCCCTCAGTTGTCATACATGACTGTGTGGACTTTACCTTTGTAATACTGTGAATGCATGAAAACAGCCTCTATAGAGCTGTTCACTGTCTGTGCTGATACCTTTCTGTAACTGATTCTGTTGCACGACTGTATAAGTGACAGTAAATTTATTCTTCTCTTTGCACTTCAGAATCATAATCATAAAGCCTGAAAAACCCATCATTTCCTTCTGCCCACCTTACCATCCTTTGGTGCTCCCGTGGAAATAGCTCTGCTCTATTTCTTAACTTTCACAGTTGCTCATACAGTAATTTTGTGTAGGGCAGGCTTCAAAAAACCAAGAGCTTCTGCATCTTGCTATACTGATCACATACAGATGGGATGCTTCTTGTCTGTAATTTTCTTTTCAGTAAAAGCTGCACATCAGTGATTTGTATCCCGAAATAAATGTGTATTTTGCTTGTGTAAAGATGGTTTAAAATGCTATGAAGTTGGCCAGAATCTGAACACTTAAGATCTGTATTAATGATACAATTTGAATTTCCTTCCAGAAAACGTGTCACTTCATTTAGAAGTGTGAATAACGTTTTAAACTGTGTATGTGTTTGTGTGGCAAGTTGTTTGCAGTTTATTTTTCTGATCCATTTCAGGTAGTTTGAGTGCCCAAATTAATGAATGGTAGAAATTTGTAACTTATTTTTCATTAACCATTTTTATTTATTTATTTTTTTTGTAGTTTTGGCTCTCCAGCAAGTCCTTCGAGATTATCTTGTTGCTACCTGATGATTTTTGTGAGATCTGTTCTATTCTGCCACAACAGGAGTTGCAGTATGCAACAAAGCCCCTCTACAGACCTCTTAGGATATGTTCTTTTTCTCTTCAGTTTTGTCTTTGTTGATTTTTAAAGTGTTTGATTACTCAACACAGATGTAAGACAGTCTGTTCCTTAGCTGAGTGGCTTTCTGTCATCCTTGTGATATTTGGGACAGCTCATCTGTTTATCAGTCACATTTTTCTTGAGGTTTTCAGACATGAAGCTGATACTTTCAGTGATGCCAGAGGGAGAGGTGGATTTTTTTTCCCAGAGTTGCTTACTGTTTTTTCTCTAATTCTTTTCTGGTGTGATGCCTGTCAAAACAACAAATAATGAGAAATAATCATGCATTAAAACAAAATATCTATGACTATAAACTCCATGGTCTTTCACTTCATAGAAAGCAATTAGTGGGACATGGGAGAGGAGAAAGAGTCTTGAAACCTTTTTTTTTTTTGAATAATTATTATTATTTTCATCCTCAGTACATGTATAATTCTGTACCCTAGGATATTGATATGAAATGTACTCATTAAACGTCTCGTAATGTCATTGCCATCACAGGATAATATAGCAACTATTGCCATAGTGGTACTCAGACCCCCGGGCTGGGGGTACTGATAAGAAAAGTAGCACTGTTGCAGTTATCTTCTTTTGCCTGGGAGTAGCTGGAAGATCCTAGCCTGGCCCCTCACTTGGAGCTATTTAGGAGAGAAGCTCATCTATGGTCAGAAATAAATGCCTTTTTGATTTCACTGTTACAATAGTTTTTATAGTACACAGAAGTTCAGATGGGAATTTTCGTGCCTCACAGTTGTTAATCTGTCTCATCCAGGTTGCAAAAGTTGCTGAGTAGATTTGAATTCATCTGCCACAGTAATACGCATTAATCAAGGTCCTCCAAGTTATCACGTTGTGAACAGGAAAGCATCTCTTGTTGGCACTGGCAGCAGTATCAGTAAAGCTGTACTGGGGAGGGCTTTCCTCAGGCTTCATGCTCTCACTCTCTCATGTTCTCTCTCTGCCTTTTTACAGAACTGAATTGTCTGCAGTATTGATGTGTGCTGCACCATGAGAAGTTAAGTGTAGATTTGATCAGATGTGTGTTAATGTTGCTCTTTTCAACCTTGGACCACCACAGAGTGGTATGTGTGTGTGTATGTGATCCATTTGTGAAGGCTATGAAATTACTGAACAAAAGGAACTGTCTCTGTGGTTGTGGGATGTCTGAACATTCCTTTATTCCTTTGCAGTCACAATTATGTAGGGAATGCAGTGCTCCATTCCCTGGTCTTTGCATCTGGCTAGTAATTACTTGAACTCTTCGCTCTGTTTTAATCATTTAGTTCAGTGTTGTCCAGTATCTATTGCTTTAACTCAGTTCTAATCATTGGGTGGCTGTGTGCTGAGAAAAGAGGAGATGAGATTTCGAACACTCATTCCCTCTCACTAAGAGCTTTTCCTTTGCTTCCTTTTCTTTCACTCGGGCTGAATAGCTTTTTGAGGAGGGGAGAGTGATGAGGACAAAGCCATTGTTTCATAGAAATAGGCAGTTAGAAAGAATGATACGTGTTCTTTCAAAAGAAAATATTTCCTTCTCCTTCTGTTTAACCTCCAAAATAGAACTGGAAATGAGGCCCTTCCTTGAGAGCTGACTGATAGATATACATGATATTATGGACTGGATCAATTTTTCAGAACTGCACAGTCTCGCAGTCACGTTGCCGTGTTTGTAGTCCTTGTTTTCAGTGTTTACATTAGCCAAGGAGGTGTAACTTAGGATAGGTATAAAGTTCTTAATGGAATACAAGATAAATACATTAACAAGTAAAGAAAGAATACAAAACAATCTTTTTGAAATGAAGGAACTTGAGTAAATATCCTGCTTTCTGAGTGCAGTATCTCCTGATGTATCTCAGGGACCTGCTGTTGTTGAGGTGCAGGGAGCAGACAGCTCATGTGAGCTGTGGTTCTGCTGGCTGAAAGCCATGGGGCAAGCAGTCCCCATCAGTCTTAGGCAGAGAGAGCTGTTACAGCTCGTAGCAGCGAGGAGGCTTCTCCCAGGGTTATCATCTCCTCTCTCTCAGGACTCTAGAAATAGCTAGGTATGATTAACTTACTAAAAGGCTTGTTTGTTTTTATTTTTGTTTCTTTAAATCTTCCTTCCCAACTTGAACTGAATAACTGCAAGATTCCCTGTGGGAAGAAGCTTTCTTGCTGCTTTTAAGTAAGATAATGTTGTGATTGGGTGAAAGAAGTAGCTAACAGTTGTCTTTTGTGCCCTGTCCTATATGCTCTTACCTGCCTCTGCCAAAGGGAGAAGAAATCTCCAAAGAGCAAAAATAATGAAAGAAAAAGCACCACTGGCTGGTAGACTTTCTCATCTTGCCAGACTCCCCTGGCATTCCTTGACTTTTCCATGAACTGTTCTTGTAGACCTGTATAGAAAAGAAGATAGCCTTATTCTTCTACCTGCTGTTTGAGAAGTGTCTCCCCGCATCAGCCAAATGTAAAGGAGAAAGTGGGAATCAAAGTAGATAAATGAGCTGTTTTGTCATAGCAGTTTCAATCTTAGTATGTTAAAGATGCCTAAATAATTTATATAAGGTTTTGGTCTTCAGACAAAAGATGTGGTCCAAAAATTGGTGGAAATAAAATGTTGTTTAATGGTTAGTATTCCAGTAAACATCTACCTATTAGCTTCCTTTTGTAGAGAAAGCTCCCAACAAACAGTGCAGCTGGCGGAAAGAGGGAAGCTTGCAAGAACAAATGAATGTGTTTCAGTCTACCTAGGATTACACTCATGCTTGGAAAGTACAGACAAGGTAATTTCATATATTTCATGCTGCCTTACATCTTGGAGGAAGATAGCAGTAATGCAATTTTCAAGTATACTGCTGCTGGGGTGTATAGAGTATTAACTTAAGTTGCTGGATTTTCACTGCTGGAGGCTTCCATTGTTCTGTAGCATTCATTTGACGGTCTGCAGAGTCTTACTAGCACCAGTTCTCATTTGTTTACTTTTAAAGGGAAGGGAGGAATTAGCAGTTACGTGGCCAGTATTGTTTCTTGTCTCCCATTAGCTTTCTCACTTGGTTGCTAAAATACACTTAAAATACAAAATTGTCACTTTTAATTGTTCTGCAACCTATGCTGCTGTTTCTAGTAGAGTTTGATCCTGCTGAATTATGCCTGTGGTTTATATTGTGCAGTTGGAACGCACAGCCCTCTCAGTGCCTACTTAAAATCATCAGAAAAGTTTAAAGCAGCTGCACAGAAATTAATTCAGGAGTGCTGCTATCAGGGATTGAAAAAAAAAAAAAAGCATCAAATGCTAAGGAAATGTCTTAAAAGCCTTTGCTAGCTGGAAACATTCTTGCAATGGGGATAGCTTGGCAACTCAGACCATCATCATCATCATGCCATTGCAAAATGTATCTGGAACTTTCCATTGTTCTTTGTTTCTTTCCAAGGTACAATTTTTCATAACAACTGATTGCTTGTGATGCTCATGTGATATTACAATTCAATTCAAAATGACACTTTTTTTTTTCCCCCTTATGACTCAACTGTAAGATTCAGCAGAAATGTTGAGTCACATGCATTGTTAACTTTCTCTCTTTCACTCATCTTTCTTCTGCCTTTTTGATTGTAGAGAAGTTCTTAATGAACTTTCAAACCTCTTGGCAAATAGAACCTAGAACTATTCTTAATTTGCCCATGCTGTGGTTACAATCCTGTTAAGTGCTTTTAATTCAAGAGAAGACACTTGAAGTACCATCTGTCATTGTACTGGATATTGGTGAGGAGTCTGGTCTGATTAGGAGACCTTTGACACTTGTTAGATATAATTGGTGGATATGAGCTGTTATCTCAGCAGGAAGGACATCCTTTCCACATCAAAATATCTTCTCTGTTGCAGTGGGGAGAAAAAAAAGCTTAAAATTGTGATGCTTTACTGATGCTTTACTTAATATGAAGTGTAGGCAAAGATTCATTAGATTTCTTAGTATGCAATGGTCATTATTAATAAAAGAACCTGTAAGAGTAAACTGGCAAAACAGTGCAGATTCCATTTATATATGAGAAATGGTTGAATTTCAATTGAAGGGAGTAAACTCATTCTATTGGATGCAAGTGCCTCAGATCAAGATGGTTGGAGCTTATAAGAAATTTATGGTGCTAGACACACAGAGAGTAAAGAAGCATCGTTACTGATCTCATTCAGGAATGCAGTAGTTACTGCAGCTAATAGGCTTGCTGCAAAAGTATTACATTTGCTACTGGACAACTGAATGAGGAGTTCAAAATCACCTGGGGAAGTGACAGTTTCCTCTTCTGAGCAAAGTGCTAATGAATTCCCCAGCTCTCTTTGCCCTGATTTAAGCTTTCCTCTGTCAGAAGTGTGATGTGTCTGCTTAGTTGCCCAGTCAGCCTTCTTAGGATGCATGAAGTATTTGCCCAGCTTTTTTTTTTTTTCTTCTTAAAAAGACAAACAGAAGCTCACAAGACACAATACAGAACTGTTAAAAGAAATATGGTGGTTCCCAATGATCTATGCTAAAGCACTCAGCTTTTTTTTTTCTTTTGTGCCTCTCCAATCACCTTTGTTTGTGTTGAAGTGAAAGCCTTCCTTGAACAATGTTCTTCAGGTGCATATTCACCCTTCCAGGTCTACATGCAATACATGTCTTTCCACCTGCTTTTCTTTTGGCATAGCACTATTTAAGCTCCGACTGTTCTACTGTATGGGCAATTGTTAAACTCCTCTGCTAGGTTTGGAGGTGTGGGCTTTACAAGCCACAGCTGTAATTCTAAAGTAAAGAAGCTTGCAAGTTTTGCTTGAATCAGTGATGAAGCCCATCAACGCGGTGAGTGGCTGAGTTCAGAGCTAAGGACATTCACACTGCAGCAGCTCCAGATCCCTTTATCTTCAAAGCAGGAATTCACAGAAGTCTGTCGAAGTCAGGTGTGCTGAATGGAGGCCCTTCAGCCAGCTCTGTTAGGTACTGAGGGAAATGGGGGTTTTAAAGTTCACACAGCATTTGCCTCTGAATGATGGAGCTGAACGGCTTTGCTTTCAAAGCCAGCAGAACTGAACTCCGGGGATGAGCTGGGTGTTGGTTGTGTTTACATTTGCCCTGTCCAAATGAAAAGATTAAGGAGCATTTTTCAGAGTTAGGGAAAGCAAGCTCGCTCTGCAGTCAGCTCCCACCCAGCTTTGAGATTATTTGAGGTAGGAAAAGATCCAAAGTTGTAATTTTGCATTGAGATTTTGCAGTCCTGCTTCTTCACCTCTGCTCAGCTGAAGAATTTTTCTGAGCAAATGATTTCCCAGCACCCACTGTAGCTGTCAGGTGAGGAAAAGCAGTTCTCAAATAATCACCAACAAACCCCAAAACCTGTTGTGACGCTTTTCAGCTTTGATCTGATGTGTTAATCTTCTGCCATGATAAATACCACCACTTGTTGCCCTGGTTTACTGGTGCTGGGACACTTTGCTCACTTCACATCCTCCCCATTACCTCTGCCCTGCTGTGACTTTGAGGGACGGCTTCAGAGGTAGGGGCAGAAACCTGCTGAGCAGCAGTTAAGTAGTGTGATTGCAGCAAGCCCTGCCTCCAGTGTAATCATTAGCCTGTGGATTTGAGGGAAAAAAACTCACCAACATAATATGAAGTTTCTTGGCTTTCTACAGGCTAGACCTATCTCTCTACAGGTGAGATTTCCCTCTCAGGCATCTCTTGCTTCTCTCTCTTTCTCAGCAGGAAACTTTCCATCAGCGCACGTTTGTATGTGAGGAGGATGCAAATAGCTGCAGGACTTAGGCTCTCTCTCTTTGGATCCTATAAATCAGTCTTTGCGTATGCTTTACTGTCCTATTTATGAGCCTGCAGCTAATACTGAATTACATGGCAGACTACAACTTACAAACTGCTTGTTCCCTCAGCAGGATACAGACACAAATTAAAATGGAAAGGGGTTGGATTGCTTATTTCTTTAGTTTTCTCTTTTCCTTCCTTTATATTGTGGCAAGTGCTTCTCTTGTTTCTTCTGCTTTTAAGTTTTTGACTGACCTCTGTGAGCAGTACTAACAATATCTTATTCTCTCTTACTTGGCATTATGGTATTATTCAGTCTTTTGTCCCAGACTGCTCACTAAATTAAGTATTTCTCAGTATTTTCTGTAATTTTGAGGCTGAAATTCTCAGTATAATCATTGCTCTTCTGCTTGACTTAGTCTGATACACAGCTTTGCTCTACTTGTCGAGCTTTGCCAAATCGCTTCCTTTTGTTTCCTTATGTATGTTATGGATGACAAGGAACTTCAGTGAATTGCTTGCTGCAAAATGGTTTGGCTCTTTATTGCATGCAGCAATAGCATAGCTTCTGGAAAGTTCTATGATCACTGCAGTCACAAGCCCACAGGTCCTTGAGAACTGATGTCTTCTCTGTTCACAAGTATTTTGTACCAATTTCTATGTAGATATAACATGAGAAGTCCTAGAGCAGAATAATGCTTTTTCATTATTTTTTTCAGGATATAAAATTTGGGATATCTGCTTGACCCTAACTTGAAATTACATTTTTGTAGCTTTGAGAGTGTGAATCTTGGTTTTGTAAATGCCCTCTGACAGTTGAATGCTGTGTTTCTTCTCTGCTGCCTGCTAAGAGTGGCCAGGACTACCTTAAATCTGTATGGATCAGATGATGTGTGTTGAAGGCAGATGAGGCTTTGCTATCAGGAATTGAATTGCACACGAACAGTAATTAAGAAAAATATATTTCTTCTCTCTAAGATACAACCTTTTCACTATATTCATGGTCTTCTCAAAATCTCTGTCAATTGGATATAATTTAGCATTAGTTAACACTGCATTTATTCAAGAGTCTGAGGAAACTCATTCTATTATAATCTTCAAGTTTATTATAATTACTTTTTTGTCTCTTCCTTGGAACACTGCACTGGTACAGTCTTTGCAGTAGGATTTTGGTAGTTTCTTGGGAGTAAAACAAACAAACAAGCAACAGACACCTTTATATTTTTCATAAATGTTATGATAGTTTCAGATAGAACTAGACTTTCAAGCTAGAGGATGGAAATATCAGCCTTGGCTAAAATAGTTCTATAGTTTTAAGAAAACTCTATAGTTTTTCACCCATCTCATGGCACTTAGAGATGTAATGATAAAAATAATGTTTAATCAAACTTGACAAGCTACAGTATGCGGGCCCTAAAATGTACAGGTCATTCTTGCATCCTGTATGATAATGTATGAATAAAGCAGAATTGTTTTTGAAAGAGATTTTTTTTATCATTTAAAACTTTCAGTCATAATCATCATAACCTCTGTAGGTAAGCTGCTTCAGTAGTTATCTTCACTGCTTAGTGTATATATCTTATTCTAATCACTGTTTCCAGCTTTTGAATCTGACCATCAGGTCTTAAGTCTTTCTGCTAAATATAATAGATTTTCAGGTACTGAATGCTTGTGGCTGTGTAGAACCTTGTACTGACCATGAGCCTGGCTTCGTTTGATTAACTTATCTAAGAGTTATAGGTTTCTTTGCAAAGTCTCTTGTTCTGTGGATGTGCTGCTGTCAGTTCTGGGGAAACAGCTCAAGACTGGACTTTCACATATATTGTGAACCATTACCTTTGTTTTCACAATGAATACTTTGCTTACTATGTTTGTTTTCTTCTTTGAGATGGAATGGGAATCTTTTAAGCACATTGATATATATCTTTTTCAATTCTGACACAAGCACTCTTCGAAAGTGACAAAGAAAATAACTACGTGCATGCTCTGCATGCTAAATAAAATGCTTTCCAAGCAGAGCATTTCACATCATTTCTTGTGTTGGGAGGCCATCATTGCCTATGTGATAATCTGCTGCACTTACAGTAACAAATAACAGATGTATTGAAACATAAGAAAGTGTAGTGGGTGTCCCTGGGAATGGCTTCAAAGGATAAAAATAAACAACAACCTTAAGCTTGTTTTTTTTATCCAAAAACTTTTTGGTGCCTGTTATTAAAAAAAATAATAATAATTAAAAAAAAAAAATCCAAAAGGTATTTTTCTACCACAGAAAAGCTTACTAGTTGGGATGCATGGGACACACGTTGTTTGTGTACTTGCACCAAATTTGTGACACTTTGTACCATGAATGCTGGACTCATTCCATATTGTTGTTAAATTTCCTGGCATGTTTACTTCAACCTGTTTTGAGTGAATATGGGGGCACAGCACCTTTCCCCAGTTTTGGGATCAGTGCATGATTGCCTCAGGAGGTGTGTGCTGGTTTTTCATTGTTGAATTGGTAACAAAAGTATGAGGAAAAGAATAAAAGAAAGGGTGTTGTCTGTGATAACGCTCTCACTCTGGTAGCAGTGGACTGATGTATGACATGGAGATGGGTGACCTCAGTGTTTCAGGCTGCAAAAGGACACTTAACATTGAAATTATACAGTTTCAGATCCATGCTAAAATTTTCCATAGGGATGAGCCATAACCTGAGCAATCTTAAACTTGGGAAGTATTTTTTTACTTGAAATTGTTTTACTAATTTGTGGAGTCTTTGCCAACGCCTGTCTCTTCTACAAACATGAAGCAAATGTGTTTATAGCAGTAATGATTGATTCTTGGAAAAAAATCACAGCAACAAGTTGATTTCTGAAGTGCCAATTTCTGTCTGGCTTTTTGTTGGTGGATCCTCTGCTCTCTTGCATCCATCGCTTGGAAGTGACAAATACATCCTTCCTTCTCATCATTCTCTTTTGGCATTTGATCTCCACTCTGTTCAGAAACATTTTTTAATTCCTAGATAAGGCTGGCCCTGTCTACATCATGGGGCATTCCCTCGGTCCTTAACTTGTTGCTCACCAGCCAGGGCTCCAAGGAATGAAGCCTGACTCAGGACCTGTGTTTTCTCACCATGATTCCTGTAACTTGAACGGTGTGGGTTTGGGTGCCACAACATAAAGCTGTGAGAGAGCAAAAAGGAGGGCTGCAGAGGTGGGCAAGGTGTGTGTGAGGAGCGGCTGAGGTCGCTGTGTTTGTTGGGCTCAGAGCAGAGCAGGCTGAGGAGAGGCCTATGGCGGCCGCAGCTCCTCACAGGGAGCGGAGGGCAGCGCTGAGCTCTGGGGACACAGCAGTGCCCAAGGGAACGGCACAGAGCTGTGTCAGGGGAGGGTCAGGGAAAGGCTCTGTGGTGGGCACAGCCGAGCCTGAATCTTCAGTGTAAAAGGTGTAGGAATTAACATATACATAACTTGAAATGTCTGTGACATCTGAAGGCATGACGGACGCTCCAGAATATTCTTATGCCTTATATGATTTACTCAATTTTATAAAGCCTAAGCAACATCAAATTGTCTTTACTCAGGGACAGTTGAACTTTCTTTAGGAGCCTGCACCTAAATCCTGGGTTTATTGTGGTGAGGACAGTTCCCAAGTTTTGGCATAAGATTGCGTCTCTTCTTCAAAATCCTCGTAGCAGCAATGATGGATCAGATTTCTTTGAAGTGTCAGCAGGAAACCTTAAACAGTGTAGAGACAAGCACGTGGGCAATGGAGAAACTGCTTACCCCTGGGTAAGGGCTTCTGCAGTGATGCTTCCAGGAACTACAGGAAAACAAATTGTCCCACTGAAAGCATCAGCTGAGAATGGCATAAGAGCATGAAAAAATAATTCTGAAGCTTAATATTGTACATTTGGTGAGGTATTCTGGGTGGCAATTATTTCAAGTGTTTTGTGTACGCTAAATTAGCAGCCTCCTATATTGGCTGCATTTACTGGTATATGCTGTACTATGTGATTATAAATAAATAAAAAAAAAAGTAAGGTTTCTATCCTAGCTGAATCCACTGCACATCTTCGTGTCAGTTCTTATACTTTCATATGCACCTGCTACTTCTCTTTCTTGTTAGCTGCTCCCTAGAGCAGCAGCTCAAATGGCAGGCCATAATGTTATCCACTCATTGACTTGTCTGTCCACATCAAAATGTTTTGCTGCAGACAAGGCAATAATTTTCCTTACATCAGTCAAACTTCTGTCAGTAAGATCAGACAAATGTCCCTCTGGTTCCTGCAAGGTATATTTATCCTGTTTGCAATCCAAACAAAGAAAGAAGCAGTAGGTAATTCTGGTAGAACTGAATGGAGCAAATTACTGATAATTGGCAAGTAAGACACTTGAGTTGCTAGGGTTACTCCGGCATAGTAGAGGTTTATTTATAATGACAGCAATTCAGTTCCTTGCATGGGACTGCACTATTGATTCCCCTTGCTTTAGGTATGTTCATGAAAAAAGCAAAAGAGGAAAGCCGGTGTATTTCAAAACAAGTAGTGAGAATGTTGTACACAAAGTGTTCTTTTATTTTTGTTCCTCCATTAAGCTGGAATTCCTTGGGCACTAAGACCAGGAGTTTAGAGTGACATCTGTAAGGTTACAGTCTGTTATATGTTCTTTCTCTTACCATTTGTGCACAACAAGCAAAGGCTCCAGACAGTTACATCACGAATTGAGAGAAGAGTTCAGTTTGTAGTTGGATGTGTGAGATGTTTATATCTATGGGGACAAATGAGTCAACTTTTCTCATCAAACTATGATTTGGTAGTGTTCTACATCAAAATGAGTAGGAAAAAAAAACCCAAAATAACATATTAGTAGAAAGCGTGAGTCTTATAACTATTGATTGTTCCGTGTGTTCTTCTTGTCCCATCTGCTGTTGCAGACTCTGTCATGATTTAATCATTTTAAAAGTTCATTGTAAGGATAGAAGCACTTTAGTCATGTATATCTGACAGGTTTTGACTATGTGGGCAATTCTGGGATTCACCAGTGACTTTCTCTGGAGTTGTTTTCCCTTGGATATTACGTAGTGGTTATTTGGAAAAGATGTAGTATCTAGAGACCTACACAGTTGGTTTTCTGTGCGTGTTCTTTTTAATTTTATGTTTTCTGATACTTTATATATGTCTGCTCTGGGTGGCAGATCTTTTTAAAGATACTGTTTCCAAATTGATTCATGTCACCAGATGTGCATCACATTTCAAGAGTATCCTGTGCTTTTTGATGCCTGAAGGGAAAAAGTGTTCTACGTGCACAACAGTGAATCAGATTGGGTATTTGCTCTTGTAAATAGATGGAGACAGGAGACAAGCTTTTGCCAAACTCAAAGGCAGTGATTCTGGTGGTATGTATAATTCTATGAAGCTTTCAAACAGAAATTTGATGGTTAGTTGACAGTGGATGGCATCTAGTCTGCCAAAGCTGAGTTATCTGAACTGGAGCAGATCTTTCTCTCAAGGGCTTCAAAGGCACCTGCTTTTCAGAACGAACTGTATGAGAGACTGAGGCACTTGTTCTCCAAGGCCATTTCATTAGATGACTAGAATTCATCCTCAGGATAGCTATACTTGTGCTGGCTAATGTGCGTATCATTTCTAAAGTGGCTGTAGCTGTAGGCACAGCAAGCTTAAAATGATCTCTGTAGTTAGGACACTGGATGCCATCATACTGGAATACAAGCACAGGTAGAGATCTCACTCTGCATTGTGTCACATGTGTAAAAGTAAGCATTTACCATATTGCAAATCTAAGCCTATATTTGTTAACATGCATGAAAAACTGAACCCAGGGGACTTTAAGATGATATCTAACTAAATGATTGTGCTCGGGGCCCTGAGGCTAATGGCGTAAAATGTGGCAGTGCATTAAGATCACTTAGCTGAAATAGCACCTCAAACAATTTATATGTTAAATGAGTTGTCACATATCTTGCTGGGATCTGCAGCCTGCTTTTCATTATATGCATTAGCATGCTCCTGTTTGGAACCAGCCTTTATGGAGGGAGGGGAGAAGGGGGGGAGTTTGGAAAAAAGGAGCATTCAGTAAAACCCCACTGGGTTCAATTTTCAAGAAAATTAACAAATGCAAACTTAATTAGTGTAATAAAATTGTGAAGGATGGGGTGTGGTTAATATTGCATGAAATGCATATCCAAGAAGAAAAAGAAAATGGATTTTTGTAGGAATGCATGTTTGAATCCATCTACAATTCCTAATAAGTGTTGTTGTTCAAATCTATGCAGCTTGCTCTGTGATCTCAGAAAGTTAATCCAGTGTAGCAGGTGTACACTTTTTGTTTAAATACACTGATTAGCACCTTCTTGCCCCTGCATCCACTCCTCTGCTCTTATTAATGAACGGTATCCTGTGATACTGAGAAAATTCACTTTTCATTCAGTTATATCCAATTCACTTGCACTGATGGTTGTTTTGGGATGGAACATAGGTCAGCAGATTTGACCAGCATTGCTGGTCAGTTCCCACAGTCTGTAGTTGTGGTGGCTGTCCCTAGCTCTGTGGGGCTTTATATGCACTTAAATCCATCCTTTCTTCTCTCATTCTTCTGCATGTCCATCACGACTAGAGCTTTCCTCATTTTGTCCTCCTCTATCTGTCCTCCATCACCCCCATTCTCTTTATTTCATTCCTTCAGTCTTGTTCCTCCCTCGTAATCAGGAAAACATGTCTTTAACCGAAGAAATGGAGCTTGGTGTCTGTGATGCCCTTAGAAAGGAATAATGCTGTTTGGATCTTTACACAGACATGCTATGGCCTATATCAAGGGAAAAGAAGTTTTTCAACTGTTCCCAGCCACAACTTGGGAGGAAATTTACTTGCGTCATTTTTGTCACATGTGTTCCTGTGAAGTGGGAGGGCCAAACGTGATACCTTCTAGATTAATATTGCAGCTAGTCAAAGTCATTGAATCATCCATCAACAGGCTAATCCTGCTGGGTAGGAAGAAGGTTTGAATTTTCCAGTCTTTCCAAGTGAAAGGCAAGCAGACCATTAGCATAGTGCCTGGGATATGTCTGTTCATATCAGTTATAGGCAATTAGTGTTTTATTTTCCAACTAAATAAACAATTTCAAATTTAATTAGTCAACAAAACGTCTTTCCTGTTCTTTAAATACAGCCTTAGGGAGTGCTGATTTCAAGCAGGTTAAAGTTCTTATTCAATAAGATCAGCTGGAATGTTGTAACAAGGTTTATTTTGGTGCTGTATGGCACCAAATGGCACCAAATATGCTGTATTAAAAAGAAAAATTGCTGACAAGAGGTTTTTCTTTGTGACATTTTAGGAGGGGGAAAAAAAAAGGCCTACACTAAATATTACTGCCACTTGTTTCAGATAGGAATTTTTGGGCTGTGAATGTCCTTGCAAGATCTGGAAAACCCATACAGATTTTTTTAGTCATTAGAAATGAAGGAACTTCAGAATTTTTGTTTAATTTCTCTTTGAGTTTGATTGCATTGAATCAAATAACCAGATGTTATTTTTTTCCCGTCCGAGCCTGCACCAATTCAGTGTGTGTGTGTGTGATGTGCTTTGAAAAAGCACAGGGCAAGCAAATCTTAAGAGCATGATCTGGAGGCTTTCAGATGCAGTGTCTCACACATCTCTTACATAGGGAAATAGCTGTGTAGTACTACAATCATGAATGACCTTATTTGCCCAGTCTGATTTTCTCTGCATGATGTACTACTTAGTTATTTATTTACTTATTTATTTATGTATCAGCTGTCCATTTGCTTCCTTGGTGTACCCAGTGTAAAAGTAAAACAACTTTGACTCCAGAAATTATTTCACTCTCTGAGGTAGTGTTTGTTGATCCCTATTATGGGCCACATGAATGGGAAGGAACTCTGTGTATCCACTAAAAAAAAAAAAAGCAAAACTCTTAGACTGGTTGTAAATTCCTGATATAATCATGAATGCTTTTCCGTTATCTGGAAACAGTGTGTTCCTTTAAAAGCTTACTAATTTTATTTTATAAAGGGAGCATAAATATCTGACTCATTTTCTCATATGTCTGCTGTTCTATAGAAAATGCCTTCTCTTCAGTATTCAAGGCATCTAACAATACTTATTCACATGCCTCTTGTTTCTTTAATAACTAAATGGGGATTTCTGAATAAGTACCATTAAACCAATTAGTGCAGAGCATAAACATCTATTGTGTTGTTGTTGATTAAGGAGTAGCCTGTATTTCCTCTTTCTGATTCAACCCTTTACTGTCGTAATCAATGTCTTCCGAGGAATCCGTGCTAGCAAATCTGCTTGACCTCTCTCACCTGCTGTACCAAGCTGACATGTAGCACTTCCTTGGGAAAGGAGTTCAGTTCTTACTTTATGTAAGTTAAATAAGCATCACTGAGTTTGAGTTACCTCTCAGCCTGTGGCTGTTTTCCTGTGCCCACTCCCAGATTTGGGTGGCATATTGGCTCTCGTTTCTCATCTTTGTCTAGTGTGATGGCAGACCCCAAAGTCATCCATTGAGAAATGCTGCTCCTACTTTGCTTCCTCGGTGCTTGATGTCACCCACCTGTCTGACTGTGTATTGCTCGTCGTGCCATCAATGAGTTTTATGAGTTTTTACATACATTCAGAAAGCCATCTTTTCCTATTAAATGCTATTGATGTCAGTAGATAATGTGTATGAAATAATGAACTTTTGGTATAGTTTAACTCATATATAGTTACACCTAAGCATTGTTAGATATGTTTCTGAGTGTATTAATAAGGAAAACACTGGTGTACAGAATAGTTTCTCCCAGTTATGCCAGTGGCAAGGCAATTAGTGCATCTCCACTGGCCACTGACTTTGAATCTTGCATGGTTGTGGTGCTTTTATTCACAAGCTGTCACTGTTACTCTCTAATCTATCTAGTTCACAGGGAAATAAAGTATGCCATCTTTCAGGATTGCATTGGAAATGGAAATAAAGAATAAAAGAGATTTAGTAAAAAAGTAATGCCTAAACTGTAGCCTAATTCTTCTGGGAGAAAATAAAATACCTGCTGACAGCTCTTACCGTAGTGACGTTCTTGCTTCTGTCAAAACATCAGACGCCCCATCATTTCCATTGGCATTTGCAAGACTCTTTAAAGAGATGCATAGGAAAGCAGAATGTTTTGATGGGTGAATTTTTTTAGTTGGAATCCCTTTTTGTAGCCACTGTTTCAGTTGAAAAGAATCTTTTTCTGTCTGTCCTCACTCAGTTTGATTAGAGAAGGGTTTGGGAGTAAGTGAAATTGAAAGGCAGATGAGATATTAAAATTTAGCAGTTGTAATTTTTTCTCCTGTTGTGTAATTGAATGGTGAAAACTTCTGCTACATAGTATCTATGTGATTATTAGAAAAAAAGATGTATTTATAATGTGGACAAACTGGTAATGGGGACCTGGGATGTGCTGCTAATCACTTGGGTATCTGTGTTATTTACAAGATACTGAAATTCCTCCTTTACAGAGGTGTAAGGTGGAGTGAAAGATGAAGCAATGTCCACTTTGAGATAAATATAATTTTTCAGCATTCAAGACCAGTGTTAGCCGCCTCCTTTCAGGTTCTGGTGCTTCTTTAGAAGTACTAGTCCTGTTTCCCTAGGATGTGCATACCTGGAAAGCTGGGTGGGGGTAAGCTGTGACCCACGCTATGCATTGTATGGTTAACCTCATCTCATTAATAAAGGGGAATTGAAATGTCTGATGTAACTGGGACTGAGGCACTGAGCACAAGTGTGTGAGCTGTCATTGAAATAGGAGTTAGGTGGATGCCTATGGAGAAAGAAAATATTTAATGTCATTTATTTAGTGTCATTTAGTGCTGCAGTGTTTTCTTGTCTGCTTAGCTTTCCTAGATATGGGGCAACCACAATTCTGCTAGTTACAAGAAAACAGTATTGCCTAAATAGGAGGTATGGTTATATATATAGTGTGCCAACAACTAACTGGTACCGGGGCAGGGTACCACACCGGATAGCTGGATGTTCATACTTCGTACCTGATGCTGACAGAAAGGATGACAGACTCAAAAAAAGAGTATATTACGTAGTACCATGCCTTACTTCACCTACTCTTTATCAATAGCTAGCCCCATAGGACACCTTTCTTTTTCGTCCGTGTCCACACATGTGTCAGAGAGAAGATGAAATGATAGAGAAACAGGAGCCAAAAAGGCAAAAGTGAGAAAGCAATACCCTGTCCAATTACCCTTATCCATACCATTGTTGTTTGCAGTCACTTTGTCTGGCTGTGTTGTGCTGATTGGCAAGGAGTTGCAGACAGGATAAGAACAAATCCATTGCAGGTAGGACTGTATTTTCTCTTTTGCAGTCTACACTTCATGTTGGATTGCCTCTTCAAAAATTGGATCAGGCTGTTGTTAATTGCAGTCTCTTTACATGTCTGCCGTAAGTATTCTGGTATTTGCTTCCTCTCTTGCTCTCCAAACAGAATTCAGGAGCTGGAATTGTTTAAAATAGATGTCATCAGAAGCAGCCATATTTTTAGCTGACACAGAGGAGAATTTTAATCTGATTTTGAGTCATGTCATGACTTTTGCCCCTTCCCACAGGTAGCACTGCTTTCTAATAATTTTTCTTATGACTTTTCTGAATCTATTTTACACACTGTTGGACCCTACTACCCCTCCAAAATCAACATGCTGTCAGTGTAGGACAAAAGCCATATGACTCTGATTCATTGGAAATTTTAATTTAATGCTGTACCAAGTTTTTCTCCTTAAACTTTCTTTTCTCACGTACTTCTTTGATGAGATGGAGTAGAACTCAAATGCAGTCAGCTCTGTGTTCATTGTAATGGGGCTTTTAAAGGAAATAACAGATCATAGGAAATTATATCCCTCCTTCCTCATCTCTGTTCTTCAGAAGAGATTTAGATTGCCTCATTATAAGCCCTATTTTCTTTACTCTGAGAGCTTCCTTAGAAGCTTTGTTTTCTGTTTTGCACCTCTACAGTGTGGAAGCCACCTTTTTACTTCATGGATTTTTTTGTGTGTGTTTTTAACAAGAAAGGTCAGTGGGGCTGATATTTTAGAATGTGTAGTCTTAGGTAATGCACTTAGGAGACTCCTCTGTGGTTGTGAAGAAGAAAAACCATTTTAACACTTTCCTTCACGTTGCTGGCATGGCACAGTTTTTGACAGCTGCTTCTTTACTGTGAATTCTGCCAGATTTGGTGATGTATATTAAAGGCTAAACGTTTTGATCTCTCAGTCCAGTGGTTGGGAAAACCATTACATAGAAAATGACATGATGACAACAGCTGCAATAGCAGAGCCTGCCATGCATTTAAAGACTAAAAAGGAACTGTTGCTGCCATATCAAATACATACTGCTGCACCTCACTGGTTCATCTATTGGGTATGTGTTCAGCTTATTAAAGGAAGTAAAACAAACAATCCTCTAAACCTTCACACTGTATTGCAAGAGGTACTGAGCTCTGGCAAACTACTTGAAAAGATAATTCATTAAACAAGCTGGCCTTAAAACTGCCTATTACAGACATTAATCCTGGAGCATTCCTGGCAGTCCCAGACTCCACATGTTGAAGGAAAGGAAGAAGCCCTTTCTTTGCCTGGGGGCACCTCTGTGGTTCTGTATGAGTGTATTCAAGGTTTTCACCAGGTCTTCTTTGTTTGTGTTTGGAAAGGTGTCTAGTCAAATGAACAAATATCACCGTGTAATGGATGTGTAGGTGGTTATATGATGAGAAATGTCTAAATTGGATCATAAAAGTACATGCCCCCAGCTGGGAAGTGACTGGGCAAGGAATATCTGAGTCGCTGAATCCTGGAATGTTTTGTGTTGAAAGGGACCATCTACTTCCTTGGGAAGAGAAGACAGAAGAGTTCCTAGAGCCCCAAGAGTGAATCCCTGTCATTTTTGACAGCTTGGTATGAAAAAAAAAATATGGAATGATGTTTAATATAGGTGGGATGAATTATTTAGTAAGGCTGGATCTACTGGGTTCTAACTTGGATACTCTTATGTGGATTAACCAGAAACTATAAAGACCAGGCAAGTAGGAATAGCATAAAACAGGTCTTCCGTGATGTACTTTTTTTTTTTTTTTTAAGCTAAAGCACATCAAAAGATTTGTGACTGACAGAGTGAATTTTTGTGCATTAGTGCACCATCCTGTCCTGTTGGTGGAAAAAGAAGGGACTGTAAATGTAAGTGTATTGCATACGTTCACTTTGCAATTCTTCTTAACTGTTCCCTCGGTGGCTTGTCGTTTGAGCAATCATAAATGATCCATGATCACATTTTCCACTGCTCTTTCCAACAAATGAAGCAATAGTAGTGTACCCTATAAATCCTACAATGCAGATAATCTTAGAGTGGAGATAATGAGAAGATATTTTTCCCAGTATAAACTGTATTGCTGCTTCTTTTTTTTTAATCAGCATATACATCTGTATCTTGCCTAGCCACAATTGTGTTCAACTGTTGATTTCAAACACTCCTTAATCTAGATTCTCAGTCTTTTATAGACACAACTTATTAAGTTTGCTTTGAAATTGGCTTATATAGGAGAATTGTGGCGTCTAAGCGCTTGCTTGAGTCACTGCATTTACCTTCTGTGTTAAACTACTCTGTAGTTCTACTGAATAATTTGTAGCAACGTTCTGAAAGAAATACAAGGATCTCAGGACTGCCAACTAATTCCTGATCATATGCAGCTGCTAAGCATTTTTTCTTGTTTACATACAAGATAATAGTGCCTTAAGATTTATTTCATAACTGCTTGTGAGATGCATATGCTGTTATTATCTACATAAAATTACTTTTCAGTGTGAGATCTTTTATACAAACAACCAAGCTTAATGTCCAGCCACTTTCAATTGAGCAGTGAAGACTGAGTAATTCCCTTTAGCTGATATCACATTAGGACATCTTTCTTACTTTCTTAATTCCAGTGTTTTGAAAACAAGATAGGCTGCCCAGAGCCAAGTGAGCTGGTAGTGCTGCTGCTCTTCTACCTTAGCTCTATTGCAGGAGCTTGTTGTCCTGCAGAGGTAATAGGTGGGAAGATTTTCATCTCTGTGTCTTTGAGGTATGGTTGATGTGACTCATTTGGATCATCATAAATCTGTACTGTGATTTCTGAAGAAAGGAACTGGATGCAAGTCAGTGGTAAATTAACCTAGCCGAGTAATTAATTGTATCAGATGGATATTTCAAATTCTTCACTTTCGTATACCTGTGCTCCTTTCATGTGGTTAACTTAGGTCTCCCAAAGGATTACATTGATTGAAGAGCCAGATACTGCTTTTACCAGAAGTGTGAAGGAGGCACTGAACTTAATGAATCAAAGAAATGAAGGGATTTCTAAGGTACAATCCAAGTAAAAAGCACTTGAAAAATACTTGAAAAGGCCACGTGGGTCAGGTTAGCTAATTGTGGATATTAACTTGTGAGCTGTATTCTGGCACAGTTTTGGATATCTGTGGGGGTGGGCAATGAGACCAGTGTGTGTGCTGCTTTCTTCATGGTCTGTTACGTTGCCTGCTGTCTTTACAAAATTAAAGCTTGCTGAAAGCCTTTGCATAGCGTACACTGGTAAGGCCATGCACTATGATTCATTTTTGTCTTACTCAGATTTTTTTTTTTCCCTTGTGTTAGCTAATGTAAGGAAAGATTTCTGTTTTTATCTCTATAATCTTAATGTTTTCAAGAAACTGCAGGTCTTCTCTGTGTTTTTGGAAATTCCTTTTAGAAAGTACTGAGGTAGATCTTGGATTTTGTTTTATTTTATCTTTGCTTAAGCCTGCAGTGAAAACAGGCTTAAATGCATAAGTGTAAATTTTAACAACAGTTCTGTTAAACATTTGTGTAAAGTAAAGTTGTGAAAATTTTGGTTTTCTGATGAAGAAAATCTTTATTGTATTATAAGCACCAAATCTGTGGAATGGCCAGCAACTAGCTACAGCTGATTTGAGCCCTCTGTGACTTCATTAGGTGTTTTAGGTGTTCTTTCCTAGTCCAGAACTGCGACAGACTGCTGATGCGTGTGTGTGTGTTTGAAGTTTGTGTGCTGTGTGCCACTGCCATCAGGCTGTGATCTGGAGATTCCTGAAACCAGCCCCAGTAGTTGTCGTCACTGATGGTAAGAACTGATTTTAATAGCTAATAGATGAAACACAGTCTTGTGTTCCATTTAATGTCCAGCTTCAAGGAGCTGATCTTTGAAAATTGACCACTTCTCCTGGGCTTCTTTTGTGTCCAGGACCTGTGGGATTCTTCTTTGGTCACTGAACCAAAATCTGCTTTCCTGACACCTATGGTTATCAGGCTGCATCAGTCAGGCTCATGGCAGGTGAAAGGTGTTCAGTTACCCCTACAGCTCTCACAGATGCAGAGTGCTAGATTTCCTGGGAAAGGAATTGCAGCCTTCCATACTGGGGTGGTAGAATATGAGGCTGTCATGACTGCTAATTAGATGGGAGAGGCAGTACTGCTTTTTTTGTTTCTCATGGTCTTACATGTCATGGTAATCTCATATAAAGAAGCACCTTAAATTGTTGTGGTTAAATTTAATAATTGTCTGTAAAATTCGTTTAGCTATAGAAATCCTTTGCAATGGAGCAGAGCTTATTTGCAGCTTCCTGTGTGCTCATTTCCTTTATAAAACAGTGGGCAATGTTCTGTTGTAAGCACACCTTTATTTAGGAGAAGGTATGAAATGTCAATACTGCGATTTCCATGAGATAACAAGATTGTCTAAATAGTAAGTGATGAGCTGTAAGACTAGAATCCAGAATTGGTACCACAGGCAGTTAAGAGTTGTAAGTGAAAATTGCATTGGTGCTGTAATGGATTGGCAGCTAACACAGTACTTGAAATTCATTTGGCATTTACATGCACAGTAAATTCCAAACGAGCTCCTAAGAACCCTATAAAAAGAAAAAAGTGCATGTGTGGACTGCTAGTCCCTCCCTGTAATCCTCATAGTATCAGGTTATCATCTTCCTGTGCATCATTGGGAGTTTTTTAATGCATGTGCAGAGATGAGTTACGTTCTTAGTTATAAAGCATTTCCAACAATATCAGAGGAAGTAGGCTATTGTTATCTTCTCATCTGAAGCTTGCGCTTTCCATATGAATTTATCTCAGTTTTTCTGCCCCGCTGCTTTTATGCAATGAATATTGGTAGATCCCAAGAAAATACAGCCGTGAATTTTATTACCAATGAAGTGATTGCCCAGCAGATCGCATTCAAAGTGGCAGCTTGTGATAGATGTATATATAATGGTCCTAAATCATTGTGTGGATTCACTGCATTCTGTATTTTACTTGAATAAGTTTCAATAACAGTTATCCAAATAAATTAAAATGCAGCTGTCAAGATCACTGGCAGGAGTTGAAGGCATAGACATAACATATTAAAAATCCGATTCCCTGTGGAAAACTTCTGAAATAAATTTTGCTGGATCTGAAAGCAGCAGATTCATCTCCACTGTTTGTTTTTCTTCTCACTTTTAATAATCAAGTCAACTTGTAATTGAGCTTATTCCAGAAGGTTTCTTACAATTCTGGGTGTGGTTCTGTATCTGTTCCATCAATCCTGGTTTACTTTTTTTCTGATTATTTTATAGCTTTAAGTTATCTGGAACTTGTATATACTGTCATACTTTATTTAGGGTTTCTAATACCTACAAATGAACATGGCTTCTCAGAGGGTCCAGACAAATCTGACTTCCGCAGTTATTTCCTTTTATAAAATTATTGCCTAGTTCTTAAAATTGGGGTTTTATGTGATCTTAAAAATAAAAATCTACCGACAACTCTATTTTAGACTCTCGTATTTTATCTTAGTACCCCAGAGATGCCAGTTCTGGATGTTGTCAGTGTGTGCCTAGCAGTTTGAGTAGCTCCCCATCCACTTCCTTTGTCTCTAGTCGCTTCTTATCCAGTTGGCATGGCTTATTTTGACTCAAAGCTGCTGGCTTTGCTTCTCCATGCGTTTGCTGGGGAGCTGAGCCAGACCCTCAGGGGCAGGCTTCACTCCACTGCCTTACTTGCAACTACTGTCTCCAAGTAGCATCCTTTCCATCCTTTCTTGTCAAACTCTCTTATAGTCTCCTATTTCCCAGGACTTACTCATTAATTCATGCAGGAGTAAAAAGTAAAGGAAGCTATGCAGTGCCTTCTTTTCTCTTGTCCTCACTTTTAACACCTGGTCATCGCACTTTCTGACAGCCAGCAGGGTGCTGGACATTTATCTGTACTCATGTCCGTGGATCTGTTTGTGCTGAAACATTTCTAGAAAGCATCAACTCTTTCTACATAGCTGACAGTGCTTTTCGTACCTCTCCAGGCTCTTTATAGCCACCTGTTCAACAGACGAAGTTCATCAAATCATTTTTAATCATGTTCGTTGGGCTGTGGAGCTGTGCCAGGGTCCTACTAAGCTACAAATGGGTTCGGAGCAGGCACAGCACAGATACTGCTAGAAAACAGTTCCCTCTGGTGCTGGTTCTTATCAGCTTGCCTGTGAAGGATAAGAATTTATCAATATTTCAGATTACTTGGGGACAAAAGAGCAGAAACTTGGCTTATTTACATCGCAGCAGTAACTCCATTTATTTTGCATTTGTACCAGAGTAAACTGGGGAAGAATTAGGCACAGAGCCAAATAATCTTTGTGTTTCTTAAATAATCAACCAAATCTGCAAGGAGTTATGCTGATGAATATTTAACAAGTGAGTGAGAGGATCAAATGCTATTCATTTAAGCCAAGTATTGTACCGTAATCCGTATCTTCCTGTTCTCAACCAGGAGGTGTTTTTAGGGGTATGCTTTGAAAAGAACTCTGAGAAAAGCAAAAAGAATTCAGTCTAAACAGCCCTTACAAAGCAGTAGATTTTGTTGTGCAAGTACTTTGGGTAAGATTTGACCTGTGGTAGTTTACTCTAGCTCCTCTAAGGTGCATGAATTATCTGCAGCAATTCACTTGCTGTGATTCGGACTTGTGGGAATACAAAGGTGCAAGTCTAAGAAATAGAGAGTTTTCTATTGCACTGGAGGGAGATCTCAGCAGGTATTACCTGGAATTTGTTTGGACACTAGGTTTCTGCTTGTGAAGATAGAAAATAGGAAACTGGACTCAACTCTGTATAATCAGGTCATATCCATTCGTATAATCATACAGGACAGTTCTCGATGTTTTGTGTTGCTGCTCTTTGTTACTGTGCCTGTGTTTCAGTGGCACAGTGCAGTACTGCTTCATGTTGAGAGGCGTTAAGAATCTGAGCATTTCAGCAGGTACATGGCAGGTATTACTGACAGTAATAAAGGTGAATTTTGACCCAGTGCTTCATAATTATGTAATGAGAAAATTGCTGACTTTTTTAGCACAGATGTTCATGATTATGTAAATGACAGCTTATGGAGGACTCGTCTACTTAAAGTTTTCCATTGATCTGCATCAGCAGGAGTTCCACATGTACACAGTAATGGGCAAAAAGAAACCCCTTATGTACCCTAACTCAATTTTATGTGCGTACCAAGGGCTGAAATAATCAACATATGGCCTTTGCTATTTTGCTTCAGTGTGAATGACAGCTTGAGAGTTCAGAGCCTACATTTCTAAATTCTGTGGGTTTTTTAACCAAACCTGTTTTTCCATCAGTGATTCAAATGGATCTAAATTAATGACTTCTCTACTGAGTTAAGAAATGCAGACCTTGTACAAAGTTATAAATGGCCCTTACTGAGGAAAATATATATTTTTTCCAGTCACAATTTCCATCTGAGGTAGGAATAACACTTTTTCACACCCAATAGTATGTTGGTCATTTTGCATTTTAGTTGCTGATTCTTCAGATACACAGGATGACACACTGTTCAGGCTGTTGCTAATTATGTTTTAGCTATTAAGGTAATTGGCAGCTCTCAATTTTGTTGTTGTGTTTACAAAGTACTTGGTAACAGGATGATGATGCAAAAAGGTTGCAGCCAGTCTTGCTGCTTGGAATCATCACTGTTCCTGTTCTCCTGGGTGTGCAGCCTGGTGTAGAGGCTGGTTTGTTTTGCAGTGCTTATCACTGTAACAGATAGTACAGCAGTGCAAATGTCTGCAGGTATGTACTTATGTAAACACATATAATCCACTCCTCTCCATCAGCAGCGATCTCAAATCACACTTTAGAGTAATGCAGTGTTTAATAAGATCTTGCTTCAGCCAGAAGGCATGTGTGAACTGCATTTTCTTGATGATTCTTGACCTGTTTGATGGCCATGCTTAGGGAATGGTGCTGTTAGAAGATGAACAGATTGTATATCAAAGCTTGTGTACCACAGGACATCATCCTCAAAGAATGATGAATTGTTGTGACCTGAATCCTTTGTACTGTTCTTGATATTGTGTTTTGTTGTTGTGGGTTTTTGTTTGTTTGTTTTCAGGGGTGTCTTTGCATGTCTTAACAGATTTTCCATTGTGTTTTTAGACTTTGCTGAATGTTGGAATGTATGTCTGTAGGGAACTAAACTACTTGGGAAACTCTCAGTTCATTACATCAGTACATTCAAGTTGAATCTGAACCTGCTCAGGAATGCCCAGGTTCAATTTGCATGGGTAGGTGGAGTAATAATATACTTTAAGCAGAAAACTCTGGACAGAAAAGTGTCCTTCAGTGAACAAACTATTAGTAATCTAATCAGTCATTTATGCAGATGGTTCTCAGACACCTGCAGATTCTGTTTAGGTAAGATTTGTAGCAAAGTGAATATTCTGTCCATTAGTTCCTCCATAAATCATTTTAATCTATCATTTATATAATTGGAACATACACTTTTATAAAAGAGATTTTATTTAGGAGTTGATTTGAGGTCTCACAGGATGTGTGTGAAATTTGGTGTAACGTGAATGAGAAATAACATCTTCTCAAGAAGGACAGGGTTCTGTTGCATGAGCTCAAATACAAGACCTTGTCTATGGAAAACACAGGTTGTCTTAATACTAATTTCACATTGATTTCCTCATACAGTATACTATATCAAAACCCCCTTCAGCCTGTATTCCAGGAGCCATGCCCAAATGAGCTTCCAGGTTTGTTTGATGGTAGGAGATCTAGTTTCAAATTAACTCCCTCAGGGACAACACAACAAAAGGCAGTGAATGTGCACTTACTGAAAGAATTTCTTACAGACATTATTGGGAATACTGGGAGACTGATGGAAAAAAACTCAAACCAGTAAAATGGTAGCATCTTTTTTGGGATCTTGGATCTCTGCTGGACTTCAGGTCTAAGGGAAATATCCTGCCTGCCTTCCCATAGTTGGACTATTAGATTTATTGATGTGGTCTGGCCTCTTGGTTAGGGAGTTGCACTCTGTGCTTTGGACATTTTCTCCATTGTGCTGCAGCTGGGGAAATTACCAGCTCTCACTTCTCATCCCCTGTAATTTCTCTGCGATTGGCTGCTCGCTCAGTTGGTAGCTCTAAGAATAGTTGAGTAGAAATGTCATTCATTGTTCACCACTGTAGATTGCTGTCTTAGACCTTCAATCTCTTTTCTTTAATGGTTACAAAATAGATTCTTTCATACACAAAAGAGGTTTTGAAATGCCTCTTCTATACTGTTTCAGAGGGAAGTTTATGATACAGGGTGAGACTTTTTAAATAAAATGGGGATTTATCAGACCTGAAGATCCCAGTGTCAACAGGCATGGCTTCCCAAGTGCAGGACTGACTCTCAGGTATTCTGTTAGGTTCATTGTTCTTTATGGGAACAAAAAAAAAAAAAAAAAAACACAAAAAAAACCAACAACACACATTGGAAATCATAAGTACTAATAGAAATAACCACTCTGGGGAGTATTTCTTGGTGTAGTAGGAAGATTTATTTCTTTGTGGTTAACATGAAGTATGCATTAACAGTCTGGCATATAACCTAAGGGTGGAAGAGATCCCTTTATGATCTGGAAGTTTAAATGGAGCTTCAAGGTGTGCTACTGGCACACACTTTGACTTTTCCACACTTTGCATAAATATTTGTTGTCATTAAAAATGGAACATTGATTGTCTCTATGTTGAATGTCTGGGATGAAAAGTTATGGTTTAGATGTAAACTACAGTACATCTTTGTTATTAATGAAAATGTTTTTGGAATATCTGTAGGGAATAGCTGGATTGATATCCAGGTCTTCAAGTACTTTCTTTAAGCTTTGTAGAGTGTACATCTGTGCTTATTGTCAGCAAGAGAAATAGAGAGAAAACTTTGAATGAAGCATAGCTGTGATAACAGGAAAGCCCATTCTTCCCTCTCGCAAACCATGTCCCTCAGTCTCCTCAAGTATAAATGTCATTTCAGCTAGTTCTTTAAGGCATACAGAGTGACTTCCTGACATGAGCACTCAGCAAAGCTACTATGGAAATAGTAGCTCATGTGTCTGTATAATACTGAACTGTCATATAATACTGAACTCTGAAAAGCTTCCTTGCTCAGATTAGTGCCAAGAATACACGCACACAAGCGTCCATCCATTCTCCAAGATAGCTGCCTGGATAGTTTGTTCAGCACTGCTCATGTAGTACAGCTATGTTTGTTCAGAAGTTCCTAGGTTTCTGCTTTAGTGCTTTATCTCGCCCATGGTGGCTGACCAGGATCCCTGTTTATTGCGTACTGCTATTACAGTGTAAGCTCCTAAGAGGCTACATCAGATGTGACTTGTGCCTTAATTGTCAAATGTGTTCAGTGTTTTTCATAGATCTGTCATGGGAAAGTAAATACTTCAATGAGGATGTTTTGTTTTCTGGGCTGAGAAAGCCTAAAGTTGTATGTCAAGCTCGGCGTACGCTTTTTTGTTGGGGGTCATCAAGTCTGTAGGCTGAAACACAGGAGGACTACATTGTATATGACCCTACAGCCATCCATTAGTCATTATTTTCAGTTATAAAACAACATACTGTTACTTGCTTCACCGGTATGCTGCCAGGATGATCTGTGAGCATACAGCTCCTGGAAATGCCCTGTGTGAGCACACATTGCTGTCCTTGCTCTACGCTGACCCATCTCTGGGGTTCATTGAGAAGAGAGAGTAGTACCAATGGAGAAGCAGCAGAATGGATGCCGATGAGCCTGAACGTCTTCATAGTCACAGGCTCTTGTGTTTAAACTCCAGCTTGACTATTGTCTCAGTTTTCTTTACTGCTCATAGTCTCTTCCACGTACTTTTCAGAGGTGGCTGGGCTGATGGTAAAGGGCAGTGGGATGTTTTAATTCCTCGATTTGCCTTAAACAAAATGAAAAATCCTGCCTCAGGCTTTTCCTGCAAACCTAGCAGGTTGCTATGGATTAAGCTACTTAATCAATCTGGACAAACTGTTCTGTGCTGCTCATAGTAGTCAATATCACCAGTCACTGGTCATTTCAGCAGCTTAGAGACAGACAATCCTTCATTCTGCAGACAGAGATGTGCCAGAAAGCCTGAGTTGCTAAATAGCCTCTCTAGAAGAACCTATAAAATCTTGTTGCCTCCATCCTTTCCCACCATCATAAGCTAGTAGCATAGCAACTGATGAAGCTGCTTGAACTTGAGTTGACCTGAAATTACATGTTTCACAGTTTATGTGTTTACTACTGCCTTTCTACTTTTTTTTTTTTTGGTGTGTATATGCTTGTTGAATTTACATTTGCAGTCCCTGTGGGAGATTAGCAGCTTGTTCATGCAGAAAGCTGAAATAGATTTAATAACACATGATATATGAGCTTAAATAGCGCGCGGAGTTAGAAGCATGAGATGGTGCTAAAGCTGAATACTGGCTGTTGAGAGCACCTTGTTTTTGAATGGGATGTGGATGCAGTTTTCGTATCTTTGTACAGAGTAGGTGCAGCCATAAGAAAAGAGAGCTTCCCATCAGCTAACGTTGCATATTTTACTGTTGTGTAGTTTGCTGTTAAAAGCAAAGCAGTGTGGGGTATAAATATGCACAGATCATAGTAACCCTGGGCTTCTCACATGGGAAGGACAGAGAATTTAGACACTGGTTCAGAAACGCAACTTGAATGACTGCTGGTTTCTGGTGGAGATCTCAATATGTTTTCTCTGCATCTGGAAGGCTCCAGTATTATCATCTCCCTTGTCAGAGAGCTGATGTGTTATGTTACTTTTGTAATTGCTGCACTCTGATGCTTGTCTTCTGCTGAACTCTAATGTGGCTTTCTTCGTAGGTCATTTCAAGACCAATATGAAATGTTATTCTACACATCTGGTGTGTCTGTCATCCAAGTGCAAGAAATGAGGGAAGTAATACAAGTGAAAATGATGAAGTTGTGAGAGCAAACATATCCAAGATGAGTCTGGAGAACAGGGCTTGCTTGATTCAGGCACCATGATGTGCTAACAGAGGGGCAAAACAGAACAGTTAGAGAAATTAATTGGTTTTTTTGTTGTTGATTTTTTTTTTTGTGTGTGTGTGTGTGTCAAATGAAAATGGAACTTTTTATTTGTGTGTGCAGCTTCAACAGATGGGGCTGAGATGCTTCAGCTTCAGAACAGCCTGAGTAAGAGAAGGGTATTCTTTCTTTGACAAGGATTTTAGCCATTGAGTTATTAAATCAAAGGACATCACTCACCAGTGCATGCTTTGGCTGCATATATAAAAGAAAGAGTTGTGCCTATTTTTTTCCAGAGAAAAGTATGATTATCTTCATGTGAAGATTTTGGACTGCAGCACCTGAGCTTTGCTGCCCTGAATTGAGGGCATTATGAGAGCATTCAAAGAGCATGCAGGTGCTCAGTGTTACTTCTTGCTGAGCAGTGCTTTGCACAGCTTGCTTTGTGGCTTCCTCTTCAAGTAGGGTAACTGGTCTGATACTTCACTCCATTTCATGTTGAAGGCCAAGCATTGAAAACGGGTAAGGTTCAGGAATTGATTGATTTTATCCATCTTGGATGTGAAACTTACCTTGAACATTGTCTGAAATTGTCCATTTCTCTCCATTGACTATAAAGGGAACTTGAGATGACTAGTACAAGCTTGAGTATATAGAAGCTACACAGTAAAAGTTCAGAGTATTGTCATCAATTCATGGGTATGTAAGTTCTCAATACATGAGTGTGTTGTGTTGAACCTCTCATGTAAGAGAGGTAACCAGAATGGTATTCCATAATAGTGTCATTCCATAAGCAACAAGGCACATACTGCTGTTCTTGTTCTAATGATGTCATTGTGTAGCTATTTTGTGGTTGAGAAGATAAAAAAAATAAAATTAAAAATCACACAAACATTAAAAATGAGCTAAATGACCATTTCTCCCAACCCTGGGGAGCTTGACGCTCTCAGAGAGTTGCTGCAGGCTCACTGTGCACTCTCCTATCTGTGTAAAGAAAGTTGCCTTCTAGCACTCTTAGAGCACAAAACTTATCAGTGTGTTTTGCTACAGTAGTGAAGGTTTTTGATTCTTTTGATACAGTTGTGGCTCATCAGTGCTGAGCCATTAGGGAGCCATGGGAGAGTCTACAATTGCCTTCTTTTTTCCCTCTTTTACAGTACAAACGATGACTCAAAGAGAAGCATTCAGTTCTAATCTATGTGAGTTCTTGTAATAAGCTTCACAATTAGAGCAGTCTTCCATCTAATTCACTTAATTTACGCTGGGAAATGAGATACTGTTCAACTAATCCGATGCATTTTCTTCTTTATTAGAGAATGAAAGCATCCTTGGAAGCTCTGGTGGGATTCAGACTGAGCTTCTGAGAGACAAATAGCATGAAAGGCTAATGAAATAGCATGCTATGCTAATTCCCAATCAGTATCTGTGCCCCACTCTTTTAACCTATAACACAATTAGGAGAAGAGTTGGAAGGAGGTGATGGACTGTACCGACTCTTCCTGGTCTCAGGATGAGTTCATAACTTTCTGCTTAATAAGATGACGCTGATACGGATAAACTGTGTTAAGCTAGGGTTTGTTCTACCTGTCTTGTCTGGTGACTGCAATGCTTTCAAGAAGGTTTTCTGCTGGATTATCCTACCTCTTACAAACATTGCTGCATTCCCCTCTTTAAACCCAGGCAGCTCACTTGCTTAATTTAGAACATACATATTCAAATGACTAATAAATATTTCCATGCTTTTTAAGAGGAAAATATGTAGAGAATGTGTTCTTCATTCTCATCAGGCTGCAGCAAGTTCTTTAGAACAAAAGTACTACACCTACACTGCTGTGAGATGTAAAGGGTATAATTCCATACGTTTTGAATATTGGGTTTTTGGGAGTGTTGGAAGATGAGCATCTTGTCAAATATTGGTTATCTTGCTCCACTGGCTTTTTTTTTTTTTTTTTTTTTTTTTTATAGTTACCATCCCCAGAGATCTGCTCTTCTCTTGTTTTGCATTGCCATTGTGTTGAGTTTTTGACTACTTTGCTTAGTTCTTTGACACCGTTCTGGATCACATACATTTTCTCCCCTGCTTCTTGTACATATGGGCTTTGTTTTCCTTCTTTTTATTCTCTATATGATGTCCCATGCGTGTGCCTTTTCAACTCTTACTTCTGTCCTTCTCAGCCGGATCTCTATGATTGCCTTGCTGAAAACTTGCAATTCTGCTTCTACATGAAACCTCTCACTTTCCACTTTTCCCACTGTAAATATCAGCAATCTTTTGTTTCTTATGTTCCAGAAACAAAGGCATTTCCTAGCTCAATCTGTCACATAGAACTGCATTATATCTGCTCCCTCTGCTTCCCTTTTTCAGTGATACCGGTACTTCTGACTGAGTCATCTACAACTTCAGTTTTTGGGAAGGAATTGCTGTCTCATGACATGGTAGACGTTGGCTAATATTCATAGGTGACCTTTTTGTTGTAAGATAGGAGAAGGTTGATCAAATCATGCAATTATGTCAAGTTCCTTGCAGGCAGAGGTATTAGCTGTGAAAGCAAAAGTGAGAAGCAGATGACGTGGTCTACATTGTAGAGTACTGAAGTTACTTACCATGTGCTTGTAAATTCTGCATTGGAAGGAGCATCACATGGAGAGGACTGACATTAAATTTGCTAATCCATAAAACAATATGGCAGAATCTAATTGCAGCTCCCCATTTACTGCCCCAGCGTCCTGGATCTTTAGCTAAGTACCAACCTGCCAAGTTTCCATTCTTTTTGTCAGTATTTTATTGTTAAGCACAAAAAAATCCTCTGACTGTTCACAGGAATGGCTGCAGTGTTGATCTCAAGAGGGCCAACAGGACACCTGCACACCCACAGGGCCACTGCATACAGTAAAGGATGAGTAGTGAAATGTACCTAAAGGTGGTGGTTGCAGGCTGGGGCTGCTGTGTTGGGATACAAATGGGGTAATGGGATACAAAACCAGCTTCCCACAAGAAAGGCTTTTGCATCTGTAGTTCTATAGCCTGTAGAAACCCTAAGTTGTCTTCTCTATCTTCCCTGGATTTTTGCTTTAATTAAATATTCAAAATTATTGATTTTAGAACTGGTTCTGGGCACTTTTCTTTGAGAGTAGGCAGACTGATGCAATTTACCCATAGAGGTGAATTAATGAATCACTTTAGTAATGCCACTGGCACCTTTCTTCCAACACAGTTGACATATGCCACTGCTGTCAGCCTATTACATTACTGAGAGACTGATTTGAATGTCTCTCTTATAGACAAAAGAGCTATTAGTACCGTGTCTGTCAGTGCAGTAAAATAGTCTTGTGCTAAGTTCTGTAAAATCCTTATGTTGTTTCTTTGTGCAGTTAATGGAACTGGAAGTTCAGACAGTCACTGGAAAGCAAAATTCAATGGCTGTATTTATAACAGTAATGTGCTCTTAATAAGCAATATAAATACCATGATACAGAGCTCAAAATGCTTACTGCAGAGGTGTAGAAGTAGAAGGAGTAACACAGATGCTGTTCAGTTACGTGTCTGGCTCTAAGGGCTAGCTGTCACTACAAACAAGGTGAGCAGCACAGCTATGCAAAGGTGACAGATTTATCTTCAAGGACAGAGGTGCAAAAAATCTCAACAATGGCACTTCAAGATGTTTCCATTTCTTTTCTTAAAACAGCTGGGTTTGCATTCTTAAGTGCAAATTTAATTGTGTACATTCTCAGTAGCCACTGTTTGTGGCTGCTGTGTAGAAAACTATGCAATTATGTTCTGTTCTACAGTTTTTGTTCTATTAAAAAAAAAAAAAAAGGGTTCTGAAGAAGCTTGACATTTGCCTTCTGGTCTCATCTTTACCCATTTCATCTGCCCAGTCTGCATCTGCTCAGTGAGGATGCTGTGAGAAAATTGCACTGTTCCAGTTCCCGTCAGTAGGGGAATAAGCAGCATCAGGTTTGGGAACACAAATCCTGCTTGTCCAGCAAACGCCTTTTGGTAGCACTTTGCACTTTGATTGCATTTTGTAACTTTAGGTGGAGGCTTTGGTCAGCAGGAGGTTGTCCTGTGAAACTTCTTTGGATGATACAGATACTGCAAGATGATTTTAGGGAGCTTGGGAAGACTTGAGTATTGCTATGTGCTGTAAGAAATCAACGTGTGATTCTCCTGTTCTTACACTTCCATAGATACAGACTTGGGGCTGTTTTTTGGGTGTGATGGACCTTTGGGCTGATCAGGTAGAGCTGATCTTGTGTTCCTATGAGTTCTCTGTCTATGGAAGCTGCACAAGACACACGCACAGAAAAGGTTCCCAATATTAACACTAACTCTCTGCAAAGGAATCAGCTACTTTCCTTTCCCTTTGTTTTTACTCTCAGAAAGATCAGTCTCTTCTATCCCTGATCAAAATGCAGCAACATTCCATGGCTTCAGTTTTGCCAGTTAATTTTCTTGAATCTTTTGTAATTGATGTAAGCTGTTCACTGAAATATTCCCTTCTGTCACGAGGTACGTGCATGAAGTCTCAAAAAACCAAAAAGCAGAAAACAACCATCCAATTGCAACAGCACCCCCCCAAAAAAAAACATCAACAGAAGTGTGCCAATTTGGCATAGAGCATTTTTTTACTTTATTATAGAAATCTGAAGCACTGATTTAGAACAAACCGACAAACAAAAAAAGCCACTCAACATTCTCCTGTTTTCACGTCTGAGTTTGAGACAGCTTATTTGGCAGTTCCTTTCTGCTGCCCGTGAGAACACTGGAGCGTTTCTGAAGGTCTCTTGGTAGAGAGTGCCCTTTTCCTTTGGATAGATCAGAGATGTCGTGGTGATGGAACTTCAGTCTTCTTTCACGAGGATTGATACAGCAAGATCTCAGCTGTGCTCCTTTCCAGCTTCATACTAGGATTTGTTCTTAGTTAGGAGATCATTGCTTTCCATCTGGGATTGTAGTGGTTTAGAATAGGCATTTAGCAAGGACTTGCTCAGGAATTGCCTCTCTGTGTTGTTAAAGATGATACAAACTTTCAGACAGAATTAATGCAAGTGACATTCACTCAACATTTAGGTAGCTCGTTGGTTGTCCTAGCAGGTATTCCCTCTTCTAAGATTATCTCCTTGTGGAATATAAGCAATGGTTTCTGTTTGTATTCAGTAAAGGGCAATAAAATTAATGGCTCTAGCTATGTTTCAGTAAGGCTGAGCATGTTTCTTGCAACTTATTTTCAAACATTTTTTTGCCGCGTCTGCTTCATCATATACTTCTGCCAAAAGGGAATTTTTCCCTCAGTTCTGTTTGGCTTTTGAACAGGCTGCTTAGTTTTCAGCAATCTCATCTTGCTTTTTCACACAGGGGTTTTAGATGTGAGAGGTAAGTTGGGCTAAAGTTGGCAAAAAGAGTTCAGAAAAAGCACTCTGTGAAATGATCCTAATGTACCTCTGGGTGCATTTCCAAGATGAAAGTCATTGCTGATTGGGGAGTATTTGTCACACTGCTGGGAGAGCAAGTACGTGCCTTTTACTTGAATGATAGTCAATCTAGTACATTTTACAGTTGTTTATACATTGAAGATCTCCTGATCTACTACTTAAAGGATTACCCAGCACCTCCTATGAAGATAATTCTAGTTTATTTCACTGCAGCAATCAAAATCTGTAGCATTTCATGTTTTCCTTGGGAGCTCTTTGTTTCCATGAAAAGCTCCAGAACTGTTGGGACCTCTACCAAGGACTGACAGACCAGCTGCTTCCTGCCATGTTTCTAACAGACTTCTTGATTTTTCCCAACGTTTTCTTACTAACAGTACATCATCTTTATAGGAGAGGAAAAAAAAAAGTAGTGTGGTGAAGGTGACTCAAACAAAATTTGTCTTCTATAATATCTTTTTTCCTTCATGATTGATCCAAACTGCCAACGCTTAGCAGACTTCTATTGACTTTCTCCATCTTTTGGTCCACTTCACAGTGTTTTACCACTGAACTATACAGATAACTGGAAAACTAGGTATAGAACATAACCTCTGTTGTCATTTCAAGTTTTTTCATCCGTCCTGCACCCAGTGCTTTGTCGCAGAGCACTTGGTTCATCCCCTTTTCTCTCCCTCATTTTGAGCCCTATTAAAGCAATTGCTTAGAATTGTCACATAGAGAAATATTCCAGTGGTAGAGTAGAGATACCCAGAAACAGTTGTCCAAGAGTAAAACAGGTACAGTATGAAGTGTTTTCTCTTCTTGGGGGGGGGAGGGAGAAGAGTACACCCTGAATTCCATTGCTGACTGCATGGTTGGGAGTGCTTTGTGCACAAGGTAAAATCTATGCATGTTCAGTAATTCAGTTTTGGGCTTGTACTACGTACGTCTTGGCTTTTCTTGAAAGAAGTCATCTAGGACCCTCATTTCTGTGCCTTCCTGGGACTGGGATTCAGGCTAGATGCCATCCCCATTGCAGCAGCCCAGTTGCAGATGTGCTCTGTCCTCAAGAGTCTGCAGGAAGAGGGATGAAGGCTGAAAGGGAGCAACATGGTGGGCAAAGCTTGCAATATAAAATACTGGCTGGATGGATCAAATGAGGCTTAAAATACTGCTGATCACAATTACATGTGTACAGACCCAATCTGTTACCCTGTTTATTTAATCAAGGTCTCAGAGAGGTTTTAATTACAAAAGCAAGCTGATAGCATGAGGCTGATCATCTGTAACTGACAAGTGTGTTTAGTTACAATGGCCAAAAGTGGTCCTTATTTATGTGCTAGTTGTGCTAAATAATGAATAACTTGTTTAGATCACTTGCAATAACTTGGCAGAGAGTGGTATTGAAAAGTAGCTTTCTGTCCAGTTGCTGCCAGTAGGAAAGAGCCCATTATGTGCAGTGAGGTGTTATTGAGTCTTGAAAAATTACAGTTACTGCTGCTCATCTTTGCTGCTTCCGTTTGGAAAATGAGAGCAACTGTTTCAACTCCTAATTTTCTAATATCCTGCAACGTCTGTTTCTCTAATGTTACTGGAGAGACAAAAATGAGTGGGTAGAAGAAAATGGAAACCATCGTCCCTGTTTTGGCAGAGGTGGAGGGGAGGTAGTTTAGATCTGTCCTGAAGTAGACAGTGAAGTAATGCTGGATGTCGTCTTAATTTAAATCGCTTTGGCAATATTAGTTTCTAAACTAAGACAAGACTTTAATGTCTGGTTAGCAGGACAAACTGTTCTATTAATTAAACTCAGGCCCATAAATCTGTTCTAACTGGCAATCAAATCCCAGAGTAACCTGGATCGTGCTGTTGTTGAAGTATCTACAGCCCAGGAGAATGATGCTCAATATTTCATTTGTCTTGTGTTCAGCTGTAATGTGACTTGCAAGATGTCATGTTTGCATTGGGAATAAAAATGAGTGAGTCTATCTTTTATGGTCTTGCACCAAGAAAGAAGTAATTAACAATTTAAGATTTATAATAATCTGATATTTAATGAAAATGTATCAATGTGCATTTCTTGAAAACTTTTTTTTTTTTTTTTTGAGAAATAACTTTACTGTGTCAAAATATAATCAGCCTGACAATTTGTATCGGGGGACAAAATTCTGCCTGCAGGTGGGGGAACATTGCAGAATAAAAGCAGAAACAAACCATCATGCAGAGATTTAGCTCATGACAGCAGCTTATGTTCTTGTTGGATACCTGGTCCAATGACAATTCAGACTGGTGCTTTTTTGGAGGTACAGTGCACAGCTGATGCAATCAGTCTCAGATAGCATAGCTCACTGTGATCAGTTAGCCAGAGGAGGTGAAATTAGGTACCATTTTGGTTGGGAATTTTGTACAGTAATGGTTTCTGTGCATTTGTTTCTCTTTAGTGAGCAGATGTTAACCTGCAAAACTTCTCCGAAGGGGAAAGTGCTCTGTTCCTCCCATCCCGTGGTGCCCAACTCCTTTCTTCCCCGTTCCTGTGGTTCTGCCTTCGTGCTGTTCTCTGGGCTCTGTGAGGAATCGGCTGTGGGGGCTGTAGGGTGTGGAGAATTCCCATAGGGCTCTAAAATTCATGTTATGATGTAACATTCATATGTTACTTTTTCTGAGAGAGAAATGTCCTTTTTGTTGCCTTGTTTCCACAAGAGAAATAGGGTTTGTGTCCTCTGGGCTGAAGGCAAACCACATTAGAGTGTGGCAAAGCGAAAGCTAAATGAAATTAATGAAATTGCTCATAATCTTGCACAGTTCAGCTCGGGTTTTCAAAACCACAAAGCATATGCTGTCCATGTGGCTTCCAATACCCAGGTGGTACTTACACCCTGAAAGCAGAGTTGGGGATCAGGCAGACAGAGCCCAGGAGACCAGCAGTGGCTTTTGTCACTGAGATGCTGAGGTGCTGCTGAGATATTGGCGTTTGCCTTTGCTTTTCTATCACACAGGTTATATTCAGTGGCTGAGTTCCTCGTGATGCTTCTCATACATCTAGGCAGTCTTCCAAGTCTCATGCAGACTTTACTTGAGCACTTCTGCTCGTGAAATTAAGCAAACTTCACAGTCAATCACTGGTGCTTTTGTTTTTCTTAGCTCTGGGCTACCAAAGCTCTCAGTCAGTTTTAGCAGTGTCTGGAGTGCAGGACCACTGGAAGATCCTCAGTGTTCATAACTGCAGTACCTTCTCAGTGCTTTCATTACAAATCTATCCCATTTTTCACATTTGTTTGCCTTAATAGAACTATGGAATGAGCAAGTGATTTGAGTTTTCCACTCATTGCTAGTTGTGTCATTTTAAGCATTACATAGCTATGGTCAATCTGTGTTACTTAAGACTACTTTTCCTCCTCCTGTGTTATATTCACAGCCATTATGCATATGGATAAAGGAGGAAATAAGTACAAACCTTCTGATCTTTTAAATGTGTGGCTGTTGTGCTTTATATTTTCAGCAGAAGCTGCTTTGTAGGCACTGTATTTTTGAAGTAATGTTTCTGCATTGGTAATGCTACCAGTTGCATTAATACACCAGTACAAGGGGCAATAACTTCAAAACAAATATAATGCCTTTTTCCTTTGCTTTTCTGTAACGGAACAAATTCTCATGAACGATTTGGTAAATGACAGGAAACGCTCAGTAACTAACAGAAGATTTGGGGGCAGACTTGTTTTACAGGTACATAGTGGAAATTTGATCCTTTCGACAAAATGACCTCAGGCCTCTCCTGATTTCTTTTTATCTACAGAACCCCCAACTCCTATTGCCCCTCCTGAGCTGCTGGCTGTTGGAGCCACCTACCTGTGGATCAAACCCAACGCCAACTCCATCATCGGAGACGGGCCCATCATACTGAAAGAGGTGGAGTATCGGACAACCACTGGGAACTGGGCAGAAACACACATTGTAGACTCTCCCAATTACAAACTGTGGCATCTGGACCCAGATGTGGAATATGAGATCAGAGTGCTGCTGACTCGCCCTGGAGAAGGAGGCACAGGACCACCTGGACCACCACTCACAACAAGGACAAAATGTGCAGGTAGTGTTTCTGCTGCTTTCCAGTACTGCATGGATGTTTTGGGTTGCTTACTGATGCATTAACTCCACCTGTCCTTCTTGTAGATGTGCTGCTCTTGAGATCTGAATTAACTTCATGAATTTTGATATGTTGTAGTTATATTTTGTCTTTTCATCCATGGGCAAGTGTTTGAGAGTGTTGTTTTTATTCATGCAGTGTGTTTGCTTGCAAGACTTTCTTCTACATATATGTCTGCTTTCTGTTGAAGTGGACAGAGCAAACGAGAGCTTTTCAACTGATTCTCCAATAGACAAATAGATCTTAGGACTTGACTTATCAAATTTTCACTGTGGAAGTTTATAGCAAAACATATGTTCTTGTTAAGTAGCAGCAGCTCAGAGTTGGTTATTCAGTGCAATAGGGATAAGCGGTAAGCACTGAATTGTTAAGATATATTTCCGTATTCTATTTGATTGTGCTGATTGTTCCCCTCACTTCTGACCAAGAAACCTATTTGAACGCTCTGCAGTGTCTTCCTTTTGCCTTTCATATCGGAACAGATCAGTTTTGATCCAAGGATAGGAAAAATCTATCTTCTTTCTAAAGCATGTTGGCCTTTTCAGTAAAAACTGAAGAATCACATACTTCATGTTTTGGGCATATTGGCTATTCATCCCATTTTCATAAATGAATCACTAAGGGAAATCAAGATTAGTGCTCCTCACTCACTCTCACAGCATGAGTATCCTTAGCATCATCCTCTTCCTTTGCCAAGGAAGCCTGGCAGGTTGAGAGTGCAGGGCAGAGCTGGGGGCACATCCTTACTGCCTTTGCTTTTTGTGTGACTTATACAGCAGGGAACATCTGGTGTCTCTTTAAGAAGTTTTGATTGGAAAAGAAAAAAGAAGGGAGACCTTCGCATAAGGATTTGGCATTTAGATGTTTGCTCTATTCAGCACTTATCCATTGGCAGAAGACAGATGTTTGGAGGCTTTTCTTCACTGGTATGGATGTCCTGCTGGCCTCTTTGGGAAATGGGCACGTGCTCTGCTACCAGCTTTTGGCTGTCCTCCTTCACTAGTGTTGTGGTCATGTTGTTGTCAAATTTTCTTACCCTCAGCAGGAATAACCCGGCACTGTGCATTTACACATGGAATTGTGACATGCTGAGGTTAGATTTCTTGCTCACACACTGCAGCTTTGCATGCAAACTTTCTGCAGCAGCCAAACCTGTCTGGTAATACTTTCTAGGTAATACAGGATTTAAAAAAGCGGTTAACTTCGTGCTTTATGATGGCTTGTACTGGATCCCAAGTTGCTAAATTTCTTGCTCTGAGTATCAACAGATGTCACAAAAAATGATGTAGATGATCTATTAAAATTGGCTAAGTGGTGCTACTTACTGTTTTCCATCCTAGTCTGCTAATGAAACTCTTACTGGAGAAGGTCATTCTGTTAATATACGTTGCAATTTAGAGCTTGTTAAGACTGATGATGATGGCATTTATGTTTTGTTTAGGGCACTGGATGGGGGAACTTGTAGTGATCTTTATCTAAATGTGGTCTCAAAGGAAGGAAGAGACTTCCCCACTGTCTGAAGATGTACGCCTTCTAGAAAAGGCTAACTGAAATGATAGACAAGAAAATAGATGGTATTTCCCAATTTTCATATGTGGTGGTAGGACTTCAAAATAATCTATTTCTGGTATAATTACACAAAACTTTCATAGTAAAGGTTTTCAGAACTGTACTGAATCAAGAAAGCAGCACTACCTCCTTGGTTTTCCTTAGAGCATCCAATGAATGACATCAGTTGAAATAGAGTTGTTGTTTTCTAAATAGTTCAGTGATGAGTGATGCCACTGTTTTTCAGTGCATTTTTTCTTTTGTCATTATGTTTTCTTAGCAAGGAGGGAAGTACCAAACTCCTACACATTTGTATGTCATGAATAAGTGGTGAAGTGGTCGTGTTTTACGTTGTTTGTAACGTGTTTATCAGGTCCACTAATACAGATAGCAAAATTGAATGCAGAAATGGTAATAGAGAGTATCACTTGTAGTGGAAAAAACATGTTTGCTTGGTTGTTTAAACTGCAAGAAATCTTTGTAACCATAAATGGAAGTTGTCTGCAACTTTCTGAAAACGGGATGTTAGTGTCTCTTGCACTAAAAAATCTCCTGTGCATCTTTTCACGTTGGCACGGTCTGAGTATGTGCTGGGGAAGCTACAAATTTAGGCATTCCTTGAGGTGAGATTCTCTTTTTATTTATAACTCTGAATGAGGGTTTGGGAAGGATCAGGCTTTTCTTTTTGCTTCAGTTCAAGTGATGGGACTCATTTAAAAATACTGGTATGAGTTAGCTGACTACAGGTCTTGCATCAAAGCTGGTGTCCCCAGAACGCTCAGCATGAGCTTGGAAGGTATCACACCATCACAGAGTCTTTATCAGGATCATTTGTGATCTTGAAATGTTTTATCACAATAAATGGAACGTGTTTACCCAGACTGTAAAAGGTTTTCATTAAATAAAATCCATAATACTAATTATGAAAGGTCTTGCTTTAAACACAAAGAAGTTTTATTAGACTGGATAATATCTAATTTTTTCTAAACAGGGTACAGCTGGGCATCCATTATCCCACTGGTGGTGCTTTCGCTTTCACAGAGGATGGTATTGCAAGACTTCATTTATATTTGATATTGAGAAATGATACTGAGAAGTGAGCCCTACCTTGCTTCCGTCTAGGAAAAAGCCAGCTGCAAGGGAAGAGCAAACCCTGCCTTTGCAAATAAATGATTATTTTTGTTGTCTTGTAATTTCTAATTTGTTTCCATAGGCTGTGATAGGTCCTGACTTGGGGCAGGAGAAGGTTAAACGTTCTGGCAGTGGATTGGCAGTCACAGGGAAGAGATGTGTGGCAGGGAACGAGGACAAGAGAGAGGCAGCTGGAGGTTAAAACCAGACACAGGGTTGAGGGGCAATTAGAGGAAAGGATGATACAAAATATTAGGTTTTTCCCCCAGAATAATAGGGAAGGAAATAACAGGGTCAAAATAATGTCTGAACACAGCTCCCAGTAACGATCTGCTCAAAACCACCTTCTGAGTGAACTGAGCAACCAAAAAGTCAGTTTGTGGTAAGGCTGCCAGCATTGAGTTTTTAGAGTTTCAAAAATATTTTGCATTTTAATTTTAAGGTGATAACTCCCCTTAAATGGGAAGCATTACCTGTTGATGTTGAAAAGTAGCATTTGGGGTTGCTATACTGTTGCTTTAATCTATTTGAAGCTTACAGAAAATCTAGAAAAAAATAGCTGATATGTGCGTCAAAGAACCACCCATGTGGTGTATGAGGTGATTTGAAAGAGTCCTGTGCAATGAATGTGTAGGTATGGTTAGAATCACTGATTCACACACTAATTCAGCTTGGAGTTACTCTAGGTCTTCCCTTGGAACATAAATTTGTAACTAATATGAATAGGGAACTTAATGTGATTCTTAGATCCACTGTCTTCTGCAGCTTTAAACGTAGACAACTGGGAAAATAGATGCTTATTTAGCAGGAATGCAGATTTTTGAAAAACACTTAGAAAGAAAGCAAAGCAAACAACAACAACAAAAAAACACCACACACATTAGCAGTGAAAGAAAACCTTATTTATGTTACTTGTCTGTTTTTATTGGTAAATATTGTGAGGGACTTTCTATTCTTACTGCACTAGACAAGGCACAAGCCTCAGTGGCACATGTTCCATTTGTGTTTGGTTTGTGCTAAATTCCCCCAAACAAAGGCTTGTACAGCACAACGAAAATGAGTTGTTCTTCTCTTGATAGCTTCTGTTCCCAAGAGCCACAGAGCCCTGCAGGTGAGCTGCTGAGGATGGCACAATCTTACATCTGTGTTTTGATATGTGGATCCCGCAAAGCCTGTGGGACTTGTACCTGTTTTAGCGACTCTGTCCGTGAGCTGCAGCGTTTTGTTGATGATTGAAACTCTGCTTTCATTCCACCTCAATAGCCTTTGGCATGGCAGCTGGAGAGATAAGAGTAGACTTACCGAAATATGATATTCCTTTCGCTTGATCCTTGATCCCCAGTTTGCGCTTGGAAACAGTCTGATGGTGTTATTGAAAGATAGGGACTTCATCTTAACAGCTTAAGTCCTTTTACATGAGAGAGGATGACTTTCTCTGTCAAATTGATTAAATAGATAACACGTGTTTCTTGGTTTATCCTTTTTCCCTCCTCACTTCCTAATTTTTGGGGAGTAGAAGGACAGCATCTACCCTTTAAATAAAAGAAAGAAAGGGTGTAGTATTTCCTGATGTTGTGTTTCGTGGCTATGGGTGTGCTGGAGTGGTGCAATTTCCTCATCTGTCAGGTTTTAATTTCTTCTAGCCCAAAATGTGCACATTCAGACCTCCTGACAGTGCAGACATGGTGTCCAACTGAAGAGCAGAGTTCCATAGGAAGAAGTTGTGTTTCTGTTTTGTCTTCATGCTGCAGAGATGCAGCTGGTTGCTGGTGCCAGGGGTGTCTCAGGCAAAAGGTGTCTCTTGTAGGAGCTGCAAATATCAGGTTAGAGATGCACCAGCTGTGGAAGTGTGGTCAAAGCAGAGTGACACCATTCAGAGAATAGGGGATTGATTGTATCTGTTAATTATGGTTACTAAAAAAGAACTGAGGAAAATAACAACAACAACCAACTATGTTGTCTGGGCTATAACAAGGGGATGAATTGCAAGGAACAGAAAGAATCTGGGAGCAGAAAGGGGTGTAATTAAATGGTGAAATGAGAAGCAGGATGCTTTACAGTACAGGACTCTTGAGACAAATTGGAGCATGACAATTTACCCGGGTAGGCTTGAAAAGCCCAGCCAAAGTTCAGGCACTATATTCAGTGTGTTGGGAAATGATGGTGTGCAGAGGAAAGGCTGGGATTTACTGCGGGAGTGCATCAGCATGGCACAAATCTAAGGCTTGCTTCTAGCAGCTCCTGAGCCTAGCAAAGCGTGCCTCCTGTTGCCCTGAACCAGGGCACATGTGGTGAGGAAATTTCTTTATCCTGACCCTGCAGAAGATCAGCTTTTGTCCCAAGGCATGTGGATTGATTACCCTTATCTTAGTCTGCATAAATACCTTCATGAATGTAGAGGCAGTCATGATAGGGCTTTGGTCTGGAGTTTTTTCCAGAGGGATTTTGCTCGTGATGGATTTAAATTCTAGGGATTTATTTCTTTTTATCTGCAAAGGAGGTTTTTTTATCCCAAAGTTTTTATTATTTTTATTTATTAGTACGAAGTCTAGTTATTCAATTCCACATCACCCTGTTTGGTGCTGTTGGCGTTAAATTTAACGACCGTCTACAATGGCATTTGAATATAGCTCTGCATTCTGAGTGGGCCGGCTGGCCAGGAGGAGGATAACTTTCAAAAAGGCACGAGGCTTTCATGGTAAGAGGAGGAGATCTTGCTGGTGATGGGATCTCATGTCTTTTCCCAAAAGAATGGAACCTACCTGACACCTGTTTCCATGCCAGCTGTCTTAGGACATTCTTGATATTCCTTGACTCTCAAGTCTTGTCCGGGTTTCATCCCAAACTGACAGATCTGAAGAGGCAGAAGTGCAAATGGAGAGAGAATGGTGTGATTCTCCTTTTTCAGCTCACTTAAAGAAGGGAGAGAAGCAAAACAAGCAGATATTTGGCATGCTGATAGCTTCTTTCCGCTTTGCTTACGCAGCTTCATTTTAGCATCCTCAATTTGAGGGTCTCTTCAGCATGCTCCTCAAAGTGCCATTCCACAAAACGGTATTCAGGGTTTGTGTGCAACCAGCTCTGCTGTACCAACGTCACCATTTTACACCAGTTGAAAGTCAGGCCCACAATTTGCAAAAAAGGGCCAGGAGTGTTGGTTATGTTTTTTTTTGTTTTTTTTTTTTTCCCTTCTGATTGTCACTCAGTCCCCTGCTAAAAGCAATTTATTTAAATTGCATGGTGTCTTTTAGTCTTCAGTTAAGTGCCATCTTTCATAAAATTTCATCCCTTATTACCATATTATTACTGCTTCTGTAGCTTTTTGAGGGTGCGATGAGATGATCATTCCCAGATGTCGCTTTATACGAGAGTGAAAAGCCCAGTCAGTGGGAGGAAACTGGAACAGATAACGCTGTGTGTGTTCCTGCCGTGCCTGTGGGAAGCACTGAGCTTCCACTGGAAAGTGACCGATGAGAGGAGGCTGTTTTTCTTCTCTATACAGTTCATATTGTGAAATGACAGACCCCACTCTGGCAAAGCATTCATGAAGCTCTGTGTTTATGTACTCACGAACCTACCTTTGTCCTGGGACAAATGCTGCTTTCTGCTTCCTGCTTAAGCTTCCCTTTCTGCTTTTCTAAAGGCAGCTGAAAAAATAAATGCCTTTTGATTTGGAATGTTTTTGATGTACATGAGTCTGCATGAAAAGCACCCAAATAATAAGAGATGCTTGGAGTTTGTGTACCAAAAGTGCCCAATTTTAAACATTTCATAGAATAAAAGGCACTTTAATTGGCTTCTTTAGAAGCTCTAGCATGTAACACAAAAGCAAGGTAGGGGCCGAACTGAATAGAACACTGCATCTTTGGCCTCACTTTAATGCTTTTAACCCTGAGATATTTGTAAAACATTTAGAAAGTATTTTGTTCCATACATCTTCAATTGTTTTACGTTGCCATAAATATTTTACTCTTTTATTTTTTCCCGACGGGACACTGAACTGAGCATGGCTTCCTGCTCAGTGTTCTCCAGCTTACCCCTATCAGCTGGGGTGGTGCCCAGCTTGTGAGAGAAATGGGGAAAAAAGAATTAAAAAACCCACACCAAACACACAAATACAACTGAGCCCTACTGAGGAGAGCCAGCAGATGGAGTATGAGAGTACAGAGCCTTTTTGTGCCGGTGCATGTGTTTATATTCATAAATACTTTGCACTTTCATTTGGTTTTCACCCTGGTTGAGCTTGAAAGTAGGACAAGTTGGGGTGTGGGTTTCTGTTTGCTTGTACAGGTTTTTACCACCTCTTCTGTTCATGGATGTTTCTGTGATCCATTATTTTATGGTGTCTGAACGTGACAAAGCCAAGAGTGAACCAGACTTGTCCTCCCTCCTCGTAGGGTGCCAGAATCCCTTTGTATCTCCATTTGCATTTCACAGGTGGAGAAGCAAAGACCCTGAACTCCACAGTCTTTGGACTGTGATGCAGGTGATTGCCATGGGATTGGTAGGGGATGGAAGCTTTGTTGCCATCTTAATTCTTCGTTTTTCCACTGAGCTCAAAGCAAGTAAACAGGAAATGCTTTCAACTCCTTTAAACTTAATCTATAAGCTAAAAGCTTTAATAAAAAATATGAAGCATTGACTATTTTTTGACTCTAGACACATTCAAGTAGGCCATAGCTGTGACCATATCAAAGCATTCAAATATTGCTGGAGAGGCGTACAGGCCTGAGCATCGTAATCAGCCTGACAGTTGTTATTACAATGTACTTCATTCAGCATCCACAAATCCTCCTCTTAGCTGCCAATAATCCTTCAAGTATTAAACTAAAATCTTGGTGCAGAAACCATTGGAAAGGGATTTGTGGAAGACCACAACTGCCAAAATAACAAAATCTGAAAACCTTAACATAACAGCTTTCTCCCTTTGGCACTTTGAAAGGTTTTCCTGCATTTACTAGAAAATGAAAAATATGCAGGAGGGAAGTCCTCCTTAAATATATCCAGATCTCCAGAAGCTGATTTGTGAGTATAGGAAGGGTGATGAAAATATTTGGTGAGCTTGAAAGATTAGGCTATTTATCAAGGAAGTCCATCACTTTGACGATGAAGTCTTAGAGTGATCTATTTGTCCAACATGGGATTTTTAAAGTACATTTGGTTTAGTAATGCTTGTAAAGGTAAATTGTTAATACTGAGTTATTTTTAACAGAGAAGGGAGTGAGGCAGAGAAGTGGGACGTCAGCTACAAGACGACGAACGCTGCATCAAAGGCAATCTCAGCAAATACTGTATGTGATGGACAATGTTGTACATATTAAAAACCAGTTCTTCCCTGTTGGCTTCGTTTTCAGACACATTATTTGTTTAGCTCCTGTAAGAGCAAACACTTCTTTTATGGGTCACTTTAATACGGTGCTTATTTTTACATTTGTAACACCTTCCCCTGCAAGAAGATCCACACATGGTTCTTCATCCCAGGCAGAATCCTGTTGCTACTAAAACTGAACATGAAAGCCTCTCTACAACTGGCCTTGTTTTTCTTTCATGCAGAGCTAAACGCCTGGCATGCCAGTTCAGATGGATAACCTTGTTGCCCAAATGTTTTTGAGCTTTGTCTGATACAAGTGACATTAAGATACTGATGTAATGCCCACTCAAATCATTGCTGCATGTGATGTGTTACAACTTGCTTTGGGGTAATGAATGTGTCATGATGATTGTGAGCGTGGATTCTCATTCCTCCACAGGTTATGGTCTTCCTTCTTCTAAATCACCCTAATTTCAGTTGACTTTCCTATGTGAAAACTCAATTTCTCCAGTTCTCATCTCTGTCCTACTCTTCTAAAGAGATCACAAAACGCAGACATGAAAGATGAATTTCGAAATACCTGACCTAAAACTCAGTCCTCTGTGTGCTACCTGTGCTCCTGCTTGTTCCAAAGCTGTTTTCAGTCTCTGCTGGTTTCAGTTTGTGGTGTGCATGTGTACTGCAGATCCATGCCTTCTGCCAGCCTGTTCCTACTGCCTCTCAAAGGTTTGGGCAATGTATAGCATTCCCTTGATCCAGCTGGCACAGCAGAGCAAATATTTACTTCTTTTCCCACAGAAGCAAATAGCTCAGTGTAAAAGAGCTGGAATTGCATTCTGTGCAAACAGGTGTGCAACCAGTACAGCACGCTGCAGCTCATCAGGAGCTGAATCTCCCAAAGCTGCTGCACTGCTGCAGCACAGCAGGGCTGCATCTCAGGCTGCAGGCGGTGTTTGTTTTCACTGCAGGGCTGCACTCGAGTGCTGGGAGCATCTGCAGCATCGTTGTGTTATTGCTGCGTTTTCTCTGGGACATTGGGGTCCCTTGGGAGTAGAATGTGGAGGTTTTAAAAGCAAGTGCTGTTGAGAGAAGAGAAGGCAGCGCGTTCTTTAGGTTGAATATCAGGAAAAACTTATTTACAGAAAGGGTTGTTAAGCAGTGGAATAGGCTCCCCAGGGAGGTGGTTGAGCCCCCATCCCTGGATGTGTTTAAAAACTGTTTGGATGTGGTGCTCAGGGCCACGATTTAGCAGAGGGTTGATAGAGTTAGGGTAGTATGGTGAGATAGTGGTTGGACTTGATGATCTTTAAGGTCTTTTCCAACCAGAGCAATTCTATGATTCTGTGATTGCATAGATATGCTAAGCAAGGGGTACATTTCCAAAAGTGCAGTGGAAGAACCTAGAATGAAAGGAGTTGGGGGATGTTCTCGCTCTACTGAAAACCATTCTTAAACTTGTTTTCCAATCACAGGCGAGATGTATGTCTTCTGAGCAGAATCACTGCTGTGCTAAGTTTCTTTGTGCAGGAAAAGTTCTTTTTTTTTTCTCCTCCTGATTGGAGCAATTTGATTAAAAGTGTATATATATATATTTATATTCACCTGCAATTTTATCAAACACTTCTCCTAGAGAGACAACGATTAAAAATGAAGAACGATCTCCTCGCGTTCGTCCTGAAGCCGTGTGATGCTCCAGTAACCCTGAGATCCTTGGACCAACTCATGTGCAGCATGTTGCTGGGAGCATTTCCCCTTTGCCTTCTCTGTTGTTGGGATAGGATATCTGCCATGAAAAATCAGTGTGGTCCTGGCACAGCCAGTCCTTTTTTGTTTTTCTGAGAGGGCACAAGCTCATTTTTAGGGATTGAAGTCTAAAAGCTCATCACGTACAGCTGTAGCCCAGCATTTGTTCCCTTTAGAAACTGACCCTAGAGTATATTTAACAGCAGTAAAGTATTTTATTTTCCCATGCATCTGGCAAGAGAAAGTAATAGGAGTTATAAAAGCACATAACATACCTGAGTCTTAATTGTAGGTGACAGTGGAATGAACAAATACAAAGTCAGTCTGCGTACGTTCTATGAAACTTAGTTTGTCTAGCAAAATATTTTGGTGCTGTTTGACTTGCAGTGTATGGACACCATAAGCATTTGCACGTGTGCAAAAGTTTGAAGTTTTTGCTTGGGAGTTTTTGCACAAGACCTGGGTGAGGTTGGTAGGAATGGGATTCAATATTCCTTAGGATATTTAAATGAAGATTCAATGAAGAATTCAATGAAAAAAATTATTTTAAAGAATGGGTAATGAGTTTTGTTTTTCAATATGCTTGCCCTCATTCACAGGATGAAAAATAACCTTGTGTATAATTCTGCATCTCTTTGTCTGCACTGAGTAACCCCTGATTCCTTAATTTCAGATCTAGAACTGTTAGTCTCCACAGAAGTACATATGAAATCATACAAATATTGAAATAGAAGAGATTATGAGGCACTACGCTATTGATGTCATAGAAATATTATTTAGCTTTTTCTCATAGGAATAATAGGAAAACTGACATTAGAGCAGAATGATGCCACAGCCCAGCCTGGGGGAGGCACCAGAAGTTTCTGGTGTTGCATCCAAGATCTAGAACCACACATCTGTATTTCAAGCCAAAGCAGCAGCCCTGCTGTGGGAAGCAGAGTCTGACAGCTGTGGGGCAGGCACTCTTTGTCACTGCCACCCAGGAACAGGACCAGGCACTCCAAACCCAGAGCTATGGCCAAACCCCTGGGCAGTCTGTACTGGGGGTGGGGGTTTCCTCTGAACCACCAGGTGGGGGAATTCAGGGCTTAAAACTATTGCATTGGGAATGGCCCATCGTTTGGAATGCTTGTGACAGGGTTTTATAAAAGAAATCTCAAGAAATCTCATTGCTGCTATAAGAATATGAAGAGTTAAACATCTGTATGCAGTTTTGTTTTCTCCTCTGTCTCTGCCTCATTTCTAAACGGATTCTGCCTGTGAAGCTTTCATCTAATTCAACCTTTCTTTTCAAATAATATTTTCTATTTTTCTCTCTGATTTCTGAAATCAGACTTGAGTTTTCTCTTACATGACTGAAATCGATGCCCTCCACTCCCTGCAAACAGCTTGCCTGCCCTCGGTGATGGCTTTCTCTCTGCTGGAGCTCCTGTCCTCAGCTAGCTGCCCCACTTGGCACGGTCACTTTTATCTGTTTAACCATTGACAATTCGATTGCTCAGACCTTTCCAGTTGTCAGCAAACCTTAACAGTTACTCCCTTATACCCATGTCTGTTTGACCACGTATTTTCCACTGCAGGTAAATAACTCTAAAACCAGGTTATCCTCCCAGGTTTAAGGGAAAAAAATCCAAGAAGGCGTGATTAAACTTCTGCCTGACTCACAAACTTCATAAACATCATGCAGAAATCTCCACTATTCTCCACAGCAGGACAGAAATGGCCATACTGTGCATGACAGATGCATGGGAATCATGAAATAGCATTGCCTCAGATAACGTACGTGAATGTGTTGACAGCTTTGAAACCCAAATACCTTCAAGGGTTTATGAAAAAAATGCTACCTTGGGTTGTCCCCTGGGTTAAGGACCAGGGCACTGGTGCTGTATCACCTTCAGCGTTTCCTTTAAATTGGTCTTTCTCAAAGGAGTCAGGCTGAAAAATAGCAAATTGTAGCCTGCAGCCGTCCATCTGTTCCCTCCTGAGAGCACGAGGACAGTGTGCGATGCTCTGGGCACCCTTCGCACCGCTGCAGGTTGCCTTCTTGTGTATTCAGAGCACGGAAGGAACAACAGTGTGATCGGATTCTGGGCAGCAAAGCTGAGTGATTCCCAGATTGTGTTGACAGGTCTATCCTTAAAAACCCTTTCTGCTTTGCTTTTGTGATTTTTATGACAGTTGCAGTACCATTGGGCCAAAGAGCTGAAAAATTTGGAGTCAGAAACCATCTATCTGTTTCGCCACTCCCTGCATAGCACAACCTCAGGAAATTTGGTCTGGTTTTTGTTTTTAAACCTCCCCTCTGCTTATGCTTTCATGTGTATTTAACAGTCACAAATGGTGATTTTTTCTCCATGCTAAAACACAGGCATTGAGCTGTGCTTCCAGGCTGCCATCTTCACGCATCCTCTCTTCTGCATTGCTCCACCTCAAGACTGAATACATTTCCGTAGTGGTAAAACCAACAGCTTTTTCTCTGTGATGGTCCCACAGATATGCAACAGAGGAAAACAGGAGCACATTTTGTTTGTGTGCCGGGTGCACATCTAGCTGTGTGCAGAAGGCAAGTTGGGGGCCAGGCTGCTAAAAACTGCTTTGTTGGTTCTGCTGCTTGTTTGTCCTCGAGTCCAGCCCTAAGAGAGTCAGCAGGTGGAGGCTGCTCTTTGTTTGTACTGCTGGGCTGATGGCAGAGGGTCTGGTATTTACTCCTGCCGTCTCCATAGAGCACCAGGAGCATCTCTGCTGCAGTCAGAAGGGTGCAGCACTGTGCCCTTTACCTGGTCACAATTAGCTCAAACAATTCCTTTGAGCTTCCTGGGCTTCTTGCAATGCTAATTGCCAAATCATATAGCTCGCAATAATTTTAGCTCTACTTATACTAAAATATTATCCTAGACTATCTAGGGAGCCTTATTCTGTGTAGTATGTTGTCTGCTTGAAAGGAAGCGTGGGAGCTCAGGAATCGTGCCAGTCAGTGTGATGTGCAAAGCTTTACGTTTCCTACACTGCTGAGACAACATATGGGTGTCAAGATGTACCATACTAGAGAGACATTTATAAGGGGAGGTTTGACACGAAGCTTCAGAACAGCGCAGCTTCTTGGCAGCCTTTGCATTGCATTGTACCAATGTATATTTATTTTTTATTTTTTTATACAGAGCTATTATTGTATTAATATGCAGTGCTGAATTTAGTGGACAAAAGCAGTGGATGTCTGGAATGCTGTTGTGTTCACTGCAGATACAGCACTGCTTGGCTGAGTGCTGTTCAACCTTCACATTAACGTCTCTTGCTCCTGTTTCCTTTATTTTCTTTAAATTTTATTATTTCTTTTTTTTTTTTCTGCTGAAAAAGAAGTATTTTTAAATTTCAAAGTTGAGCTGATGCTTCATCCTCATGGGAATAAGAGCTCGGCTTCTCCTCCCTCTAAGCACAGTCTCAGATCTCTGCTTTCTTTAAGCACTGTGCCAGCTTTCAGTTCTCAAGTGCCTGCTTGCTTTGACTGCTGTGTCAGGTGGGTAGTGAGTGAATTCCAGGTATTGTCTTAGGAGGACGAGGCATCACGGAATGGGGTTTTTCATCCAGCAGATTGTGTCATCTATAAAACCTTTAGGTTATGTTTAAGCTTCTTAGGACCCTGCATGTCACCAGTAAACAACACATTATAATCAAACTCTTATAACATAGATATGATTTCATAACTCCGGGTCAAATTGCCTGAGAACCCAGACTTTAAAAATGGTATGTGTAAAGAAGGGCAAAAAAAACCCTGAGTAAAATGTATGGCAATTAAATACCTAAGCAATGTCACTTGCTTAGTAACAGCTTTGTGGAAGATCTCATTATTTGATACCATTTAGTGTGTTCTTTGTTATAACAGAAGTTGGAGACATCTTGCTTCTGCAGTGTGTTGTGTAGAGACTCTGATGCATGTTGTCTGTGTGTATGGAAGTGTTCAGTAGAAACTGCAGTCCTCTGGTTTTGTGCAGTGGGAACCTGAACAGGACCTGGGGTTCCTAAATACTGATGTAATACTAATAAATACAGAAGGAGGAATAAAATGTGGTAAGAGCATCATTAAATTGTATCAAACTCTGGCAACTGGATGAATGCACTTTTTGCCCTTCTCCATCCTTGAGTGTGCATGCACAAAAAGCAGGTGCACAGCCATTTCTGTGACAAAACTTGAAGGCTGAAGGCTTCTATTGTTTTCAGCTTTGCTGAGGCTGCATGAAAATGGAAGAATCTCCTAATTCTGCCAAATTCTAAATACTGGTGTTCAGTTGGTGTTCTGTCAAATGGATGAGGCCAGGTTCTTCTTGGTGGGGTGTAGTGACAGGACAAAGAGCAATGGCCTTAAAGCTGAGCACAGAAAGTTCAGTGCAACATGTGGAGGAACTTCTTTATGTAAGGGTGGTGGAACACTGCAGCAGGCTGCCCACAGAGGCTGGGGAGTCTCCTGTGAAGATATTCAAGACCTGGCTGGATGCCCATCTGTGTGACCTATTGCAGGGCACTGCTTTAGCAGGGGTTGGACTCAATGATCCCTTGAGGTCCCTTCCAACCCTGAGAGCAACAAAACATTTCCCTTGTAGGAGTGGAATTAAGCTTAATGTAGAACAGGAAAAATACAGAAACTTGCTATTAAACTTTCCGTGTGAATCAGTATCAAGGAGCTATTTTCTGTATAACACCTGTGAGTATCTATTGGTAGCCTACAAGTGGTTGATCGATTTCTTTCTGGCCTGTAGCCCATTCAGTGAGTCTGCAGCACTGAGTCTTGCTCTGTATTCACAGTCTTTTATCCCTTTGAGTTTGGATGGGACTCATTGCAGGGCCAGCAGGCTGTGGCCTTCCTTTGCTCTTCATACACAGCCTCTGATGTCCAAATAGCAACCGGAGCAGCTCCCTTCCTGTCTCTGCATGCCGTAAAGAAAATAGTTTTAGTGAAAATAAGTGATCTGGTTTAGGTTCTAAATACATAAATAAACAAGTCTGTGGTAAATGAGGTTTCAGTCTGACTCCGACCCAAGCAGTAACGGTGGCATTAAGATGCAGTGCAGGTTCTCTTCTGGGTTCTCGGTTACTGTTTCTGCTATCCCGAGATGAGACAAAATGAGGTTTCATCTGGTACAGTCGCTGGCAGTTTGAAGCGTTAACTGCTGTGGAAGAAGATTTGAAAGGCAATTTCCCTTCTCAATTTTCTCCTAAGTCATTAAAATTCATCTTTGGTTCTTGAAACATCCAAATTCTGTTCTGCCTAGTTATCTGGATTGGAGATCTTACGATTGTTCGCTGCATTGAATATCCCTTAAATTTATAGCAAACTGTTTGACACCGTTTTACAAATCGTCCGTGATTCTACAGATTTATCTTTAGAAGTTTAATTTTTTTCCTGCCAAATGAACGCTAATCTTGCAATGATCTGAGCATAGCGCTGCTGAAACCTGAAGCTACCTCATTGCTTCTTTACTTATTAGCATTATACGCTGCTGCAGCACTTCTTGTAACTGTTCTTACTTCAGGTTGGACACACTCTTCACTCCTCAGCCCTTTAGTTTAATATATTCTTCTGCGATGCAAACGGCTATCAGAGGTAAAATGAATGAAGAGAGGAAGTGGAGTGAACAGTTTATTCATCCATGCCTCAGAGCACCTACTTGGGAAGAGACCTGAAGTTTGTCTTTAGAAGTGCGGAGGAGTATAAACATAACTGTGCCACCACATTTGAATTTAAAATAACTCTTTTTTAATTCATAAAAGCTCATGGCAGGAGTTGTCAGGCTGTGGGTGTCAGAAAGGCGATGAATTTGTTGAGTGGAGGCTGGAAGAATGCATAGGACTTTCTGTGTATCTTTTCTTTAGGAAGCCAGTGGAAAGGGAATAGCCTTTTGTCATACTGGTGTCACATTTTATTTTAGCTTAAGACTGATGAGAGAGGAGAGGAATCTGGTTGTCAAGAGCAGCCTGTCTCCTCTCGCCTGCTTTGTTCCTCCAGTCCTCAGCTTCCACTCCTTGCAGCGTGCAGCAGAGGCAAAGCTCCAGCAAATCCAAGCATTCAGCTGGTGATGCTGGCTGCCCTGCTCACACTGCTGGCTTTTAATGAATGCAGTGATGTAACTTAATCTTGTCTTCTGAAGGTTACTCTGAACCGCATTTGTTTCTACTCGTTATGTTTATCTCTACAACTGTTTTAAGTACGGACATTCTGGGATGCACTGATTCGCCTGGGATTTGGGAGCTGGATTTTTTCTGTATAGACAACAACCTTAACAAATGATTGTTTCAAGAAGTTAAGGTTAATGACGACACGCTTTTCAAGAAGCTCCAATAATAAATTACTAGGAGGCGAAACATGGGTACACAATATGTATTTATATCCCAGCTTTGACACCTCTCGGTCATAGAAGAGATTGGCAACTCTTCGCTGTTTGTCAAATACAGCAGGAAAGAGAGGGGATGAGGAGATTCATCTTGTTCTCTGAAGTCACTTTGTGTTTCAAGGCAGACACCAAACGAGGAGGTTAAATGAATGGTGAGAAGCTCTCTTTTTCCTTCATTTTTTTCTTCAGTTGTGCCTGTGATTGTACGCCGCTCGTCAAGTAGCCAAAGGCCCTTCTGAAAACTCCTTTCATTTCAGAATGATGCCAGACAGAACGCTTGTGAAATAATTACAGAAAATGAGTGTTGATGCATGTTTTGACTCTGCTGCAGAAGTAATTCGGTCTTCTCTAGTTGAAGTAATTACATTTGTTTCTAAACAGAAAAAAGAAATGGTAATTGTAAAAAAAATAGAATAAAATAAAATAGATCCAACTTCTATTTTATGTAGTGGCAGATAGTTGGAAAGCAAAAAACTAATTATTATATTAGTGGAGTCATTGTTGTGTATTATTCATTGAGTGAAGTACTGTTATTAAACACATCGAATCGTGAAGGATTTGTGGGTTTTACAGAATAGCTTGCCTGATGGTTGCTTTCTTTAGCTTTATGGAGAATAAACGTTTTTACAGCATTGGTTAATACCAGACGTAGCACAGAATGCTGCAGGAACTCATTAGCTGCTATTACTTTTTAATCTTTTTAAAGGCAAAGGAGGTCTTTTCTCATTTGAACTAGAATCTTCACCTAGGGAGGAGCAAGACTATCACTTGTAGTTCTATACCTGTGAAGTTTCTGCTCCATGCAGATGGCCAGGGGTGAGGTTGTGCTGTCCTTCCTTTTGGAGGGGGCTGGAAATGCCCTGTCCTACATGGGGTGGCAGCACGGGCCTGGAAGCGCTGCTACTCGGTTTTATTTCACCATCCATCTTTTCAAAGGGGTGAAAAGTGTGTGTGGTTCCCTGAGACTCAGCTCCCCGAGGTTTTGGTGCAAATCAAGTGATGTGAGAGCTTACAGCCTTCAGTAAGGACAAGGGTTCAGCTTGTGTTTGGGAGGACAACTCAGGAGCACCCTGGGGGGAAGCCCAGGCTGCAGCTAACTGCTGAGCCTTGCTGATATTGCTTGCTGTTGGTTTTTCTGTCAGGAGTGTGGCCTTGCAAAGAAGCACTGTATGCTGAGTCTGTTGGATGTACTCGAACTCTTAGTAGTTTCTGAAATGCAGATGGCCCTACAGTGGACTTGCTGGCAGCCCTGGCAAAAGAAACCCTACCAGAGAATAGTACCTCTTGTTCGTGAATCATTAAAACTGTGTCTATCAAAACACAACGGCCAAGGGAAAACACACCAAGCACTGCAGGAGACCCACAGGTCCTTGCAATAGCCAGTGGAACAGACATTACCTGTTAGTAAGTGTGGCTGTGTGGCAGCAGTGACTTTCCCCAAACTGGCTCTCCTGCTGATCCAGGCCTCGATGGGCTCAGCGTTGCCCGTGGTTTTGTGTGCTGGACATGTAGTTCTCCTTCATGCCTTGCTGGTGTGTGGTCTCTTGATTTGATCTTCTGTCTTTCACATTCAGGGAAGCCTTGTTCTGTTGACTTTAACTGGAAATTGGACTTTGACTGGAAATTGGGATTAAACCTTTTGAGATAATCTTTGGCTACGCTTTCGCCCAGTGTACCAGAGCCCTTTTGGTACATACCTGAAAGCAGAACTGGACATCTGGAATGTAGATTGTATGTTATTGTGAGCTGTTTAATGAGAGAATTTTAATTGTTGAGTATATTGTTAAATTTAGAAGTTAGTGAAAGGAAGTACAGTGGAACATCGCTCTACATTCTTAATGAGGCACCTGATACTTTGTTCAATATTAGCTAATTTACTAGTTTCCTGAAGAGACTTCTTAATCTCTTCCTAATGCTTTTACTCAATCTGACAAGATTCATTTACATTGCTAGAGTTTGATTGCACGTATTTAACAGGTGTACATCACTGTAGAGGCATGGACTAAAATAGCCACACATCAATAATGGATTTAACCTAATACTTCTTGTGTTTCTGAGATATGGGATGATTGGGAAAATTCTGCATCACCCACTTGGTCTCAGTCTGTGGAAAACCTGTCTGTAAAATCACATAATGTGGTTCCTGTATTAATGCTGTGGACTTGCTTTGTGTTTCAGCATTTTTTCCAAAGATTTGCCAACTGCTCCTTGCATGGTGAGCTGAGCAGCAAAGTAGGCAGCAAGCCTCTATTGCACACTACTGGCAAGGCACGTGAGATTTTAAATAAAAAATAAAGGCCACTGAAATTAACAGAGTTTAATGTCCTCCAGGGGTGAATTCTATTTGCACGGCAATTCTTCTTTCCATTTTTAAGGGAGAGCTGTCAAAAATGATGCAGGGACCCTACCTGCTTTTTGGAGCGCAGGTCAGAGTCACAGCAGCTTTGTTTTGGTGTAAAATTTTGATGAGGTAACCAAAAGCACTGTGCAGACTTGCATACAAATTGTCCCTTAGTGAGTCATGAAATTATACTCACTTCTCATTTCTATTTTTTTCTTGCTTGTGCTGGAAAGCTTTGGATGACACATGATGCTGTCAAGACTGTCAAAACTTCATACAGTATATTTCAGCTAAAAGAAAAACCCACAAAACCAACCTCTGGTGTGAATGGGAAGAAGGAGAACCTGGCAAGCTCTCTGACATCAAGGAATGAGAATGGCGTTGAGAGAGTTCTCCCTATCCGAGATCATAAGCAACATATGTTCAGTGTGGTGGTTTTTTTTTTCTTGTTTTTTTTTTTTTTCTTCTTGTTTCTTGGAGAGTAAAACACAACTACTCTTTTTTTCATTACAGTGTTTGATGCTTGTGAAAGAAAAGATCACACTAGTTATTTGTGCTAGCACAGTTTCACTGGGAATGAACTTTCTGTTTGACTTTCAGGTCAGTAGCAATAACACAGAGCTATGGACTGGCAGGACTCGAGGTGTGAAGCCTGTCTGTGTGGGGTCTTGTGGAAGCCCACCTCCTGGAAGTACTGTTCTCACACTGAACTTCAGTCACTCCAACATCAGCTGGGAGGGCAGCATGGCAGGATGTGAACAGTCTGAGAAGCTTTTGGAGTAGAGCGAGAACAATTCTATGAAAGAAAGATTAGAACTTGAATCATTTGGTAGATGTCTGTTGGAACTGGATAGTCTTTGAGGTCCTTTCCAGCCTAAGCCATTCTATGAGAAATTAAAATGGGTTCGTTCCACCTGAAAACATGGTCTGGAGGGGAATGGTGACTGATTGCTGTAACTGTCCCGTGAGATGTAATAAAGAGAGCACAGTGACATCATCCTTTTGATGCACAGGGAGAGGACCAGAAGAAATACATCTGTTAAATTTTGAAGTTGAATCTCTTTGAAATTCTATTTTGGATGTGGATTTGTTGGACCAGATGACTTGCCATGGTTTCCCCCAACCTGAATGATTCCAGGATTAGTTTTGTTCCTTCATCACAACCTTAGTGGGGTATAGAACAGCTTCTCTTGTCCTTTAACTGAAACTTTTCATTTACTGTTCCACTAATCAAATTCACTGCCTTCTGACCAGGAGTGTGTTATCTCACTCTTGACTTTTAATGTTGCTGTACCAGCTATTGGTATGTGTTGGAGGTGGGGGGAAGGGGGAAATGAAGCTGCAAACTAAAGCAAGGTCCAGAGGACTTTTAGTCAAGGATTGAGGAGGACAGGAGAAAAAATGGGACTTTAACGTCACCCTGTGAGAGGACTGTTGTTCTACAGAAGCCAGCTGTTCTCCCATAGGTGCTATGGATGAAGGCCTTGCTGCATGCAGAACTGCTGGAGAACTCTTTCTGCAAATACCTTCTTTTCACTCTTCTTCATATAACTTTAATGTGTTTTTAACTCTGAGTTAACAGCATTTTGCGTTAACTGTATTATGCCACGTTTATAAATTGCCTGAGCTCCCAGATGTATCACAGACTGCCAAAAAGCAGCTGCGTGAGAAGTGCAGTGATTTTACTCAATGGGGAATTGCAGACACTGGACTTTGAAAGACTTCGTTTAAGGGAAAAAGAGATCTTCAAAGCTGGCATTTTCCAAGTAAATAACTCTTCATCTTTGATATGCCTGCTTCGTGCTGCCTTGTCAGTCTAGAGAAAGATGTACCTTAAATCAAAGTGGACAACTGAGAATGAAAGCTGATAAAAGATTACAATAAAAGAAAGGGATCCCTGACATAAAAAAAAAAAAAAAAAGCAAGACATTTTGATATCTGTTGCAGCAAGCATATGTAGGAGTGGAGGAGTGGATAGCTAATGTACAGTCTAGACTGAGATTTCTTTGGGTGAACTTTTACCATGTGCTTAAAGCTCTGCAGGGTGATGTGAAAAATCATGGGGCAGGGGAAGTCCCCAGCCATAGGTTCTCTGTCACCTTGCAGACACCATAATGTTACCATTATGAAAGAAAAATCACTGCTGGGCTGATAATAGTTTTGCTGAGCAGGCAAGTACACAGTGTGTGTAAGCACATGGATGAGGATTCAATAGCCTCATATTTTATGACTGAAATCAGCGTGATTAATATTTAGCAGAGCAATAGATCCCTGCCCTTGAGCAGCCCTGCAGAGGCCATCATTACAGACTGGCCATGGAGGAGGCAATAGCACTTCACTAATGGAAAGCATTTATCACTTTTAGGGAAGTTTGTTTGAGCTCCCAAACTTGGGCATTTCAAACTGCTGAAAATTAAGATTAAACCAGTCTGGAGCTCAGTTCTTTCTCCAAGAACTTGAAGTTGATGATGGTTTGGGATAGGTGTTTCTGGTTTGAGCATGTTTCCATGGCCATCTTGGCAGGACAGCACAGTCATTGGTGTAAGCCTGAAGCACGTCGTGTGTTGGTGCAGTGCTGGGGCTGAGTGATGACCCTCAAAGTCTCTGTCTTTCTCTTACAGCCTCAGAACAGGGAAAGCAGAAAGGATTGCCAGATATACAGGGCAAAGAATCTGCCCTTCTAGGGGTACAGGATGTTACAGAGGTGGTGATGTGAGGTACAAGAACAAGATGAACAGAAGTCTCTAAATAGACTTTTGGAAGCTTGCAGTACAGGGAGGACATCTCAGTCTGTTTTACCTGCCCTGGGACCACTGCCAACTGCTATTTCTAATGGACTGAAGGGACAGAAAGTGTCCTTGCTCTCTCTGTGACTTGGTTTCTTTGCTGGTAAGCTATGAATGGTTTTTGGGGTTGGCTCAGCTAGAAGGCTTGGAAGGACCTGGAAGTGACTGGGGAAATAAAGAGTTCATCGCTTCATTTTCCCATCTGTAAAATGAGGATTAGCAATGCTTCTGCTTTGCATAGTGTTTTTTGTTTATTTTAGGTACTGCAATTGTAGGAACCCTGCAATATATGTAGCACATTGCCATCCTCTTTTTGGTAAACAGCGACAAGATGTTACCCCAGTTATCCTGGTACATTTACACAACGTTTACAATGTGCTTCAGCTGGGCGCTGCCTTCATGTTTGTTCCCTGCCTGATCTGTCTAATAGCGTTGTACAAAGGATGTTGAGGCAGGCTAATGTGCAAAAAGATCTTTTAGTGGCATCTGTAGCTGATGGCAACGACAGCTCTTTTTGAGGGATAAAAATAAAGGACACTGAGCCTTCCAGTGGCAGCTGGGAGGAGAAGTTCAGTCCTCCCACAGCCAGTTCTCAGTAACACTTGGTCACGGGAACGATGCAGTTTCCCTCAGGATCTTCTCAAAGTCACTGCTGGTTGCAGCCACGTGGGTTTTTGCTGGCTGGAGCACGTTAGGGGCAAGGGGTGCTGCCTGCTGAGAGCTGCTAAGGGCAGGTCCTAGCACTGCCTGGGATGCTGTGTGCTGCTACGTGTGTCCCAAGTGGGCTTCTGCCACTGGTGCTGGGGGCATAGGCCTCTTGTCCATAACATCTGCTTGCCTTGCTGGGAATTCCACAGCAGAAGGTGGCGGATATGAACTATCCCTTCTTCCAGATAAACACATTGGTGACTTCACAAGTGAAACAAGGTGCCAAGTTCTGAGGCAGGAGAGCACATGGTGCTGCAAAGAGTAGGATTTGTCAGGCCCTCCAGTAAATACTGTCCATGATTTTGTATTTTGTAGGTAAGGGCCCTGCAACAAAGCATCTCTGATAAAGCAGTACAGTGGTAGCATCGGTAGATTCCCACTACTGCCCTGCTGTTTGTATACATCCTGTCAAAGACTTCCACAGTCCTTTGAGCTGAACTGCAACAGAACTGTGCTGCACGGTCCTGCGAGCGTCATGGTGGTTCATTTTATCTTTACAGTCAATGCCAAATGAATAAATAATGTTCTGCCACTTACTGTAAATAATGTCCCATTTCCGCTGAGTAACCACGTGCATCCTGCAGAACACAGCATCTCTGACACACTATGTCCATGCAGCTGCTTCTGCAGAGGTGCTTTGCTGGGCTGGCAGAAATGACGTGTGCATGGCTTCAGGCATGCAGTCAGGTGGCCCTGCTCTATCTGACAGTCACTCAGTTCTTCTGGAAAAGAAACTGAAGACAGGAACTCAAGCAGTGACAGAGCGAGCATTGGCTAGGGGCTGGAATTCACCAGCTGCTAAAGGAACAGCGAGGAGCAGGACAGCTCCATTAGGGAAAAACAACACGGAATATGCTGTGCATAAAACGTGTCATTTTATAGCAAATATTACTGTTTCTATGTGTCAGTCCTGTAATAGATTTATGTGAGCAGCCTTTGGCAGGTGCTGAGTTCTGTCCAAACCCATGGAGATCTTCTCAAGTCTGGTTTACATGATCAGATCTCAATAAGGATGCAAATCATCAAGGATGGCACTTGGCTAATTCTGGGGCACAGCATAAATAATCTCAAGGCAGAATATATTACAGGTGATGCTCATTAGCATGCTGCAAAGCTGGCGATTAAACCTACCTGACATGAGATGTCTTGGGAAATAACCTCTGGCTGCATTGTGCCTGATCAGTTGATGTAGCTCTGGGCAGCCTGGACTGATGGTTGGCGACCCAGCACATAGCAGGGGGTTGAAACTAAATGATCATTGTGGTCCTTTTCAACCCAGGCCGTTCTATGATTCTATGATAAGGGCTTCTCTGGGGAAGGATGGCCCAACTGGCCATTTAGGTGTGAGGCATGACCCAGTGCTCTTCTCAGCCTGCTAAGGACGTTAAACCAAAATGCGTGCACACCTACAGCGTCCTACATGTAGCCCTGTACTAAGGAATGTGGAGGTTGTAAATGTGTTTGCAAGTGCTTTGCTTTATTTGTATAAATAACATTTCACAGAGAGAAGTGAAGAACCGTAGGCTGAAGCAGCCGTAACAGTCATATTTCTCTCATAGGGAAACTGACAAGTTTAAATGTCAGGGCCATAATAATAATTAATTCAAAATGCTTAATTATCATTTTGTATCCAGTTTTCCTCTCCGTGCCACAATGCCAGACATAAATTGCCTGCTGCTGAAATGTGGCTACCAGGAGAAGCCATGGCAGGCATTTTAATTTTGTTTGGGAACATTATATAATAACCAGTAGTTTGAGGTACAAGGGGTGGAGGCATCTCTTAACTCTCCATTTTAGTGCACAAGAAGGCAGCACCCTGGTGTATCCCCACCTCCAGCGACCGACCTCCCTGTGCTGGATTTTTGCACTAGGGATGAGTTGCTGTGCTTACATGCATTTACAAAGGCAGACAGACAAATGCTTCAGTGCCCTGGGCTTTATGCTGTGTATTTTGAGTAAGAGAGTTTGTCAGCAAACAGAGCGCTATATTCCAAGAGAGCAGGGAAAGCAATTATCTTCCCTGGCACCCTCAGTTCCAAGCCCAGCAATATTGTGGGGCAGGGAGCTAATTGCTCCATCTGTTGCTTTGGGTCTCTGGAAGGAGCCGGGTCTGTCTGCCACCCCCCATGGAAGCTCCAAGTGTCACTGGCTTTATTGGAACTCACTTGATTTTCATTGCATCGCTGCATTAGCCCAGGTTTTCTGTCAGACTGGGGTCCATGAGTTTTGTTTTCAATCACAACTTGCGTTGGATGCATTTTTCTGCCTGGTGAATCAGTTGTGATGATAAACAGAAGTTCTTTGTGCCTGCAAACTGCTGTGTCGAAAAGCATGTTGGTGTCTGCACAAACTTTGGTGGCCCCATATCACAGCTACATTGACAATGGGACGCTCAGTACCCCAGTTTGTACTCAGGGTCTGTTTTACTTTGTGATAAAAAAGAAAATGTGCATTGGCTTTTTAGTCTTTATACTTGTCCTGCAGTGCCTTCCTGTCCTCGTTCATGTGTACGATGTTCTGATATGTATTAGCATCGGTTTGTACGTCTAACATTTATGAACTGTTTTTGTATTCTGGGATGGCAACCACAAAGTATTTGTGACTTACAAACACGGATCCAGCTGTTCCCTCATTTCCACCTTCTGTCATTGTCACACAAGTGTTAATGTGGGAAGGCCCTGATGCACGCTCCAGCCAGAGCCATAGCCTTCATCCCCTTGGAACAGCACCTCAGCACTCCACACCAGGACTGTGGCAGTAGGTTAAAAGAATATAAACAAGAAACAATATTCACCTTTGGATGGGAAGAATTTGATGTTTTAGGTCTCTGTGTATGTAATTATTATCATTGAACTCAGCGTGGTTCCGTTAGGGAACGCTGTTGAAGGTGAGGTCTCATAAGCCTTACGGACATGGCCAAGGGATGTGGTACAGAGTTCATTCTTCTGCCTCTAATGTGAGGAAAAAGAGCCCGCAAAGGCAGGAATAAAAGCTGTTACAGGTACAGCAGTACTGAAATAATCAGAGATGGAGGAGACCTGAGAGGATTGTGCTGCTTCTGACGGCGCGGCCTCGGTTGTGTAGAAAGCTGAGCTCTTCTGTGCTGTGCCCAGCTGAGCTTTAGATTGCTGAAGGCGTGGGTTTGCCACAAGGCTCTTGTACAGATTGCTTTTTAGTTGCCTCTTGCTTTTGTTGCTTACATTATGCATACTCCCAAACTGGAGGCAGTGCTGCTGATTAGCTCATCAGGCACGCGAACTGTGCAGCACCGCGCTTTGATCTTTGCTGTATTAGAGATTTAAATGATAAAGCAAGCCTGATTTTCTGTTGAGGAGTCAGAAATAAAAAGCACAAATTTAAAGAGCCCAGGAGGCTTCCCAGTAGGCTAACATTCTACTTAAAGATATTTTATATTGCAATATGTTCCAGCTAAATATCTCTCCAAATACCATCGTTAGCCTTCCAACCAGAGCCACGCTGGCATGCTGCTTTCAATCAGACCCAGACTGCAGGGGATGTCTGAAGAGAAAGCAAACCTGAAGCTGTGACTTGGAGCTTTCTCCCCACCTGACTGGCCCAGAAGAGCCCAGGGAGCAGTTCCCTATGTTCCACTTGGTTATGGGACAGCAGTACTGTCTGCACTGGGAGCCCCCACAACAGCTCTTCTTTGCTGTTCCACTGCTCTGCCCCTCTGTGGTGGCAGCAGCAGCTCACAGGGTTGCGTATCTCAGTCTTAGAATCATCACAGCTAGAGACAGAAAGCACCTTAATACGAAGAGCTGGTAGCACAGGTGCATTTCATACATCCTTATCTGCAGCACGGCCTGCTGTCCCTGGAAGAGCCACGTCCATTGCACAGGTGGTGAACCAGGCCATGGTGAAAAGGTTTATTTTACCTCAGTGACCTCTTGATTTTCTGTAGTTCATGAGGTTGAGAAAGGGATGTTACATTGCTTATCTTTATGATTAAGTTTTAGAAGTTGTAGCTTATCTGAGCATGCTTTTCAGGCAGATGCTGCTGTTTTCCACTGAAACTGTTAGAAGTGCAAAGATCAATGCTTTCGAGTTGGAGTAGAAATGATTGAACACGCTACAGGAGAAAAACAAAACCAGGTTTGCATTCAAGGCTGGTGTTTGAAGAATTGTTAGCTGTAGTAAGTAATATTGATTTATTCTTGGAGATACGCGTTTGGAAAGAGCTCTTTTGTTCTTGCACCTCGTGCTGCAGTTACACAGAGGAGAACAGAGGGGCATTTCCCTCTTCTCAGCACCCAGCTGCAGGAGTGAGGTTGAGCTGGCCCAATGAGTGCCACAAATGCTGCATCTTCATGGTGCCTGAGCAGCAGCTGCAACTTGTTCTGTGCTGAAGTTTCCAAGAAGGTCTGGGATGTGACATTTGTTTAAAACATGATGAATGTGTACAGTTTGTAGTACTAAACAGCCTGGAAAAATCTGCATTAAAACAAAAAGCAAGCAATAAAACAAAAAAGCCAGAAGATGAAATAATTACTTAAAAAGCAGCTTGTAAATGCTGGAAATATATATCTCCCACGTTTTCCTCTATGTGAAATAAATTTTGCAGTCTCAATACTGTTTCCCAAAGACCCACGTGCTTACTGGGTGCTCCAGCAGGAAGCTCAGTGAGGAACATGAGGCTGAAATAAGTGCTCCCTGCTTCCTGAGCTGCACCTGAAGAAGGCTGAAGCATCCCAGCGAGGTGTGCAGAGGTGGAGGAGGATTTCTGCCTACTGCTTGCTTTGTTGCCAGCTTCCACAAGAGTCAGAACAGAATCTTCTCACTTCACTTCCAGAGGTCAAAAGAAGCAAAAATCTGAGGCAGTAGCAGTCCTTGGTGAGATTTTTGTAGCTTAGTGTGGAGCAGACATGAGGAGGACATGCTTTTTCCCCCTTTTTAAGAATAAAGAAGGAAGTCTTAGGTGCTTTTGCATTCCATGAAGATTTATTTCCCAGGCAAAAACCATACATCCTAAAGAACACTTCTGTGTGCATCGTGGCTGGCTGAAGAAATAGAATAGGAAGACAGAAGACATATGCAGAAAGGCATATGTGTGCATGCATGCATTCAAGTGGACTGTAATAGTTCATTTCATATACATGAAAATCAGTGACACGTAGTAAATGTGACCTGACACGCTGCAGATAACTTTGTGATTTGGTGGTGTTCCATGTTCTAAAACTTGGAACCATTGCTGTAAAGAGATTTTGGAATATGGATGATGTTGGCAGAGCACACCCTGAGTGTTTGATTGGCTCAGAGAACAGTGCCAACCAAGAGATAAGAGGAACTGCATAAAAAAGTTCAGTTCCCGCAAGAAGCTTGAAAAATACAAAGGTGCAGATAATTCCACATTTATCTGTTTTAAACTTTGATTCATTTCTGTAGCTGTAGATGTTCTGTTGATGGAAATCTGTGTAATCTGCATATCAGCCTGCAGGGAGGAACTCACTAATTTGCAGAGCTTTTGAGAGAGCTCGAGCATCAGGCCAGCAGGAGAAGTGCAGGCAGCTCTTCCCTGCCAGCCCGTATGGGATGAGGCCCTGCCCCTTGTTTCACAGCACTCACACTGTCCATGAGTGACACTTGTCCACAGCATTAAGTACCCACATCAAGGCTTTTTATTTTGCCTTGCCTTGCCCTCACGGTGGGTTATTTGAAGTCTGCTGGGACCAGGCATTGCATGGGGTGCCCTGTGGCTGCTGAGGGCTGCAAGGTGGTTGGGGAGAGCAGCACTTTTTGCTGCATGGGAGAAGGGGAAATGGTGTCTTCAGGAGCACTCCTTGGTTTGGGTGGGATTGTTGTCCTGTAACCCCATTACCCTGTGGTATTCTGCATGCAGCCACCCACCTGACTTTATGAAGCTCCCGTATGCATATAGCTCGAAGAATTAAGCTGTATTTGCATCTCTGAGATGATAGAAAAAAAAACAGAAAAATATAGAAATCCTTTTAAATGCAGTATTTGTAACCACAAAGTCGTAGCTCATCCTCTATTTCTCAATAGAAAACCCAGAGTGATCCTGGGTCAGTGGCCCTGGATCTGTGGATGTTCCTTGAAGTTTCCAGAATGAAATTTAACTGGGAAATGAACATGGTGCTGGATGGCATGCAAACAGATGGAAGAGGAAATGCTGGCAGAAGGAAAAAATACCTTGGCTATGTCAGTACAGGCAAACGTGCAGCACCGCAGCGCTCACACAGTGCGGTGATGGAGCCATCAGTAATGGGAATGCACAGAACAACAAGGCTGGAGAGCAGCAGATTTCTTTCTCACTATTAAGTCTATAAACCTTTAGGCTACTTTCTATTAAGGCCATGCAATAAAACATTCCCAGCTGTTTCCAGAACACATTTGTGGCAGTGACCACAGCAATATACAGTATGAATATTGGCTGCATTTTATAGAGGCTTCTGGAAGTATGAGATACTTGAAAAATACACTGGAGTAATGCTTGAAAACACTTAGGATGTGCCCTCAGGCCACTACTATAATGTTGGGACTGCTGGTTTCTTTCCTATATTGTTAATCTTTCCTTTTTCTGTGTGCTTGGTTCCACGCCAGTCCTGCAGCATAGGAAATCAAAGTGTCACTACTGATGGAGTCTGAAGGTGAGCGTGTGCTGCTGGGTGATGGGTGATGGGTGAGCATCCCATCAGCACCTTCCTGGCCCTGAAACTAAAATGTAGCAGTGCATTTCCATAGCTTCCGAGGGTTGCTGAAGTCAGATGCGTTTTGATGAAGAAGCCCAATTGAATTGCACTGCCTTGTTCTTTTAAAACACTTTTGGTTAGAGTAAGCAGGCATTTAATCGCCCTTGTGGGTCACTGCTCCACGCTGTTTTCCTTTCCCATCCATCCCTAGAAATCACTGCTGAGTTTGAAACCAAGTTTTCCCTTTCCTCTAGTGTTATATATTAAATTATGCAGCCAATTGTGGTTTGTTTCCATATCTTGTTCTACATCTCTCCTAGCTGTTTCATTTCACGCTTTAATTAGAAGAAAGGAACACATCAGTTATTTTCAAAGGAACTGTTGTTAGGCGGGAAAAGCATTTGCTGCAAGTTCATTGCTTCATAGTTTCGAGCCTTGCATTGGTCTGTCAGCAAACTCCATCAGTATTCACTTCTTTTGGTTGAAGGACCTTGCATTTCCTAAATAGTATGTTTAAATGTTTGGAAAGTTGATTATTTTGAGTGCTGCAAATTGTTCCATTCAGATAAGCCCCCCCCCCCCCCCCTTTTTTTTTAGGCTCCCATAATATTTGATTTGAACAGTTATTAATTAGAGAAGATGATAGTGAGCTCCTTATGATCACAGTATTCATAGAGTACAGACCGTAGGATAACAAAAACAAATTTTAGAGGACCCCAAGAAAGGTACAGTTCAGTACAGGAGAATTAAGCAGACTGCTCTCGAGCATGCAGGAAACATGCATAGCTCAGCATCTGTTGTTGAGTCAGCAGCGTGGATTCCATGCTGGGTGGATGAGCAGCGGGATCTCAAGTGGAGAGGGGATGGTCTTTCTGAAATGGAGAGCTCATTTCACATATTTTTTGCAGTTTGGTAAAGAAATGGGAGCTGACCAGCAGAGTGGTTTGCTATTTGTAAATCAGAGCAAATAGGCAAAGAATGAAGAGAGACCCTTTGCAATACGGCACGGGTTGTCCTAGCTGAGTGCTGGAGCAGGTACTGCGCTGCTGACCTCGGCATGTCCTGCAAATCCCATGAATGGTGTCTGAAGAATTTGTTAAGGATGAAACCAAGAGGATCCTACTTCAAAAAGCAGCAGAAATTAATAAAGAGCTCTTGGAGTGGGTCCAGAGGAGGGCCACTAAGATGATCAGAGGGCTGAAGCAGCTCTCCTATGAGTAAAGGTTGAGAGAACTGGGGTTGTTTAGCTTGGAGAAGAGAAGGCTGTGGGGAGACCTCATTGTGGCCTTCAGTACTTGAAGGGAGCGTATAAACAGGAGGGGGAAGGGCTGTTTCTGAGGGTGGGTAGTGATAGGACAAGGGGGAATGGTTTCAAACTGAGACAGGGGAGGTTTAGGTTGGATATTAGGAGGAAGTTTTTCACACAGGGGGTGGTGAGGCACTGGAACAGATTGCCCAAGGAGGCTGTGGATGCCCCATCCCTGCAGGCATTCAAGGCCAGGCTGGATGTGGCTCTGGGCAGCCTGGTCTGCTGGTTGGTGACCCTGAACAGAGCAGGGGGTTGGAACTGGATGAGCATTGTGGTCTTTTTCAACCCAGGCCATTCTATGATTCTATGAATGTCTATTCCTAACGATTTTTTAAGACTCTCCCACATAAAATTCTATAGCAGAGATAAAACATACAGTGATATGAAAACACTGAATATAGAATGTAATAGAAAAATTAAATATTTTGTAAGGTACTTCCCCATCAGGGATAACGAGACATCACTAGTCTGTCCGAACTTCTAATCAATATGAAATTCAATTTGGAAGTGAATAAAAGGGCTAACAACTTCTTTGCAAAGAGAAGATAACACATCTCAGTTCTGTGAACATACGCAGTTCTGAAGTACAGCAAAAATATTTGGGCAGTAGAAAAGGATGGGGAAAAGAATCACAGAATCACAGAATTGCCAGGGTTGGAAGGGACCTCAAGGATCATGAATCTTCAACCCCCCTGCCACACGCAGGGCCACCAACCATCCCACCTAATGCTAGACCAGGCTGCCCAGGGCCCCATCCAATCTGGCTTTGAACACCTCCAGGGATGGACGGGGCATCCACAGCCTCTCTGGGCAGCTGCTCCAGCACCTCACCACTCTCTCTGTAAAGAACTTCCCCCTGACATCCAACCTAAATCTCCCTTCCCTCAACTTAAAACCATTTCCCCTTGTCCTGCAGTTATCTACCCTTGTAAAGAGTTGATTCCCCTCCTGTTTGTAGGCTCCCTTTAGGTACTGACAGGCTGCAATGAGGTCACCCCACAGCCTTCTTTTCTCCAGGTTGAACAAGCCCAGCTCCTTCAGCCTGTCCTCATAGGGGAGCTGCTCCAGTCCCCTGATCATCTTTGTGGCCCTCCTCTGGACCCTCTCCAACAGCTCCCTGTCAATCCCTGAGTGGTGTTTGCATACCAGAAAGGCACTGTTAGAGTGCTCCAGTGCTTCATGGGGAGTGAAGACCTCAATGATTACAGTATGTAGGATGAGGAAAGGCCGGGCTCCGGCATTTGTGGTACTAAATAGAGGTGACTGTCTTATTTTTTACCTAAATAGCCTTGGAAATGTTACTCGTGTTCCACGTTCAGTTGCAGAACAGTGACTGGAGCTTCCTATGCTGCCCCATGCAGACGCAGAGCCCAGACCAAACCACCAGGCATACCCAGGCTGCAGAGGATGAAATGCATCATCAGCTCAGCGCTGTTCCTTGTGCACAGGGATATTGACCGGATGCTGTCTGAGGGCTGCTGGTCACAGAGTTTACTTGTTCAGGTCATCGGTTATATCTGTGACGTTTTATTTTGTCTTTCATTGTGTGGAACCCAGAAGTAAGTGACATCTGAGTTCATGACCTGTAGTATGTTGGAGGGATTGCGTTTGCAGGAATGCTTCCTCAGAAGATGCAGTTCCCTCAGACATTTACCAACAGATGGCTTTGTTCTCTTGGCTCTTCAGTGAGGTTACCAATTGCTGCCATGAGGCTCAAAGCCTCCATTGTTGTGAGGCAGTTTGCACAGCAAGCATTAGCAGAGCGCTAACCTCTCCCACTTCTGCTCATTATAGGTGCAATTAATGCTTACGTTTCTTTAGATCTATGATATAAAGAAATGTCAGTAGCATGCAATAGCTGGTTCAATGCTGTGGAAGAGGTGTGCGTGTAAGAAAGGAAAATATACAGAGGAGAACAGACAATTGCATAGGGAAGTGGGTATTTGTTCTTATCTATATGTATCATTAGAGCATGCTCATATGGATATTTTTGGTATCCTATTTTGTTTGGATTTCATCGTGAATATGGTAGGTGAGACATCAAAAATCTCTCTCAAATCACTTGATCACATTTTGAGAACTGATTTAAAGGTGATGTACAGAAGTATGTCCAAGGAGTGCCAGCATGTGTCTCAATGGCATTGACCACTTCTTACTAGTATCTCCCAGTTGCCTCACATCCCATTAGTCACATCAGTAATTTCTTCCTTCATCCTGTCCTTCTGTATCAGAAGCCTTGTTGCTGTGGCACCCACAGAACATGCATTTCTTGGAAAATGAGTGCAGTAAAAGTCCGTGGGCAGCATTTCAAAGTAGAGAATGGCATTGTTTCAGGGGCTGTTGGCTTTGGGGATTCAAATTAATTTCTGACCAAAATACTGTTGTGGGCAGTTTTCTTTGGTTGTTTTTTTTAAAAACATTCTGGGCAGTGAACTTTCCCAGTGTGAACTAGAAAATGGGCAAACAGAAAGAAATCTTAATATTATTTAGGCTGTGAAAGATGTGTAAATATTTTATAAAACCGTGGCCAGCCGACAAGCAAATATTCTGTCTGCCCATTGTGACTAATTAGAAGATGGCTGAGCCTCCTACTGACACGGTGCCTTCAAACACAACGCACAAGCAGTGTAGCAAAGCACTATCCATTATTGACTTGTATTGTTTTATGCTTTTACCTTTGTGCTGTAGTGCTGCAGACAAGATTAGACGTCAGTCTGCCCAAACAGAAATCTAATTGAACTTTCTGATTTAGTGCCTCGTTCTAATAACGTTAGAATAGATGGACTAAAACTTTGTTATTGCTCCCTATATATTTAAAATTAAACAAACAATAAAAAAGCGTGCAGAATCCGGATTTTATAGCTGTAGCCTTTGGCAAGAGCAGTGTATGCTTCTATAAATTCTGTTTGATATTGTTGGATGTCTTATGTGACAGCAGTGTCGAAATGAAAGAGTATTACTGCAGAGAACCCAGGCACGAATAACACAGCAGCCTGGCAGTGCTCGGATATGGAGGGATGGCCACAGCTTTGAAACCAAGGTGTTCATTTTGTTTTCCTCCCTGGAAGATGAGTACAAATGCACTTGGATGCTGCTCATTTACAGCCAGGAACTTGGTTGTTCACACCACCCCCATTGTCTGTTTTGTTTTGTTTTGCTTTGTTTTTTGGTTTCTCTATAAATGAATTGCTAGAGGGAAATTTGGCCAGAGAAGATGTTTTTAGATGCCTTTGAAGATGTAAAAACAGCAAATGGAACGTGCTGTGGCATAAACATCAAAGATCTGCCCAGGAGGAATCAAAGGATTCTTGTGAGTCTATCAGCTTGCCCATAAGCTGAATTGCTTCGGCTGCTGTACGTTTCCTCATGCGGGGCATCTCACTATTGATTTTGGTGCCACCCACACATGAAAGGATGCGTGGTTCTTACAACTGCTTTCTGCAAAATTCTACCTCTCAATTCTACACTTATGCGATGCCAACTCTTCTTCCTTGGATCCCCCACTTTTAAGGGTTTGGGGATCCAGCTGGCAGCCCTCCTCTCTCCAAGCTGGTAAGGAGGCAGCTGGTCTGTCCCAGAGCTGCTCTTGGTGTTGTTAGCAACCTTTGGCCCTAAGAGTGATGGGGAAGTTGCATTATTGGTGTTAATCTTGTAGCACTACTCTATTTAGTTAGTAAATGGTCAGTTCCAGTGTACTCACATTTTATGTTTTTGTTTCTGTTCTGCATACTTGTGCTGTCTCAGGGCAGTCAGGTATTAATATTAATGCTAATAGGACGTGCACATTTTATTCCTTTTGGATTAGTATGAATACTTTCCCCTGTATGACTTTTCAGACAGAATAAAAGTTAACTCTGTGCAGTTGAGCTGGTATGGGTTACTAATGCAGTCTCCCTCAAGTAAAATGCTTGTTTTTAGGCAGTGATCTCCCAGGGCCAAGTGAGAGATTCTTCTCAATGGAATACAGAGTGAATTCCCCTTGTATTGAACCTGAGGTGTTAACAGTGCAGGTGCTCCTTCAAAGAACACTGAAATTCTGTTTCAGCAATACCTAACGACTCTCTTTGGATGTGTTCTTAACTACTGGGTGTTAGAAGAGGTTTGTGTTTTGTGTTTTTGCTTTAATTATCTTCTGTGAGTCCAGGAGATGTTATGCAATAGATTCTTATCGCTATTTATGCCACTAGTTCCATTTTGATAAGATTCTTCTTCTGAAGAACAGGGCAGAAAAAAATTGAATTTATTGGTTGAACTCCATTCCTGAACGTTTTAAACCCTGAGAACACCTAAATGATCTGTTTGTTAGGGAACAGGGGAAGACTGGAGCTGCCTCATTAAAGGAGCAGCCCTGAGAAATGATTTTGGATATTCTCTGAGTATAGTCCTGCTGCTTGGTCGTGTCTGAAAGCTTTTCATCATTAGAAGGACAACATCTGGGAAAACACTTCACTCAATTTGGATGCATCCAGGTTTGATTGAGAGTCTGATCTCTCTAGATCAGCAATTCTTCCTATTTTCAGGTACTGCTTGTGGGGAAACCATGAGCTGTTCAGGGGACCTTCTACATCTGTGATGGCTGCTGTGAAATGGGGCTCAGATGTTGTCAGCAGACTCTGCAGACGTAGTTTCTGCTTAGCTTGGTTTATCTGCAGGAGGCACAAAAGGAGATCTGATCGGAACTTCTTCCTGGAAATTGGAGCTCACCAGTACTGGTACTAGGAAACAGATCTTATTTTTCATCACTGTACTTTATTGTGTGTTACTGAACAAAGGTAACTCATCTGAACGGGACAACCAGTAAACATCCACCTTTGCTGTTTGTGTGTGCCTTCAGAGTTTGGAAGCCAGGAGGAGAGAACAAAATGAGGCATTTCTGAGTGAAGTCTTTCTTTTGGAGCCAATATTAAGTCTTCTTGAGAGGCCCCCAGTTTGGTGTGTCCATGTGGGGCCATGGCTGCATCCCACATCCAGCAGCAATCCCTGCCATGAAGCACTGCAGAGTTTGGGCATCAGCACCTCCTGGGGCAGAAGGCAGGATGCTGCTGAGCCCCAGCCTGGCACTTGAGGAGAATGTCAGCCCAGAGCACAGTGCTTGGAAGGAAATGCTACCTGCTTGAACATATATTTTCTCTGCAGATATTTTTTTTTTCCCTTTGGATAATTTTCAAATTGCCATAGTCTCTGTGTCTGTTGCTCAGGTTTCCATGCCTGCAGCACCACATAAGCAATGTCAGGGGAAGTTGTTGATGTTGAATTGATAAAAGAGTGAAAAGAAGAAAAGGAACAGCTTTGACAACTTGACAGTAAAACGCCAGCTTAATAGCTGTACCCTGTAAACTGTGCTGCTGGCTCTAGCATGGTGTCCCTGCCAGCTGGGCCTGCAGAAGCAATGAGTGGTTTGATCCACTGGTTCTATTTCTTTTCTAAATGAGAAAATTCCTCTTATGTTTCCCCACATGCACCTTGCCCAGGAGCTGCTCTGTCCATTTAGCACCTCTCCTTTGGCATTAATTGAGCTAGGAAGGTGTGATAAATGGAAAGCATAGTCTGTTTGTTTCCTTTCCATTCTTGCAGTCACCGAAGACTGGCCCAACACAGTGATTCCTGTTGTCTGACGTTCATGTGAATGCTAACAGATGGTTCTGTGCTCGATCAAGTTGCATTTCTAGCTGCTGGAATTGAAGACCTTATTTCCTTTCTCTTGGATCACACCTTATGAAGGCTTATTGCTTTAAAAGGTGGAGAAGTAATATCTTGGGCCACAAGGTGAGAAGTACGTGGGAGTATTTACAAGTGGTTAGTTTGGGAGAAAGAGATTGGTTTGGGATTGAATGAGATTGGTTCTTTCTGTCAAGCTAGATGAGTTGGACACGTCTTTCCGAAGGAGCCGCAGCACTGCTGTCCTTCTGCTGCCCAGTGCTGCACCCAGGCTGTTTAACAAGTTTTCCAGTACTTTTCTGAGAATGATTAAAATGATGAGAAGTCCTGCTGTCAGCTGGTGCTCGTGTAAGCAGGGGGCTCTCACAGCTCGGGGCGGTGGAGCTGGCTGCTGCCTTGGAGCTTTTCTGCTGCCCGTGGGTAGAGGCAGGGCACCCAGCTCAGGGGCTGACTGCATCCCTGCTGACTGGGGGGCTCTTATTGCTGCCATCCAAGGATTTCTGAAATCCCACTGAGGTGGAGGAGGAGTAGGAATGCCTGCCATCTTGCTGCACGTGGGGCTCACATCTTAGTTTGATTCCTTTGGATATAATCCTGTGTGCAGCAAGTCCCTCCTGTGAGGTTTTTCACAGCCGTCTTTCCATCTGTCCTCCTGTGCAGAGGTTCTCACTGAAACTAGAGACAAAAGAATAAGAGGTCACTTTACAAACAGCTTTTGTTCCTGAAGGAGAGGGAGCTGCATGCTTCTCTTCTTGTGCTTTTTTCCCTGGGAGAACTGTAGAAATGTAACAAACCTGATGGATTTCTGTATTTTGCATTATGGAATACCCAATTTTAGAATGGTTTGCTGAAGACAGAAGTGCAATTGGAACATAGCAGGGCTGTTCAGACAGTCTACAGAGAAGTATCATTTTTAAAACTGGGTTCTGTTGCTGAATTGATGTTATATGTCAATTGTTTTTTGACTTCTCATGAAAGAGGAAGTCAATAGAGCGTATAAAGTGAATGGGGGAAAGATCATCACTTCCTATGCCGTGCTTTGGTGGGAAAAAGATATTTTGTTCTGCTCTACAAAATAAGACATAGAAATAGGAGACCTCAAAGCAGGAGAGCCATGAGCCATGGTGGTGGGCATGCACACAGAGGCAAAGGAGCACAGAACCAAAAGCTGTCTCTCCAGGCAGTCAGTGGTATAGGATACAATATTCAGCAAGCTAACATTGTGTGCTTTAATGAAGAACAGGCGGTTTTAATGAAGATTTCCCCAAAGTGGTTTTGTCCTACAGCAGTGGTACTTTGCTTCCTCATTTCGTACCTTCTAGGCATGTGTCTTCAGTGTCTTCTTTATTTAGTGGTCACTGGGATGCTGAGGTAGGGTAACAGGCTTTGTCAGAGTGAAGAGGAAGAAGCTTCTGCCTCTGCTCTGCAGACACAGGGATGAGAGCCTCTGCCAGAGGGTAGGGGTGGTGGGAGGAAGGAATGAGAACACGTGAATGCCGAGATGTGCAAGGTCATGTTGTGCCTGTCCAGATGGGAGAAGTTGGTGTCAGGCTATGGGAGTGTTGTAGTGCAACTACAGACTTTAGTACTTAACTGTATGCTTCACAACTTGCTGTGTTTGGGGAGTATATCTTCATTTATAGGAGGAGGAAAAAAGGCTTACTGCCTGTTGGTGTGAATGGTCAGCAGTTTCTGTCTGGGAGATTTCTTCATATCAGCAATTGGGCTGCTTCTGAAATGCGGACCCCGTGGATTTCTTATTATTGTTTTTTAATTTTATGGTGCATTCATGCATTTCCCCATGCCCTGGAGGCTGCTTATTGTCAGGTCCCTCTTTTTACTCTTCTTTAAAAGGCCAGAAAGGTGCTTTTATAAATCTAACTTCATTATCCAAACACAAGTGTAATTATTAACACTTACGACAAAGCTAAAGTGGGAGAAAACGCAGCTCATTCAAGGACTGTTTCAAAGAATGCCCACTGGGCCAAAACCAACAGATCACACATCTACAGCAATATAAGGATTATGTGTCAAACTGCAAAATATCAAACTTGCTGTCCTACAGTCCTGCATTGCAAAGTGAATCATCTTGAGCTGATCAAAGAACACTTTCCTCCTCCCATGCTTACTGCAGTGCTTTGAATGAACATCTTCTTAAGAATAGCGTCCCAAAGTCATCTTTTTTCACTGCTGTGTTTTGAAAGGAGATGTGTGTTGTGTGTTTGGGAAGAGTGGGGCAGAGGTAGGAAAGAGGCTGATAATTTTAAATGCAAACCCCAAATTATTTACAGTTCAAGGGGCGTCACAGATGATGTTCATGTCTCAAAGATATCTGGAACTTTGGAGACAGAGAGCCCACGTGGCAGAGCATGCCAGTGTGTTTCTGCCATGTCTTCATGCAGCCTTTGTCATCTGATTTTGCCATTAGTCTGCCGTATCAGGTGCTCAGAAATACATGTGGGCTCCTGTGTGAGGCAGAGGCAATGCATTTGGCTTTAGGGACTGCTTCCAACTTCTAGCAGAAGTGTAATGTAAAATGGGGACCTCTTCTCTTGCACATGATGAATAAAATAGAAAGTATTGGTTGATTTTATTTCCAGCACAAACATGAGAGCTCTTGATGCAATTAGCTGAAAAAAAGAACCCCAAAAACAAACAAACAAACAAACAAACCAAACCAAACCAAACAAAGAGAAATCAGAAAAAATGCATATCTGTAAATACTAGAGTTGCAGTAGCTGGCCTGCGGTAAGAGTTACTGCCTCCAAAGTAACAGCCTCATTTACAGTTTTGTATTTCAGCTTTCCAAAACTCTGAGGAGAGTCATAGAATCATTCAGGTGGAAGAGAGCATTAAGATCATTAATTTGGTGGTAAGTGTGGGTCTTAAAATAGTGCAGGAAGAGAAGAAAGATGTTAAAATATTCTTTTATTCTTTACTCGGTTCATTCTGTCTAAATTTGAAAGCTTGAAGTGTAGATGGGGAAGATTCTTTCTAATAAGTTCCAGCTGGCTGCTTGGTTTGGGGATGGGATGCAAGGAAATGGGAGAGAAGAGAATGATCCCCTCTCTCCTTAAGCTGCTCCTGCTTGGTCTGGCAGCTGGGAATGTGGCTTGTGGTTGTTTCTCCTCACTCAGTACTACAGGATATTGGTTTTCTTTCTTCCTATTTTATCAGCTTCCAGTATTTCTGAGTAGTAACACATTTATTTCTCTTTTTTTAGTCACAAATAATTCACTGCTCCTTTTCTGCTAAATACACGGTGAATCTTGCCAATATGCTGAAATGAATTATCAGTATTTTAGCTGCCACACATGAGGAGTGAAGCTCTTCTGTGCTTGGTGTTCTCCTGATATTTTAGAAGAACAACATCCCTGTCTGACCCCAAGTTTGGCAGGACTGCCTTGCTCTGTCTTTGGTTAAATATGTTAATGAAATGTAAGATTTGCATCACTCAACTAAATTTCTGTGCTGTGTTAACGGGGCAGATGTGGCTGTGGAATACGTGAATTGTTCCATATCTCGAAGTCTGAAATGATACATCCAACTTGAGATGTTGTATGCGTGATCTGATCTTTCAGGAGAGTGAGCTGTAAGCTAGGAAGGAAGAAAATAAGCACAATGGAAAAACCCCCAAAGCAAAGAACTCATCAACCAAGGGCTACATTTCTGGCAGCGTGTGTTTTATGGCAGGTTGCTTACAGCAAAGTCTTTGGGCTCCTGTAGCAGATTTCATCTCTCCCACCTCTATTCTTGACTTGTGAAGTACCTGCAACAAATCCTAAAGAGATAGCAGTACTCAGATGCTCTTTCAAGTGTAGTACAAAAAGGCTCCTATGAAGAACTGGCCTGCAGGTGTTTGGGGAACAAGACAACATTATTAAAAATTGAATAATTAATCTCCCAAGGCTTTTTGTGTATTGCTTTTACAGTCAGCTGTTGCTTCTAGGCAAGCTTCAGATGCTGTAATCAGTGAAAGACTTGCAGTACAGTGTGTATCAGTTTGAGTTGTGTGGAATGGGCTGAAATTGCCCCTGCCACCCTTCTTACCCAATGAAAAAATGATGCCTGTTGTCCCAGCAGCAGGTCTGTCTGCACAGCCACATCTTTGCATGCTAACCCTGATTCTTTTGTCTTCTGTCAGGGACAAACTTTGTTTTCCTTTGTGATATGCAGCTGTTGAGCTGAGTTCCCCTTACCATTGTTATCTCCTGATTGTAATAAGGCATTAATAAGGCATTAACAAGGCTGCAGCTGAAGAAATAAATCCGAGATTGGATGCTGTAAAGTCAGACCTGGAAAGCAATAGGAAGAGCCCAAGGGAAAGCAGTAAGAACAATGGAAGCCAAAATTAATCATTAGGGTGGTTTTGTCTGGAGAACAGCATGGAGAACATAATGTTCTTCAAGAACATTAAAGGAAAGAAGAGAGAAATTTCCTTTCCCAATGGCAGCTTTGCAGTTTGGCCCTACATTAAAATCTGAAAGCGAAAGCTTGGTAAAGTTTCTGCTTCAAGATCCATTTGGCAAAGGTAACAGCTGTGCTCCAAGGTATAATTCAGTATCATGCAAGAATGGAACATCAACAACAAAAATATAAATTATTTACCTAAGTAACTTTTTTTGGTAGTAATGCTTAGAGATGTGTGTTTATGATTAAATGCCTAATTAAATATGAGCGTCTCACCTTGATAATTAAGCAATAAAGGCACATCAGGCAGTGCATTTCAGGGTGATTATAGACTGCCTTGGGTGTTACTGTAAGGCATGAGGCCAAAGATTAAGTGGCTTAAACCACCTGAGAAATTCATTAATATCTAGTAATTTGCTGCTTGGAGTGTTTTGTTGCTATTGAGAACTAGATTCATCCATAAAAGCAAGGAAAGCAGGTCTCTGGGGGGAATGCTAGGCAGTGTGGCTAGATGTGGCTGAAAGCTGTAAGGCTCTCACAGCAGTAGGTACGTGTGGTGTTACCAGAGCACTGCTCCAGGCTTCACTGTGCTGCTGCAGGAAGGCAATCTGAAAGGACAGTGCTCCTTTTAAGAGCCTCAGCAGATGGCCACAGACCAAAGCTGTGTAACACTCATTAGCAGGATACTGAGAATCCTCACAACGATAATTTTTTCTCCCCTTCATCTTGTTCTTCATCACTTCTCATACTTTTCCTTCACAATTTTTGAAAAAGCAAACAACTGTGCATATGCCACCTAATCATATACTCCTTATAAGTACACAACGTACACGAATACACGTGTATCTTACTTGCTATTTCTGTTTGACTTCTCTTAATATATCCTAAATCACTCAGTAGCCCCTATGACTTCACCAAGCTCTGTGCACAGCAGTACATTAACCTTGACGGGATTCTCCAGGTACCACTTTGAGATAAACATTAGGCAATAAAGCATATTGTGGTTGGTATTAAGCAGAGAAGAGCTGAATGTTTAATAGCTTTGTGATTCCATGCGTTCACTTCATAAAATAACCTACATCAGAGTTCTTCCTCTTGCATCCAGCTTTCCACCAGAGAGCTGATATTAGCGGAGTTATGCTGGCTTTACAGGCATTATGAAATCTGAAAAAAATCAAAGAATTATAAATGTTGATGCTGTTATTTTTCCTTTTCATCATCCAAGATTTATATTCTTCATTTGCCATTCTCAAACATGTTATAATTTTGTTTTCCAATTACTCCAACCAAGTCCATCTCCTAACGAGCACCAATACCTGCGTACAACTGTGTGTCACTGGGGACTTGATGAGAGCCCTCCACCTGGTATTTGTGTGCCATCCAGTATGTGATGCCTGTTTATTTTTGCTTGCATGAAATATAATTGCTCCTCTGGTTGACACTGATAAATGGTGTTGACTGGAGTGTGTTCCGATTGCTTCAGTGAATGATGTGCACCATGTGCTGATTTTTGACTGTTAAACAAACATCTCCTTGGAAGACAGTAGATTATTAACCTCTTGCAACAACATGCTAATTAGCCACTATAAAAAAATGGGAGAGAACAGAGACTTATCTCATTGGTGTTTAGTGAGGATAAAGTTTCATGAAGTTCTTAGTAGTTCTTAGCCAGGAAACGTGCAATAGTCAGTTCATGCTTCTAGAATAGGAGGCATTCTTATTTTTGATGCTGAATATTAGAGAAAGAAATGAAGCTAAGTTGTGTACCACAGGAACTTCTGAGTCAAATCAAATGGATTATGGATTCAGAATCCTGTATTTTGCTGCTTTTTAATGCAAAACTGGCATATCTCAGCACAGATGTAGTTGATATTTCAGAATTAGAATTGAGATTTGGGCTGCAGTAAATGTCTCTGGTTACATTTTGGCCCAGGTTCTTCATTTGAATAAATAAACTTTGGAAGGGTTTTGGGAAGTGATTGAAAGGGATAGATCAGAATTTCCTTGCCATTTCCAGTCAGAAATACCTTCCAAGCTCTTTCTGTTTCTGCCTGCAGTGTTTGAAATATCTTCCCCTTTCTCTTGTAGTTCTGCAGATGTTCTACCCAGCTCTCATCTCATCTCCCCCCATTCTTGTTTTCTAGATTTGTTTCCTTGTGATTTATCTGTGACATTTTTCTATGCTTACTCATTTTCCCAAGATAACGCAAAACTTTGGCATTAAAATTTGTTTTCAGACACTTCCTTTTCAGAATATTTTGGGATGCTGAGTTCAAAAGGAGGGCAAAAAGAGGCAGGTACTTGCCCTGCCTGTTTCCCATCATCTTTGGAGTACCTGCTTGCTGCCTTTGTTTTTCAGAAATCTTCCTCACACACCTCCTGTGTGCAGGAGTTTCCTGACAGACAGCATAAATGCTGCTCGATAAGAATCGAGTCTTCTGCTGCTCACTTAACCTTACTTACACAGTTTTCTAGCTTTTTGTAAGTAAGATGATTCTGTTTGTTGCATTCATTTTGCTTGGCAGGCCGAGCAGTTAGGGAACGCTGCAGGTCTTGACTTAACTAAAATGCTGGCAATCAGCAAAAGCGTAGGCTTTTTTTTGTCAGCTGGTTTATTTGTGTTTCTCTTTCTTTGTGCTATTTGAATTTAGAAGGTTTTTTTCACATTTACTCATGTGGCTTCCCAGATGTGACTTCTGGACCTGCCAACCTTAGGAGTCCTGGAGACACATAGAATTATAAAATCATAGAATGGCCTGGGTTGAAAAGGAGCACAATGCTCATCCAGTTCCAACCCCCTGCTATGTGCAGGTCACCAACCAGCAGACCAGGCTGCCCAGAGCCACATCCAGCCTGGCCTTGAATGCCTGCAGGGATGGGGCATCTCATCTCATGTTCTGCTTGAAAGCATGAAGAGATGTGAAGGGGAGAAACTGCATTTATGAACACACTGTTGTAATCCGCAGGTATCTTCAAGATGCTGCAAAGTTGGAAGGATTAGAAATAATAGTACTCCAAATGCTCAGGGAACTGGAAAGAGACGTGGGTTGTAAAGAGGTAATTAGACACACATGTTGTGCCTCTATTGGCCAACATCTGGGCAGAGTGTGAAAAATAATAATTTACGCATTTGTAAACATTGAGAGGGAAGAAAAATTTGGGATGATACCGAGAATATGGCTATGAATAGTTGAATGGAAATAAAGAAAGAAAAAGCAAGCTAATTATTATAAACTTCAGTCTTGGGAAATGTATTAGAATTAGTAACCTCTGCCTGGGGCATTTAAGATTAGAACGGAAATTGCAGTGCCAGCTCATTTCCTACAGCATGCTTTACAAAGACAGGGGACATTATCTTAATGATCTGTGCTCCTGAGGCATATCTAATTTAAACTTCTTGTTCGTGTAAACATAATGCTTTGGAAAAGAGGATCATTTATATTCTTCTGTCACTTTTTCTGATATTGAGTCTTGGATTTGAACACACGTATGAGCATTTGTACTGACAGGTTAGAAGGATACCAGTTCCACACTTGTTGCTTTGGGAACAGTGATTGTCTTACAGAGCCTCTTGCATGGAAACGTAATGGATGTGGTGGATGATCTGAGCAGTGTGATGGCCCATGCCTTGTGCTTATTCAGTTTACAGCAGATTTTTAGTTAAAAGGCCTCGAGTAACAGGTGGCCAAAAAACAAGTCTAAGGAAAAGCTGTATTTAAAAGGAAATCTGTTGTAAAATAGTTTGGGCACTTCTGATCATGATGTGATTGATCTGATTGGGACTTGCTCGAAGAATTTCTGTCTTTAATCTTATTCTCTCTGGTACTATCCACGCTATTGATCATGCACAGTGAAGGCCAATCACAGGTCAGTAGCTGCTAATTTACAAATGTGCTTTCAGTCTGCAGAACTTGTGAAACTCATTTGGATGCATTAGATAATGAGCAAATCTGAGTGCCTTTAGTCTGACTGACAGGGAAATAGCCAGGGACCATAAGAAGAATCTGTGTCAGCATGTCAGTGTGCCCTTCCTTACACCACTGCTTGCATGCACTGCTTAAGGCCCCTTTTGGTGAAGAAATAATTAATGTATTGCTTCCTAACGCTGATTTCCTTCGTCTCATTGGTCGTGTTTCTGATGTAGCAATCTCAGTACCATCTGCACAGCACCCATCCAGGCTACAGAATTTTTCTATTACTCTGGGAGAAAAGCGAGGACTTCAGACCTGTTTCTTGTTTCAATTGCTCTATCTTAGCACAGCCCCCATTTACATTGTTTAGTCTGTAGCACAGTGTGCATACAAGTTCCTATAATGTGAATGCAAAGTAAACTGTGAAAGTAGATGGAAATAAATGTGTTCTGCTTGCATTCAAATGCAAAGCTATTCAAGACAAATACCGTAGTACAAATTGTGTACAAGCAAACCAATGCATTACTGTTTAGTAAGGGAGATTTCAGTGCTTTTCTAACACTGCCTACCATGGCAGGACAATTACACAGCAACTAACCACCCTCCCCTGAGCGCCTGTTCTGTGAGCCTGAGCATGTAATTGAAAAAGCCACAAGTACACTGAAGAGCCACCTGTTTCCTCTTAGGATTATTTAAGGATGTAAATATCTCACTTCAGAAAATCTTAAGAACACATGCAACTATTTGCTGATTCACGAACAATTTATCTCCAAGGTTACCTACGCTGGGAAAAAAAAGGATATGCAGCAATTGTACTAAAACACAATCCAAAATGGTTTGTAAGCAGCAAGGAAACCTCAGAAACATGACAGCAACTCACACTGTAGGGCTCATCCTGTGCTCCATCTCCAGCTCAGGTATTTCATTCATGCCCTTCTCTTCCTTATGGAAAATGAAAGCCTATCAAGGTTGAAGATGCCTTAAGGGCACATTCCAATTGGAAGAGCAGTCAGTGGTGGCTGCTGGTGCCAGGGATGATCAACTTCCATTTCTTCTTCAGCAGGTTAAAGCAAAATGGATGCCCTCTGCACTGAGATCAAAGAGTGTTGGCAGTGAAAACCCAAAGAGAGCAGCTGGTTTGAAAGGAGTTTGTTGGCAGACAATTGTACACACCAGGTCTGTGCTAAAGGGCACACTTACGTTTTTGACAAATGGGGCCATTCAACTTTTGAATAACACTTCTGGAAGTGCCTTTTAAAAAGCTTCCTATCTTTTATAAGCATTTGAGATTCTAAATAGGTCAATATACGCACATCAGCTATGATTATCAGCTGACAAAAGCCTTGCCTGGAGTGGACAAAACGACATCCAGATACAGAACTCAGTCCTTGCTCTTACAGACATGGAGAATGAACTAAAACTGAAGTTTGCTAAAAATTCAAAGGCAACAAAAAAGCAATGTAGAAACGCTAAACTAAACAACTGCTGATATACTGATGGAAGGAATGCCAAGGTTTGTTTTAATTTTTAGAATTCAATGGCAAATTCAGAACTTGGAGGAGCAAGAGGGGGGGCTGCTCCACCAGGGCTGGGAGTGGGGAAGGATGGTGGGGCAGCCCCAGTGGGAGCAGCAGTGCAGCCTGCTGAGCAAGGAGAGCTGAGCACAGCCGTGAGGCAGGCCTCTGGTCAAGGCAGAAAGTCAAACTGCCAAGAATAGGTTGGTCCACGGGGGTGAGGCACAGACATGGCTGCTGTGTGGGTCAGGCACAGAGCAGGGAGCAAGGCATGAGCATCATCAAGGGGAAGAAATCACTTCCCTGAGCTCCTTCCCAGGTCTGCCACACGCCAGCTGTGGGCAGATCTGAGGTTACAGCTACTGGCAGCGGAGTGCGGGCACAGGCCCTGAGCTCCAGCAAGGTGCTGGCACAGATCAAGCAGCACCTCTGCTTCCTATTCATAAAAATACGGCTTCTGAGACTGATGCACAACAGGGAGAAACTCACAGTTCTGATATCTTTAATGTTTGTGGGTTATGTCTACTTGGCTTCAGCTGTTTTTCATCAGCATGAAGTACTCATCAGAGAAAACCCTTTTTATTCCCATTTGATTAGTACTGCAGTTCTGGACAGGGAAAAGAAAGTTTTGAGATAGAAGTAGACTGTCACTAATGAATGAGAATGATTTCCCTCTCTTAGCTATAGATGATTTCTGTGAGCAGTGATATTCAGGTGTCAAATTCGATAAAGCCAGGCTTACTCTGTCATTCTGTGCTCCTGAACACAGCTGTTGTGGCACAAGTTCTTTCTCAGTGGTTCCTTTCTTTATTAGGGGATAGATCATGCTTGCTTTGGCTGTGTGAGCCTCACTTTAGTACCATTGACAAGCTGAGCCCAGAGACATCATTGATATTCCAGTAGCTGAGGCAGAATCGCCAACTCTTGCATAGTTCCAGGACTGGGAAGGAAGCAAATCCCCACAGAGAGCCAGCATATATTCCTATCTATTCTGATCCAGCAGCAGGATGTTCCCAAACTGACTGACCTTTTGCAAGAGATTCAGATGAAACAGAAATATCACATTACAGCAGTCTTTGTGCCAGGGTAAGTTGGAAGCTTCCAAGCGTGAAGTAGAATGGCTGTCTCTAATAAAAATGATTTTGGATTACTTCATCCATGCATTTATTGTATTTATGGGCCAAACATTCCTTTTCTACTGGATATAGATAGAAATTGAAGTCCAAGACATGTGAATGTTCCCTTTTCTCATGTCGTGGCTATTGATGGATAGCAGACTTAAGATTTTTTAGTTTTATCCTGTACTCCATTTAAAACTCATGGGGTTGGAAAAGTAGGAAAGAGATTTGTATGCACACCGTAAGCAGAGCAGCTTCCAGCACGCCGCTGCTTCAGATGTGGAACGATGGGATGTGAGCTCCTCTTCTCATGTTCTCACCCTTCCTGATTAGCAGACCAGGATTAACTGACAAGGCTGGCTTTTTATCACAGTGACGTACAAGACTGGAAATGCCAAAAATGTATTCTTATGTAAAGGCTGGTATTTCAGCTGATGAGCTAAGTAAGACTGATTTATGGTTATTTCTACCTGGGTATTAATTTCTGCTTATAATAGAAGCATCAGATGTGTTCTGTCCACTGCTGCTGAATGCAGCTTTATTTCACGTCTCAAAGCCATCTCCCAGGAAGTTGGATTTGTCATATCTTGGATAGGAGGATTATCATCTCAAGAATATTAACCCTGTGGCTGAACATTTCTTTTTCTCCATTTCTAGTTCTTTCCTCAGTACTTGTTCTCTGATGGTTTGTCTGTGTGTTTACTGCATACCCACATTTTTTATTGCTCATTGGTGTTACTTTCTGTGGGTTTCAGGAACATCCTAAGGTGATTTTTAAATGACCTGTTGGACATGTAGCCCAGAAGAGCATGGGATTGAGCAGCAGTTCACAAACCAGACTTTATTGAGTTGATACATGCACTGCAGCATATGTGGCTATTGCAGCATATTTCAGTGGCTACACTGCTAAAGATGCTCAAGCCATGAATTTTAAAGCTCAGCTGGATACATATATATAAGGGAAGTATGCTTAATAGGTGACAGGCACGTTGCTTTGTCCTCTTATATCTGAAGATCAAAATCTTCTTTGAGGAGGGACTAGAAAGACTCTGCTAAGAATCTTTCTCCATAAGGTATCAGATGGTGTGTGCTTGGAGGAGCTCTGCAGTGATGCATTCAGTGAGAGGTTTTCCCTTGCTTTGTACTTTTCCCAGAAGATCTCCAAAGCCTGTTGCAGTGTCAGTGCTTCTGTTCTGTGTTATTTTGCTTTACATATAAATTAAGCAATCGTATTAATTAATAGTATGTGTACCTTGTGTCATTTGGAAGTGCCTAGTTTTATGAAGCTGAGCTGCAGGGGATCTGAAGCCCCCAACTTTGATGGCTTCCAGGAGTTTATTTAGCTTGTAGACCCAGCACTGTGAAAAGGTTATTGCTTTGCTTCCTGTTCCTGGCCTGACCCCCTGGGAGTTGTGGCTGGATGCATCGCCTCACTAATGAGACAGCCCATAACTGGATGTGTTATTCAGAATGATGAGTTTATTCCAATCAAGTGCAAGTCTTGGTACAGTAATACTTTTAACAAAACCTATAGTTAGACATTTCAGCAGCTATTGGTACAGAAATCTCCTCATACAGCACCGTGCACAGTGAACCTTTTTTGGTGTACCTGTGTAGCAGTTGCTATAGAAGTATATAAAGAGATTTATAATATATGACTGGTCTATAACTTAGAAACTGTTACCAGGATTTATTTAAATGTTGTTCATTATCCCTTTTGTGCCCAGTTGAATCCCTAATAAGTACATGCTGCTGAAATCATCTTAACTACACCAAAGCGCCATAGACTTTGGTACAAAGTACAGCACAAGAACGAGAAGCATTAAGAAAAATGTTCAGCAACACTGAAATAGCAGCACAGTGATTTGCTCAGGGGAGGCTCAGGGAAAGGTTCTGCCCCAGAGGGCAGCGGGCACAGCCCGGAGCTGCTGGAGCTCAGGGAGAGCTGGGACATCGCTGTCAGCCATAGGGTTTGGGTTGGGCTGCTGCTGTGTGGAGCTGGGGGTTGGGCTTTCTATCCTTGAGGATCCCTTCCAAATCAAGATATTCTGTGATGTGTCAGTCTGGAGATGAATACAATAATACTATCCATCTTGTTTTCAGTACAGCACCCCAATTGCTTCCCACACTGCTGCCACAGCCCTACTCAACTGGAATGAAAAATCTCATGTTTTAAGGACATAAGCCTTATGAGAAGATGGTTCTTGGGAGAATGCAGGATGTTCTGTGTTTGTGTAGTGGGGTCTCAGGATTATAGACGAAATTCACAGTTTAGATTCTGGCTTAATAAGTCAAACCCATCTGCTGTTCATAGGTAACTGTTATGAAAAGGTCGTGTTAAGGAAAAAATGAAGGTGTGGAGCACACGTCTTTTGATAACTCCAGTTTCAAATGTGTCAGCATGTGCTCAGATCCGAGCCCCTCAGCTGGGAGCAGCTGCGTCTGCCTCGAGATTGGGGTGCAGTGCCAAAGGAACAGCCACCTCTGTAGCTTCTGTGACCACAGGCAGCTCAGGGCCATCGCTGGGCTCCTCCTGCTGTCCTGGTGCAGCAGCTTGGAGGACACCAGTCCCAGTCCTGCCCTCTTCTCAGGCCTCACCTGGAGGCTGCACGGAGCTCAGGGCCATCCGCTGGGCTTGTCTTCTTGTCCCTGCACAGCAGCTTGTAGGACAGCAGTCGCAGCCCTTCACGTTTCCTCAGAGCTCGGGAAAGAAGAGGTGAGAGCTCTTGGGAAGGATGAGGATGGAGGACGGGGAAGAAAGGGCGGCAGGGAGCAGCAGCTGGCGCAGGGCTCTCTGGCGGATGGTGACATTTCAACGCCAGGATGGAAATCGAGAGCCCCTGGTGCGCTGCCGACGGATGGAGCAGCGTCTCCAGGCAGACACGATGTTGGGGTGCCTGCCCTGCCTCGATGGAGGTGGATCCACCTGCATGGGTTCCTCCTCTAGCGGGATGTCCACCTCCATGGGCTCGACGCTGCTCTCTGCTGGTTTGACATCCGTCGGCTCAGGTTTGCTGCTGCTCATGTGAAGCCATGGCTTCTTTGGTGGAGGAGGATCCATCCTCCTCCACGAAGGACAACACAAAAGGTGGGAAGAGACTGAAATTGCTGCTTGGGCCAGAAGACTGCCACCAAGTCACAGGTCTATTAAAGACTGATGTTGTGTTGTCAGGGTCCCCATATTTATAGGGAAGGTGGTTTGTGATGTTAGAAAGCCCTGGCAGTGTGACCCTAAGAATGTCCCATGATGACCAAAACATGGCTGTGTTGGTCATGGAGAGGCTATGGTGCTAGTTTTGAATGAGGATATGAAGGGTGCATATGATTTGATGCATGAAAAGGAGTAAAACCAGGCTCATCAGTGATAAGCTGTGGGAGAAGACTGCAGAGTTTTAGGGATTGTGTGATACTGAGAGCCTTCAGACATTTCCATGAGTTGTAGGGTACAGTGAAGCACATTTGAAATGTCTGTACGCCAATGCGCTCAGCAGGAGAAAGTAGCCAGAGCAGCTGGAAGTCTTGGCTCTGTCCCGTAGCTGCAGTATCATTGGCATAAGCAAAATGTGTTGGGAAGAGCCCTGTGCCTCTTTGTCATGATGGATAGCCATGATGGCCCTTCGTCAGCAACAGGCAGGGCAGTTGTGGGGAAGGAGGTTAAGTGTCATCTACCATAGGCCACCCTTCCAGGATGATGACACTGATGATTTATTCTTTAAAGACTTAAGAGGTACCTGTGGATCAGGTGCTCTTGTCCTGCATCCACGTCTGGGGCTCCCAGCTCAAAATAGACATGGAGCTGTTGGAGGGGGTCCAGAGGAAAGCCACAAAGAGGACCAGAGGACTGGAGCACCTCCCGTACAAAGACAGGCTGAGGGAGCTGGGCTTGTTCAGCCTGGAGAAAAGAAGGCTGTGGGGTGAATCATTGCAGCCTTTCAGTACCTAAAGGGAATCTACAAACAGGAGAGGAATCAACTCTTTACAAGGGTAGATAACTGCAGGACAAGGGGAAACGGTTTTAAGTTGAAGGAGAGATTGAGGTTGGATGTCAGGGGGAAGTTCTTTACAGAGAGAGCGGTGAGGTGCTGGAACAGCTGCCCAGAGAGGCTGTGGATGCCCCGTCCATCCCTGGAGGTGTTCAAGGCCAGGTTGGATGGGGCCCTGGGCAGCCTGGGCTGGTATTAAATGTGGAGGTTGGTGGCCCTGCGTGTGGCAGGGGGTTGGAGCTTCATGATCCTTGAGGTCCCTTCCAACCCTGGCCATTCTGTGATTCTGTGAATATAGGAGGACTACAGAGATGTTGTTTGCCACTATAGGGAGAGCATGTATGTGACCAAACCTCAGGACTGGAGCTGGTCAGTAGTGTGGGGAACTAAAAAAAGGGCTTTTTAAAATATGTTAATAGGAAAAGGACCATTTGTAAATTTGGTCTTTTACTTGATGAGGATGGACACTTCCCTAGTTCCTAGCATAGTGTACTGCTGCTTATTTCACCGACAAGTCTACGTAGGTTTGTAAGTTACAGTGTAAAGTTATTCTATGCTTTACTGTTTTCTGCTACTTTCTTTTCACATAACTTCTGAGTAAAATAATTCCTTTTGGCTGATTGATTCTGAAATTTGACTGTTGCATTCGAGGCATGGCATTTGAAAATGCATACTAATGGACTGTAAATGTGTTGCTGCAAGTTTTCAAGTGATTTTTTTAATGTAGAGGTGGAGCGCTAATATCTCTTTGGGTAAAATCTATTGCTCCTAGAAACAATATTTTAAAGTTCAGTGGTATTCATGACTACATTCTCCTTGTAATTGCATCACTAAAAGAAAACCAGTCTGCTTTATATTCCAACCTTTTCTGAAATAGCTTTGCAATGACTTCATTTTACAACAGCCTGTTGCAGAAAGACAAAATCAGTGCCAGAGCAGATGAGTAGCTCAACTTCAGTAAAAATCAAGCTGCAGTGGTCTGCAGGTCTCCAGTACTCTATTTCTTTTTGTATTCAGAGTGGCATTCTGATCCATTCAATAGCCAAACGTGTTGCTGCTGTGAGTAATTCAAAGGGCAGTCTTCTGCACTTCTATGTAGACAAGCATATATTGCAACCTAAGATAGTGCAGCTAGGTGCTGTGTCACAGTGCTGAATTATTTGTATTCTAAAATGGATACCACCTCTTAGAGCTAAATAAATGAATATTCATCAAAAATGTAAATTGAGAAGTACAAATAGTTATTCAAACTCACCGTGTTATTACAACACATGTACCCTTAGCAAAATGCACGTTCCTGCTGTCAGTAGGTGTGTGGGTGATACTGAGGTCATCCAGCTGATGAGTTATTAAAATTGAGGGTTGTGATCCCCAAGGGTGCGAGTTGAGCTACGGTACTGCTGTCCATATGGTGGCCTTACCATAGTAAGCACAGTAGCTGTTCTGCTAGATCACTAACCTATGTGATAATTCTTGTGGAATTTTTACTTTGGAGTATGTGGCTTTTTGTATTTGAGGATGTTAAGCCAGTTTCACGTATAAAGAGTGCAGAGCAAAGCTCTGTTTTCGTGCAGATGGAAGGGAACACCATTTAATTCCTTGTTCAGTTCCCTCAGACAAGGGAACGAGGTCCTGATTGCATTTGTTGCATTGGTTGTGATGTGCATGTTAAACTAAAATGGTATGAGCCTGTGTCCCACAGAGCATTGGCAGTTTAGAAAAGTATCTTTTGTGCAAACAGAAGATGAAAAGCTTTTAGAGAAGAATGAGCACAGACCAGCAAAATGACATTTTCCTGATATCTTGACCACCACCAATGCTGTAAGCTCCTGAATAGTATTGCAAGTTAGTAGTGGAAGTTCTGTGCCATGTTTGTATTTGAGTATGTAAGTGGTGATAAACTGCTGATCATATCAACAATTACAAGCAGCTCACCTGATGAAGGGAGCTGTGGTCACATAACTTCTGCAGCCTGCTGTTTGCTCAAGGACAAATGATGTGCTCTATAGAAAAGAATTTCCAGAATAATTAGAGAAAATGAGATGAGAGCTATATGTCTGATAGTTACCCTCCATTGTTGCTCTCAGAGGGCTCCCTTGAAAATCAGATCTGTAATGGATATTATGCAAATTTAAAAGAAAAAATTGAAACATGCAACTTTTTTATCTGCTTTTGATGTTACATTCCGCTGCTTTCATCTCAGAGGATAAAAGTAATTGAACAATAATCCCAGAGAAAGTAAAATACACAAATCAATAAACTGCTCTCACAGGAGAATTTTATTTTGATGAGTATACTGGTACCTCACACTTCCCCGAGCTGTTAGGTTTCCATTAGGTGGTCATGTACTGTTTAATACAGCTGGCACTGTCTGGGTTGGAGTACACAGACAACGAATAAGGCAGCTACACTGAACATCACAAAACAAGAACAGCCTTTTACATCCTTGGATTGATCTCCTAAACTTTAATTTAGAGCTGAGAGCTGGTCACTGTCTTTCTATTTTTGTGTTCTTTGGGGAAGTGTAATGAAGGCGAAGGGTTAGTGCTTCCATCAGATGCAGTAGTAATGAATGTAAGCAGTCGTTAGGCAAGCTTGCTGTGCTGAGAATTTTCATGTCCTGACTGATGTGCAGAGGAATTGGGGCCCTTTGTATTCTTTTTCTCTGAGGTATTTTCCAGTGATCTTGGAGTTTGGTTTTTTTCCTGCTCTGTTATTCTTAATTTGTTTAAATGAACAATATGCACACTTAGTAAATATTGCAGAAGTGCCCCTTACTTTTGTGTGGGATGCTTTGATGCTTTGTGGGATGCTAGACTCATAGAACAAAGGAATCCAGAATCTTTCAGTCCTAATATGAAAACCAGCTGAACATCAGTTTTGTATATACAATTCTCCCATGCTGGTCTGCATGACCTAACAATATGTTCATGCAGTTTTTGAGCTTAAGCCTATGTCTTCTGGAGGAAGCAGCTCAAGCATCTCTAAGGCTAACTTTTCACTCTGATTTGTGGGTTTTATTTTGTTGTGTTTTTTTTTTTTTTAATGTTTTTCCTGTCAACGTGAAAACCCATCACAGCTGGGTTTTGTGTGATTGAATTGGATGAAATGGAAAAAAATTATAGCCCGCTGATATGCATATGATAGTAAGAGGCTCAGAGATGGTAATGGGTAAGTTTTCAAAAGACTTCAGTTGGTCTGGGTTCTGCTTAGCCTGTCCAAGGTTGAGTCCTGGATTAGAAGGGAGAGGATCCTTACAGCTGTGGAGAAAATGGTTTCCCTGCTGTGCTCAGGCGGTTTGGAGGAGAAATCTGCCAGATTTGATCTCTGAGCTGAGGAGCTGTGCTGGACAGTGGAACTCGGATGTCTTTGGGGGTGAAGGAGGAGTGTATGAGCAAGGCCAGAGACTGAGACCCAGTGGCTGACAGGGGTCAGGGCTACACCTGTGTACTGAAGGGGCTGGGTTGGCTCTTTCTGTGTCCCCTGTTTAGCACAGATGCTTAAAAATCCCTTGAAGATCATGGGCACAGTGTGTATGCATGTGTAATACAACATTCACATTGCACAAGCAACCCTAATTCCATCTGGTCTGAACAAATGATTGCTTCACTTTGTAGCTGTAATGCTCTTGGATATTGAGTTTCACAGGAGATTTTCTGAAGATTAAGAAGGAAGAGAAAGTGGTTGTATCTGTAAGTCTGGAGAGAGAGCAGCTGAGTGGATGCCAGTTGGAAATCCCTGACATTTCTAATATTCTGCTGCTTGAGATAAATTACAACTATCCAGGGAGCAAATGCTAACATATATCCAGTAGGAATATTATTATTTTAATAATAAAGCAGTAACTATTTTTTCTCTGCCCTTCTTTATTGCCCTCTGCTCTGAACAGAAGGAAATCATTAGCAGCTGGAAGATAACTAAGCATCAAAGTGACTTTTTCAACACTTGTTTTAGGAAGGAATATTAGAAGAAAAAGAAATTAGGAACATGGCATTTTCTTTATATTAATTCAAGGCTACATGAAGTGAACAAAAAGTGTCTTGCAGTAAATGCTGTTAGAACACGCAGAGCTGTGGTGCCTACCTGCAGCAGTGGTTATTGGAACGTTTCAGTGACATATTAACAGATCTTTTCTTAGAAACTTAACTTCCTTAACACATTTCCAGCAAATGGATTTCCAGTCAGAATTGACATCCTTTCTCCTCTTTCCATTTCAAAATAAAACTCTTTCAGGGCACAGTGGCACATTTTTGTGGAAATGGCTTTGCTGAGAAATGGGAAGGCAGGATCTGGATCAGTTCCCTGCACGAGCTTTGCAGTATCCCCAGAAAGTGTCGTGATCTTTATTTGGTGCCCAGAGCATTGCTTAAGCTAGTGAGGAGAAAACTAATCTCTTGCGCTTTCGTTGGCAGCACTGTCTCATAGACTGATCCTAATGGGGTGGAAATGAGCTCAGCTGCCTAATTCTGTTAAAAACATAGGCTTTTTCACACATGAATGCTCATCTACTTCCTTCTAGCCTTGTCGTTAAAGCCATGGCAGCAAAGAATCAAGCCATAGTTGCTGAAAACAAAACACACTGCTTATTTTTCCACTTCATTTCTTTTTTTTTTTTTTTTCTTTTGTATGCAGTAAGAAATGGCAAGTGCAAGGGGCTTCATTCACCCAGAAAAAGAAAACTTTACAGAATAAAGATCTTGAAGTTGACAAACGAGCTTTGGCCCAACCTTTTGGGCACGACTAACTAACTCGTTCATTAGCTTTGAAACTTTCAGCGGTGCCCCAAACATTGTCGCCAATAGTGTTTCAGAGCCAAAAACCGAGAGCTGTGCATCCCCAGGACCAGACGTGGCTCCTCACAGCATGGCCTCCCTCCTGCTGTGACAGCCTTCCCAAGGCTGGGCTGTGTCATGGCGTTGGGTGCAGTAACAGTGCTCTTTGTTATGGGAAAGCTAGCTGATGGGGGATCGGTGAATTATGAACAAAGTGAGCAGAGTGTAAATCTACTTCTGCCTTTCCACTGGCCTGCAGATGAGGACATGGCCAATTTCTGTCATGCAGACTGACAGTTTTATGCCTCTTTACATTTAGGTCCATTAGAGTTGACCTTCCTGTGCTCATTAAAACCTCAAGTTTTTAGTTCCAAGACAAATGGACCAGTAAGGGACTTGGTAGAGAAGCTTAGAAACTGATCACCAGCATGATTTGTGTGGCTTTCAGTCTCCATTACATCTTTCTGCTTTTTTCCTTTCTGAAGACTGCAGAAAGTTTCCTCGTGGCAAACTGTAGTTTCATTCTCTGAGCAAGTGTGGCATCCTGGCATGGAGGGGGACTGCATGTGTGTGTGAACGTTTATGCACAGGTTCGTGCACAGACACGAAGGTCCTTATGTTCAGGTTTCACCTGTCTTAGAAGCAGTGCCCTCTGTGAAGAGGCTCAGTAGTTTTTCTGAAGAACGAGTTTATCCACATAATGTATCTGTGTCGTGCGTTAGGTCTGCACTGAAATTCTGTAAGAGTAATTTTTTAGTGTCTCACCAATCAGTGGTGGTAAAGAAATGCTGGTCCTGCTCCTCACATCTGCTCTTAGGGACCTTTGCTCTCATTTCTTCACAGGCCTCCTCCTTCTGTGAGCCCTTTTGCTTTACAGACCTGCCAGTCCGATGGCACTCAGAAAGGGCACTGATCCTGGCTCCGTCTGTATCAGAGCTGTGGTGGTGTTGAAAGCAGATTGGGAAAAGTCTCAAAGGCAGAAATCTGGGCAATCCTGTTGTAAAATCTACCTGGCTACTGCCTTGCTGACCATGACCTGAGGAGTTACTTATTGATGCTGCTGCCTGCTGACATCCCAGGAGCTGACAAAACTGAGTTAGTTAAAGCCAGAGAAGAGACATCGGCACTTTGTAGCTCAGTGCTGGATAGTTGGCATCTGCAGGAAGATGCTGGGAGAAATTTTGCTTTTGTCCCTCTTGTGAGCAACTGTTGAAGCACACCAGGATTTTGGCTGTTGCACTGTAGTGAGTCTGGCTTATTAATTGAGTCAGAAAATCCAGAAAAATGGGAATGGCTCCTATTGGGAACATGGACATCTTTGAACAGAAATTTTACAGCCAGATAAGCTTAGGGATAAAGTTATTCTGCTTTATTTTTTGTAGGTTAGAAGTGCAACCATAACATAGGAAATGAGCAATTATTGGGCTATTGATTTTTTTCAGAGCCAACTTTTATCCTTCTTCCACCATCCCAAGGAGTATCTACAGCAGTTTGAAATAAACGTTTGTTCAGATATGTGCATTCACACAATAGTTATCCATCCGTGGCAGTAATGACATTGCACTGCTGATTTCAACTTTCTATTGGAAGAAAGACATCAGCATGAAATTAGAATGAAACAGCTGCCCATATGTTGTATTTAGAGCCTGTCTAAAAATATGTTTCTAAAACAAATTGCAGACAATACTCAGGCTTGGGAGTTTGAAAATCTCCTGGCCCAGTGAAGGGCCTAACTGGGAAAAAAAATGGGTTGGCATCTTCTACTCTACCTGGATTTCTAACCACTCACTCCTGAGGACTTCTCCTCCCTCTGTCTAGTCTTCTATGTCTGTGTCAGTATCTCATTTGCCCTACGTAATTATCCAATCTCAGCGTTCTTAGCAATTGAAAACATACAGATATTTATTTTTCCTGCCAGTGTGGTAAACTGTGGGGAGAATATCACTTGAAATATCATTAAGCACAGAAATATCAGTTAGTCATTATCCTATGTTGGTTTCTCAAATCTGAGTGCCCATTGCTGGTGAAAAAGGGAGTTGTTGCTTCTCTTGAATCTTGAGAAGATGGGATGAGATTCAAGTGGCTTTGGGCAACAAAGGTATCACCATAGTCCCCTCAAAGCCAATGCTTCATCAGCTGGGGGCTCTTTCCACTAGGCTGATAAGTAGACGTGGAAAACTATTTTTCATAGTTTTTATTTATTTTTGAATGACTTCCAAAAGATGATGGAGAATTTTGGTTGCAGATTGCATGGACAGAAAAGGAAGCTGCAGTTAGAAATGTGAGAAGGCCTATCTGCAGGAGCAGTGCTTCTCTCTGCTGTTCAGAGTAATTCAACAGACCTACGGCTGCATAGAGGAAACCTCTCAAACGTTTGTTTCCCTGCTATTTTGATTACCTCCTTTATTTTTATGGTGATAATTTATTCTTTGTCAGGAAATACCTTACGCAGTATTGCAATCTTTTCCTCTTGTTCTGTTTGAAGATAACGGCAGCGGTACCCAGAGAAAGAGGTAATCAAATTAAATACATACGCATGTTAATAAAATGGCACAAATAAATTTTATTTATACGTAATAAAATAAATAGATTCATAGGGAAAAAAAAAACACATTTTACTTCTGTTTGCCAAAGACGAAGTGGTTTACCTGCTTTGTAATTTTGCTTACATTAGCATATTTAATTATGCTTCTGCATTTAATCATCAAAATGCTCCATAATCCCCATTTTGTTCCCAGCCATGGAATAGCACCACTAAGTGTTTCTGTGATAGATGTTTTTAATAAAGTCATAATTGCTCCTTATTGTTGTTTTAAATGATTATTTTTAAGTTGGTTATGGAACAACAGTTTTTGGTACCAGAAGAAGAAAGCTTTCTTTTTACCATTTCCAAATATAACGGGAAACCACAATTTGAAATCTTGAGTTTTCTACAATGCAGAATTCAAATTAAAATTTGCAACTGAAACAAAGCCAGATCGATCAAAAAATAAAGATGTGCTGTGACTCGCAGCGAAATGGTCATGTTAACTGTTGCAAGAGCTCACTCCCTAGCTTAGCACATAGTCAGTGATCCAGCTTATTTCATAGTTCTTTTATAATGGATCCAGCTGTGTGGCACTGCTCCTTCATTTCTCACAGAATGCTATCAGATGGCCTATTTTTGTTCATCAGCTGTAATGACACCTATTTCTTTGTGACGTGGGGATGAGTTGATTGCACGTACTTCAACAAGCAGCTTGTTTGCTCCATGGCCATTTCGCTGTATTAGGTCCCTTCCTTTTTTCTCTTTTTGTTTTCTCTGTTGAAACTCTTCTCTTAGAAGACACCTTTCTGTATAATTGTCTGCCTTCAGCTTTCAGCCCTGTCTTTGGAGCCTTGACACCTGAAACAGTTAAAAAGAAATTCAAATGAGGGAAATTTCCGTTATGCAGGAAAGAATAAGGCCAAGAAAGGCTGAGGAGCTCTGCCTAATCAATGTTTTTATCTGTCATATTTGAAAGGGCATTTGTACCACATTCAGGCTGGGAAGGAATTAAAATATGATGGGCAGCATCTGTACGTGTTGTTATTGCTCAGCAAAGACACTCTGTCACCAAAAAGACATGCAGTGCTTCAAGCCTGGACAGAGCTCTGAAATGTCTGCACATAGGATGAGGATACGGGGGGTGTTTATAGAATAACTCGTCTGTCAGCATCTCTGAAGAGGTGTACAGCACTCACTGCAGTTGTCTGTTTGATCCTGAGCCATCACACACATTTGAATTGGATAAAACATACCAGTTGAATGCTTTTGCTTTGTTTTATCTTGCTACATTATTTTGCTAGTAGGGTAATAGCATACTATGGAAGTGTATGGAGGAAGATGGGAAACAGGGAGTCAAGGTGAGATAGAGACGGCTTCAGCTCTCATCTAATACCTGCAATCAAATCATTGCCAGACAAATTACTGTTTAGCTTTCCATCTGCAAAACAAAAAAGGTGTCTTTGTAGAACAGGTAGGAATCTACAAAAGAATCATCCCATTTTCCACTTTACTGTTAGTAGGAATGTTGTTGCTGTCACATGAAAAGTAGTCAGTCTCAATTTATTGTAAAAGTGAAATATTCTATGAAGTTCTCTAATCTAGAAAGGCTATTCTGTGATGCTACCAAATTTATATTTGGTAAGTGAAGATTTAAATTGAAATATTTAAATTTAAATTTAATTTAAATATTAATTTAAATACTTTCTAGACAAAAAGGAGAGGTCATAGCCTGCAGGTTGCTGTGAGAGCAGAGTTTTGGGCTTACTATTAACTACCAACGCACGCAAGCATCTCCTGGTCTGTATGAGAGCCTGCCTAGGAAGGAGCAGATGCGGGCCTTATTAGTGCACCAGATGTTAATTGGGATCTGTTTGGAGTGACTGGCCGATGAGCTGATGGGTGAGCGTGTTGAGGAGAAGGCACTTCCACATCCTTCCTTCTCTAGTTGATCAGGAAACAGCAGGACTCTCAGAAAGCTGCTGCACCTGTCATGCCTGATTTTCCTCCTTTTGTGCTTTCTCACCCTCCATAATCTACTGCTGGGAAACGATGTAATCAGTGGACAACTGCACTGCTAATAAACAGCGCCTCTTTCTCCATAGGGTCAGGAGATGTGGGCAGTGGGGCTTCAAAACAGTTCAGCCGTAGTAACAATGCCTTGCAATTAGGCCCCTGCAGCAAGTAGTTAACCTGAAGAGCAACAGCTGATTTTCTCTATTTAACTTCTCAGCTTAACCTTAGTTTCATCTTCAAACTCTGGTGCTTTGCCATTACAACTTTTATTCTTTGGTCTTCCATAGGCGGAGAGAGATTTGAAGCAGAGACAATTGCTATTAATAATCTAAATCAAGTTCTGCCTTTCTACAGTCTCACCTTGAGCGAGACGACTATAGTGAACAAAACAAGATCTGTAAAATTCAATAAGAAAATTACAGAGACAACCATAAAAGTACACTTTCTGTGAAATGGTGATAGCAGGAGGTGCAGTTCCTGAACAGCAGTGGTCACCAGTGGGTCAAAAACATCCGTTTACATGGAGTGAGGACTAAGAGCACACCTGAACGATCTGCTGGGAGTTTGTTTCCGTCCTGGCCATTTGGCTATCACAGGGAGTTCAGCAGGGTTCCTGGCTGGCTACGTTTTGCAGCATCCTACTGAAGTAAGGATAGGTGTGGAAGTGTTGGTGAGAAATGCAGTATTAAAAAATACTGTTCGGTCCTTGATTTTGATGTAATTAATAGTTCAGTCAGGCTGAAAGGAAAATGAAGTGTTTGCACAGTGAAATCCCAGAGACTGTGATTTTCTTTGTACAGATTCAAGGCTAGTTTTAATAGATCAGTGACAGCTGTTTCATTGCTGCTGCCTGTTAAGAATTTCCATGGGTTTTCCAAGGTCTCAGTACATGTAGAAACTTCAGTATATGCAGGTTCCACTGATGTCTTAATATATATGATCCATCACTATTCAGATTGGGTCAGACTGTTTCTGTCTTGCTTTGGTAGTTTTTCTGTACAACTGAAGTTGAGATCTATATTAGCAACTTCTCTTCAACTAGCCAAATAATAATTTCTGGTTTTCTCCTTGCTTTATTGGAAAGCTATAATTTTTGTATTCTACACAGAATTGGAGCAGTTTGTCCACTCTTCAGATATTTCCAATAGTAGAAGATTATAGAGAATAGAATAGTTCTGTTGGAATGAATGTACAGATATCATCTAGTTCAACTGCCTACCTTTTCAGGGCTAACCAAAAGTTAAAGCATATTAAGGAGGGCATGATCCAGTCTCCTCCTGATCACTAAGATCCCCCTTGCTGGGAGGCTGTTGCAGTGTCTGACCACCTTCACAACAGGGCAGTTTTTCCTCATGCCCGGTCTGACCCTCCCCTGCACATCTTTGTGCCATTCCCATCCTGCCACCAGTTCCCATGATCACAACCCAGCACCACCTTCTGCTCCTTCTCCTCACAGAGCTGGAGACAGCAGTGATGTTGCCTCTCAGCCTCCTTTTCTCCAGACTGGACAACCCATATATCCTCAGTCTCTACTACCTGGAATGTGTCTTCCAGCCCTCTAAACATCTTTGTTGTCCTCCTCTGGACTCTTTCAAGGACTTTGGCGTCTTTTTCATATTGTGGAACCCAGAACTGCACACAGTGCTCAAAGTGAGGCCACATAAGTGCTAAATGCAGCAGGAGAATCACCTCTTTTGATGAGACAGCCGTGCTGTGTTTAATGCCATCCAAAATAAAGTTTGCCCTTTAGGGTGCACTCCTGGCACATGTTGAACCTGCTGTCACCAGCACCCCCAAATCTCCTTCTGCTAAGCTTTAGTTTACTCTTTTAGGGAAAACAAGTGATTACATTATGAAAAATAGTTTATGTTATATAGCAGACCCAGGGAAATGGGTACTATGGACCTTTTGAGATTAAGATTGGAAAAGAAGGATATATACTTGCAAAGTTGAAGTGCAGGAGGAATTAAACTGGGAAAGTAGTAAACTGCTGCCCTTTAGAAACAATACAAAATCTCATCTTTAACAATAAGTTTCAATGGCTTATGCTGTGGAGGAAATCAGTGTGGCAACAGGAAAACATTTTCAGAATTACATAGTCTGAGCTTCCAGGAAAAGGAGATTGAAAGATGAGATAAGGGTGCCAGAAGGAATAAAAAGCTTTGCAGGTCTTGTGCTTCAATTTACTGATGTGATTCCAGCCTCATTTCTCCCTCTCTGAACCTAAGGTTTAAATAGTTTTTACTTATTTATACATTCCTCTTGGCTAAAAAATATAGAAGGCCATTAGATGTTAAACCTCTACACTTTTGGAATCGCCTGAGCAAATGGATATTTCTGAAACTTGCATCCCATTTCTGTTTTCAGTGCAGCACCCAAATCACTTCCCACCTCACTGCTACAACCCTACCCCACTGGACTGATAAATTTCATATTTTCGTGACATAAGCCTGAGAAAAGATAGCTTTTGGGATAATGTAGAATGTTCTGTGTTTGTGTAGTGGGGTCTCTGGACAATATCTGAAATCTGGAGTTTAGTTTCTTGCCTTATAATTCAAACCTGTCTGCTATTCATAGCCAGGTTACTCTACTAAAAACATTGTGCTGAGGAAAAAAAAAAATCAGGATATATCATAGAGCATTTATGATAAAATTATGGAGTTAGAACTTGAGATTGTTCAACACAAACCAGCTTGGGAGACTTAGTTTTATGAAACTAAGAATTGAAAGGGCTAATGTGAACAAGATGAGATAACTGGAAAATGCAGATAATCATCCACAGTAAAGGTTTTGGACATGCACTTTAATGAGATGATGCTGAATCAGTCTCATTTCTTACCCACCAATAGTTAACATACCTGACGTAAATAAACCAAACACCCTCTCACTGCCCATTCATTGTATAACATGATGGACTTAAATAGCTAATTTTTAAAATGCTATAACATTAGCATGGAGGTTAACTGCCATCTTCAGCTGCACCGCTGCCAAGACATGAAATTTCTGGAGTGTCTCAGCCCCATTCTGGTTTGGAGTCAGGAGTTGTTTACTTTGGAAAGCTCTGAAGGACATTCAGGTGATTTTGGTTTTCTTTGAATGCTTCCAAAGCCAGAATTGTGCTAATTGTTACAGTTTCAGAGGCTGGAAGTTGTCACAGAAACATTATTTGGTTCAGCTTAATTACGTATACAGTAAATCTACAAAATGTTCTTTCTGTGGTTTTACAGTAAAGGAATGATCAACAGTTATGAATAAATGTCCATATATACATTCATACAAACTCTAATTTCTAAATATATGTATATATATGTAAACACACAATGTGCTGGAGAATTTCCTTTAAGGCGTTTTCTGGTTGCTAGAGAAATGACATGGCTTATCTGGAAACAGAATCAGTCACTAGATTTAGACCTCACATTCTTTAAAAACTGTCCTATTTCAGAAGTGTATGTATGTGTTGAAGTAGAGCTCAAGCTGGGAGGAGCTGTTGGCTCTACCAGGAATGCACAGACCTTGCAGGGAGGTCTTAGCATACTGCTGCACTGGGCAGTCCCTGGGCAGACCCTCAGGTACCCAAATGGAGAGGCACAGTCTGGTTTTGTTTTTTAAAAAATTGCTTAGGTTTTTATTGTTATTATTTAGTGTTGTCCTTTTAAATTGGTTATGGTCCAGTGTTGAAACAAAAGTCCCAGTGGAGCAACTGGAATGGACCTTCATGCTGCACTTCAGCCCTTCTTCCCGTCCAAACCAAAGTCCTCTGCTTCTCCAAAAGAACAGCCGCCTCTGTAGCTTCTGTGACCACAGGGAGCTCAGGGCCATCGCTGGGCTCCTCCTGCTGTCCTGCTGCAGCAGCTTGGAGGACACCAGTCCCAGTCCTGCCCTCTTCTCAGGGTTCACCTGGAGGCTGCACGGAACTCAGGGCCATCCACTGGGCTTGTCTTCTTGTCCCAGCACAGCAGCTTGTAGGACAGCAGTCCCAGCCCTTCCCGTTTCCTCAGAGCTCGGGAAAGAAGAGGTGAGAGCTCTTGGGAAGGATGAGGATGGAGGACGGGGAAGAAAGGGCGGCAGGGAGCAGCAGCTGGCGCAGGGCTCTCTGGCAGATGGTGGCATTTCAACGCCAGGATGGAAATGGAGAGCCCCTGGTGCGCTGCCAACGGATGGAGCAGCGTCTCCAGGCAGACACGATGTTGGGGTGCCTGCCCTGCCTCGATGGAGGTGGATCCACCTGCATGGATTCCTCCTCTAGCGGGATGTCCACCTCCATGGGCTTGACGCTGCTCTCTGCTGGTTTGACATCTGTCGGCTCAGATTTGCTGCTGCTCCTGTGAAGCCGTGGCTTCTTTGGTGGAGGAGGATCCGTCCTCCTCCACGAAGGACATCACAAAAGGTGGGAAGAGACTGAAATTGCTCCTTGGGCCAGAAGACTGCCACCAAGTCACAGGTCTATTAAAGACTGATGTTGTGTTGTCAGGGTCCCCGTATTTATAGGGATCGTCATGGAAGGTGGTTTGTGATGTTAGAAAGCCCTGGCAGTGTGACCCTAAGAATGTCCCATGATGACCAAAACATGGCTGTGTTGGACATGGGGGGCTATGGCCTGAGATTTGCCCTGTGTGTCACCAGTGAGGTTCTGCAGCGCTCCATTTTCAAACCAGTTCTGTTTCATGTTTTCATCGATGACTCCAATAACGATCTGAAAGTTTTATGAATTAAATTTGTGGATGATGCTAAACTGAGAGGAGCAGTGATTGCCTTGAGAGTACAGGGGCCTCACTCCACAGTCTTGAGAGATCTGAGGGTAGTTTCTATCTGCACGAAGTGGAGAAGTGCTGGGTTGTGCAGCTGAGACTACACAGGTCAACCCTGGCAGTCCCACAGAAAGGGACCTGGGGGTTCTGGCTGGCAAGAACAAGTTGTCCATGAGTCACAGTGTGCCCTGGCAGCCAGAAGGGCCAACCGTCCCCTGGGGTGCATCAGGCCCAGCGCTGCCAGCCGGGCGAGGGAAGGGGTTGTCCTGCTGTGCTCTGGGTGCCACAACATAAGAAGGACATGAAACTGTGAGAGAGCATCTGGAGGAGGGCTGCAGAGCTGGGGAAGGGTCTGAGGGCTTCAGTGTGTGAGAGGAGCGGCTGAGGTCGCTGTGTTTGCTGGGCACGGAGCAGAGCAGGCTGAGGGGAGGCCTCATGGCGGCTGCAGCTCCTCACAGGGAGCGGAGGGCAGCGCCCTCAGCCATAGGGTTTGGGTTTGGGTGGAGCCAGGGGTGGGACTCGATGATCCCTGTGGGTCCCTTCTGTTTTGTGGTATTTTATGATGTAAATATTCAGGATAGTCTTTACTTCAGAAACAGCTGTTTTCCTATTGCCAGTTACTATGCCAGTTGCTAGGGTATGTTTTTTTGGTTTTATTTTTGAAAGTAATATGGAATATACTGCTTGTTGCAGTGTGTTTTTTGTTCATCCATTAGTAGATTGTTCACAGTATGGATGTTGTGTTCCTTCAAGAATCAGTAGAATGATTTTCCTCCACTTTTACTGTCTTCCAGAGTAGTGCAGCTTCTATTTTGGAGTCCCAATAACTTTTTTTATTTCCATAAAAATGTTCCCTTATAATTTCAACTTGTGAAAGGAACAGAATGGAAGAAGTGGGCAAAACACTAAATTGCAACATCCATCAAAATGTGTGGAATAATGTATTTTCTAATTATTTTTCTTAGATATATATTGGACAACAAAGCAAATGAGCTCGCCGAGTTGAAGAAATGTCAGATAAACAAACTGTGACATGTGTCGTGGTATTACCATCTGACATGTCTCAAACACTGATTTTACTAACTCATCTTTCATTCTTTATATCTGCATGTGTAACAACGCATGCATTTATATTTCATAAGAAGGGCAAAGTCTGTAGTCAAAGCTTCTGAGTTATGCTGTTAAAAATAAATTAAGGAACAGCAGGTGAAAATGATTCTTACACATGAATATTCAAACTTTACCTCAGACAGATACTGTAGAAAGAATAATAAAGGATGATGAAACTTTGTTGAGACTAAAGCATTGATGTGCTCTGAAAGAAAAGTTTTGGTGGCATAAGGTTGAGTTGGCTCACAAAACTTACTGAAAGGGAGGCATGGTCTGCTCGTGTATGCCATTGCCAAAACATCCAGGAGTGCCTCTCAGGAATTAAAAGTGGAGGGAGCATCAGCACTAGGGCAGAGGATGTCTGGCAGTGTCCCTCTTGGTTCTTGTACTCCTGTGCCTCAGTCAGAGCAGAGTGGGCTTGGGGTTGCAAGGAGGATACAGGAGCGTAATGGTGAGAGACCTGAGCCCGTTCCTTCTCTTCTGACTGCTATTTTCTTGCATCACTTAGGGCTGCATTCACTGAGGTATTGGGAAGGAATGTGTGTGTAAAAGTGAAGAAAGAGCAGCTTCCACACTACTTAAATCATGCTGCCGTTTTTGGGTTCGGTGACATTTCACAGGACTCAGAAGCATGACTTCTGTTCGGTGCTCTATGACAGGATTTTCACTCAGCTAGAATACATTAGTGGGTTGGACATTAATTTCCCTTTGCCTTTGTTCCTTCTCTCAAAAATGTGAGTAATATTGCCTTTTACGTTGTAAAGGCAAGAACACTCAGAATTGTGAGGTACCCAGATACTCTGGCAGTATGGCAGGAGGCATATTAACGGTGGCTGATTTCTTTTCAAGTTGAATTAATTTGTTATTTCTTTTGTTATTTATTTTCTCTTTGCCTCACAGATCCTGTCCATGGACCACAGAATGTAGAAGTTGTTGATATCCGTTCCCGGCAGCTGACATTGCAGTGGGAGCCCTTTGGTTATGCGGTGACCCGCTGCCACAGCTACAATCTCACAGTCCAGTACCAGTATGTCTTTAACCAGCAAAAATTTGAGGCAGAGGAACTCATCCAAACTTCTTCTCACTATACCTTGCGAGGTCTTCGGCCCTTCATGACCATCAGGCTGAGGCTGGCCCTTTCTAACCCAGAAGGCAAAATGGAGAGCGAGGAGCTGGTTGTGCAGACTGAGGAGGATGGTAAGTTATGTCGGGTTTACTTGCTTGCTTCTTTTTTGTGAAGGCATTGTAATATTTTCAAACTGTAAATAACAGCATAATCTCCTGTCCCAGAAGACTTATAAATGGCTTCTCTGGACAGGATGTATGTTATGCAAGTTAAATTTGTAGGTGTAAATAATTTCCATTTTACAGCAGTGTTCTTGAAAGGGCAGGGCTCCCTGAAGTGCTTGGAAATGACAAGCACCTGTTTGAGCAGTTACTGAACAGCAGTAGGTTTAATTCTGTAGAAGCTGTGTTCTGAACTACCCAGGACCTACAGAGCAGCTTCCTTTATCATATGGCCAAATATAATTCTGACATTAATCTTTTTTTTTTTTTTTTTTTTTTTCTGGTTCCTTTACATCACAGTCCCCAAAGAGTTATAATGTCTTCTTTTCTAAAGTGTGTTTTTTCTTAATGCTGACCTTCTAGATATAGCATTTTATATATGCCTCAGATGCTAAATTCCTTTGGTGCTAACTCTTCCATTCCAGAGACAAAAGAACACTTTTCAAGAAGTACTGATGGAAAGCTTTAAAGTGTTATTATTCCATCTGAGCTATTTCAGACTAAGAACTTTCCTAAACTACAAGCTTCCATTCAGTCTAGTGTTAAAAAGAAATGTTCTTCCTCTGCCAGAGCAATAAGAAGTTGCTTTCCTAAGTTTCTCTCTGCTGAAAGTGATTCCAGACATCCAATATATCATACAAGGGATTTAAGAGGATGGCAGATCTTTCTGGAAAAATGAGTGGGGTTTTTATCAGTCAGGCTTAGAAGTGTACTTAGTTATCTTTCACAGCATTAAAATTGTGCTTGGGTAGGTGGATTTTTAGGTGGCCTTGTAACCATCTTGAAACATAAATCTTATGTTGTCCTTAACTAGGGAAATCAATCTTTCATATTGATAAAGGTGTGCAGCCCATAGCATCTTTATGCCAAGTTACAATCGTGCTGTTTAGGTGGATGGAGCTTTGCTGTTGTGTAGGTGAAGGAGGACACAATATATATTAACTGTCCTTTAGCATTGCGTCCAAATGATTCTGTCCTCAAACACTCTCCATCCTGTGTATCTGATGGAAGACAGGTAGATGGACAAGATTTAGCTTGTAAGCAAAACGTAAATGCACAACACTGCAGTCTTACAAATTAGCAGAGAGCACACTAAGCCTTTAAAAGAGAATTATCCATGTCCTGCCTTGTCCACCTGTGTAATGCCTCGAGTTGTCATGTGCATATATCATCTGTAATGTTCCCAGGTGGAAAACATGAGATAGGGAAGGCATTGTCCAAAGGAGCTGGAAGAGGAGCTGAAACTGCTCACTGAAAATGACTTTTGAAGGAGGCTATGCTGCCTACATTATTACTGATCCTCACAGTGTGTTTGAAGGGCAAATCCTGCTTCCTTGTGGATGTGCTATTCTTCCAACTCTCAAGCAGTTTGTTGATGCAGCAGTGTCAGGCTTGTTAATGACCCGATATTGCTGAACTTTTTTTAGATAAAACACAGCTCCACTGGAAATACAAGGATGTTGTATTCCAGAACAGGGAGAGGATTAAAGAAAGGCTACTCCCTGTGACTGTCTGCTTGACACTGTGTGGGCATTGTGGACATTTCTGCAATGTTACAGTAATGATGAGATGGCCTGGGGAGTCTAATAGCACAGAAGAGAAAGATGAGACATTTAAATGATCGGATTGTATCAAAACTCAGACAAAAGGAACAGTGTGCCACCTCATCACTCTTCTACATGGTAAGGACAGGCCTAGGTTATGCTCCTGCCTCAGTGAGTCAGAAGACTTCCATAGAAGCAGTGCAGACCAGCTGGAGTGCAGCGCTGCCACATGGATCAGTGAGCACTGCTGGTGCTCTCCTCAGGCCAGTTTGCTGAGGTGGCCCAATGCCTCACTGCACTGCACTGCAAGGATGTGCCACGAGGCTATCCAGTAGTGCAGCAATACATGCAAGCAGGACAATGATCTTCATGCACTGAGACTGTTCTCTGAGAACTGCAAATATTACTGCTTAGATTACGTTCTGTACATCAAGCTTTATCTGCAGAGTGTAAATTACTGTTATTTGCACTAATGCAAATAGGTGTATTTGAGGTGAAGTTGAATTGCTTAAGAACTTGCTTAAGTTCTTTTTGTTTAAAATATTTTTTGCATCTTAATATATGAATAGGAGAGAAACTTAGAAAAATATGCACGTACTGCAATACTGGTTTTGAGCAATAAAAATAAATGCATAATATGGGGTAAAATTAAACATTTATTTTGTGATGTTGTATGGAAGCAGAAAGCATAAGTCTATGTGTTTATGCAAGGAAAACAATTCCAGGTGGTTTAGTGGATAAACTCATAAATTCATTTTCTGTAGTTTTAGTTCCTTTTTAAGCACTCAAAGATTTTCTACTATGGGCTGAAGGCATACTGGAGCTAGCTTTATATTGTCATGGATTCTGATTTTGTTTGTCACTTAGTGGTTTTCTTTAATTACTATTATTTTTATTTTTTGTTTTCAGCTATGAACTTTGCCTGATGGTCTCTTGGTGTCTTAGAAATGCGTGGCAGCTGGAGCTTGTGGTAGCTTCTAACACAGCATTGTGTTTGCTTTTTTTTTTTTTTCTTTCTGTAGTTCCTGGACCTGTTCCCTTGGAATCCATCCAGGGAGGACCTTTTGAAGAGAAGATCTATGTTCAGTGGAAGCCTCCAAATGAGACAAATGGCATCATTACACTTTATGAGGTGAGGAGAACTGGCTGTTGTCAAAGCACATATGCCATAGGGCCTTTCTCATACGAGTTTAAGCCAATCATGAGCTCTGGGAGATTTTAGAAAACACTATGATAAGTTTGAATAAAATACATAAGAATATTTGAGATATTCTGCTATTGTCACTGAAAAAGTTTTCCAGCAAGGCAGGTGGGGATTGGGGAGGAATGCTTCACCAGTATTTGTGACAAATTTTGCCAAGAGATAATCCTTTACTGAAGTTGTGTTTTGTTGGTCCTTGTGGAGACACTTGGAAGAATCTGCGCAGATTGCAAATGACCTGTCCTAAACTCAAGCGAACCCTTGGAATTTCATGGCTTTTGCAGACATAGTAGGCTACCCTCTGTATATGAGTGAGGAGTTACGCAATAAAGAAATTGGTCTGAATAGAATCAGTTGCGAATGCATTATTTTTCTGGCAGTGGATGTGACCTATAATGGAACACATTTAAAGCAATCCCAGTCAAATGATGCAAAAATAACTCCTTTTAATTTTTAAAGAGGCAGTTTCCTTCTAAAATATTGCCTTGGGCTCAGCTCATTGAAAGGACTTCAGCAAACCAAGTAGCTTTTCTGGCTGAGCAGCTGCATAGAGATATTTTAATGCCTCCAGGGTAGTGATGCTTCATGACTGTGCCTTTGCCCCTCGAGTCATACCACTGCTGGAGTCTCAGTGAGCCACAAACAGTTCTTTTCTGATAATGACTCTATGCACATTTGACAGCTGAAGCCAAAGAGAAGTCAAGGTGAATTCCAACTTTTCCCATTCCCCAAAAGGACGAAAGTCCAGGCGTTTAAAAATACCAGGAGAACGGTAGTGTCTGAGATATGTCAAGAAATGCCAAAATTCATCCAGAGCATTCCCATTCTCCTTGGCACCCTGGAAGAAATGTATTGACATGAATGGAGTTGACCAGGTGGAGACAAAAAAATACAGATGAGTAGTTACCTATAATCTGGAGTGAGGCCAGAGTGCTTTCAGAGATATTGTCAGGATGTTGAACAAGCAAATACGTGTGCCTGTTCTAATAAAAGGAGACTTTGTATTTTAAATTGCTCAGTAAATAAAGCATAGGTCTTTGCACAGAAATATCCCATCCTCACCTGCTACCTGCAGCTGAAGTTTAATCTTCCTGGAAATACCAAGAAACCTCCAGTATTGCCCTGGTTGTTGCATTTTTTGTACTGCTTGCTTAATCCCTAGCCTGCTATGGATACTTAAACCTGAAACTGAGTCTCTACAGGCATTATTTTAAGACTTCATGCTAAAGTAATTCCTCACTAGTAATAACCTCTGAAGTGTTATTTTAGACAGAGTTTGGTCATTTATTTGTTATCGTAGCCTGATGCTGCTTTGACCTATTGGTTAAAGAGGAAGAAAAAGCTAGTAGTTAGTCTGTGATAGGTTTTCAGTTCTTTCAGGTATCTATGCTCTGCAGTACTGATCTAGGTAGAAGTATAAGGCTTTAACTGCAACAGGAAGCAAAATAAAAGAAGGTCAAACTAGGAACCTGTATGGTGCTGCTTTAATGAGGTCTCTGTAGGGAGCACAGTTCCTGAAAGCCAGCACTGGCAGCACTGCTCTGTCACCAGCAGGAGCAGGAAACTCAGTGATGTCTGCAGCTGTCTAGAAACTCTGCAGTTGTGTTGCTGTCATTAGGGAGAAACAAGCCCAAGAACCAACTAAAATTTATTAAAGAAAAATTCTCTCCAAGGTACAGATCAAGAAACGCCACATTGTACATTTGAGCTGGTGATGTCGAGTTCTGCATTACACCTGGGAGTAGCTGCCTAGATTCACACATAGGTATTGTTCAGGTGACTCTCTCTCTCAAATACCTTTTGGCACAAACTTTCCTAATAAAAAGAAAACAAAAAAGCCATCTTCCTTCCCCAAATGAAGTAATAGTTCCTTCTGCATCATCATCATTAAGGCCTGACTCACTGGATTTTCTGTACTGTATTTTTTCTCTAGTTCTGTTTAAAACAAACAAATAAAAACCTCACCTTTCTAAGCTTTTGTTGCACTCGGTACAGCCACCGCTGGGATTTTAAACAATGGAATCTTTTAGATCACCAAATGAGTATGTAATAGTAGTCTGTTCCTAGGGAGCAGAAATCATCACTGCAGGAGAATGTGGAGAGCTCCAGGAGTTGCAAGTCAGTTGTCAGCATGCTGGATAGATGAAGATGTGAGTCAGGAAGAAGTGAGTGATGGTGCAGTGCATCCTGGGGATGTTAAGGGAACACAGCAAAGCAGTTAATGTGATGAACATGTTCTGTGTTAGTGGGTATCAGTTTGTCCAGTCAAGTGAGCCATTAGGAAGATGCATATGCTGCTGCTGCAGGTAAGCACTGCAGGGGGCATAAAGCTGAGGAGCTCCAGCTCCAGCCAAGTCCCCAGGTAGCTTCAAGTTGTGTAGGTACTTACAGGAGACAAGTAGATCAATCTGTGTTTGAAAACATAACTGAACAGTGATAATGGATTTTGCTGGTACACTGGTTTGGGTAGAAAGCTCTGCAGAGGTGTTTTAGCATGTGCCATTTGTGAAAGAGGTGTTATTGCAGCTGTCTCGTAATGAGCTGTGAGTGGCAGAGTCTAACAATATCATGATAAGCTCTGCCCCCTGTTGAGTCTCCTGAAAGTCTGAAAGCTTGTTGAATGTTTCTTTTTCTTTTCTTTTTCTTTTTCTTTTTCTTTTTCTTTTTCTTTTTCTTTTTCTTTTTCTTTTTCTTTTTCTTTTTCTTTTTCTTTTTCTTTTTCTTTCTTTTTTTTTAAACCAATCCTGTAAAAGCTGCTGTGCTTTAAAATCCCTAATAATCAAATGGTGCTTATACCCACGTGGGAGTTCAGCTTCAAAGCCTTTGTGTACAAAGACATGCAACAAAGATTTCTTTCTTTTATCTTAAGCGTGTGTAAAGTCAAACCAGCATCAAGCACTGGGAGGATCTATGCTGTCCCTGGAATGCAGGAACAAGCAATCTAATTCAAGGTCATAGACCAGCTTAAATTCTCCTGCATGTAGATTGTATGAGGTTGTTTCAGGCATTTTTCCATGATCCAAATGGAAGTGCATCCTGCACACAGGTGGACCCAGGTAATTTCTGAATACTTGTATTTGATCTACACAGTGTAAATAAGCAAAACTTTTTATAGCTGCGTTTTGCTGTTTATTTGGGAGCTGTCAGCTTTCAGGGGCACTTAGTGATTGATGTTGGTTTTCACTGTCATAAGCATCTTATTTGTGTGCAATCAGTTTCTTCTAATTGCCAGTTTTTAGAATGTTTCTTCTTTACTGGGGAAGAAGGTCAAATTAAAAAAAAAAACACCACCACCAATAAAAAAGCCCATAGCATTCCTGTCTAAAGTACCTGTTGTATTACTAGGGGGAATACATTACAATCTTAGAAGCATTTCAAGTGTGGCTGCAGCATTTTCAGCTCCTTCGCTAGAAGAAAGAGTCAGCCTATTGAAGTCCTTTCAAAGCCATGCCTAAAGGCAACATTTAAACTTTTTTAAACATTGCGTGGTATAGTCCTGTAATCACTTATGTTCGCATCTTTACACTGATTAAGTCTCATGTGGGTTGCACATGGGGTCTTGGGAAATAAGGATGTATTTGCAGCTTCTAACTACTAATTTTCTCAGTCTCTGTTTTCGAAATGCTGCAAATCCCTATTTAGATGCTAGGAATAATAATATAAGGGACTTTCATGCACTATTTCAGCTCTTTAATGGGATGCTTAGAGACTAGTTGCTCTAAGCCCATTGGATTTCGGTTTAAATTGTGCATCGGAGGTTACAGATCCTCTGTGCTTCCATGTGAAATTGCAGTCTGCCCTACAACATCTCTCCAGTTGCTAATATGCCACTTCTCAATCACTACACTCAGTTTCTCAGCAGGAGAGGTTGTCACATGCAAACTGCCTCGTAGGTGGTCACGTGTAGGGTCAATATTTTTGGATGCACTGCCTGCATTTACAGTAGAGTGGAAACAGGTTTCTCCCAGCTTTGGCCCCTACAGTTGTTTCCTTATTGTAGGATGAAGCTTGATGATCTGATGTGATAGCTACCCACTGCATGGTTATGCTTGTGTTTCTATTCATATTCCCTTTTAGAGCTATTCGTGAAACCTGAAATGTTTAGAATAAAATCTTCTTTACAGAAAGGTGTATCAAGCAAACTCTTCCTGGGGAAGACAAAAGAGCTGAAATGTGAACTTGGCTTAGTCATTTGTTTGTTTATTTAAAGGCTTTTTTTTTTTTTGTTAAGAAGAATGAAAAATGGCTCCCTCAAGAAGGAAAGCAACAACCACAAAATCTTGCAACCAATTTATATAAAGCTCTACAGTCAAAATAGTAGAAGGATGACAATTCTCAGAAATTGCCTTCAGTGAGAAGTGGCTTTGAATGTTCCCATGAAAATCAATCATTTTACAGCTTCTCAATTGCATTCTGTGGAAGCACGATACTCCTGGGACTAAGCTTTCTCACTAAGCTCACTAAGTGTGCACTGAAGGAAGTCCATGCAACACACAGCTGGCTGCTGCATTTAGCTGAGCATTAAGAGAGCATTAAGGAGACACTGTTAAGTGCTCAAAACCCAGAAAATGATCAATTAACGATTGCGTATTTGGTTGTAGCTTTCTCACCCTCCATAAGGACATTTGGCAATGCAGTCTTCCCACAACTGGATGTTTTTCTCTGTCTACAGCACTAATGTTTTTCTTTGACGCTGGTTTTATATGGTGCCTTGTTGTGCAGTATTTTGTTTGTCCAGAGTCCATGAAAGTCAATTATAGGAAGAATAAGTGCTTTACTGCATCTGTGTTATGTTGAATTAGAATCCCTTAATAATCTAAACTAGCAGCAAAACTTTACAGCCATCCATAATCTGTTCAAGTTTGAAGCTGACAGCTCTATAGTTGGCTGCTTCGTCCTCTTGATTGCATGGTAGGAAAGCTGTGCATATATACACACACCTAAATTAGTTCTGTACTTAACAGATTTTTGTGCAGAATTGTGCTGAAAGAAGGCTGCACTAGCTGAACATCAGTTTTCTTTGTATGGCTGCTGACTGTCATGCTTTCAGAACACTTGGTAGCCAGGTTGGTTAGCCACTGCCAGTGCTGTGGTCTTCCCTTAGCTAGGATTTAGGCCAGAATGTGAAAAATGAATGGTGCTGACTGCAATGGTTTATTATCTCATTACAATTGAGAAGGTCAGCAGGGTTAGGATGCTGTGTCAGCCATAAGACTGTGGTTCTGCTTCTGGTACAAGGCGGGGGGCAGTGAGAAACTTCTGGTGGGATCTGAGAAGCACCTCTGTCAGTCCAGCGTTGTTTGCCAGCAGGAAAAGGCTCATATGGAGCCTCTTCCATTCCCACCATCCGCTTGTGTTATTTAATAGATGAACATGGCTTCTAAGCTCCCTGTCAGACCCTGAACTCTAGCATGAGCCTGAGCAACCTGTTAGCAATATGCTGGGCACTTAGAGTGACTGCAGTGCTGCTGCAGGGAAAGCCTGGCTTACCTGGTATAGTGGAAATGCAGGACACAGCTGGAAGCAGTGATTGAGCCAAGCCAGGGGAGCTCAGGTGCATTTGATGTGCCTGAATGACTGGAAGGCATGGATCCACCTCTTCCCAAACCTCATTTAAGGGTTGGCAGTGGAGACAAAGGTATTTTGCTGGAGATCCCTGCGTATCTGAGGCCTTTTAAAGGTAAGCAGCTTCTTTCCTTTGTTTCTGTGCCCGTGGCTGTTATATTTAAGCAAATCTTCACTTGCTGTAGTCTAGGATTTTGTTGCTACAACTGCTGCCATTGCTGTGCTTTCCTCTGTGTTCCAGCATTACACCTGGGCACAGCAGTGTGGGGAGCCAATGCCTGCAAGGGCTGCTCCTTCAAAGCAGGATGGCTTTCCCTCTGTTGCCTTCTGTTGTCACGTCTGGAAACATAAAATGCTGTGGCAGGAGGGAAGTGGGTTGGGCTGATTTAGAGCTTGCGTGTGGGACTATAGGAATTATGCATTGCTGTGTCTGTATGGTAGTTTCTGGGGTAGTGTCTGCTGGCTGTTGGTGCTCTTTACATCCCAGGAAGTTAGGGCAGGAGGTGCAGCAGGTGTGGATTTTTGGCAGCCCTGTGCCAAAAGGACTGTGTGCTCAGAATCACAGAATGGCTGGGTTGGAAGGGACCTCAAGGATCATGAAGCTCCAACCCTCCTGCCATAGGTAGGGCCACCAACCTCCGCATTTAATACTACACCAGGGCCCCATCCAACCTGGCCTTGAACACCTCCAGGGATGGACGGGGCATCCACAGCCTCTCTGGGCAGCTGTTCCAGCACCTCACCGCTCTCTCTGTAAAGAACTTCCCTGACATCCAACCTCAATCTTCCCTCCCTCGACTTGAAACCATTTCCCCTCGTCCTGCTGTTCTCTACCCTTTCCAAGAGTTGACTCCCCTCCTGTTTGTAGGCTCCCTTCAGGCACTGAAGGCTGCAATGATTCACCCCACAGCCTTCTTTTCTCCAGGCTGAACAAGCCCAGCTCCCTCAGCCTGTCTTTGTAGGGGAGCTGCTCCAGTCCCCTGATCATCTCTATGGCTCTCCCCTGGACTCTCTCCAACAGCTCTCTGTCTATTTTGTATTGCCTGGATGCAGGACAAGAGCTGGCCCTGCAGGGCTGCCCCTGTCTCTCCCCATTCTGCCCCTGTTAGCTTACTGCAGCCTTCAAATTACAAAAGTGTTTGAATGATTTCCTGGTTAGGGATGGTTTTGTTTTTTGAATAAGCACCTTTAAGAGCTTTTGAGCAAATGTCTACAAACTGTATAGGGTTCTTAATCGTGTGCTGCTCATTCACTGCTACCTGCAAGATGCACTTGGAAGCTGTTGTTACCGATGCACTTTTAATCCTGTGGTTTCCAGCAACATCATGATGAGAAAATGAGAGGCTTTTTTTTTATATTGAGAAACTCAGATGTCAGGTTTTTTTTAAATATATGACAACCTCTAGGTAAATAGCAGACTTGTGTTATAAATAGTATGAATCAACTGTTAAAAAAAAAATTGCTTGATCAAGCTTTCCTGAAATAAAAGCATAATGCAGTCCCCTGAGCACAACACTTTCTTTGATTACCTTTTTATTGTTCTTTTGAAGCCAATAGAGTTACAGCAATATAAATCCAATGCAAATGAGAGAAGACATTTGGCTAAAAAAAAAAAAAGATTTTTTTTTAAAGGATGGAACTGAATTACTTTTTGTGCTTGTTAGATTTTATTAACCAAATGAAATGATAAGAACAGAAAACCAGCACTTCTTTTTATGTAACAGAGATGAAATTTTTTGAAAAATGAACCTTTTTGTAGGTGTGTGAGCTCCTTCTTTCTGCCTTCCACTGCTGTGTTTTCTTTGCTAGAAAAAATACAATTTTGGACTGTTCTCCCTTACAGACATACTGTTTCTCTTGGCTGCCCATCCAGGAAACCACTTGGAAAGATTAGATGGAAGGAATGGGGTAGGAAACCACGTGCCAGTGTACCTGTGCAGTTATGGTATTACAAATAAAGTCCTGTAACATCTCCAGATTCAGATCTTGCAGTATCTTGCTTCCCAAAATGTGATGGTTAACTAACTTGAAAGCAAAGTGCAGATACAGGATTGTATGAGGACTTCTCTAAAAGCAGTGCCTCCTGTTTTGTGATGTCAGAGCTGGATGTTGGCCGGATGGCAAAGGAGGTTAAACCTTCCCACCAGTATCCTGTTCCATTTTGTTGCTGCGTGACAGATGGCAGCAGAGGGGCAGAATGGTGCAGACATGGGAGTACATTTGAAGCAAAGGGGTGGGATTGAATTTCTCCATGTGGAAGAAATGGCATCCAGTGACATTCACTGGTGTTTGCTGAATGCTTATGGAGACCAAGCAGTGGATGTCAGCACAGTGAAAGTTGGGCTGTGTGTGCAGCATTTTCCCACCAACAACGCTGTCATAGCAGCTGTGAGACTATGGGACATCCCTGCTGATGCAGCTCTTGTTCATTGCAGGTGAAAATGCACAGCTCATGGTGGTGACAATGTTGAAAAATAGTGGTTTGCAGCTGAGAATGTGCTCTACCAAATAGTTTTTTTGTGCTTTTTGTATCGGTTGCAGTTTCCATGGGAATAAATAGGAGGCATCACTTTTTGGAGAGTCCTGCAAAAATCAGAATTGGCTTTATTCTGAGCAGTGGTGCAACTGAGGAAATGCATAACAGAGGAGAAGACACAAAGCTTGCAGCACACATATGAAGAATACCCTTCACAAATAATGTTTTTCAAAATTTTGCTAGAAAACAAGTAAGATCCTTTTCAGGAAGGACCAGCTTATGAAACAGTGGTTTGCATGCTAACGTACATAAATACACAGGGTTACAATTTAGTGGGACATGCATTAAAAAAGCTTCCAAGTACACAAAGTAAATGTAGTAAAAGGCAGTCAAGGTGGTGTCCTCATGGCCTTCAAGAGGAGGAGCCAGCGTTGTGACTCCTTTGGAAACTGATCTGACTGTTGTCCTTATTGCACGCGTGTTAGACCTGGGACTTCTAACTATGGTCCTGCTATCTGCTGGGTACCATGAGTTTAGTTTGAGTTTAGTTTCCATGCCCCACTCTCCTTACCAACCGCTTTGCTTACTCTTTTGCCCTCTGCATTTGTCACTGTTTCTCTGCTTTCTGTGCTCTGTGTCACCAAGGTGGCATCACTGAGAGCGAGGCTGGGACAGCTTAGGAGGTGCTGGAGCTGTCAGGTTTTGGCAGAAGGGAAGGATTGTTGAGGTTCCTTGCTCCCATCTTTGTTTCTGCTCCAGCTGCTTTCTGAAAAGTAGCTTAAGACGAGGCAGACATTTGGAAAATAAGTACACATGGATGGTTCAGTGTTTGCATCACTAAAAAATGTAGTCTTACAATTGTGGGCTACGTTTATAGATAATATATCAGTTCTAGCTATTAATGTGGCACAGTGTGGTTCTTGCTGCTGTTACTTTGTGATGTATGGCACACAGACCAGCTGAAAGTGATGTTGCTGTTACTCCTTTGTTGATTTGGGGTTTTGTTCATTGCCCACAGCTTTCACTACAGCAAGTGCAGCATGGCAAACCAGCTCTGAGAGACATGAAGCAGTGTTTTCAGCATCAGGAACAACTGAGGAGCAAGCATGGGGGTTGAATAACCACCTCAATTCTGCAGTCCTATCAAAGCAATTTCTATAGTTGTCATTTTCTGCTATTAAACTGAACAATGAGGCTCTCCAATAAAATCATATGAAATAGCAGCTCATTAAAAACTCTCTTTAATATATAGCATGCTAATTAATGTCAGTGGGGTGCAAGCTTGAATGGCAGAACAGACTATAATGTTTAGAAAGTATGTAAAATAAAAAGATATTTTATCATTAATGACCTTTTAGTAAACCTAATGAAATCCTTAATGGCCTGAATACATTACCAAGGCACTCCCAATTGCTTTGTTACCTACTCCATTCTTTCTCTCTTTCTCATAGACATTAAATTTAGCTTTATTTATAGAAAACAAAAAGCAATAAAGTCCCAAGGAAATATGAATGGGAAGGAGGAGCCTGGGCAAGAAGGAGAATACATGAGACTTCTCAGCCCTAACGTTCCTGATCTTGGTAAAGGCTATGTTATGTTCTGTGTCCACTCTGTGTTTGTATTCAGGTTTAATTGACTCCCTGCTTGTGTGACTCACAGCAAACAGGCTAGGGAGCAAAAGGGCCTCTTTTGTTTGCAGGGTCTCCCTGGGTTAACTTCCACAGCCATTCCTAGAGCTGTGCTGTGGTTTTTATCTTTTTATACTAACCGTACCGTGCATTTGGTGTGCCTAAATTAAGGGACTTTATTCTTCAGGGCTTTTAGTCTGCCACCTGTTGCCAGCCTTAAATATAAGGCTGCAAAGGCTTGCAGAAATGCCATTTAACTTTCCCTTAACCTTCTTCCAAAAAATTAGTTCACGAATGGGAGAACAAAAGGCATCTGCTTCCTCACATCTCCTGCAAGAGATGTACTGGGCTGGGAAGGGACATAAGTAGCAATAATCATCTGGCTTAAACTAAGTTTTAAAACAGAAAATGCTCCCAATCATCCAGTCATGAAATACATTCTTTAGCTCTGAAGTCCAACACAGGAGGAAGATTATTCCCTAACCCACTTTTTCCTGTTCATTAGAAGATAACTTTCTTCAGATTATTCCTTTTGTGTAACACTTGGCACAATTAACTTAGTCTTGTACTCCAAAATGTCTGAAACTTCCTGATAAGATTGAAACTAATGTCCATCCCAGTAGCAATCCGAATTCACCTGCAGTAGTAATTGTTCCTAAGAAGTACAGGCAGTTGGCAAGTCTTAGAAAAAAAGAGCCTATGGCTTGCTGTGTAATCATGTTTCAATCAGCTTTAGAGAACCATGAAATTGATTGTCCTCCTGAGGTACCATACACTTTGGAGCAGATACTGTGCTAGGCAAGTTAATTCCTTATTTGGCTCCAAGCACACAAAAGAGAGCTTGCTGCTTCCCCTCCTGTCCTTACAAACCAAGGAGGAAGGGAGCACAAATCACCTTGAAATCAGAATTTGAGAGCATAGCAGCATCAGCCAGCTCTGTTTTGTGTTCCTAATCATCTGGTGAAAATCACAGTGATTTAGGAGAAGGATGCCCAGGCTGTTGGCAGCACACATGGGAGCCTGCATGAATCTCAAAACCAGTGGTGGTGGGGATCAGGTAATGAAAGAGCTGTGGGAGTCGGGAAAGTCTGATAGAAAGAAGAGCTGAGGAAATGTCTTGTTAATGTAGTATCCTGATGTCCTCTTTGATATTGGAGTCAGCTTCTGTGTGCTCCTGGAGCTGAAATAAGGGATGTGGTGAAGATATGATCTTGAGTCAGTGAACCATATTCTCTTCCAGATACCTGTGAAGAAGGTCTGGCTCTGTCCTCAGAGAATCAAGTTCCTTTTCAAACTCCATCATTTCAGGAATATATTTGATCCTTCAAGAGGAGTGAAATCCAATCCAAGTAACTCCCCCGTGAAAATTCTAGGAGCTCCTTCTTATCCTCAGTCCTGTCCCTTGAAGATCTAACACCAGTCTTGTATTTTGTGTGGAACGCTTCCTTCATCAGGTTCACCCTTCAGTCTGAAATGCTTCTATCTAGATCTATGTTGTATTTCAGATCTGTGATCTTTCTCTGCTCATTTTGGCAGCTTTTGAGAGTAAGAAATGTGGTCTTATAACTGCTGGGCAAATTCAGGCCATCGCAGTGAGCTCCTTCACAGAACTGCTCCCACACGTGGCTGAGTGATGGTAGCTCCAAGCTGTGCTGTCAGAAGGAGCAGCGCTGAGGAAGTGACGTGCACTTTAGATAGCTCATGTATGTGTGTGCAAGAATGATTTTTAGCTTGGTTACTGGCATTGAGAAATGTAAACACAGATCATGAAAGTAGAGCTCCATCTTAATGTGGTCTAGGATGCTGTTTCTTTTAGTGCCTGGCTCCTTTTTCTGCTGAGAAAGCCTTTTCTGAGCTATTCCATTACCATGTCTTTGTGACAGTGTGAAGCTTCTATTAAATTTAGAAGAAAACACAATGAGTATACAGCATTATTATCTTGTTGTTTTCTTATTTGTGATGCAGACAAATTGGAAATTATTCAAGTTCTGCAGATTACCCAGACTTAAGTATGCATCCTTACCTAGCTCCTTATTCAGAGTGAGCTATGTGACACTGTCCGTGCTGCTGCTGTGTAAGTAGTGCTGCCTGGTAGATATAACTCTTTCCCTGCTTACTGTCATTTCTTAGTTGTTGTTTGTCCTGTTTTCAGCTGGAACTGTTGATTATTTTTTTTTTTTCTGTGTCTGGTCCTGATATAAGCTCACTTAGCAGTAGGGATCAGTATGTTAGTTTAGCAAAAGGAATCAGTAAGTGCTAGTTCTAAAACTTTCTGATTTAGCTTTGCTTGGTGTGTGAACAGCCTTGTTTTTCTCAATGATCCTGCTTCCCAGGAGCACTGGAATCACAACAGACTGCTTTTATCCACCAGATGCAAGGACTTCTTCCTTAGATCTCTCATACTGTTTTAGGTTATAGTACGGTAAGATAGATATTGCTCATTATGGCCTAATGAGCAATGGAAATTCACCAAACTGGGAAGAATTAGCTAAAGATCAGCCAAAAGTCACAGTGGTGAAGCTGGTGATAGAAAAATAAGGAGGAAGTAGTGGTCTAAGACCACCGTAGACCCCTACCGTGCATGCTCAGAAGCTCATTAGCATCTATTAATGAGTTCTTGGAAAGGAATGAATATGTATGGCATTGTATTGCATATGTGAGACACTGGAACAGGTTGCCCAGTGAAGCTGTGGATGCCCCCTCCCTGGAAGTGTTCAAGCCCAGGCTGGATGGGGCTGTGAGCAACCTGGGCTGGAGGGAGGTGTCCCTGCCTATAGCAGGGGATTGGAACGAGGTGATCTTAAGGGTCCCTTCCAACCCAAACCATTCTATGATGTGTATGTCTTAGCTGTTTAAATGTAGAACTTGAATTCTTAGAGTGCACGCTCGATTTGTCAGGTCACCTGGTATGTATCGTGAGGAATAAAGGAATGCTGCTTTCTAACACCACACTGCAGTTGGAGAGTTTTCTTCCCATATTCAGATCACAGTACCATGCTATGTTTTGGCTTTAGGAGAAAAAACGGTGCTGCTCACACTGATATTTAGTTGTTGCTGAGCAGCACTGTACAGTGCCAAGGACTTTTCAGTTCTTCAGCTTCTTGTACTGCCCTGTTAGCGGGGAGGGGGGGGACAGAACCAGGCCAGCTGCCCTGAATTAGCCAGAGGGGCATTCCATACCATATGACATCATGCAAAAATAGTACAAAAGAGAAAGAAAAAAAAGGTAGAATTGACTTTTTTCCCCTGTCCTCCTGAGGGGGGTGGAGTGAATGAAAGGCTGTGTGGTGTTCAGCTGCTTGCCAGGTTAAACCACAACATTCTTTAATAAGATCTGCTATGTATTACTTCGCTTTTCAGAACAGTTTTTCTTCCTTTCTAAACTTTTCTGTACAGCAGAACAGATTTCCAGCTAAATAAAACTGTGGCTACTGCCTTAGGAGTGCCAGCGAGAGAAGTCTGTTGCTGAACTGTCACTGAAGTTCCAACAACCTTGGCTTGGGCAGGAGTAATGAGACGTAGCCCTGGGCTATAAATTGCATTGACTTGGGAACGAGGGAAATTCATTCTGCTTTGCCTGAGGCAAAGGTCTGCTGTGCTGTCAGCCGAGCTTCTCAGCCTCTCAGTTCCTTCTGTCATGGTAATCAGGCACCAGGAAAGCTGCTTCTGAAAGAGTTTTGAGGAAGTCCCTTGTTACCTGCTACTAGTTTAACTTGTGTAATCTCAGCAGCAGCAACGGAACCACGAGGGCATCTGCTCCTAGCTGCCTTATGGAGAGCCTTAAATACAGGCAGGCAAGCAGCCTTTCCATGAGGAATTCCTTGCAGCCACAGCAGTGTGCTAATAGTTGTCATACAAAGAGATGGTACTGGTGAGCCACAGTTGTCTGCTGCATGAACATGCTGGTGTTCTGCTACCCCGAGCTCCTCGTAAGAAGAAAAATGATGCGTTTGACGCTTCTAACATGAGATGCATGGTAGCAATGGCTATATTTTTTTCTTTTATACAAAACTGAGATAAAGAGGAAGCCCTAGTGAAGCTTTTGTGCCCGAGAAGAATCCAGACGTGTGGTTTACCCACTGCTTTTTCACATCATTACACAATTGTTTTAGCAGCTTTACTCCTAAAGGGATCCGTGCACATCTCAGTGTCCAAATTATTTGCTGGGATTTAACGCCGTGCTGTCTAAACAGAGTATCTGTGAACATAATCCTTAATGATATGCTGGGGGCACACACTGCTGGTGGGAGCCTTGCCTGTGATTAATCAATTAAGAATGAGATAAGCCCAACAGAAGTTCCTCTGTTCTGGTAGACAATTGGAAACATGCTGAAGCTGAACTTACATCTGGACTTGTTTGCAGTTGCACACAGGATTTTCAGTGTTGTCTCGAATTAGATAAGCATAGGAAAAAAATACTCTGCCAGTTGTTGCTTTGCACAGCAGGTCTGTTAAGAATGAGTGTCTGTTATTTTGGAAGTGCCTCCTCGATCGTGCAAGTAGTAATATGCCAATGACCAGCACAGCAGTGTTTTGATGATCTTTTCCAACAATCTGTGTGTAGGTCCGTTGTAGGTTGTTAGGAGAATGTGTTTTGGCTCTGTCTGTGTTACTGTCTGTAAGCTGAGTCCTTGATGAGATTGGCTGAATTGCCTCCTAGACAGGAGGTTCTCAGCATTTCTGTGCACTTTCATGAGTCTGTCCCAAGCCTTTCCTGAATTCACATGCTGTGCTGGCATAGATAAGGAAGTCTAGAGGAAGTCTGAACCAGTAAGCTGGTATTGATGCACTGCGCTGGTTGTTAGGAGACCTGTTTGCTGCGCATCCTGATAGCCAAGTGCTGGCATGTTGTCCCTCAGCATTCACATGTTTGCATCTTACTCTTTCTCCCCCCCTTCCAGAAGCAGAATGAAATAAAATAATTGCAAAAGCAGTTAACAGATCTTTTTTCAATCTCCATACTAACTTCTGGACATGAAAGGTGGAATGCCTGAAAGTAGAAATTAATTCTGCTTTCCATTTAGTTTCCATTAGAAAATTTTGGAGATAATTTTTGGGAGCTCATACTGAAGGAGGACAGGCATTAGTTTCTGTGAGAATGCTTTCTTTTGGCATCCCCTTCTCACCTGAGGGGATGCAGCATTTGGACAGTGCACCACGTCGTGTTTAGCACAGCTTTAGCAACATGTCAACCTCTAAATTTACTGCTTATAAATATTTCTGCTTATAAACCTTCCTGATTATAAATACTGCCAGCAGCTAAATGCACTGCAATCTGGTACAACCCATTCAGTCTCAGCTGCCCCTCAGAGAGTCTTTATTTTAAAGGAGGTAACAGATGAGGTGACAGAGCTCTGCTCTGAGGTGACACTTGTTTTTTCTGCTTGTCATTGCAAGCAAACAAGTCCCTGGATTTGAACGTGGAGAAAGATATGTTGCCTTCTGTTCAACAGTGTTTCTTTTTCACACAGAAGTCCCTGGAGTGAAATGTGCTTCAGTGGGTGGGAATATTGTTAGGTATCATTGCAGTCTTCTGCTATGAAATGGAACTTAACATCCCTGCCAAGAGCCTGCTGCATGCAGATGCCAATGTCAGGCATCCCCAGGAGGGACGAGGGGTGACCACCAAGAGCTGAGGTGTTCGTGCCTTATGCTAAAGGCTTTGGAAACTGGGCTGTTGGGTAGATACTGTTTTGTAGCTCAACAGCCTGAATTTCTATGCAGCAGTATCTGAGTCTGTTTCTGGAGTGGTTTCTGAGGCTCTCACCTTCATTGGGAGAAGATATGCTGTAAGAACAGGCTTGGCTATTATTTATTTTTTTGGAAGGGGGTTGTATCTACATCCAACTTCTAGCTAGTTGTGATGACAGACTTGTCTAATAAGAGTGGACTTGAAGTTTGATTAGTTTTGCTTGGTTCTTAACCAAAACTGGATTTTCTTCTCTCTTTTCCTGGTTTGCAGCTACCAGTCCTAGGAGATGTGCCAGCTCCTTCAGCATCTCAGGTGCTGGGTGCTGTAAAGGGGGGCCTGAGCAGGGAACCTCATCTTACACCCAGCTGTTTCTAGCATAAGTGTTTCAAACAACTGTGCTCTCAGGTTATTGGTTAGTTTTCAGGGTTAAAGTGAAGACAGAAGCAGCTGTGCTTGGGAGTGAAAAAAGGAGTGTGGAAGAAGCCCCCGTGCCTGACAGGATCTGAAACTACGCAGATCCTCATTGCTGTAAGAGTGGAAAGAGTGCTCTCTCTGCAGATGAATTTTGTGAGCAGGTCTTGCAGACATCAGAGACTAAAAAATAATGACTTTGTGTCAGAGTATAGCTTGTGCTCTTGTACTTGCATTACTTCTCTTCCCACTTAGAGCACTCATTGTGCAGTACTTCTAAACACGGTATGCGTGTCTGGAATGGAAATGCATAGCTATACCCTAATTGTGGGAGCAGTGCTTCTTATTTTGGGAGCCATCCTGAGGTTTTGATGACATGCTGAATGAATGCAAAGTGGTGCTTTTCTGAAGAGTTATTTCAGCTTGGTTTGCTTCTGTTAACGTTGTGGGGTCAGGCTAATTCCCTGATGGCTGCGTTTTCAGCTTGCATCTTGACTTGTGCAATGCTGTTCCAGGTATGCTGCTATTAGCTGTGTCACACCATGTTCTTCCCAACAGACTGTGAAATTTTGGACCTGCAGAATGTAAGTTAGGAATGCTGGATCTCTATGGATGTCACCTAGGAAGGTGGATGTGATTTTTTTTTTGCAAGGAGACCTGTCTGGTTCGTGGCCTCTTTGTTGGTGCTCTGATCACTTTGGGTTTGTGACTTAATTACAAGCAGCTGAGTTTGAAAACAGATTCACGGATGCAGTGTGGCCTGCAGAGCTGTTCATGTTAATGGGACATGAGGAGAGCTGCACCAGCCTGGCACTTACATGAGATGTGAACTTGTAGGGCTGGCAGCTGGGGAGAGAAGGGGTTTTTCTGCCCATACCAACTGCCCAACTCTGGTACCACTGCAGCTTTGGGAAGGCTTTCCTCTTTGTCTTAGATGAGAATTTGACTCAGTAATTATTTTTTTTACTGACTTGAGTGTAATTTTTATTGAATTCAAGCCATTACGTATGAGAATCTCCAATATATTTCTAATTTTTAAAACCTGCTTAAAAACAGGATCATAACTAGATCAGCAGGAGGCAAGTTGTTTTTTTGAACTTACTGCACTGTGGAAGCTAATAGAAACTTGATGTAATAATCAAAGTAGTTAGGTGTGTTTTAAGCTGTGCTGGTTTTGTCCAGAAATGGCCCATTAAAAATTATATTCTTTTTAGAGCTTTAATTATCTAAGTGTGTAAACCAAAATAGATTTGAGCTTTGGAGATGTTCAGAGGAGGGGAAGAGACCGTATAAATGTTCATTCTAATTCTTATTTACTTGAAGAGTAATTATTTCCTTTGATGCTAAATCACCTTTTCTTCTTGCTTGATCCATGAATTGTCTGTCTGCTAACAGAACCTTGGGATTGTACTCCCAACACTTCGCCTCTGTCATTCTGCTTTATTAAACTGGCAATTTGTTTGAACACTTCAGTTATTCATTAAATTTTACATTTTCTCTGGCTGTATTAATTACTGCTTTTTACGAACTGGGAATGTAGATGTTCCCTTTGCCATCTATGCAGTGTGATAATTTCTCTTTGTAAGAGGCTTCTCAGCATTTCATGCCACTTCCCCCATCACAAGGGCTTTCTCCTTGGCTCTAAGATTTACTTTGAATCCTGCTTCCTACTATTGTTTGCCATGGAGCAGTTTCCCCAGAAGTCAGGTTTTGATAAAGCTGTCTGAATTCTGTTTGCATGCTTCTCTGCTGTTAAACCACGTGTATGCAAAAGGCAAAATGCAAACTTGGGCTGCTCAGGCCCCGTTCTGCCTCTGTGGAGTGATTGCTTCTATCAAATCCTTAACTCCTGGAGCATGCATGTGCAAATGGAAACTGGCTGATGTCCCATGTGAGCATTTAGCCTAGTGAGATCAATGCCTTGCATGCTTGCCCAGCGTGCTGCTCACATAGCCTGCTTGTGGAGACTGCATCTCTGATGAACTCATTTGTGGTGTGATGGAGTAATGGCAGGATGTAATGTCTGCTGAAGGCAAGTGTATGCAGTGCACCTTTCTTCTGGATTCTTACACTCATTTATTGAAATCAAACTTTCTTGTAAACAGGAATTCTTTGCAGTAAGATGCTCCAGAAGAAGTAGGTTTGTTGAGTTTGACATCTGGGGTGCATGACTACATCCCAGCTGGTGGTGGTGGGAGCACATAGGAAGCTGTTCCTTGCTACAGCCTAGGAATGGAAATGTTGTTCTGGGCCATCAGCACCATGCCTACCTGGTCTTGCTGGCACTCAGCTGGATCTCAGTATTTGCAGCCTGTGGTTGTGTTCCCATCACTCTGGCTGGGGGAATCCTGGTACTGAGTGGAGGCAGAATGTTTAGGTCAGGAAATGATGGCGTGTTGAGATCTCTGAGGTTCTCTGAAACTGTTGCAATCTCTCCAACAAACTGTGCCTCATCATTGGAGACACTGAAGGTCGGGACAGGGCTCTGAGCACCTGATGGAGCTGTGGGTGTCCCTGTTCATTGCAGAGGAGTTGGGCTAGATAGCTTTTAAGGTTCCGTTCCCGTAGAATGATTCTATGATAAGATTCAAATCTGGAGTTTGAGAAACACCAGACCTGGAAGACTTAAGCTTCCACATGGAGAGTGGCTTCTCTTAGCCAGTGGCTTTGATTGGAAAGCACTGATCTTATTGGGACTGAAGTATATGCCCAGATGGGAACCTGAGCTTCCTGAGGAAGGTTCTCATTTACTCTCTTGTTTCCTGTGGCAATGACCTCCTCAGTGAAGGCCCCATGAGGACGAAGGCAGCTGAGGAAGGGCCCTGGTGCACCCCACAGCCATAGCACCATTTCATTGCTTGGGAGGGACAGAGTGGGTAAGAAGGATCAGATTGCTCCAAATTAAAAAAGAGGAGAGGTTGCTCTTGAAGTGCAAAAGGATTGAGTTATCTCGGGGCAAAGCCTTTTGACTGATTGGTTTTCTCTTGCTGATCATAAACCAAGGGAATCACTGCAAAGCGGTGCAGCTCGCTGATTCACTTAGCAGGATGAGTTGCACCAGTCTGTGTCAGTATGCATGAAATATATCAAGACATGCTTAGACTGCTGTGTCTTTAGGCAACATCTTTCATGCAAATCATGGCTTTTTCTCAATAAATTACCCTTAATTTGAATCAATATAAAAACTGCCTTTCCATTACTGCATGATGACTCTCTCCAGTTCCCCAGTGAATTCATAAATCTGTTACTCTTTTAAACCTCCAAATTAGTTTATGCTGCATCTCCTTGTTTCTTATTAAAATAAGTTTCCAGCGTGACTTTTCAGGCCCAGGTGTCTGCACTCCAGTTTGCCACATTTTGATGCTAACCTACTCGTGTCTTACGCTTAGGAGCCAAAGCTGAGCCTTAGTTGAGTTTCCATTCTCATTATTGCTATTCAGAGTCTGAATGCTTGTTGGTAAAAAGGCACGAATATTGCATGAAGTCCAGGAGCAGCTGCTAAATCCATTTGAGATTGCTGCAAAGCATAATTCAAGATGTCACTGTAGGAGCATTTTGCTTCTATAGAATGTTGTGCTGTTCTTTCAGGGCAAGGGTAGGTAGCACCCACCAGACATTCCCACTACCTGTCACATATGGCTAAATGTGATGTTTCTGTTTCTCTTTCCATGCCTATTGCCATCTTTCAGCTGATGGAATAGATTGAGAGAGCACACAACGGGTCTGTGAAATCTGGAAATCAAGCTAAAAAACCGTGGCACAAAATACTGTACTCAGCTTTGATGCATTCGGGAAGAAGTGATCATTCTTATGCTATTTGGGGTAGAACCTTACAGGCTTTGAGAGTGAAACTGGGAAGCAATTGAGACTGGAAGAATTCCTAGGCCTGAACTAGCCAAGAGCTTTCTGAATGTTTGTATTGATGTTACTGCAGCTCAGGCTGGGAAATGTGTAGCTTTTGTACAGTTTTGTCATTTAGATTCTTGAATCCTGTGGTTGCTGTGGCAATGTGTGTGTACTCTCCCTAGTTTCGATTTGTAGGAGCCCCTGGCCTCATCCCTTCCCTGGAATTTTGTTATGATGGAGTCTGAGACCTCAATACAGCAAATTAAACCTTTCAGACTTGTTTGATAGGGTGTATCAGACAGTTGTACCAAGCACTGTGGGTCAGTGTCCCTTCTGTGCATGCCTGTGGTGGCAGTGCTGCACGCAGTGCCTGGGTGGGTTCTGCTTGCCTTGTGCTCCCATTGTAGGAGAAATGGCTTAGAGTGATGGGTTTGAGAAACACAGGACTGCGGGGGAGAGAGAGAGGAGTAGAAGGCCTTCAAGAGGGAGGAAATATTTTCATCTTCAGCAGAGAATCCATTGTTTTGTGTTCACTGCTCCTCCAGTTTTGCTTTTTAATTGAAATCTAACGAGGTGCGTTTTGAAAAAAGCCAGCATCTTTCCAGTCTGTTTTTGTTGTGTGATTCCCGGTGCGCAGAGATGAAGTCTACATCTGCAGCAGTTAACCTTGTTTACCTCCTCGCCATGACAAACTAAAAGCTGTTGGCTTCCTCCCTGCCACCTGCTCCAGCTCTGCGTCCAGACGTTGACACAGCAGTGATGTTGGCACTGTGGCTTCTCCCGGCCCTTCCTGACAATGTCATGGAGAGGCCAAGCTGTTTGCTTTCACTTCTGGCTTCTCCAAACACTTTTGAGGGTAAAAAGGAGTAGGAGATAATGGTGCAAGTTCCATCAGTGCCAGTGGAGCACTGTTGGAGGGGCTCTCAGCAGAAGACCAAGAATCAAAGCAGAGCTTGAAAGAGGTTTTGCTTCCTATTTGTAAAGCGGAGCTGGAGCTAGCCAAAGTCAGCCAGCTGCTTGGTGCTTGATTTTCCAGCTCATTAGTGAAAGGGAAAGAAGCAGAGCTAGATTATCCTAAAAGGGAAGCTGGAAGGGTAAATTAGTCTATTTAAAAATTGATCTTTTGAGACTCTTTTAATGGTGATGCCTTTTAATGCAGCCTAAAGGAATCACAAGAATCTATGGTGCATCGGGAGGAATAGGTCATAAGAAAGAGGGGTGAAGACTGCTTGGACTGCTGCTACTGAACAAAGGAAAGGGGATGGAGCCTATCTTGTGTATTTTCAAATGAACACCATTTATGTTTGATAATAAGGGGTGATGACTCTTCCTATGGATGATGCGAAATAAGAATCCAGCAAACCATTGTGATAGGAAACAAAAATGTTTTTTTAACTCCTTTGGAACACAGGTGCTGGCAGGAGTAATGGAGTACAGCAAGCGTGTTCCACCAGGAGTTTTGCAAAGCATGTTAAATAGTTTAGAAGTGCAATAGAAGTGTTACGTGGATTGTAAGCTGACTACAGGGCAGGATTGGAGCTAGAAGGTATCTGGAGATCTTTCATTCCTCTGGTCTCCAGAATATGCATTTGGGAAACAAAATAACACAGCTACAACCAAAGCTTTCCAATGTAAAATATACCATAATATCCAGTTATTTCTGGGCACAGGGGCCATGCTGCCTCACTCAGCTTCAGACCCTCAAACGTGTTCTCCATAGTGGGGCTGCCACGTGCCTTTCCTCTCTGCAAAGAGTATTTAGTGATTCAATGAGACATGTTTCATTTTCATCTAACGGACAGCTCTGAGACACCTCAGTGTGGAAAGTCACTTAAAAATATTCATTTTTTGGTAGGAGCTTTTAACTTGCTTTACACACAATGTGTTTTATAGCCTGTGGCTTTTGTGAAAATGCAGTTCAGGTGAATGGTCTAGAAAACTTACTGCAGCAAACCTAATTGGAGAAGACCTCTTCCGTGCCAGGAATTGGATTTTATTCATGTAGCATCTAATGCATCTGCAAAATACAACACAGGTATCTCCTCTCATGCTTACATCTTGAAGAACAAGAGATGCTTCTCCAAGGTGATGGAAGACTTACAGCTCTCCCCTGACTTTGGATTCCCCCCAGGACACCAGAAAATTAGGTCCAGGATTTATTCAAGAAGAAACGGGCATCAGTGACATTGTTCAGTGAGAGTTGCAAACAGTCTGTGCACAAATGAAGGCCCTCGGGGTATGAATGCTGTGAAGTCTCTTTAAAGGCCTCGATGTCTCAGGCATAGGGTTCATTTTCTTTCTCATGAAAGATTTTGTTTAGTGTGGAAAGCAAAATCACGGCGTAAAGCCTCATGGCCCTGAGTGAGAGCAGGAACTTTGCAGCCAGGGAGGGTGTTTGTGGGTGATTGGAATTCATGTTTATAGGGGAGCTGAATGGCTTTTTCAAATGAGAGCATAGGAGAAATTCTTTAGGGTTTAGATGATACAAAATGTGTATTTTGAGATGTAGAAAGATTGTCAGAAAAGATTTTGGGCTGAGGAGCGGCAGGCTGTTTATCCCTCACATTCAGCTCCTGTACAGCTCTGCAGTGGGGTTGGTGGGAGCAGAGTGGCACACACCTCTGCTCCATGGGCTCCTTGTATCCCTGTGCTGCCATGCACAGGGACACGTTGCAGTCTGGCAGGGGCCGTGCTCAGCTGTGATGCTGTTTCTTTTTGTTCATGCAGCTGCAGGGTTTCCTAAAGCTGTACCCTAGGGCTCTCCCGATGCAGCTGGCACAAGCTGTGTGCTCACAGCTGGTCCCTGTTTTGGTTCCTTCCCCACTATGGGGGGCATGAGAAGTGTGGGCTGTGCTCCCAGCATTGCTCTGCATACCGGTACACCTCCTGCAGTCCTTCTTGTTCCCCAGCTCCATACCCAAGCGATGGGCTGAGTCCTTACCTTTAGTGGCACTGCTGTAGCAGGATGGGACCAGCAGGTGCAGCCCTGTGCTGACAGCCACGTGGATTGCTGGGCAGTATTCCTGAGAACTTCACCTTGTCTACCTTGGCAAAGCTACTCAGGAAAATATGTTTGGTCTTGCTGAAAATACTGTTATGCAAGGCAGCGTCTTAACCACTAAATCCCAAGCAAATATTTTGCATAGAAAAATTTATGTTCTTTACTCTGTGTTATCTGGCTGGAAAAGCTGACCATTTTTCTGCAAAAAGCAACTTGGCTTTTTTTTTGCTGTCCGAAGCAGTTCAGTGGATTTATTTGCTTTAACTCAAAACATTTAAACAAGGGTTCTTATGTTGGCTTCAAGAGAAAGTTCTGGCCCTGTTATTTATGGCAGGTGTGCATTTGTGGGGGGAACTGGGCTGTTCTCCCTTCTGCTTTGTAAGGCTGAATTGTAACAGATTGACCTGGAGCAGTTTCTAAAATCTTTGTGACCAGGCAGTGTATATCTTGGGGAATGATGCTGGATGGGAAGTGGGGAGGTATTACCTTAAAAAATAGGAAAATGAGTATGGAAACTGCACAGTCTATTTTCAGCCTTCACTTACTGTGCACGGCTTTATCTCCCTGGTGAGGAAAATCCAAAGGTGGGACAGCTGGATGGCATAACTGGAGAGAGACGTATAAACTGCAATCACTGCCTTTGTTATTAACAGACTATGCCAAAAAACAAACAAACAAAAAAAAGCATACCTTCCATCTAAATGTGTTCTGCCATTCTGGCTTGCTATGGAATGCTCATCTTCGGAAGTCAGTAGTGTCTGAAGAACTTGGCTAGGTACAGGAAAACAGGTTATTGGATGAGCAGCAGGGCACAGCAAGCCTGACGTCTTCCATTCATGTGTAATTAGTGCTTGAAATGCTGGTGTTTCAGTTCTGTGTTAAGTCAGAAGACAAAGGTGCAGGCTGTAAGAGGAACACCAGACAGGCAGCATGGAAAAATGGACTTTGATTTATGGTGCTGGTGTGAGAGAAATTGCAAGGGTCCTGGGCAGTGCTGGTTTACAAGTGAGTTCTGATCATTAGTGACGATTCCTTCTTTTAAGGTCATTTTTTACTTGTGTGACCTTTTCATAGGTTGGTGTATCTTATCCTAACAGAGCAGCTCTGGGCTTGATTCACTTATCCATCTCCTTTTGAGATGAACACGTGGTCCTGCACTTGTGTTCCCTTGGCAGTAAAGAAAGATAAATACGTGTTTGAGTAGGTTGCTGGGCTCAAAACATTTGCTTAGGTGCTTCCAGTTTGTATGCTGTACCAAACGTCCTTGTTGTGAGCAGGTGAGATGCTGCTGGTAGGTATTCAGCTGTACAATTGCTCTTCTCGCTGTTTTTGTTCAATGTGAATGTCACCAAGGCCTCAGCAGAGCTTCCCCTGGCCTGGTAGGGGGTTTAAACTGTGATCTGACCAACGTGTGCAGCTTTGGCTTGTGTTAGTCATATTACCCACTGCAGGGCCCATCTTTTTGGAGGAGCTGTGGACTTAATTTGAATAAGCTGATCTGACACGTCTCCTCCTCTGCCTCCTAAAAGATGTCCTCTTTCAGTGAGGTGATGTTTTGTGAGATAAATCGAGGGTTCTCCATTAGTTGCTGTTCCTTGCTTATGGTGCAGGCATGCTCTGCAGCATCTCAGGATGGCACACCTGGTTGGGGATCGGTCTCGTGCTTCCATCAGGAAAGCAAACACCTCTGTTAACGCACATGGAAATGGAAGTTTGGGCTCTGTCTCATGGAGTGCTCTTTGCTGTTGGGTCACAGCTGATGATGACACTACTTTGTAACTTGCTCCCCGTATTGCAGGGTTCTCTTAAAATGCCTGGGAGCTCTCTGTGCTGTGCTGCTGAGGATGATCCTGAGCAAGAGGCTGATAGAAGAAAGGAGCTGATTTTCATTCTTAACTAAATTCCAGGCTGGGTGAAGGTGTTGGGCTGTCAGGTTTGAATTCAGCAGTGCTAATTGTTTATATTCAGCTTAAGCTCTGATTCTAGAAGATGTCACTGAAAAGGACAGGGCAATTAATTCATCACGGCTTAGTCTGGCATGCAGTGACTGGGGACAAGCAGCTCCAGCTCACTGGGCTAAGGGTAAGGGATGTATGTCATTTTAGGAATGTTTTGTTAATCCTTCTGTAGTCAGGTCCAGCTTGAAAGTAGCAGGAGAAGCTGTGGTTGGGACTGGTTATTTCGTGCTCTTGTTTCGGATTTTAACGCAAGCTGCTTTTGATGTTAGATATTTTATGAATGTTACACACTCAGATTCAAATTACGTGTTTCAGGAACTCAGGTTAACACAGCAGAGCAATCCAGTTACGGTATGAGCTGGTATTTGTGAGGCTTGTGATTCCTGAAGTGGTACCACACGAGATGCTCAGGAAGCAGCTTCACCTGTACCCTGCTGGCCCCAACTGAACTGAAAGAAATACCATCCAGGAGGCACTGCCAACTAGAGCTGGTTCCTTCTACAATAAATAAATTGCATAGTTAACTTGTAAAGCACATGGCTTCTTAACACCTGGCTCAGGGAGCACTGCTTCCCTCAGGCAGTGACTCAGGAAATGAAGGAAATGTTCTAATAACTTTGAGTTCAAGGATATTTGTCAGACTTTAGTGCATCGGTTTATTTGTGTTTATTTTTGGGAAACAGGGGAATAATGAAATTTGCTTGTAGGCTTTATTAGAGCATAGAGTGGAATATGTAAAGCAAGATTAAAAATGAAATAGCCTATTGTTTCCCAAGGTACTTTCAATCACGATGCTTCTTGGCTGCTTCCCCTCCCATCCATCTGCAGGCACAGCACTGATATCCCACCCTTTCTCTCTGTGCACTCCTGACTTGCGTAAGGAATTCTAGTCCTGGAAAATCACACTTTGTCTGCAACAAACTTTTCTCATCTGTCTGGGGAATGCTGTGCCAGCCCTGTTGTGAAATGGAAGCCAGAGTATGAAGGAGCGCAAGGAGGTGGCTGTCTGCGGGTGGGGGGAGCTGCTGTGCTGGGGTAGGGATAAATAAAAGACCCATGGATTAGAAAAAATCCTATTCCAGGTCTTGTCTCTCAAGCCAGGGATTGAAAAAGCATTAATAACCCAAGAAAAGTTTCCTTTTCTTCTGGCTCAGAAAGGTGTAAGGCACGGTTCAGGATATCTCTGCTGATGCTGGTACCTGTGCATGTGGTGGGTTTGTCACACCTCCAGTTCTCTCCATAGCAAGGAGCAAGCTCTGTCCTGAAATGCTGCTAATTGAAAAGGTGGACATGGTGCCAGCTGTCAGATCCAAGTATCCCCTGGTGGTAGGGGTTGTGTGAGGGAGAATGAGGAGGCAGGACAGGCTGCTTTATAGAGACAGGGATATAAAACATCAGTGGGGATACAGGGGATAATGTAATGGATTTATAGGTTTCAGATGCCTTCACTGAACTGCTGGGCAGGCTGTGACAAAAATGGAAAATAGATATACAGTTGTATAATGTGTCTACAAAGTGGTGTTTGATTTAACAGCTGTGCTTAGCATTTGCATTCCAACAGGCTGTGATCCCTGAAGTCGGAGGGGAATGGTCCTAATGTTTGGTGATGAATGTGGCTGTAGAGACCAAGTTTGCTCAGCAGTGTTGATTAATTCTATATGACAAAAGGTTTAACAAAGTGATGTTATTGGTTTCAGTGAGGAGGGCCATACAGGCTTGTTTTTGCCTTGACTGCAAGCTCTCAATCCTGAGACACTAGAGTTTGCTGCCCTCACATTTAAGGTTATTGAACATGAAATCCTAATAACTTAATTATTCATTAGTATGAGAGCTTATCTGAATGTGCTGATGTACAGGAAGATCAAATGGCTACAACAGCCATGGCTGGAGAGGAGTATCTCCCTGTTAATTTATTTATTTAAGGGGATTAAAGAGAATCTGAACAGCCATTCAGGGCTCCCTGGGGGTTTCGTGCACGGTACTGGAGGGTGAGAAGGGCCATTACAACAGAGTGAGGACATCTTTATCATGGTTTATTGTAATAGTGAGCTTAGGTCTTCACGATTGTGCCATGATGCATCCTTCCGAAGGAATGTCTGAACCTAAAGGATAATGGTTGTGTCTCTTGATGGTCTGTTTTGCTGTTTAATTACCACGTTCTTAACAATACAAAACCTACAGGGTAATTTTTTCTTTGACCTTGAGTTTTCAGCTGCTCTTTCCATTACTGGTGTTATATATAATAATGCTGATGAACCCCCATGGTAATAAGTTCCAATGCCCTTTTGCTTTGTGTGGACACACAGTTGCCCGTACGTCTGAGAGGTAGAGAAAAATCACACAAGTTAAGAAGGACTTGATTACACTTCTATTATGTGTTCCCTTCTGAAGAAAGATTTGCAGGGCAGAACAGCCTTGTGCTTTCTAGTTTAGTTACTATTTCTGCTATGGTCTTTCCTTTGACAATGGAAGTCTTACATCGTAATAGAAGTTTTACAGTCAGAGATGATGACAGCTGGTAAAGCATTCACTTTTCCCCAGCAAATTGTGTTAAATTAGGCGCTGTGAAGGAGAGGAGAGCTGTGCTCCTGCTCTCAGTGTTATGTCTTCATTTTGTGGCTGTTAACACAGTGTTTGGTCAATGATTTCAAGGGGTTGCTGTTCTGAACTTAAAATTGTATGAAACACAGAGTAGGATGGAGTAAACAGGGGAGCTGCTGGTTGGTGGGACTGGTTGCACTGGCGTGGGTTGGATGTCTGCTTAAACAGCAAGGAGTGAACTCAGTAACCATCCTATTTCTGACACTGACCTGTTGTGGTTTATTCTCCATAGTCTATCACAGCAGATATGTCACTAAACACTTGGAAATCAACTAAACCCCTAGCTTACTAGAAAGTATCAGAAAGAATTTGTTCTCTTGACCTGTTCTACATTTTATCCATGAGGAATCTGGACTTGCCTGGCCAGATTTGGCAGTTCAGATGGACACCGAACTGAGCAAAGTCTGGATGCATTCTCTGCACCCCTGGGATGTCACTGCTGTCTGGAGGGGCTCATCCTCCTGCTGTGCTGGGGACGTGGCTCTTGCTTATCTCCCTGAGTTCCTCTGCTTCCTGATCTTTTTGATTACTTCCAATTTACTACTCCTGATGCTTCAATTTAAGAAACATTTTTTAATGAAGAAAATGGAAGGAAGATTTAGGATGTGTTTGTCTGTTTCTCGGTCTCGCTGTGCAGTTGCCTGGACTGGCATTTGCTGTGATCCGTACAGCAGTTTTCCACTGAAGCTGCTGTACCGAAAGTTTTGGCCACTAAAACTTTTCTTTGAGACCACTGAGTCACTCTGGAGCTGAAATGTAAATTCCAAATAACGTCTGCAAATGCAGGACAGCCACTGCAGTGCGCAGGGAGGGGCGGCTTTCAGAGGATAACAGCTGTCTGCTGTGCGGGAGATAACCAGGGAGCTGGTTAAAAAACATAGAGCTTCAGTCTTGTGAGACGTTTCCTCCTCTTTGTATCTGCATTTATTCTGCATCAGAGTCAAAACAAATATTTTCAATATTTTCAATCAAAGCGAAATTCTTCTTTTCGAGCCTCTTGCTGTTTGTTTTCTGTCTAGGTTTTTAAATGTTTAATTTTATTGTCTCTTTTTTTTTTCAGAATATACAAGTGTTATATGACACGACTTGTCTTTAAAATAGATTATTTTAAAATAATTTGGAGCAGCTGTTGTCTGGTGATTGAGTCAGATCATTTTCTTAGATTAGAATCTCTTGTTTATTTTGTAATGAAATGGTTTGACACTTGGAACAAGAAATGAAGATAAATAGTTAGCATACCAGCGAGGAAAGCAGGTGCTTATTTCAGCAGCCTTCTTATTCTAGGAAATGCCATATTTCTTCTCCACACATGTTTCAGTGCATTTTGAAATGACTCTATAGAGTCAGAAATTTCCATGGTTTCTTATTGAAAAATGTTCTGCATTTGATTCCCTGAAATTTCTCCTCCTTCAAAACTTTATATCAGCTCAGAGGAAGTTGGCATCTTCTCACCTTGCCATCATCTGATGATCCACAGCTGTGCTCTGTCAGCCTCTGACAGGTTGTGGTGCACGACCTGAGCCAGCACCGAGCTGACAAACTCTCTGGATTTGGGATGGGAATGCAGTGTGGTGGTGTTGTTTTCTTCCATCCACAGGGAAGACTCCTTAGAGAAATGCGGGGATGAGAACGCAGTCAGTGCCTGCAGGAGCTTTTCACATCAGGATGCTTTGCTGACAGATTTATTCATGGGCAGGTCTACACTGATGCCTTCAGAAAAGTAGTGGTGATACACGTACAGTTTGCAAAAACAAACAGAAAAGCTCCATCCACTTACTTATACGTGAGGCCCAATCTATAACTGATATGTTACAGCATCTTTTTGTTCTGTAAGGAAACACAGATACATGCTGTAGCACGTTGCAGATGTTTTTGGTGAAGAAATACCAAAGCCTTCACAATTAGAGATTATTCTGGCCATGAGAAGTGCATGGTGAGCCTGGGGGGCCTGAGCAGTGGGGCTGGGGGGTGGACAGCAGCAAGCAGCCTGGCTGGCTGCTGTAGAAGGGGAAATGATCCTGTTTTATTCTGAGCTGAAAGAGAATTTGCCTCCTTTTCCAAATAGTGCTCTGTTTTTGGGACCGCTTCACATTTCACCTGAGATTTTGCTGCTTAACCATCAGCACTCAGCAGTTACGGAAATGCATAGAAGCCCTCGACCTCAAAAATGTTCGTGCAGAGGAGTGTAATAGCCCTCATTTTATAAATGGCAGAACAGAGGCTCAGAGAACATGGTTGTGAAGGAGGCCATCAGCAGAGCTGGGAGCTCAGCTGCCCTCTGGCCCTTGGTACCTCCCTCACTGCATCATTCTTAGTGTGGGCAGCAGAGAAGAGCTTGAGAGTTGCTCTTGTATGAGCAATAAAATCATATAATCATGTACTTGGTGATGTTGGAGAAGGCCACTAAGATTGCCAAGTCCAGCCCCAACCCATCCCACCGTGCCCACTGACCACGTCCCTCAGTGCTACATCCCCACAGATCTGGAACACCTCCAGGGATGGTGACCCCACCACCTCCATTGGCAGCTGTGCCACTGCATCACCACTGTTTTGGATAAGAAATTTCAACCTGAATAGGCAGGTAACAAGTTGTGTCTGCTGGCACAGTCACACTTACCCATCTCCTGTTTCTGCCTATGAAATGCTGCATAACCATGCACACACCGGCAGTTTTGTACTACTGCTCTTTACTTCCCTTCTCCCTGTTTCCATATTAAAATTAAGTGTCATGTTTTGGGGACAAGGATTGTTCTTTCTCACCTGGGTTAGTGAGATCCACATTAATGTGAATGGTGTCTGCTGCAGTGACCATCTTGCAGTTTGGTTATGGCAGGAATGTATCTTTCCTGCAGTTTACATACCCTTAGAAAAACTCATCTGGGGAAATGACTGATGTGAGTGAACAGTCTTTCTGAAAATTGGCCCAAGCTGTAACCTCAAATAATCTTGGATGCGTTCTCCCAAGTGCTGCTTTCTCCTTCCCACTTTTTATGAGTTGAACCCATGCTGCTTTAAGATCCCTTGTGCTCATTTAGTGAGCAGCAAGCCTCCCCCTCTTTTTTTTTTATATCAGTGATTTTCCGTGTTACTGTTTTTTTTCCTCTCTCTCAAAAACATTTTTAGCCATTTGCCTTTAGGGGATACGCATGTATACTGATGAAGAAAAATAACTCATTTTGTAGTAACTTTAGAACTGGTAAAGGTAAGTGAATGCATTTATTTAAATGCAGATCAAGGACAGTTTCATTTTCCGCTTCCATTTATGGCCTTCTGTGCAGCGTGTTGGAAACAAACAACTGTGGTTTTGCACAGGACTCCCCGTGAGCGTGGTGCCTGGTGTCCTTGTGATGTTCCTTACCATTTCCCAAATTCCTCGTTATTTCTTTCTCCTGCAGAAGCGTACACAATTGTCACTTCTCTAACACTGTTTACAAATAGAGCATTCGGACTGCATCAGTTCGTTCCTAACAAACACAATGCATGCATTTTTCATTCTGGAGTTTGCTGGGGCCTTGGCTGCGTCACATTTCTGTGTTTAAGGTCTTTGACCCCATTCAGGTTCTGCTGGTGGAGGTGCACGGGTGCTGTTCCCTCCAAGTGCCACAGCAGTGCCTTGTGTGCACCTCGCCGTGCCTGAGGACAAGGAGCAGGACTAAACATTTCTCCTCCTGCATTTAATTGCCTTGTTTCAATGATCACTGCACCAAGTTCTGTTTCTTTCTCAGGTTTCTATCAAGCAATAAAAATTTAAAAGCTGGTTGTAATTCCTGGAAAAGTTAGCAGGTTTGCAATGGGATCGCCTACAAGCTGCTTATTTATATTTCCTTTTTTATCCTGTTACTATTAAAGCCCCATCTTTTAAATATTGTTTATTTATTTTTTTCCTTTAAACAGAACATTTTCCTCCTGTCACAATACAAGCAACTTAAAAATTTTCAAAGGCTCTTTCAGCAAAGCTGGGAATTAGATTTTCATGGAGTCCTTCATAAAATATTGAAGACTTCATATATTAACATACATTGATTTATTCATAGTGTTTCATTACAAATAAGTGAGGATCCCATAATATAAGGAAAGGTTAGGAGAGCAGCGGAGCGCGTTATATTATATTGACAGCTCAGTTGAAATTGAGCTGCCTCTGGATTGAATTTGGAAGGTGAGGAAGGAATTGGCTGGTAAATAAGTCATGAGCTCTCCTCGCAAGTGTCTGCCTATCAGAGGGGCTGTCGTGGGTAAACAGAATGGAGCTCAAGCAGAATTTCAAAGGTTCAGCCTGGTTTCCCCTGAAGGTGCGTTAGCAGTGCAGAGCACGCAGGGCTGTGGCCTGGCTGGATTGCTCCCAGGCATGGTGCCATGTGTAAGCCTGCAGTCCGGGGCTAAAACTGGGAAATTCTATCAGCAGCTGTCTCGTGAGCTCAAGGAAAATGAGTGGGACTGTTGTCTAAAGGCTTGGTGATATCTATTTCGTGTGAACCTGTCATTTAATTTCAGTCTTTCGTTTTGGCACGATGTCTTCAGCATAGGAGAAGAATTCGGCCAATTTTGTTGTCAGTAAAAGGCTCCTGTTTCTTCTTAAAAGCCTCCTGAAAACAACTGCTTGCTGGAAAATGTATCCCTGTGTGCACCAAAAGTTCCCCTGTGCTGTGGGGATTGTATGGGAAATTGTCACAGAAATTCTGCAGGTTGTGCTGTGCTCAGCTTCAGCTGCAGAAGTTTGGGGTTGGGAACAAAAAGCAATTCTTGGTGGCTTTTGTTGTATATCAGCACATGCTGAGATTTTAGTGGAGAGAAGAAATTAGCTTCTTCCAAAGTAAAGCCTGGAAAAATGGTGATGTTCACTTGCCAGTATCCTAACACAGGGTAGTTCACTAGGAGATGCTGCCCTTATATCTGCCCTTTTATTTTCGACCTTGAGTTCCAAGAGGGGAGTGAAATAGGGGTGCAGACAGAGGCTGGGTGCAGAAGCTCCTATCACCTTACTGTCCTTGTTCTTCATTTGCAGATTACTTACAAGGCCGTTGGGTCTCTGGATCCCAGTGCTGACCTGTCCAGCCAAAGAGGGAAAGTCTTCAAACTAAGGAATGAAACGCATCACCTCTTTGTAGGATTATACCCAGGGACTACGTATTCGTTCACCATCAAAGCCAGCACAGTAAAGGGCTTTGGGCCACCCATCACAACACGGATTGCAACTAAGATTTCAGGTATTGCTTTGGGGAAGACAAAAAAAGGAACTTTACAGGGCTTTGTTCTTTAGATTTGTGAAACAACAAAAAGGCATTCAGCTTGGTGTCTCCTCCACAAGTTTCATAGGGACTGCAATCTATTATCCATGTTCGTTCAGATTACAAATGCAGAGGTTAATTTGTGGATGCCTTAGGAGGATTTCAGATGGGAATCTTTGTTAATTCAGTAGATGAACTCTCAGTACAACAGATTATTCAAATTATATGCTCAGTCACAGAAGCTCCTTCAAAAATGTGGCTTTATCTCAAGAACGCACCAAAAACGGAAGTAGTGAAGTAATTGAATTAATAGCAGAAAGAGATGAAAATGAAGAAGAGAAACTGTATTTATGGGTTTCTTTCCTGAGTAAGGCCACAGAGAGGGCTTCAGGTAGGCAGACGAGGACGTCAAAGCCCTGAAATCAGGAGGCACTGCAGAGAAAGCGCCTGGGTACTCAGGAGAAGAAAGGAAATTTGGTATGGCTACCAACAGCTCAAATGGGTAAGGTGATGGTTGAGATGACATTGAACAAACGTGTGCAGAATTAAATATTAGAATTTCACTAAGCCAGGTTCTTAACGGATGGTTTTTGGAGTATCTATCACAGTGACATCAAATCAAACGTTTGGGACACTTGTAATGCTGAAATACACAGCGCTGCGTATTTTCCCTTATCTTTCAGAACTGGTTAGTAAGTTGTTAGCAGTAAGTAACAGTTCAAAATGTTAAGGAAATTAAATATCTCCATTCTCTGCACTACCCATCAGCAAAGCTGGAGGCTTTTAGATGTAGTACAGAAGCTCATGTCACATCCACCTGCAGTACAGCCACGGGCTGTAAGGCTGCCTGCAGAAGGAAGGCATGGCTGTCCTCTGCTCACCTCCGGCCAGAGGAACAAAACAGCACAGGAATGGGGGGTGCTTTTCTCTTCTTATTCAGTTTCTTTTCATTTTATTTTTAAGTGCTCAAATCTTGTTAGAAGGCTGCGTGGTTATTAAATGTATGAGCACTGAGCTCAGTTTATCATCTATGTTTCTCTGTCCTCTAAACTTGTTTGTAGTAAATAGGCACAGACCCCATGCAGGCACCTCTAGCATAAAATTGTACTGTGGTATGGTCAGCCCTCTGCACGGGATTTTGAAGTTACTGTTATATTTACTTTAAGATGCAGTCCTAAAGGAAATAGAGAGAAAAATGAGATTTGCATTGACTTATTTTCACTTACAAGAATGTATTTGTAAGGCTGTCTGGAAACTGCTAGTTTTAAAATGAAAAGCCATCCTATGCAGTAGGAAAGTGTGAATGTGCGTGTTTATCTGGGTGGATGTTTGTTAATTTCTTTATTACAACTAGTTGCCTGAATTCCCAAGGACTTCTCTTTGGGCAGGACTCAGCAAAATAGGCACCACATCAGTGAGCAGTGCTTGCTGCTTTAGGGAGGTCACTGCCAAGAGTCATTTTAATGAGGCACCGTCCAACTCTTCCACGATGAGGACACAAAAATGCCATATCCTGTTACAGCATCTTGTGACAAATACAGTGCAGTTGCTGAATTGTACTTGATACCATTAGCTACTCCTGCCAAAAACGATGTTGCTTCCATTTGTTTCTCAACTAAATGGCATCTGAAAGTCAAATGGTGCGTTCTGTGAAGGAACCAGCCCAGCTGGCTGACACAGCAGAGGCCATTCAGTCGCACCAGTGCAGCATTTCAACTAGGCCAATGGAAGCTGCAGCAAAGCAGGGCCTGCAGAGGTACAGCCCAACCTGCTCGTGGTACCCGAGGAGCCCTGCAGCACTGCAGTGTCCCTTCTGCCCAGTACAGGAGCAGCACAGTTCTGACTGTGGCGTTTCCAGTGGGTGCTATCAAGTACTGGGTACTGCTGGTGCTCTGCATCTTTAAGTGACTCATACTGCTTCCCTCAGTGCACAGCACCTTCTGCAGAGGAATTCCTGCTAAGGAACTGCCATTTGTTCTGAACTCGTTGCCAGCTTATGGGTAGGGAAGTCAGTTGCTGAGCTGATAATAGGAAACACCGTGCTTAACAGTTTTCAGGCATTTAGATAAAAATCCTGATTGTAAACAGGATTACTGAGGAAATCGCTGTGAGAGGATTAAATGTGGGACCCCCACGATGCAGCTTGCCCTTGAGAGTTGTAGATGAACTGAGTGGGACTATGCTCTTCATGTAAATTCTTCTATTCGCTTTATAGTTAGGGATATTTCAACAAAGCTTACCTCTTTGGAATAAATACAATGCTGCTCAGATCCTTCAGTCTTTTTGTTCCTAAGGGATGTCTGCTACTGGGGAAGGAAGCATTAACACAATGAGTAGGCTGTGTTTCCTAGGGAAACCCGTCCCACCTTGATGAAATGACCCTAGCAGAAGGTAATAAAGCAGAAGTAGGAAGATGGCTGTGGCTAAGTGTGAGTGGTCAGTGTTTTCCATATTGCCATGGGGAACACCACTGCTGGAGTGATGGATACTGTGGTTGGTCTCTGCCCACAGCACGCACTGGTGGACACACCATTAAAGCACTGGGGTTAAATACCCATTTGAGTGCTCAGATAATTCCATTCTCTTCTCTTTTGATGCTTTCCCACTTCATAATGTACCTTCCAGCTAATCAAGGAGACACAGCTCACACATGTGCATTAACAATTCTGTAAGATGTGAGAACTCTGATCCATTGGTACGAACAGTGAATAAGAGCTGGGTTCCCTGGGTGCAGCTTTCAACTCCGCCACTGATTCACAGGACTCAGATGGCATCTTTCAGTGTCCGTGCTCTTTGTCTATTTCTAATTTTGAAGAAATAATCCCATCCCAAAGGATTGCTAAATCTTAAAAATTCAAGGCAGGATTTTCAAAGCCAGTTTGAAGATTTGGGTGTCCTGTTTAATTTTAATAGGAAACGAGCGTACAAATTTTTTTTAAACAGTTATGACAATTTTGGTCATAACACTAAGAAAGTATTTTGATGTTTCATTTGAGAAATGTTAAACGGTCTCCAAGAAATGTTAATAGCACGTTGCCATCACTACCAGAGGCAGCAACTGGTGTCTCAGTAACGTGTTGCTCTTTGTTCTGCCACAGCACCGTCAATGCCGGAGTACGACACGGACTCGCCCTTGAATGAGACAGACACTACCATCACTGTCATGCTGAAGCCTGCTCAGTCCCGGGGAGCCCCTGTCAGGTGGGTAGTTCCTCTTCCTTCTTTTGTTTTTTGTTTTTTTTATTTGCAGCATTCCCCTCTCCTCCTTCCCCAGGTTTCACTCATCTTTTATTCTCATCTGATAACGGAGCTGTTGAAAGTGAGCGCTGCCTACGAGGCCAACTTAACTGTTGATTCTGCCTTTCATGTTGCCTTTTATAAATGCATCCCGCTGCTAACCTCCACGAATGGTTGCTGATGGCATTGCATGGGGTTATTGCCCTTTCAGCATCACCTCAGGAGCCTCAGCAATACTGGAGTTTCAGTATATAGAGCTGTGTGCTGTGATGTGAGCTCAGCAAGCATGGACAAGGCTGCAGGCTTCCATCTCCTGCCCTCGTTTCTATGAGGGACAAGCCTTCGTTGTAACTATACGGTAGGAGAGCCTGAACTAATGTTTGCAGGTCGTTTGTTCCAAATTTGGACATCTCAGTGTTACAAGCCAGCTGCTGCTCCCAGCTTGTTGCAGAGAGAGGAGGTGATGGAGGCTAGCAGAGTCCCTCTGGTTTAGTGGGATGCCATCAGCTGTAGGTGGGCAGTTTCCATTTGCAGACAGGAGGACTTAGGGGTAGGAAGCTATACGGGTGGAACTTGTGGAACAGGATGACGGCCTTGTAGAAAACATCTGTGACTAATTTTGTGACTAATCCTGGGCTGGATCCCATTCTTACCAGCCCCGGGGCTGAAATGGCGCATCTAGCTGCAGATCTCTGGCTGCTGAAACATGACTTAGAGGCCTGTACTCCACTGCTGTCTTCTGCTTTGGTAAATGTGCACGTGTTGAAAGGCATCAGCACAAGGGAACAAACTGCCTCTCAGAGACAGCACTCCCTTACCTGAAGCTGGCAGGAATGCCAGGCACTCCTCCATCCTCCGTTCTTTTCAGCTGAGCATGTGAATTAAACTGCTTATGATAAAATTAGCTGTAGTTTACTGAGGAGGATCTGGGCTACTCTGTAAGATACCCAGCAGCCGTTACCTTCCTGTAGGCTCTTTAGAATTTCCCTTGAGTTTTCACAAGGCACTTCTTTTTTCCCTCTGAGTGGTATTTTAAAAACAAATAATCTCTTCTCTCAGAAGTGCATGGGCTTTGCACATCCCACGGATGAGTTCCTTGTGCTTTTTGGAGGCATCTCACTAAGTGTTAAGGAGCAGATTACTCACGTGTAAACTTGTTTAATTTAATGAAGTGTCCTATCTCAATTAGTGCTCCATCTATGTCACAGCTTTTTCCCAAGTTGCACTGTTAGTTTAAAGCAAAGTATCTATTTTTTAAAAGCTGGGCACCACCCCCTTTCTAGTTGTTCTGAGAAGCAGGCTTCAACATTTCCCTTTTAATCTCTGGTACTCCATATGAACGAATTTAGGAGCCTATTTTCTGAGTCCTTTAGGGATATTGTTGTGCTGGAAAATGGCAGTAAAATCACAGAGCTCTGTTTTGTTTTATTTCTTTATATGGGGGAACGTTCCTGTATCTCGTTTTACCACCTGCTGTCTTAAGAGTGTTGCTATTTCGTCTTTTTATTGAAAGTCTTGCGATTTTTCTTGAAGCCAATTTGCTATACTTTAACCTCTTTCAGAGAATAGTGTCTTTTTCAGCAAATGCATCCATTATTCAAGCTGAGTGGTGCAGTCGATACGGTGGAGGGAATGGAGGCCATTCAGAGGGACCTTGACAGGCTTGAAAGCTGGGCTCGGGTGAACCTAATGAGGTTCAATAAGGCAAAGTGCAAGGTTTTGCACTTGGGCCGGAAGAACCCCAGGCACCTGTACAGGCTGGGGGGAGTTGTCCTTGAGAGCAGCTCGGCAGAGAAAGACCTAGGGGTCCTGATAGATGAGAAACTTAACATGAGCCAGCAGTGCGCTCTGGCAGCCCGGAAAGCAAATGGGATCCTGGGCTCCATCAGGAGAGGGGTGGTCAGCAGGGATAGGGAGGTGATTGTCCCTCTCTACTCTGCTCTTGTGAGGCCCCATCTGGAGTACTGTGTTCAGGTGTGGAGCCCTCAGTACAAAAAAGACATGGAGATTTTGGAAAGGGTCCAGAGGAGGGCCACGAAGATGATCAGGGGGCTGGAGCACCTCCCCTATGAGGACAGGCTGAGGGAGTTGGGTTTGTTCAGCCTGGAGAAGAGAAGGTTGCGGGGCGACCTCATTGCAGCCTTTCAATATCTGAAGGGAACTTACTCCCAGGAGGGGAGTAAACTCTTCATAAGGGCTGATAATAGCAGGACACGGGGAAATGGTTTTAAGTTAAAAGAGGGAAGATTTAGGTTGGATGTTAGGGGGAAGTTTTTTACTAGGAGGGTGGTTAGGTCCTGGAACAGGCTGCCCAGGGATGTTGTGGATGCCCCGTCCTTGGAGGTGTTCAAGACCAGGTTGGACGAGGCTCTGGGCAACCTGATCTAGTAAAGGTGTATGTTTGGTGGCCCTGCTAGGCAGGGGGGTTGGAACTACATGATCCTTGAGGTCCCCTCCAACCCAGGTCATTCTGTGATTCTGTGATTCTGTGATTCTGTGATTATAAGAAAAAAAAAAATCTACGAAGTTTTCCTAATTTTTCAGTCTCGCTTCTTTAATTGCATTGTGGCCTATAGTACACGTTTGCAGAGTGTAATATTTATGCCACATCCTAATGATGAGGTGACTTCCTTTATTGAGCCCTGTCCATTGACACAGAAAATGAGAGCAGAGGTGTGTGTGTGACAGGGGAGGAGTCCTCCCCTAAAATATCTCGGGGGAGATATTTAGCTTTTTATTAGCTATGACAGCTGAACAATGAATGAATTCCTTTTGCTATATAAATATAGCCTGCTCTTAGTCTAACCTCATGAAATCCAACAAATTTGACCTTGTATCAGATTTTCCCAACCAATTCCCCTTTTTTTTTTCAGCCTAATCTGCACGCTTACTATATCCAAAAGCAGCTAGCACTCCCTCAGAGGCTTCAACACCATCCAGCCAATTAGAAGGATAATGTGCTATGAACTGTTGGTGACACTTAACACACAAGGATGAGGTGTTTCTTTGCTTTTTCGTAGATGTTTTTGTTCATATTCATGCTGAGAGTTAATATACCCTCTTTTTCTTGTCTGTTGTTTTGTGTTTTAAGTTTGTTTTTCCTTTGTAAGTATAATATTTTGTATTTGTCTCTACTAGTTGTCACCAAACTGACTTTCAAAATGCTTTTAAATCTTGATGCAAACCTTGAGTGTTTCCATCCCCTCTTAGTCTGATGCCATTTCCCATTCACTTACCCAAGGCATTAGTGAAGATACAGATTCAGATTCAGGCAACACTGAGTGTTGAGGCTGTGTGAGATAGGTGGAGGGATTCCACATGATGGGAAGGATGCCCAGAATGCCAAAAGGATGTCTGTAGGATGTCTGCTCTCCTGGCCTCTCTTGTAGGCATGGCCATGCTTTCCTCTATCCATTCCCTTTTCTACCTGACCACTCAGCCTGCCTGGGGTGTTTCAGAAAGGGCTCTTGAAAATGATCTGAAATAGATACTGCTCACAGAATCTCATAAAGCCTCTGATCTGTCACTGTGCAGGAACAGGTAGACCTCTCATCTCATCCTCTTGAAAGTACTCCGGGCAGCCAGTTTCTGCTCTACAGTGCCCCAGGTTTTCAATATAATCCTTCCAAAATGTGAAAGTAAAGAAACAACGACAGCAAAAAAACACCTTCAGTACATAGCAATTATTCTTCATATTTCTCTTAGATGCTAGGGAGGTGAAATGGAATATGTGTGAGGGGGTGATTGTAAACCAGTACCTGCCCAAAAGATAGTTATGTGACTGAGTTGTGTTATTTCATTCTGCTCTAGTCTGAGCAGCATACAGATGGAGTACGGTTTCCAAGATCATTTTTAGAGTAATATTGTAGAATATTTCAGGAAAGATTCACTGTTCTTCCTCTCACGTGAAATACGGGTGCACTAAATCCAAAGTCACTTTCAACATTGAGACATTTCTGATGTTTCCTTGTGCTCACGATCAATAACTTAAATGTGGTTGTTTGTAAAACTAATGATTGTGAACTTGACATTGTTAACAAACTATAGATAAAAATCAAGACACTTGCATATGAACTAATGAAAATAATATAAACTTAGGTATACTTTTCTAGACTTTGTCTTATTGCTAGAAGAAAGGTGGAGCATCAGCAAGGCATAAATATCCTCCCTTGTGGCCTGGGCATTTCATTATTTCCCTGTGGTGAAACCCGCAGAGTTTGACACCACGTTGCCCTTTAAAAATAACTTTTGGTGCTTCTTATATCAATTCAAAGCCCGTGAATGGTGTTGTGATTGATTGCTGAAGACTGACATTCATCTGTAATAGATTCAGAAGGGGGAAAGAAGAATGCAAGTGTTCCCAATCTTTATTCCTCAACTCCTTCCTGAAAAAAATCCCAGTGTGATTTTGAAGATAATTTTGCCTGTGCATCTGTTATTGTCAGGAGGGCTGAGTCGGTCCTTCATAGATTATTCACATATGACATCTTCAGGCCTCTCTTTGAGAATTTATATCTTATTCACTGCTTGAAAATACTGCTGTGAGGGATTTTATCTCCATGACAAGTCTGCTGGGCTGTTTGCTCTGTGCTGAGTATTTGGAAGTCCATCTGGTTTATTAAAGAAACCGTTGGTGTTATCCACCTATACTACTATTACAGAGAACATCACATTTTCAGAGCATGTTAGTTTTAGGGATTTCAGAGTTGAAATAACGCTCACCTTAAGGGTGATTGCATTGTTGGCATGCCATTCCATCTCCTGGGGCCATCTGCTGGGCCATTTAGAGCAGAGTCTGCAATTACGCTTTGGAGTTTGAGGTGGTAGCAAATTTCTTTGCTTAAAAAAAAAAAAAAAGAAAGAAAAAAGAATTTATCTGTATGGCCTTGCTGCAGTTCTCCAAAGTGTATCAGTATCCAGTCTGTGATGTTCTTTTGCACGGCAGGCAGGCACGTGCATCAGGTATCTGATGGTCTTTAGGCACCTGAACCTGTGCTGGGCTGAGGAAAAGTGTTTTTAGAACGTAAGTTTTCAAACTTTGCACATGACCCTGTGCATACGTATACAGGTGTGTGTGTGCTGTGTGAGGAGGAGGTGTGAGTAATGGTGGATAAATTATTTAGGTCAGATTTGTTTACGATGCGTTTGCGCAGTGGTTGGATACACTTAATCACTTTGCTGAGGGTGGATGGGTTATTGTATTAATGCATATCTGAAAGGAAATAAGGAAATCTAAATGGGAGAAGGGAACTGGAAGTCTTTTGAATATATTTAGAAGCACTGAGCAAAAGGTGAAACAAGTATTTTCATATCACCAGCCAGCCGGTAGGAGAAATTAATTTATATGAACAAAGCCCCATGTTGCTCATGAGTGTTATCTGATTTTTGGTCTCCCAAGCATGAAATAAAGGAAATATTTTTGGTCTGTGTGTTGCTAAATGAATCAAGAGAAAACAGTTGTGTTGTTATTCAACAGAACACCTAAGAACAGTGTTTTTTTCTGTTTTTCTGCTCAAGCTGCTCTCCAGGCAAGCAATCCTCTATGATGTTTCTGCATGTTCATGTCTTTCTACACGTAGAACAAACGAAAATTTCCTGTAATGCTGGGGAATGGCATTGCTTCCATCTTGTATTGGAGTGCTGAGACTTTCACTGCTTAACACTTGCCTTCTACTTCAGCGCGACGAAGTCGGGATGCTGAGTCTCTGAACTCATAGGCTATAATGTTCATCTTCATGTCATTCCTTCTTTTTTTTGTCATTTCAGCTACCATCTATTTGTATAGAACTTAACTAAATCCCTTACACTGGCATCTTGATTATTATTAGTAGTAGTAGTATTTTTGGAAGCATGGTAGTTCTTTACATGCATACAAAGGAATCATTTGCAAACCGAATAACCTTGATTCTGTGGTGGAGGAGGAATGAGATCTATGAAAGAGGAGCTATAAATTTGCAAAATCTGTTGGGTTTTTGTTTGTTTTGCAGATAGGGGGCTTTGGTGTTTACATCTCAGTGTCTGTGTTGGGAGCAGTGCTGTTCAGCTTGTTGCTTTGCTACTTTTGAGTGTTACCACATGATTTTGCCTCAGGCATTTATGCTTATAATAAATTCATTAATGCCAGGAACGGGTGGCGATTTCTTGTTCTTAAAACTCCTGCACAGAATACCTTGTGCTTGAAAATAAAGATTGGAGTCGGGGATCAGCAAAGCAATAAAAAAGGTTCTGATGTTTAAAGCTGTGGGGAGCATAACAAATGATTATGCCCTTGGTAATTCTGAGAGTTCAGTTGCATTGATAGGCGTGTTGTAAATACCTGGAAAATAAAAATCCCAGCCTGCTTTTACTAAGCTCTTATTCCAGTGTATGCATCACATGATGCAGTTGATTGAACACAGGGCAAACAGTCATCACATTAGATCTTTTAATTTTGTAGTATCTAATGAGGAATGAGATTATCAATCTAGGCTTCTGATAGTACAAGCCTAATTATCTGTATTAATTAACATCTCCCGTAATATACCTCAGGGATATTGTTCTGAAATCATTCAAACTGGGTTTCTCCTGCATGGCGTTCTGTCTTTCATTTAGGCAAGAGTTTGAAGGTAAATGAGCAGAGTTCCTCTCCTCTCAAAGGTAAACTAGAGCTGCTTTTTCTTCAGCGGTGTGTGATTGCGCCCAAGAGAATGAGAATTTGCATGAAAGATTGGGAATAATGGCAGCTGCACAGACTGCTGTGATGGTTATTATACCAAAAAGGAGCAGAGTTTCGCCTTAAGTATTTGCAGGTTGACCTCAGCAGTGTGTTCTACCCCTGGTGAACTGAGCAGGGCACAGCAGAGCTGAGCACACGCGTCCGTATCTGCTGGAGTCATTGCGTGGTGGTTGTAGGGCATGCAGAGTGACTTCAGTTGTTCTGGATCTTACAAATGCTGTGCCTGCTGTTTCAAGAGAGAAGTGCGATGGAGATGCAGGGTTGAGTCAGGAAACAAGGTGACAGCTGTAAGTATCAGGAAGGAATATTTTGATTTTTATATAGCGTGGCATAATCAGATGAATAGGTTTTTTAGTTCCCCAGAAGAGTCAGATGCTGGCCCTAAAAAGTGAGGATAAGTGGCATTTTGGGTCAGTTGTCTCATCTGGTACTGGAAATAAGTTCTCTTACTGCAACATCTGAGAGGACTGTCCCTTAAAATGTCACCAAGCTGCCGTTACCCATTTATCAGCCATCAGAAACATGCCTGCTCTCTGAGCCTGCATGACCTGCTGAGTCTTGCTAAACCGTTCTGTGGAGAGTCTGGCAGCAGCTGGGAATAGGAGAGGAAAGCCATCAAATTTACATACATTTTAATTATAATATTTTAACAATCAAATTACACATAGAGACAATTCTTTTGTGTCAAGTAGCGTTTTATTAGCTGCACAGTGAAGCTTTTACTAACATTTTTTTAGTGCTCTTTCTGAAGGCCTGAGGATATTGAGAGTCAGGGAGTGAATGTTTTTGCATAAATCTTTCATGCTGTCCACATGAACTGTCAGGTTAAATTCCAGCAATCAAAAGGTTAATGAAGTCTGAACTTTAAGCTGAGAATCGCAAATTGATGGCCGTTTTCTCACATCAAGCTGTCAGCTGGTAAGACAAAGAGGGAGCAGGGGGAAATGCCCCCATTTCCAGTGTGAGGGTTTCTTTTTCCCAAGATGTTTCTTAATTTGCATCGGAGCACCCGGAGTCAGTATTCCCCTTCTGTGTAATCCCAGAATAAAAGGATAATTGCAAACTGCATAAAATATTTTAAAAACTAGAAAATGCATTTGTTGAGATGTACCACCAAGCCTCCTTTTTGCTTGCAGCAGCCCCTGGATCACACCCTGAGGTGGGATGAGCTGCTCCAGGTGGGAGCTTGTCCACAGGCAGCAGCTTGGTTCCCTTCATGGGAGGAAGGTTTGCTTAATTGAAGCAGCTCCTTTTGGTACTTACAATCAGATGGGATGAATCTGGGCAGTAGTCCCTGGCAAACAACATCCCTCAGCAGTATATGAGCCCTATCCAGCCAGCATTCCTCCAACAGCAGCAGGGCTGAGATGTTCAGAAGGTAAACGGATGCCTTCCTGCATGTGGCAGGCAGTGTTTGTGCTAGCAGGTGCCCCTCAATGTGTCTACAATAACACAAAACTGTAATAAAAGGGAAGATGAGTAAGCTCTCCTTTGCTGTTGCAGACTAAGGCATTTCAGGATTTAATTATACTACAGGTATATAAATTCCGGAAACATGTTAATGCTCCCGTGATTAAAATTATAGAGGGCCTAATTGAAAAAGCATAAACCGAATTGAAGAATTCCTAATTATAGTTTGCTTTGAGGTGTTAATTTCCTTCATAATGAATGCATAATTTCTTGAACTAGAAAAGGGGGCTGCTGCACCAGCGCGTGGGCTGCAGATGGAATGAAGGGATTATCATAAATGCAGCCAGACAATTCAGAAGAGCAAACCTCTCCATCCATGGTGCTGTTCTGCCTCTCTATAATTTCAGTTCTCCTAGCACAGCGCTTTTCCAAAGCAAAAGGCAGAGCTAGGAGATGGTGAGAGACTTGCTTACGGTGCAGAAGGAAGGGGAAATTGGACTGGTTTAATTAAAAGTAGTCATGGTGCAAAAGGGGAAGGTGAGGAGAGAGGTGGAGAGCAGTATTTCTGGAAAGGGCAAAGTAGAACAGAAGATGCTGACTTTCCTCAGTACCCACCCTGCCTGATTCAAAACTAATTGCAGGAGCTGATGTTGATGCAGGATAAGGGTTTTTTTTTATTCCTCCCGGAGGATTCACCCTATGTTTCAGCTTTTCTCTCACATCAAAAAGATGCATAGCTTTGAAGGGAGTGAATGGTGAAGTATGTCTTTATCAGGTACGGCCTCTGTCATCTGCCCCATTCCCACTCTGTTGGGGATCTCTGAAGGTGTTTACAAGCGATGACAGACCAGCTGCCAGCCCTTATCCTTGGGATTGCCATTTTCCTCTTTTCCCACCCACAGCTTACTTGTATTCCAGAGCTGAAGGTGCCACTTCTTCCTGCTGTCAGAAGCATCAGCGTTTTGCACCTCCTGAAAAGCACAGTGTGCCCAGAACAGGCAGAAAGAATCTGGCCAGTATTCCTCTGTAGCTTTCAGAAGGTGGAAATTTGTGTTACCATCTCCTAGGAGAGCTCATGTTCTCTATTGTCCATGGATAACATAACAGTGAGTAGACTGTGACGTGAGCACAGCGGCTTTACTTAATGATGCTTCTGCTGACGTTAGAAACTGAGCAAGTTCCCCTGTTTGTCTTGCTTTCCTTTCGTTAGCCTTCTAGTTACATAAATAAATCAATTCTATAGCTCTGTTGTTAAGAAAATACTTTAGATTCATATGTATGGGTCTTCCCTGTGTAGTCCAGTACCTATTGCCCTGTAAAATGGAGAAAAAACTAGATTGTTTCTGTATGGAAACTGGCTCAATGTCAGGGAAGCCATTGGAAATACCCAAACAGATGCAGGTACACCCAGCCCTTGTGCAAGGCTCTGCTTTATGGAGGGCATGGCAGAACATGCAGTGAAAGGCCTGCCTCGCTCTCTCCTGGTCCTGTAAGTAGCTAAAGAACTGCTTTGGCTCTTCTTGTCCTTGAAACTTTCTTTCTTCTGGTCTCAAGACAAACCAGCGATCACTGAGACCTCAGTCAGCGATGCCTGTTTAATGCTAAGCGACATCAGCACAAAAGGGTTGTGGTGGTTTTTTTTTTTTTTCCTCTAGATCAAACAGATGGCAGGTGGTTCAGGAGGGAAAAAACACCTCCAAAGCCACAAACATTAGCTCCTGTTGCAGCGAAAGCCCTATCTGTCTGCACTCATTATCTTTAATCTGCCAGCACAAAATAACATTGAGCTGGAGAGATAGGGACTGGGCCTATTCCACGGGGGAGCAGCAGCTATTATGTCTAATCTGTGTTGCTAGCCAGGTCAGCCTTATGGAGATGGCTGAGATAATGGAACGCAGAGCTTTGAAATGCCCTCTAGTTCTATATTATTTTTACCATGTATTTTTTTTAAACAGGAGGAACTGCAGGCATTTAAAAAAATGCTGTATGTATGTGTGTGCGTATATATATGTGTGTGTGTGTGTAAATTATACACGGGTCAATCTTAAAAGTAATGCCTCCTATTTCCATGGAAACTGCAACCGATGCAAAGAACACAATGACGCTATTTGATAGAGCACATTCTCAGCTACAAACCATTGCTTTTCAGCATAGTCACCACTATTAGCTGTGCCTTTTTGCCAGGGATGAGCAAGATCCTGCATGCTGTGCTTGTAACAATCTGCACCAGCAGAGGTAACACGCTGTCACTGTCACCACTGCTGAAATGCACCACTCACTGTGCTCACATCCACTGCTTGATCTCCATCCCTGTTCAGTAAGCATCAATGAATGTCAGTGGGTGACTTTTTTGTGTGTGTATGGAAGAATTCTATTCCACCCCTTTTCTTCATACGGAATTCAGTGTCAGACATTATTCTGTCAGGCTGCCCCTCTGCTGCCATCTGTCACATGGCAACAAAATGGAACAGGATATTGGTGGGAAGGTTTAACTTCTACTACCATCCTACCAATATGTGCCTCTGATGTTGTGGGCCAACATCATAAAGTAGGAGGCATTACTTTCGGAGCAGCCCTTGTAATGCAGGTAAATAGATGCAGTGTTCTGGTGGTCTGAGCATGGAAAGAAATAAATTTATTTTTTTATTTTTTATTTTTTTTAAGTATGGGCCAAAGGCCAGAGCTAGAACAATCAGGCTTTTAAGCACAGTCCTTCCTTTGGTCATTAGACACTGTCTCTCAATACAGCTGTCTTCATGATAGCTGTGCATGTTTTGTGCATGCTAACACATTTCTGTTTGGAGTTTACTGGCTCTGCTGGGGTTATTAGATTAGTCCGTAAGTCCAGCTATAGGGAAAGTTGAACTGTAGTTGGAATTTTAGTCCAACAGGGATAGGATCAGTCTTTACATTTTCTTACCTTTTTCTAGCGCCCATTCCACTCGTCGTAGAAATTTAACAAAGCTTGACAATCTAGTGATAAATAAATGCCCATATGAAAACAGTGGCTCCAAATAGTGTTAGCCAAGTGTGAAATCACTGCATTTTGTTTCATGAATTTCAGGGTAGAAAGGCTGTGGTAGGCTGGGCTACTGGGCTGAGTGTGAGAATGGGATAAAATGCGGAGAGGCTGTTATCAGCCTTCTTGATGAAATGGATTGCATTACCACTGGCTCTATTTCAGCTGGATTTTTTCATAGCAACGGCAGTAGTTAAAATCTTTTCTTTCTTTCTTTTTTTTTTTTTTTTAACAAATTTGGCTGAATTTTGATATTTTCAACTTGAGCAAATGTAGCCGAAGAGTTGTTTAATTTAAATGAGTGTTTAAAGAGCACACAAAAATAACTTCAAAATGAAAGATCTGGTGTAATAGCTTTGCTATATGAGAAACTATTTCCTCAAGTAGCATCACTTTCATAAGCATTATTTGTGTGAATGCCTTCTTGCAGATGTGAAGAAGCTGATTTCTTTTAACGATTGTATTGATGGAATTGCAGCCCAATATTCATAATGGGCTAGTTTTGGAATCTTTGAAATAGCCAAGCACATTGCAGAAGATGACATTGCAGAAAATCATTATTTCATATTCTTTTCCATAAAAATGTTTATTGAAAGCTGACCTTAACTTCAGCATATTGTGTCCGACATGAAGCTGTATGGAAATAGTAGCAATCTTTAATTGATTTTAACAGCTTTAGAATCAGACCCCCAAATAGAGAGAAAATTGCAGAACAGTGTATTGGGTCCCTGTACGTACATCTTAGGTGGCTCTGAAACCCAGTTCATTATCTTTCATAGATTAGTTTCAGAGCTTCTGATTAAAAGTGCATAGGAGATATTAAGGGTGAAATTTTGGAGTGTATGAAGTAGATAACTCAATTCTCAGGAACGTATTGGCACCTGAGCATTTTATTATAGTCAGGAGAAACTACTGAGGGAATGTTCAGCATTGCACCAAAGTAACATGGGGCTGTAGGTGCGTTGTACACTCAGAACAACGAGCCTCCATGTTTGGCTTTGTAGGATCCCAGAATGGCTTGGGTTGAAAAAAGAGACCTCCAAACACATCCCATTGCAGCCCCCTACCTCTCCCTTTAGGAGAAAACGTGTGCCAGGATTGTGAAGTGTTTCTGGCTCACAGAACACCCAGTTTCCTTGGAATCATTGTCTTCTGTCCGAGGCTGCCATGCAATTCACTTGTTGTGAGTGGTACCATTTTGTTTCCTATTGCATGTGTGGCAGAATTTGAGGTTTCTATATGACACCTTTGGGAAATCTAAAGATGTTGATGCCATTCTTCTGGCTCAGTTTGCATCACCAAAATCAACTTGGCCAGAAAGTAAGCATCTGCAGACAGTAGCTAATCTGAATTTGCTCTAGAGGGAGGTATCCTTGCCTATAGCAGGGGGAAGGAACTAAATGATCTTAAAGGTCTGTTCCAACCCAAACCATTCTGTGATTCTATGAATGCTGAAGTTGACTATCATGCACCACATCTAACCCTGTCCCATTGCATTATGGCAGGAGAGGGCTCCGTGCTGGCAGAATAAAGGCCCCGAGCTTTCCTGTTTATGTGCAGGTATATTTACAAATATGTTTAAATTGTTTTAAGCCAATGTAATGGATTCACAAGTGAAATGATGGTGGAAGGTGCTGGGCTAAGTATACATAGTCTGATTTCTGTGTTGTGCTGTGTCTGGGGCATTCATACCCTCTGCCTGCTGAGACTGTGAATCAGCTTTCTGAGGAGATTCATGGTCTTAAGAGAATGCATTTCAAAAACATTGGCAGTGTGGTTAAGAGGAAAGAAGAATTGGTTGTTAGCCCTTCCAAGTGTCACACCTTTGCCCCTGGCTGTGTGCACTCGATGCCTTTTGATCGTCTCTGTGCAGCATTAACTCTCACAGATGGGTCAGACAGTATTTGGGTTTGATTTGCATGTGTTTGGATAACCTTTTCAGAAGTGCTGCATCTGCTGATTCTACAGAAGAGATGCAACAGGGGAAATTCAATGCATAGCTCATGTTGGCTGCTGCGTGCCCTCGGTCTGAGATAACACAGTGTCAGGATGGAAAAGCCTTGCATCTTCATACTTTGTTTGCACTTCTTGTCTTTCATCTTTGAATTAAGACAACTATTAGGAAGGAAACCACAAAGATACCCTTTGGTGGTATCTTAATTCCTGCTGCCTGTCAGACAGTTTGCCTGAAAATACTGTGCTCATTTGAACCAGAAATGAGAAGCTCCTGTTCTCTGAGGGGTGAGTTACAAAACTTGCTCAAAATAATCTGGTAAAAATGCATTGCCACTGGGTTTTATTCCCATGGTGAAAATATTATTGGAAATAGTGCACAGCTGATAATATATTTGTGTGTTAAATATTAAAATCAAATGAAAAAATATTACATCTTAATATGGTACGTTTAAGAAAACGTAGTACTAAAATGGCCCATGGGATACTGAACTGCTGAAGCATTGTTTCTTTTAAGCTTTAATAAGTCAAGTGAGGAGATCACGGTAGGGTTAAGAAGAAAGTGTATCACTGGCATACTCTGTCATCATCAGGGATATAGTGAAGATGCTCCTTGATGGGAGATGCCTTGTCAGCATACCAAAGTGCACAGACCAGATGTGGGATATTTTATGGAAAGCTCTGACACTTCCTCCCACATTCATACACATCATGCACCCAAAACTGGAGTCTGGACTAAACACACAGCTAGATTCTGGACAATTGCTTCCTCAGCCCATCCTTGAGCAGCATAAAAAGAAATCAAGAGCAGAGAAAGAGGAGTCTGCCAGAGCTCAGAGATGTCTCAGTAGCTCAGAGACAGGGCTGTGATTTGGAACGTTGATTATCACACTTGTGCTTCCACATTGAATAGAGAACTCATAATTGAAGAGATTACCTTGTAGATGATGATAAGAGCACATTTTCTTCCTCTGCAGACAACATTTGTGCTGTGGCGGCCATTATGGCTGCTGCTTTTATCAGTGATTTAGAACGGAGCTGTCAAAAACTTTAAAAAGCTTCTATTAAAGTAATGTGGTTTTATCTATATAAAACCTGTGAGATTTCTCAAGGAAGCCAAGTTTGGCCTCCTTTTCTAATAAGAGTAAACGGCTGCGCCACAGGGCAGGGAGCTCTCCAGCCTTCGAGGAAGTCAGGCATCTGATCAGTACCAGATTGAGAATCCCTGGAGAGCAGAGCTGTGAATACGTGGAAACCAGTCCTCATCCCCATTCGTGGGGATAAAGCAGTTGCTGTTTTGCAGTGAGGTGGTTTGGAGAAGCTCAGCACGAGGAAGGCGAGACCCCTGCTTCTATTCCCCTGCTGCATGCAGATGTGTGGATTTGATCGCAGTGTTTGCAAATGTGGCTGGATATTAAAAATTGAAAGGAAGTAGTTAGTTTTACTGTGTCGTCTTCCAGTTTATTGGCACTGAGGTTGTTATATGGAATTGGTAGTTTCAATGCTCTGCTTTTGTTGTCTCTTTTAATATAATTTCAATGTATGACACTGAAACTTTCTTTTATCCAGCTGGGCATTTTCAAGCAGTCTATTGATTCCTGCTATGAAAGCAGTGTTAGCTGATACTGGCTGGAAGCGATAGCTTTGAAGCGTGAGAGGAGGAGAGCCCCAGGAGATCTGCTTTACTGCCTACCTGGTAGCCAGAATAAGAGCTAATAGAACAGCTTGGATACTCCTCTGTATTTCCATTGCCTCCTTTCTTGCATTTAGCTCTTCTTTTTGGGAAAACACTCCTCTTTTCTTTGCTTATAATCACAATGCTGTGTACTGCAAAACTGTTGGTCTTAACAAGCTGCAAATGGTTGACTCTGCTCCACATCTGAACAGAAGTGTGGCTGCAGCTGGATGCCTCTGCAGGCCAAAAAGGCAGGTCATGCTCACAGAGTTTATTTTGAGCTAGTGCCTGCCTGCAATCTTAGGGGTCACAGTGCATCATGGAATGTTATCACTTTTTGAGAAAACTGGAATTACTTTTACTCTTTTGAGAATTTCTGTAGTAATGCAGACAACATGGCCATGATTGTGGTGAGTAATTGCATGCTTGCTATCCAGAATTCCCACATGGATTTCATTTGGTTGTAGGATCACTGGCTTTTTGTTCCAGTGGAAGGGCAAACAGGAGGAAGGGATGCTGACAGAAACAGACGTGGAAGCTCTTGATGTGCCTTACAGCACCTCGTTATTTAAAGCAGAGAAGCTGATTCCTGTGAAGGCAGTTCAGGACAATTCTGCTCCTACGTAAAATATAAGACATTCAAAACTCTTTCAGAGAGACCTGATAGTGGCCTTTCAGTGTTTGAAGGGGAACTATATGAAGGAAAGGGACAGACTGTTTTTGGGGTCTGCGGGGATAGACTGCATAGATAGACAGGGATAGATAGGAGAAATGGTTTCAAGCTGAAAGAGGAGCAATGCAGGTTGGATATAAGGAAGAAATTTTATACACTAAAGGCAGTGAGGCAGTGGCACAAGTTGCCCAGAGAGGCAGTGGTGCCCCATCCCTGCAGACACCCAAGGTCAGGGGACTGGGGCTCTAAGCACTGATGGAGCTGTGGGTGTCTTTCTTCATTGCCTTTAAAGGTCCCTTCTAACTCAAACCTTTCTATGATACTGTGAGGAAAAGGGCGTAACCTGGAAAAGAAAAATACGTCAAGGAAGAGGAAATAAGAAAATGAGATTGTGAGTCTCTTTGTTAGTTAAGGGTGAACTGTGTGAAGCTGGCATTTCTGGAGGGACCAGATCAAAATATCCGAATCAAAAAATGAGATCCAGAGTAATAATTTGGTAGGAAAACAATTTCCCAGAGTGATAATCTTCAGTCCAGAGTGATCCTTGGGAGTGGTTGCTCTCTTGGCCACTTGGTCGACACCTCTGAGAGCAGCCACTTGACCACCAGGAGATAACAGAGAGCCTAAGGAAAGAGTGAGGCTGAACGATGAAGGTTACTGAGTTGAGCAGGTACAGCAGAAGGAGGTGCCAGCACTGTGTCAGTTGGTGAGAGCCGGGGCACAAAGGGAAGAACTCAAAGTAATGCCATCTGTAACTCATTCTGTGTTTCCCCAGGGAGTAGTTTTTTTAGACAGAGGGAATAATGACAGCAGTGCTGGCTCAAATACTTATTTCAGAGGAAAAGGTGACAGTATTTGAATAGATTAATGGTGTTTTAACTTGCACACAAATGGGACATCTATTAAATTTCAGCTGAATGCTCGTGAACGAGCCATTGTGCTTCCAGAGACATCTGAAAAGATTCCAAAAGAATAAACATGAAAAATAAGTTAAAATTTCAGGTTGTTAAACGGGTGAGTTATCCCCGGGATAGGAAGAAGAGTGCATTAATGACTAAGGCAGAAAGCTGAAATGTAGAAGAGTACAGGCAAAAGAGTATCTGTTACAAGTCTCTATGTGCATCAAAGGTGTTGCTCGTGATGAAAATGAGTGCATATGGTAATGCAGTAGGTGTGAGAGCAGTCAAGGGAGAAACTGAGAATGTCTTCAAAGGTAACTGAGTTCTCTGATTACGGAAGCAGTTTAGTTACCTGGCCATTAATGACCCTGGTAACTTCCCCTTCTAAACCAGAGAGGTCTGTGTGCTCCCTGCTTGCGTGTGGCATAATGAGGAGAACGAGGTTGTCCTTTCAACGCAGCAAGGATGGGAGAAAAGAAGAGGAAACCTGTGGCCCCTGTAGACTGAAAGAAGAATTAGATATATGTGTGTGCATATAATGATTTGTGTGTGTGTATAAAGGAAACACTTTCTAAAAGCAGCAGAGACAGGCATGTAGGATTGTATGCAGCAGGAAACAAGCATTTTTTAGGTTAGAAAGCATATGGCAAATGCCCATAGAAATGTCCATCACAATTTGGAGTACTTCTGTCAGCAAACAAAAGCTTCGTTTTATTTTTGTCAGCAATGTCGATTATTATTGCCAACCTGAAGGGTCAGAATAAGACTCTGCATATAGTCTGTGAGTGAGCAGTGTCCCAAAAGGCAAACTACAACTCTGCAGCTGAGCTGAGCTTGAGGTTGAAGTTAAACACACTTTTGCTTAAAGCTACCATGACATCTCAGTAGTAATCCCAGAAGTGTTGCTGGGAAATGTGTTTATTGTCTTAGAAATCAGCAAAGAAATACTAGAGAAGTTTAAAATATTCTATTAAAACCTCCAGTGAACAGTTAGGATTGAGGAGAATCTTCCAAAGTGCTGCCAGGACGTCATTGAAGGCTGTGTCCATATGTCTGGGTGCTCCTGCTGCATTAGCAAATGTGAGTACCATCCTGCATAAGGCCAGTTTTAATAGCAAGCAATTCATCCCTATTGGTAACGATGATTTGCCTTTGGGCCTGGCAGTGGGAGCTGCCCTGCTGTGCTGATCGCTTCCCTCTCACCACTGAGCATGCCAAGTACCTGCAGCCCTGAAATAGTAATGCATTCCGAAACATGAACTAGGTTTTGTTTTGCCTCCTGCCTGTGGAAGGTGCCAGAACTTTGCTCCCTACGGAAGCGCTGATGAACCATTGCTATGCGAGATAATTGTCAGAGCAGCCTTTCTGCAGAAATGAGCCTGCAAAAGCAGGGCCACGGATCTGCTGCTGGCTGCCTCCTGTCTTCTAATCGATCTCTCCTGTCCAAGTAAACAAAGGAGCAGCCTGACACAGGCAGGTGAGGGCAGCGCTGTGAATATCCTGACAAAAAGTGAAATGGCTGCAGCGCTATCTCTCTTTGTCAAAGGGGTGAGTGGTGTTAAGCAGGCACTAAACCTGCCACAGCTGTAGCAGCGTTGAACTAAAGGGCTTTGTTAACTGTCTTTGGAAAAGAAAAAAAACAACACATTGCATTTGAATGCAACCTCCTTGAGCCTGGAAATAGCAAGCTAGAAATGACAGGGTTGCTATTACATATCATACAAGGCAAAGGCTTAGCATGAATCGAAAAGGATTAGGATTTCATAGAGCTGGAAAGAGTATCAGGTGTTGTTTCCTGAAACAAAAGTGAATTGGGAGAGAGATGAAGCCACCTACCCACATATGCTGCTCTGTAAGTCAGCTTTTAAGTGATGCAAGGTAGGAGGAGACTTGCCAGCAGGAATCATGGCTAAAAACTTTTTCATTCTAGGATGTATCACAGAGATGTGAGGCAGGGCCAGAACTAGTGGCAGTGTTAGAAGTTAGGGGAATCTTTTTTGGTCATCTGAACTGGTTCCTGCACCTTGAAGCTGTCCAAAACAGAGCTGATAGCTTTCTGTGGGTGCTCCCCTCTACTACAATCATCCCTTGGCCAAGCAAAGTCTTCATGTTTCACCTTGGTAGCTGGAATGGAGGGGATATTCAGTACATTAAAAATCTGTAACTGATTGGATCTTGTAGTAGATACTTCTTTACCCAAAGCGTGGCATGACTGAGATCTGTTCTGACTTTCACAAAGGTGTAATTCTGCTGAAGGAATAGGGCAAATGAACCAGCACTTTACCTTCAAAGCAGCTTACAGCAGCCATAGCCACTGTCACTGGTGTGCCAAGAGCTGTTTTGCTCTCTCACCCTAATGGAGCAGTGTTTTTGTTACTTTGCTTTTTTCTTTCGCTGTTGGAAACACTCTTTACGTTTAAGGATCTTGGGACTCTAGTCTTACCTTCCTCTCTCCCCTCTCCTCCCAGTGTCTATCAACTCGTTGTCAAGGAGGAGAAGCTACAGAAAGCTCGCAGAGCTGCAGACATCATTGAATGCTTCGCCATCCCAGTGAGCTACAAGAACGCCTCCAGCCTTGACTCACCTCACTACTTTGCAGCCGAGCTGAAGCCCATCAACCTGCCCGTCACACAGCCCTTCACCGTGGGCGACAACAAGACCTACAATGGCTACTGGAATGCTCCTCTTTCTCCCCTGAAAAGCTACAGCATATACTTCCAGGCTCTTAGCAAGGCAAACGGCGTAAGTGCAGAGAATATCATCTGTATCTGTACATGTGACTACCTCTAGCCTGCCTGTCTTTCTCCTTCCTTCTCCATCAGATGCCAGTTTAATTGCTGATTATCACTTTCTTGCAGAAATTTGATGGAAGTTATACATGCCACTACTTGTCCTTCACTCAACTTTCTCTGCAGATGCAGTGGGAAACCTGTAGGAGTGCCAAGTGATGGAAAGGGCATATGTAGGCACATGATGTATGAAGTGGATTGTTTATAATCTTTTTCCTTGCATTAATGTCAGAGTAGAGGCTGTTGTAGCAGCTACATCTTATAAGGACATCCTTGCAGTCGTCAGTTCACATTGATTTTAGAGGAGAGATGAGATGAGAACTACCAAAGGCTATTAAATTGGATTACTTTGTAGCCTGCGTTTGGTCATCCCATAGTTTAGCAGTTATGGTTGAGATTTTCACCTTGAACAAAATGTAAGTTTTATGGTAAAGGGAACTTTGTGCCTGTCTTTCTTACTCCTTTTGGATATCATAGACTTTATTTTTAACATATAGTTATTTTGTGATATTAAGTTTAAAATGGGGACTGCATGGGAAACAAAGTCCGCCCCTTTCTCAGAGTCAGATGTCACACACGTCGTGCCCAACAGATCCATTCACAGGAAACTGAAGGCCTCTTTTCCCTCTTAAATTCTTCTGGAAAGTGGTTTGTGATCTACTGACCTCCTGCTGCAGATATGTTCAGCTAACAGCGCGCAGGCCAGGTCCAATCTAAGCAGTCATTCAGCTGCATCCCCTCTGGCTCCCCCAGTAGCTTTTGGTTATCACTGACATGTTACAGGTTACCACTCCAGCCTCTTGAGGAGACTTATAGCATTAATACACAGTGAAGAAGTTGGGTAGACAGGGGTGTTTTTAGTAGCCAATGCTTTCCTGAATCCAACTTTTACAAGGGTAAGCTCTCTAATACATCACCTCTGAAAGAACAAAATTAGAAAAATCAATCAAAGATGAATGGTAAAGGCTTTGTCTCCGCTTGGGATAGTGACTTTGATACCCAAAACACAGGCATGCATCACAGAGGACTGTGCGTCCTTTAACAGGCTGGCAGTGCCAGTGAAGGTTCTCAACATGTCATGCTGTTTTACTGCCTTCATTTATCACCATTCTGCAGAGTATCAGCTGTGTGGCTGACAAGCACAAATCTCTTTGGTATTGTGCTGCTTTTCACCTTGGTTTCCCTTCTAGTTGGTACAGTTTCCATTCAGCACTCATCAATTAATTCACTTTTAGATTTGCTTCTATGAAGGAAATTGTGAAATATATATGTGTATGTCTCTCTGTTTCTAGTTAGTTCCCCCTTATGTGATAGTTAATTGCAAGCGAATGGATCCCTAGGGATGAAAAAAACTTTTATTTGCTCGAGTACAATCTAATGTGCCATAACTGGGTAATAAGAATGGAAATGTAGGCTTCCCTTGGCATTCTGGAGTGAGGCAGCAGTAATGTGCAGCTCTGCTTTTTCTAGAACTCTGTAGCTGACAGGTTGCTCCACGCTCAAAAAAGTAGGCAATACTTGGGCTGCTCAGATGGGAAACTAAAAGACCTTTCAGGAAGAAGTAATCCAAGAAGTCTGTATGCAGCTTGTGAAGGCATGAGAAGCATCAAGTTCACATCTGAGCGAGCAAACGCCTCTTGTGTTAATAATTTACATCAGTACATTATATGGTTATGTATCCTTAACGTGCAGTGCTGCTGGAAAAAAACGTAGGTGAATTGTCCAAGAGCGGAATATGGATCTTAAGTGAGTAGCTGTGGAACTTGTTTTGCCCTGATAGAATCCTTGAAGCACTCATTTCAAATGTTAGGATCTGATTTGCCTCTGATGTTTTGCAGCTGTAAATGTTTTCTTTCATACCCAGAACTGTTAGCAAGTATAATTTGTTTTTAAGAGTTCTTGGTGTTCACGTTTATCAACACCCTGAGACAGTTTGGTGGTCTTCATAAAGCCTACCAAAAATTATGGCTGCAGGAAGGCATTTTTAGATAATGCACATCTGCAAAATATCTGAGACAGTAACAATTTAGCACAATTAAAATCCAGCCTTATGTTCCTTTGCACATGAAAAACTTAACAGAGCATCGCAGCTCATTTTTTAATTAGGATATTCTATAGTTTCATTAATCACTGACAGATCTGGAACGATGAAACTTCTTTTGCACACCTGGAACTTGCAGTGAGAAGCCATCGTGCACTGAACCATAACGTCTTCCTTTGGAAATGGAGGGCTCCAGGGGGAGCTTAATTTGAGGAAACATTCTGTGTTTGGTCAAAAAGCTTGATTAGGAGGAGATGGTGGTGGTAGAGGAATTCTGCATTGTTATTTTACATCTCCTCTGTGCGTGGAGGGTTGTGCTCATTTGGTGTTCTTGTCGGCTCTGTAACCATTAGCCACGATTGTTGCATTGAAAGGGACATAATTAACAGCTGGATGCAAAACAAGTGCAGCAAATTGCTGCAAAATCAGATCTCGAGCTTTGCTGCCTTCTCTTGTGCAGTGTTTTTTTTTTTTTTTTTTTTTTGTCAGCTGTCATTCCCTGAGTTCTGTGGGCAGTTGTGTGAAGCTTGGTCAGCCTGGTGCTGCTTCCAGACAAGGGTCTGAACAGAACATTTTGTTGTGCAAAACGCTTCCAAACTGTGTGGATTTTCCTCCTAAGGATGGTTGAAAGCCAGATGCTGAACTGAGAGGTGTCAAAGTTTAAAAGGGGTTGGGGGGGAAGAGAGGTAAAGAAGAAAGGAACTTCAGGCTTTATAACTGGGCAGTTGAGAAACACAATTAGCACAATTAAAATCCAACACAATTAGATCATTTGTTAGGGACAGTTAGTGCAAGAACTGACACAGAGGGAAGAGCAGACAACTGGCTTTGCTGTGCTCTGGCAGGAGCTGCATGCCTGCTGTCCCAGCCTGGTAGCTAAGTGATGTTTGCTGGTTGTCTTGGTGCCACCTGCTACAGATGGCTGCTGGCAGAACATGATGCTTTCCCAGCCTGTAAAACCACCCTGAGCTCAACCTCTCTGAAGCACAGCCCTGTGGTGCTTCTGCTGAAAGGTACGGGCCTGGCTGGCAATATTATCCTTATGCAGAATTAATGATCAGAATTAAATGTCACAGATTTTGCTTTATCCAAGCCACTGGTGGTGGTGGTGCCCAATTAGACATCCAACAAACACACTCAAGTGGGGAGAACTCCTTGGCTCCCGGGGTGCTGCCTGAACTTCTGAGCAGCTCAAGAAACGGAGCTTCCTAGAAATCCTTTCTGTAGCTGCTGTGCTTTACGTCATTGAGTTAAAATGAAATCTGTAATGGCACAGTTGCAATCAATAACCCTTGGCCATTTTTCCTCTAAATGGGAGATGAGGCTGGAGGCTTTGTAGCACAGCTGGAGATGATGTGGGGGATGCTGCCGGCTGCTCCTGCAGCCTGGTGGTCCAACAGGTGAATGATGTGTTCAGGCCAGCTTTGTGAAAAGTGGCAGCACAGGAATCAATGAGAATATTATTTTTGAAGGAATGATGGACTCTACAGAGTTTCTCATTGATTTTTTTTTTTTTCCCTCTCTAATGACTTGTACTGCATGCACAGTCGGGCAGCTCATCATTATCAGGGGATTTCAGGCTGGATTCCTGGTTGCTAACAGGTCTACTCAAATACTTAAGGAAGATTTTGGAAGTATGAGCAGAGCTGCCAGTGGGAAAGCGACTTTTGTCCTTGTGGAGATGGCTCACAAAGAGCCAGTGAGGTACTTCACTTCAGCACAAGCCCTATTCTGAAAACCAGTGTGCTACTAAAGCTGCCTGCATCGGTTTTGCAAACAAACAGCTGTGAGGACTCAGTGTTCTGTGATCTCAGCTGTACCATTTTGTCCAGTGATGTTTACTGCTTGTTACTGGAGCTCCTGGGGCAGCAGTAAAGGAGCTGTGGATACACTTCACTCTTTGTAAGTCCTTGTTTCCACATCTGGCTAGCCTTCCTGAGCCAGAAGACATGAAGCTGAGGGTTGGTAGTCCTATTCATTGCATGAATAAAATCGTCTAGTCATCCTCAAGTTTGGGAGATGTGGGTACTGAATAAACTAAATATCCTTGAAATCACTTTCAGTTGTAAATAATAAAAGCCCAAACCACTTTGTTAAATCTTACTTCTCCAGATAACACAGATACTAAAAATAGCTGATAATTGGAAAGTCAATACGGGGTTTAGCTGAGCCTCCTGGAGAACTAGCAGTTTCCTTGAGCTGGCAGTAGAAATTATAGGGGAGTCCATAGACTGAGCACACTCTGTGCATGTGATTAATTTTAAAGACAGCAAACAATTGGTCTCAGTGGAATAAGGAGGAGGCATGTGGGAAAAACTGAAGAACAACAACAACAGAAAGTTCAGAGGATGGAAGGGCAGTTCCTATCCCATGGGATCAAGCTGCCTACAAGCATGCTTGGTACAGGCTTGGGACATGGAGTGCTGTGGCTGAGGCCAAGAAGGGGGTTGGTAATTACCTGTCTGTGCAACAGCAGGAGTTAAAACTGCCTGTCCCCATGTGGGGCTGCCTGGAGACTTGTAGCAGGGTGGCATCTGGGGGCAGCAGGTATGTGCAGGTGCTGGCAGGGACTCTTTCAGCCAAGGAATGCACTGTTTAGCTAATGCAGGGTCATAATCAGAGCCAAGGAAAGGAAAAGAGAAAAAAAAAGATGGGTGTGAAAACAGATGGATGAAAAAGCTCTGCTTATTTTATTGTTCATAGTCTGTAAACAGCAAGCTGTCATTTTAAAATAAAAGGGGAAAAAAAATCATTTGGCCTTTTAGGTTGTGAAGATGCAGCTGTCTCATAAGCATATGTCCTTCTGCCCTCATAGATCTTTTCTGCAGAAAGTTGTTCCCATCCAAGTATTAAAACGAAGGCAGAACTTGTCTTATTATCATCCTGTGCACTTCAGTGAAATGCACATTTTGGAGCCTAAATAATGAGTAGATGGCATCAGCTCTCTTTCTTTGAGAAGGAAAGAAACAAACTGTATTAAAAAGAATGAGAATTCTGTGTGATGACAGAACGAGCTCCTGGCATGTGGACATGGGTCTGAAACGAAACAGTTGTCCAGTACCAGGGTCTAGGTTGGAACATCCCTACGTTGTTCTCTTACTGCTTGAACGCACCCCTTCTGTGATAGCATAGCCTGGCAGTGCCCAGAGCACAAAGCAGTGGTGCTGGGATCTTACGTTGGGTTATTTGTGTGCCTGCAGCCATAGTACAAAGCAAGCATCTTACTGCAGCTGGTGGGAGCACGGGTCATGGCTGTGGTTGGGTTTGGGAAACTTCAGTGGTACAATCGACTGGGATTCGTATATCAGAGTACTTGAAGGAGCCTGTGGATACAATCAGAAGACTGAAATTTAGGGAAACTGTTTTTTTAAAAGTTTGTTACTATTCCTTTGTTTCATTATTTTTCTTGTAATGCCTTCAAGCCATCTGTGTGGGTTATTTATTCCTCTTTTGCCATTGGTTAAGCAGAAGCATCTTTACTCTGGTAAACACCTCATCTAAATCCAGAAGAGTTTTTTCAGAAAGCAGATATGATTATGGGCAAATGGTTTCACTGTTTTGAGAAAAACTATTTATTCTGTGTATTGACAAAGGAGTTGAGACAAACAATTCTCAGCATTAATCAAAGAAAAATGCAGTAAGTGGAAGGAGGTCTCATTTTTTGTGAGGCATCAAAGAGAGGAGCAGCGGGTTGATCAATGAGGTGGTCAATGGAAATCAAAGGAATAATCAGCCCTCATCAGGAATACGGGCTGAGCAACAGTCCTTAGGCTCCAACATCCCTAGTAGCTGATGCCTGGTAGCTGTGCAGGTTTCTTTTATGTTTTTCTCCTTAGAAGACACCATTTGAAATTAAGTCCAGATGTCTTGTTCCTCTGGTGATTGATTGCCCTTGCTTTTGGCAGTGCCTGATCACTGTCTTCTAATAACTACAATTGTCTGGGCGAAATTAGTAGATGTAAATGCAAACAGAACACACTGCATCCTGTCTTCTCAAATTACCCCGTGGGAGGGCAACGTGCAGGAATATGCACATGCTCAAATGAGATCAATTACAGCATTGTTAACAAGGTTTTGGGTTTTGTTTTGTCACCTTTTCTCAGCACTGACTAATTTCTCCAGCCTTTTGTTGCACTTCGAAGCTAGCAGAAAGCAACAGACGCACAAGAAAATTTTCCACAAGCATGTGCAATGTGTGCCAGTGTCCACCTACTTTTAGCCTGCAGCAGTACTATCTTGATATCAATTATATTTCATTCGTCATTGCTGATTTTTCCAGGTCATCTTTGCGTAGATTGTGAAGTGCATCAGATGTCTTCTGACTCCCTGCATTATCTGCTGAGGCTGTGTTCTGAAAATAAGACTGTTTTTCCTGCTTTATATAACATCACTGGTAATAGAGATTGTTGGTTTCCAGAATAGCTGGCAATTCAGGCTGATTATACAGGAGGCAGCGATGGCGGTGCAGCACTGCTCTGCAGCTCTGTTGGCTTTGCAATGCCAACAGTTGTACAAGATGTGCAGAGCAGCTCTGTGAGCGAGAGAAGTTTGTGAACCAAAGAGAGATACTTTGGGTTTACTGGAATAAAGAATAGTTTAGTCAGTGAGTGCATGATAAGGGAGCAGGGGGAACTGGTGCTGCATTTCCCTGTGCAGTGTTGCAGTTTTCCCCTTTTTGTGTGCTGTGCTGCAGCTGATGAGGGTCAGTTGCAGATGGAATACCTTTTCTTTACAGCCTTCGTTGAACTGCTTGAGGATGGAGCAAGGTGCTCAGCAGTGTATTTGTTATTTCCAGAGCCAGGCAGCATCCATATTAATGTGGCATTATCACACGCAGTAATTTATGCAGTATTCATTACACCCGAGACATGCACAAGAGCATGTAAAGTCATGAAGTGCTGAGAACACCCTGCAGCAGATTACTGCCTGACAAAGTTTTTTAACCAGAGGAACACAGAAGATTTGGATGATGGTCACACATGGTGCAGGAGCAATCCCTGCCAGTAAGGGCTGGAGAATGAAAACGTGGGGATACCAGAAAGGGTTTGTTTTCAGTGGAAGTGGCCTGAGGAGGATGCTGCATTCGAGCCTTTAGCTAAGCCAAATAACACAGAGCTGCTGCTCGGCTCCAAACTCCTGTTTACACAGATCTGGGGACTCTGAGGTGCATTGAACAAAAGCGTTGGGTTTTATCCCAGCTCTGCAATGAAAAGCTGCAGTGCTCGGGGTTGTGTTTGAATGGCTCATTTGGCAGAAGTAGCCATACAGCATGCTGTTCTGCTTCACATACATATCAGAGGGCTGAAATATTCCAATGACTGCTTAGGTGTCTGTTTGCCATGTGTTTAAATAAATACCCAATTTGCAAAATTTGTGGTAATGGTGCGTGAAAATTGGATGTACAGTTGCATGTACTTTTGACCCAAAGCTTGTCTGCCTACTACAGATCAGGCCATTTAGCTGGTAAATTCTATTAGTAAATCAGGCAGTTACGTGGTGCCCGTTACTCACATTGAGTATGGAAAAACATGCAACTTCCCAGCAGTCAGGCAAGCAGCTGTATGCAAACCCATTGCTATGGAGTGTTCTATGCCATTCAAACGGTCGGTGGTACTTTCAGTGATGAAGTGTAAGAAAAATGCTTATTTGTTTTAGTGACTTTTGGTAAGAAATATGTTTATTGCAAATAGGCCAATGACACGCCTTGATGTTTTCCTTTTCTCTCTCTTTTTTTTTTTTTTTTATTTTCAGGAAACAAAAATCAACTGTGTCCGGCTGGCAACGAAAGGTACGTGGGTTTCCTTTCCCTGCAAAGCACAGCACCAGTGATATGAGAGCTGCAGTGGTGACACAACTAGATTACAGTTACTAGTCAGGGAAGAAGCTTCTTTTTAAAAAGTTTTTTAAGGAAAATATCAAAGACAGAATGTCAAGTTTCCAGAACCACTTCACTGTATGTGTAGGCCCTGTTATTTCTCAAGACAGTGTCTCTCTCTCTTTGTGGTTCCTTTTTTCCCTTGTTCTATCAACTGCTTTCCTGCCCTGAGGACTGCTCTTGCTATTGGCAGAATGTGATCGAAAAAGCTTCCTACTAAGTTCATTCTCTCCGTAACTACACAGTGTAGATAAGTTAAAGGAGATCTCATGCAAACCTGACTTTTAATGGGTTTTGAAAAACCTGACCTTGAACACAGTGGGGGCACAATTCCTACATCACACCATTTTCATGGTATAATGCAGCGAACTCGTGGAGAATATTTCTTATTTTCATCGCATTAAGTTCAGAATAGACCCAACATCATCACCTGCTACAAATGATTTAGTGATATGTTAAGACGCAGTGCTTTGATCCCCAGGTTGCATCACAAGATGTTGCTCTTGGGGAACCAACAATGACAATGTCTGGGTTACTTCTTGGAGTTTAGAGTTGCTTTTAACAACTCTTCTAAGGTCTTCGAAGTCACCCCAGAGGATACCTTGCCAGCAAAGGTGTCAGTAAAGCAATTTACTCGTAACACAAACCGAGTAGCTGTAAAAAGGCTTCCTCAACACGTATCTGGTCTCAAAATGAGTTGTAAGGAAATGCTAAGGTAATTGCTATGGGCCATGCTGGAGATAACTCTCCTTTTCTAACCCTCAGGAATGCATTCTGTGCCCTTGCTGCTTTGTTGTAGTAACTCCATTACTGCCTAGGGGTCTTCCTGAAGTTGAAAAGAAATGGGTAGAAACCCATGGCTGTTTTTCTATAAGAAGCATCACCCCGTGTTTTTTTTTCCACATTCTTTTTAGTCCTTTCTGTTCTGTAGCAGTAGCAGAAATTAATTCCTTCCAGGTAATTTCTCATATGCACTTCTGCTACAGCACTTACTGAGGAGTTGGGGGGATGAAAAGAAGCCCCAACTAACAGTTGCTAGGTAGCAGCAGCAGATTTATTTTGCCCTTATGAGGAGGCATCTCCAGAAGTGTTACTGGCAGCAGGGTGTGAGGTGCAGGAGCCTGCAGCTGCCATCAGAGAGCTGCTGGCTGGCAGGGCTGTAAGCAGTTGTGTCACCACTGACAGCCAAGGATGAGCCATTTCTCCCCTCTCCCCTTCATCTGTGGCTCTGGTGGACCCTATATCCTCCCTTTGTTTCCTCTTTAAGTGTTCCTTGTAATATTTTCATTTAATTCATTGCTCTGGGTTGCAAACATTCTGTGTCTCAGTCTTCCGTCCATTCCCCTGCAGTTTTCCTGGCCCGTGGGTAGTGGTGTGACATTGTGGATATCTTCCTTTGGCCTTCTGCTGGTAGAAAGGTATAAAGAGCAGGAGTGGGTGAAGTTTGGGTGAAATGATTCTCCTCTGGGTTTTCCCAGAGCGTGACTGAAGGTCTCTTCATCAGCTCGGAGAAATTAGATTGATTCATTTTTGGAATCCTATAGTTTCTTCTACTTTAGTGGTTCCTATTTCTGGAGTTAGTGGAGGAATGTTAGTTAGTTGTCGTGCTAAGTAAAAAGAGATTTGCTCTGTGATTATTGTTCAAATAAAAACACCTGTGTCGCTCGTAAAGTCCTATTCTTCTGTGTTCTCTCGATTTGCACTGCCTGATTTGAGTACTGCTGGAAAGATTCACAGAAGTGTTTGACCCTGAGCTGCCTTCTGCAAATGGATTTAATTTTTGTTAACCTTGTGGGTCACCAAGGAGAATCGGCAGGCTGCCTTTACTCTGATATTCTGAACTCCAGCTCCTTTTAAAAAGTGACCTCTTCCTAATACTAATTTGACAAGACAGATCAGAGAGATGGGTAAAACCTGGGGATGCTTCGAGCTTTTTGGTGATCTTATACTTCAGGATTTTTCTTGATTGACGTGAATGGGAAAGGACAAAAAAAAAATTATGGTAGCACTAGTGTTTATTACTGTTTTGATGGATATTGCTTTTGATTTATAGGTATGTCTTGTTTCTGTATACACGGAGTCTGGAAATCCTGTTTTTCTTTTTTTTTCTTGTCCTTATTCTGTGATTTGCAATTTTGTATTTCTCAATGCCTGACCATTGACAAAGACACTGGAATGCAGCTGTGGCTAACTTTATGCCACTTTTGGCTTTTTAAATATACAGTATTGGGTGCAGCACACAAGCAGCCTAGCACCACAAGTGAATTTACAGTCTTAATTATTTAACAGTTCATTAACAGTCCACTGCTGGCACCTGTGATGTATGGGCAGCTGAACCAACAGTGTTCTGTGGCTTGGAGATTTTCCATAGTTGAAGATCTCTGTATGTTGTAGGGCTGAATTCCATCCATTTTAACTCCATGTGGACAGAAGGACTCAGCCACTCTACATCCATCTGAGCACCTGTAGAGGGGTTTCATATCCACCCCATCTCTGCTGGGGTGGAAACAGACAGAGACAGTGACAAATCCGTACTAATATTGTGACGTGGCCAACAACTGATTGTTGGAATGTTCTGTCTGACCTATTGTGTCTGTGTTGTCTTCTGTCTACTCGTTAGATTGATTATCTTTACTGGCATTGCCATGTATTTGTCGTTATTTGCATCGTTGTCTTTTTGAGGATAGAAAGAGCAAGGCTGCAGTGTGCCTCCAACAGAAAGTTCCAAGCTGCTAGCAGGGATACCAGTGTGGTGTCCTCTGTAAAAAGCAAGAGAATGAACATCTTGGAGTTAGGCTGAGGTTAGCTAGGCTGATCTGAGCATTGACAGCTCTCAAGCTGCAGTTCATACCAGAGAGAAAGTGCATTTTGTTTTGCAGACTGATGCAAAAAAAAAAAAAAAAAAAAAAGAATGCATACTGCTAGTGCCAGAGAAAAAGTTCATTTCTGGCTATTGGTCTAATTTTGTTCCATTCCTGGCTACATGACACACCAGTAGCTCCGTTAATGTTAGTGAAATGAGTTCTGATTTATGCCAGTAGCAGGGAGATTAGAATTGAGGAATGTTTAAGCAAGGCAAGTGTTCTCTTCAAGTACTGGATTAACAAGGGCAGTAAACGTGAGTGTGGGAGTAATTAAGCAATAAAACGTGTTAGGCAGTGTGGTACTGGGGGATTATAGCACATCTTGGGTGTTGCTGCAAGGCACCTGCTCAGAAGCTGCGTAGCTCTAATTAGTTGTCACTGCTTCAGCAGGCTGGGAGGCAATTTGTTTTGTATGTCCCATTGCCTCAAAACCAATAAAGTGAACTCAGACAGCTCTTTTAAAAAGTGTTCTAGTCCATTAAGAGTTTTGGACATTTCTCAGCTTGCTCTCCTCCCCTTTTTTGTTGCTGAGACCTCGGCTTCATTATGAAGTAGACTTCAGATAACCCCTTGTCATTTCAGCTTCCCTCCACTCAGGAGCTGCATCTCATCTGCCACATGTGCACTTCTCTGCACATTTCTCCTGCCTGCTGCTCCTGCTCAGATTACCTTGGTCCTTTTGGTCCCAAGAGAGACCTCTGTCAACGGTTTGCCTCTCTGATCTTCATCTGTTGGCTGAAATGTCAGGGGTGGGTTTCAGCATCTCAGAACAGAAGGTCATGACACCACTACAGCAGCCTTCAAAGCAGAGCTAGTAGATACCCACGTGGGCAAGTGCATCTGCTGAGCACATTTCCTTCCTTCTGGCACCTCAGTAGGGGGCTTGACTAATGTCCATGGGCCAACAGCAAGGACTTGGCACCAGCATTTGCTGAGGTCACGTTTTGCAATCCATCAGAAAGCAATCTGCGTTTGTCCAGTCTGTGTAGCCATTCCCTCTTTTGCCAGCATGTTTCACATCCACAAGCATTATTAACCTTCTGTATCCACTTGTGTATTTATTTCCAGTTTTGTTGGTCTCAGATTTCTGACCATTCCCAGTCATAACCACCTCTCCTCAGATGGGCTGCTTCTCTTCTTAAGTTATTGAAGTAATGTCATCTTTCATAGCATAGTCACTTGGATGCATATCATTAGCATTAGGCATTCTTTAAAAATAAGTTTATTATTCTGTTTATCAGCTCTCTGCCATAGTTTTCACTCAGCCAGTTTGTTTATTAATTTTGCCATTTGGTTTCCATGATGGCATTTGCTTTAATGTGTCCCATTCTTTCTGAAATAACTTGGTTATTCTCCTTGTTTTAAAGCAACATATTTATATAGACACTTTATTAGAGAAAATTGCAACCTCTTACTAGAGAGAGCAATTACCTCTTGTATTCTTAAAGTGCATTAAATTACTTTCACGGTGTAATTGAAACAGGGGCAGAGGGCTCATTAATGCTTCCTTATCTCTTGGTATTTATTTCTTCTTTTTCTAAAAAATGTGAGTTCTTGCAAATGAAAGAATGGAACTTTAATAACCATTACGAGGTACATTTTTATTTTTTTTTCCTTTTTTTTTTTCTTGTGCATGCTGCCTGGAAACGGTTTTGCTTGTTCTTAGCAGTGCTGGGTAGGCAACAGGCGACCACACGAAACCCACCCGGCCTCCTGAGCACAGGTGATTATCAGCTCAGGACCAGGAAGACTGCCGCCACTTCCAGAAGTCTGAGCAGCTTCATGACTTCTCTTTTTGTGTTTTGTTTGCGTGGGAAAATGCTTTTATGGCTGTTCAAACTGCAACGTAGAGGGGACTTTGACGTAGCAATTGGTTTGCGCTGATGTAAAATATACTCCTTAGCAGAGGGAGTCTGGAGACCTAAGGAGCACTCAAATCTTCATGTGAGCCTCTGAGCGTGACTGAAGAGGCCTGTGGATTCCTTGCTGGCCCTCTGCAGAGGCTGAGCATCTCCCTGGCCATGCATGGAGATGGTCCTGTATTTTCACATTACATGAGCTACTGCATTTTTCTGGGGTTGGTGATTGCACTTCAGCTCAAACAGCTGAGTGGTACTGTTAAAGATGTGATGACAGGAAAATGAAGACTTGATTCTGTAAGTCTTTTTTGCACAAAGTTCTGCAGGAATCAGAGACCTTGCAGAATAAAATGGTGTAAAGCTCCTTTACAGGTCATTAATGGAGGAGCTCAGAGCTTCTCAAGTGTTTTGCAGTTTGAACATGAAAGCCTTTGTGTTGTAAACTCGCATAGTACTGGAACTGGCACCTCTGCATCGCTCCAGAAGATTTCAATCTAGAAGAGAAATGCATCATCTCGTGGAAATAGTTTCCACTGCTTTAATTTGATGTACACAGGATGACCTACTGGGACATTACAGAGTGGTGTGTGATTAATGCAAAGGGGTGGGAAGAGGGGTTGGGTTTTCAGTTTTGGAGTGGGTTACATTTTGTAGGAACGCACATCTTCTCATACTACATGATTATATAGATAAGACTTTTCTTACTCAGCAATTATGTAGTTACATGTAAGGACAGCTGTGGTGATACTGAACAGAAAAGTACTGAGATTTCTCTGCAGTTCAAATGCTTTTAAGATTGAAAAAAATCATCCTGCTTTTTGCAGACGATTAACGCTGGAAAGGGGAACTGCCTTGAAGATGAATGCATGATAATATAGAGACCACAAAAATGGATCTGGGTCTGAAAGGGGACCAATGAAATTATACATGCAAAAGAAACAGGAAAGTTTAGGAGGAAAAAAGTTCTTACCATAAACAGTTTTGCTGCAGCTGAAAGCTCTTCCTTTAATAGCTTTTGTTCCCTCAAATTCATATAAGACGGTTCAATTTTTGTCTGAAATATATTCTAGTTTCGTAGACAGGTAATGTATTTTTTAAACAGATTAAATCCCACTTCAAATCTGTTTGTTATTGCATTTTGTCTTTTGATACACTGGAATATTACTCCTTTGACAGGTTTATTCTGTTTTGTGCTATTTATTTCAGAAGGTTGCATCACATTTTTAAGTTAGAAGCATGAACATGCTTTTTTTTTCTTTCTCTTGAAGAAGTCTCAGCCTTCAAAAAGTTTTTATTTTAGCACAAATTTATGTACCGCTCTAATTAATTGTTAATAACAGCTGACACACTCGTATTGCTCTTACTGAAAAACACTCCTGGCTGGGAAGACAAATCAAAGCTTCCTAGCATTTGGATGCATGTTGAACTAGTGAGCTGCTCTATCTTCTTTCAGTTTGGTGTCAAGACTGATTTAAAGGGGTTTAAGGTGTCCTGAGGGCATCCTTACCCCAGGTTGCTAATGAAGCTGCTCTGAGTTAGGAAAGACCCTTGAGAGGGATGAGGCCAGAGGTAATCAGGGCCTGGTAGCCTAAGCCTGGAGGCTGTAGTGTGTGCAGAGCACCAAAGGTCTGACATAGCTTTCTCCATGAGCCCATACTGAGAACCAGGCAGGGTTACCAAGGCAGGACCTGCTCAGTTGCTTCCAAGAACTGGACGTGTAAGAAATAGTATGAGAGTATGAGACACAAGAGAGGTAGGCATGGAACACACCACTTCTTAATAGAAGAATAGAAATAGAGGGGGGAAAAAAGAACCCACCTTCCTTCAAGACACGGCTGAAAGTGCTGCTTCAACTCAGCAAAGTGCAGGAAGCTTCCCAAGATCTCATGCAGCCCACATAGAGCACGTATATGCAGACGGACTCCCTCATGCATTGACTACATGGATCCCTTTTTACTGTAAAGCAGTGAGCTTCCTCCTCAGCTTGCAGGTGAGGTCTTAGCCATAGGTTAAGGTCATGCCACAGGGGTGCTTAGACCATCCTTGTCAGCCAGGCTCAGGGGTGGCCTGGTTTCACACTTTGTTATATCCACACCTCTGGACTTTGCTTGCTGCTTTTGTAATTTCTGCAGCTGCTCTGGCTGTGGGGTTTTAATGATAACCACGAGGAGAGCAGAGTAACGGGCACTGGCTGGTGAGAAGGTTAATTAGTTGTTATTCAGAGTGTGAGCTCTGTTCTACATCCATGCCATCATCCTGCACTGAAATGCTTTTGGCTGCATCAGTCAAAAGATTGATCCCGCTCTGCATACCTGAGACCACACAAAAATTAAGTCGCATCTGTAAATTTGGACTTTGAGAAATTTTGCTCTTTTTTTCTTTTTTCTTTTTTTTTTTTAATAATTGAAAGCCAGTTTTTAAATAGCTCTGCGTAAGTGGAGAGTTGAAATGGAAATGTGCTTTCACCTTCTGAACCATCACATCGCTCGTAGACATCGCAACGGCTGCTCTTTATCCGAGCTCTTCTTTCAAGTAAATGTAATAACCTTCCTCATTCCTGGGGCCGTCTATCTGCTGTTAGCACAAATTAAGTGCTTCTGCTCCAAAGAGAGAGGAAGAAAAACAGGAGGAGAGAAGAAAAGCCTTTGTGGTGGATTTACCTGGAATCTCCGGAATCAATTATTCTCTTACTGCTATTTTTTAATTCTCATTCAGTTCAGTAACACTAATCTTGATTCCTTGCTGTTTACCCTCATCCTCCTGCTGATTCAACCTGTATGCCTGATAATCTCTTATATAAATTCTGCTCAGTTTCTCTGTCCTGGACTGCTTTGCTTTGCTGCTCTCTCCACTTAGAATATGGTTGAAAGCTTTTGGCTTTCGTCATTCTTTTCACTCTTTTTGAGCCTTTTTAAAGAAATGAGAATGTCTCATTGTGCTCTGAAGCCAGAGCAAGTAATCCTGTGCTGTTTGCAGACCTCAGTAACTGGGGGTGGAAAATTGGCACAGCGATGTGATGCGTAGTGAGAGTGGTGGTGGTGGTGCTCCTTTCTGCTGAAATGCAACAACCAAAGGCAAAGCCAAGGTGAAGTGCTGTTGTTAGAGGCCTGCCCTTGTGTCTGGTTATCTAAGATTGAGTTTCAGAGGTGTAGATATAATCTGAAAATACAGGGGAAAATGATTCTAGATGCAAAGTTACTTTGAATATTTTAAGGTTACTTGCGAAGGAGGTGCTGTAAAAAGAAAGGGAAAAAAATAGGAAATATTGTTTACTAGTGAAAGGAGAATAATTGTCTTTTGAAATCAGCCTGCAGGTCTGTTACATTCAGCACTCTGCCTAGCCATTATATGCTGCAAAGAAATTACTCTGATTAATTGAGCAGCTTCTTTGAACTCCTAATGACTTTTAACCCATTATTTTTCCTTAATTTTTCTGGGTTAATTGTTACTTTGAGGTAGTTTTTCTGATTAGTTTTTGTTTCAAGAGTGACTTTCTCCCATAGGAGTAATTATTTGGTGTTACAATTTTAAGACCAAACCTAGTCTTCACCAGGAGTAACTGTCCATCCCTGAGACTGGCACTGCCCGTTTTTAGGTGCACCAGTCCCTGAATTGCCAGGTGTATGATTGCCATCTTCCACTCCGATGCCACCTCTGTTTCTCCCTTCCCCCTTTTTGTGAGAGGTGCTGTGTTCTGATGGCTGTTGGTCTCAAAATGGCAGTGCTCAGCTCTGCTGTATGATACCCGAGGCACCCCTTTAAGTCTTTCCAGATCTGTAAAGGTGATAGCATCGTTTATTACTTACCTTGCATGAGCATTTGGAGGATTTAAAGGAGGAACGAATATCAGTCTAGAAATGTCTAATGCTACGAATGAATACTGGCTGGTAAGTGGAAGGTTTTTCACTTTCCCAGTATTTTGAGGAAGGCTTTGTTTCCTCTTCAAGAACTTGAATTCTGGCTGTTGGAATCACTTGCAAGCCACCTCCCAACTCAGAGCAGCTAAATGTCAGCTCTCCTCATGGGCAGAAATTCTTTCAGCTGAAGAAATCACCTGGCAGATCTAACTCTGGGATACCTCCCTGCTGGCAGGCCTCTGCTGGGATTCACATGGAATTTCAAAATTCCTGTCCTAAAGTTATCACTCAGAGCAGTGCCAGCTTTAACCAGGGTCTCAAGCAGCGGGGATGTCCGAAGGCTGTGAAAACCCAAGGATCTGGTGCAGCACCAAACCATTTTGTCAGTTATCAGATACTGCAGCAGTCCGGGATTTAGGTGCCTGCACCCACAACAGGATGGCTGGGGTAGATGTCAGGTGCTTGTGAGCAAATCACTGAAGCCATCGCTTCTTGCTGAGCCATAAACCCAAGTCCTCCTGCCTGGTGAGGTGAGTGGCTGCGAAGAACACGTTTGCTCTGATCTCTGCAGTGACACGGGAACAGCATCTCCCAAGAGCACATAGCTTGGGCCGTGTCCTGTCTGCACAGTGCCACATCTCAGTCTGGGAATTGTGAAAAGCTGGAACAACAAAGCAGATTAGGTCAGTGGGGAAGTACTGCGGCCTTCAAACAGATATGAACATGTAATGGAGTGCTGGGTGAATGACAGTGCCTGTGGAAGTCAGATCTGTGCCCTGGCTGTGCTTCTAGTGCATTTTGTACAGTACATAAATGTACAAAACGTGCATAAACATGTATCCCTGAAAGCTGTAACTTGTCTAGTAGATAAAACACAGACAGGGAGTCAAGGGAGCTGTGGTATTCCCTTCTTGGGATCTGTTGTCTGTCGTTTACCTTCCCTATTAAGAAAGTAAGCTTAAGGCAGGAAATTGTACTACTCGTGTTAGTGCACTGTAATGGAGTCCTGCCTTCATGGGGTCTCTGGGTGCCACTGAAATACACACAGCAATAACAGCAGTGACCTGTGCTGCACCCTGCTGTACCAGCATCCAGGCTGCAGTTACGAGGAACAATTTATCCTAGGAAATGTGGTGGAAGTCACTGCTAGAAACTGGTTAGAGTAGTTTTGTTTTTCCCTTTTGATGTAAACAGAATATAAACATTGTTTTTCAGAAGAAAAAAATGTCTTTAAAGATATTCTTATGAAATGAAACAGCCAGTTTTTATGGGCTTCTGTGCTCAGATTTCAGGTCCACATGTGTGACAGAGAGAAGCAGAACTGAATTCTAAACTCTTTCTGTCAGGAGCAGCAGAAGTCTTCTTCTGCAACTGCACAACAGCCCATGGACCTCCTGCCCCCATCACAGACGTTCTCCTTGCCTCCAAATGGTGACAGTGCAGCCATGGAAGGTTTAGGCATCTACAGGAAAATTACAATGGAGTGGCAAGAAAACAGTGCACTTCCGTAGGATTGCTTCATTGCAAAGATTTAAGAATGTGAGGCTCAGGAAATTACTGGCACTGTCATATTATCAATTCCTCGGTGCTATCAGCTAAGACAACTTCCAAATGGTTGGACTAGTAGCCTAAAGGAATCGTTGGCCTTTGCCAAGATAGATAGGAAGAGTTGCACAGAAGATCCGAGTGAATCAGTCACTACAGCGTGTAGGTGTCAGGATGGATAATGAGGCTTTAGTCTCTTTCTAGAGCTGCACTAGTCTACAATGGGAAGAGAAATATCAAATAAAAATACACTCCGCACACATTGCCTGTAGTAATAAGCAACAGCCTGGCAGAATCAAACCAATCCAGAGAATCAGAGGATGGAGCTGACAGCACATTCTGATATTTTTTTTAACGTGGCTCACAATTGGTGAGGGCACTCAGATGGAACAAAAATGGGTGGGTCTGACTGCACCATTCGTGGCTGAAAGCGATTCTCCAACACCTATCATTTAGGGTCATAGGAGTAACTGCAACACAAGTGAAGGGTAATTTGGAATGCTACTTATTTGCACATCAAACAAACAGAGTTTCAGCCATTTTCAAGGTAAAATTGTACCTTTATCATTTATTTTGTTATACAATAGTGTCAGGATTGCCTGTGCAATGACATGCAGCTCGCTTCTTGGACAGATTTGTTCTAGGAGATGTTGTCAAACAATGATGGTAATATGCAGCTGATATGCTATTTTATTTCCGTGCTCAGGAGTCCCTTCAGTGTATTTTAGATGTGTACACAGAAGTTACTGCTGAGCTCTTAAGTGAATGGGAAAATTGGTGGACGCAGCAGAGCGGTGCAATTGTCAGGGACAGAAAGCTGAAAATTACATGTGTGCCTCAAACAGCAAAGAACGTTCTTGCTTGGTAAATATTGGATTTTCCTGTGGCAAACTAGATTAACAGCTTAGCTTTAGGAAAGCTGAAATCATACCTTTATCACTGCATGCGGTGAGTTTTCTTGTTTTGCATTTATTGTGTCATTGTTCTGTGTTTACCCTTCAAGATAAGACGAGAGGAGCATATCGTACTTTATTCAAGATCTGATCCTTGTCCCAGGAGGTCCATTGGCTTAGGCCTTACTCGGAACATACTCAAAAGCCTGTATTGCATGGCGTGATGGTGGTCACCTCTGGGACTCATCTTTCAGACCTCACACATACTAACAAGTGGCAAAGGGGCAGAAGAGCAACACAGTGAGGCTTTCTACTGTCTCACCAATATATGGGCTCACTTGAATATCCCTGCCACGAGCAGCTGCTGCGTGAGCAGAAGTGGTTCAGCTTTTCCAGGTCAGCAATAGAGTTGTGAATAGAGCAGAGCATTACTGTCTTCTCATGACAGCACTGCTTTCACCTCTTATTGCCTGTTCCGTGTCTGATCTGCAGGGGAAGACCTGGCTGATGCCAGCAGCAAAGGTGAAGCCCAAGATAAAATTGTGATCTCAAGTAACACGAATTCATTTAACTCCACCAAATGCAGATGTGTTATTCTTAGCAGTAGTTACATAGATTAAGAATAGGCTGATTTAGTCTTCAGATTACCCACAACTCAAATCTTGCAAGGCTTTCAAAATTGAGCTCTGTGCTTTAAATGTTATTTAGAAAAAATTATGTGCAGCATGTGACAACATTGGCAAGGCTAAGGTATATAATGCACACAACGTTATTGCAGGGCTAAGGACTCTTGAAGTCAGATTATAACAAATAAGTAAAAGAAATGCTTTGTGAGAAATGTTTGTAAATGTCGTTTTTAGGTATGTAGGATGTGCTGTTTAAAGAAGTTTCCTTTCCTGAACCACAGAAGAACTCGTGCATGGAATACATGAGGCGATGTGCAGGGGGTTCTGTGGGTTGGGCTGATGCTTGTTAATTGTGTAACTGTCATTGTGTGTTCACTCGAGCCAGGCCTTCCAAATAGTGAGAAATACAAATTTGTTCTGGTTTAAGAAAAAAAAAGTTTCTGCAAGTGGTATTATGGGATATAAAACTGCAAATTTCTACATCCACCATTTGGATGAGCAAGGCTTGCACCTTCACTTAAGCTGCTTGGGATGAAAATTGTAACTGCTGTTAATCCTTCTGCTTCTGGGTGTATGCTGAATGCATCACAACATTAAATTCCTGAATACAGCAAAATATTGCAAAATATTAGTTGCCTTACCCTGGGATTTTACAGCCTACTACTGCCCTAAAATTTCTGGCATTGGACATTCTAAAAGGCAGGATGTAAATGAGATGGCCTGCTGCAATATAATTGCAAATACGTTTTTAGGCTTTCAAATGAATATGAAAACTGGATAGTTGCAAGATTTTTCTACAAGTTCTCTCTTTATCTTCTCCCTCCTTTCCCTCTATCTCTCAAGGAGCTTCCACCCAGAATTCCAATGCAGTGGAGCCAGAAAAACAAGTTGACAGCACAGTGAAAATGGCTGGAGTTATAGCTGGGCTTCTGATGTTTGTTATTATTCTCTTAGGAGCAATGCTTACCATCAAGAGAAGGTAAGTTTCTGCTTTGCTTACATCTTGGACCTCCTGGCTAGAATGCTGCTATTTCAATAAACCCCTAAATTTGGCAGACATAAATCATTCCATCTGTGTTACTGGGGGCAGCAGTGAATATAGATTTATATAATACTGCTTAGAAGTTGTGGTCACAGAAGAGATGGTTGTTCTGCCGGATCAACTCTCTGGTTGTTACTCCAGAGAGTTAATGATCTAAGAGAAAGAACACAAGATGAAAATGTTGCGGAGGGTTAGTATTCTTTGCAAGAATTAGATTTAGTTTGTAGGGGGATAAAACTTAAAAAAAAACAAAATATGTCTGATAATGACATTTGTTCAAAGAGTTCATTTTATGTGATTTCCTGTGGACCATTTGTGCTTCTACTTTGAAGAAGGCCATTGTAGCTGCTACTGTTTGAAGAGCTTCTCATTTTCAGTGTAATACACTGATTCAGCAAACCACTTAGAGATGTTCATAAGGAGAGGATGTGTTTTGTATGTGTTTTTACCAGTCACGTTTTTAAAGAGAGCTCTTCTTTTCATCGCTAATTTGATTCCAAATGAAATGTGAGCAAGCCAGCCTGGCAGCCCCTTGTCTAGGGAGCATGCAGTGGGACTTGTGAGAACCATGAAGATTCTCCTTGGCCTGCTGTAAGGAGTAAGACTTGGCAAAGTGAAACTGTTCCTTGGAGATCTCTTTGTCTCTATGACAGTTGCATGCTTCAATCACACAAAAATAGGAGGAGCAATTAAACCTAGGTATGATCTTCTCTGTAATAATGCAGAGTGCACGTGCACTGACTTTGTGCTGCAGATGTGGAGCGGAGGGCTGGGTTTGCAAAGGGACTCAGGAGGTTGGAGAAATGGGCTATGGGAACTTTGTGAAGTCTAGCAAAGTCCTGCACTGTGGGATGGAGTAACCCTACCCAAGCTACAGGTCTGCAGAAAGGAGGCTGGAGGTCTTGGAGGAGGAATGGGACACAAGTGAGCAGTGTGCACTTGGAGGCAGCTCTGTATAACCTGGGCAGTGCAAGCATCAGAGTAGCCAAGAGGTTGAGGCACGTGTTTATTCCCTTGCTTGTCACTGTTGAGGTTGCTGTGGGAATGCAGTCTCCAGTTTTTGCAGAATCTCAGCACAGTAACAGCACTGACACACAGAACAGCCTAGAGGAGGGTTGTCAAAAGGGATTGGAAATTGGAAAATCTTTTTTCTTTTAGAAATTCAAAAATTTGCCTTGGATGAAGCCCTGAGGGACTCTCTGTAGGTGGAACTGGTTTTTGCTGGAGGTTCAGCTCAATGACTTTGCAGTAGCTTTCCCAAATCATGTGATCTATGTACTGAGTGCTGTGAATTCCTTTTGACTCGGATGAAGGTTGACAGTGTAAATTCTGAGTCCATTTTTTGGTGTGTGTAAACGCATCAAACTTTGTGGACAAATGTGCATGCGTTTTGCACTCATGCCTACTGCACTTATGTTCATTGTGAAGCCCAAATGGTACAGCTGTCTCCGATTCCAGCATCCCTGCAGCTTCTCTGGTTATAAAGAGAAAAAAAATCAAATGCTTTCAGTTAAACAAACAAACAAACAGAAAAAGAACTTCAAGAACTGACCTGCATTTCTGGTCTGTTTAATGTCCAGCTGTCATCCATTCCTGCTGCCTTTCTAAATGCTCTTTAAGAAAAGCTGTACAGCCTGAAAGGTGAAACTTAGGAGGAAACCCACCGTGACATATGGAATAGTGCCACCTCTGAACATCCTGGTGTGTTCCACAACCTATTAGGAGTTGATAACATCTTTTGTTTCTGCCCCACAGTGTGTTATTATTGTAAATTGTGTGCATTGCTGGGCGGAAAAGACAGGATTTTTCATGATGACCAGGAATTCATTACCTGAGGACTGTCTTTGCTGTGGTGCAGTCTGCCAGCAGCTCAGTAAGAGGGGTGAAAGTACCCTTATGAGCCTTATGCTTCCCTGTTCTGAAAGCAGACAGGCAGTCAGCAGGCAGCATCTCTTTGCCAGCTCGCTGTTGCTTGCTGACTTACCCACTGGAATATGCACTATAATAAGAAATAATCAGGCTCATCGACTTTAAAACCTTTTCCCTTTTAGAAGCTGTCACAGTGCATGGAAAGGTTCTGGAGGTGTGTGCTCTTCAGGTCTGTGCAGCTGATAGACCTGCTGCTTGTGTCAGCCCTGCTGTCCCTGGGGCAGCACCACTCACATCACACCGAGGTGTGGGGCTGAGCATGAACATGAACTCCTCAAAGATGAGCTGAAGGCTGTTAGGCTCATTTTGTTTGTAAACCATTGTGGACTGGGAGCAGATTTTATAAAGGGAAAGGCTGCTTTGGACCACAGGTTAATCTGAAGTTCTGGAGCAGCAGAGCTGAAAGCTTGTCTGAGAGAGCAGCTGAACAGCAACTGTGTTTTCTTTGGTTTTTACAAAGGGAAATGTTAGTAACTTAAGCTCTGGAGTTTGGTTTTTGCATTAACCTTACTTTCGAAGAGATCCCCCGTTCAGTTCATGGAGGCTAATGCCTCTGTGTGCGAGACAGTTGTCTTGCAAGGCAACAATGCAGAAAAATAATTAATTACATTTAGGGCATTTTCTTCAAATGGAGCTGGCAAATATCACAGTGATGTTTGTTCGTGGAGCAGGACTTCATAGTTCATTGATATCAGACACAGGCATGGATTTCTTGACTGAAGCCATGCAGTACAGAGCACTGGAAGGAGAGGGGCTAAGAGGGGAGGAAGCACTAAGAGCAGGAAACTGGTTGGGCATTAGGAATAGACAGATCATCTGTGTTAAATATCTGTTTGTGTATGTGAGGTTCTCTTATAAATATGACTGTCCTACAGCATTTAAAATCAAAATGACATTTTCTTGCTTTTGGGGACCTACTGGCTACATCAATTATGTTTTTGCAGCACCAATATCATAATTTTTAAATTGAAATTCGTTTTAGCTTGTTAATTTACAGCATGTGAGCTGGTGGTTACTTGCCTGCATATATTGCTTTCTTTCATGAACAGCTAGATATAGAATACCTTGAAGTACCTAATTTTTGTTGTATGAAGATATTACTAATAATATAAAGAGTTCATTCATTTGCACTTCATATAGATTAAACATATTTGTGGAGGAGAGAATCTAGGACCGGTTAATAAACACATACTGAAACTAGAAAACCAAGGCATTTGCACAGCCTATTTCTGGAGGAAATACCCTTTGACTTTGCACCCCAGAAGGATTAGGTCCTGGTCAATTCTGATTTCATCTGGACAGCTTTAACTCCTCTGTAATCGTGACTTGCATTTCCCTGGAGTAAAGAATGTGACTTCTCAGGCTTGTGCATCTGAGCAGACAAAGCCTCTACTGAACCCTTTAAGTATAAGACTGAATAAATTGGATCAGACAGCCTGTCACGGGTGCACTGTAAATAAGTTCTTTAAAGTGCTGTTGGTAGCAAAAAAGGAGATTTGGGGCTATGTAGGGTCTAGGACTACTAGTTCCTTCTAGGAAACTCCAGCGCTTTATTCTGGATTAGGATTTAGGTTGTTATCTTAAGCTAATAAAATAAAACTCAACAGTGTCTTGAGCAGAATGTACCCAAGCTGTAGGATAGAATCAGTATAGGGGTATTTGAATGCTCAGGGACCCCAGTACCTTTTGATTCCTTACTGAAGATAGATAATAGGCAGAATCTTCAGGTTGTGTTCTACCTTCTAGGATTAAGTCATGTTTTTAGTGATCCATAATTCAGATCAATTTTTACAGTTAGTCTGAACATAGTCCTTAGGAAGTCCTTATTTTTGGTTGCCTATTGTGGGTGGATTGAAGCCAAAATGGTATGTGCAGTCCCAAAGTTTTCTTTGCCTTCCTCTGTTTCTTGTCTTTAAGGAATAAATCTCTTCGGGCTTTCCTCTGCAGCTTGAGGGATGCACAGCTTTTGAATGAGGACTCAGCCTCGAGTGATCACACATATCCAAGGCTGTGGCAGGAGAAAAGCAGAAAGTACAGCAAGATGTTCAGCAGGGAGATTCCAGTTGGCAGTGCTGCACGGAGCCTGGCCCTGGTGCAGCAGAAGAGTTTAATTAAAGAATATGTTAGGACATGTAGGGGGTTCAGCTGTGTGGGCTTTCGTTTTCCACATCCTGGTGGCTTTCCCTTTGTTTGGAGGTTCAGAAGAGCTCAAGCTTTCGCAGCATAGCTCAAAGGAATCACAGCACCGCAACCGATGCACTGCTATCGCTCATAGGTTTCTGAGTTTCAGGGGACTCTGGCATTATGTTATAAATGTGTGATTTGGACTCAGTCATTCAGATAACTTGGAGTCTATCAGGAATCTGAATTTCAGGTTTATAGTAAGGGCCAACACCACACAACTTATCATTTTGGAGTAATCCTTTCCTACATCTGTAGTCGGCTGTCTTTGCTCATGGGGCAACAGATTGTAAATGTGTGAGGAAATGGGGCAGGTTGTATTTTTTAATAAGAGAAGGAATGCCAGTTGTGCAAACAGTGATATGTTCAGGAAGTGAATAGCAAAGAGAGTGGTCATGGGCAGAGAACACCCTGCTGAGTCTGGTTTCTGTGTGTACCTAGGGAATTTTAATCAGCACAAACATAAAAGCGAACACTTGAATCCTGCATCTCTACCTGTCTTGAATTCATAGTATCTTCAAGGATGGCACTTTTAAGTTGTATAAAGGGTTGCATTATGTGTTTCATTGTTTTTCCTTCTCTTGACCATGATAGCCACTTCTGATGCTGCCTCGTGCCTTGCTGTTAATCTGTACTAGCATACAACACACCTGTTGTGCAGCAGCATTTTCTAAGTTCTTCTCCAGTTTTAAAAGGGGTGACATCACCTCTTCAGTCAAGACTGATTGCCAGGACTCATTTTGTCTTGCTGTAGCAAAACGTTCTTTGTAGAAAAACGAACAGAAGAAGCTTAATCACACTGACGCTAATACATCCCCCCAGTGATCATCTATAAATATGTAGTGATGCTTGAATTGTTAATGAACTATTTGCATTTTAGAGTTTGATGAAGCTTGATTTGTCATTGCACAATTTGTTCATTGTCTAAATATTCTGAAATTGAGATGTTTTTGCACTGCCACTTTCCTACTTGTTGTCATTCATATTGATAGCTCTTACATAATCCTTCCCATTCCTAAAATCTCCGAGCACTTCACAGGCAAAAGTAAGTATCATTGTCCATGCTGCTGACATGGTCAAGCTGATGGAGAAATCAGTGAAGGGATTTGTTCATGGCGATGCAAGTCAGTAGCAGAAGTGAAAACACACCTGTGTGTTCTATCTCCAGCTCAGCATCCATTCCCTGTGAACATGCAGCTCCTGACAACAATGCTGGGGGAAAGTAGCTCAGTACCTGTGGTAGCACAAATACTTTGTATTTCCAAAAATAGCATCGAGTTCATATAAATCTAATTATGTGTTTTTCTTTCTTTTTCTCCATTTGGATATTTTGTTCGTCGGGCTGGCTGTCCATATTTAGAAGAAATGCATACTCCTACTCCTATTACTTGTAAGTACCTGGCAGGGGATGGTGCTTCTTGAGCACACTTACTGTGGTAATTCTGTGCTTTGTTGTATTCTTTTCTTTTACCGCTTCTTTTTTTTTTTTTTTTTTTTTTTTAACCATTGTGTTCAATCACGTCTTTCCAGTAGATTGTGTTTTATTTTTTCTTTCACATTTATATATTTTCCCTGTTTCACCATTTCAGCTGTAACTGTGCCTGCAAACACGTGAATGTCCATAGATCTGTCCGTTATGATTTACAGTTCTTTAAATGTTAATGGATAAATACAGAACAACTGCACTTTTTTTTAAATTGTCCACCATACTCAGCCAGACTGCCAGGAAATTCACACCCCGAAGTCGTTGCTGGGAATTTCTCAAGCTTGCTTTAAGTTTTAAAAATGTAAGGTTTCTGGCAATGAGGACTTGAGATTGCCTCCACAAATATCCCTGTCTGTGGAGCTGGCAGGATCTGAGTGTCATTTCAGACCAGTGGATGATGAAAGACTTCAGATTTTCAGATCTAAATCACCTATCCCAACCTAATGACAACGCTGCATAATTAGGGCAGTTAAGGCTCTTGAAAATGCTTTGCACACCAGAACTTTCTGGGGCCATCTGTTGTCTAAAGATGGAGGGGGCTGGAAAGTAATCAGGGCTGAGCTGGATCTGCAATGATAACACGTGTCTGAGGATCAGGAGCAGGTGAGGACTGGATCAGTGTTCTGAAGAAGGGAGTTTTGAAGTACAGAGACTGGATGCCTTTGCTGTCACCAGAGAGTTGGGGAGTTGGAGAAGACAACTTTTACTACCAAGAGAAACAAGTCTCCTCTCCACCTCTCACAACCAGCAGCCGTATTGCCCTCACAACCAGCAGCCTGCCTGACTTTTAGGACTCTGACATACACAAAATAGCTGAAAGGGCCACATCTGCTTTGCTAGTTTCTCCTAGCCTGCCACCCTTTTCCTTCACCTGTTCCTACTGTTCATCTCTGTGTTATGACTTTGTCCCGTGGACACATCTGAAAGATGTTCAGTGAGTCAGTGAAATGAATGTGTTTAAACTTCATTTTAGTGAAGTTGACTAATTTTGCATGGTAGTTTGAGTTACATCCTAAGACCAGGGCAAAGGATTTAAGAGTAGGATCCCTGTTCAGCTGTGGAGTAATTTTGCTTCTTGATGACCTGTCAGAAAATAATTAGTATTTTCCAATAATAATTCATGGCTTGCTATGTTTGCAAGAAACCAAAAGATGCCCTGTTGAGACTTGACTTAACCAGGTAAATAATTGTAAATGGAAGATAACTCTTTTCTCTAGGCTCCACACTAGTTAACCGCAAATAGAATTTGACCATTAATAGAAAGATTTCAAGAAAAGCTTAGTTTAAAGTCAGGGACAGTTTTAGCATGTAGTTGCATTGATTGCTACAACCTTTCCTCTTCAGTGCATTTTCCCTGAACATCGGGAAAATTTCATTTTCACTGCTTTGCATTGTTACATTGCCTGAAAAATGCAGTCCCTGTTTTACCCATACGATTTCATCTTCTTCCTGCAGGCAGTATGTGGTCAAAATGTTCTCTACTTTTATTGTATTTTGTGATTTATGCATTTAAAAGCGTAAGTCAACTTCTCAGCCCTATATGACCCATTTTTGCAGCTGCACCACAGTGTTGTTTTAAGTAGTCAGCTGAGGATTATTCTGTACGGAGAAAATAAGGGTATTGTTAAGCAGTCTCTTTGCTGTCTTTCAGTGGCTTCTGTGAATCAATATACTAGTACTTTTCTTCTTGGGGAACGGGAGAGTGACTTGAGAAAAGTGAAGAGACAAAACTGTGCAGGTCACCAAAGCCTGAGGTTGCAGTGAACTTCAGCAGTAGCAAAAGCAAGTGGAGATGGGTTGCAGAGATGTAATAAAGCAGTTGTGCACCATGCAGTATCTCACAGTAGAGGAGAGCCTGAGGTGTCACCAGGCAAGCTTTTGTGTTTGTAGCAACTCCCTGTAGCACCGAATGGGGATTTGAAGTCAGGATGCAGAAATCATAGAACTCTAATGCACCCTAAACAGAGAGCTTGTTCTTAGTGCTTATGCTGTCTTAGGTACCACATCAAGCATGAGCTCTGTTAGCTGGAACATCTCAGTGGTAAGGTAACCCTCAAATAGTCCTTGCACAATTAGCACCTCCAGCAGCTTTGTGCGTGGCAGCATTTGGTTCCAGATTGACAGGTGGCTTCAATCTGGCAAAACCAAGCTCTTTATTGGTCTCCTGAGCAGCTGTTTGGGTGTGAAGGACCTTCCAATAGGTGTGGGAAGAGAGCAGGATGATCCATCAAGGAGCACATTATGAAGCTTTATTGAGTTTCACGTTTCCAATGTCACTTGAAATAGGTGTTCTATTATGATTGCAGGTGAAAATCTTAAATCGCTAAGGATTGTGTAATTGTTAGCCAAAACCAATAGAAATTACTACAGCCTCTTATGAACAGAAAGGTTTGATTTCAGTTTATTTGACGTGTTGTGAAAATAAGAGCAGGGATATGTATACATATAGATTTTAAAAATAAAATTGGTTTCTATGCTACGACGTTGTATGAATGTTTTAGTCCTGAAGCAAAAATTGAATTGAGTTAACAGTATTGAAAAACATGTTCTCAAATAGATCTACTGGCACACCTTTAAATACAACCGCGTAGATACGCCGTTCTATTTTTAGTTTCAGTTTCTGGGCTTCAAAGCTGTGCTTCCTGGACTAATTCTCATCTGCTTTCAGATAATTCCTTTCAACTTTTTGTCATCTGCTGTACAGGCATTTCTTCTTCTTAGGGACCAAAATCTTCCAACTCGACTCTTATTCTGAATGGGGTATATCTGATAAAGACGCTGAGATTTATATCATGAGTAACTGATTCTTGCAGACGTTGGCCATAAGGGCTGTGGTAGATTCTAGGCTGAGTTCTGCCCGATTAGCTGTGAGGTTTTTGTATGGAAACACTCCATTTATAAGCTTCCTGCAATGCGTGGGAACAGGTATTATACAGGTATTATTGTGGTTGAAAGAGAAGGCCATGAAAATCTTTAAAACACCTGCAGTGGGAGATACAAACCCAGCAAGGCCCTAATCCTCACCTGTCGTGCAGGATGACAACATTTTGTGTGCTCCTCCTTAGGAGTCAGCTGCAGAGAAAGGTCCTTGGACAGAACCTGCTGTACCAGTGGTACAAGTCCTCCTGGTTTGTGATGGGTGAGAAGGATGCAGAATTGTGAGTTCTGCCCCAGATGTGCCCACTGCAGCCCTGTCACTGTGATGAGGCACAGGCCCTTCTGGAGAAGCGCTCTGAAATGCTCTGTGTTTACATCAGTAAGAGCGTCGCCTAAGTTTTCTGTAGAATTGCCAGCTCTGACACATTGCATGCAAGTTTAATGCACTGTAAGATCCGATGTGCTGTGTAAGATAACAACCCATCCAGCTCTGAAAGTTTTTGTTTCTTTGCTTAGACGAAGCTGTAAAACATGGGTGGCATTACAGCTGCTTTAAAGGGGATTTTGCATTCAGTGACAGACACCTCTTTTCTCACAGTGCTTTCCCCTGCAGTGAGCCTTCTTGAGGCTTTGCTATTGGTGGAAGTGTTTTACCTTCTATGGGTTTTTGTTTTTGCTTTTCAAATTGCTTTTTGTTTGGTTGGAGTTTGTTTGCTGTTGTTGTTTTTCCCTTCTGCTACGCTCAGTAATGGTTGCAGGCTGGGATTTAATCAAGAATGCTGTTAGACCAGAAAAGTGTTTCTGGAAATGCAGAGATTCATATACATGTTACCTGCCCTGCTGATGTTATTTAAAAGAAGAGAGTGCTCAGTGGCCAGAGCTTTACTTCCCTTTGCCCTCGATCCAGCAAGAGTAGTGAGGGCCCTGCTGCACTGCATGGAACCCCTTCAGCTCCCATTGTGATTGAAAGCAAACTTTAATTGCAGTGGTATCAGCTTGGAGCTTCTCTTCATAGAAGAGATTCCATCCCAATTGTAAAGCTGAACGTATACATGCATTTTTCTGAACTAACAGAATTTGTGCTGAATTTATTTCCACCACATGTGGGACATTTGAAAGGAAATAAAATAACTTTATTTATGAGCATACTTCTGCATAAATAATACCTACATGCCTATATTTCATATATTTCCAGTGGGATCTGCCTGCACAGCTCAGCTTGCCAAATCAGAATGTTCGGAAGAAACTGTTTTTCTCATTAGATACTGGAAGAGCAGTCATATAAATCAGTGGCTATGCCAGTTTAATTAAAGCAAATTTAAAGAGAAAATTGAGAAAGTATGTGAGAGCTTGTTTAGAACATGTCTGTTAGGTGAGTTCAAAGCCATAGAATATATCGGACAGTTTGGACCAATAGATAGTATGACTGCATGGCTCTTATGTGCACCTACCTAGTCCAAAATTGATATTGTTGTGACCACAGGTACTCCACAAAAACTGATTTGCTCAAGTAAAGTTTAGAGAGTGTATCCCTGCATGTTTCCTGATGCTGAGTTTGTATATGCGGGAGTAAAAAACATTCAGAGCATCCTTTGCCCTGTGCCTGCATTACAGCACTTTCTTCACGCTGGGCACTGCTTGTTCTGTGAGCTGCAGTGGTGCAGCTGGGCCCTTGCTCATCACACAGCCTTTTCTTTGAGGAATTCTCTTCTGCTTCAGCAATAAACCTTCCCTGAGTTTGGCTTCACTGGCCCTGCTGTCCCCGCTAGCCAGTAAGTGTAGGGGTTGCCCTTGGAGAGGCTGTGAGAACCAGTGAGCTACACTTAGAGCAGGACCTGCAACTCAGCTCTGGTAGGGGATGCTCATTTAGGGATGGAGATGGCAGTGCAGAGTGCTGGGCTGGGAAGGAGGAGGCACCTGCCAGGCTGCAAAAGGCTGCACTGCTTTATCTCCATCAGCCTGTGGGGCTGCAACCTCAGGGGAGATCTCCCAGCACATCTAAGTGATGTGTTCAGGTTTTCCTGAGTCTCAGATGAACTGCCTTTCCTGTCATTGATCCCCATTACTTTTTTTCCCAGTGCTGTAGACCAGGAGAAGAGTTTCCTTGTGGTATCATCTCCTGAGTTTGAAGATGTCAGCTCTTTGTTTTTGCTCTGGGTGAAAGAGCCATACTTCTTTTGGCCTTTTCTTGTAGGTGGTGTTTTCCAGATTTACCTTCCTTGTTCTGTTTTGTTGTATGTCCCTTTGGTACACATCCTTTTGAAGTGCAGAACTGGATGCTGTACTGCAGCGGAGCCTTTATCACCACTCAGAGCAAAAGGATTACCTGTGTCCTGCAGACTGCAGAGCCATCTATAATCCCCACCTTCTTTTTGCACAAAGATGGGGCTTCTCCTTCAAGTTGAGCTTATGACCTACTACAAATCTAGGGAGAAAAGATCCTTTTCCATAGATCTGCTGGCTCACCAGCGCTCCTGGTAGGGTGTTGGCATGGTTGATATCTGCCTCAATTTGTGCAGATTTCACGTTAAATAACGTGTGTACTCCTAGCAGGCTGCTGCACACAAATACCTACTAGGAATTGTGTTTTGTAGCTTTCTTAAATTGCTTATTGGAAATGAGGGCAATATGCAATTTTTGTCTGTAGGAGGAAATTTCATGTTTAAGTTACATGATCTATACCTAATGTCTAAATTACCTGTGCATGCAAATCCGCACTATAGTATATATAATCCATCCTTGTGAAACATCTAAAATTAAATCTGTCAACGTACGTGTACAAGAGCTTTTTAGGAGTGGCAGTTACAGATTTAACATTCATGCATGTAAAATTGACATAAAAATTTAAATAAGAGCTGCTTTTAAAAATATAATCCTTGAAGTTTACCCAAGCCTTTGCAAAACTGGAATCTGATCCTATGAATACTTTGAGCTGAAAATATTCCTTGAGGTTTCTGATTAGCGCTCATGGTAGTGGATGCTTTTGACTTGATACTAAATTTGTATTCCTGGATTGTTAAACTGGAAGTCCCTCAATTTTAATTTAGCGTTTCAGCATTTTATGTTCTCTGATGAGCAGAAGTTTCAAAAATAGCTAAACCAAATCTCCGTTGTATTTTTTTGTCTGAATTTGCACTTAGTTCAGGTTCACTGCTAACAGCTCTTGTCCTTGCTTTAGTTGGGCTAGCTTCAACTGCCTGATTATGCAGCTGGTTTCATTCTTTTTGTTCTGCTTTGAGCATCTATCTGTCTCATCACTCCTGTGTGTGTATTGTGCCCATAAACGTCATCTCTTCATTTATGAATCCTCTTGAACTGAAAAGGGCAACCCAGTAAACCCCATCCATGGATTCTCGTTTTCTTCCTGGCACTTTCTCCTTACACTTAAATGTAAAACAGCCACTAATATCGCCCCATTCACATTTTGACATTTCCATCTCTTCACCCTGTGTTGATTTTATCAGACTCTTCTTCCAAGTATCTGCCCAGTCCTTTATTTCTTCCCCTTTTCAACTGCATAATGCATGAGAACAGAAAGTGTCTCCTCTGTGCCTGGTGACAGCCCGTGCTGGTTGCACACTGGAGGCAGCCTGCAGCCGGCCCGTGATTGACACTAATGCACTGATAGCAGTTTCCTTGGGATGCTGGCATTGTGCTGTTTGGGGGAAGCTGGTCAGTACGGAGAACAGGAGCCGTGTCACTGATGCTGCCTGTCAGTGATTCACAGTGATCTCTTCAAGTGCCCTATTTTTAGAAACAGCGTTTTCAGATAAACGTTTTTCCGATTCCAGAGGCATTTTGACATGCTGACAAATAAACCTTTACCTTGCCGGGGGTTTAAGTTGCATCCCTAACATTCTAGAAAGTGCTAGTCATTTGATTTTATAATCCTTTCTATGAATTATAAAGATGGCGAGGACCAAATAGGCTTAGTCCTGTGCTGCCACTCTATCCAGACACGTAACTGAGTCAGAAAAGGCACATTTAGAAACCAGGAGCCCCTTGATGTGTCTGGCAAGCTTAGCTCTGAAATCCTCAAAAGAGATCTGTCTTCCTTTTCCCTCTAAATTTAGATGAAGAATTTTTACATCCTTGGAGGAGAGAGGGAGGAAGGTGGGGACGGATAACACCGCGCTGAAAGCCGATCGTAGCGCTGTCGGATGCCCAACACTTTTCTGTGTGGCTTCTCCCGCGCGCTCCCCCTGCGCTTGCAGCAGCCTCCGCTGGTGAGCAGCCTGCGCAGGAGGCTGCCGCCCGCGGGTCCTAGGTCAAGAACCTTAAACTCATCTCACCTTTTCTTTTTAGGCATTCAAGCCAATGTTTTAGGGGCCTCTCTGTCTTCTACAGGACCAGGTAGAATTGCTTTGCCATAGGGCTTTTGTAAGCAGGCCTTTGGGGACTCACGGGTTTGGGTTTGGGGTGATTTTGTCCCTGTGCAGAACGTTCAGAAGTGGTATTGCTTGCCTACTGATAGAGAAAGGAGCTTGCCAGCTCTTTGTGGCTTGCTGGCATTTCTGAAAGGAAACCGAGCAATGGGACTTAGGGGTAATAATGGCCACAAATATTTTAATCTGGATTTAATAAGGAAGTCACCCTTTTTGACTCGCTATTTTTAAACATCAGTAGTGGTAGTGTGTAATGGCTCACCCCAGCAGTCCAGAGTGCTTGTTATTAAGGACTTGTGCATTTTGGATTAGTGCTTCCCACTGAGAAATTTTAATTCCTGTTGCCAAAGAATTCACATAGCCGTGTATGATTAGCAAATCTAAAGGATTAAAATAACCGCATAGCAGGGTTAATACGCTCCCAAACTATTGTTGTTACCTCAGGGACAACAGCACAAAACAAGGGGGCTCGTGGTTAATAAATCTGGCTGTGTTAGCATCGCTGTGTGCTGGAAGCAAAGCTTTTAACATCATTAAATGCCAGCTTTTTGCTTCAGCGTTCAAGGCCGGTTCCTCTGTTTGCATCTTTATCTACAGAAGTGGATATCATGGAGATTTTGTGAGATCTAAGTATGCACTCTATAATTATGTCTCCAATTGGAATGGCTGTGGGCTGGAATTGAAAGCACGAACAGCACAAGACTGAACTGACTAAGCAGATGAGAGAGATGCATTTGTTCACAAGTTTCCAGCAGACATTGGACATTTCTCCACAATTTTTTGCTCTCCTGGTCTGGATTCAGCAGCTTGCCTTAAGATAGCCGCTCCTCACTGAGATGAGCAGAAGGCTTCAGTTCTCTTTGAGCCTTCCATGCCAATGGATGTGGCTGGCCCAGCTGCCCCACTGCAGGAGGGCTGGGGCTCAGCTGTGTGCCGGGACCTGCCTGTAAATGCCACTGACAAGCGCTGTGAATAAATAAAGCCTGTTGCAAGCAATATCCTTTTAAGAGCCTAATGAAGTTTAAAAGATGGGGAGTACTTACCATAAGCATGTCATTTCAGTGAAGAAAAACCTCTTTGCAAAATGATTTAGTTGTTAGGATTTTTTTTTTTCTTTCGTTTAAGAGGAAGAAGAGAAAACCGAAGCTCCTACTTACAGTAATCTGTTTTTCTCCCTTTTATTTTGTTTTATTTTCTTATCTGCGGAAGCCGTGTAAGCAAAGTTCCTTGCTAGTGCCGGGGATTTGTGTGCTATTTTTTCAAGGTGCGGGTTGTAGAATGTCACACATTCATTTTTAAACACTTTTGCACTCTGGTATGAACGAAGCACAGGGCAGTCAAATGTCAGTGGAAGCTTAGCAGCTCACTTTTCTGCTTCTCTCCACTTCCTTATTAGCTGTGTTTGCAAAAGAGGAGCCTCTTAAGTTCTTGGCTTTGTTACTCTTTTTGGAGCTGGCAGTGTTTCTACTTTGAGGTCTCCTCAAAGACCCAAATTCCCAGAAATGGGACATGTCTGGACACAGTCATTTTTAAAATTACTGCAGCCTAAGTTAAATTACTGCCCCACTCTTCCCTGAGCGCCGATCCTCAGAGCAGTTTGTCAAATTCTAGCAGAGGCTGCCATCCTCCCTGCCCTGCTTGGGCCTCCTGCCCAGCTGCCCATTGGCACAGCCTCAGGTCACAATGCTCCCTGAAGCCTCCGTAAACAGCCCCAGGTACAGGCGGCCCTATGGGATGGATGTGGAGATCCCACGTACCTCCAGTGAGCCTTTCCCATTGCTGCCCATGCCTGGTGCCCTCTGCTCTTCCTGGAGCAGAAGTCACCTGCTCTAAGGGCTTTCCTCATTCCCTCTTCTTTGGTGACGTAGTGCTCCTACTGCTGGGGTGATGTGGGTTTGTGCACGATGAGTTACTGGGAGGGACGGCCAGACTCACGAGGCTGGCATCACTGCATTTATTTGACTCCATAACAATATATTAAAAAGCTGTGGGGTTTTCTCTCTTGAAGTTCCATGTGCCCTGCATGTCTCTTAAGTGTGATAATTGTGATTTTTGAGATATTTTCTCATCGTTTTGTTTCTAATGAGGGAAAACTGACCTCGATTTCTCCCCTCTTCAAAATACCCTAAAGGAAGCTAGCCAAGAAGCAGAAGGAGACTCAGACCAGCACACAGAGAGAGATGGGTCCCGTGGCCACTTCAGACAAGGCCTCTACCAAACTCAGCGCTGTTCACAATGAAGAAGCTTTCTCTTCCAGCTGCCAAGATGTTAATGGATTCAGTAAGTTTAACTTGCTTGCAATGGATATGTCCCCTTTGGAGAGCTCTGGGTTCTTGAAAGGACCTATTCCTATGGGCACAACAGTGAGAAGCTGGGAGTGGCAGTGAGAGGGTTCGTTGCAAAAGCTTGCTAGAAATCAGTTGATGAAATGCTTCTAATACTGCCCTTATTTTACCTCTCAGCTGGGTGGGGAGCATTCCTTCTCACTCTAAATCTACCAAGAAATAATTTATAAAGTGTTTCAATAATTGCATCAGACATTCAAGCACACGTTCATTTGTTCTTCCGAAACAGTTTTTCCTTTGTGAGTTGATGAGTAAAATCACTTAGCTGACGTTTAGGATGGAAATGTCGTTTTCTGTATGGGATTTTTATGAAAGAAAACAGTCTCATGGTTAGAAATGAAAAGACATCATTTCTTCTTTTGTCTGTGTCCTCAGTTTATTCTTCACTCAACTTACGTAAAACTAATAGTAGTTAATAATTGTAAACCACTCAGACCTCTGTAGCTGGAAGACTCTGGGCAAAGCAGCACTAAGTTACCCTTTAGCCTCATAGATCCAGGTTGAATGCATGGTGGACTGCATGGTGGATTTGTAAACCTTTTCGTAATAAATAAATTTTAACTTAGACACTATGGGAATGTCACTTCTTCTTTTGATGCTTACCCTATAGTTTGAAGAAGGTTCAGTTCTGAAAGCAAAATGCGTACTTAAAATTCTTGTTATTTTTTAACATCTTTAGTGAAGTGTTTTTCCCCTAATTACTAACAAGGAATTGCCTATGATTTTAAAAAAAAAAGTTTCTTATCACTGAAACCTTTCTTTGTAACCTCAGATTGATCGCTACAGGCTGAGTGAATTTCTCTTTTCCCTCTGTCTATAGGTCATGTCAAATTCCATCTGCATGCATTGCTACTGTCACTCTATGTAACATACCTGTGAGATGGATAAGTAGGTGTTTGGGACCGTCAAGGCTAGCAGTGAACACTTCTCTCTGATATTAAATTGAATTGACTTAAGATCTGATTTTCTCAGGTGCTGAGTAGCTGCGCCTCCTAAAGAAGACAGCATGAGTTGTCAGTGCCTCGTATCTTTGAAAGACAGGATAGCAGAGGGCAGCATTGTAACAGGCAGCCTAGAAACAGCAAAGGTAGTTTGTTTGAAATGTATGAGGAAAACAAAGTTTTTCACTTTGCTTTGGAATCTGGATTTTTAAAACTTGGTTTTGTTGTTGTTGTTTTTTTTTTTTTTCCAACCAGAAAGTAAGAGAAGAGCCTGTAATGTGACCTCATTTCTTTCCTTGATATTTTGAGAGACTAATTAAAACAGCTGAGTCATTTGCTTGAAATAGCAACTATAGGAAATGTTATATCTAATTTTGTAAGAGAAGCATACCTTCAGGTTTTCTTTTTTGTTCTTATAAATCAGTAAGTCCTTTGCTTGTCTGACATCATTGCAGATTTTATCACCACCTCCCTCTGTAGCACTGCCTGATTCATGGGCTGATTCTTTTTTTTTTTTTTTTTTTCCCCTCTTTATATCCATGAGCAATAATCACTGGTAAGCCTTCATGATTTCTCCACATTTTTTTTTTTTCTGCCAAGTCCAGGATGCTGAGGTGTTGGAGGTAAGTTCTCTCCTGTGCAAAAATGTGTGCACGTGCTGATGCCAGAATTTTATGGGTTTGCAGCTGATCATATAGTCAGGAAAAAAAAAAGAAAAAAGAGTAAAAGCCTTTCTTTTAAAAAAATTACTTTAATGGAGTTTAATACTTAAAGGTTTTTATATGGGCCCGCTCCTACTTTTGAATAACATAATAGGATTACTTTGTAACTCTCCTGCTAACTAATACAGTTTTATGGGGGCTATTCATCTATTCATGCTAGCTTTTGAAATCAGCTCTGTCTCTTAAGCAAGAGTAAAATTCCGTCTTAAATGTTCCTTTTACCTCACAACAGAAAATAGTGCTCATCAATATCTCATGATAGGTGCTCATCCTCTCCTTCTTGACCTCAGTTATGAGACTATGAGGAGTCTGAGTTAGCTGTAGGGGAAATACCCCTGCCCTCTACTGTTAAAATGCTTGTTCCTTCACCGACTGCTACCTCATTGCTTCGGAGGGAATGTCTTTGGAAATGTTCAATATCAGCTCTTGCAAATGGTGCAGTCCATAAATTCATGCCCCATTGGCCATGGGCAGATTGCTTGATAGACATGTTTGTTGTAATTATGTCTGGAACATCTCTAGCCTCTGGTTACAGGCTGGGTGGAAAATGGATTGTGAGCAGCCATGAGGACTTGGGGGTGTTGGTTGATGGGAGACTCAACATGGGCCAACAGTGTGCATTTGCAGCCAGAGGACGAAATGTACTGCATCTACATGGGGTGGGGGAGCAGCAGGGTGATGGAGGGGTTTGTGCCCCTCTACTCTGCACTTGTGAGGCCCCAACTGCTCTATTGCATCCAGGCCTGGGATCCCCAGCACAAGAAGGGTGTGGAGATGTTGGAGCTGGTCTAGAGAAAGCCATGAAGATGTTCAGAGAGCTGGAGCAGCTCTCCTATGAAGACATGCTGAGGGATCTGGGGTTGTTCACACTGGAGAAGAGGGGGCTCTGGGGAGACCTCAGTGCGGCCTTCCAGTGCCTAAAGGGGCCCTATAGGAAAGCTGTACTCTGTCAGACAGTGTGGTGATACGACATGGAGCTGTGGCTTTAAACTGAGAGAAGGGAAATTTAGTGTAGATGTCAGGAGGAAATTATTTATTCAGAGGGTGGTGTCCCCTTAGCTCCCCAAAAAGGTGTGGGTGCCCCATCCCCAGAGGGGACCAAGGCCTGGTTGGATGGGCGCTGGGCACCCTGAGCTGGGGGGGGGGCAGCCAGCCCACAGCAGGGAAGGGCTGGGGGGCTGTAAGGCCCCTTCCAGCCAAAACCATTCTGTAATTCTGTGATGCTATGCTGGAGCAGGGAGACTTCAGATCTTGCTGAAAAGTGGAACAGAAACAAGGTCTTAAATTTTCTGGCCCAAAGATAAGCTCTTTATCCCCCTTTCCATCCCAGAATGATACTTGTTATTCAGGCCAGTTTCTTACTGGTACTTAAAAAAGTTTTAGCTGCAGAGTTTTTATGGACTCAGCCCATGTTTCTTCCACAACATGGAATCGGAATAGATGTTTGCTAAAAGACAAACTAGTCCAACATTATTCCAGTTTGTTTAGTTTCACCCAAAAGTCATGTGAAGCGAGGTGTATGATTTTCTCATATGAAGTCTTAAAAAAAAAAAAAAAAAAAAAAGTATATTTATCTTAAATCTCTTAAAAGTAAATGCTGATATTTGCAGTATTTGAGACCACTCCTTATCTTTCAGGAGAGTTTGGAAAGCAGTGTCATTTTCCTTGGAGTGGCACAGCATTGACTCAGTGCAGGGTTATGGAGCAAGGTGACAAATGGCAGTCAAGGAAGACCTAAGATTATCCCACAGTATCTGTGCACCAACCAGAAAGGTGTGCAAGGGGTTATTATTGCACATAAATTTTGTGCAATTTGGCAACCCATCTGTGTGATGAGAGAAGCATCATCTCAGCAATGATGTGGTGCTACATCGTGCACGGAGGAGACTGCTTTCCAAATGATCCAGAGGAGTGACACTGGTACAGTCCAGGTGGATAGCCTTAACATTACTGGCAGAGACACACTGTAGGTGCCTTTTAGGATGCTTTAAGGAATTGAGATTTGCATTAGTAGTGGTATTGTTACTGTGCTCTCACTAGCAAAAACAAGGAGAGAAAGGGAAAACTTGGTTGCTACTCAGGTTGTTAATGATTATCTTTAATCAAGATCCATCTAAATTCATACCTCTTTGTATCCTGCATGCTTTTGCGATGAAATGCAAAGGTATTACAGATTTGCCATAGGTCAGAATATACAGTTGCATCAAGATCTCGTTACTGCTGCTCCACAGATCACTTTTGGGTAGGATGTATTCTAAGCATCTGTAGGATCGTGACCATGAGACATATTCTGACATGTTTTTCAGCCAAAAATTCTAAAACTAAAGAGTAACAAAGTAAAAAAAAAAAAAAAAAAGTCAAAAGACCCAAATCCCTTTTATTTTTTTGGTCTTTCATGCTGATTTCCTATTTTTTCAGAGTTGATTTCTTTACAAAATTTTGAAATAAATTAAGGAGTGTCATTTTCATAACAGGGAGGAACATCCACCATTCTGCATGAGTAGGGTGGCCTCTTGTGCTGCTCCTGTGTATAGAGAATTTGAAATCAAGTTTTTATCTTTGATGTGAAGTCCTCTGTGGAAGTGTCTCTGTGACTTGCACACACTGCTGGTGGGTACCTCTGATCCACAGCACTGCGTGTGCATCTTTCCTACAACAGCCACCTGGCTGACTTTGAGAATAAGCTCTCTGAAAGTCTGAATTCACCTCCCGTCTCACAGATATGGTTCATTTGAGAAACCTTTGTTGGAAACAGTTATAATCAAATTCACTGATGGAAGCGATGTGTCCACATTTAGATGCCTGAGTAATGTATAGTTGGCAATTCCTGGAGAAGCTGTGGCCCAATGTCCTTTTGTACTCCCAACTTTCAGGAAATTGGAGGATTTACTCTGGGACTCTGGTCAACCAAAGTATTCTTGATAATGCTTATCTTCCCCATCTGTAAAAGTGGCCACGTTCCAAGTGTGATACAGAGAAGGTCTTATTTAGGCTAGCTAACAGGGAAGAAAGTGGAAGAGGTCCCAGATGAGAGTTGCATTAAAGCAGACTAAGCTATGAGAAATTGCATTATCTTAATGTAGTGTTTTCATATGGTCAAAGTCTGACAATGTAGCAGAAGAATGCAAAGTGGAGCAAGTTCGTTATAAGTTGATTATAAAGTGCTTAGGAGGTAATTCTGAAGACTTTGTGAAACTCCCTAGGATAGTACCTTCTTTCATTCACTCCATAGAAGAAGCTGAAGTTTATTAGTGGTGTTTTTTCTAGAGATACAAAAATTGCTTCTGAAAATTCTTTGATGTATACTGACTTTTATCTACTTCTGCTGGATTATGGAATACTTCTTCCTGTGTTTATCTATTGTCATCTTTCTGATGTACTGAGATTTGTATTAGCTTGTTTCCCAACATTTTGAGGAGGAGATAAATGTCTGTAAGTCTAAGAGTGAATGCAGAATGATAACAAAAGAATATACATTCAGAAATGATGGATTATCATAAGAATGTACATGTATGCTATTGTGGATATAAACAATCTCGTACATTTGCTAGCAAGGAAAGTTTCTGCTGTGAAGATGTGGAGCCCTGCCTCCTTTCCATAAATATTTGATCAATATGGGAATTATTTGTGGATTTGTTCCAGAGAAAGCTAATGCTTTAGATGGGAGAAAGTAGGGATGTATATCCTGCTAAAAGAACCCATCTCTCAGGGGAAAAGATTATAGGATTTGCTATTAAGTGTTCTGCATTGAAGAACAATTCCCTTCTTATCTTGTATGGTTTTAACAAAAAATTTGCTACCCTGCCTGTGTATTTGTGGTACTGGTGTACACTGTGCTTAGCAGGCTTATTTTACTGTTAATAATGCATTTTACTCTCTGCAGTTTGTATTTTGGGTGTTGTTTTTAAGTATCTTTTTCTTAGATGTTCCTTTGGTTTAAAGAAAAAAAAGAGGTCTGTAGAATATAGTCCTATATGTGTAGGAACACACTGATTTACAAAAACTATAATACTATATTTGGGGTCCGAAGTGTTTATATTAAAGAAAATCCATCATGATGACATTGTAATAAATGTAATATGCATGTTGAGATGAAAAATATAATTCATTTTGATAAGCCTTATATATCCCATATTACTGTGTTCTTTGAGGAACATTCTCCCTGTTCTTTCTCTCTCTTAATATATGTCTAAAGTCTTTTCCTTATGTCTTTCCTACCTAGCATCACCCTCTCCTTGTTCATTTTCTGTCCAAAGCAAAACCCTTCAGAGCAAATCTTTGTTGAATTCCTACTACTCAGGTACTAGTGCCAGACTTTTTTTTCTTTTCTAATTTTCTTTACTTTTGTGCATTTCCTGATATGACCTATAGACTGAATCTGCTGAGTATGAGATGAAGCTAACCTTGTTTTCATTTTTTGTAACTTTTTTTTTTCCTGCTGATCTTCTGTTGATTTGCAATGACCCGTGTCGTGTGGGTGAATGGAATTCCATCTCAAAGTATCATCAGACACAGTTCCATCGACCACGCTGTTAGGTAAGACAGGTATGGTGGTATTTCCTTCATTGCAGAGAAAACACATTGCATCTTGCAAAGAACCTAGAGAATGCTGTTAAGTGGCTGGGCTTCAAAATCATAATTAATCCCGTGATCATGTACTGTGTTAATTGGAAAGTCTTTGGTTTCACTCGTGCTTTCTTATCACTATTAATTGATTCTATTTATTTTTTTTAAGAAAAGACAGTTCAAAGTATACGGATGTATGTGGAAATCAGAGGGTAGGTTTGGGAAGTGAGCCCAGCACCTTCAGCTTTGCTAAGAGTTAAATGCTAAATATTGCAGCAGTCTGGAATGAATGTGACAGGGTAATGAAAAGGCAGAATCTGAGAGGTGGAGGCTGTGCTGTGGCTGCTGGTCACTTTAGAGGGAGATGGTTGTGTGCTGCAGTGTGTGCAGCTCCTAGCTTTTGGATTTTTAAAAGTATGTTAGTACAGTAAGTTAACAGAGAGAACAAAATTGACAGAAACTGAAAGCTGATAAAAAGAAGTTATTCAGAAACTTACTGGAGGTATACCCTTGAAAGTGAGTAATAACAGCCTACAACTTCGGGCTCTCCCTGGAGGATGCTGCCTGCGCGTGGAATTTGAAGAAGGCAATTCCTCTGCTATGAATCAGAAAGATGATATGTAGTTGATCAGAATCTAACCAGTGGTATTTATGAAACCTGTCATTTTGGATTATCTACGGTAAATGTTCAGTTCCAGACACAGTAATCTACCATGTCTGCTTTAAACATTACTCTGGGCACGCTGAAGGCCTATATTTAGACCAGGAAGAAATTACAACCAAGCACTTAAGTGCTTTGGCTTACAGACTAACAGCCAGAGAGGCTTGGAGGGACTGCCACAATACATACATTTATCCTGCTATATATCAACATGCCTGATGGCAATGAATAAGCCCTCTTTTGATGTGATGGAGAAGGAGTCGTCTTTTCCAGAAGGTTTCTTCTTGTTTCCCAGAGACTTGTCAACAGGAAAGTCTGAAGGTGGATTTATCTTTTGACTGTGCTTTAGAAACAGTGCCCAGATCTGCATTTTGCTCTCACTGGTGCTCAGCATCTGTGAAAATGGGGACTAAAGTCTGAGGGAGGTGTTATTACCCAGAGAGCAAGCTGCACACTTCTGGTGCTGTTACCCCTGTATCCAGAGAGCAAGCGGCACACTTCTGATGCTGAAGCTCAAGGAGTAATAGAGTCAATCTGTGCCTCTCACAGGGCAAAGAAAAAGCCAAAAAGAGCTCTCAAAGCTTTCAAAACACCACATTTAGAGAGGAAAAATAAATTGGGGATTAAAGTAGTCTTGTGCTTATGTATTCAAAACTCTACATATTCAAAACTCTTTAAAATTTAGCATCTACTAACCATTATCTCTAAGCCAAGTAAGGATTGATATCCTTGTCTTACACACAAGAAGTTAAGCACAGAGCATTTTAAGACATGATTTACACACGCTGCTCACTCTTGAGTTGCACCTGCACTGAGCAGCCACAGGTGCTGCAAAACAGCTCTTAGCACCATAGAAATTTCTATCTTGTGAGTTGTAGACAAATGGAAAGCCTGACGTTCTGACCTCTCAGACAGATTTACCAGACATTGGATGATGCTGTATGAGCAAAATAAGTTTAATTTTTGACGTTTATTAATTCCTGGGAAAGAAAAAGATCTTAAAAAGGGCATCAGTCATCTCACCACCAATATCTGTCTCTGGGCACCACCTGTGCTTCAGTGCTATTTGTTCCCATCTGTTATGTCTTCTGCTAATAAATGTTCTATATCTGCCATGCTAGATGACTCCCTAGGCTTGACTGTGACATGATTTCTTGATATTAAGATACAGGGGATTTTTTTTGTGCCTCTGCCATGTCTTGACTAACACTTTTTTATGTAATGCATGTTTTTAGCTCTGTAATTTAACTTAGAGTTGTAGATTCCAAGACTTACTGGCCTTCACAAGCATCTTTGCTGGGAAAGAGAATATTTAGTACTAGCAAGTTAAGGAGGCAGTTTCCCTGCTTTTATTTCAGTAAGGTTCATGCTATATGACTAATGTAAAGTCTGAGTGGGAGATGGTACTACATTAGAGGTTGTTTTTGGAGAAAATGTGCATGGCAGGCAAAGTCATTCAGCAAATGACATCAGTGCAGGCTCTTCAGGAGAGCCAGCCCACCTTCCCCTTGCATCCTTTCATGTCATCTTCTCAATTGACTTATGCAAGAGTATCCTAGAATCCCCCCAGGAGGATAAGGACAGTAGTGCCTCGTGTTCCTTGCAGATGGGTGGAACAAAGCAGAGAAAGCTCACTGTTGGGATGTCTTCAACAAATCCTGGCTTGCATTAAAAAAAAAAAACAAAAACAAGAAATTTGCTCTGAATGTTGCTCCTCTGTAGCTTGGGTGGGCTTTTGCTTATGCCTATCCAGCATGCTCTGAGTTTATCCACAACCCTAATGTTTGAAGAACAGAAAAGATGCTTAGATGCTGATGTTGCTGATATTGCTGCATTAGCAAGTCTGACTTTATAAATTGCATTGAAAACTTGAAAATCAATGGCTCAGTCTGTTCAGTGCTGTCTTGTGGCCATATCAATCTTGAAGAAATTGTGGGAGAGTCTTTCAGTTCACTTCAGTTTACTGTGCTGATGTTGTCTTGCAGCAGAGTTGTCTGACATTGAGGGCTGATGCTTGAACTGAATTTCCCTTACATTTCTTTTTGACTACAGATAATCAAAACTGTCCCAGGCTTTAGTGGCATTTTGTTGTGAGTGCTGGTTTGGAGTTGCCAGTAGCTCTTCAGCTGATGAATTGCTCTGTAATGCAGGCAGATCTGCCTCTTTTCACGTAGGTTTGAAGAAATCCACACATCTGAAGAACTGCACAGTGACATGTGAACCCAGTAGTCCCAGTTTTCAGCCCACATCACCAAAGCAGCTTCCTTACATTTATAGCAGGGTTTTCCTGTGTGCTGATGGAAAAAAATAATTGTGTTCAGTAGTTCTATTAAGATTAAAATGCACTTTATGAAGTATTTACCAAGTTATCCTTAAAAAATATTTTTAAATATAGAGAAAATAATTTACTCCAGCCGTATGGCTTCTTTATAGCCTTTGAAATGAACAATATATGCTTTGCTCTGTCAAAACTGGTCTCAGAAGGCTTTCTGTTAAGGAACTTGCCTGTTATAGCTGACTTGATATCATTAGGCAAATGATGTTTTGACTTTGTTTTGCCGTACCGCTGATTGTATTGTATGTAGCACATTATAGATGGATATTTACCATAAAATCAAGCCTTGTGGCACTCAAAAAGCAAATTAGTTTTACCAGGTACCACCTTATTTATCTCTGGTGAAAGGAGAAGAGATATTAGCCATCCTGTAGTCAGCCTTGGAAGATGTCAAATAATTGGCAACCCTTACTCTAGTAGAGACACTGAACATGCATGCAATAAAATCCATCACAAACACCGCTCAAATTTTATTTATTTTTTGCTAAAGATATTAAAGCAAAACTTTTGAAATAAACTCTGCGTATTCAATACTCACGTTAGAGCAGCATTGCTTTCACTTGCTTGAGGCCTAAGTTAGTTTTCTAATCTGAAGGCAACATTACAGTGTGTGTCTGGATGTCTGTCTTGCACTACTGAAGTCTTTTCTTTATGGAACAAGATAATTTCTGTAAAAGAGTCTAAAGTTTCCATCCCAAAAGCTGCCCCAGCTGGGCACGTTCTCTCCCAGGAGCAGGGGTTGCATGGGGCTGCACACAGCTGTTTGCAGGCTGGGGCTCTCAGTTTCTCAGCTCTGCTTCACCCCGTCATTGTCATCAACAGCATTTTTTTTTTTTCTGTGGCGGGAGACATTTATTTCAGTTGTCTGGGAAGCAACAAAAGTGTATAATAGAAGGTATTGTTGCAGCAGGTGAGCAATATTATCTTGCCCTCAGGGTTACCCACCAAATGGGGAAAGATGTCACCTCATCGGCCTCTGTGTGAGCTTTTCTCAGCATATGGTGCTGCTTTTTGTTTCTCTTGGCAGGGTAGGACCTCACAGTTAACTTCAACAAGTTTATGATTACTTCTCCAGCACAGCAGAGAGTCACAGAAGTGCCATTTCATAGGCAGGGAGAACTTGAGAATATTGAAAGTGTAGTCAATATTGCTAAATTTTATTATCTGCAGTTCCACTACCAAAGAGATAAGCTGAGATGCCTGAAGAGTTCCACAATCCAGCAAGTTGTGTGTAAGCCGGTGAGCCATCGATTTAACATCTTCCACAAAATTTCAGGGCATTCCATGTACTGTTTGACTGATAATGAAAGTGCCAGCTTCCAGAAATCAAAATATCTACATTGGCAACTGGTGTCTTAGCGTGGGGACAAAGCACGTTGTGCTAACAAGGGCTAACAAGCAAGCTGACAAAATATTTTGCTGTTGCAGCTGCTAGCATTAGAAAAGAGCCTATTACGAACAGTGGGTTTCCAGCAGCACACAGAATATCTGTTTTGTTTATGGCTGCACAAAAAAGACTTTAGAAAATTGGAGATGTCTGTAGGAAGGAACTGGGGCCCTGAATGCTCTGCCCAAATGAGACTTCAGAAGCACTCAGTTGATTTTCCTTATCAAAGAGAAACTGTAGAAGTGATTTGATCAGTGCCTGTACAGGTCAAGATTTCAAATACTCAGAGGGCTCTTTAATCTAACAGGGGGTATAATAAGATTCAGTGTCTGGAAACTGAAGCTTAGCAAGATCAAATTGCAATTAAGAAATGTTTAGACAGCAGGGGTAATTAACCATTGGCACAACTTTTGGGGTCAGGATGAATCACAGTCTCTTGAAATCTTCATATTTGGATTATTTCTTGATGCTAGTCTGTCTTTGGCATGAAGTCAAATGTGTTGGTTTGTGTTCCTATCAACAAAATGAGGATGTATGACTAGAAATAAGAAGGGCATATGAAACATCATCCTAAAAACCCGATTTGCAGTCTATATGTTTACTAGTTTCTGAGTATACAGTAAATTATTTCAGGCATCTTTCAGAAGAGTTTTTTTAATTCATTTGCTCATCTCATTGAAAACTCAGGAGAGGCACAAGTGCTCCAGAAACACCAGCAAAACTTCAATGTCATCCCCACTCTAAGAAAGCAGGGTGGGTGGTTGTGAGATGGGGGCAGACAGGAGGGACTATTGTAAATTTCTATGACTTGCCATCAGTACAACCATTAGAGCACGATGTGACGTGGCTTTGGGGCTGGTGGTTCTGTTGGCTTTTCCAGTAACAGCAGCACCAGAAGGCACAGTTCCCTTCTATTGCTGCAGCCAGCAGAAAGGCAATGCAGAAAAACCAAAGATAGGTAAATGCTTGAAGGCTGCTTTGTTGACTGTCCCAATGAGAGATGGATTTGCTGCTGCCTCCCCTCCTACCCTCCATTCCAGATTGCTCACAAATTGCTATGAACTGCACATCTTGAGGGAGGGGGCAGTGCCTTGCCTGGGCGCCTCATTAACCATGCTTAGGTTCCGACTCATGGTGTGATTACACTGGGAAAAGGAACAATATGTTTCTGGAATTGGGCTTTATTAGCAGAACATATGAACACTAAACTCGCCTCATACATAACAATTTATCTCCATAATAATCTCCTCTGATTTCTTCCTAGTCCCAGATAAGATGCTTGTGGAAAGAACTGGCAGCTCTCCCGAGCTGGTCAGATCTCAGACTGTGGTATTCTATTGGGCAGTGCACAGAGGCCACCTGGGATGTATTTGTCACAGAAATCCAGCAGAGGTGGTGTTCCCTGTGTCGGCTCTGTGTGCTCTAGGGTTGAGAGCAGGATGACTCGGACTGTGTGACATGGGGTTTTTTTTTGGAGAAGCAGTTGGCTGGATGAGAAGTGATGCTGCAAGAGTTGCTGCTGCAATCAGTAGATGTTGTATTTCTGTCTGACCAAAGAGACCAGAAGCACAGCTGTCACCATAAACTTAAAGGCTGGAGTCAGACCCTTTGCTGCTGAGCTTCATCTACTTCCAGTCTAGTTTAAAGGAAGTTATTCTGGAGAGGGGACTGTTTTCACCCCTCAATTGAATACTACTGGGAGCAGAGACCCAAAAATACCAGAATTAAAAAATGTGAAAAAGAGAGAAATTAATAACACCCTGCTAATCTGAGCCCTGCTTTACAAATAGGCTGTGCTCTGCATGTGCCCTGACTCTATTAGCACTAGTGCCACACGTAAGTTTTAAGTCTCCCTCTCGAATAGGGATGTAGTAATGTCTTTTAATTGGGGCTGATAAAAATGTGGCATTACTTGTAGGTTCTTCAGAGAAGCCAATTGTGAAATTGGGTTTGTATTAAACCTAATGATGGAAAATTAAGCATAGTACGTCTGTCGGAAATGGTCCACGATAAAAATCTTCTCCTCTCCATTACAGGAGGTTAATAGGGAACAGGGGAGGAAAGATGCTCTGGGAAAGCGAATCCAACTAGGGGAATTAATAAGCCTTGAAATTCCCTCTGTTCGGAGTTCTCACACTATCATTAGACAGAGCATTAGGGATGATTATACAAATGCTTTGGATGTTACTCTTCCTTAAATCCCAAATTTATTCACATTTTGTATGTGATGGTTGCTTCACTAGAACCATAGGTCTGTAAATCTTGTGCTGTCCAAGGAATGTGACTGTTTATGAGAATCTTGGCTTGAGAAATCTTTAAATCCAGTAGCCTCATCTTCAGAGTGAATGATCGATGTGGTGGCCATGTATTTCAGAAGCAGCAGGACATGTTCAGCATCTCTGATAATTCAACCATCAGACTCATCTATCTATATCTGTATCTATATCTAATGTTCTATATCTATATCATCTGTATCTATGTATTGTAGGGATAATTTACCCCATGGCAGTGCATCCACTGCAGTCATTCCTTTTTCCTTCTCGTAGTCCTCCAAAACAGAGCATATGCCTGTCTTGATAACTTACCTCCAATGTAACAGTAAACCAGCTAGAGCATAGTTCATCAAGTTATGTCATGTCACTGTTTTGTCGTTTGCTGAAAAAGCAATCTAATGCCCTATTCTGTCTGCTCCTGCCCAATTTTGCAATGAGGAACAAAGCAGAGATCCTGACTGCTTATGAACAAAACTTCATGGTGGTTTCTCAAGGATAACAATGTTTACAGTAACTCTGGACATATTTCTACCTCTCAGAAATCACCCTGAAATTGCAACTCGATTCATTTATTTTTTATCCCTCCTAAAACATGACTGTACTATTGCTGACAAGGAACAGCGTTCGGGCTCTTTTTCAATCTGCGTTCTGTATGAAATGAGCCTGGTGTATGCAGTCTTCTACTTTTTCCTTTCTTTTTCTTTGAGCGGTGGAAGAAGGGTATATTTTCAGTTTGCTAACAGGCCCTTTTGGGGGAAGACCAGAAAGAATCCATGCAGGATGTTAAGGCCTGTATGTACCAAGGAACCCAAACCCATCAGGAAGCACTGCTGTGCTGTGTGGGTGCTGGAGCTCTGGCATGGAAACCAGAGAGGTGTTGGATTTCTTCCCTGGAGATCCCCAAAGGTTATTGGGATGTGGTGCTGGGCAGCAGTGCTGGGTGGCCCTGGTGGGGCAGAGTGGGACCAAAGAGACCCAGAGTGCCTCCAACCTCAACCAACCTGGGAGTCTGTGATCTCAGATATCTGTAACCATAGGAAAAAAACCAACTGTTTCATTTGGTAATCTCTCAATCTGGTCAGTTCTGGTAGATAAACCCCTAAACTGTTCATTTATTCTGAGTTTCTCCTGTTAAGAACAAATATTTGGTATCTCTGGTACAGTTATTTAAGCTTCTGTCAGCTCCACGGGAAGTTTTGCTGTGTCTTTGGAGTTTTGCTTGAGGATATAAGAGATTACAATTCCAACTCTGTAACGATCGATATTTTTACAATATTTCTTTCAAAAAGATCTATATCTATTAAGTTTACATATCTAAATGTTAAGATTGTGCATTCAAGGTAACTGCTTCTATACTTCTTTCTACCTAACGTTACAGTTTTGCAATTGACATGCTTTTTTGGCTTGAATTTACAGAGCATTTTAAATTGCCTCTAACATCTTGTGTGGCTTATCTGAAATGCTGGTGGTTTGTTTGCTGTTAACTTGGGCCCCTTTCACTCATCTCATGCTGTACGCCCCAAATCTTGCTTGAATATCTCCCTCATCTGTTTGTATCTTTTGTTCCTGTTCTTTGCAGGTTTGTGAAGGAAGGTATGTAATCCCAGTGGATCGTTATGCAGAGCTCACACTAAGTTTGCTGTTTCACTATATGTGCTATATCCTTGTGCCTGTTCATTCCATTCCCACCTCTGGGTTTGTCTCTTTGACACAAAAAGCAGTTGAATGGGAATTGGTCTTTCTGGGCAGCAGTCGGCACTGTGTTTTTCATACTGATTTCTTTACTTTCTTTTGCCTGCACCAGTGAGGTGGTGGAGAGACAAGTGAAGCAGGAATGAGAATGACCGTCACAGATAGGTGAAAGCTTGTTTTGCCTCCCTGTCTTTCAAACAGACAGTAGCCATGGAGAGATGACTCAGCCAACCTTGACTATCCAGACCCACCCGTACCGGAGCTGCGAGCCAGTGGAAATGTCCTACCCACGGGGGCAGTTCCAGCCAGCCATCCGAGTGGCCGATCTGCTGCAGCACATCACCCAGATGAAACGTGGACAGGGCTATGGATTTAAAGAGGAATATGAGGTGAGAGGAACCTTTCACTCGCGTGAATCGGTGGAGAAGTGGCAGTCACAAAGGAGAGATGCTTCGGATGGAAGGTTAACTGTATGCAGAGCTCCTTTCCCTTAATTCACTTACTCTCTTAGTCGTTGCCTTCCTCCATCTTATTTCTGTTGATTAGACTAGGATTTACAACACTGGCAATCTTTGGTGGCTCTCTGGTCCAGAGAAAATGCACTTACACAAGGCAGCAACCTTGTGTAGTTCAAATGGAGTTTTTCTGTATACTCATACCTCTGTCTCAGTACATTTAAGTGATCTGCTCTTGCAACTCCAATGAAAAGAGAGGTGAGCAGTAAGCTGCCAGTATGAAAGCAGCCCCTCCATTCCCCTGCCACACAGCTGGAGTGACCAGAAATGTAATGCAAATGACAAGAACAATGGCACTGGGGAGGGGTTGGAAGACAATTATACATTTAGAGAAGAAGGAGGAAATAGGGAAATAAGATCAAACATATGTGAGACTTTGCTGTAGCAAGCGATAATTATAATGAATGTAGTAAGCTGGTGGGAAGGCAATAAGTAATTAATATGCATAGTGGCATTAAAACTACTTAAAAATAACTTAACAGCTGTGAAAAGTAAGTTACTTAATGAAAGCAGCTCACTTTTCCACCCTGCAAGTGAGAGTCCATAAGGTTTGTATCCCTGATGCTGGGGTTTGCTGCAATTGCAAATAATCTTTTCCTGGTTGTCACCAGGGAGTACTTTTTTTAATCAGATGGCATCAAAGATTGTCATGACAAATATTTCTGGTAACTGTATGTTAACCAGGGCTATGCACTCATGCGCCGCAATCAAGGACGCTAATTAAAGTATGAATTCAAAGAGCTTGGTTAAATATTGAAAAAGGGTAGTAATTCTCTTGGGAGATTTACTTAGCCTCTCTTGGCCTCCACTGCTGTGAACAGTACCCGAAACTACATTCAGCTCAATTACAGATGCCCTCAGATCTAGTTCTTGATGTTCGGGAAGAAAACAGGTGCTGGCATATATGTGATTTTCTGGCACCGGCGTTGGTAGTTATCAAAATAACACATTAGCATGAAAAATGTCAATGCAACTTTCGGCTCCACAAGTTCTGCCTTTCCCAGAAAGTGCTATCTAAATACGTATGTAATGACGATGACATTATATACATTTGCATAATTCCTTCCTTCATAAGAAGTGGCCTGGAGAATGCCAAAAGCTCTTAAATCACTTGCACTGTCCTACCCTGCAATCAGAGGCTGTTGCCCTAAGTGGCAGTCCTTTTAGTTGGTGGAATTTGGTTTCTAAGCAGTTTTCAGCCACCAACAGCAACACTGCAAATTGCAGGGAGGATGCTGAAGGGTTGTAACTTCTGAGAGGTAGGAAGAGTAGTTTTAAGTTGGCTGGAAAACCTGCCTTGCAGAACATTGTGCAAAATGGTTGGTAAGCTCTGATAAAGAAAAGGCCTGAACATTTATTTTTGTCTCTTAAAATCTGTTTTTATACACTAATATCAATGTCATACGTGTGTGTATTTTTTCTTCTAAGAAGCTGCTTTTCTACCTACTTTGCAGATTGATAGCATACATGGGAGCCTATTTAGTGACATGTTACCAAATAATTGCACTCTCATGAACAATCACTTTGAACAGAACCTATCAGTCATATGTGACAATCTTTTATCTACGTGCATTCCCACTTCCGCTGAGGAATCAGGGAGTTGCATTCAGGCTTTTCTTTGATACTCCTTCACCTGCAGAACACTAGGGCACGTGTTTCACCGATGACATCTTGAAAGGAAGATTTTCAAGTGCTTGCATCTTACATCTAACTCCACACTGAGGGTACGAGCAGGATGGTGATGGTGTAAGTGGTGGCAGCGCTCGTGTGAATTGGCTGGTAACTGAGTGTGAATGTGGGAACCTGTCAGCACTTGCAGTGTGTGCGTTATTTCCTTCTGCCAGCTGCACCTCAGGCCGAAGTGTCTGCTCCTCGTGGTTGGCAGCAAAACGTGTGGGCCACCAGAGAACGATCCGTCACTGACACTGGATGTAGATGGCACTATGTGGGATTAGGCATGGCCATAAACATTTAAACGGGACTTGTTTAACTGCCACCTGTTCCTTTCTCAGAGCATATCAGCCCTGATTTGTTGTGAGCTGCTAGGCTGGTCCCTAACTGTACTGCAAGCTCCAATTACTGTCTGCAGAGATAATAAGCTTAAGTATCCAAACTTCAAATATGATTTAGGGCGTCACTGAAGCATGTTTCTCTTGTGCATTACCAGGACTGCTTGCTTACTTTGGATGCTATGGCTCCTTCCTCAGGTGTCTTATTATTGCTAGTTTTCAGTGGATTGAAAATCACCTCTGGATTTTAACCCATTCATTTCTGGCTGCCCACAGTGCCTCTATCTGCTCAAAAGACCAGACCCTGCAATTCAGCCTGTGACACAGCACTACAGAATGTCAGCAGGATTGCCACTAGATATGCTGTCCTTGAATTACACTGGCTTAAGGCTTTATTTGGCCTTGCTGTGTCCTGAGTGGGGAGCTGAACCGACTGAATTATTTCTTTTCCATTGCTGGTTTGTTGTTGTGTTGTTTGTTTTTTTTTCCCCTATTTGTTTGTTTCTGGCCAAAGCAGTTTTAACACTGGGTCACAGCAGAGTTGTGGGAAGAGCTTTGCCACCTCTGCTGAGACAGCAGCTGCAGGGAGAGATTCAGGACTACATGGCAGGCTGTGGGATGGGCAGTGAGGCTTTTAACTGATAGCATTGCACTCAGCAACAATGCTGCAGCATTGGGGTACATCAGTGCAAAGGAATGATTCAGGTTTTCGTGCTTCTAAATGAAAACCAAACTGCAAATTAAATGCCTCCATTGGAAATTTATATTGACTTGCTCTAAGCCTCAGCTGAACGTGAGCTCTTTGGTTATGTATCCAAGTTGTGGTGCTTGGATATTTTGATAGAAATGAAGCTGACTTTTAGAGATCTAGCCCTGTAATTTCAGATAAAAATTAGATCAATTTAGTTTAAAAAGCATCATTATGAATTCCACTGCAGAGAAGGTATTTCAGTGTGCATTTTACTACTCTTCTCTAAAAGAAGAAAAGAAAGGAAGGCTTAAAAATTAAGCCCAGACTTTTGAACACCAACATTTTTTGGTTAATAAATTGAACAAAGAATCCAGAGTGTTTCCTATAGAAATACCACATGTGGGTCAAATTCTGATACCCAGGAGATCCATCTTGGTCTGCCCTCATTCGTACAATGGAGAGAAACAGTGTTCCTTTTGAGCGCGTATTTATGAAATATGCTGTGCAAAACCCATTAGGAATGCAGCTCTTTTTCTGGATACAAGTGGATCATAATTGATGTTTTTGCTTTTGTATTTCTAACACAGTTTTGATTCTCAGTGCTACATTGTCAGTGATCTCATGGCAGAAGTGTCAGTGCTGCACCACCTGTGTATGTGCAATTAATCTAGTTTGTACAGCTGCTTGTATAGAAGAGGTATGGTTTGTGTTCCTCACTAAGCAGAACTGCTCTTTGTCTCTCCAGAGATGGAGAGTTTCATGAAAGGTGGAGATTTCTTTGATTTTGAATGAGGTGAAAAATCCTGGGTTCTTCAATCTGTGGAGGCTGTGTAAGGCAAATTGGGAAACAGGAATTTGAATGGAGAATTTCAACAAATCACCTGAAAGGATGGCATTAGTTTGAAGGAGTTTTTTTGGAACTGAAATTATATTCTTTGGCCAAGATAGCCTCCTCCTGGTGAAGTGATGAGGAAGAATTTACTTTATTTTTTCCTTTTCAGTTGGTTGTGATTAGATGTCTAATGACTGTTGCCATTCTCTGGTCAATCTGCTATAATTTAATATTAGTGGAAAAATAAAGCACCTTTTCCTTAAAGACAAAAATGAACTGTCCTTACCTCTTCTCTTTTACTCAGGGATTTTTTTGTTGTTGAGTGTGGCTTTGGTATTCTTGTGTGTTGTTTTTTTTTTTTTTTTGTACTCAGGAGATGAGCTTCTATTTGGAAACAGCTGTCTGTAAAGGAAATATATGTGTGATCAAAGCCCTCGCCAATTACAGAGTTTATTACTCTTTCTCCTGGGCTTTTGAATAGGAACTCGCTGTCCCTGTCTTTTGTCAGCAGGCTCATGGCAGTGCTGCAGTGCCTGACATTTTCTGTCCTGGAACCCCTCTGGGGGAAATTCACAATGATTTGGTCTGCAAGAGGGTTGCTCTTATTAAATTTATTTGTAATGCCAGTGTTGTAGATCCTAATAATTGTGTCTCTCTGCTATTGCATTCAGGATCTGTAATAGACCTGGATGGCTTGGGAAGATGAATGTAAATTCATTTTCCAGTTGTCAAACTACCCGCTGCTAGCCAAGGCAGAGTGCAGTGTAAAAACTCCATAATTCCCTTGGGATTATGAATAGTACAGTTTCTAATGTTGCGGTTGATTTTAGTAATACAGGCTCACATTAGGACGTAGATCTTGGAGAAGGCCAAGAAAACACAGCCAAAGCTGTTTTTTTCCTCTGCTTGGCATTCAGCACAAGTCAAGGCTGGGTTGGCTCCAGCTGCACCAGCTGTGTGCGGGTTGTGGCTTTCTGTCTGTAGGGAGACCATCCCTCATGGACAGCTCAGCCCATCTCCCGAGGAGAGCAGGGACAACCTCCAGCCAGACACCATCACAGCTGCCACTTTCCTAGCTCTGCCTTTATGACTTTAAAATCCTTTACTGGACATGTGTTGAAGGGAAAGTAGCTCATTTGCTTATGTTCGAGCTGTATGGTAAAGCAGCGCTATCTGCTGCTGGTTTCATAGAATCATAGAATGGCCTTGGTTGAAAAGGACCACAATGATCATCCATTTTCAACCCCCCTGCTATGTGCAGGGTCACCAACCAGCAGACCAGGCTGCCCAGAGCCACATCCAGCCTGGCCTTGAATGCCTGCAGGGATGGGGCATCCACAGCCTCCTTGGGCAACCTGTTCCAGTGCCTCACCACCCTCAGTGTTTCCTAGCCTCCATCAAAAGGGTAAATCTGGGGAAGTTGACAATTTATTTTCATAGTTTGTATGTTTTACCTTTTTCCTGCCTGTTTTCTATAGACATGATCTAAAACTCTGAGCTTTTTGTATTTCCTGAGAGAAAATCAGCGAGTGATTTGTATTACATCACCCCATCACCAATATAGAAATAGCTGAAACCACTGTATGTGCTCAGCTGAAAGCCTGAGCCCTTTGTTTCCACCATCTGGGCTTCCTTAGCTGTGCACAGAATCACAGACAGTCCTCTCTTGGATCCCTGCCCACAGGGATCATCGAGTCCCACCCCTGGCTCCACACAGCACCACCCAAACCCAAACCCTATGGCTGAGGGCGCTGCCCTCCGCTCCCCGTGAGGAGCTGCAGCCGCCATGAGGCCTCCCCTCAGCCTGCTCTGCTCCGTGCCCAGCAAACACAGCGACCTCAGCCGCTCTCTCACACACTGAAGCCCTCAGACCCTTCCCCTCTCTAGCCCTCCTCCAGATGCTTTCTTATAGTTTAATGTATATATGTGAAATCTCCGCTGTTCTACAGGAGAAATGAGCTTAACCTGTGACTGTGCAGCCAGAAACCAAGTCTCCTCATCCCTTTAGATCTGTGGTAGCAGCAAGCAGAAGCCAAGGGATGCAAATGGTCTGCACCAAGCTCTGTTTTCTTTGTTAGTAAATGTGCCCTTTCCTCAAGAACAGCTGTTTGCATGGTCGACTACTGAATTATGCAGTATCATTATTTTTGCCCTCTTTTGCCATCGTAACCCACCTGCAGGCACTGTCCAGATTTTTATAAACCCTCCACTGTTGTTTATTTTGCAGGCACTACCTGAGGGGCAGACGGCATCCTGGGATACAGCCAAGGAAGATGAAAATCGCAATAAGAATAGATATGGAAACATAATCTCCTGTAGGTGTTAAGTCACATTACACTGAGCTTTCTGTATGATTTCATAAGCATCTTATGGAAACGGAGTATGCTTGAAAACCTTACTCAAAACTGGTTTACAGTGCTGAGCATGCAGTAGTTCAATCTGATTATTACATGCTATGCTTAATTCTAAGATTTTTTTTGTTTCTATTTTTTTCTTAGGCCTTTTTAATGCTTTTTTAAATCTATCTTTTTATTCAGATCAAGGACAAAATCATCTTTTCAGATTTTTACAGTAGGTGATTTTGCCCATTTTCCATTATTTTTTATATTGTATAACTCAGATCTTTCAGTGCCACAAGCAGGGTTGAAAAAGGAGATGTGGAACAGTGGTCAGTAACCAGTGGAGCAGCTGTTCCTTGTCTACACAGAGCTGTTTTGATGACTAGGACAAGCTTAGCTTCTGCTAATCATAGAAAGGCAGTTGAGAATACACTAGAAGTTCGGAGTTGTATTTAATTCTATAATAAATTATAGTTGGTGTTATGGAGATATTAATATATTGCAGAACTGCAGGGCAGGGGAGGACTCTATAAAACCACTTAGATCTATTTTGTTTCCATCTAAGGACAAGTTCTACATCTGTCATTTTTTGTCAGATCTTAGTGATTTTTTTTTCCTAAAGATCTCCAAAGTTAAGCTTTCCGAAAGCTCTCCAGGCAGCTTTCCCCTGTGTTTCATTATTCCTTACAATGTCTGGGAGGAATGAGGAAAGGTACAATAAATCATCCTTTTTAAGGGTTGCTAAGCAGTATCAAATTGGAGAAGCCAGGCCTGAGACGATCAGAACAAGAAGAACGTAAATAGATGTGCCATACATTTATGTGGCTGGATAAATGTATGGAATACTGTGAAAGCAGAACTAGGTTGCGTGGAATTATACGTTTAGTAGTGTATTTCTTCTCAGGTTAAATACATGCTTTCTGTAGGACAGGCAGACTTTAATAAAGAAATCTTGGTCACACAGAGATGTCTCTCACACAGCTTAACTTTCCTCTCTTTCTTTTAAAGACTTAAAAGAAGTGATTCATGTTACAGTTTTGGGGGAATGGCGCAGAACAGTAAGGAACCTCATGGTAAAGGTGAAGAAGTCTGGAAATGAAAATGAAAGGTTTCTGAGCTCTAATCTAATCCTGCATTTGCTCCTGTCTTTCTGTATTGGTCGTGAGCTGGACACCAGTTCCATCAGTCTTTGTTTCTCCATGTGGAAAATAGAAGTGGTGCTATTGGAGCATTGTAGTTACTGTGGGAATCATCTCCCTTATCTTCAGCTGTCTGAAAGCTCTGCCTTGCTGTAAGCTTCCTGTGTTGCTAGTGGCAAAGAAAGATACTTCCAGACAGAGGTTCAATTTGCCTGTCTAGACAATTAGCTTTAGATCAAATTAGTCTGAGAAATGAATCATCCAGCTGTAACAACTGCAAGTTGGTTTTTGAAGGTGGAAGTGCCATAGTATGCTATAAGGAAGCTAACATGAAAGAGAATGTTTCTTTGGAGGGTTTTGAAGAAGCAGTTGACCTAATGTCAAGGTGGAGGTGACAGAAGTCAAAACTGTGCTAGAGCCAACGTTTGAAACACAAATTTGAGGGATGTGGGAGAAAAAATCAGAAGGTTGTTGAGACAATGGGAAGGCATAGTGAAGAAACACAAAAATAGTGAAAGAGCAGAGGGATGCTGAAGATTTGAAGGTAAATAACAAGTCTGGATGAATTTTTTTCACTTCAAGTATGTATGACATAAAGACATTGAGAAGAAGAGAGTAATTTCTAGATTTAGTAGCGTGCCAAGAAGAGTGATGGAGTAAAATGGGTTGAAATATTTGCTTCACTTTGAAGATGCCTGGAAGAAGGAAGAGAAGTTGCCTAAGGAAGGGGCGTAACATTAATTACACATTTTGTCAAAATGGTGGGAAATTATCAGTAATGTCTTTGGCTAAGTCTTGAACCAGAACCGACTGACAGGTGATGTTGGGCAGCTGTCCTGAGTAAAGGCAGTGGCAGGATCCAGAAAGGAGAATTGACAGCAGAGCTGAAAATAGCAGGAGAGCGGCTCCCTCCGGGCAGATCATGAAAATGAATTGTGCTCTGTGGGTACAAACTGTGCAAAAGCCTGAGCAGAGGAGAGGAGGTGGATAACGATTACAACCTTAGCTGATTTGTTGTGCTAAACCTACAGTTGCTGGTAAAACCCAGAGTATGCACTGACTGCTCTTAGGTAGAACTCTACAGATGGCAATTAACATTATTTGTTTAATCACAGTTGCAATTTCATCAGTTCTGGAACAACGTATTGCATGATTTTTGGGGAGTGAATTGAAAAGCCAGGTTGTAATCTAACTTTTCTAACTGTTTCAGAGACTTTTGTTAATATGTGAGTTTATCAGCCCTTGCAACGAGTAGTGTTGCTCAGAGATTCACAGCAGGTTGGATCTTGTCTTTGCAGCCTCCCATGTAATAGTACACTCACAGGACCTTTTTACTCAGCTCATCTCTTTCCCAGTACTTTATTAACACTGTGCCTCTGTGTGAAAACCTAAATTTTACTGCCAGTTCCAATATCTGCTGCTGCTCTTACATCTGCAAACCAATCTTTGCAGACCAGCTTAAGAGGCAGAGGTAGGTAATGGGTGCATTTATGTATGGAAACGATTTATGTTTGATTAAATGTCTAGATATTGATGCTTTGAAGTGCATCAGCGAGCGATGGTTAAGGGAGAGATGTTGCACTTGTGAGTTGAGCTGATCCCATTGCGTAGAAGAGAAAACATCACAAAGCTGTGTGAGACCTTTGCTTCTACTCTATTTCTCCACATATTATCCAAATTTGGAGTAAAACTCTCAGGCGAGAGCTGAGAAAACAGAGACAAAAGATTGTGTTTTGCTTTAATTTGCAGGAGAGCACCATCTTTTTTCCTTCTCTTTTTCCCATTTTTGAGCATGTTTTCACAGGAGGTGCTTAGCACTTTCAGGGACACTTTGACCAGCACTGCTTCAGGTGATTCTCCCATCTGCAGTGGAGCTTTACCATCTTCTCACTTAGGCCATTGTATTAACATCCTGTGGTGGACCATTAAAACCTATTGAGTTGGTGACAAAAGGCACTATTGAAACTTGCTTTATTTTCTTCCTGCTCTGACTGCTATATGCTTTGGACTGTAAGACTGCAAATTAATCAGAATTGCGTGGTGGAACTGACAGATATCAGAGAAAGATTAAGAGAGCTCCCAGCTGGAACACCTCACTGTTGCCCTGTTCTCAAGGTGTCCAGGGCTGCTGGGGATAGGATTAGAGGACAGTGCATCTTGAGTGGTCAAATCATCCTTTCTTACCAGAACTATGTTGATTTATTTCCAAAGATGTCTGTATTTCTCCATCAACTCAGTGGAGTGCCTTGACAGCCAATTTAGACTAGCTGCATAATATTTAGATGGCGAAAGTTGCATGAGATTAATCCAGCACTGGTGTCAAAATGATATGTGGAAAAATTGCAATGATATTTCAAATGATCACTAATGGGGATTTTGACAGAAGTACGAAATGATAACATTTTTTGTGCTAAAATGGGAGCACAATGCTTTTCAGTGAAACTCCTGTCACTTTTGAAATCTGTTTGAAGACCAATTTTCAGTCAAAGTACTCTTCACACAGACTTCTGCTAACCTGCCTACCAACTGTAGGCAACAGGGAGAAGTAAGCTCATGTGTACGTTTGTAAAACTACGTCCATTTTTTGCAGCCCTGAGATTTCTGTAAAGCATTTGTGGCAACACAGAGATTTTGTGATGTCTGTTGAATGTGCAGAAGAGTTGAGTGATGTGTTCATTTCAGTGTGCCAAATCTGTTGTCTCTTTGGCTAGTGTAGTCCAGTGGAAAGGGTGCAGAATGAGGGATTTTTTCTGGTCACTGGAAATAGTGAGGATACTTGCCTTTCTTTAAAAAGCCATCTAAAGTCTGTGAGTTAAAAAAAAATAAGCACAAGACCCATGAGCCTCTATTCAGAATGGCCTCCTAAACTTATGAACTTATGATTAAAGACGCCATGAACACATCATTAATACACATACACAGTTTTTCTGCTGCGCAGTTTGCACTCTTAAGATAAACAAATCACCCACAAGTATTAATCACTTTCCTGTTATTTCCAGTAAGAACAACCATATTTGGTTCAAGTGAACAAAAGAAACACTTTTTATTAGCTACAGAGCACCTGTCATTTAACCATAGCTATTGTAAAGGCAAAGATCATTCTGCAGTCCTCAGATCTCTCTCAGCCAGTTCCCTTAAGGAGGCAATCCATTCTTTTTCTAAGTTTCTAACTAAGGATTGGTTCATGGAGCTGGAATGTGATTTGTGAGCTTGGTTCAGTTACACGAGGAGAGGCAGGTTCTTCCTTAGTGGCTGTGCAAAGCACTTCAGCCACACACTGTGTAGACAGCATCTAAATCCCACTTTAAAAAAATCAACTTGAGATTCTTTTCTGTCATCAGGGTCATTTTTGGTCTCACAACTTTTCAGTTATATTATTATAAGCCAAGACTTTCATAACATCATTATACTGTGGCATCACAAGGATGATTAGTAAGTGTTCCCCTCAGAACCATCACCTCTAGGGATTTCTTTGCTTTGCTTTTGTTCTGCGTGGTTCTTAACTAGCTTAGTTTCCTGCCTTGAATTGCAAGTGTGAAATTGGCTACAGGAGACTTGGTGTATTTCATCGAGATGTCCACCTTAATCAGCCTCTTGTCTGTCTGTGTGAATTGCTCTAAGTATAAATTCTTTTGTTGTCTGTCTAACCACATGATTTACTGCAACTCCCTGTGTGCTTGCCTTGAGCACCGGTAATTGTGGAGAGCTGGGAGCAACATCAGCACTTTGGGAAAGATACCTCCTGCGTTTACAGCTTGTATTTATTAATGCAGGTATAGCAGAGCTTTTGATGGATTCACCAGCATAACCATTTCTGAATGCAAATATGGCATTTGAGAAATACAACAGTGTGGCTGTCGTTTGTGGGTGTGAAAACCTCACCCAAACAATGAGCGAAGTATAGAATCATTGTTTTACATGAGCAAATGAATATTTAATACACATCGAAATCTCAGTTTGTGGAGCTGTATGTACATCTGTCTCTGATTCTGTGTTTAATTAAGTCATGGCTAAAACCTTTTTGACTGAGTTACCGCAGAATCCCGCCTCACGTTTTTGTTTTATTGTGATGATTCTTTTTAATTGAATGTAAATCATGCTTAGGCTCATATTTTGCAAAGTGTTTCTAACCATTAATGCTTTACTGCCTGGGAGCTACTGTCTACATAGCTAGCAGGGAGGAAATAAACTTAATGGAATCTGTATTCTGCTTCATTATAAAAACCCTTTAGAAACGAGCCCAGCATGCCTGGCTGTGACCTCCGTAACCCAGCTGCCTTTCCCAAGCAACTGGTCCTTAGATAACAGCTCTGCAATTAATTACATGCCAGCACTGGGACTGCCAGCCCCGATCAGATCAACGCCCAGCTCCCTCAGTATCTGCTTTGACAGAGCTCAGCACCAGCTGTTCTGGAGGAAGATCAAAATATTCTCTTGGTGGAAAATTATGACATAATCTGCCCGCTGGGGTAGTTCCTTTCTGTATCTGAGCTCTAGAGCATAATGGGAGAGGAAAAGATTGATATCTGTTATTGCCTTATCTAAAGTAACTTTGAACGTCCTCAAAAACAGGAGCACTTTGTTTTTGCTGCAGTGAACCTGCCGTTTTGCTGCAGTGGGTTCTGTGGGTTGTGTAAAAGAGCTCTGATTTCCTTCAGTATTTTCTTTCTACTCTTTGGATTACCCCACTTGTTATTTGTAGGATTTCTCCTTTAGTCTTCCATACCTCTGTTGTGGCCTATTTATTTTTATCCTGATTGTGTGTTAGCTATTGTCTCAGTTTCCATGGGTCTGAGCCCCCCAGGGGGGCTGTTACTTCCCAGGATGGAAATGGCTTTTGGAATGGAGATACCTCCTGAAAGACCCCCAAACCAAGCAGTGTCTTTGTTTTTTGCAAAATTTCTGTAACAAATTATAGTGATGGCAGTGAACGTAATGAGCACTGAGTATAAACAAACATTAACCTAAAGATCTTACATGCAAAAGAAAGGGCATATAGGAACTAGAATAGCTCTGATATTCTTTCAGTATTTTTTTTTTTATTATTGTAAGTATTCAGTTACTCACTTGCAGGAATTGGCAGATAAAATAAAGCACTGACAAAGTCCTCTTTATCGTTACTGTCACTTTTCTCTTTCCTTCTTTCAGATGATCATTCAAGAGTGAGATTGCAGCTGCTGGATGGGGACCCTCACTCTGACTACATCAACGCCAATTACATAGACGTAAGGCTCATGGACATTCCCAATGTGACAAACACTGCTGCTGACAAGCCTGCTCACCACTTTGTGGAGCATGTTACGTAGGGACAGACTGCTGGTCTGATGTGAATGACAGATGAACGTTACACAGACATCATGTTGTGACAGGGAGAAGGTTCTTGGTCTCCAGTCTCTTCTTTCTGACCAATCTAGACAGATGGAGATTTCCTATGTCTGACAGCTCCACAAACACAAGTGGAATGTGGGGTAAATGCATGATGTATGTGGAAATCAATAGCAGCCCCTCACAATAACATTAACAGATATCTGATTCTTACTGACTGCATACAGAGTCACAGTGCAGAAGGCGTGAGTGGCTTGACATTTTTTAAGCATTGTAAAAAAACTTTTAAAAAGCTGCCTTCCTTGCACAAACAGAATGCTCAGTGATGTGCGCTTCTTGTATGCATCTCCTCATGCTTAGAAGCATGGCACTGTTCAGAAGAGTATCTCTAATGGAAGAAACTGAAACATGCACTTAATAAAGTCACATACCACTGGCATTCAGTGTTATCATGCAGGGGAAAACTCACACCTTTGCTGTTTTTCAAGCACAAAGATTCAGCTTTTTCCATGGTATTTCTAGAGCTGCCTGTGGGTTAGGCATGACACTTCTGTTTCTTGGAATGGAAAGTAGAAACTGTTCCATTCCTGTTTTCTCTTTGCTGTCATGAAATCCTGACACTGTGGGGTTTTTAATTAAATTATTTGACCAAAGTGAGGTACCATCACTTAAAATCTAACAGAGCAACCCTGTTGCTTATCTTCAGGCATTCAATAACCAGTGTTGGTGCAGAGCAGTTCTTGCTGCCTGGAAGGTGAAAATGCTGTGCACTGTTTAACTGTGACCTCAGGCCATCACGTATTTGTCTTTTTTTCCAGGGGTACCACCGGCCTCGTCATTACATTGCAACTCAAGGCAAGTTCATTCTTGTATGTCTAAATATTTGTAAAATCTCTGCTGTTTTAGATTGCTGCAAGAGTTAATTATAGGGTGACATCTTCTGTGTTGGGAATGTCTGAAAACTTGGTTTAGGGGAGCAAAAGGCAAGGACATAGGATGTTCCGAGCTACTAAAGGCGCTCAAACAAAAAAATCTAAATTATGAGTAGACATAGAGGTGGCAGAACAATCTATAACGTGCCCTTTGTGCATGAAATATAAGGTTATAACTAAAAGGGACTTTATGGAGCTTGAGTTTACCTGCTGAAGTGAAATTGCTGTGGAAAGGTGGTATGAATATGCCTGTGACCGATGAATTTTTGTTAGTGGGAACTGGTAGCAAATTGCATTTGGACACCAACTTCTGTAAATTAGTTTCCTGTGCCTTTAGAAAGAAGCAAAAACGTCAGCAACACAATTGAACGCTGAGCATGTTAGATGATGAGCCTCCTAACTGCGGTTCTTTGCTCTGGATTGCTGTTTTCCTACATCACCAGGCAAACTCTTTGGCCATAAGCACTTTCCCTATGATTATTCATTCTCATTTCAGTGCATCCGTTCCTCCTTTGGAAATGTGATATTCACATGAATGACCTTGTTCTTAAACTCCACTTTATGACTTTTTCACATTTGTCCCTATTGAAGGAGTAAAGAAACATAATAGAATACAATTGGTGTCTGGGTTTATAAGGGTATAGAGAATGCATCATGGCAAAGAACATGGAGGATGCAGTTTGGGCAGAGTTGACTGAAGGATTTCATTTACAGGGTAGAAGAGAAAAGGGGAATAAGAGAAGAAGCTCCAGTCTAATAAATCATCTTTTGTCGATGCTAACTGTTTGGCTGTTGGAGCCCAATGTTTTTCCTTGTAGGGATTCTCAAAAAAGGACTCATTTCTGAATGCTTTCTCCTTCATAATTAATAAACTATTAGTAGTGTTGCATCTGGTATAAATTTCAATACTGCCTTAATTGCAGAGTGACTATGGGGTTCATCAATATCCTTTTGCTTATACATTATTTCCTACTGGAACTGTCATCTCCACTGTTTACAACACAGCCATCACTTCTGTTTCTGGCATGCTGGAATTCCAGATACCTACTGCAAAGAAGGTGAGGTGTCTGATCCATCAGAGAGCTCCAGGCTGTTCAGTGTCTATAGACACAGAAAGATGCTCTGAAAGGGAGAGTAGAATCCTGTGAGAACAGCACAATGGCAATGGAACAACTGGAGTGGGTTGTTGGCATTAGATGCACTCTCTGAAGATGTCTTTTTGTCTTTTCTCATGCCCCAGGGCCGATGCAAGAGACAGTGAAGGATTTCTGGAGAATGATTTGGCAAGAAAACTCTGCAAGCGTTGTCATGGTCACCAACTTGGTGGAAGTGGGCAGGGTAAGGGGACCAATTTCCTATCACTAAAAAACAAAGCATTGCTGGCTGTAGCGCTGTGTTGGTGCTGCACAATGCTCAGCAAGTGAAATTCTTTTTGCTTACTGTAGTGTAGAAAGGAATTAAAGCACTCAGGGATTTTTTCCTCTAAAATGCTAGATTTTTGTAATACTTAGCTGCTTGCCTTCCAGACTAATAAGGATCTTGTTGCTGCTGTAAGTCTTGCTTTAGCAGAGTTATACAAATTTATGCTAGCTGAGGAGATGTCTCCTTTTTCAGTACAGAGGGAAAAAATGTACTTCTGTAATAATTATTCTTTATCTGTGTAATTTGAGTAATTCTCTACCCACAAAAATCTGGAGACACGAGGACGTGCAACTGGTGTTTGAACTGATCAAAAGAGATTTTTAAATGATACTTCAAAGCTGAGGGTTGCTGATCATTTCAGAATATCACCGTTCTGTTGTGGTGTGAGCCCATGCACAGCTGGATCCTGGGGCCACCTAGGGGCACTGGCCTCTTCATCATGCACAGCTTTGCTCTCTTGGACTCAGCTAACCAGGAGTCTCTGCATTAACACAGGGCTATTGCTAAAGCACACAGTGGGAGCAAATATGAGTGACTCAGAGGCACAGACCAGCTTTGGAGAATAAGAAGGAGGCACATTTGGGGTGTGCTTCCCCTGGCACGTTCTCCCCATTCCTGGTAGTCTTTGGTTTAGAGAGATTCTGAGCCAGAAACCAGCACTTCAAAAATGTTCTCCTTCTGTTTGTCACCTTCCATTCCCTTTGTACTAAAATAAGCGTTTAAGCAATATATTATTCACAACTGCTAGTAGTTCAACTGCTTTGTGTTTGATTTCCTTTAGATCTCATGTTTGAATGCTGCCTGGTTCTGTTCATTTATTGTTATTTATTCTATTCTACCTTCAACTGACACTTCAGTTTGAAATAAACTCCTCTGTGTAAAAAACAAACAAACAAAAAACCCAACAAAAAAATTCCAAATCCTAAACTGATCGTATAATCACAGCCTCTTTCTATGACTTGAAGTGGAATATAGAATCCACTTTGCAGTAGCTATTTGGTTGACATTTTAGGTGTTGTTCCACCTCTTCGTGCTAGAGAATTTAGTAACTTTATAGTCTTTGTTAACCTGTATAAGCTGCTCTGGCATTTATTTCTACTGTTAGTTTTGCACGTGGCTTCTAAAAGTAGCTGTGCTATGCGTTCACATGATGAGGTAATTTTTTCCATGAGCCTTAGCTCACGTCTTCTTCAACTTGAGAGTGGGGTAAAATGTGGATCAGCTCTGCCTCACTTGGAGCTAGTTCCTCTCAATGTTTTCTTTCCCTTCCCACCAGGTGAAGTGTGTTCGGTACTGGCCAGATGACACAGAGGTCTATGGGGACATTAAAGTCACATTAATTGAGACAGAACCACTGGCAGAGTACGTCATACGCACGTTTACTGTACAAAAGGTAAGGATATCTTCAGTCAGCTGGTCTTTTGATGTCACACTCAGTTTGTGATCTGAAATGTGAACTGTGGGTGAGTTCGCCCAGAGGTATGGAGATGGGAACAGTTGCTGCATGGCTAGTTTTCACTTCTGGAATCTAAATTTTTGACAGATATTCCTTTTTTACTTAAACATCTTGATGTAAACAACGAAGGTAAAATCCGCAGTGCATGAAGCTTAAATAAATCCAAAAGCCAGCAGGTAGTTGGCTATCCCAATTCACAGCAAAAAACTGTAGGTGAAGAAAAGGTGTCAGCTAAATTGGATACCAGAGAGGTTTCTTTTTCAAGTATAATAAAAGCTCAACTATTAAAATTGTCCCCAAATTGGCAGGATTTGGAAGATTTATGTTATATACAATTAGAAATTGAGTATCTAAATGTCAGAGTATTCGAGGTCTGTCCAAATTACTCTCCAAACACACAGTAAGTGGTTTTAAAGCTTTTCAGAAATACCTACTAAGCCACACTGGGAATATTGTTCAGGTTTTCTAGCTCACAAGGTCCACGTTCCATTGAATCACTGAAAAACCTGACGGGAAATGCTAATGCCACAATCTGACAGATTAGTGAACTCCACATACATTTTCTATATAGTAAAAGGTCACAGCTAACTGACACTTCTGTGTTACCCTTGACAAAACAAATACAAGTGATGTCAGTTTTCATGCACCAGCAGCTTTGTCTCACCAGCAGGGCCAAGTGGTGTATCTAGGTATCACTTTCTGCCCTTTTCAGCACCAGATTTAATCTCAAACTTGAGATTTTTTGGCAGGAGGCAACAGAAAATCTACAGTTTCCTGGGGCCTCTGTATTTAGCTGTTCATTCCCCAGGCTTTTGCTTCAGTGTCTCAAAAAGGATTTGAGAGTGGTGGTTTATGGAGGTATCACCAAAGGCGAGATGGGCTAAGTGCAGCCCTGGTGTGCTGGGACAGAAGTCATCCTGTAATGTTCCCAGTGAGCTGGTTTTGAACACTGAGACTACAGGTTTGAATCAGGTGCTGGCATTCACCTCCACAGTCCTCAGCTGTACTTTGCCACTTCGTTTGTAATTGGAGTGCATCTTGATCCTTCACCTTGAAATCTCTTGGAGTGAAAAGTGGTATAGGACATATTCCTGCACAAGATCAGAGCTAAATTGTTCAGCCCTTCTGTATGAGAGTAGCGAGCAGTGGGCAAAATACGTTGATCACAGTCTGGTGACAGAAAAATAGAGGCTGTGCTGTCTCCTCAGAAAGGCTACCATGAGATCCGAGAGATTCGGCAGTTCCACTTCACCAGCTGGCCAGACCACGGGGTTCCTTGCTATGCCACAGGCCTCCTGGGCTTTGTTCGGCAGGTGAAGTTCCTCAACCCCCCAGAGGCAGGACCCATTGTTGTGCACTGCAGGTATGTGAGCTCTTGGTGCCTTTCCTCCATCAGTTTTTTTGTTTTGTTTTGTTTTTTCTGCTTTTTTTCTTCTTTTCGTCTAACAACGACAAACCACATTTCGTTTGTTTAAGAGTTTAATTTGTGGGCCTTCTGGGAAGTGGAATCTGGTTTCTTTTCTAAAGTGGCAGCTTTGGAGCTTAGCCGGCATGAATTGGAGATAAGTGGGTCAGAGAGGGCCCTTGGAATGTAGAAGACTCTCTGGTGGCCCATACTCTCTTAGATGCTCACAGCAGAGCTGGGAAAATGGTAAATATCTGGGACAGCAAGTCCAGTCGTTATCCACAGCAAACCTCATGTGGCAGTAGGATGATGCCTACAAACAAACAAGGCTGCAGAGAGGGATTTTAAAGCTACTGCGCTTTTCTGTACCCACATGTACTGCAGTTCAGCTTTGCACAAGGGTCAGTGGTTTTATCTCATATGTTTTTCTGCCTTCCTGGGTATATGGATACCAGCCATATGCATCTCAGCTTCCTCAAAACCCAGTCTGAATGGGAATTTCAGACTGAAAACCTGCCCAGTGCCTTCCAGCTAGGAAATAAGAGGCAAATGCCTGAGAAAAACTGCTTGGTTTTACAGCTGTGAGAATTCAGATTATTGATTTGCATTCTGGCAGACTCCTGGGCTGCTGCTGGTACTGTGCACTTTCTGCACTTGCCTTCTTCCAGCTGAAGTTAAGGCTGTGCTGTGCAAGGCAGTACATGAGTAGGGAGGAGAGTGTCCCTGGCATGGGGAAACAGCAGTTGGAGATGTAGTCAGACATGCTGATGGTGTTGGGAGAGCAGAGGCACCCAGGGGTGGCATCAGAGCCAGGCAGAGAAACCAAATCTCCTGAGCAAGCCTATCCTAATCCTTACCACCATTCTCCATCAGCTTGCAGCACAGGAAAAACTGGAGGGAAAGGTTATACTGGATTGGATCAGTAGATTGTATCATTTACGTGGGTCATTGTGAGGCAGAATAAAGTAACAGACCTCAAAACTCACTGTGCCTACTGAGTGTTGGATGTGGGTCGGTGTCCTTTTTTTTGACTTTACAGTGAAAGCAGTTGTGATTGTAGCATACCTCGGTTAAGAAAACTGTCATTATTACGTGACTTCAAATGCAGAAAAATACATTACTGCAAAAAAGGAATTTGGGTTTGTAGTAGGTGATTCTGCAGTCACAGTGCACCTGTTCTGAAAGGAGATATGGACGCAGCACCAGGCCAGAGAGCAGTGCTGAGCATTCCAGAATCTCACCCTGAGCAGTGCACAGGCACTTACCTCCTAGTGATGGGCTCTGCCATCAGGAGGACAGAGAGATTATGTCCCACAGTTGCTTTGAAAAGGAAAATCAGCTAAATTTTTTTAACAGTGTGCGGTGTTTGGGTTTGGTTTTTTTTTGTGATTTTTTTTTTAATTTAGCAAGCGATGAATCAGATCCATAATAAAATGCGGCTCAGCCAAAGGAGCTGGTAGAAGGGAATTCTTTCAGAGCTTTCAGGGCTTGAATTTGTTGCCTTGGTGCTGTGACATGGAGCTGGCCTTGGAAGGAGTCTGAACCTGATTCATCGTTACCAAGAAAGCAAGAAGAAATTTTTCATCCTTCACATTTTAATGAATAAATGCCATTTCCTCTCTGTTATTTATCTGCTTTTGAATTTTAATGACTTGCTTTAAGTGGTAATTACCAAATTCTCCCTACCGATGCCTGGCTGGATATTATCACTATTCGATATTTATGAAGTGCCGGGGTCCTCTAAATATAGAAGTGTTATAACTATTTGTTAAAATTCTGAAAAGCTGAGAGATAAAGAGAGAGGAAATGCCACTTATTCATTAAAATTCTGCAAATGAAAAATATCTGCTCTCTATTCAGCAGCTGATTAATCTGGTCCATTAATGTATGGTCATTCATATCTCCTTGCTTTTGGCTCTGCTGGAGTTTTCATGCAACAGAAGTTTCCCCGATTTGAGCTGAGTTTTCCTTTTTTCCTTTGGTGTTATGTTTAGAGACATTCTCCTCTTTCTATCCTTCACACCTAAACAGCTTTGGATGATTTCCCAGGAGGGAAGGAGGACACAGTGACAACACACTTTGCAAGAGATGCTTCAATTCTCATGTGCAGCTGGGGGGAGGTCTAAGCTGAAGGTTTTGAGTAGCCTCGGGCTCCTTTCTCTATAATGTTATACAGTCCATAACTTGAAATCATCTTAACTTGGGAACCAACCTTCTCATTAAGAAGGGAAAAGAAATGTTTGTGGCAATGCACTAACCCCCTCCCATCGAGCCCTCTTGAGTAAACACGCATGCTTTTTAGTAGTCCTACGAGAAGGAAAACTTTGGAGAAGCAGATTCCACTCCCACCCCTTCTGAATTGTGTATTTTTGCAACCCAGGGGCTGCTCTCCCACATCCTTAGTGATATGCATGCAAACTGACCTGTCAAATCAGAGTGACTAGTTTTGTAGAATGATGTTTTTGTTGGCGTTCGAGAAATCAAAGTTCTGTGTCCCTTCCTGGGCCCATTGCCGTTCCCAGAAATATTAGTTCACCTCATTCTCTTAAATGCAAAGCTAATTTAACTAAGCACAAAAATCACTCCATGGGGAGCAGCTTCCAGGAGAAGCAGCTGTGTCCATGCAGCTATTTTCTGTGTAGCTATTTTCTGTGTAGCTATTTTTTTGTATATCTATTTTCTCCTCCACAAAGCCCTGCCTCCGCACAGTCCCTTGATCGTATGGACCCTCATTGCCTTCTTTTTTTTTTTTTTTTTTCCAGCGCTGGGGCCGGGAGAACAGGGTGCTTTATTGCCATTGACATCATGCTTGACATGGCAGAGAACGAAGGTGTGGTTGATATATTTAACTGCGTGCGAGAGCTGCGCTCCCAGAGGGTCAATTTGGTACAGACAGAGGTAGGTGCCAGCAGGTCTCCTCCAACCTGTGCTGCTTTCCTGGCAGCTCCTCTGCTTCACAGGGGCCAAACACTTCATTAAGTCAACACATGCCTCCCCTGTGATGGGATTATACAGAACTTTATTTGCTAAACGTGGCCAGATGTGTGCTGAATCCCGTTCACGGGCAGCTGGTCAGACCTCAAGGCATTGATGTTTAGGCCTTAGCATTGCTGATTGATTTATTCTCACGGTAGAAGAGGTTGCTCCTGAATCATTCATAGGTGCACTGCAAACGCAGCACCTATTTTGTATCAAGTGCAAGCTCAAACAATGAAACATCCTGGATTTAAGCAGTGGGTGCTGATGAAGCAAGCTGCTCCAGAACATACCATTTAGCAGCTGTATAAACTCCTGTCAGACTGTTATCCCACTACACAAGTTTGATGTGCTTTTCCCTCCTGATGGACAGAGCAAAAGACTGGAACAGAGAAGAACTTTTAACTTTGCAGGCTTCTCGTACCTCATGTTTTGTTTAAGGAAATATCCTTTCCCAGAGTAACATTCTCTGGGAGCTTTGAAGAGACGGGTGGAGCAGACCTCCATTTGTGCTGTTGTTGTCATTGGTCTGAAGCAGAAACCATTCTCAGTGATAAAGAGACCATTGCCTTGCAATTGCCTCCTTGAATCCCCTCCTGGCCCAACCCTGTTTTGTCCCAGCATTTCCAGTACTGGTGATTTACCATTAGACTTGTAAATTTGAAATGAATACATGAGACCTCACATTCAGTGATGGATGAAATATGCTCACAAAGCTGTCACATAGCACAATGTGTAATTTGTCTCCACATGAAACTGAGCCAAATATGCATAGCAGGCATGACTTAAGAAAAAGAAAAAAAAAAAGGTATGACATTTCATGATCTGTATTGAAAACATGACTTTAATATCTCATCCCCTCTCCTGTACAGGAACAGTATGTATTTGTCCATGATGCCATTTTGGAGGCGTGTCTCTGCGGCAACACTGCCATTCCAGTTTGTGAGTTCAGATCCATATATTACAACATCAGCAGGATAGATCCACAGACCAATTCCAGCCAGATAAAAGATGAGTTTCAGGTAATGTCATGTCTTGGTCATTGTAATTGGTGTACTGAAGATGTTTAATCAATTTCTGTGCTATTTTATGATTTCCAACATAGCAGAGGAGAGTGACACTGAGATGAGGTCTGATTTGTGGTGATTTCTGTTGTGTTAGTACTGAATCAGGCAGAGGTTTGTTTTTAAGCATGAGATTTTCAGCCTTTGGCAAGGAAAAGTTCCCATCACTTCAGTAGAGCAAGGATTTTAATTTCCGCAGATAACGTTGTACTTCTCATTTCAGCAAATATTCAGTTGTTCATTTCCTTCTGTAATTTATGCAGAAACATTTATGCCTCAAGGCCCCTTATTAACTGTTCTTGTGGCTTGTCTGTTGCTTCAGAGTCTTGACAATCAACTTGTTGATGTCCTTCCATACAAAGAGAGTGAGCTCTGTGAGTGCTGCTTTCTCTAATACTAATTTTCAGTGAAGACCTCAGTTCACCCAGAGTGTTTTTATGAATACCTTGTGGCCAGAACTGAAATGTCATATAATAACACTCACAAGAGTGGCATTGTTTGACTGGAGCAAGAAACAGGGACTGCTGGGCTTATCCCACTCTGATAAAATGGGGCTTGGGACACAGAGGCTACCAGTTCTGTGCAAGAGTGCCTCCAACACAGTGAACTAAGCTTCCTAGGCTGATTCTCAATATATCTGTAAGTCCCTTCAGGATTTTCAACCAACAGCATAGTATTGTTGGAAATTTAGGGCAAGATGATTTTGACAGTAAAGTGAGACTGCTATTTATTAAGAAGCTGTTCTTAGTCAGCAGTGAAAAGATGGAGATTGCTTTTATTGTGGGAGATGTCCCTCTGTCCCCCAGCCAAGTGTCTTTTCCAGGAGGAGGCTGTCAGGAGCCTTCTGAGCTAGATGCCTCATTTGCTCCCTCACTGCATGAAGACAGAATGTGTGTGTTTTTTATCTGAAACCTCGCAGGGAATCATCAGGGTTGATGTAGTGAGATAAAGAGGTGGATCCCAACTGATGGCACTTCAATTAAAAAAAAATCCGGTTTTATCAAGTGATATCAGATCTGTAAAAGCGTTTCTGGCTATGGACGCTTGGCATGAGGGAGCCGAAGCCTGACTTCATCAAGTGCTGCTGTACTATTAAAAAAATGACACCGCTCAGTGTGCTTATTTTGTCATGATAGGAAGTGAGATTTGTCGCCCGCGTGCTTGTTCTTTTGAGCTGCCAGGGGCTGGCAGCTCCTTTGGGAAGGAAATGCTCCTCCATGCTTTGCATAAAAGATTCGTTTGCTGTCTAGTACTAGGATGCTATTTTTACAGGGGTTTAGCTTAAAGCGTTCGTCAGCCTTAGTTGTTTGGCTTTAATGCATAGGATGGTATCTTTTGCTACAGTCTTTATGAACCAGTTGATCTAAGTGTATCTATTGGTCCAATATGTATTATTTAGGTCTCGCTGTCCCTCAGGTAAGACTGGATAGATTTCTCATGCACTGCACATTGCCTGAGTGTATAAAAGCTCATTCTAGGGAGTCTTTATGTTCTGAGTAAGCCACAAAAAACAAGTGAGCAAGGGGAAGGACGTAAAATAGTCAGGAGTAAATCACTAACAAGTTACTCACCTAATTATCTGCACTGTCAGAGATTTCAGGTTTCATTATGCTGCCCTGCCAGACTGTCTGCTTCCCATCCCCTAGGTAAGGGAACTTGAGTGCATAATTTAGAGCAACTACATGATTTCTGATGTTACTTTTCTATATGTAACTTCCTATAACAGGTTGTCTGACCCTTCTCCTTTCTCCATTCACAACCTCTCTTTGGATGAAGTCAACCTCTCTGTAAAAATGGTTGGCCTCTCAGTATTTTGTGTCCATCTGTTGGTTGCAAAGGAATTCACAGCATGACTGCTTTGCTCATGAAGGAAAACATGACAAGTAGAAATAAAATGCCATCAGATAGCTACTGATCTACCATGGCTTAAATGACAGTGTTAAAGATGCGTTCACTTGGATTTGCTGTTTTTAACAGCTGCTGAGTAACCTGGGCTGGTTTGACGATGGATAACACAAAAGAAAATTACATTTAAAGAAACACATTCTGTAAAGCTGTGGGAAAAACAGATAAGGGTAAAAGACCAACAGCAAGACCCCAGAGATAAGGTGTGACTGGGGAAAGGAAGCACGTCTCTCCACGAGGAAAGGAGCAATCTAAATAACAGGGTAACAGCTTGACTGACTGTTTAAAACAAAACAAAAAAATACCCAACTCTTTTCTCTTAGGTTTTTGTGCGTATTGTTAAAAGAAATCAATAGTTTGCCTGAGGAATCATGAGATGGTTTGAACCCAGTTGGCCTGTGGGTGAACTCAGGGTAGTTGTGCACAGGATCTTCTCAAAGAGCGAGGATGTGTGCACCCACCTTCAAGAGGCTTCACTCCATCACCAGGTCAAAGCTGCAGCGTACAACTGTGACGGCCATTTCCAGCCTCTGCAAAGAACAGAAATGTTATCTGACTGCTGTGGTGTTTTACAGCTGGAATTTGTTACGTGGTGTTCAGTGCCCTCCATTTATGCTGGGGGTTATGGTGTTTGGGAGGGCACCTCAGGAGGATGTGCAGTGTGATGTATTCGATCAGCAACGAGCTTCTCCATGCTCGTTCTTTTTCCTTCTCTGGGATGCCAGAGATCTTCTGTTCTTTGGTATAAGCATACCGTGGAGATGGCATTGTTTTTGGAAGTGAATTCAAAGATGCTCAGCCTGCTTCTGTATTTCCTTCCCTTCTTCCCTGCCCCCTTTACAGACTCTCAATATTGTGACACCGCGGGTTCGACCAGAGGACTGCAGCATCGGCCTTTTGCCGAGGAACCATGACAAGAACCGCTGCATGGACGTGCTGCCCTTGGACCGGTGCCTGCCCTTCCTCATCTCTGTGGATGGTGAATCCAGTAACTACATCAATGCTGCGCTCATGGATGTAAGCAGCTCTGCACATCCCCCCTGTCCCCTTATCACTGCACTGGGTTTATTTCTTCTTGGCTTGTTTTTCTGGGAGAACTGGATCCAAAGCAAGAAGCCTTTTTTTTTTTTTTTTTTTTTTTTCCCCCCCTGTAGTTTCTGAGTCTGATATCTCCAAACTGGGCAAAGCCACGTGAATTTTCTCTCCTTCACAGAAATGTGTCACTTGGTAATGTGATAAATCACAGCTTGTGTCGTTCTGCCTCGGGCTGCTGGAAAACTTTTGGCTGAGAAGCTTGCGAGCGTGCAGTCTGAGGGTGCATCTTAGAATGGCAAATGAACGAAGTGGTGGTGGGACAGCTCTTCCCACTGGTTGCTGCACAGGTGGGAGGAGAAATGCTCACCAGGAGCTGCCACGTCAGCTCTTTGAAAAGAACAGTTTGTGGCATGGAGTGAGTGATTTATCTGAGCTACTGCAGTTAAGAATATGGGATCAGATGTGCGAAAAGCTTTAGGGATGAAGGACATGAGCTAAGCTGATGTGAATCTGTCTGAAGGCATTTTGCCTTGCTTTGTTTATGGACTCACAGCACGGGGCATCTATAGTGGCTGAATTATGTTGATGGTTTCTTTTTACTGTAGTACCTAAGCTGCTTTTGGACAGAGGTGCCTTTGAACTGCTAATTACTGCAATTGGAGTATATGTAAATATGATCTGGGGAGAAGTGTCATCATTTTTTCCCCAGCAAAGTTGAGTAGAGTTGGTCTCTGTTATCTCCTCTTTCAGGTTTTGGGGGATAGTGATACTACTGCATTTAAGAGGTTAAGAAAATTGGTCACATAATTAATTTTAGATTTTTTTTTTTTCACGAAACTGTGATGTTTTTATTGCAAATACGCTCAAGGAAACTTTTTATCTTTCCTTCTTTAAAATGTGTTTTGTGCACTGGCAGATCTGCAGCTGCACACTCAGTTGTCTCATTACCTAGGGCCTGGGAATGTGTTTGCCTGTTGTCATCCCCCCTACCTTTAAGGCTCTCGTCCCCTTCCACACAAAATTCTGCTAATCGCTTTTATTTTATATAAAGAAAGAGAAGCCGTTCCAGACTCATCACTTCCCAACAGCTTTCCTTTTCCTTCTCTGTACTTCACTTCCCATCACCTGCTCACCTGTGCACCCCAGAACATAGTGCAGCCACTCTGCAGAGTGGTGCAGGACATGCACAGCTCCCCTCCCACCATGGGCCCATAGCACCCACAGCTGGCTCACAGGGAAGAGAAAAGGCAGCCCTTGCAGCTGCTACCTTAATACTTAGAGCATTTATTTATTTCTTTTCTTTAAAACCAAAATCCGATTTATGTGTTTTTTTTTAACCCAGAATTATACCTTTTGATTCAAGTCTGCTTCACAGATGTACAGCACAGAGGACGGAGCATTTGTAGGCTCATCTAAGCATTGCATGCTGTGGTTGGAAAGAGATAATGTTTTGAGCTGCTGCCCTTTCATCTCAGAGTGCCTCACAAACATTCATTACCACAGCTCTGCAGAGGTTGGGACCACAGTTTCTCCGCTCTGTGGTTAGGGAAATTGAGGGCAGAAGGCACTTTTGATGTAAAAGAATAGCAGCAGAAGTTGAATGCCAGCAATGTGGACTCTGAACACTCCCCCATGTCCTGTTAAAGGATGGCTGCCACCCAAATGTGCCACTTGGGTAGCATTATGCCACTGGGGAGCAATGGCAGATGAGGGCTAACCCCTCCTCTAGTTTCTGGAGTCCACTGCAGCAGAAAGGAGTGCCTTTGCTTCTAGCTGTTTTGTTTCCCATTATTAACATTACTGATAGTAGTAGTAGTAGTAATAGTAGAATTAGTATTATTTGCTGAGTCTCAAAATATAAATAATTGATTTGGGTAATCTCTGCTCTTGTGACACTTCCTTAATGAAATGTCTTCATTGGGTGCAAAAGAATCCCATTATGAGACATTCATTCATTGCACAGCGATAACAAGGAGAAGGATATGTGATTTGTATAATCTGGTTAAATGGCTCAGATTGCCTAGCCATAGCCTCCCGGGTGTAATATTCGTTTGAATAAAAGTTGATTGAATTTTTTTTTAACTAATCTTATTCTTTTGTTAGAGCCACAAGCAACCTGCTGCCTTTATTGTAACCCAGCACCCTTTGCCCAACACCGTAGCAGACTTCTGGAGGCTGGTGTTTGATTATAACTGCTCCTCCATAGTGATGCTGAATGAGATGGATGCTGCACAGGTAAGGGATTTTTCATCATCTCAGCCACACAGCTTTATTCTCAAATCCAGAAGGTTTTCAGGGGGTTTCTACAGCCATTTGCTTGTGACCAATAAGTAAAACAAAATAAAGAATGGGAGCTGGAATTTAACAGGCAATGTTTTGGAATACTGTGGAAGAGCAAAGTTCAGATCTACATACTTGACTCCTTCTAAGGTAACTAGTTCTTACTGCGATTAACAGTGATTACCTATCTACATATGCTGCTGTTGGGGCCTAAGTTTCCTCCCAAACCAATTCCCATTTCCTCCCAGGCTTAGGTACTCCATTCCTGCCTGCTCACCCATTATTTCCAGAAGAATAAAACCCAGCACTATGCTGAAAACATCGTAAGGATCTTCTCCCTGAGGTTTCCAATGAGATTTGGTAGTAGTGAGACGTGCAGCTCGCACTGCTTTTGGAGCAGCACGTTGTGCAGTGCATTTCTCATTCTTTTCTTTCAAGTGCCATGTGTACCCTGGTTCCTTGGCTGCTGACCACAGTGCTCTTTTCAGAAGTCGAGATGGCAGGGCAGGAGCTGCTGCACTGGATTGCAGGCACCTTGCTGACGAGTAGTAGAAGATAGCTTTCAAAAAGGTGCAATCATGCAATTTGTGTGGAGAGTGTGTTTGGCATTGCTAATTCACCCATTACAGCACTTGTTAAACAAGAGAAGAGCCCTCAAGTAGCCGGTACTTCATGGATTCATTTTTCATTTGTCTCTTTGCTGTCTTTGAAGCCTCAGCACTGAAGGCAGTGGGATCGTTGGTCTCTTTGGCTTGTTGTGCTGGGGGGGAGATCCCTTCAGGTGAAAGCTGTGGGATTTCATTTCTGTTTGTGTAAGGGCTGTGCTCAGAAGTGACCCTCCTGATAACAGCAGAGTCGCAGTCCTCTGTGCAGTCCTGGAGCCCATGTGTGGGAGCAGATTGCATTTTTTTCTTTTTTTGCAGGCTCTGTAAAGCACAGCATTTTCTGGAAACCAGGAGTTCTTTCTCAAACCTCGTTCCTAGAAAGCACAAACCCATCAGCCTCAGCCTATTACTTTTGCCGACTGTCTTTCTGCTAAAGACTTTACCTGTGTTTTTTTCCCCTAGAAAGTCGCTGTTTTTATCAGGTAGTTTGCAGGAGGTTTGGCAGTGCATTAAGTCACTTTGACAGTCATTCCAGCACGGTGTCACCAACCTTGAGTCTGCAGCCAGAGCTGAACGCACCCAGCTACCGCAAGAAGTAAGGATAGCTTTAAAGTTTGTATCTTAAAAGCTCTCAAGGCAAGGTGTGGAAGTTTGATAGCAGTTGTGAAGGTGAGATTTCTGTAGAGGAAGTGTAACTGGGTAACAGCGTTATGCTTGCGCTGTTGTTGTACAGCAGTGTTGTTATCTAGCTGCTCATCGTTGCCTTACCCAAGTGCTACACCATAAGCATGACACAACTGTCAGTGTACAGCTGTGTGCAGAAGATACCGCGTCTGTGTGGCTAGGTGGAACATCTCACTCATCTACAGGGGAAAAACACAAATGCAAAGCCTGCTTATATAAAAGCTATGATTAAAAATAAAATGCGGTTAGTAAATGAAAATGTAGTAAATAGGGAGGTGAGCAGGGAAAAGTGCAAAGCAAACCATGTTTTAGAGAACACAACAGACCATTTTAAGCACCATACAAATGTCAGGCTGGGCAATCATTCACAGACCTGCTTTATGAACAGTGATTTTTAAAGCTAAGTTTAATCTTTCTGTTCTTTGCACTGCACCTTGAGGTTGGTTCCTACAGCTCAGCTCCCATCTCCTTGCCTACTGGGGAAATGCTTTGAGAAGAGGTCTGGAGGTTGCTTAAAAATCTGGATGAAGAGTGAAGATAACCTTCAAAGGAGAGCTTGCTTATGTGGGCTTCGTGTGCTTTTGTAATCTTGAAAAAATAACAAGGGCAAAGATGCATAAAATCTCATTAATATCCCACCCAATTTCAGCCCCATATGATCAAAGGAAGAACAGGAATAGAGAATTAATGCAGTGGTATGCACACACTTGACATTATTACTGACAGTGATTGAACTTGAAAAGCTCGAGATCAAGTTCAAATGAGCACCTGGTGGTTGCAGAACTTCTCAAAAATTACTCTTGAAAATAGGAGGAAAAAAACCCAGAAAAATACAATCTCAGCAGAAACTCTTAATGAGATCTCATGCAAAATATTTTCTTGCCATGATCTATTTCCAGATGGATTTGAAATACTTAGATCGTAATTTGTGTGAATAGTAGGGTTTTGTATGCTGTGAATTCAGTAGTATCAGCATAAAAAGTTCATTTTGCAGAAAAATTCCTCTTTGCTTGAATTAAGATTAATTTTGTTGGTGTGTACCATTTCCTCGCTAACACCACACTTCTGTGATTTTATTGCATTTACCTGCAGACACTGATCTTTTAATGTTCTTTTCTAACTCCATGTCCATGTAGGAACTTCATTTTTCTGCCACTTTCCTTCACCTTTACGCCCTGGATTCAGTGGTTTTCATACTGAAAAAGGCAAAAAAAAAAAAAAAAAAAAAAAAAAAGTGAAGCTTCTAAAATATGTTTCTTTTTGTCTTCAGACTCATAATATCAAGAATTTCCTGAAGCTAGAAGAAGGTCTTTTCTGAGCAAATGCATTCTGTAACTGAGGATTGGTTATGGATTTTGTGCTGGCTGGCCATCTGAAGTGAGACAAGACTGATGGTGCATTCCCTTGTTAATATTAAGGTGCTTTCTGTTTCTTTTCGATGTTCTCACTAGCTCTGCATGCAGTACTGGCCAGAGAAGACGTCCTGTTGCTATGGCCCAATTCAAGTAGAGTTTGTTTCAGCAGACATCGATGAAGACATCATCAACCGGATATTCCGGATCTGCAACATGGCCAGGGTAAGAGCAGTGAAATACCACATTCCTTATTTATTCTCACACATTTTGGCATGGGAAAAAGGCAGAATCAAGTCTGTGGTTTTGAGATGCTGAATCGCTCACCTAGTAACAAAATTCCACTGCAGAAATTTAGTAGCTACTTCCTTTAATTAACATTTAATTGCATTAGTCTATATTGGTGAAAGCCTTTTGGCTGAAAGTAGAAAATGGATGGTATGAGCTGAAAATCTGGATTCAAATGGAATGCATTTTTCTGTATATATTTGAGAACAATTAATCCATTAGTAGAAACAATAAAAGTATCAGCATCACAGGAAATAAGCTGGAATAGTATCAACTGCTCCCTATCTGTCAGCTGCCCTGCAGCGTCTCTGAAGACAAATGCAATATTTACCAGCCCGAATGAGATTCCTAATTGCCCCTGTCCTCCTATAAATAAGTGGCTGCTATTTCTGCAAGCAACTTTTTGTCTGTATTCCTCAGCTCCTGTATAGCTGGCATGATAGAAGCGAGGTTTGTCTGCACTCTGGACTCATGCAATACAACTTCAGGGCTGGGGCAAGAGTTTCAGCAGAGGATTTTTCTCCCATTAATTGTTTCCCAGATTGATTATAACTCTTTTTTTTTTTTTTTTTTTTTTTGATCTTTTTGTTTTTTCCCAATCAGAAGTGGAAATAGGCTCCAGAAATTGCATTTCCATACTGTCTCTGATTGTGTAGTCAGAGCCTGTGCAGCAATTCAATTATGTCATTGTGGAGTGATTTGTGGGGTCTAACTATTTGAGCAGCTGAATCAGTTACCTCTGCTCCACCCCACATCCCAAACTGACTGCCACTGAGCTGGGGACAGCCTTGCAGTTCCATGGCTGATAACACTGCATGCTGAAGCTGCCTTGTAAATGCACAGCTCTCAGGGTGAGTACTGTAAACTCACATTTCTCATACCCATCTGCATTCAGCAGCAATATCCACTTCTAAATCCTTATGAGGATCTTTTCTGCCATAGTCCCCAGAGATTTTTTTGAGGACTGTCTTTGCCTCTACTTGCTTTGACACAATGAACCTCCACCACAAGGTAGTAGGAGAGACATAGCTGACCAATTCTTACAATTCAGTGAGATTTTTTTTCTCTACTGAAAATAAAATAAGGCATCCTTAGCATCTAGTTTCTGCCTGGTACCTGAGATCATTGTTATCATCATCCAAAATATGGAAAACTCCTTGTTCCCTGCTGTATCATGTATCCAGTGTGGAGAATTCTAGCACTGATACCAAATTAAGAGGGGAAGGTGTGTGTGATCAGTACCCTCTGCTTCACCCTCTCTCTGCTTCCTGCCTCATTCCCTTTAGCATTGCAAATGCCCTTTGTTTCAGCCCCAGGATGGCTATCGCATAGTTCAGCACCTGCAGTACATTGGCTGGCCAGCATACCGGGACACCCCTCCATCCAAACGCTCACTGCTGAAGGTGGTCAGGAGGCTGGAGAAGTGGCAGGAGCAGTACGATGGGAGGGACGGCCGCACTGTGGTCCACTGCCTGTAAGTAGGGCTGGAAATCATCTGTAACCTCATGAAATAAGTCCAGAAGTTTGATTATGGATTTGGAAATCTGGTGGTTTGCCAGGCTTCAGCTGGGGAAAATAAAGTTGAATATTGTACTGCGTTATAACAACCTGACCCAGAGATTTTACTGATTGTGGTGAAGAGGAGCCAAAGGCTCTGCTGCTTTCTTCTGTGAGCCCCACAGGAGTGAGGAGAAGCAGAGCAGTGCCCAGGGCTCCTCTCCACTGCTTCCAGGGATGGCATTAGCCCTTCCCTTGTGCCATGGCACTGCCAGCTCTCATGCTGCCCTACAGAGCTGCACTTTCACAAACCCATGAGCTTCCTCAAGTAGGCTGCTGAATGCACCCCTCTCTTGGTGTACGTGCTGATTTGTAAGCTGTGCTTTCATCCCTTGCCTGGCTTCATCTGTTGCCTCTTTTCTTCTGCACCCAGGAACGGTGGGGGACGCAGTGGCACCTTCTGTGCCATCTGCAGTGTGTGTGAAATGATTCAACAGCAAAATATCATCGATGTGTTCCACATAGTGAAAACGTTACGGAATAACAAGTCCAACATGGTGGAGTCACTGGTAAGCTTGTTTTCTGCATTTTACTCCATCCAGCATGGGCATGGGGACTTCATAATAGGTATGAGATTTTATAGTTTAGCCCAGCATGAATCCAAACCACACATACCATAAATGCAGCAGGATTAAAGCCAGCCCTGCTTTGGCATGTGTGAGGAATCTCCCAGTCCCACTGCTTCTCTCCTTGAATAGATGTGGAGCAGCCATCCTGGCAGCAAGGTGGGTAACATCTCCTGCACCCAGAAACTTAAACCCCAAGCTTCTGTCACCTTAGCCTAGGTAGGATTTGAGCTCATGAGTATGCATACAGCCTGGTGCTTGTTGCTGTGACATGCCTTGAGATCATGGAGGGAGGAGAGTGCACCCCAGACCTTGCACCCTGCTGAGAGAGATTAAACCATCCTGAATTCAAACATCCCAACTGATCGTGCTGAATTCTTTCCTCAAAAGCAACGTGTAATGAGGATGTGAAGCAAATAATGAATAGCCCATTGGGTAGCTGTCTCTTAGAGCATTTTTCTCTTCCACTGATTATGACGACTCTTACCAATACTTGTTTAGTATCACATAGAAATACAATTCATGTTTGTCTGGTCCTGTCAGATGGACAGGACCATTAAGACCAGTAAGAAAGAGAGAGGAGGCATTTTTTGCAGCTTGCAGAGTGAGTGTGCGAACAGTTCACCTGTATCCTAATGTCACTGACTTCTATTGTCTCTTTCAGGAACAGTATAAATTTGTATATGAGGTTGCACTGGAATACTTGAGCTCCTTTTAGCCCAGCAGAGAGAGAGGAGCCTCCGACATGGCAGACCTCAACCCCTGGCAGATGCTTCTCCCCTGTCCCACACTAGAAGGCGGTAACAAGTGTGGGAAGGAAAACCTCTCCTTCCTGGAGAAAGAGACTGAGACTGCACGGACCAGCTGGAAGGAGGAGATGATGCCTGTGTTTGCTGCTGCCTGCTTTCTATTGGAGCATCTACCGCTTCTTAAATAACCTACTGTAAAAATAAGGGAAACGGGAGACAGGCTGAAGGACTGGACTTTCTAATCCCCTCTGACTTCTCTCCTCTTTAGGATTGTATTTTTTGCTGTCCTTGCTGAAGAGTGGGGAAAGAATGAAACCTTTAGGAAATTGTCTTCTAAATGTCTCCTTTTTAAGTTATTATTTTGTTATCAAATCCCAGTCTTTAATTTTTGAATTTCATGCAGCAGTCATTTGGGGAAAATGAGATAGCCATAGGGAATTTATGAAATGTTTCATTACGATTTGCCTGTCTTATCTGTTTTTGTTTTATTTTCCAAATGAAAAGGCCAACACCAAAAAACACTGGATATCTTTCTGCATCTGGTTCCGTTTAGCATGAAGATGGTGGAGATGAGGAGTTAGTTGTTCATGGATTTGCATCTTGGCTTCTACACTTTTCCTCCCAGTTTCTCCCAAGGCTGTGCATGAACTGGTTACATCTCTCTGGTCCATGTTTGTTTCAGTGCTGGTGAAGCAATATTAATAAGTTTCCCAGCCACTTAAACCCTGAAGTTAAATATTTGCATCAAACAAATTGCATTTGTCTTGCAACTTTGGTAACGATGTTACCATATTTTTCAAGTATTTGCTGGGGTGCAGTGTGTCTTTGAAAAACAGGGTATAAAGTAGGTATTATTGATCATATACTATGTATTATTATTTTTTTATTTATTATTTGTATTGCTGTAGAACTTAGGACCCCTAGTCCTGACAGGTCCCTGCTGAACTAGGCTAGGCACTGTGCAAATGAAGAACAAAGAAGGTTCCTGCTCAAGAACTTTGAATCTGAAGGTAATCTTAAAATTGAGTTTGATCAGGTTTTCCTCGCTGATCCCAAACTGTTGTACAGTCAGACACAGTTGAGTGATTTGTTCAGATTTCCAGCCCCTGCAAATTTAAAATGGTAACCCATCCAAGCTGCAGGAAGGGTGATGGACATACACAGAAACCTGTTCTGGCATCTGCTAAGAAAAGGCTTCAGCCAGCACAGCATCTTTCCATCTTAAGCAAAAAGGCTTTTCTTTTGTTCTGCAGAGACGCCTGTGCAACTCTTCTTCTTTGCAACAAACATCAGAAGGGTTTTGCCATGGTTCTGGATCTTGCTCTGACTTCTTAGAAGCTAAGAAATTGCTTTTCTGAAAGAGTTTGTTTTAGGAGCTAATCACTAAGGTCTACAGGATAATCTCTGAGATTATTCTTAAAGGAACAAAGGATTTACGACGTTCAGTATTTCAATTTAGCCATTTATTTATCCTGAGAGTGCAGGGATCCAAGATAGTTCAGTGTGTAAATTAGATTCTTGGTGATGTAGGTTTCTTCAAACATAGACTTGCTTAAAGCTAGACAGGTAAGGGAAAATTTAAGTATAAGGAAATTCCACTTTCTTACCATTTCATAGTATTCCACCCTCTGGTAAATGCTCAGAAACTGCTGGGAGCTCAGTCGTGTCAATGCCTCACATAGAGAGCACCAGAAGCTTAAAAAAAAATTACCAATTTCATATGTAAATTCAAAAGGCACCTCTGCTTGGTCATTCTTTGCTTGATAATTATATCTTTGTCTTGACAATTTGATTGGAACACTTATTGACTCAGATATGGCAGTACCTAACAAAAGTTATCATCTCTCTCAGGACCTGCAGCAGTCTAAGAAACAAGGCTCACTATTTGGAAATGGAATCTTTCCTGCTGAGCAGATGAGAGATTTGCATAGGATGCTGAACCACCTTGCTCATGTTCTTTCCAAGAAGCTTTGCATTCTTGGCTTCTTCCAAGTGAATACCTTGAAGGTCTCAGGCAGTTGCGCCACAAAGCATCAGTGGGAACCCCCTTACAGGTGCTTCTGCTGTGTGTCAGGTTGGGCCCCAACTTTCTGCAAGAAATCACTAAAGCAACATTGGATTACAATGGGGCAGCAGGTGAATGTCTGCTGTTTCACAAAATAAATCAGTTGTTCTATTTTTTTTTTTCTGTTGCTGCTAAGCTGCACAAACAACTCTGCTGTAGAATAAAAGGCAAAGCAAAATTATGACATTTGAGAAGGAAAGGGTAATATTACTGTTTGAATTACAGGTGGTTTGCTTGGGGGCCGTTTGCAAAGAAGAGGAAAGAGGGAATCCTGATCCCAGGATGGGATTTTGCAATTGCCAAGGTGAGAAGAAGCTACCAGCAGAATGTTCGTGACTTCACTAACCACAGAAAGCCAGAGGGAGTAACTCCCTGTGGATGCTATGGAAATATTAATTTAGCATTCTGTTAATTTTACATGGAAACTAGCATACGCATAGGACCCTTTCAGGAGTTACTGAAAGTCTAGTTCAGGCACTGAAGTTAATGGCCTGGGTAAAAGGAATAGAGAGGTAGAATAAATGACAGTGTAACCAAGGAATGAAGGGTAGAAGGTAGTTTCAGGCTAAGCAGTAGCGTGAAGGAAAGTGGCTTACAAAGCCAGCAGTCAGCCTATAGGAGGGATGTATACAGGGAGGGAAGCAGGCGTTGGATGAGCCAGGCAGAAGAGCTCTTGCAGTGAAGTTGTTTAAGGTCCTGAGGTAGGTTTAAATGTATTTTCATGGTATGAGGCATGCTAGTACAGGGTCAGGTGCAAGCATCAGCTGGCCTGCAGTAACGCACCACATGCTTTTAGCCCTCTGCAAATGGAAAGTGATAACATAGATTTCAGTGAAAGGTCTTTAAGCTACATTTTACCTTCTCTTTGCAAGGAACAAGTTCAGTGCAAATCACGTTGGTTCCTACAGCCCAACTGTTAGCCACAACTGACTGTGTGGCAGCTCAGGTCTGCATTTCAGGCTTCTGGTGATGTTCAGCCTGCAGCCAGTGTGGAAGGATGCTCAGCAAACACTATGGGTGATGTTGGTTGTGGTCCAAACTGTTCCATCATCACACACAGGTACACTGATTTTTGGGAACGCAGCTCCTGTCTGTATTGGCTCAGGCATCTTTGCACTGTTCTTTGCTGCACAATGCTTATATGTTGAATATGAATTAATGATAAAGGGAAAGAGAAAATAATTTGCTGTAAATAACCTTCTTACCTTGAGGTTGTTTAAACTGCAGAGAGGAGCCTGTAGCAACATAGGTGATGTGCTTGAGGCAAGATTGTGGATGTTGGGTCTGTTTTCTTTGAGAAAGAGAGAAATTTTGAGATAATAAAGTAGGCTTTCTCACTCTTGAAAGGACTGACAATCCAGGACAAGCTTTCCAACCTAAGTATTGCCTGCTGCAGTTGGGGAGCAATAATGTAAGGTAGAAAAGGGGAATTCCTCAATGACTGAGTTTTGGGCTGTGTAAATATGATATTGACAGTATTTGAATAGTCATAATGAAAACACTTATTCCCATTCTGACATCCTTCAGGATTGGGTGAGAACTGTTTGTTGATAGCATAGTATTGGTCTAAAGTGTAATCTGAAATTTGGAAAACTAGAAATAAGAAGAGTAAGGGTACAGGGACTATGTCATACACGGGGCATAAAACATCTTAAATTATTAAGAGATGTAACTGAAGCAAAGAATTCCAGATCTACCTAGGCCAGATGCTGGAGAAGGAGGAACCTGACCTGTCAGCAGGAAAGAGATAGAACAAATTCTCTACAAGGTACAGCAGGTCTTGACAATCTGTTGGGTTGTTTCTTTCTTTCTTTTTTTTTTTTTTAATCTCTGTGAAAACTGCATCCTTTGCTGCCATCTTTTGTTATTTTTTCCCCCCAGAGAATGTTTTGTAAAGAAAAGTGGAGTTGACCTTCTGTAGATGGACTTGAGGTACTTGTTTATTAACGTGGAGGAAGCAGACTGGGGTTGGGAGTACAATGTCAGTGTGAAGGTAGGGACTGCGGGTGGCAAACAAGCAGATGGGAATTGGTGGTTTTATTTAGTAGATTGAAGTAACTGGTGTTCTCTGATCAGGGAAGTCTCTGGGCTGTGGTTGATAGGAGATGTTTCGGTTCATGATTGAAATTCATTGGCAAAGTTGCATAGAATACTGCCGTGCTTAGTTTGCTTCAACTAGTTTTATTAGTGCACTGGTTGATCCCCTTGGTTTATTTGCATTAGAGCCATGTAAGTGAGCTAGAATTGTCCATGTTGGTCCACAGACACCAGGTAATTAGCAGTGAAAATTTTTTCCATGCACAGAAACCCTCCTGTCACCTTTTGCACCAAATCAAGCCACAGTTCTGCATCACATCTCTTCCATTCAGCCCTTGTTCACATGGTGCCCACATTTTAAGAATGCCCAGGGAACTCCCAGAAAGTTGACAGATATCTTGGGCCATGTCTGTGACCCTGATTGGTCTGGTCCATGCACTCTGTAGGGCAGAGGTGGGAATCGCAGAGCATAGCTTTTGCCTAGAGAAGCACATATTTGTGTGTCAGCAGTTTCCTACCTTTTATTCCAAATCTGTAAGCCCCCTGTGAAAACATCCAGTGGTAATGCAAGGACACCACAGCTGTAGATTTAAGCCTGTAGATGATAGATTACTTTCCATGTAGTTTGCATGGGTCCTTGAGGAGTAGTTGGTGGGATTTCCCCTGGGAATCTCAAGCCAAGCACTGTGGGTGTGCAGCTCTTGGTATCCCTCAGTCTGAGGAAGGAGAGAGGCTCCCATCTGCAGCAGTTGTTCTGAAGGCAGCTGAACCAGTTGCTGTCTGGAAGAGAAGGAGAGGATAAGGAATCTCCTTTGGGAGAAAAGCAAACAGTGGAGGAGGATTAAATGGTGTCCTGAAACAGGCGAGAAACTTCCACTTTGTTCTCTCTTATTCTTGCAGGGATAATACTTATGTCTTTCCTACTCTTCTGAGTTTGTGCCAGGATCATAAAAAAGCAGGTAGTAACACATTCCACTCTGCAGAACTCTCTAGAGAGGGAGCAGGCAGTGTAACAGAGGGAATAAATCCCGAGGGACAAAGATAAAAGATTTCCTTGAGAGGAACCTTCAAATCTGCAGTGCCTCTGTCTGTCACACTGGCAGAAATCTTTGCAAGTCAGCACGGAGCATTGCACGGTCCTGGCATATTCCTCCATCGCAATTCAGTGCAAATGTTGCACTTGGAAAACATTGCCCTGTGATAAATTTAAACAATATCTCATTGGTAGAGCAGTTCGCTTTTAGTCGTTGCAAAGGGCATCTCAAGAACTTGGTTTGATTCTGCTGTATTCTAATATGAGGTTCTTCTGTAAGTGTACAAAGTTCACTCCAGCTTGTTAGAAACACGGAGGGGACCTTGTGGTGATAGTGCTTCAGGATGATCTCTGCCTGTGAGTGTGAAGCTCAGCATTACCTCCTTGAAGACCAGGAAGTGGTCGAACAGAATAGTGCACCTTCCCTGCACAGACCTTTCCAGGAGCAGAAACTGAGAGAGCCAGCTAATTAAGGTTTGGTATACAGAAGAGAGTAATGAGGATTCTGTTAACCCTCCTACGTTCATACTTATTTAGATTGCAGTCTTCTATAGCCATACATACATGCTATACAATTTAAATGCAAGTGCCCTTCCTTTCCCTGTTCCCCAGTTCCCTGTAGCTCTTCCTTCATTGAGGGCCATCCAACAGCACAGAAGCAAAGCAAACTTTCTGCAGTTTTGGCGAGGGATGCTAGGAAAACTTATCATGTAGTATCTGTGTATTGACTTAGACAAATATCAGTCATCTTCCTCATCATAGATATACCTGAAGAATATACAGCTGAGTGTAGCAGTCGAGTACATTCATGCATTTTCATTCACCAAGCCCAAATCCTGGTGGTTCTGAGTTTGATGGAGAGACAAAAATACTCGCTGACTTCCAGTGGCCTCAAGTCTGTAATCTTTATTTTCTGTGTTATAAGATTTTTAAAGTCTCCCTTATAAACAATACATGGCATTCAGTATCTACAGCTTCATGTCGGAGTAGCACAACTGTGAAAACCTGGCAGCTTCTTCCATTTGTGAAAACAAGCAAAGTCTTTCCATCCTTGTCCCAGTGCATTTGACAGGTTGTTCACCCTTATTCTCTGGTTTCAACCCACACCTTAAGAAACAAAATAATGCAGCAGTCTGAATGATAGATGCGGTGTTCCTGTAATATTTCTTTGTGGAGGGCAAAAAAAAAAAAAAAAAAGAGGAAAAAAAATGTTTTCCTAGCAAACCAGTTCAGCGTGAGCTGATTCTAAGCTGCATGGCCATGATCCAGTTCACACAGTTGGAAGCGAGGTTTGCTTGTTGTTGTGACATGATTTATGCCATAGGTGTAACCTTTGGGACCAATCCTGGTCTGTTCTGTACAGGTTTCCAATAGAATAGGGGTCACTGTAGAGGAAGCACTTATTGCAAGTGATAGTATTTCAGTGAAGGTTTTGTAAGGGAGATCTGTTACTCTGGAACACAACTGTTTGGGGGACTTGGTGAGGTGCTTGAGCAGGTGGCTCTGTGGAGGTGTACGTCCTTCTGTGAGCACTTCATCCTTCACTGGGCATCTCCAGGAAGTCTTGCTTGTGTGCAGTTACAAAGGAATGTATTTGCAGGGGTGTTTTTGGGTGCATGGCTGGAGCTTCACAAGCTTCAATGACTTTAGCTATTGGGAAAGCCTCTCCAGGGCATCTGATGGTTGTTGGCATTGCTGAACTAGCTCTAACACTTCCCATGCAGGACTTCCATGTACATGGAGCAGAACTGGCATGACCCTCCTCACCTCTGTAGCCCATTCTTAAGTCTCCAGCGCTCATGCTGCGTTTCAGTGCAAAAGCTGCAGCTGTGCCCTTGCCACATTTAACCCCTACTGACTGAGCGCACTGACAGAATTCACTCCCATGTTGATTTCATCTCCTTCCCCCTGCGCCAATCCTGCTGAAATTGAAATGCTGTAGCATCACTTGTTGCTAGAGCTGTTACTGCTACAGTCAGGATGCTGTGGCCGTATTGGGGTGAGCAGGACCCTGCCCAGCACCCCACACGTGCTGCATCAGCGCGTCTCTGCTGTTGGATTCTGCCCCCATCTCCCCCTCCTTTGGCCTTTATGGATTACTGGTGAAACTCACTTGTACAGTTTGGATGTTTGATAGATAAAGCACGTATGAAAAAAAAAAAAAGGAAAAAAATATAAATACAGAAATCTCAACACTGTGCATTCAGTGTCTTTTCTTTCTAGCTTAAAAGAAGGAAGGTAAATAATGTCAAGTCAATGAATATCAGATATATTTTTTGACTGTACATTACAGTGAAGTGTAATCTTTTTTTTACAACTGCGAGTCCATCTTATTTATTCTTGTAAATGTTCCCAGACAATGTTTGTAATATGGGCTGTGTTGCAAATCCATAAAATAAATCTGTGATCTGAGATTAATGTTTTACTAAGAGACTCTTGTGCTCGTGCCTTTTCTTTGCACATGCAGGCGACAGTATATTGCAAGCAGTGCTATTAGAAATGGGGTGGTGGCACAGGAAAACACGAGATAGCTCCTTGTCACATTGATGGGCAGCTGGCTTTATTTCACGAGCGCCGTTCAGAAGTGGCTCGACAGCAGCAAAGAGAAAGCACCCAACATTTCAATCTAGCTGCAGCTTTTGAGACAGCCCTCTCAGAAAGCCAACGTACGTGTGCTGAGTGCTTTTAAAAATTACAGTCTTAGAAGTGCGAGTTAGAACTGAACACGTTCTTTCAATGTTTTCCATCTAACAGGTATGACTGCCTTGTTTCCTTGGTGTTCAAGTGCCGCGTTGCTAATGTTGATATTGCTAATGTTAAACACGTTTTTCTGGTGCTTTCTATAGGCGGGTATTTTGTGTGCAGGTGTTGCGTGCCGAACTTGAATGTGGGATGAGATGTCAGTAGCAAATATTTTCACACATCCACCAGCAGGCTGCCATGCTCATTCATCCACAGCCACGTGGCTGTGCTTGGCTTCCAAGGCAGTCTGTGAAAGCAGGAGGCTGCAGGCGGGAAGTAGACAGGGACCTTCTACACCAAGGACTGCTTTATTCCTCAATGCGAGCACGGGTGCATTGAGATTCACAGCTTAACGCCAGGAGAGTCGTGTCTTGCTACACTCATACAACCCAAGTGGTAAGAACTAATTTGTTTTACATTGTTAATTAGCCTTCCTAAAAATAAACTAGAAGGATGATGTGGCTCCTGTTTTTCTTAAAGCATGGTAAATCTACCTTGGAAGCATATTCCTTTCTCTGTGCACGTTTTCTTTTGCAAATACTTAGCTTTTTTCATCGGTACAAAGAAAACTCCACAGCACTACACTGGTATCTGAGTTTGGCTCAAACACAGCATTTGCTCACACGTTTACTGTTGTTCTGGGCAGGCAGATAGAAGGCAAAAGTTGATGCCAAAGCAAGCTCCTCACCACAGTGTTGCACCTGGCATGTGCAAGGTGTGAACCCACACTGATGTCATCCAGCTCCATCACTGCCTTCGAGTACAGCTGCTCACATTTGCTAAGGTTAAATCTTCAAACACCACACACTTGCTGATATGCAGGTATTGCTTAAAAGCAGATGTCAAAAATGGGATTGGTCTTATTAAGGCATTGCTGTCCACGTGACATCCAAGTCTAGAGAGGGGATGGAGAGGATTACCTGGATGTGGAGCAAAAGACCTCTCCAGAAGGTGAATCCGGCTTGGACAGCCAGGTGGTTGTCTTCTGGACGTGCCTGTTTTCTCCACTGACAAGTTAGCTTGATGACCAGTACCAACATGTTCCACTGTGAGATGTCTGCTGTTAGAGGAGATGTATCCTCCACATTCTGTATATCGACAAGGAAATGATGCCGTATAATGGCATAGAGAAGGAACAGATTTAATTCTTCATGTCTATTCTTAGATATTAATCATCTAAGCCATCTGAGTTGGCCATTGGAGGTCCTCCCTCTTTGATCAAGTTCAACACTTGAAAATGATGAAAATATAATAAATAATATTTTTAAAGGGGAAAAAAAAAGCACTGTTCTGTATCAATTTTACTTTAGTACACTGATACATAACTTTAATTTTACAACATTGACATACGTTTTTTCTTGTGTTTTGTTTAGCTTTTGTTTTGTGAGACATCTCTGTGTGTGTTTAGGAGGATGTCACATTGCAGAGAATGGTTATAACTGGCTTGTAAAAGTTTACCCATTAAGCGTTAATATATGGTGAATCAATAGCTACAGAGCATTTATGGGACAGGTCATTGGGGTTACTTAAAAGTCAGTAATGTGTTTATAAACACCTATAATGTACTCTTATGCCAGAAGCAATATAATATTTAGTACTCTTTTATTAATATAATACCCTGTAAATGATATACTGGTAAGATAAGCTGCAACCAGATGGATTTTTCAGCAATGTGGTGAAATAGCTCTTTTATTGCATGTATAAATGGTTCCCTCTAAAACATTTGTGAAAGGAAGTCTGGCTTGCATAGGGGAATGAATGAAATATGCAGAACCTTTGGAGATGGTTAGAGCCAGAAGTTGCTAACCATAATGCTCTCTGTATTCTCACATGTAGGATGCTAGGAATGGCTTAGGGCAGCTCTCAGCTCCACCGTGGACTTAGCATCTCAGGAAAGCTATTTTGTTTTCTTCCAGCTGTGTGATGTAAGGTTTGAACAACATTAGGAGATAGTGCATTGATGCTACCAGTCTCACAGGATGTCTCTGATATTGGCAAATTATGTAGGAAAGGTGCCAGTGGTGTGTGCCATTTGTAATGGTCTTCTCTGATACAGTACCTCAGTGTGGGATATCACAAATGAGAAGTGATACCCACAGGGATCTTTCTTCCAAGTGATGTTTTGATTTGTGTCTGATCTGACTAAGGCTCCTTCCAACCCTAGGATCCATAGAATCATACTCATAGAAACACCAAGGTTGGAAAAGACCTACAAGGTCATCAGTCCAGTCATCCATCTATCACCAAGTGTTCCCACTAGAAGCCCTTGCCGGGATTCTAACCTAATGTTGGAGTGTGCCAAGAGCACGTAGAGCACAGGTCCCCTTTAGGACTTTATGCTGATTTGTGCATCTTCCATGCAAAGAAGTCTGCTCCAACAGCAGAGCAGGGAAGTGATGATGTGTGTGTGTTTCTTCCATCTGCCAGCTCATCCTGCTGCTGGAAGCTGAGCACAACTAATCTGCTACAACAGGAGCTACTAGAAGGCATTATTGGCAGTGTTTGTGCAGCCATGGGTGCTGATGGAAAGGTCGAAGAATGAAAATGATTGTCCATACTGGTGCCATAGGAACCAGGTATAACAAAGCAGGTATAACAAAAGGTATAACAAAGATAGGGATGAGCAGCCCCAGCTCTCTGTAAATGTGTGTACTTATTAGCAGCCAGTCCCAGTGCATACGTATCACAAGAAGCATCACAACTTGCAGTAGCTGTTCCTGTGCTGGCTGTGGTTTGGAGGACAGTTGACCTGTGTCAATAGCAGAAGCCAAAATAAGTCATTAGGTTTCGTTTCTGCTTTGTGCCTTCACAAAATTGCTTGTTATACGTAGAAATGAAGTTTGTCACTATGGATGTAGATTATAGCATACTCCACACCGATGGAAGCACCTTCATCTTTGCAGACAGAAGCTGTGCTTAAGAAACAGCAGGTTACAGTGTTCTGTGATATCTGAGGGAATTTACTGCTGTTGGCCATGGAGGTCCTTCCTACATACCTTGAACCTCTGGCACAGAACTGAGACCCGTTGCTTCAGTCTTGTGCTGCTCAGGGACGTTTTGTATCCAGGTACAAATGATTAATTGATTCACTATTCATTTTCAGTAGCATTTTACACCAAAGTCTAAAGCGTGCACACATTTGTAATGGACAGAGCTAGGGTCCCACCTTCCTGATAATTTCCAGTGCTTATCAGGGCTACAACAGTTTCCATACCCTACTCTCTGGGTCCATGAGAGAAAACTGTGATTTGCACTGCCTCTGACCCTGCCCACTGCTCCAGATGTTTGCTAGGGGTGGGCTTGGGGCAGCCTTTCCCATCAACTGATGTGCAGTGCCCAACACAAACAGGCTTTGTTCCCCACCTTGTTAAGCAAAATAGCTGCAAAAATATCAAGCAGTGAGAAAGTATGAAGTCAAGGCTGATTTTTGGCTGCAAGCATGCAAATAATTCTCACTGGCAGACTCCTACTGCTGCTGTTGCTTACATGAATCAGCTCTGCAAGTTTTGAGACTAATTTTGGAAACTGCGGGTTGGGAGTGATAATTCCAGGTTACAAAGACACTCCAACTGTGTGTGTGTGTGTGAAAATGAAAAGCAGATGCAGCTTGCTGAAAGAGAATGGATCCCTATCCATCCCAGACACTGGAATAGCTCTTGGTCTGAAAGCATGTAGGATGAGGTCAGAATTTTGTACACATCAGTCCATGGAAAATACTGTCATTGCCTCAGTGTTTTTTCATCGTCCACTTTTAAAGTAGGAATCCCAGTGAGGTCTCAGCATGAAGCTGCGTGAGCAGTGGCAAGCCTTTGCACGCAGGGTGCAGGGAGAGATAGAGGGGAACGTTTTGTTCTGGAAATGTGAGTGCAGTTGTAAGATCACTCAGGATGCAAATACTCAAATTTTCTTCTGCTTCCACGGAGTTCAGGAAAACATGTGGGCTTAGAAGTTATCGGTCCCACATGCGGCTCTGAGGAAGCGATAAGAACACAGCACCACAGCACACCCTCTGAGCCCAGGGGTGACCTTTTAAAAGAAATTGCAGATTTAATTTTTTTTTTTTTTTTAATGAATTCACATGGAGTGCAAAGATCAAAATGTAACGTTTTCCTAATGCGTTCCGTGCAGTTTTAAATTACTTAAGCGCCGAAATCATTCTCGGCTGCTTTATCCTATTCTTGTTTGGTGCTCTTCATTGGGAAGCAATTTGCTTTGGTTATCAGGGCTGCCCCCAGCCCACCTATCTGCCTCACTGATGGATAAGGGAACACTGCTGCACAGGACACTTCACCAGCCTAGCTCTCTTGAAAGGGAGAATCATGCTCACGCGGATAAAATATCATTCTAATGTTCCTGGCCTTATGCGCTTTCACTTTTGGGAAATCCAGGATGATTTTTTTCCCAAGTTTAACTTTTGTGACTAACGAATCTTGTGTCAGTCACATATATAACTTTATATAGGGCATACATATATATATACATAGCTTGTGAAGTCTACTTATATAAATATGTATATACGTATATATAGAAGTGCTTGTGTGAATATCTAGGTACGTAAATAGCTTTCATGGTACTTCCTGTAGGGTTATCCAGCAAACCCAAAGACGTGTGTGTTATCCTGGGAAGTGTTAGCCATGATGGATGTGTGCTGGAAGGATCCCTGTCAACAGAGACATGGGGTGCTGTTGCTGCTTTCAGTGCAAAGGCCACAATTTCATGGCTTTGGAATTTTCTCTCAAACCCTTCCAAACTTCACTGTGTGCTGATACCTCCGATTCCCTTTGCAAGCACTGTGAGGATGCAGCTCAACAGGTGACAGCAATTCTATTTTTCTTACAACCTCACTTCCCTGTTCACTATGGGAAATTACAGAGACCAAACCCAAAACCCTTTCCTATTTTTGCTCTACCGGTGCTCATCACCACAGCATTTCCAGCAGGCCACCTCGGGTCAGTGCTTGGCCTTAATTTGTGGCCCTGCTTTTGGAGCAGCAAGTGCACGAGCAGGAGGGGCTGTGTTTGTTTGCAGCACTGTGTGCATTGCGTGCAGAGAAGCACAGGAGGCGACCGGCTGGTAAACAGAATGTAAATTTCTGAAAGCTCTCTTAAACCTGTTCAAATCTCTGTGCTGTGTAGATAAGGCCGAGCTGTTGTATGAGCTGACACAGTAGGAACAAACTTCTGGCGTATGCACAGCAGTCACAGCAGTGGAAATTGTAAAGCACCTTTTTTTCTTTTTTTTTTAATCAAGGTAGCAGCAAGTTTGAAAGGATGATTTGTGTGGTGTGTTTGCAGTAACACAGAAAAAATCAAGAGGGTTAGGAAGGGAAGGGAGGAATCTGAGCACGTGGGAACAGTCTGATCTAACCAACCTGGGTGCCTCAAATGTCATCACTACCTCAATTACCTTCCAGTCTCAAGTTATTACAGATTTTAATGTCCTTTAAACGAGCAAAACCCCACTCTTCCCTGATGCAATTCTTCCTTCCAGGAAGTATTCACCTAAAATTGGTGCCTAAACTGACCTTTAGCTTTCTCCTGGAGATAAAAATGTACGATGAGCTGGAAGCGGGCGAATCTGCTTTTCTGCACTGGGACCTGTTTGGGTTGGTACGAGCACATCACAGCAGGCAGCTTGGGGTTCTGCCAAACCACGTTGGTATAAGGGCTTTGTTTTCCTTGGCTCCGCAGCCAGATAGGAGTCTAACAGACATAAAAACTTCAGAGATGCTGACTTCCACCCAAAGCTGAACGTGAGTGTATTTTAGCAGTGTGACTGCATTAGGTTTAAAACATTTTGCAGCAAAGACATGCACAGAGCAAATGTCCCCACGTGTGTGATGGTGCGTGACTTAGAAAAAATGTCAAGGTAAAGCGCTTTACTCCATGGCTTTAGTCCTAAAACAAAAACTGGGATGTTGGGATGTTCTCAGAAGATGGAGAGAGCAGTACATAAACTGGAAATGCTACTGAAATAGTGGGAATCAGGAAAGAAAGAGTGAAAGACTCAGAGCAACTCCTTCAAGAACCATGGTCCACAAGCAACTCCTCCATATAGAAGATCTCCTTACCCTACTGAACACAGAGCAGGCAAAAGAGAACTTTGCTCCTTCGATTCTACCTTTGTGATCCACCTGGCTGTTGTGTGTACATTTGCTGCTGATGGAGAGCAAAGCTGTACCAGTGCTGCCTGCTTCTTTAACATGGGGCTGTCAGCCCATGGGAGAAGGACCGAATGAGGACTGCTGGGCTGTCCTGGTGACTTCTGAGTGTGGCAGCTAGAAGTGCTGCTGCTGTGGAGGTAGGGCAGCCATTTGAAGGAGGTACTGAATAGAAGCACGTGTATTTATCTAACTGTGGATACTTTAAAACGTACAGACACAATATCTAATTGGACAGGAGGTAAGGTGTAGGCTGTCCTGGTGTGCCACAGCATCTCATACCACTCTCTGTACATGCCTGATGCCACTGATGCTGCTGTCACTGGGGCACTCTGCATTCCCCAGCCCCTTCAGTCATGTTAGGAGAGAAAGAGATGCTAATAGTGAACTAATCAATGTAGTTAACAACAGAACTGCTTGCCTCCAGGCAAAGTTTTGCTAGCTAAAGTTTTGCTCCTTTCAACTCAATGTACTGATTAAACAATGGCCAAAGCAGAAAATGTCTTAGTTTTATTTTTAAAGAATATAAACAATGGCATTTTATAAATCCAGCAGTTTTCCTTTGTCCAGAAGGAATGAGAGCTTTGGCTTCCTCCATCCATGAGATGCAGTTGCCAAGAATTGCTCAAATCCTCTCCCAGCTTTGTGGTCCCCACAGCACGAGTGCTAAGAAATAAAACCCTTCTGCCATCATCTGCCTGCTTTCTGTTTTGAATACACTTCCAATTGCAGGTGTGAACAGCAATTGGAGATGAGAACATTGCTTAGCTTTAAAACTTGCTGGCTGACAGCTCAGCCTGGCTTCCATCACATGTGGTCAGGTAATGAGCTGATTCCACCAGAAAATATGGGGTCCCACATCTGCACTGGGAGGGCTCTGCTGAGCCTCCTGTCCTATAGGAATCTTTTTTCATTTTCTGCTGATATTAATTTGCTCTGCCTGGTTAGAAATGTTAGACTCTGCACAACCTTGTTTTTCCTTTTGTTGCTCATTTCTCCCAACTCTTCACTACACATGAAGGGAGTCATGGAAAAACCCATTGGGCTGTCACTCTGAACAGCCTCTGTATCCAGATGCTAATGATGGGAATTTTAGCATTATATGGGTTGGTGGGTAAGCAAGAATGATGTTTCTGCACTATTCTTTGTTTTAAATCATTGCAAGCCTTCTGAAATGCCTGTTTTCCAAATCATGTCTCCTTTTGGTGTTGATGTGTGAGCATTAGGAAGGGAAAGCACTGGTGAAAATCAATTTTGAAAATCAAACAAAGGTTTCTGCCATTCACTTTACTGAAAACCCAGGTTGCTTTCCTTCTATTAATTCTGTAAGTGTATAGCTACCTATTACCTCAGAATGCAGTGCCTGCAATGGAGTTTTATAGACCTTTGGCCCCATCGCTATAAAAATCTTCCATGTTTTTGCCAAATCTCCCTCAGAAAGATTACTTTTGCTTTGAAGATGCCAATAAAGGAAATTGCTTTCACAAGGAAAAAGCTGGGAAGACAACCCTAGACCCTTCATTTGGCTTCCCTCCAAACTTAAATGTATTGAAACTGAAGAGCAATCCTAAATATTTGATAAAACATATCATGGTCTGGACAGCAAGATCTCTTGGGGCAGTGCTTCATCATGTCCCAGTGCCTCCTCACCATTCTCTAGTTTTTGAGCAAAAGCTACAATAAAAAAAAAAAAAAAACAGCAAAATTCACCCAAGCACCTGAGCTGGGTTGTGTTTGGCAGCGGGTGGTGGCTGGCAGTGGGAAAGGGTTGAGCCAACCTGCTGCTGGTTGGGAGAGATCCCATATGGCAAGGGGCAAGCCTGGACTTCATCTCTGGTGGCCTTGTGCCATTCTGTGCTGGCAATGAAACAAGGATTGTTCTGTTTCCTTTTTTTTTTTTTTTTTCTTCCTGTTTTTTCCTTACCTCAAATCCCTTTTGTGCAATCTTAAGGATAGAACACACCAGCAAGCACCTGGAGAGTGCTGCCTCTTGGCATAAGCCCATAAGGAGGGGTAGACCGTGGGTTGTAGCCTTTCTGCACACACTGGAACAACAACAAAGCAGGATTTTGGTTTAAGGTGAAAAAATGAGCAAACTTGGAAAGTGAGTATGAGCTGTGTGATTAGCTGAAAAATGAGGCTGTGCAAATGAACACAAGCTCACTTGTGCTTTTTGCCCAGATTTCCTCGATGGATCTGAGAGCTTGAACCAGCATCGTGAGCCCTGGGCAGAGTGAGAAGTGATACAGAAAGCAGCACCCCTGTTCCTCCTCTTGCTGCTATTCCTGTTATGTTTTCAGCCCATACCTTACACCAGGCAGGCAGGTGACAGTGTGGGAGTGCTTCCATGGCCACTTGATTGAATTTAAGGGAATTCTGACCTCCTCTAACAGCAGCCCATGGTCAGTCTGATAAATCACCCAAACATTGTCTCAGTGCTAAGAGTAGATGGGTGAGCATGGACTCACTGCTGCACGTATACAGGTATTTTGGCCTAACCTCAGGCAGTGAAAAGTGGCCCTGAAATGTCTTGTGTCTGCATGGAAGGAGCATCAGAGCTGGGCTGGGATGGCTGAGATAAGGCACACACAGTGCAGGGAGAGAGGGGAACCTGGGCAGGAGAATGGGGAAAGTTTGCTGGGGGAAGCAGACTGACACAGCAAAATATTAGTCCTGCTCTGTGTCTCTCCAGCTTTATGTTTGTGTGAGAAATAATAATCCTACCCCTCCTCTGCTCTGAGGATTGGGACATATTGAATAATACTGTTTCTCACTGCTGAAGCCGCTTGATTTTTTTCAATATTTTTTAGTTTACCTTTTATTTTGGAAATGTTTGAATATGATGGATGGCTTGATATTTTAGAATGTTTGGCTGCTATTTGACCACAGGAAACATTCTGTGAGCAGTGTTGTAAGAAGGCAGGAGGACTGATAATACCAGCAAGTGTTCCACTCCCTCGATACAGGAGTGAGCGGTGAGGTTTTGACACTGGATGCCCACTAACACATCCAGTGTCGAAACAGAGATGTAGCTCCATTCCTTATGTGAATTACTGCATATAAGCAGGCAGTTTCTGTCCTGTCTCCTTACAACCACTGCGCTGGAGGCTGCAGGTGCACAGAACCACCTGGGACCATGCTGAGAGCAGCTGGGCCCTGTAGCTCTCAAGGCTTCAGATTAGAGGAAGGGGCTGCAGGAAACGCTGAGCCCAAAGCAGCAGGCTGCAATTTAAGGTAAGATGCTTGAGTTCACTGAGTGTGTGAGATCCTACAGCCTGGGCCTCTTTTCTGTTAAAGCTGGTCTAATCTAACCAAGAGATCTGGTGTCCTGGAAAGTATTTAGGAAAAAGTGGATACCTACGCATGCACATGGGATGGGCTGTTTCCCCCCATCCATCTAAAGCAAATCACAGACTAATTTAGGTAAAAAAGGGACTTCTGGAAGTCTCTCGCCCCACTTCCATGTTAAAGCTGTGCCAGTTTCGAGATTTAGATCAGATTGCTGCAGACCTCATCCCATCCACTTCTGAATATCTCCACAATGGAGAAGTTACAGGTTCTCTGGGACAAGTTCCAGTCATGCCCTACTGCTGTGAGTAAGTATTCTATGTCCAATGAGTTTCCTCTTGCAAGCTGTGACTGTTGCTTCTTGCTCTTTCTCTGTGCACCTCTGAGAAAAACCTCTCTCCATCTTCTCTATAACCTCCCTTTAGATTCTCTATCACTTTTAAATAGATCTGTATAAATGCTTTGTTTCACTGTGGAGTTTACTCTTGGTGTTTGGCTTTCCTTACCTTATCATCTTCAAATTCTGTTCTTAGCACCTTGTTATGCCAAAGCTGGTATCTTGGTTGGACGTGCAGAAATATCTGCATCCCCTTGACTTCATGAATCTGTAGTTATCTGCTTGATGGCATTGTGTGGAGCTGCGGGGCTCTGCCCTTGGGGAGCTCTCCCAGAGCTGCACCCTTGATTGTGCATTCATCAGATCCTGTGTCTTTCTGGTCCAGGGCACAGTCACCCTCTTTTGAGGTCAGCTCAATCAAATCACTACTATTCAAGGTTTCAGAATGCAGGGGCAAAAGTTCTCTTTTGATATCATATTCTTCAGTGATAACGGCAATACCTTGGTTTTCCTTGTAGTTATCAAGATGCTTTTCTGTATGCATCAAAGCAATAATAATTTGCCTTGTCTTCCTTGAGTAATGATTTTGTCTTGTACTTTTTTCAGTTACATTTATCTTCAAGGCATTGATTTCATTCCTTTTTAAATTTTTTAAAGTTCTTTCTCCTTGGACTTATTTTGTGGTGATTCTGAACAAATTATACTAGCCTTGCAATTATTTTAAATACACACTATTTTTACATGTAGTACAAAAAAAAAAAAAAAAAAAAAAAAAGGTAAAAACCTTAGGCTAAACTATTCTAAAGGTAACTTTCCATGCACTCTCAGAAGGTTTTTTTGAAATAAATACTGATCTTATATTATTATATTACTATATTATATTACTGATATTATATTACTAATCTATATTACTGATTAATAGTTTCAGTGAATATATTAACTGTAGTAATTGATTGTTTCCTTGTTCTGTGAAAAGTGTTTGTTGCATATTGAATTTAGTGGTATTTAAGAGTATGTGATATAAAAGGATTACGTGATTTGTCACAAAGCTTGTCCAAAGCTCTGCTATGAAGATACAAGTCTAGATGCAATAGAAAACTTGGTGGCCTGAAGTGAAATGTTTGAAATGCTGAATTTTCTGCTGTTCTCACTCACCCTGTGTGGCCATGGAGGGGATGAGCCCCGATGGATTGATGTTTACAGCTCCTACACTGAACCTGAGCCACGTGGTGTTGGCATGCTCAGCCCAGCAGCCACAAGCAGCTGGTAGAATGGTTTGGTGTGAGACCTGAAGGACTCCTCCAAAAGGAGGACTGATCAATCACAGCTCAGTCATTTGGAAATATGGTGCAAATTCCCAACATCCAGCTCTCCCTCACCTGTCATAGGAAATGGGTGGGGGTTGCCCAGCCCCCCTGCTCCAGCTCATCTCCATGAAGGATGTAGAGGCTCAGAGAGCATGCATACACAAGGAAACCTTACTGTAGATCAGATGGTCACATTTAATTTTCCCACGTTCTGAAGCAGAAGATTGAGCCAGCAATTTAGTTTGCTGTGTCTCTGGAAATTGTGCTCGGCTCCATATGCAGCTGATGAAGGCCAAGCAGAAGGGTTACAATGAAAGAAGGAAGGAGTGCTTCTGTGTGCATGGGTTTGCTGAGCAGCTGTTGAGTTTGCTTTTGATTCTTTAGAGCAGCAAATTTGCATTCATAGCATACAGCCGACTGTGCATTAAGTCAGTTTCTACAATCAGTGGAATAATTTATTTACATAAGTTTGGTTTCCAGGAGCGTGTAGCGATGCGAATGCAACCAGATTTGATGGGGACTGGAGCCATGCTGACTACTTAGATGCAATGGGCTACACAGATTGTCAGGGTAATGACCTTAGCTACATGCTGTCAGCATAAGACCATACCCCACCTCTGGGACTTGGGGCTGAGTGGCCTGGAGGCTGTGCAAGGTTGCAAGAGACCTCCTGGACCTTGAGAATGGCTCACAACATCTACACAGCTCTCACCAGGAGCTATAGCAGAAACAAGAGAAGAGGCTGTCACACTCTGCTCTGTGCTGCTGTGACCTCACCTTGAGCACTGTGTGCTGTTTCGGGTACCACAATGTAAGAAGGTTGTAAAACTATTAGAGGGCTCCAAAAGGTGGGGAAGGGTCTGAGGACAAGGTGTGTGAAAAGCAGCTGAGGTCCTGCAGCCCGAGGCCCGGCCAACTTGTGTGTTGGCTGTGGAGCTCCATCCAGGTGGCTGCTGTGGTTCCTTGCAGCTGCAGAGGCTGCCAGGGACATTAAGGCCGCAGCTCCTCAGCCTTCAGTGCCCAGCACTGAGCAAAGGCCCCGAGGCAGACCCTCAAGTACCCAGATGGAGAAGCACAAACTGGTTTTGTTTGTTTGAAAATTGCTTAGTTTTGTTGTTGTTTTTTTTTTTTTTAATTGCTGGGACGTGGCAGCCTTGGCTCTGTGTACAGACTGGGGGACGAGGGGCTGGAGAGCAGCCCCACAGAAAGGGACCTGGGGGTTCTGGCTGGCAGCAAGTTGTCCATGAGTCACAGGGTGCCCTGGCAGCCAGAAGGGCCAACCATCCCCTGGGGTGCATCAGGCCCAGCGCTGCTGGCTGTGCAAGGGAAGGGTTTGTCCTGCTGTGCTCTGCCTGAGGCCTCACTTGTTTTGTGAGGCTGCCAGCTGCACTGGAGAATGTTCCCAAGTTCTTTTTTTTTTTTTTTTTTCTTTTAATCTCCTTCATTACTTTGTTCTTTCATCTCATTTATGCTTTATGTAATGGTTATAAATGTTTCGTTGTTAGATCTGTTTAAACATAGTTCTGTACAGTGCAACCAGATGACCACGAAATCCTATCATTTGAGATGTAACGTTCACTGTAATAATAGCTACATCGTGTAACTTGTGACAGTGATGGTCCTAGCTGTCATATTAAGAGAGACACAAAATGTGACAAGCACCATGTTTTAATTCTGTTAAAAAAAAAAAAAGAAGCTTTAAAAAGTGTATGTCATGAATTCACATCCATTTGAGAAATTCAGCAGAATTAGCAGTGAGAGCAATTAACCCATTCATACCTAGAAAGGAGGTATTTAAAATAAAGTGTATGTTTGTACTTCAGCCATCTACCTAGAGAAGCTAACATACCACTTTCTTTTCTGAAGTATGGCCATTATGTCCAAAAAGAGCCCAGTGAAGTGTACTTTCAGTATAAAATGAACAAAGTCAAAATCTGACTAATTAAAGAAACTGCTGTAAGTCCATCCTCATACGAAGCACTGCTGAAAAATGCAGCCTGCTTTCACCCTGACTGGAAACAAGCACACGTGGACTCACTTGGCATGGGATTCTGCATGCGCCAAAAATGAGAGAGAAACAGAAGCTCCACAGGGACTCAGAGTTCGCTAATTTGCTTTACATTTCAGATGTTCTGATACCATGGTGATGGGCAACAGTAGAAAGGCCTAAAATAGAGTATAAGTGTTTTCAACAGCTTTCTCCTACTAAGTGCACTTCATACTATCATGAGAAAGTCCTCTTGATTTTTTTCCTCTTTCCCCCACTTCAAGTAAATTGTCTAGTACCTAAAAGGTCATTTTGAAGAACTTTGCTTTTCTATAAATTACCGGATTTTGTAAAAACACTGAATATAAGTGACAATCTCTTGTCTGACTGTATTCAGTGTCTTACTTTTAGACTTCTAAGAGAGAGCCTTTAACCATTCTCTCAAAAGAAAAGGGACGAGGGAGAGAGGAAATACCGCGCTGCATTTTTCTTCTGAATTTTCTATGTTTCTTGAAGAAGAAAGGAATGACTATCCCGGAATAATTAGTGTAATGATAATAAAGAAGACTGCAAAAAGGCTTATCTTCTAAAAAACATGTTTGTTTTTTCCTTCTGCAAAGAGTGTTTTAAATGGCACCCTGTCTGCTGTGTGAAGCTTCTTGATAGAGTTGCATTTGAATAAAAAGCGGCAGTTTTGTGGGATTTTGCTGATCTTGTAATTACTTTTCCCCGGCCTTCTGGAGCTAATCGGATGCCTGACTTCAATAATTTTGAAGGTATTTGAGACTAGTATGTTACTTGATGGAGCTCAGTTTATTAATGCTTCTGTCTACTTAAATCCACTACATGATCCCAGTGGTGACAAACTGGCAACCACAATTAGTGCCAGTAATTGAGAAGTAACATACTGCTCATGTAGGGCTGGCTTCCAACCTGCTTCAGACCATGCAGCCTCTGTACAGAACACTGGGTTTTTAAAGGCTAAATTTATAGCCAGATCATGTCACCTTCTGTTACAGAGGCACTCTGTGCATCTACAATGTGCTTTGGCTCTTGCAGGAGAAGTCTTCTACCTGAAAATTTCTCCTGTACCTTTCAATTTTCCTCTCCACACGCTGGATACATTTTGGTGTTGCTGTGATGCTCAATGGTCCATTCTAGTGGAATAGTAAGATGCTTCCTGGCTGCAGCTTAAAAGTTGCTTTAACATTTTTCTGCACTAATGTAGATTTTTTTTTTCCTACTCCAGTGATTTTCAGTTCTTAGCTCCTCAGGCTTCTGTAGTTATATTTTCCAGAGTCCTACCAAAGCTAGAGATCTCTGTGGGTCATATAGCATTTTCAGCATCAGGTATCTTTATGCAGGAGTATCTTTTTGCATCATCCAGTGCTGTCAGTGCTATCTTTCAAGTGCTGATTGGCACTAAGGTGCAGTTGTTTGTGCACTCATTGCCATATTACTGTGTGTGCAGAAGAGCAGTGTGAGATTCAGATCATGAGGTCGCCATGTAAAACCATGTGGGGGTTGAGGAATTGAAAAGACAGTGAAGGCAGGAGGATCCTTTCTTTTTGCTTCAGTTTAACTCCTAACCAATCTCTTTGGTTTTCCGGCTTCTACAGAGGTCCAGGCAAGAGCAGAAGGAGAGCTCTCAATTTCCACTCATGATTATTCCATTTCAGATATAATTGAAGCACTTTGTAATTTGCTCCTAAAAAAGGACAGGGTCACTTGAGCTTTTGTCACTTGCAGTGACTGCTTTGTTAGCTACTCTTCGTTATAATACCATTTTCAATAGTATGAGGCTTGTAGAATAATCTGCTGCTCCAACATTTTTGGGGGCAATGCTCTACTTGCTTTCAGGGCTGCCAGTTTTAGCAGGTGATGAGAATTCTCTTGGGAAATATTGGAGCTCAGACTTTAACAGACCGATCTGTACCACAGTGGAGTCTTTGCATTGATTTGCAGGGACTTTGCTTCAGGCCTTCAACTGATGCAATTTGGGATTTTAGAAAGTGGGGGATCTATGAGAATTACAGTTTGCATTTCTTCCTTGCACACACCCATTCGGAGAGTCCCACAGGTCCCGTAACCATGGCAACAGAGTACCAGTTATGGATTTAGCCATGCCAAACCGTGCAAAGATGGGATATATCAATAACCCATTTTAGAGAAAAGGAGGTGAGAAAGATTAAACGATTTCTCCTGATTAACGCATGCAGAATAAGGCACTGCTGGAAAAGGCAGCCGAGCTGCTGTAATGGCTCGTTGCTGCTCAGAAGTGTGATCCTTCTCCATCCTTCCTTCCTGCTGACAGGCCACCAGCCCTGCTGCATGGTGGCCCGTTGTCTTTCTGAGCCACACAACACCGTTATTTGTCCATGGTTTGCTTCTGTGTAGCAAAGGGAGCAGCAGAGGGAGGTGAGGAGTGGAGGTGGGCTCCTGCCCAAGGGGCGGCAGTGCCCAGCATCCTGTCCCTTCCTCAGGAGTCAAACAAAAAGCTTTCCTTTTCTGAAAGGCTTGGGTGGAGATATAGGTCATAATGCAGATCCAGTTCTTTCTCACTCTTGGCATCTTCTGATATGTCAAGTGACATGCAGAAGCCCGCTTAGTTGGTGCCTTGCCTTGAATTACTGCATAGCTTGCAGAGTAGTTGCCATTTATCACCAGTGGAGCAAAACCTCTTGCTGTGCTGTTACTGCTGATGCCACCTGAACCCATGGGACTGGTGCTACGAGCACCTGCAGCTCCAGCAGATGGTGCCTGCAGCCCCCTGCTCCCCTCATACTGCTCATCTTCTGCTTGGCCACAGCAGCTCCAAGACCCCCCAGCTCCCTTCCTCTGCTCCCCAGGGTGCAGACAGCTCATCTCCCCGGCGTGTGTTTCATGAGACGGCATATTTGTTATCGATTAATTCCGCGCTGGAAGTACACCCATCATTCTTGGCAACATATGGCAACTAATCTGTCCTTAAGCAGTTAATTAGGCACCATTTGTATGCACATGTCGCCCTTAGCTCATTGCAGATCCTGTCGGAAGCTGTTTGTTCTGGGCTCTCGCTTTCCTTTGTGTGGAAAAATGAGATGTTTCTTATCCATTGTCTTCGTGTGTATTCTTCTTAAAGAACAGAAGTAATGAGGCGCTGCATCAGGCTGTGAGGCTGGGATAAGTGAGCTGGGATAAGTGCAATCTGGTCCAACAGTGCTGGCCTCAGACTGGGATGTGGGGAATGCAGCTTTTACATGATTATGGGGCAGGGGCTAATTCGGCAGGAACTGCCCTCCCTGTGCACTGGGAGGGGCAGAACTTTTTCAGGCAAGGATCCACTGCAAATTTTCAAAGCGAAAAAACAAAAGCAGAACACAAAAAAATGAAAATATGGAGCTGTCCAAGACTGTAAATGCGATGTAGATGTTAAAGATCCTTTGCCTATTATTATTATTTATCGTTTTGTATTGCAGTCATCTCTGCAATCTCAAAACATTACTCGTTTCTGTCAAGCGCCCTCTGTATAAAGGGCCATGAAAGTTTGAGGCTGGCGTTGTCTTACTTTTCTGATAGAAGTGGGGATGCTCAGCAAGGTGGGATGATGTGATGTGGGTTGTTGGTTCTATATGTAGAAACCGACTGGGTTCTGAAGTGTCAGATCCAACTCTGCATCCAACAGCTGCCTTTCTTCCCTGGCTCAAATTGTAGTTTAGTGTCTTGTGTCTGACATCTGGAGGGCATTCTAACAATTTCAGAGGAAAAAATGTGTAATGGACAATCAATAAACTGCTTGTTGGGGAAATTTTCTCCTACTGGAAGGGTAGAATCAAGAACTGAAAGGCATGAGAAGGCTTCTCAGTGCTGTTCATCAATTATCACTGCTGTTCGGCTCCTGAAATTGAATGGAGAGCTCAGTGTCTGACTTGGTTTGAAGGCACGGAAAGCACGTGTTGCTTCATTACTCCAACTTCAGTAAACTCCTTGTAAGTCTATGACAAATTACTAATCTGACTGCAATTTTTCATACCTGTCCTGCCTCCATTTTGCTATGCTTTCGCTGTGATTACTGAAGATTCTATCTCACAGCATCTTGTAAATGATCTATCAGCCTTATTGAACGTGTGGATCCCTCCTGTATTTGATGAGCTAAGTCCATCCTTGGATACTTGCCTGCAGCTGAGTTGAGCACACATGTGAGAGTTTTCCCTGCTGCTCAGTGCAGGAGGCAGATTGCTAAGTTCATAACGAAAAGGTTCTGAATTCCCCCTAGCAAGTCGGACTTTCTCCTATACTTAATAACAGCAGCTGTGTAGTGTTTCAAATAGTTTCAGACTTTCCTCTAGTGTTTACTGTATTCTATTACAGTTTAATGTTCTTTTCTTTAGAAACAAGTATAAATGCTATAACTAGAAATAACACAGAGCAAAAGCAATGTTGTAACATGACTGGTTTGTTTAATCTGTCTTTGAATGTCTCTTCCCCCATTACCAGCCTTGTTAAGCCAATCTAATTTTTGTTTCCTTCCCACTGTGATTGCTTTTTTTTATTGTGTACAGATGATAAATCCCATTTTTGCAATGTAATGAATCAATCACAGACTTCTGTATGGATTCTTCTCAGTTCTTCCCAAGAAAGCCTGAAACCTGAAGTGCAGCAGGAGCAGTGGCACCTTTAGAGAGCTTTTCATCATACTTGCACCATTGCTACTCATGAGCCCTATCTGAATCCAGGTCCTGCCAAACTGGGTAAAATACACATTTAGCAGGAGAATATTGCAAGGACTTTTACAAAGGCTGTGTACAAAAGAGAATTAAGGTATAGGGAAAGACAAATTAATGTGAAATCCATCGAGGCAGATTGTCTTGAAGTTTTAGACGAGCGAATTCCAAATAACAGAGAAAAAGCAGCAAGCAGCAAACCAACACCACAAGGCTCCTTCCCATGTTAGGGACAGATAAATGAGATAGAAAGCATTTTTTTACAGCCATCATTTTGGCATCCCCTGGCTGCTTGGGAGCAGCTAACGTGCTGCATCAGTTAGCAGAGAGGACAGGTTTGCTGCTTTTCAGGGTTGCCCACTCTAATGGGCTTGCTGCTCTCTGATTGTGTTTCTGCTATTCCACAGCAAAGAGATCCTGTGGGGAAAGAATGGATGATACTAACAGCCAGCAGTTATTGGTTTGGCTGACTTTCTCTTGTAAGTGTGAAAGGATGGGACCAATGCTGTATTGGCTATGAAAATAAAGCCTTACAAAATGAAAGGTGACAAAAGTATGTATTGGAAGAGTAGAAACTCCTTGAGATCAAGGAGAACAGCACAAAATCAGGAAACCCTCAGTCATGGTAGGAGATTCTGTACAAAGGGGGTGCTGAGTGCTGAAGTAAGTCATGTTTGCTGCACTGCTGTAGGGATGAGGTGGTTTAGAAGGACTTAGAAGTAAGCCAGCCCTGAAGGGAAGGGAACCATCTTTGGAATTAACATAGCAACAGCTATTTGTATGCCAAAGTGACACAGGGAGGAAACTAAAAGGCCAGAGGCTCGACAGAGAAGTGGGCTTCAAGTGCCATCTGGGGAAAAAGTGAGAAAGAAGAAAAGGAGGAAAAGGTGGCGGAAGGAGGGAGGTGAGAGGTTGCTACAACTTGAAAAAGACATTTGAAGTGCCACTAGATTAAATGAGGAAGGGCATCAGGGGGGAATATTTTGCTTTGTCAGAAGTTCTGAAGAACTGTGCTAATAAAGCAAGGTGAGCATTAAGGCCAAGGAGGCCAAAAGTGAGCAATGAGACAGCTCTGCTGTTCTGACAGATGCATGGCCCTCCACCTGCCATGGCCTAGGTGTGGGACAACGACTTGGAGTAAGGCATAAGATAAACAGCAGTACAGGAAGGCTTTAAATTATCAGGGATCAATTTCTTTGACATAAATAAAGTTTCTTTAACCTGAGTTCCTTCATGAGTCAGCACTTCTGGCTGGAAATGGCTTACAAAAAGAAAAAAAAAAATAGAGAAGTTGGACATGATTGCAGGCAGAGAAGGCAAATTTAAGAAAATCAGAGATTATGTAGAAAGAATGGGAAGAGATACAATTCTGTAGTTAAATGAGGCTACATAGTGATTAGTCTGTGAGCAGAGGCAGAATTCAGTTTGTTGTTCCCCAGATGATGGTTTCAAACATGCTGAGTTCCAAGAGTGGCTCTGCTCATTCTCTCTATTATAGGCAATGCATGCTTTATGCCAGGCTGCAAAGGGACTGGGCTTCCTCAAACTCTAAATAGATCCACTCCTGTGTGGGAGGGTGGAACAATGACACTTGCCTATTAACCCATGAACTTAGCATAAGCAGGGACTGACCTCCACTGTGCTAGCACTTAAGTTATCCAATTTTATCTCATTTGCACACATAATTTGCTGCCAAGGTGACATTACCAAGTGCTCGTGGTGATGAGGATGTGTTATTTAGGGCAAGGGAAAAAGAAAAAAACATGAGCTGAAAATCTGAGCTGGAGATAAGATTGTTTGAAAGGACAATGAAACAGAAAACAAAAAGATAATTGTAGGGTAGGGCTTGTTCAGCCTCCTTTTGAGATGCCTGTAGGTCATGAAGCTCTGTGGCTCAAACTGCTTTTGTGATACCCACAAGAGTTTTTGGAAAGCTTGCTGGAGATTTCTGTTGGATTTCTTTCTGCCATGTAGTTTTTAAGGTTTTGTTGTAGATTTCCTTGCTTGTTTTCTATTCCTCAAAGATGGAGAAGGACTGACAGCACTCTCCAAGTACAAGGGCTGGCTCAGGATTGGTTCAGACTGAGAGTGTAATCACATCGTTTCCTTCTAATTTCTGTACTAAAGTCCTTTTTACTTAATATTACAACCACAAAAGGTTTGAGGATCAGAAGGGTTAAGATTGGCTGCCATTTCTGTATCCCTTTGAGCTATAAAAATGAATGGGGAAAAAAAGCCTTTTTTAAAATGCTGAAATAAGTCCTAATAATTTTACATATTTCTCCTCATTTTACAGCATTAGCTATGAATACTTCTAATGAGTCTTTTTATGAAAACCTCTTCTGGTGTGGGGGGAAGTTATTAAGCCTCCTACAAAGGGATTTTATGGTTTTAATTATAAACAGGTAATGGAGTCTATGTAAAAATTACCTTTTGACTTTGCAATAAAACCCGTTTCCCCCAAGGTAAGAACTCCATAAAGAGAGCATCGCACAGCAAGGCAGTGGAGAAGTCGGCTCCAAAATCAAGAGGTGCCTATTGAACAGCAGCTTTCGAGAAGCCCTGGAGATCCATTGGCCTTAGTGTGGGTGCCTGTGTGTCATCCATAGCCCAAGGAAACTGCAGAAGGTAATGCAAGATAGTGAGGTTTTTCAGACTGCTCTGCTGTGCTGCATTATATCGGCCTCAGGACTTCTGTAACATGGTTAATTATCACAGGACCTCCCAAAAAATACAGCTGGTGACTGATGCATAGTGTACGCACTACTTCTCTACTTTGAGCTGCCATGGTTAGGAAAAATGCTCTGGGTAATTTTCCTACACTTATCTACCTTAGCTTTCTTACTGGGTTTGCCCACTCTGCAGCAGGAATTACTTGCATCTGAATCTCAGGCAAAACTCCTGTACTGAAAAAAGCTTTCTCTTTCTGTGCTGTTCCCCATTGTCTTGCAGCAGGTTCTCAGATGAGAACTGGGCTGCCTCCAGAGCTGCAGGTTATCCATGAGACCCCTGTGCCTCAGGGTCAAAGGCAGAATGAGCTTCAAGTGCAGAAGTGCTGGCACTGGGCTGCACAGGGCTGGGGTGACGGTGATGTGATTAGGGGCAAAGCAAGACACATTGGCATCTTCTAGAGGAGGTCGTTCTGTCTCTTCCTCCCTCTCCTTCACATCTCAAGGAAACCACATGAAGAACAAAGGAAAAATGCTTTGCTCTTTAATTACTGGTCAAATTAATTGCTGTGCTAACTGAGCAATATGCTTAATGTATTTGTTTCTTTTTTGAACCCTTGTTTTTTGTTGTTGTTTTTTTTTAACTTGGTCTGGAGAACTTGTGCACTTGAAGTCCCATGAGGGAGAAGGATGGGGCAGCCTCCTGGGGATGGGGTTCCTGCTCCTCAGTCAGGGCCCTACAGCTGGTGGGAAGCACTCAGCTGCTCTCTCCTGCTTCATCACAGCAATAGAGTGAGTATGAGACTTGCTGCTGCTTCAGCTGCTCTGCTGGAGTCAGAGATCACCACAAAAAAACCTTTTCTGTGAGCCCTGTTCTAAAGAGGCAAGTCAAAGTTTGAGCTGTCAGAACAGCCAGGGCTGGGAGTCACCACCTCCTTTTTCTCTACTTTGAAAGGAACTGGTGGTTTGCCTCCTGATGTGCAGTTTGTGGTTGTCTGATTGTTAGAGGCAGTATTTGCTTGGCAGTATTTGCTTGGTCCCTGAGCTGGCATCTAGAGCTGAGCTCAGCCGTGTGGTCCTGCAGGCTTCTCGTGACCTTGAGGAAGTTGTTTCATTTTGCTTTGCCTCCTCATCCACCCCTCTTCCTTCTTTCCTTCCTTCCTGTCCACAGGGAGGTAAGTTCTTTGATAAATGAGTTGTCTTTTTGCATAAGATCAAATGATCTAAAGAGACTGAGTTACTGTGACTTAATGAGTTAATTACGTCACTTGTCTGTCAGCAGCAGCGGGCTGTACGTGGGCTCTTAGCTCTCTGCCAGGAAATACAAGCATTGGTCTAGAATGCCATAAATAGAATTACTTCAGCTAAGAGTCTTCTGCATTAGAAATTAGGAAATAAAGCAGGAGGTAGAAAGCCCCCGGAATTAAAATGTTTATAGAAAGCATGAAACTTCTTTATTTTCAGAGCACAACGCTGGTGTCCCAGCACACATCTCCATTGCAGAGCTCAGTGAGGCAGTGGTGGGAGCTCATCTTGCAGCAAGACATCTCAGGGGAAAACGGTGTGTCGTGCTCCCAGGCTGCCAGCTCTATAATGAAACCAGTTTTCAGGTGGTTGAAAACTATCTGAGTGAGGACCCTTCAACAAGAGGGGTAAGCCAGTGCACACTAATGGCACTGGTAGCACTCTGGTGCTGATGGTACCAGCCATTGTCATGGAGTGAGTAGCTTCCTGCAGGTGTCGGGCTCCTTCCAGGTCTCTGGGGATGGATGTCACACTCCAGACCAACTGTCTACACCGTGCACTTAAATTAGCTAGTTTTGACTAAGCTGGCCAACACAAGTTTTAATTGCCTTCTTGGAGCTGGAAAACTGAGAAAGGTAGAGGTGAAGAGGGAAGAAGTAGCGTGAAACTGGAGTCTGTAATTTGCTGTCTTTTTGCTCTCCTTGTATGTAATTTATAAGGATATATAGACTGTTATGGCTCATCTGTATCCCTCTAATCATTAATGAGCTGCCTTTCATGTCTTAAAGTTAAAGTCATGAAAGTAAAGTGTGTTTTCTACTGCAGGTCCATTTCCATTCTTTATACAAATGTCCTAATGCCCTTTATAATGTATTTGCTAGAAATCTTGACAGCATTATTTGTTTTGTTTTTCTATCTAAATGCAATGTTGAGTAGAAAAAGGCTCATTATCTTCCTATTTCTGAAGAGGATTCTCTGCCTTTGAAAGGTGCTCTCTTAACAGCCCTAGAGATAGGGAGACATACAGAAGAGGCAAAGCACAGTTGGGCAGCTCGAGCCCCCCTTCCTTGCTGTTGTGCTGAAGTGATGGATGAATGGTACTTTGCTTATCTGTCCTGGACTTGTGGGTTCAGCAACCAGGAGGCTCATTCGCACCTCATCTTTTCCCTTGCTAACAGCAATGCCAGATGAAAAGATTTCACCAAATCTAGGGAAAGAAACGTTTTGCTTTTTACAAATTAGTTTCCTTCTATGACTTTGAGACAGTTGGCTCGTAATAAGGTGACCCTGGTATTCTTATTTGTAATAATCATACGAACCACGGAGGTATTTGACAGTTAATGAGCCTGAATCTCCACAGTACCAGCCTCTCTTTTAGATTTCTTGAGGTCTCCCTCCCATGGTATTTTTGTGACTGTCTCTGATGCTTCTTTGCTTTTTCGTATTCTGCTTTTTCACTCTCCAGCAAGTGCCAATCCCCTCCAGTCACCATCTGTAACCTTACTGTGCCCTTGGTGATTCCTTCAGGTCCGTTCTTCAGTTCCTGCACAAATCAGCCCATGTGTCTGTAACATGGGAGAGCTTTGGTCAACCAAAGGTCGAACGCGACTGCCTTAAAACAGGTTGTGCAATTTGATTTCAGTGAGGTTTAACTGAACTCATGTCAGTACTTTATCTACTGCTATGACAGTCATTTTAGTTGCCCGAAATACAGAGGGTGTAGCCCAGAAATCTGATGCTAAGTTGAGGCTTGTAAACTTCGGCTCTCGCATTTCCTTCCTTTTTGAGAAGCCTGTCATTGCATACATGGTCAGCCCAGGATAGTTTTCTGAGAAAGAAGGTGAACGTGCAGTTGATTTTTGAATCCCAAGTTTCCTTATAAAAACCTTTGTTTCCTCATGAGACAAGGAATCTGCTACAAACAAACAAAAAACGTGTTAGAGAGAAATGGGAAAGCAGAGAGCAAGAAGTGAAAGGAGGGTAAGAAGGCAGAACATTTTGAGTATCTTTCTCCTGTGCTAAAACTGCCCTTCTCCAAGGCTGGAGCAGCTCTGCGCCCAGCTGCATCCTGGCTGCATGATGAAGATGGCTTTAAGCCTCCATAAGGTCTGCCCAGGGCTCCTGGCAGTTGTCTATTAGATGGAGCTGACAGCTGATCTCCTCCTTGCTTGTACCATGTGCACGTGCTTCTTTTGTGATTCTCTGTGTTTTCAGAGAGCCTTCATAAGCACGTTTAGGGTATCATTCGAAGTCCTTTGAATTCAAGAAGGGTCTTTCTTTTTCCTCCAGTGGGCTTTGGCTGTTGGGATTATTCCTATTTCAGAGCAGGTTTACTTTCTACTTAGGAAACTCCTCTGCAGCTTTTCAGATGAGGTGGAAGAACTGATATCTACATCTCAGGCCTCTTCCTGGGACTGCAATACTACTGTATATCAGTGCCAAGCTGCAGATGTTTGAGGAATTAAGAAGGAAAAAGCCATTTTTCTAGAAAAAAACCTCACATAACGTGGTCCAAGCTCAACAGACCACTCATTATGTTCAGGTCTTGTTAATCTCATTGGGAATCCGCTCTGTATTTTGTTGTATTTCATCAAAACACAAACCTCCTGGCTCCCACTTAACCAGCAGAAGGGTTTGGATTTATTTTCTCTTTCAACACATTTACCAAGGGTTTTTAAAAACTCGCTTATGAGTTGTAAGTGTGTAGGGTCTTGTGAATTTATGTCACAGGCTCGTGTTGCTGAAATCTCATTTTAGAAGAGTCCTTTCCTACATGTATTAAAATCATTGGATATATGTCTTTTTCCTCCCACCTATTTTTCTTATTTTCAGTCATCCTGTCTGGTCTGCAGAAGCATTAGCTCTGCGATCCTCTTTGCGCAGCCACTTTGGTTCAAAGAAATGCAGATTGGGTTGCTGCTTTACTTCAAAGAGCAGAGAGCAGGCAGGAAGGCACCTTTTGTGCAGTGAGCTGCTTGCGTGGCTGACAGTGCTTCAGTACCTCAGCAAATGTCTTGCACCTGAGAAGATTTCTGTTACCAAAACGTACTTATCTGTTTTGATTTTGACAATTAAGCACCGCAGTGATTTTGGGTGTGCACTGTTGGAAAAATGCATCTTGATGGAAAAAATATTGTTCCCTGTTGGACATTTTCCTTTGTTCTCCATGTGCCAGGCTTCCTGCCACCACCCGGGCATCCCTTCCAGAATTCTCTCCTCTACAGAACCTGTGATGCCCCCAGAAGCCCTGTCAGTACTATTTAGTTAGAGGGAAATTTCCCTTTTTTGGGGAATTATTCTATCTCTTTCTCTTTGCTATTGTAAGGGAAGCTAACAGCATACGTAGAAATGAATATTTACCTGCTATAGCATTTATATTCAGGTAGATCTCCAAGTGTGATTTATTTATTTTTTAATTAGAGAACAAGTGGTTGAGCTATGTTTTATTTTTTTCCTTCATCTTACATCCACAGCCGAACTCATCTTTCATAAATTGGGTGTTTACAACTAATGGGATAATATTAAAAACATAGCAATTGCCAGACTCGGCTGAATGGTGCATCAGATATGGAAGTTTTTCACAGCTTTGGAGCTAATGAGTTGTAGACATTGGCAAGTACTGACTTTTAAAATTAGAACTACTAGAGTTCAAAAGAGACAGATGGCTTTATTTATGAAAAGGGATTTAAGGATCACACACAGAAGACTCCATAGAAAGACAATGTGTTGTCGGAGACCATATATCATGCAATGTGATATTTAAAACAGTTAAAATTAAATTCCCTTTTCATCGTTGCTAGCCAAACCTGATGCAGCTGCTTTCTTTAAAAACAGGAATCTTTGAGCCTTATTTTTTCCATATAAAATGAAAACAAACAAGAAACAAGAAGAAACTTCAAGAGGTCACCTCTGGATATGTTGTAAAGTTCCCACTGGGTGAGACTGAGAACCTTTGAACGGCTTTCTGTTAGTGCCACCGTGCTTCTCTTCTTATTCCATGTAATAGCTGCTGTCTCAAATATTGGTGACTCAGTCACCCATCCTTTGACTTATTTCCAAGTTCTTCTTATTCAATATCCAAGTTATATGGAGCACATTGTGCCCTGATAGAGAGGCTGTGATGACAATTGGCCAACGTTGTACTTGGCCATCGCTTTGATGTACAAATTCAATTGAAGGCTTAGGTGGCCCAGTACCACTGGGATGGCAGTTGTTCTCAACTGGGTAACAAAACATGTTATGAGGAGGAGAGGAGAAGATGTCCAATGATATATCAAACGGTAGTGATCAGAAAATACTGGAGACTAATGTAGACACTAATGAATTTTTCACTCATGAGCTGCACCAAGCTGGGGAGATTCCAATGGGATGGAGACCCACTGCAGACAGGGCTTTGAAAGCTGCTCTGTGAGGAGAGGCAGGGGATAAGATAGTACAGTGATGGGCAGTAGCAGTAAACTTGTGCTTTATGATTTCAAGTGAGGAACAAATTATAATCAAGAATATTACATATCTGTTCATGCTCTAAGGGGGCAAGTTCCTCTTAGGGGAACGTATTCCTCTTCTGCTGCTGCTATTTTCTTTTCCAGCTTTGAGAGTGACTCCAACAATCTCTTTCCTGTCAGCACAGCATATGTCTCCTCTGCTCTGCTGTTATCTGAACAGAATATAAAATGGAATCTATTTCCAGAAAGCACAGCTAATGTTAAGACATGCAGAAGTGCAAGGCACAGGGAAGAGAACATCCCAGCAGTTATTTGACTTTCCTGAATATAGTGTGGCAGTCCAAATATTCATTGGGTTCAGAATGCTCTGAATAAGCAGACAGAATCTGAGCTGTTGTGTTATACAAGGTTAATTGTTTGTGTGTCTCATAGCCTTTGTACATCAGGGTTACACTTACATTTGTTTGGTTCAATGCCTGCATCGCCCAGAAAGCTGGGCTGGGGAGCCTGGACGGTCTTGCTCCCCCTTAAGGGTCTCTGGCACAAAGGTTGCAGTTTTTGGCTACTTGAATGACAAAGATCATTTGCATAAGTTGTTTTAATGAAGGACAGAGCACTGTGCCTCAGCATGGGTAAGATGTTGACATAGAGGTGTGAGTTTGGTGGAGGACATCAAGAGAGTCAGAAGGTTTTGGAACCTTTGTTCATTGAGACATTGAAAGCTCAGCTGGAAGAGTTCCAATTGCCCCTCTGATAACACAGGGCACCCACAGGATCTGCTGCCAGCTCAGAGCACTGAGAACTCTGGGCTGAATGGTGGATGTTCTGTAGGAAAGCAGAGTTACAGGTTGGTTGCTGCACTAGAAAATGAGACTTGACACTGCAGGGACAGTGAGCTGCAAGTAACTGAAAGGAACGATCTCTTGGGCTTGGCCTTCTGTTATCTTTATTTAAAGCATAATTTAGTTCCTAAATATGAACTCTTTTTACTTCAATGTTAAAACCAATATGACTGTCAACCTTAACTGTAGCTGAGAATAAAGACAGTAATAGGAAAATGCAGGAGATTAGTTTGAGATTGTTTAATTTCCAGCAAAACTCCAGGAGAGAGGAGGGTTCTTCTTATTTTAGAACTATGAAATTGAGACGGTTTTTTGTTGTTCTTGTGGTTGTTGTTTTGTTTTTAAACAAGATTCCAGCAGAAGGGGATAAAAATGAAGAGAAGTGGCTGACTCAGGCATTCTGAAATTAGCACCGAAGCTTTCTGTTGTAGCCCATCATTACTCTGTGGACTTGGGAAGCAAGTAAAAAAAAATTGAAGTATTAACTGAAGATGCCACTGTAACAAACTGTTCTGTTATAAGGGCTAAAAAACAGCTTATTTTTATTGGTCCTTACACATTTTTATTTTGCTACTCATTTCTTGTTATACAAGGCATAGCTCTCTAGAGAGAGAGAAAATAGACATATGGACAACCTTCCGACCTGTGTTTGCTATTTAGACTTTGTACACGTGTTACTGTGCTACATGGATTTGTTATACAGTAATAAATAATATAATAATATCTTAGATTTATATAGCACCTTCCTATTCCCAAAGATTCCAAAGCACTTTGGAAACAGCAGGACTTAATTGTCTTCTCACTTTGCTTTTATGCACTCTTGACTTCAGGGGAATTACTCATGATTTACACTAAAAATATACAAGAATTGGTTATCTTCCCTCTGGAGCATGGCTAAGAGGAATCATAGCAATTATGAAAGATCTCTTAGAAGCATGATAAGCCATTTAGGACAAAGAATAAAAGCAAATTTATTTGGCTTAACAGAAAGAAGTGCTACAGAAAAGCAGAATACAATAAGGCACAACTTGGTTTGCAGCCCATGGTTCAGAACCATTTTGTTCCAAGTTGGTCACTTTGAACGTGAGATCTCTTAGAGTCTCAAGTGGCCAACTTTGTGGTAACGTGGGAGAGACATCACTTCTGATACAACACTGGAATATCAGTGTGATGCTTTCCTTTGCTCAGAGTTGTCCTCTTGCCCTTGGGGCCTTCGCTGCCTGCTCTGTGGGGGTGATGCCTGCCTGAGGTTTGAAATGCATCAAGTTCACGTCTAGCAAATGGTAAGTCTTTATGAAGCAGTCTTTGAAAACAATACTACAGTTCTCTTCTTCATCTATAAAGTGTGTGTGATCTAAAACGTGAAGCAGGGAGATTGGTGTCCTATAAAGAATGATAGTACATATTGCAGCTCTGAGAGCAGTGTCCTCAGCTGGCAACTGAACATTTTTTTTTTTAAATTCAGAACACACAGAGAAAATAAAGCAGATTTCCATTTCTGCTAAAGCTGATGCTTTAAAAATCTGTGCCAAACTATTCAATTGATGCAGAATTATTCATTAGAAAAGAAATCAGAATATTCTGATGTTCTAAAATGCTTTACTGTTTTGAACTTTCCCTCAAAGTGATTTATTTTTTTTCTGCTTGATCTTTTAAATGAGACAGTACAAATAGCATCCAGCCAACACCAAAATGGAGGAGAGATTAAGGTTTTTTTCCTTCCACATACCTTAGATTTTTGGGCTTCTTAAAAATATAATGTTTTTGCTTTGATTAGAAACTTCTATTTTTTTAATTCCTAAAAAAAATCCATAATTGTCTCTCAAATGTGGAGATACTAAAGTTATTGTTTTGACATTTGACCTTTAGAGCCAGGAGGGATTAACTCCTTCTCTCTCAACCAACTCAGCTTTGGCTGAGGCAATAAAAAAGAGAAATTCTCACAAGGATGATTAAAAATGAATAGCATGTCTACAGGCAATTGGGGTAACAGCAAGAAGTTCCTGCATTTCCCAACTTGTGTAGCTTTTGTTTTGAGCAATAGCTGTCCTTGAGAGCTGTGTTTAGCTTCATTTAGTGCAAGCTTCAGAAAATCCATTTTTTGGCTGTTTAAGATCACAGCATTAAGATGCTTGCAGGGCCACCAGGACGGGACCTGCCCTCTGCTCTGCAGCAATTACTATGTCAGCAAAACTTTCTGAACTGGGCTGTGCTCAGCACGGTGATGGGCATCTTGTATGTCCACAGAGAGTCCTGACTGGTTAAATCAGCATCTCTGCTTTGCAGTGCTCATGATGTGCCATGTACCAAAAGATTACTGAGGTTTGAGTACCAAAAGATCTGAGGGTTGAGTCCAAGTGGGTTGGATTTGCTGAGGTTAGTGGGAGGCACCAGAGGGTCCCACTGGAAATTCAGGGTGCAGACACAAAGTGTGAGATGGACTGAAATAACCACAGTGTTGGGGGGAAAGATAAGATGAGTGATCATGAGCACACTTCTAAATGTGCAGCGAGAATATTCTCAGTCCAAGGAAAATGTCATCAGCTCTGTCCAAGGCAGTACTGGGAGAAGCATCTTCCCAGAAACTGATCCTGGATGAACAGCTTCCCCTTCCCTGCCCAACTCCTGTAAGGCCACAGGTCTGGATGCAATTTAGTCCAAGCAGCCCTCAGGAAAAAAAAAAAATGGGAAAGATTTGAAAGCAGGAATTGCATCTTCTCTGAGGAAAGTTCGAACGATCTGCAAAGTTTACTGCACAACAAATGAGAGCCAGTGGGTGAAGGCAAAGTGCGCTGGCTATTTTAAAAATATACTTGTTTGTTCTAAAGGCTGAAGTGGTGCTTTAGAGAGATATAAAAGGAGGGTGAGAAGCAGCAATAAAGCAGGGCTGTTGTGCAAGCCAGCAGTTGCCTTCCCGCAGGAGCACTCCCAAGCCTTGACGATGCGTGACATCGTTCTGTGCTGGAAGTGCTCTGTGATGGTGGGAAAGGGCTGCAGGAGGCTTACCAGGCACCCACCCGTGTCTCAGTCTCAATCTCTGTTTTCCCATTTATTGCTCTCCCAGGACAAGATTCTGTTCTGCGTATTAAGGGTTGTTTCTCTCTGCCAGCAAGCTAAATGGCGCAGGGCAAGTGGTAAATACCAAGGGAAGAAAGACAATTTAGCGCATGCACAGAGCTGGAAATGCAAAGATTCTTTGCAAATGAAGAGGATGCTCGTCTCAGATGAATCACACTATGGAGTTACGCCACTTTATGTCAGATGTTCAGAGGTGAGTTCTTCAAAATGGCCTTGGAAGCAAACGGGCTGCCATAAAGTCCTGGAAAACAAGCTCAGCTCAAAGGTAGTGTTAACAACAAACTGAACTTTCTCTCAGGAGGCATTTACATATGAATCCTGCCAAAATCTGTTTCAAAATGCAATAAATAATCTGAACTCTTCCTGTGCTGAATGTCAGCGCTAGAAGAAATGGTTAGACAGAAGTAAGTTCAACTGCAGCTTTTCCTGGCCATACCTGTGGATATCAACTTGGAGGACTTCCTGCATGCAACTCAGTCTCCTGTGTAATTCACGTAGCTGGAAAAGGGAAATCTGCAATAATCTTATCCTGAGCTCTCATTTTCTCATCTTTATCTCAGGAATGACGTCGAATGGGAATGGAGGTTGCTGGGCTCTCCTTGGGGCTATCAGAAGATAAATACAACATTCTGGGATGATATAATCACAGTTGCTTTTTGTGGACAAGAGCTGTCATCTACATTTCGTGCACAGGGAAAAAGCAGTATCCTATTCTCCCTACAACATCATGTTGAAATCCTATGATTTTGTGTAGTGTTATATTTCTAAGACATTGTGGAATATCGTCCCCCGTTCTGAATAGGTCAGCTCAGGCTGTCTCTAGGGGCCAGGCCATGGTGCAGAAGGAGGTGCTCAAGGAGGAAGGAAATGTATTCTTTTTCCCATTGAGAAGTGTGTTGTTGTTCTGCAGTAACACCAGCATGCAGTTACAGCGATGCTTCCAATTCACTTCATACAAGGTCTTTTTCAGTGCAGCGTTTGAACAGCTCATAAACTTCTTAGTTGTTCTTGAGACACTTCTGTAATGGAAACTGAGGCTCAGTGAGCTGTGTGACTTTCACTGGGTTACATGAGGATTCTGAGAAACCTGGAAATTAGTCTCGAGTCCCAGTGTTGTTCCCTAACCACTGAGCTCCCTTCTGTAGCATTCTGGGACAAGGCTATAGAGCTCTGCGTGTTTCCTAATAAAAGTTAGCAAGACTTCACAGCACTTCTGCTTATCCTGTTTGCAGCACGCTCCCCTTGGAGATGCTTTGGCAGGAGTTCAAAGCTGAGATTTTCAGAAGTGACTAGCATGTTCTGGTACCTTGGGGCTTACAAAATAAATCCAAGAAGTAGAAAACTTCTGTCCTTCCCAGAGGACAGAATAGTACCTTTTCTGCAAGTTACCATTCATTATTGTTATTGAAATTGATAGCAGGAAACAGTTGAAAGTTCACGTTTTTCACTCCCTCTGTCTGTAAAACAAGACATGGATGGAGCATCTTCTCTTTATCACAAGCCTACAGGAGAACTGAAACACTTTTATTTGATCAGGTGGTTCCGTATCATAGGAAGGACAATGCTCCTCCTAAAATAACGTTATATGCATAATTAATAGAACTCCCATAAGAAGAGAGTCAGCAGTTCTGGGGAAAAAAAATCAACCTTAGGTAAACAATACTATGAAAGGGCAGAATAGGGACTTCTGAATGCTTCATTCTGCAACGTTTCTTTACTATTTTTGCTTCTAGAAAAAGATACTTTTAAGCAGTATCTACGCACAGATGCTGCACACCTATGCTTAAGTTGACAGGAAATCACAGGAAAGATAGCTTTGTCTCATTCAGCAGCAGCAGGAGCTTTGTATCCCCGCACTGTTTCTGTCTCTGCCTGCTTTCTCCTGGGAAAAAGCCGTGTGCTGTGGCTGCAGCCCCTGCTCACAGCCACTGCATGTGGCACAGCACAGCGGGCAGGAGGTGACCTTCAGCCATTCCCTGTGGCCCAACACAGCTTCACATCCTTGCTGGCAAAGGGATGAAAGATGCTGTTTTCTTTTTCTCTTCTGGAAAACTTGTGACTTAAACTTTGTGACCAGCAAATCCCTTGCAGAAAAGAACTTTGCTCAATCTGCATTCATCTACGTGGAACTGGTATAATATAATGGCTCTGCCAATTTATTCATACATCTGATATTTGCTAATATGCTTTGATTTATTGGCTTTCTTTTATCACAGTAAAACTGTATTTTTACATGCTTTATTTCCACCCCAATCCTCAGCATGAACAGTTCCTGCTGGGCCTTCACAAATTAATCTTTGATATTTTTTCCTGGTGCCTTGCACAGGCAGAGAGCACCATCCATCTCAGTTTGAAATTGGTTATGCTCCAGCTTTCTGCTTTCCCGTGTTCTCCTGTCTGCTCCCTGTCCCACAGCACTTTCCAGTGGCATCGTGTGTGTGTCCTTGTCCCAGCACTGCCCAGCATCTCCAATTCACACTCCAGTATGACTGCGGATGTGGGGGGACAGAGCTCTGAGCATCCATGCTGTGTTTGCTTCATGCAGCACACGCACACTGGACTCCCTATTTCTGTCTCTTATTATTTTTTTATCCTCTCTGCCTCTGGCATGAAAAGCACAGGACAGCAAAGAGAAGCACTGTCACCTTTCCACTCATCAACAAAATATTGTAATTGACTGCAGTAATCTCTTAGATGCTCTTAAACCAGAGAAAGCATTCGTGCTGTCTGAGACCCCATACAAAGCCGGGCTCCCATTAAATTACAGTCATGCAAGCTTACCTGTTGGTGGTTAGAAGGTCCATGTGTTAAACTCCTTGGCCCTTGTACAGATCACAGCATTGCTTGTGCAGCCTGGTGTTTTTGTGATCCACACCAAACTTGCTATTTGTTTAAATTTTTGACTCCAGACCTTAGAGACGTGTATTTTTAAAGGATGCTCGAAAGGAATTACAGCTCAGCAGGAGTGCTGAGAATAGGTTGGCATTTAGATTTAATTGTCTCTTTTGACTTGTACAAAATTTGACAGATGATAATATCTAGGAAATTGGTCTTGCTATCCTTTGTTGCTGCTGCTGTTGATGTTTTGAAAGGTTTGGGTTGTTGCATGTAAATAGGAATGCCTACAACAAGTATGGCCGTTGTAAGCTCCATTCTGGGTAGCCTAGGAATGAAGGACGGACATACAAAGGCAGCAATAAAGGCTCTAATTTCGTCAACCAAATTTGAAAGCTGGACTCACAAAAGGCTTTAATGGGAGGAGCAGGACGCCGGGTAACTTTTCCCCAACACTTTTAGGTACACTAACTGAGAGAGGGATAATCAAATTTAAGTGACTCTGCTCAATTCACTGGAAACCATATGATCTACCACTGCGACAGCTCTTTTAAATGGCTTGTTCCATTATCACAAACAGTTTGGGACCCCTGGTGCACAGACGAGCGCAGAGCCCATGCAGCAGAAGCCAGCAAGACTATTTCCCAAAGCTGCTGGAATTTTTATGATTGCTGTATTTTAAAGTACTTACAAACATACTGTTAATCTGCTCCCAAATACACCTATGTTTTAGGATCCAGATAAGTGCATTTGAATGCAAATGTAGGTAATGCAATGCAAATTGCTTTAATGAAAATGAGGTTGCCTCTTTAAAAGCACTGGCATTACCAAAAGAATACAGGCTAATATAACTTCCCAGAGTACACAGCATCGGGAGTGTGCTTTCAGAACAAGGCACTCACCAAGGAAGGCACATTCGAAAAAGGAAAGCACAATGAAAGGGGAATAGAGAAGTGAATAAAGCTGAGATGAAAGGAAAGATAGGAGAGAGTAAACTGAAAAGGAATGCTACAGGAATCAGCAGAAGATGTAACTTGTGTCTATTCACAAAAGAAGACAGAACTATGCTGGCACAGTCTAGATACAGCAATACATATACAACTAAAGGAAAATGAGAGTGGGTGGAATGGTTTTAATCTGACAATGGTTTTGTAATGAAAACCCTGAGGCCAGTGTTGTTGCAGATCTAACTGATGCTACCTTGGGTGCAGGCAGTGGGATTTTCCCCAGCTTCCCAGGCAGGAGGCTCTGTCCCTGGGTGCCATGGCTGCACTGGGAATCAGATCCTCTTCTTAACCCAGAAGCTGATGATGGGTCTGAAAATGCAAATGAGAGGAAAAAGAGCCAGCCTACCTGAGCAATCTAAAATTAATCTGCTTGTTTTGAACTGGGATCTGTATGCGAAAGGGAGGAGAGACCTGGGATTGCCATGGTAAGCACAAACATTTTGTCTCGCTGCATCACACCAAGAGGAGAAACATAGAGGGGCAGAGGAGTTGTGCTAGCTCTGAGACTCATGCTGGGACTCCATCCCTCTTCTATTCAGCACTTAAGCTCCTGAGTATTCCCACTGACTTTGGCGGAAAGGATGCAAGATTTTTCTTTTATGTGGCAGTTTCAAATTGGGCAGAGAAAGAACAAAGCAAACAAACAAACAAACAACAAAAAAAGTATAAAAACCAGAAAATCTTCCCTGCTCCAGATGTTTTCCTTCTGTCTTTTGGTTTCTCTTCTTCCTAACTACCGCAAGTAAATCTTCCGTGGTAGAAGTAACAAAAACGAGTGGCAGCTGTTGCCAGCACCTCTCTGCACAACCCTGGAGTAAGAAATCTGCTCACATGTCTATGTTGTAACAAAGCACAGATTTGGATTTATGAATACCTGGCTTGCATCTTCCTAGGGAAGAAGGGAAGAGGCAAAGAGGGTTGCAAGCAGTGTGGCATCACAGTGTGGAGTGATGTTTTGCTTTCCAGCTTCGTGCTGTTGTGCTGCAGCAAAATAATGTTGTGTGGCTGCAGTGTTGGCTCCAGAAAGTCATGCACAGGATGGAAGATGGAAATCTCTTTTCTCTCTTGCACAGGGAAGTGGATGTTTAGCAAACCTTGGTGGATTAAAATGATCGATTACACGAATGCTGTGACTGCCAGGGATGGTCTTGAAGTCTCAGTTGGTAATTCTCAAACCTGTTATCACTGATTACTAATTCCCTCCACAGATCAGCTTTTTGGTTTATACCTTCAGAGTTGGGAGGAGTACCCTGATGAAGAAGAGCAGTCCCAGAGCTTACACACCTGATGGGGCTGTGCAGAAATCCCTCTTTCCTTCTCAAATGATTTGTGTGGACACAATCAAGTGGCTGTCTCCCTTTCTGCCATAGTGTACCCATCTGCAACTGAGGGCTATGAGGCACGCTGCATTGCTCTCTAGCATGCTGCTGGTTCCATCTCTGTAGTGCTCAGGGAAGTATAACTGTCATTATGCAGTCTCTTTTCTAATAAACTGCCTACAGAGCCAGGCTGGTTAAAACACATTTGTATGAGCCTGGTGTTAGGCTGCCATTTAAAGCTGAATGGTTTGCCATGGGCTGATGAGCTGCAAGTTGAGCAAAGGGCTCTGCTGGGTCCCAGTGGTTACAGGTCAGTACGAGTGTCAGCAAGTTTTATTTCTTCTCCCAACTTCCATGGTGATGTATTTAAAGGACTTTTTCTGCTTTGTATGTCTGTAAAGGGAGCCTGTAGCAATGGCAGAAATGGAAAAGTGTATTCCTATCCTTTCTGTCTGACCAGTCTTTGTAGGTCAGATGGGGAAGGAAGAGATGGAGGTGAGAGCAGGGAGAGCAAGCAGAGGGCAGAGGGCCCCTTCATCACCCTGCCCTCACTGCTTTGTCCACAGGACAGCACAGGGTAACAGGTTATCATCACAGCCAGCAGCTTGCTATCCGTAAAGCAAATAGCAGTAATCAAAAGGAGCAGATTAGAGCATGACTGACAAATAGACAGCTGTTGCACCACCAAACTGGAGATATGTGGGCAGTATGTTTTATGTATGAAGGTCCCTCAGCAGTTCATGTGCGAAGAAGCTTCACAGAAAGCAGAACCATCACCACACTGCTATGGCAGTTCTGCCCTGGGACCTTGCTGTGTGTCTCTGGTTCCATTCTGCTCCCTCGGATTGAAAGGAGCTGAACTCAAACTGTGGTGCCTGCATAGGAAGCTTATTGCAGCTTGCTGCTTCTCTACCAGGTTTGTGTCAAATCAATCTTAGTGGATTACACAGGCTTAATAAATGCAATCCCATTTCCTTCAGCTCCAAGGCTACAGCCTGGTTACTGCGAGCAGCTTCTATAGCTCAGTACGGAGACATTTTACTGTGCTGGATGACACAGACTCAGCCCACACTATCGTTCATCCTTGTCTTCTCCAGCAAGGCAAGGGCGCACTGCTTCAAATACTGGCAGCTGGCACAAGGGTGGTGCTCATTGCAGACAGATGCTGACCTCAGGTCCCCATCTTGCATGTACCAGGAGCAGTGCCAGGGAGCAGCGCTCTGCCTGCTGAGCCCACCTTCAGCAAGCTCTGGAGTAGTGATATTCCCAGCTTCCCAAAAGGGAACCACGCAAAAGAAGTTAGTCATGGCAGCAAGGATAGAGTTGGCTGTCCTGCTCCCAAGGGCATGCTGCCCCTTTCCAATACTGAATTAACCACAAGCTAATGGATGAAGGGAGGTGGCACATGGCTTTTTCCTGCTTCCGAGGAGTTTCCCTTAAAATGCTGATTTCTGCACAGCAAAATGAAACAGATCACAAGGCATTTCCTTCCAGCCCCTTTCATGACTGGAGGGCACAGCTGGAAAACTTGCTGGTCTGGAGGATGGTGTGCATGGCAATGGGGCTGTCCTGGGGTAGGACGATCATAGAATCATGTTCTAGGCTGATTCCAGTTTTCTACTCTGTCAGTTTTCCTTGAAAGCCCATTATAGAAGATTGAGAAGGAGGCTTTCCTACATAAGCTTTGCATTGAAGTAGCTCCATGTTAACATGTTGGTTCCTGCCTCTGGCCCTCTCTGGTTTCCAGATGTCCCGAAGACATTAAGAACAACCTGTGGAGAGCAGCAGGAGGAACAAAACTCAGTCACATTTCTTTTTTTCTTCTTCTTGTCAATTAAACAGGATTTATGTCCTACCTCTCTGTTCTGTAATTACCCCCCAGGATTTATTTCAGATGGCTCAGGAAGCCAATATACCTCCAGAACTTTCTAGTTGCTGACAAGAGTTATTGCTGCACCTCCTGATTGTCTAGCAAAAAACAACTCTCTTCGTTACTTACTTTACTGAAGCAAAAGAGGGTATATCCATTGTAATTTTGTTCCTTATATGAGACTGCATAAAAAATGGCCCTCACCATGTCAGGTAGAGTGATTCTCAAGGATAAATTTAATCACAGATCACAGAGAACATTAATTAACCCCTCTGCACATCAAGCTGTGAGAGCTCCCCTGTGCTAACGCAGGCAGGCTTTGCTGCAGAGCAGTTGTCATTAGTGATGAGTAAAGGCCAACCTTGTGTTTCTGGTGAAACACAAAGGATGGTCTGAGGCTACGGAATTTTTATTTTGTGTTCATTTCAATAACAAAATAAGGGTTGTTTTGTTTTTTTGCTTTGAAAACTGGCACTTTCAGATGCTATCTGGTTGCTTGCATTTTTTTGAAAGTTACGGTATGGAAAAGGGATTTGTTTACATTTAAAGGAGAGCTTGACAAAAAAGAGAAATATTGACTTAATTTAGGTAGTATTCCCTGTAAACAAGCTAGTAGGGTTTTTTTTTTAATAATAATTTACATCCATTCCTCTGCAGAGTGCACCCTGTATATTTCTTACCCAAGACAAAGTCCATCATTCTGCCTTGCAAGCTTTCTTGCATGTGTTTCTGCCATATTTACTCAGAACTGTGGGTTTGATGAAGCCCCATATGACTTGAAATCACCTAGGGTTTATACAGGACAACGGATAGGTTTGTTTTATTCGTATGTAGCCTTGTTTCACACACCTGGGTCTGAGTTTGTGCCCAGATTTGCTTCCAACATATTTACGTAGGATTGCAGGTGAGCTCAAAGTCTTGCAAATCTACCACTGGAGAAGCCAACACGTGCTAGAAAAGCATATGCAGCAGGAATGCATAGCTTCTCCCTACAAATGCAGACAGGTGATATTGCCTGCAGCTATCCAAATGTGCAAGGCCAGATTATCGTTCATGGAAATGATCTAATAAACTTAATCCAGACCTAAAAGCTCCTCACACTGCTCTTCTGGGGATAGCAGAGCACTAAATGTGTTCCTGTGGGATTTCTTCCATGTTTTGGAAAGCCATGGTCATGTCCTGGTGGAGAGAGGAAAACGTGGATGGCTGTGGAGGAAGAGGCTTGGCTGTTGTTGGTGCTTGGTCTTAATGGTGAAGAATGAGACTTCATGTTTGTTGCAGAATCAGGGGCAGGGAAACTGTCCACCTGTTTCTGGATGCCTCTGTTTCTTGTTTCCACCAGACAAGGAGCCCTAAAATAGTTAGCAGTCATTCTTTCTGCACCTAAGAAGGTCAACCCTGTGCTACAAAGGTTACACTGGCTGTTAAAGATGCTCAAAGTCAGACTGGTGGTTGCTAAACTTTCCCTCTGGTTATTGCAGAAGGTGCTCTTATTTGTTTTCTATTCTGAGCAGTGCTCCATTCAAAACTTCCTATGACAAAAACGTATGTTTCCTTATTACAAACAATTTGCTGGTTGCAGGATACCTGGGAGCAGCCAGAGGGAGAACAAACATTGGGTTTCTTTTGATTTCCAAGTGAAACTGAAAGGTCTAAACTAGAGCTCTGGCATGTATTTATTGAAATCTTCGTACGCAGTGCTCACATTACAGTTCAAATTACAAACGCCACATCTGTGAGATCCTTCTGTCATCACTGCAGTGTTTGCAATGTTAATGCCCATTCCTGAAAGTGTTTTTGCTGACGAGTTTTGGGTAGTTCTGCTTGGTGCTGTTTTCCCATTGGTGTCAACAGTGCAGTAAATTCTGCTGGTTTTTCACCTCACTCTCCCTTCAGGCTTTCTTGGAAAACCTCACCTCACTCTCCATCATCTCAGTGAATGAATAACATGCCGGCAGTTCTTGAGCTCCATTTTAAGCTGTTGTCTTACACTTTCCTTCATGTGATAAAGCTGGAGCTAAGTTCGATAGGGTCTAGAGCTCCATACAATAAAACTGTGCAACATTATTGGTTCCAGGATGACAGTGGCTCATGATCTGTGTTGCAAATGAGCAGGAAGCTGTTGCTCCACACTGTTTTGCTGAATCGGAAACCTTTGAAGGAGTTCTCCCCCATAAAAAAAGAAGTTTATTCTAAAGTGAGGTGAGAATGAGCATAATCAGCTGTAGAAAATAGATTTCCAAGTCCACAACACTCATATCCAGATGCAGATTTGATCTTTTAACGAGGCTGGGCAAGAATAGGTACAGATTTTCAGAGCTGCTGCAGTTCCCCACATTTGGCCAGTTGTGGGCAAGGACTCCATCGGTCCAGTAAGTTCCTAACAAAGCTAGAAATAAGGAACATGTAGATTTGCAGCCTTTCTGTGTTGAAGAGTTCCACCATGGCTTTGACACTTGCCTTGCTGAATAAACAGAGATGTGCAGGTTTGTCTTTACTCCCTGTGTCCTTCAAACTCGTAGAGGATTTGTGAAAGAACAAGTTGCTAGATGGCTTAGGGTCTGCTGGGAAAAGCCACCTACTCTCCCTCTGCCTTCTTTATGTGCTTCAGAAGCAGGAGGTATTTCACTGGACTTACTCTCACCAGGAGAAATTGGATCAGATTCTGCTCTTGATTTGCTGTTGTATGGAGAACTCAGCTTAATGACTTGGTTGGGAGATGTCACTCTTTGGGGTTAAAACTCCAAATCTGTGCTTCAGATGACCCTGGTCCCTGAGTGTCTCTGTGCTTGCAAGGCAAACCCAGCAGGAAGATTTGGTGTGGGATGATAGGAAACTGTGTTTGTGTCAGATATCCCTGTACTTGTGTTATTGCAACTGCTTCTGAATCTTCCCAGACCCTCTGCTGCTGCCACCCCTGTTTAACTCGGACCTCAGCATTGCTCAGTCTCAGCTGTGCTCAGCTCCCACTTCCACGTGCTGTCAAATAACTGCTCTAGACGTGAAAAAAAGGTATGAAATCTCAGTCGTGTATTAAATTGCTGTTAGCAGGTAACTCCAAATTGGACTGTGTAGGTAGGTGAAAGACAAAGTGATTTAACACTTTACAGATTTCCATGAACAGAAAAGTGCTAACATTCAGCAAAGGAGTACATGTGTTTGAAACAGCATCATAGTCTTAATAGCAATTGCACAGCACCATGATGCTGTCACCATTAGTGCCTGCAGCAGTGGACCTGAGGGGGTTCTGACCAGGGGTTTGTATTAACTGTATGCTTGTGTATGCATTAACAACAATAAATGTTGCTTTTTAGTGGGCATTCTTGGGTTTGCTGTAAGGCTGGCATGGTGGACATGCCACTGACCCCACTGTGTGTCTGTGACATGGCACCAGGCAGCTGTAACTGCATGGGCAGAGCTTGATTACAGAAAATATTTGAATACTTCAGAGTAACAAAAGATCCTGAGGATTTGGTGATTTACTTGTAAACAGTTTATAGGTGAAACTAATAGATCTGTCAGTCCTACATCACTTTCCCCTTCTCTAGCTCTCATCTATGGTCAACAAATGCCATTGCCAGCTGTGAGGCCTGGTACAGTCAGGGCTGAATGGTTTATCTCCTGCTCCTGAAATTTAATGACTGCCAGCTCTGATGCACCCACAGGCTGCAAATCTCTGGGGCTGTGGATGGTGTTGGTTTCTGCCATCCTATGAGATGAGCAGCATCAGGATTCTGCACCCAGTTCGGGAAGGGTGATGGCTTTCCCCTAGGTTATCTTCTTAAGCTTTGTCTGGAGGAGCACATGGCTACCTGAACCCTGAAACATGAGATCAGCAGCCTGGCAAAGAGAGATTTGCTCAGAGAGACAAGTGAATTATTAATGCAATTTGCAAGAGGTAACCTCACTGGATCACTTGCACAGCTGCTTCTTAGCCTGTGTGGAGAGCTACAACTGTGGCAAGGTTAATACAGAGCATCCATCATTTCTGTTAATAGATGGCAGTGCTGCATGGATCCCTACTGTGATCTGCCTTTAATTATTTGTAAGGTAGCCTCTGTGTGTTTCTTTCAGTGAAGGCTGTAATGGAGAGCAGAGGTCAGGTCTGTGGGCTGACTGATTGAACCTGCCCATCACACCTTCTGTACAGGGGTCTTTTCAATGCAAGTCTCCCAGCAGAAGAAATAGGTAGGAAAAATGTGTTGGTGTGGCCTGTATTTGTGAGAAAGCAGTTTTTAAATAGATTTCTTTATTTTTTTTCTGCTAATGGATGAAAGCATTTCTTTTCCCCCCATCCAAAAGACAGAGGGGATACCGAGCTGCCTTTCCTCGCTCCAGCCCCAGGGAATGCTGAGGAAGGAGGGCACAGCATTTCTGTGGGCATCCCTCATTACTGCCCTATTAGTGGTCAGGAGTGCTCACGCTATTTCAATTTAATAATATGCAATTTTAAAAGGTAGCCCATTACCTGAGAATGCTATTATACGCAAGGATATCACTTGCTTTTATGTGTCCTCTGGGCATCCAACCGAATTCACATGGTTTATACCACATGCACCCAAAGCACAGGAAGGATCTGGGGTTTACCAGATTAGCACACCTTCCCTGACGGATTTCACAGTAATTTTAACATGCAAGAAACCATCCAGAACAATTATTTCTTTCTTATGTGCTGTTCTGGCCGAGAGGGAAAAGTTCACGTGGGGCCTATGTACATAAAGGAGCTTATGAAAAAGCAAAAATTAATACCCCAAATAGCAGTGAAATAAATTCACCTGCATGGAAAAAGATTGCAAAAAGGGAGAGGTAGCAGGAACAGGATCTCTGCCCTGACAGAAAGGGAAAAGACTTGGGTCTTTGGAAAGAGAACTGCATGTCAGACTCAAGTTATTTTGACAAGTACTGAAGTAACCCATTGCCACTGTTCCAATGTCTCTTCTGTATTTACTCTTACAATAGTCAGTGAAGTAGAACTAGATCCACTATAATATTAATAAATATAATAAAAATAAATGATGGTCATGACCAGGATGGAAAATTGAGGATGGCTTCAGATTTGTTCTTGGCTCACTTCCTCTGGCATGTAGGAAAACCACAATTGCTTGCACTTGCCCAGCCTTGCGTCTGCTGCACAGCTCTATTGAAGAACACTGGAAGCTACTTAAATTTTCATGGCTGAACCTCTAATTGGAACTCTAAATTAGGGGTCAGGAAGCATGGAGAAAACTCGCTTGCAGAGTAGATGTCTAATGCAGTTCTCATCCTGACACACCAGCTTGTATGCCACTAAATAACGTCCATCCTCAAACCATTGCGAGCTGCTAAGGGGTCATTAAAATTCCTTTTCAGTCCTGATCATTAAACAAACCATACGAGAGGCAGACTCCGTACCTGGAAAAAGTGGCATGTTAATGCAGATGCACCCAGCATAATTGCTGTCATCCATCACCCCTGCCCCACTGATATTGACAAAGTGCAGCTAAATATTTAAATAAGCCATTTTTCTTCAGAAGCCGAAGGATTAGATGCAGCCAAATTTCTCAGTCTAGTCAGCAAACGATACAAGTCCAGGGATTAAAGAGGATTTGCAGGAGTGAATGAGAGCTGCTCCTGCATTATGCTTCGTGAAAAAAATATTCGTTGCTGCCAAGACATGTTTGGGATGAGAAGGGAGGAGACACAACTCTCTTTTTCATCGAAAGCAAGCAAAATAGAATTAGTTCCTCTGAACTTGATGTTCTGGATTTACCTTGAAGGTGTAGCTGAAGGAATCTGCGGTTTTCCCAAGCCCAACCTGCACTTCTAGGAACACTATATTTAAGATGGAGATATAGAGGTTACAAGGCAACACGTGTTGATTTTGCTGCACTTCCATGGGAGGTTTGCCAGGCTACCATCAGTAAAATAGAAGGGAAGTGCTTGTGGAACTCATTTTCACTCAGACGTGTGTTTGCGTGCTGCCCTTTTTCCAAATTTGTTGATGGCATATTAGATGTACAGGATGGGAGCACAGGCTGTCACAGAACTACATCAGGCATTTGCAGATGTAGGCAAAGAAGTTTAGAATCACAGGAAAAAGTATTTGCTGGGATTGGCAGGGAATGTTTTGAACAAAGGTTACTTTTGTCTGTTCATTAATGGTGAACGAAGACATTCACAGGAAGAAATTGGTATTGACTTTTTTTTTAAATAATCTAAGTGTAAGTTTTTAGGCTTTGGTTATTATTTGTTTGTTTGTTTTTCTGGGACAAAATGGTCTATTTTTATCCATGCATCTTTAACCACAATGACATTATAGATAGAAAAGCAAAACAAGAGAGGAACAGAGTGAACCGAACTGATTCTAATTAAATTAACCTATTTGATCTCACCCAAACCAAGAACATTAGAAATTTTCCTCTGAACCCTGAGTTTCAAACCTGACTTGAGTTTGAAGTGTGATCTGAACAGAAGAAAAATTCTGGCATCTCCCATCAGTTTTCAGAGGGTAGGAAATCCAGTTCCCTTTTCAGTGCTCACCTCAGCACTTAGTAGCAACTAGCTGGAGGCATTTGTGATTTCTTTTTTTCCTTCTGGAAGTGTGAAATCTTACTTTTCCAATGGCTTACGTGTTGATAGGGGGAGGAAAAACAGATTTGCTTTTGCACTGCTTAAAGAACATTTGCATGTCTTAGCATTTTGTAGGTGGAATCCTGGACATGTTGGTCTGACCTGGTTTGCAATCTGAGCAAAAACCCTGTCCGTTCACTTTAGGCATGGTATGAATAACAAGAAGAATTGCAATAAATGAATTGACTGCAGCTATTCAGCTTATGCAGTATCTGGGGAGATTTTTTTTTTTTCTTCCAGCACTTCATTTCTCTTTGCATATTCACTGTAATTTCCTGTAACATCTGAACTTGGGTAATGCTTGGGCAGAACTCTGTGTAAGGCTCCAGATATTACCTCTCTCTGTGGTACATCTGTCCAGCCATTGCATATGTTTGTCTTGTCAGATCCAGTTACGTACTTTTTCCCCTTGAATCAATCAATGTCAGGAATCCAAAACTCATGCCCATCTCTAGGGAAAGACACCAGAATTTATAAATCATGGAGAAAAAAATATGAAAATGAAAATTTATGAAAGATAAATGTTTCTCAGCTCAGCCTTGCAAGGGACTATGGATTGAATATTCTCCCCTAAATGATGAGAAATAAAACTGTTCTACCCTGATATTATAGAGAGCAGGCTTCAGTGGAAATTAAGTAGATTATTCCTTATGACTTTATTGAAATTCTACAAGGAAGTCCAGAAATGCACGAGCCGGTTGCTTTGCAGGGAGCTCAGTGCGTTTCATCTTTGTGAATTGATAGTGATACATAAATGTCAGCTTTATTGAACATGTCTCCACTGTCTGGCTATCCAAACAGTATTAATTAACTCCCAAAGTCCTGTTCCAGCATGCATTTGGACTCATTTAAAAACTTGCACTAGAGCAGTAGTTAGATGGATGCAGACTAGAAATATGGTGCACATTTTTTAGCGAGAGTAATTAACCACTGAAATAAATTACCCAGCGGCAAGGTGGATTCTTTATCATTTGAAGTCCTTAGCTTGAGGCTAAATGTCTTTGTAAAAGATATGTCATAGCTCCTGCAGAAGCTATAAGCTTGAGGACGGGCAATCTGCAGGACGTGTTTATGTATTTACAGCTCCATTGAGCAGGGCATGTAGGAGAGTTATTCATGTTCTGTATACTGGTTACAGAAATCATGGGTGAGACGCAGCTCTCCTGCTGACTGGGGACAGGAGCTGGCACTTGGGGGCTTCTTGGGAAGTCTCCCCTATCTGCTGCCCACCACGAAGTCATCCAGTGGGAGCGGGAGTTTGCGTCGTTCGCACATTTCTCTCCAGTGCTGAGCAAAACACTCAAATCTGCTAAATGTCACCAACGTGGAAAACATTTCAGAAATACCTTAAGTAAATTATATATGTAAATATACCTATATTTTTTTTTTCCTGTTCGGCTAGCTCTTCTTTTGATTGGAGGAAGTCTGGTGGACCTCAGTGGGGTTAGTCTGCTGAAGTGGGGAAGTGGTGAAAATAACAAAATTCTTTGCATTTCTTTGAGAAGTAAGGGGGTTTCACACAAAAATGTGCATCTGATGGGGGATCAGAAACCTTTTTTCATGAAAAGTCTGTAACCATTTTGGCCAGCCACCCAAAAGGGGGGGCAGTAGGTAAATGAAGGCAGCCAGCTGAGCATGAAGGGACATAAAAGGTGCAGCCTTGGGGCTCTCAGAAATGTCCCAATGGAACTGAGCTCCTGGGGCTGCTCCATGGGATCACCACTGCAGGTCGGTGTCAGACAAACTCATCTCAGCCTAGCTGGAAGCTGGTGGGTAATGCGATTAAACAATAAGCATTTTGTCACAGTAATGAATGCTGGCATCCGTCTTTCTGATATGATTAAATCAGGCTGGAGACAAATTCTTCATTCCTGACACTAGGTCACTGCTGCTTGTTTCATTTTTTATTATTATTATTATTATTTGTTTCGTTAGTTGAGAAAGGTGCCACAGGCACTAACGGGGTCACTCAGGATTAATTCCTTCCTCTGTAAACAGCAGGAGCACCAGGCTTGCTTGTTTGTGAATGCTTTGGCAAGTCTCTGCCTGGCAAAATGGTGGCTGTTTCCTTCCTTTGGAGAAGGCTCCCACCCTGTGTGCGCGTGCGTGCAGAAATGACTTGTTCTCAACCCATTTGCTCAGTGTTCTTCATCCCTGGTCATTAATAATAGAGCCCAGTGTGACGCATTGAGTGGGATTGTGCCATGAGATGTGCAGAGAGCAGTTAAATGGCCATATAATTATTGTCATCGATGAAAAGTCCCTTTCACGGCAGTTCTGATACTTGGAGGTTGAAGAAGGCTTTGTGAATAGACGAGCAGCCGTTCACAATTAACTTGGTTATTGATGGCACTCCATAAATGTTTAAAAACACTGAAAGAGAAGTAATAAATGGTTGATTTGTTTGCTTGGCTGCAGCTGCTGTAGGCTTGCACTGTTTGCGTATAATTCTTTATTCCACTTAGCAGCAGTGGATATATCTTCTCTTACCTCCTTTTCTTTTAAACTGGGCTAATGAGATAGATTCTGCACTTTATGTGGGCTGAGGAGAGCTGCCTGCATTTCAGCACTGATAAGGAATGCAGCAAGTCGGCACCCAGCTCCCCCTCCACTTCCCAGGGCTTCGTGGCATTACTCCAATTCCACCCATGAAATGTGCACACATTTCCAACCTTCTCCCAAAATCTGCCTTTTGCTTCTTCCCTGACATCTGTACTTGGCTTGAAAACCTGGGGTGATGAACAGAACCCCTGTTCTGTCACAAGGGAGTGCCTGCCACACATTTGCATTGACTGGAGCACATATTTATACTCACCCCTCCTCTGGATCCAGTCCAAAATCATCTGGCCTTTTGTGCCAGTGCAACCAAGGACTTCCTTCCATTCGCCATTAAGATTGCAAATAAAATTTGCACTCAGACTCTGATCTGAGCCTATGCATCTAAAGGCCAGTGCATGAATCTTTCTCCCAAATTCGTGTTTTCTTTCTCCTCACAAGCCACTGTAGCAATTCATAGGATACAGACTATGAGTTTGGTAACAGGATTGCAGAGAGGAAAAAGTAACTGCGTGATCAACAAGAAATTATAACTTTGGTGCTGTGGAATCAGCAGGCAGCACGGCTACATGGCTTAAAAATAGCTGTCCTTGCTCCATGTCCTTTTTCACTTGCAGCAATAGTTTTTAGATGCTTCTAATCACTCAATTTGCTTTCCTGTGGGCTGGCAGGGGCACCAGCTACAGTAAAAAATAGTCTTTTCACTGGAATATATCTTCTCAGAAGGACAAAATTGTTCTTCTTGTCTCTTCAAAAAAGTCTCTGGGAAAGGGAAATGTTTGCTAAAATTCTCTTTAGAGTTATTGGATATTTGATGTGTTTGTATTGGTTTATGGTGCTGCAGACTTGGAGCATCAAAGCCCCTCTGCACTGAAGCCTCCCCACTTCTCATTAGGAAGAAGGGTGGTCATTAGCATAAGCTTTCTGCTTTCAGTTTTCATGAACATTTTACTGAAATGCCTCAAGCCACATTATAGAAATCTGCAATGTTCTGGTTCAACAAAATAACCCAACCTTTAAACTGTGGGGTTCCTTACCTGCTGCTCACCGTGTTGTGAAGAAGTGGTCGCAGTGCTCAGCTCCACGGTGACTGTCAACTTGTGGTCAAGAACATGGGAACCATGTGACTGAATACTGACAGAGTTCAGTTGATGGAAGGAAAATGGCAGGAGGGACCCACTGAATGGGAGAGTCCAACAGACGGTGTCTCTGGGATGGATTTGGGGCCGTTGTGGTTAATAGCTGTGACGTGAGCTCTTAATTTTGCAGCAGAAGGGCAGCACTGCGAGCACATGAACAGAAGGCATCGGGTGGAACAAGGGGAGCATCCTCTGTCCTCGAAGTGCTGATGGCTGTTGGAGGACTGTGTCACCTTCCAGCACCGCCTCTCAGCATGAGACATGAAGATCCTACAGAGCTCTCAGAGAAAGGCTGTGAGAATGACTCAGGTGCTGGGAAATGAGCTTTACGGCACAGAGAACTCCATTCATTAGCTCATTGGAAGTTGGAGAGGAGATTTTACTGCTCATTTTAAGAACATGTTCATGGAGAGGAGTCTTGAGAGTCAAGAGCTTTTTGACCTTGCAAAATAGAGGCTAACAAGAAGACTGGAAGACCAAGCATGGAGAAATAAGACAGCATTTCAGGCTGAGCAGAGCACGCTGTGGGCTTGCAAGCGAATTGTGTATAATGAGATTTGGTATCTTAAAAGAAAAGAATTTCCTTCCAATTTTAGTCTGAAGCTCTCTCCCCCATGTGTCAGAGTTGGGGAGCCTGGCTTGCTCTTGTTGCTATTAGATGTGAGAGCTGCAGCCCCTCAGCACCAGCCCTGCACTGCAGGTTGTGCTTGCGCGGCTGCTGCTCCCCAGGGTAGGGAGCTGGGCTCTGGCAGTGGGCTGCAGGAGGGGAGTAGGATGCTTGAACTCTGCCTCCTTACCTTTCCTTGATGGTTTTTGAACTTTAATTGAGGTGCAAACCTCGGCTTTTTAAAGAAATTCAAATCTCTCCCTAGGTGGTTGCAACAGCCAGGCAAAAGAAACAGGAAACTATGCAGCTCTTTGGAAACTAACTTTTTCCACATATTTAAGTATTTAAGTGACATGAATGGAGGGAGGCACTGGGCATGAATTTAACCCTTTTCTTAGAAAAGGTTTGATTAATAGCAGTAGCAGGCAGAAAATGATGCAAATTCTCCCTAAATGCCTTGCTGCAAAGCAGGAACATCACACACTGGCCTTCAGTGGAAGGGAAGCCAGGAAGAGAGGCAAAGCAGCTCTTTTTTAGACCTATTCTTTGTAATTTTCTCTTTTTCTTCTGCTATGTTACTTGCCCAGCAGCCTGGATCTAAACAAAGTATCAGTACATCCCATCACAGTACAGCAGCCATGTCTTTGACCCATTAATTTTTAAGTGCTCATGCTTTCTTTTTGATATCTGCTCCAATGCTATATTTAAAAAAAAAAAAAAAAAAAAAAAAAAAAAAAAAAAGCTTCATTAAAGCAAGAGGCATTTGATCCAGTCAGCCTGGACCTGTGTGCCTCTGTATAAATGAACACAAGGGGAGCTAATGGGGGAGTTCAGGGGACTTAACTGTACCGGTGATAATTGAAACAAACAGACCTCCGTGGCCTGAACTAATTCAGCAGAGCTATATTCCTCTTCCTTTTCTATTATACATTCAGTAGTTTAGCACTCCCCAGCTCCCCACTGGCATTAAGAGACACTTACAGCTGTTCTCGTCTCCCTAATAACAGCACTCTGTAGAGTTAATGGTGGCCTCTGAGGGCTGATGAAGTGATGTGGGGCTCTGCCGACACCAGCCCGAGGACTTGCCATATGCCTGGGGAATTTCACCTCTGTTTAGACTCAATTCAGCCAAAACTCCCAAGGTGAAATTCCATTTAGGTCGGTGCATTTCTGCTCTAACAATTACAGTTATGTGTTGAGCGCTGTCTTTTATCTCTGCTGGCCTGGTGTCTGTTGTATGAAGCCAGATAGACGCTGCCTTCACCCCTGCCGCGGCGGTCCGGATTGCAGATGGAGAAAGAAAATTGAGATTTCAATGGGGAAAGCTTTGCTTCCAACAGAAGTAAATAAAGAAACACGAGAAACGTTGACAGCTTTTTATGCTGACTTTCTCTGCTGCTTTGCTTAGAGAGCAACAGGGAAAGAAGTAGTTGTCCTTTCTGCCTGATGCACTCTTACCCATCCAAGAAATCTTATTCAGGATTTCTACCAATTTCATAGCAACGGTGCCAGAAAACAGATTTGTGTTGGTCATTACTAAGCATGAGCAATGATGCCCAAATGAATAAGAAAGTATCTATGGGAGGTAAGTGGCCGGTGGCTTCTGTGATAACACATATGCCTATCTCTACAACCATGAATGGGTGGTAACAGCCCACTGTGCTCCATGATCCAGAGGCAGCCCATGGTGCTGCCTTGGGATATGGGTCTGCCTCCTCCATCCCACGTCCATTCCTGTTTGTCTCATCAGCCAGGGAACATCAGGATCTGTGAGATTTATCACTGCCCCTCTTAGAGTATCTTAGATGGAACCCCTAGCACTGCACCACTGCAGTATTCTGCAGTGCCCCAGAGGTTCCTTCAGGTATGTGCCATTGTCAAGCTTTCCTTCAGAGCCACAGGAATACAGAAACTGCATATATTCATTTTCTTGCACTCTTATTTTGCTATTTGTTACACGCTTTTCAGAACAAGGAAGTTCAGATCTGAATACAATTTCAGATATCCGTTATCCCTAGTTAACTGTAATCCTAATGAAGCTTTGGATATTGTAAATTGTTCTAAGCCCGAACAAATGTAGTCTACAAGTGTTTTGTTCTTAAAAATATGAACTCTTGACGTACTTGTTTATGGATGCTGCTGCATTGGCCATGCTGGCTGGAGAGCTGAGTGGGATCAGGGCATGGGTGGGTCTGCAGACATCGACCAGGCTTTAGGTCTGCTAGGGGTGTGGGCCTGGATGTTCTATGGGGACATGGGGTCTGTCACTACAGTGTACATGGGTCCAACCTGACAGTTACAAACATGAGCCCATTTCAGCTCCTTTCGTATCTAATGTCGTATTCAGCCACTGTGAGCATGGAAATGCATCTCTGACCTTTTGAGATTGTAGCTTCTATCAGTCATGTCTCTTACTAATTGCTGCCGCAGTTCACGGCCCTGGATGGAAGGAAGAGCGTTACAAAACTGCCCTCTCCAAATATAAATTATTTTAATTACAGTCAACATGCTCTTCATGTGAAACATGGTGAATTAAGCTTCCAGCTGGCTTTTTTAGCAGCATCTATAAAATGCACAAGCATATCCCAGCTCTGCAAAAGATGGGCATGCTTGTGTCTGGGCTCACTGAAATACCACTCTGTAGGCTCTGGAGCTCATGTGTGTACTCCTGCTGCATATGCTTCTGTGAGGCTGTCATTTCACAGGACATTTTTTCAGATGCAATTAGGAAAACCTGCTAAAAAATGTGATCAAATCTGTTACTCTGTTTTATTATCAAATATTATTTTCTGTTGAGGTGCTGCAGACAAATAATGAACCTTCCTGCGTGTTAATCCTATGTTTAACTTCATACCACAAACCCCTTCTTTTTGAAATAATGACTTTCTTCTGCAGTCAGGTTCATCAGGAAAGGTGCTGGTTCTAAAACCTAAAGCAGCTGCCGAAGCCCTGGCTTGAGTTGATTCCTATTAAGCAAAATCCTTAAGCGTGTGTCTCTACTGAAAGCTTAAGATCTGCTTTGGTCTTCACTGAATAGAGACTGATTTAAAATTGTGCTTACATACCTTGTGTAAAGAAACGTGCAGCTGGGGTTTCTCTTCTTTTACATGGCTATGAATCAGGCCTAAATTCACTGAGACCAGTGCTACGTGTGGGAGGAGAAGCAGGTTCCCACTGTATTAGAAAATAGCTGTGAATATTTCAATTGTCTTAAAAACTAAGCCATATTTTTAGGAAACGAAAGCTATCAATCATAGCTCTGCTTTAAAAATCGACCCTTCACCTGCCAGAACGTGGCCCTTTAGCTGTTCCATTAGCTCATGTCTCCTTTCTAAAAAAGATGTATTTGAATGTTCATGCAATCAAGCTATCATGTTGGCTGAGCATCCTTCAGGGCTCTCTAATATACAGTAATATGGCTATCACTTTGTGCCTAATGTTTCATAAAAATGCCATATATAATGCTACCTTCTTGGCTTCCTATCTTCTTTAATGAAAGGTTGCAGGAGTTTCCTTTACAAATGGTTACTCTACCAATCATAAAAAAAAAAAAAAAAGAAAAGAAAAGAAATGGAAGAAAGAGAAAGAAAAAATGAATAAGAGCGAGGATGCTATTGTAAAATGCTCTGTAATTGTGGTAGTGGAGGGAAGTGGGCTTCCTATTCCCTATAGCACAAAAGCAGAATCATAATGAACGATCAGAAGCAGCACATCATCACATCTCATTCCTGCAATTATGTCTTACATTTGTGTTTATGTTCAGCATTTCTTACACCTCCCATGTAAGTGCATATGAGATATTGGGATTCAGACTGTCTAAATAGACACATCAAGCCTTTGATGTTAGTGATGTTCCTCCCCATATTAATTTATATAACAGAAAGATGTGGGATTGCAGAAATTGATACCAACAGCTTCCTGAGTAGCAGGCGAGGGTGGTGTTTGTGCCTCCTGTTACCTGACTGCTCAGTAACGTTGTCCTGTGTATTCAAAAAGAATTTGTCATGAGCAATTCCTCCCCTGTGCTATGCTTCCTGCACTTCCCAGGGACAAACTGAACTCCACATTCTGAAAAACAGGTTCGTGGGAAACTCATTTTTTTTTCCCCACCAATCGTTTCCAATCCGCGCCTCCCTTTTTAGAGGCTTGCAAAGGCTATGTAGTCATTTGTACTCCAGCTTTTCCTAGTCAAGTATTATAGGTGCCTGACTTTGCCCATCTCTAATAAGCAGGCAGACATCTGAAAGGCTGCTCACCGCTTCTGTGGGTTCATTGACATTTTGAAAATGTGTTTCTTTTTATCATCTCTAAAATGTCTTCCCCTACAAACATCATACTTAGGATGATTTATCAGCCTTTCTGGAGATTTCTGTCTTCTAATGCTCACTGGGGAGTTTTCTAGAGGATTGCAAGGGTGTAAAAAATTTCCAGTCGAATGCATACATATACGTATACATCTATACACGTGTAAGTACAGGTGCCTACATATTAATACCTATGTGTATCTATGTATGTTCAGCTGCACTTAGCTAACAGCAAAATGGATTAATCTAGATTTACAAAGAAAATGAATACAAAATGGGTATGGGGCAAGAAAAGAACTTCTCCTCAACAAAGAGGAACTGATTTGAAAATAGAGCGTATAGGGAACAACCTGGTTTTCAAAATCTCACTCTCCACGTGACTACAGCACTGATTGTTTCAGTGCTCTGTTTTTTGTCCTAGTTCACACACAGAGCACCAGGTACCCATCAGAAGCACCCCCCGGCAGCTTCTCCTGCCGAAGAGGGGCTTTGGCTCTCCATCAATGGAGCACTGGTTTGAAATCCCATTATATCCCACAGAAAAAGGGCAAATACAGTTCACCCTTCAAGCCAAGGATACTGCTACTGAAAATTCAGATGTGGATCTATCAGTGTCGGAAATTTAAAAAACATTGACTTCCATATGTCAGTCCAGATTTCTCCCTCGCTTCCCAGATGGAGGTGCAGATGCTGTGCTGTGTTTGTAGAGTCAGCCCATGAATCCAAGAAAGGCATGTTCTGGGGCTGTAGATACCCACATGGAAGTACCTGTTTGTTGTCAGAGGATGCTCATGTGCCCTACCCATTTCTCCAGGATGGTCAAGAGCAACTATTCTGCCTGGGTTATTGATGGCCTCAAAAAGCCAGACAAGTGGCTTTCTGCTCAGAAAGGATGTCAACTGCCTGTGAAAAGTGAGCAAAGGAGAGAATGTGGGAACTGTTGAGTCACAACCTAAACTACTGATTGAGCACCTGGGAAAGGACCCGGTCAGCCTTGGGAGCACAGGTGAAGGTGCCTGGCTGCACCTCTCTTAGACCTCATTTAAGGGCTGACTGCTGCTGGGGAAGGATCTCTTCCTGGAGATCCTTTCTTGCTGAAGCTTTCCCCTGTGAACCAAGACTCTTCTGATATGGGTGAGCAAACTTCTTCCCTTCCTTTACAGCACCTTTTTATCATGCTGGTCTTTCCATGTCACACCTCTGTTGTAATGCCTTTCCTATCGTATTAATCTGTCCAATTACTACAGTGGCCCATGAGGTCAAGAGCAGAGATTTTAGTGAGTTTCTAGTGCATCTACCTTTGACATCAGAGAAAGGTCCAGATTTAATAGTTCTCTGTGATAATATATACTGCTGGGGTGCCATGAAGAGGCAGAGTATGAAAGTGCAGTTCTGCCTTCCCTACACCTCTCCTGGACTATAGTGGTAATCCTCCACATCCCTACTTGCTTCTATCAACACTTGCTTTCTTCAGCCTTAATAGGATTTTCAGAGACTTGAAGCTGTCTGGCAGCCTCCCTCTTGAATCCTTTTGGAGATAATCAGACTGATGTGTTAATCACATTTATGCTGTATTTAAAAATAGTGGGATAAAGCCTGAAAAGTGCTGAGCAGCACTCTTCACCTGCAGCTTGTTTACAAGCAAAGCAGAAAGAAAGGTGGCAGACAGCATAGCAAACAAGGGTGTCCAGATGCCTTGCATATGGATTAGAGAATAACCCAGACCCTGATTATTTGCTGGATTGAGGTTCCTTTGCTATGATTGAGGGCGAGGAATGGAGAATTGCTGCCTCAGCTTGATCCCACCCGAGGATAACCACCCTGAGCTGATCCTTCCTTGGCCCCTTGAGCAGCCTGTGATCTGTGGGATTTATGCTACGCATGATTAGGTGTGAAATGGAGAGGAAGTTTATTGCAGAATGCTTGGCATGGGCTTGGGGAGTAAATTCATAAAGATGACATGTACATTGTCAAGTTGGGTGTTCCTAATTTATAGAAGCCCCAAAATCCATTACTCAGTTCCACCTCATGCAATTCTCCCTGCCAAATCCTTGTGTATTTATAAGAATAAAAAGGAGGAATTGGTTGAAGATAAAGGAGCCACTTTACACACATGTATATACTCATACTAAATGCTCAGTTTTCGAGGTTTGATAGTCCCTCTATAAGGAGAGCTCATATAATAGCAGCAAACCAATGTAGAGACGTGTAAAATGATTAAATTCTCCATTTTCTTCATTCAAAAGTTCTCTTGCATGTAATATAAACCACTGTCTTTAGTCTGCTAATTGAGTGCAAGAGTAGAACGAAAAAGGGCAATGCATTTAAAAATTTCCTAGAGCCCAATAGAGCGCATCGCATCCTGAAATGATCACCTTTGGTCTCAGGGAGTACTGGCTTGCAAAGTGAGTAAATTTGTTACTCTGACTTCCAGGTGCTTTTTAAACTGCAAGGGGAATGCATAGGCTGCAGTTCCCCTTCTGCTGTCCTGGTCCCAGGCAGGCAAAAAGAAAGGAGAGGATCAGTTGTCCTTATCCTCTGTGCTGTAGCGAGCTGGAGATGATGCTGGGACATGCAACATCTCAACTGCCCTGAGCCTCACTGCAGCAATGGCTCCAGTCAGAGCAGCCTCACACACATTAGTTGCCCTTGGTGAAAAGGCACTGTCCATGTTAGTTTTGGATGTCACTGTTAATGAGTGTGATTATTCTCCGGCTCACACGTCTCTTCCCATTAGCTGTGGTGTGCAGCTGCTGACACCCTGAACATGTTCTCTTTCTGCTTTGCATCGTGCAGCCTGCTGCATAAATGGCAATGCAAATGTTTCCTTGATAATTTTGTCACACCAAATCTGATCAAATTTATTCTGTCTCATGCACACGCACATAGACTCAGAGACGTTTGCCCCAAGGCATTAAAGCCAAGCTCTGCTTTCCTAGTTGAAGAAGCACAGCAGGAAGCTGTCCAGGCGCTAGCTGGCCTGGTTCACTCCATCCTGTGGGCTGTGCAGTACAAAGGGAAGACATGGTGGCAGTGCTCTTGCAATAAAGCATTGTTTTGTTGTGCCCAGAGGCCCAGCCTCAGCGATAGCCTTGCACAAATTGCCTAGTGCCTGGATTTGATAAACCCTCCCTATAGGTTTATTTACTGAAGGCTCAATTAATCTATTTGCCGTGTGCTTTTAGATGCTCAAATAGTGTCAAGATGACAGGAAGAAGAGCTGTTTCTTAGTTACAGGGCATCAGCAGCCATTTCTAAACCTTGAGCTTCCAAACTCCAGCTCTTGCCTTAGCACACGTGGCAGCTCCTGGATGGCGTCAGTTCCCAGGCTGAGCAAGGCTGGACTTGGTGTGACTTCTCAATGAAGAGATTCCTCAGAGGCTTCTTTGAAGCCCAGAGCTGTTCCAGACCCTGAGAGATGAAAGCATCTGAGCTGGGTTTGGGAAGGAGCTATCAGAATCTGAGCTCAGCTGCCAGTTTCTCCTCCTGACATCAAAGCCCATCTATTCTCATTTGCCACTGCCTCCATATTTCAAAGGGTGCCTAATTCCACTTTCTCTCTCCTCCTGAGACCTGCAGTTTGCTGCTTGCTTTTTTGATGGTTCTATTTTGTATATTCTGCTGGGGAAACAGGTGAAAGCCAGGTGTGCCTGGAGACTGCTGGCAATGTCCAGCTTCATTCAGCCATTGCTCCCCACCTGGAAAGGTCTGAACTGAAATCAGAAGAAACCAAACATCATACAGGAAAGCAGAAAAAAAAAAAAAATCAGTTTGGCTTCCTATGATATGGGGAACTAAATCCATCTCTTTTTTTGATATGCAGAAACAAAAGAAGGGAAAAAAGCATTCCCTGCTTGGAAGTGATTTTGTTTGCTGTTGGGCTGCATCTTTTTTTGATAGAAGATTTAAGATTGGAATTTCTCTGCAGTGTGAGACCGAGCTCCGGGACTCTTTGAAAGCCCAGCAGCTGGAGCTGATATGAACAAGGGTTTAGATGAGGGCTCACCCTATGCTGTTGTGTTCAATCCAGCGTGGCAGCAATAATGCTGGAGATAAGCATTGCCCTCCACTCTGCAGCTCATGCACGAGCAAAACAGAGCATTAACAGCTGCTCGGTGTGTTGCATCTCCATTTCCAAAGCATTTTACGTAAAAAATTAAACATTAGCAGCTGTTTGCGAGTGAATATGTAGCAATTCCTCATTTGGCAGAATAGCCCTGAAGGACTAGTAAAACTTTTATCTATTCCACTTGGTGACATTATTGGGCTGACACAGATCTGAAGAAGGGCAAGGAAAAGAACATTATAATTAGAGGCTTATTGATTGCCTTAAAGAAAAAAATTAAATAAAAAGGTTTTATGTGGTGGAAATGTAGTTGTCTTGTTAGGTATTAGATGGGTCACTGGCACAGCTTGGGTGTCCCAAGACTGTGGAGCTGTGGTGCTGCTTTGAGGCTGCAGGAAAGCATCCCAGGAACAAAACACAGAGTTGCTTCAGTGATCTGATAGCTGCAGCAAGCACCCTGTGCCCTGGAGACACAGAGGATTGTGGAGCTGTGAGGTTCTGGGGCATGGGACAGGAGTGACCCTTCCTCAGCTCAGCACTTTGGCCAGAGCTGTGGATGCTATGTGATGTGGGGCAGGAGCACAGGCAAACTGCATATCCACATTTCAGCCTGCCCTGACCTGAGGGTAGAAAGCTCCTTTATGCCTCTCAGAAAGGTTTCTTAGGTTTTAGCAGATCCTGGGCAAAATTGCTGTCTTGGTGATGTGCTGGTCATGTTTTTGTCCCCCCCCCCCCCCCCCCCCAAATTGTATCCATGGGGCAACTGGAACATTTCCAGCCTTTTTTTAATCTCCTGAGCCCACTTACCCCCCATAGGAAACAATGTGGTGGTTTGCAGAGGTCCCAGACTCTCTGTGGGTGAGGGTCCTGCTGCAGGGCTGAAGGTGGCCTTCAAGGGCCATCAATGTCCATTGCCATGACTCCAAGAAGCTGCACAGCTCGCTGCTGCAATTATCAGGGGGTCCTGGGGCAGCCCTTGAGTTGGATTTGCCAAGTCTCTGTGTCACTTGCTCTATGAATGCATCTTGCTTTTCTTCTCTCTAGCAAACATGTTGATAAATGCCTCTGCCCTCTCCTGTATCTTTGTCTTGTTCTGCTTCCTTCTTGTCTACTCTTGGGAAGTGATCCTGGTGGTCTCACTCTCAGAGTACGGAGAGCTGATCCCCTCCTCTAGGTAAGGACCTGGGTTAAATTAAATACTGCCTTCCCACCTCTGTTAGTGACCTGAAGCCAGGGGGATCTCCTGGATGCTTCACTCAGCTGTTTTCCAAATGATGTGCAGCTCTGCCCTTAGAGGGTGGCTTTCTGTTCTGGAGCTTCAAAGAGGCAGTTTAATGCTTCAGCTCTGTTCTACCTGAATTCCTCCTCATCCCCAGAGTATTTTAAGCACAGGCAAACTGATAATTCTCTGTCAGATCTATGTCTTTATAGTGACAGGCATCCAGCTGATGTAAATCGCATTCCATTGAAGTCAAAATTAGGAGCTTGCCAAGTGTTGCATAAGATCATGTTAGGCCATTTATTTTTATTAATTATTTTCAGTGGCAAATCATACAAAAATTCCCCTGCTGTGTGAGTTGTCCTTCATGATGCTCACATTTTTCTGTTCTGTGCCTTCTTTTATATGAAAAACGCACAAAGTTTTGCTGCTCTTATCACCGTGGAGTTTTTGATATGGTCCATGCATTTCTGCACTAATGGGAATCCTCAGAATGCTGTGGGGTTCTGTGAGCTATCCCAGCATACTTCTATAGGGCTCTGGCTTCTTGACACACCCCAGTTGGGTCTTTGGGATGGCAGAGCTTAGGGCAGTGTGTGCCTGGGTTTGACTGGCTCGGTTGCAAGGAGTGGGAAGGAGAAGCCCAACCTGACCCTGCCAAGCTCCTGCCCTTGTTGGGGGAGCATGGGGTCACATCAGGACAGGCTCTGACAGTGAGGGCATGCGGAGTGAATGGAAAAAATGAGGTTGTGGCAAGATCAAAAGATCGCTGCATCAAAGGGTAATAATTGCTAGAACAGGAGAGATTTGAAATATCTGATGGCTCTTTTATGAGATTACCAGTTATCAGAATGGGGGGGGGGGGGGGGGAGGGGAAATCTGAATTAAAAAAAAAAACTGTGTGCAGAAAATGAAGGAAAGGAAGAGAAACGGCACTGTGGGTCCTGTTCTCAAAAACAGAATGTAGTGTTTGTGTGGAGACAAAGCCAGCTCTGACACTGTAATGCAGCCACCAGAATCCAGGCTGGCAGAAATTTTGTGATTTGTGCATGGCTGATGGCGGGATTGCTCACTTAATGCGTCTGTTTCTATGAGGAGGTGATGCTGGCATCAAACCCAGTGTCATCCTGATCCATCCAAGTGCTCCTGGCCATGTGAGCAGGTGGAGTTCTGCAGCCACTACAGCCAAAAAGAAGACTTAGAATAATATAATAATAGAATCACCAAGGTTGGAAAAGGCCTCCAGGATGATCCAGTCCAACCGTCCACCGATCACCAACATTTCCCATTAAACCATGTCCCTCAGTACAACATCAACGCGTTGCTTGAACACAAACTCATAGGTTTGGTGTTGGTTCCTGGATGACTGTAGCCTACATTCTCTTGGAGGCTCCTTCACTCCCCAGCAATGGCCCATAGGGTTTTTCTGAGCAAGGTGAGTGCTGTTGTGGCTGTTTTGTGCCTCGTTTGGTTGGGCACAAATAGATTTCCCTCTCAGGTTAAGGGGGAGAGCTCACATAGTGAAAATTTCAGTCCTTACTTTGCTGTTGTTTCAGCTGTTCCACTGCAACATCAAGCACGGCACTTGAACTTGTGTAACTGAGGGGATGGAGTGAGCACATAATTGCCAAATTTACAAAAATGGGAGAAATATAAAGGGAGAATGGAGAAATATTAAATGATCTCATTCTCCTGAGCCTTAATGGAAATGAATAGAAGCTGCTAGACAGCTCAGGAAGGCAATTATAGGGAAATAATCTGTGGTGTTTAGCGGAGCAGTGATGTGGGGCATGCTGAACATGATGGATCTGGCTGCTATTTCCAGTTAATAATAAAGCACTTTAAGAAAAGGCGATGATGCACATGTTTGTGCTTTTGTGTTTATGAAGTAGAGGAACCAGCCAATTTATTTATCTATTTATTTATTTTCCTGTCCTGGGAATTGCCTTGTACCCTGTGACTGAAGTGGCTATAGCAGCATGCTGTTCCCCTTAAGGCAAAGCCTCTGCAGGATGCTGTTTGCTTTTGTGAAGATGTTGGCCTTCTTTCCACCGGCCCAGCTGCTGGAAAATTGTGGCTTAGGGAGCTGTTATGCTCTTTGAGAGCTGGTGAGTGCCCTGCTTGATAGCCATTGTTGGCTGAAATCTCTGATATAGGTCAGAAGTAGTTAACAATAAAAAGTGTCTGTGCCTGGAAAAAGAAAAGAAGTACTTATTAATAAAAATCAAGCAGGGAAAGGCTTTTCCTTTTCTTAAACCTTAGGTCTTCCTTTCTGTTGCAAGGCTGTAAAGACGGCTGGATAATCTGTGACAAAAGAGCCTCTTAAAATTGACCTGAACTGTTACAGAGGTTTGAATAGTTCGTTTGGGTTTTCCTGCACTTGTCTCGCTTGGAAGCAAAGCACCCATGGCCATAAGCAGCGCTGCCTGGTGCAGGAGGTGAAGGTGTGGATGGAAAGGAGGTGTCCATGTCCTGCAGAGAACCCTGCCTCGCTGTTCCTGTGCAGCTATGGGTGAGCCATGGGGCTGGTTCTCAGCACCAGGGTTGCTTTGCCTCTCTCTGGCAATAACAGCAACCCTCAAACTGACTTCAGGTGACCATGAGGTACAAATGAGCCTTGAGGGAAATGTAATTGGACCTAATGAGGCTGTATGTGCTGTTCCTGTTGATACAAACAAGTTTCTCTCTTCCTACTTTCTACTGTAGATCCTAAATCCAATCCCACCATGCACTGACAACCTTCCAAGTGCAGCCACTGAGCATCACTGAATTATTACATGTTTTGTCTGTGGGATCTGTCAAGCTGATTCAGACTCCCAAATCCTCAGTCTGATTTCTAGACCAAATACCCTAGGATAAGCCCAGAGAAAAGTACTAAGGACAAACACATTCAAATATTTATCTGGAATGAAACGAATGAAATTCCTAACTCTTGAGATTTACTTGTTGCTAATGATTTGCTAGTAAGTCAGTCTGATGCAGGCTGACAAAAATAACATTTGCCAACATGAGGGACCTATGTTTGCATCTTGTGCTGATTACTTTATGAAGTATCTTCTATACCAGTAGGCATCTAGAAATCAGGTGAGTAGGGAGAGAACCAAAATATGATGCTTGGGAGCATTTCCACAAAATGCTTTGTGGAAGAGTAACAGAATCCATTAACTTATAGTTCAAAGATTTATTTGTGAGTAATGTTTCATAAACTCTCCATCTCACTCTAGAGCTGGGATGTGCTTCGTTATTTCTGAGAAAAGAAAAAAGGAGATGGATTTCTTCCTATTTTTCTATACAGGTGTATATAAAACTGGTTCAGTGCTGGTTAAATATTGCAGCCATAGATTTATGCCCTCTAGTTATCTACACACTGTATTGAAAGCTTTTTCTGTCTATCTGTATGTCCCAATTCCAACTTTGCAGGTCAGCAAAAAAAGTCTGTTGATTCAACACGTAGTCAGCTGCTCTCATTTTCACACCAAAGGTACCAAACTTATGTGAAAGATCTTAAGTGTTAAGACCCATGCCTACTGGAAATGGCACCTTTTGCTTGTGGGAACTTCTCTGCTCCACAGACTGGTCCAATTTGTATTTATAAAAAGATACATTAATTGCTCTAAGCTGGACTCCAATAGACTTTGATTTCCTCAAGTCTGTTCAAGGATCCTTACAAAGGGAGAAAAAATGGCATAAATTCCAGAAATTATGACAGTTCTAAGGAGTAAAACTGAAAATCTAAGCTGAAAACTAGGGGTGAGACTTATGTGCAAAACAGGCTTCAGCTCAGAGTGCATCTTTGGTGAGGAGGAAGAAACTAGAAGGGAATTTTCAGTCTGTCAGCAGTTTTCTTTTTTGACATTTCAGAGCATTACTTTGCAATCTCTTTGTGTTAAAACATCAACTTTTGAAAATTAACCTTCACTGTAAATATTGTTAAAGCAAAATGATCCAAGAATGAAATGAAAATACATTAAAAAAGAAAGTGTCTGGCAAGAAAGTTCTTTTAAAATTTTATTTCATCAAATACAACCCACTGTAAAATCCATGCACGTTTTATGTACTCCTTTTTTAAAACAACAACTGTCTTTACAGTAAACTGCGAAGTATGTTGTGCACCCAGCACAAATTCAAATTGAAAAGACAAGGTGACATTTAGTTGATTCTTTAATGCCTCTGTTTTTCTTCTGGTTTGCAAGTTAAGATAATTCATCATTCAGTTGGATATGCCTCTGCAAAAATGTATTTCATTCTCAAAGGGTGGGGAAAAGGCTAAAATAGCTGAGTCCTAAACCAGTGATGGAGGAGGATACCCAAAGAAGGTGCACATGGTCCAGAGTGGGAGAAGAGACCCTGCTTGTGTGTGTGGGTGTAAACAGGGAAGAGTCTATATAGCAATCATGGAATGACAGAATAGTAGGGGTTGGCAGGGAATCTCTGCAGACTGTCAAGTCCAACCCAGCTGCTAAAGCAGGTTCTCTACAGTAGAAAACACAGGAAAACATCCTGGCAGGTTCTGAATATCTCCAGAGGAGGAGCCTCTACAGCCTCTCTAGGCAGCCTGTTCCAGTGCTCCATCATGCCAAAGTAAAGAAGCTTTTCTTGACATTCCCATGGAACTTCTAGTATTCCAGTATGTGTCCATACTGAAGTGGTGTCCTTGTCCTGTCACTGCACCCCAGTGAAAAGAGCTTGACTCCATTCACCTGATTCCCATCTTTTAGATGTTTATAGATGTTGATAAGATCACCTCTCAGACTTCTCTTTGCCATAATGAGCAGTCCGAGATCTCTCAGCCTTTCCTCATATGAAAGATGCTCCAGGCCCTTAATCATCTTTGTCACCCTCTGCTGGATTCCTTCTAGGAGACTCCTGCCTTTTTTGAACTGGGGAAGCGAGAACTAGACACTACTCCAGATGTGGCCTCATCAGGGCAAAGTAGAGAGGGAGGATCACCTCTCTTGACCTGCTGGCCACGCTCTTTTTAATGTAGCCTGGGATACCACTGGCCTTCTTGGCCACAAGGGCACCCTGCTGGCTCGTGGCCAACCCGTTGGCCACCAATAAAATAACAGGGAGCAGAAAGCTCAGGAAGAAAGACAAAAAGAAAAAGCTGAGAGCGCAGGTAGGCATCTCCAGAATAAACTGCCTCAACTCTGTGCTCAGAGCAGTCAGAGAAATCAGTCACCTACAAAAGTATTTCTTTCCAATGGCCTCAGGGCACCACCAGCAGGGGAAGGGAAACTGCCAGGGGGAATGACACCTGAGGAGGGGAAGCTTGTATGTATGCAGGGCAGGATGCTGCCTGAAAACAATTCCATCGACTCGGATTCCCATCTCAATTCCGTTAGATTTCCAGTCACGCCCTGGATCCGCAGACTGCCATCAACACCTGCTCTCCTGCAGTGCCTGGTGCTCCAGAAACCCCAGGCTGCCCGTTGCGAGTCCAGGGATGCGCAGCTTTCCCAGAGCCAGGCATTTTACATTGTTTGTAGTCTGCATTTTGGTGTCATTACTCAGTGGTACAAGAGTGCGTGCATGCGTGTTGGGGGGGGAATAATTGTGCCATTAATGATTGCTATTTTGATTACAGGATGCAATTGTCACTGCGGTTGGAAGCCAATCAACGCGTTGTGAGTGGGAACCTGCTGGTACTTTCCAATGGTCCTTGATTAAAAAGGAAGCTCTTGGCTATCTTCAAGCAGCAGGAGAGGAAACAGCGCGGCGAAGGTGAGGCAAGTGCCAGACTCTCTCCTCCGATGGATCACAGCTCATTTTCACCCCCGTTTAGTCACACAATCTGCTTTTTTTTTTCTCTGCTTGGAGGCCTCCTTTACCCTTTGCTTCCTACTGGTCAATGTCTAGAATAGCTTACGCTCTTCAGTGATGAATTCTGAGTGATCAGCCGTGTGCTCTGCTATATTTTCCTGCAAATTAAATACCTGTGTGCCTTCACAAGGCACCTGCAGGTTATGCAGGCTGTTGCTGGCCTTTCCACACCCTCCATCTCTTTGCAGTTGCAGAAGTGTGCAACTGGAACCCAGAGCAAAGCAAGTGACAGTGTACAGGCACCTTGTTCAGTGTAGCAATAGGGCATTTTAATTAAAGTGACAGCTGAAGATGAAAATATATAGTTTTTCTCCCCAGATTTCAGATGTACGGATTTTCAAGTAGTGGAATTCCTTCTAGGAAATTTCCCAGTGTCACATATGTCTTTTATTATTATTTTTTTCTCTCAAGAATGGAAGTCAGGCCGTGCTTTAGTAACAGTGCAGACGTATACTGCTGTGTTTAATAACTTTGGTCTGTCTCAAGGTATAGGAAACTCAGGAATGAAAAAGAAAATCTTGAGTTCTTCCTGGGGTTTCACAAGCAGGAAACATTTTCTGATCGATGCTGTTGGGATGTTTGGGATGTTTCCCTTTGCAATCCAAAGTGAACACCAGATAGGCTTATGGGGATGCAGGGTAAAGCTTAAAGCTTTACTTAAAGCTCTTCCCTTTAAGTGGATATATAGAGTAGTGTTATCAGTATTGTAGAAATCACTGTTATTTCTAATGTACGTTTGTAGATCAACACTGATATCTTGCTCCTAACAATTCCTAGCAGAGAGGTTGGCTCTCACCCCAGCCCACAGTGAGGATTTCAATTATCTGGTGGGAAACACATGGCCTCTGGTACCTGGAGTGCTCTTGTCTGACTTGAGAGTTATCTGATCTTCTGTTTTGCTACAGTTAAATGAAAGTGGAGATGTATTTGGAATTTAAAGGTGTATGTTCCTACATAACCTGTGTTAGCCATTAATACGGAATTGAATCTGCTGCATAAAAAGGGCCCTGTCAGCCCATAGCCTTGTGCTGCCTTGTGCTTGTTACATGATATTCAGCCCCACAAAAAAACAACATCAGAATGTAAACAAGCTTCCACAGTCACTCAGGCACACTGCAAGCATCTGTGTCCTATGCTTTTAGAATCAGTCCCACACCAGTAAAGGGGTCTAAAAACCTTATTATGCTCTTTTCCCCTTATAAACCCTGCTAATGCATCCTTCTTTTTAGCTCGTTAAATGTGGGATAAGGCTGAAAGGTAAACACTCAGATGCAATTGTCATAGCAGAAATAATTAAAAACAAAAACAAAAAAAAAAACTTGAAAGATCTCTTAATATCAGAAATAATTACACGTCTCCAGTACCAGGTCTCAGGCTGTTTTCTATACCCTTTCATTACCCAAGCAGTGTGACAAAGCAACCCACACACTCCTAAATAACTCCAGAAGAAAGAAAAGCCTCTTATGGGATGAAGTGGATAGCTAGGATGCATAATGATGGTATCTTTGTTCATTAAGTGACAGCCATCAGGGTGGTGGGTTTCAGCAGATAGCAGACAATTTGAAACTTTGAAGACCTGGCCTGAGTTTGATCAGTTTGGCTGTACCGAGGGGGTGGCAGGAAGGAAGGAATGACGTGGCTGTGTACAGATTCAGTGCAAGGACTAACCCAGCCTCAGAGAATGTCAAGTGCTTCTTGTCTTTGGTATCCGAGCAGCTGATTCTGATCTGCAATTAATGGCTGAGAAAGAGAGCACGTCACTGCTTCACTGGTAGTTATCTTCTGTGGATGATCTATTCTGGGAATTGAAGCCCAAACCCAAGTGCTGCAGAACAGAACGTCTTTGGCTTCAGAACCCTTTGAATAGGGGAGGGTGTTTTCTAGATGCCTCTCAAAGCCCAGCACCATTCCCTAAACTCCTAATGCTCTTACAGGATCAGGAAAGGGTAGAGCTAGTACTGAAACAGATAGGGCACATGTCAGGCTCATGGCTACACTGCCTGGACTCTCTCCTTCATCTTCTTTTCTTTATTCCCCTGCTTCTCTATGGGCAACCTTCCCCAGTCTGGTGTGGTTCGACCTTACCACAGTGTCATCCTTTCAGTTAAGAGCAACTATAGCTCACACCAACAGCTCTACTAAAATGAAGATAGATATATAGATAGTCAGATAGGCAATCTTATTAAAGTAGTGCTCTTAACCATTCTTTGCAGCCAAACTTAGGTTAACAGGGTAGGAATCTACAAGAAAACAGGTAATTTTAAATTGATTTTTTCCCCGTTTTCTGGATTTCAGTACTTTCTAAACTTGATGCGTAGTGACAATGATACGCAATAGCAGCTTATCTCAATGAATCTTCTTCCAATATGTTCTTGGTTTCAGCCCCCAAAGTATCCTGTGACAATGAGGTGCCTTGCTTATTTAATTTTTGCTAAACTTCTTTGTTTGTTTTGATCCTGTTGCTAACACGTTTCACTAAGTACTTCCCTGCTGTCATGTTTTAAGAAACTGTAAATAATCACTCCTTGTTCACCTCCACATAATTGATGATTTTACAGGTTTATCTCACCTTTTACTCTTCTTCATCCGCCCCAGCTGGATAATCCTTGTCTAATTCACCTAGAATACCAAATTTCAGAACATATGAAGTCATAATTCCCTGCCAAAAGTATTTCTCCTACCATTTTTATCACGCAGTGTCATGGGAGCCTTTTACACTTTTTTTTAAGTGAACTTCAGTTTTAGTTATTGTAAATCTTTTTCTGTCATCAGCAGTTTGCCTTATTGTTCTCCCCCATTCTGATGTTACGTATCACCGCTGAATAAAACAAACCCCAGCAGACATCATTTTAAGACCTCACTGGTGACCAGTGAAAGCCATCCTTACCCTTTGTTTTTTATTGTATTGTCAGCCATTAATCTACAAACAGAGCAATTCTATGCCAGGGTGGTCTCGCTGCTTTAAGACTCCTGGTGAGCAATGAAATCTTTTTTTGAAATCCAGCCACACTACATTGACAAATCCTTTCTAGGTCATAAACATTCTCAATGAACTCCAGTAGATTTCTGATCACAACTAGACTCAACAAAAGCTATGTTGACTCATTCCATTTATTCAGATACCTGCCTATTTTTTTCTATATTATCTTTCCATAAATTTTCCAGTACGGACAATTACTTCCCTACTAAAAGAGAGAATGAAAAAGCATAGCCACCATCCTTTAAATTTAAGATGAGTGATGTTCTCAGGAAAGCACATCTCAAATAAATACGCCCTGTTTTTCTGTTTGCCATTCCTGTCTTTCAAGGACCAGGAAGTAGAAGGAGCAGCCAGGACTTTGGTACAAGCAGAAATACAGGCAGCAGTACAGTTACTTATGCTGGCATCATGGAGGTAGAGGTAGGGGAAAAGATATTTTGAAAAGTAGGATGAAATTTCACGGCCAAATGACTTGGATCTTTGTGGGCTGAAATCCTTTCGAAGATTCTCTGTATGGTGTTTTGGTGGAGGAGATAGTAGTAAAAAGACAGTGAAGTCAAATTTCCTCTGATGTGAAAATGCTTTTCTAACTTTTAATTTTTCACTAACATTTAACTTTTCTGTTGGAGGATATTTATTTCCTGGGTTTAGTTTGCCACCTGCAGACAAAGTGTAAACGAGAGAGCTTTAGCACATAGCCATATGTGATGGATATTTATAGGTGACACATGTTTTGCAAGGAGAATGGTTATTGAACTTGAGTTTTATTTTTAACATTTTACCCAGAAATCCAACCTAACAATGAACGCTGAGAGCCTGAGCTCCTGTAACTGTGGCTGAGTAAACCTGTGATGTTTTAACAGGACAGGAGGAAGCATACCTCTGTTGCAAAATGTAGATCTGACTGATGTCCGTGGCTGCAGCAGTAAATATTCTCGGGTAGAGCATGTCAGATTGTTTACTTCAGTTATGTAAGAGAATGCACACAAACAACAACTCTCTGACAGCCCACAGACTTGCACCCAAAAGCAGTATCTGCGACAACACCGGTGTTGCAGAAGTAATAATAAATCACAAGCTCAGACGGATCATCTGGAGCAGGTTCCTTTTAAGCTACAGCCTGTCCTGCTGCTATTAAAGTCAGTGACCATTCCATGCTCTGTCTTCTTGTCACTGATGCAGAAAATGGACTTTCTCAGCCTTCAGAGGCAACCTGAACCAATCCACGCTACTAGGCACGTTTTCAGAACTGTGTTTTACTCAGCCTGGATGGCTGATACACTGCCTTGAAAATGAGGGCTGTGCAATGCTGGCAGCGAGTGCTGCTGCAGCACCTCCTGCAACAGATTCCTCTAGCAAAGAAAGTTCATTTGGGAAGGACAAAGAATACCAAATCAAGCAACCTGCAGCACCCAGGTGCTCCATTTGTGGGGAAGTAGATATCTATTTTTTAACTTGGATATTAATGGCCTATTACAATTAAACTCATGTAAGTGGTTATGCTTGGAGCACAACCACAGAATTACTGCATGACTGAAGATACCTAGAATTTCTCATTGAACAGAGGCAGTGTTTCTCCCTGTCACATATGAACATGCTTTGCCTGCATAAAGAGGGATGTTGGGCACAATATGGGAAAGCTTGTAAAAGAATGGAGAGGGGAAAAAAAAAAAAAAAGGAAAGACACAGACTTGTTTATAGGTGGTGTCAGGAAAAGAAATAACCTCCACAACAGTGCCTGGGCCTCCAGGGCTGTGGGGGTGGCACTTTCCACCTGCATGAAATTTACTGGAAACATAAAATCCAACAAGGAGAAATGTATCATTTGTGCTGATAGTGAACTACAGAAATTCTGCCTTGGAGAAATTACCTCCCATCACTCGTTTCCTCCTCGTGCAGGATCACTTCTACTCTTTCCCATCCAGAAAGGCCAGTTAATCAGGGTCTGTACCTGCATGGCCATGTTCTCCTCTTGGATTACCATAGATGGACAATCTCAGGTAAGGTCTGGCCAGGATGCCAGGTTCATTTCATCTCCTGTGCAGAAGGACATGATTTTGAGATAGACTCAAAGGGGGCTGTTAAAATATCCACAATAGTAATAGTTAGTCATTAAGAGTCCTTCTGAATGTCTTCATGGCTCCTCTTTAGACTTACTTTGTATTACACTAAGGGTTTGTTAAATTATATTCCTGGGTGGTAGCTTTTTGTATTTTCCCAGGAAGCCGCTGCTTTGATCATTTTCTGAGATAAGCCACTAGGTTAAATGGTCACTGGCTTTTCTTCGTGCTGGCAATTTTAATGTTAGTCAGAAAGATGTGATTTACCAATGGGAGACAGAGCGATGGTAACACTGCCCCACAGCTGTCCTGTCCCAGCCTGACTTCCAGCATTACTGAAAGGAACCTGAGAACAAACGAGCTGTGCTGCTCTGCCCTGTGCCTCCCAGCAAAGGCTGCAATCCAGCTCTGTTTTCCATTCTTTTTTCTGTCTTTGAAGACAAAAGGAAAGTAAGGGTGAAAGAGGAAAGCAGACAGCCACCAGAAAAGAAATCTTACATTAATGCAGAAAAGAGAAAAAATCTCTGTTCTGGAGAGATGCATATGTGGCTGTATAAATTCCTTCTTGCCCTACATTTGAAGGCTCAGTCAGTGCTATGGGCAGCAGGAAAACTCCCTCTCCCATGTCCTCTCACTTCAATTTCCATTCTGCTTCCTGGCTTTTATTTGTCATTGGCCATTCATAAATTGCCCCACTGTCTTATTCCTGAGGCTCCACAGTGAGAACTTTCCTGACTCATGCAGTAAGAAGGGCGTTGGTCTTTTTTCTGGGGTGACAAACAAGAAGATGTAAACAGATGCTCTCAAGTTCCACCAGTAGAGGTTTAAATTGGATACGAGGAAGAATTTCTTCACATAGAGGGTCGTCAGGCTTTGAAAGGAGCTGCACAGAGTAGTGGTGAAGTCCCCATCCAAGGAGGTACTAAAGAGATGTATGGATGTGGCACTAAGGAACATGACTCAGTGATGTGACTCAGATGCTCAGTAATTGGTGCTTTGTCTTGAAAGTATTTTCCAACCCAGATGCTTCTGTCATTTGAGTGCACTCTTGAACCAGCTCTTGAACAAAGATGGTCTTTCAGCAGCAAGTCTTTTTTGTCTTTGTTTCAAGATTTGCATTTTGGGGAGCAGCTTGGACCTGCAACTGCTGCTGTTGAAAGTATGCAGCAGGAAGAGAGGGCTTGTCCTTCTTGAGGCTACACCACAGAGGCAGCCTTGGGCAGCCTCAGCACAAATGATGCTCAGCTGTCAGCACAGAATGTGGTGGAGAGAGTAAACAGGTGATTCTTCATGCACAGCAAGAACCAAATAAATATTTTTGTGACTGCGAGGCTGCTCTGATTGGGCTGAGGACTTTTTGGGCCCTCGTGTTATCTTGAAAGGGTATGTATGCATAGAAGCATAGAATCATAGAAGCTTTAAGGTTGGAAAAGATGTGTAAGATCATCTAGTCCAACCCATCCCCACCATGCCCACTAACCATGGTCCTCCATGGTTCTTGAATAACTCCATGGACGGTAGCTGCACTGCCTCCCTGAGCAGCCTGTGCCAATGCCTCCCCATCACTCTTTCAGAGAAGAAATTTTTTCAACTTAGATATCAATTTAAGTAAAATTTTATGATCTTTCTGTGCATTTTCACAACTTGTTGTGGGGAGAAATAAGAATATGGTTAGAAATGTTTTTTAATTGAAAAATGGGATGTTTCTGATTGCTGTTATCTCCTGCCATCCCTCCCATTAGCCAAAGACTCAAACAGAAATTGACTGTCAGGGCAATAGATTGTTTTTCTTCCCTTCAGCACAACTATTTTCTATTTAATTCTCTCTCCAGTATTTGTAATTTATTTTGGACATTTCTTCATCTTCCATTCCTATCCTGAAAATGCTAAAAGTTTTAACAGTAGCCCTGGAGGAGGAGAGCTTTGTGATGCAGATGAGATTCTGGTATCTGAGCTGCACTGAGTTCCTGGTGATGCAGGTTTCCCTGGGGGAGCTGCGTGCAACTGTACAGCCTGCAGAGGTTCCTGGGCTGGTGACTTGTGGGGACAGTGTGGGGACACGTGCATCTTATGCAACATGTTGCTCACGAGCATGGCTGCTCAGTGCGTCGTTACGTCCCTGCACCTCCATTTAACCTCTGTATAAACAAACCAAAAATCTCTTTTCTGTCCTTTTCTGTGTTTGTCCTCCACCTCCGATCTGCAGTTCTGCGGTGAACAGACACTGTCATACTGGGACAGATCTGCATCTGTGCATGTGAGTGTGTGTGTTTAACAGATTAAGTTAAAAACAATCTTTATCGCTTCATTTAACTAAAGCATTTTTCCAGACAAGTTCCTCTGCTCGAATGTTCCTTCTAATTATCATTTTCCCTTTACAATATGTTGTGTCATGCTGCTTAGGAGAAAGCTCATAGTGAGAGCGAGTGCTGGGGCTGCACAGGAAATATGTCCTGGCTATTAGGAAGTTCAGTGAAGCACTGACTTTTATATCACCGCGTAGGGATGGGTGAAACAGTCCAGAAAAAAATGCCCCCAGCTGAGCAGCAATGCGGGGCTTAAAAATCTCACTTTCCCTATGCTTTTTTAAGGTTTCTCCATCGGTTGCAGGATGATTTTTTTTCCCTTTAAGTGTTTTTATCCAAACTGACTGGCGGCAGAAGTGGAGGCTGCGTTTGCTTGGAGCTGCAGCCCCCGCCAGGCTGAGTGCTCTGAGCACATTGATCTGCCCCAGGCTGTGCCTTGCTTGGAGGGAATGAACTGGAGTCGCATTCATTTGTTTTTATCCCAATTCCATGAGTTGTTTGCAGCTGTTAATTTAACAGTTTAGTGCTTCCATCTTCCATGGGCAGGAGCGATTGCTTCGGTGCCTCAGACATTGAAACTTCATTTCCAATAACAGGATTTGGAGGACTGGGAGAAGGCAGCAAAATGCTTCTGCTCCGGCGATCAGGGACGACGTGGTGGCCACAGATGTCAGTTGAGAGTTGTTTTATAAAATGAATCTCTGTAAGCTGCTGCTCTACGGGGATGGAACAAGAACAGAAGAGCTGTGAATTCAAGGCCATCTTGGGATGATTTTTCTAGGACATGGAGTCTCTGCAGTGCCAAGGGACCTCGATTAGCCCGAACAGCTAAAGCATTCCATCTAACGAGTCTCTGCTCTAATGCAGGCATAAGAATTCAGGACATTTATCTGTAGGAATTCATCAAGCTGAACCTGGAACTATTGCCTCAGCAGTAGCTACACAAAACTGAGAAAAGAAGGAAGCTGCTATACGCCATCTACTTATGGAAGAAAACATCCTTTGATTCTACATCTTCTGAAGGAGTGATAAACTTTAAAATCATGAAGCTACATTCAGAAGTTCTTACGCCAAGACTGCATGTGTGCTAGTACCACTGAAATTAGTAGGAGTCATTTCAGTGTTTCAAAATCAGCTTTTATTCAAAATCAGGATTTTTTTCCCCTCTTCCTTTAAGGAAAAAAAAAAAAATTTTTGTTTTCCAACCCATGTGTTAACTTGTCAGATCAGTTGTCAGGCTGCGGTAGAAGCTGAAAGCTTAATCATTGTGCTTTTTATTTTTATTTAGAATTGTATTTACTTATTCTTTGTTTCGCCGACTCTGTTATCTTAGAAAGAGGAATTCATCTTCCAGCAGGGTTAGTAACTTCTCTTCTAAAGTCAAATTTGCCATTGCAAACACCTACACTTACCATGGGAAATTCTCCCTTACTGCACATCTGCTGTGCTGCTCTGTCACCCTCTGGCTCTGTTTTGAATTCTAGTACCACTAAAAAAAAAAAAAGATTTTATCTAAGATTTCAATGTTAGTCATGACATTGTGTTTTGCTTCAATACTAAGCCGTTCTATGGCACTTAAACAATATTTCATGCAGTGAATCGTTGTCAGCATCAGCAATCAAAGAACAGGAGTTGTTGGAAAGATTGCCATTTGTGTTGGATACCATTCGAGGTCGTCCACACAGCACTAGAAATCTTGCTATCCTTTCTAGGGCGCTTCGTAGGGCATTTGTACCACACAACTTCAGGTATCTCATTTATTCAATTAATGTAGGAACCTGATCTCTAGTTCCCTCTATAATCAATGGGTAATAGGGAGAGCTCCTCTATGGTGTGACTTGGAGCAGCTAAATGAGGTTCCTGTTTGAAATGCTGCTTCATAGCAGGCTGAGTTTCTCTTTTAATTACAGAGAAAGTCAAATTAGACTAGTTAGTCATCTAAAAATGGGCCGTGTGAATTCCTGCTTTCATATACTTACCTCTAGCATCTAAATGAGAAGACTCCAGTCAAGTCCTCCTTCCATAATATATGCCACCTTCCTCTGCAGCTCGCTACGCCAGGCACAAGCATGAGAGGATCCAAGACTTTTAGCAGAAGTAACTTTGTCGTTCCCACTCAATGCCCACACTTAACACAGAGCTGGAAGTCCTGAATTTTCACCAGTTCAACCAGCCCAGTTCTTGTCCTGCACTACACTGGAAAGTGCCAGTGCAACCCACCTCTGTGTTCTGCTGGAGCTCAACAAGCACCCCACGAACCACAGCTCCTGGCTTTATCCAAGGTTTCTGTGCTTGTGTGCGTATGATGATTTCAAAGCTATTCATGAAGAAGCTTGGATGCCCTTCTCAGAATCACTGGAATATATAGTTTTGTCCTCTTGGACATCGCTGCCAGGGTTGTTTAGGATCTCAGTGGTAAGAATGTTGTTTTTTTTCCTCTGATGTACTTGGTGTATCTCTGTGCTTTCAGTATTGGTGTTATTTATTGGCAATGATTTCCACTTCTATAATTCTCCTTTGAATGGTCATTTGCTTTGCTGGCCAACATTTAAGACGTGAGATCAGTGATTTTTCTCGTGGCCCATAAAATACGAAGAACCTGCACTAATGCCATTTTTTACTTTATTTCTTCCTGATGGAAATCCATATCTGGAAAAGGTGGGCAGACTCAGAATTCATTGGCAGGCGCTGGGGAACTTACGTGGTATGAAATCAAGCTGTAAAATATTTTTATTAGTAGGTGTGCACATTTTCAAAGAATCCTTGTGATCAGCAGAGTCTTCCAGGTTAGGTAAATAATCCCAAAATGTACAAATAAAGTAATTTTATGGATATTTTAGGTTGCCTGGTTAGACAGCTACAGTTATTATATGAGCTGTTACACCCAATGGGAATTTTTCTATGACTATATTGATTTAGCTTATCTTGCTGCACTGGAGTATTTATAATGTTTTGCAGATACTCAGATGCAGTGGAATTCAAGCATGAAACTAAACAGCTTCTCAGATATTATCTATTCAGCCATCTGCTTGACAGACAATGGATAACCTTCCAGATTCATGGAGCTGCATCTGCCTTTTAATCCTGGTAAGCAGTAAGTAGTAAGTGTGGGCTTTCTGAAGTGGGGAACCTCGAGGTCAAAGGAACATCCACACTCATGGTAAAAAGTGCAGTTTACAAAATATTCCTAGAAAGGGAATTCAAATCACAGCCTTTTGCATTGTAAACCAGACTTTAAGGCATGCATGTCCAACCCATGGCCCAGCACAGCTCACAGTGCATCCTGCCCTTTGGCAGCAGCTCTGCCCAGCCCTGCGTATGCTCCCATTGCTCACTGAGACCAAACATAGGTGTGTGATCAGCTGTCTGGGCTGAAACCAGGACAGGGGGAGTGCACAGGGCAATGCTAACTCAAATTATGGCAAATCATTGTATGCATTTGGATATGTTGCCTAAACACAGCCCTGTGGACATGACAAATACGCAGCCTTACTTTCTGTTTCAATACAGGAATTTGAGAGTAGTTTTCAAGATTGGGAAAAAAAAGTTGATTTATGTTTGTGATTCCATTTTCAGTCAGCATGAATACATTACCTGCAAATTTTCAAATGGAATATATAGAATTGCAGATATTCAACTACAACATTTGATCATGTTCCTTTACCAGACCTTAATAAGCCCTCTGTTAGCAGAGAAAGATATCCCTCGCTTCACAATCATGCCTTATTCGTGTCATCACTTTTTGTCAGTATGTACATTTGTGTACAACTGTTCTCAAAGATGAAGCACATCTTTGTAAAATTCCATCAAAAAACCACTGATGAACACCTTGAGAGCTCACTGAGAATGGCAACCACTGCCACTGAGCCAGGCTGATGTATCCACACAAACGAGGTCAGACAGCCTCTTAGTTTTATCTTTTTGTTTTTTTTTTTCCCTTTTTAATGTTTTAATAAAAATATTAAATATTGAAATGTCTTGTTACTTATATATTAACTGTAGTATATATTTTCTGAGAGAGGCTCTGAAAATAATGCCTCCTATTTTATTACTTTGACCCATAACATCAGAGGTGGATGTTGGTGGGGTGACAGTAGAGGCTGAACCTTCCCATCAATATTTCATTCCATTTTGCTGCCGTGTGACAGAGGGGTCAGTCTGACAGAATGGTATCTGATACTGAAATGTGGATGAAGCAACGGGGTAGAACTGAATTCCTCCTTGTGGAAAAAATATCACCCACTGACATTCATTGGCTCTTGCTGAATGATTATGGAGACCAAAGAGTGGATGTGAGCACAGTGAGTCACTGAATGGTGCTTTTCAGCAGGGGCGGCAATGAGTCACCTCTGCTGGTGCAGATTTTTATGATCACAATATGCAGGCTCATGTTCATATACAGCAAAAATGCACAGCAAATGGTGGTGATGATGTTTACTAGCTGAGAATTTGCACTATCAAATACTGTTATCGTGCTCTTTGCATCAGTTGTAGTTTCCATAGAAATAAACAGAAGACATTACTTTTGGAGCAACCAACGTATATGTGGCCCAAAACCATTCCTCTTCACTCACTACAGCCCAGGCAAGCCAAAAGGTTGTCTTCTGCTCATCTAATAGAAACTGCAAGGACTTCAGGTGATCTTCACCTCGTACTGGAGTGAACACTGAGCATCCTCAGGAAACTGCTCAATGGCAACTTGCTAAGAGAGAATCGTTTACTGAGGTTATCCAGCATGTAATTTAAATAGTGAGTACAACAAAATGACCATCTGCCTGTGGAGAGCAGAACAAGAAGCCAAAGTCACAGAGCAGATTATTCATCCAGCTCTGCTGGGATTTCTGGATGGGGACCTGCTCATGATAGGCTTTGATTTAGAGCATCTAATCTTTTGTTTCTATGAATGCCAAATTTGCCCACGAGTACTTTAGCAGATTGCAAAGAACTAAAACTGTGCTTTTAAACTAACCAGTGTATTCACATGCATTCAGGTTATTGGTGAGAATTTTTAATTTATGGGCTGTAGAAAAAATATATTCTAATATCAGTGCCATTTGCTGTTCTGTTGTTACAAACTGTACCTGGTGCAGAAATGGCAAAAGACAGATATGCCAACTTGGCAATTGTAAATTTAACAACTGATTTCTTAAGTTAAGTGTTAAAATGTCGTTCCTTGATGGGGGAAAAAAAAAAAAAAATCCAAACCCAAGAGCTGCATTAAAAAAAAATGAAAGCTACACCTGCAGAAATTACCAAGGTGGCACAGAGAATGCCTTCAACATGCGGATACCATAGGAGCAGCTACATCAGTGCTGGAGTAGGAAAGCTAAGCAGGACTGAAGTCAGTAAGTATGGATGCTTTCACTATTGAGGTGTGCCCTGCAGACTGTAAATTGAGTTAAACAGCTGTGGGCAGATTGAGCAATAGGTATATGCTAACAAGTATAGATGGAATGCTGTAAAACCAAGTGTTTGGGTGCCATTTCATAATCAGTGTAAAGACAGGTCTGCACCTTCTGCCTTTGTGCCAGTGTCATAATTCATTTGCTGGGTGGGATGGTCCCCATCCCCTTTCCAGTACTGATTTTGACTTCATGATTTATTCAGGTGGTGAAATTGTGTGTTTTACTTTGTCTACAAATTAGTTCTGACCCAAAGCCTGGAAACATCAGTAGAATAGAAACATCCTTGTTTGAGTGAATTTTGAATTGAAGTTCGTAAGTAATTTGATTCAAATGACCAGACTTTGTGAGTACACCCATGATTCAATTCTATCCAAGCCTGGGTTTGGCATCAAGTGCTGAGACTCCTGAAAAGAACATTCTGAGTCCTTTTAATGCATCTTTTGGTATTATAATCTGAGCATTCTCATGCCATTTTCTCTGGGTCCAGCTTGCAGTTTAGATTATTCTTATGCAAGAATAGTGACTCTCATCAATCACAAGACTGCAGAAGCTGGGCTTTGGGGAAAAATTCAGAATTTTCACTGCTAAGGCAAACCAAATATACATTTGATAGTAATGGGCTGTAATCGGAAATGCTGTGTCTACCACGAGCCAGTCTCAAAATTATTTTGACTTGAAATACCTTCTCTGAATAGGTAAAAAAGGGAAAAGGTTACATTGTGATATCATCAGGAGCAATATTGGACAACCTAGGACCTCCTACGTTTGGCCTATGACTGTAAGTAACCATTATTTGTATCACTGCTATCATATAATCCATGTTTGTGTGGCTGTTCTATTGTTGTCACTGCAAAATAAAAATGAAATAAAGGTTTAATAGTGTCTTCTGGTATGGAGGCCATATTATATTACTTATGGATTATGCTCATAATATTTTGCCTACAACAAAAATAAGATGACTGTTCAGAAGAAGCGTTAGGGTGTCAAAGATTTTCACATTTAGAGGAATGTTGTAATTTGGGGCAGCATAGACTGGGAATTCTTGGAAAAATAACAGACTGAATAAGACACACTGTCAGATTACCAGAAAATAAGGATGCATTTCTGGACTTGGGAAAAAGGAGGCTGCTTTCTTGATGTTAATATTAAAGAGTACGGAAAAAGCTCTAGTACTGATTTTTTTTTTTTTTCCCCTCATAACTTATTCAAATTCATCACAGTATGGTGATAAATGGAAAGGTAAAAATCCATCTGGGCAGCCAGGTGATCAACTTTAATGGCTATTTCATTTGATTATTAGTTCCAGCATTTAAACAAAAAAGAAACATTTTTGCTCTGTCTGTTGTTTCCTTAATGGTAGTAGTGGTTCGTTTGGGTTTGGTTTGATTTTTCTTTTGTCGAATGGTGAGAAGAGGTTTCAAAGGTTGCATTTTACATTAAAAACTAAGATTTTTCATTTGTTTATCTAATCTTCTGTTCACTTCCTTTCATTGCCGTGAATTGGAAGGTGACAAATGACTTCGTGAAGGGATGAGAAAAAGCTTCCACAGTGACATTTAAATTGGAACCAAAGTTTGATGGCATGCAGATGATTTAAATACATGTCACCAATGCAAAGCTCTAACGGCAGATTTTAAAAATGCTTTTGCTTTCTTTATTGCCATTTTAACATGCATCTGGAGAGTGCTGTGATCCAATGGAGCCATTGTAAATAAGCTGCAATAGTTGTCTTTCCAAGCTTTTCCTTTACTTGCATTCCTCAGGTGAGCTGCGTTGTGGGGACTATAAATAATGATTATAAACTTATTGCTTACTATGCAGACAGAATCAGCAGTGATAAAGTCACCTGGCAGTAAGCACTCCTGACCTGTTTCTAGGTTTGCTATTCAGCAGAGGGTCCTAGCATGTCAAATTCCCATCATTCAGAACTCCGCATCAATAGCCAGCAAACACGTTCATCCTTTCTCTAAACATATGAAGGAGGCAGAGCCAGGATCACCATCACTGGAAGCAGGGAAATCATCTTCTGCAGTCAGCATGTGCCTGATACACACGCTTAACACACGCCCTTTGTTGTTTGCAGGAAGATCTCCATCCTCCTCCAACAAGAAGCACACTGCAATCCCTCCTAAATCCAGGTGTGTGCTTTCAGAATCCTCTCCTTTTATATATAGGAGTCAGCTGGGATTAAATTCAAAGCTGTAAGCGCCACTGATAATTGGGGAAATGTGGGGCTCTACCTGATTGTGGTAGTTGTGCTGTTTGGTTTATCGGTGAAACAGAGCTTTTTTGGGGGGAGTGCAACTGTTGGTGCAGTGATTCACTAGCTCTATAGCCAAAATCCAAGTGTGCCTTGAAGTGTGGGAGAAGACCTCCAAATTCAGGGTTATTTTGTTTAATATTATGTTTAATTGGCATAAGGAAGCTCAGTTTCCTTTGTGCTGTTTTACAAGCTGGAAGACTTTGATTTCAGCAGATTCTCAGACCCCATTAGATAAACTCTATTAAATAAAGGCAAAAGATGAAAATCTTTCAGTGCCATTCATGTACTGAGACATTTTAACAGTGAAAGATCTGCGTAATTCCCATGAAACAACTGATGTATAGATATCTGATATGGTGGTAAACGAATAGCTTAATGCTTTTTTTTATATTTAGCTTCTTCCCTTTAGGGAAATAGGAGATGAAAGGGGAACTGGCAATTGTGTACCACAAGAAACATATCTGCAATCCATGAAGCAACTTATTTGCTTTCTATCCCATGCTGCCCTGCTTACGTTGCCCTACATGACCTCTTCTCGACATATATACAAATCTGGAAAGAAAAAAATCTTCAAAATCTTTTTGTGAAGAGTTGGACTAAGGGTTAACTTTGCTTTTTGCATATGTCACAGTCTCATCTTTGCATCTTGCTGCCCTTCTCTTCTCCCTCACCTGACACCGAGTCATCAAAGAGCTCATGTATGTCAGTGCCTGGATGAACAGTGATGGTTCCTCAGCACACCAGAAAGGCATCAGCTTCTTTGTGGAGGGAGTATTCCTTCTTTTGTCTTGGCAGTAGAATACTTTTTTGTCTAGACACGTGTATGTATGTATTGAAGCTGAAACTTTCCTCTCATTAGCTGTATTCACATATCTTTTACCTCTATGTCTCTATGAAAAAGCTTGTAAGCCACAAAATTATCTCTGTTTTAATTCTCCTCTACCTATATCATTCCTGAATGCAGTCATTGTTTGGGATTTTTTTGTACTTCTTATACTCAGTTAGCTCAATCTGCACTCCAAAACAGACCTTTCAAACCTTTGCTGTTTCTCTGTCTAGTTATTATACTTCACAGCCCTTTTGTTCTCCTATTCCCTCACTTTCGTCATTCTTGCTGTTAGACCCCCAGTCGTGCTGTCCCTTCTTTGTACATCCCTCTCCTTGTCATCAGGCAGCCTTTTCTCTCCTCCATCAGATCCAGCTTCCACGCATTCCCTCCAGCCATCCTTTCCATCTCTTTCCCTTTACCCAGGATTCCTCACCCCATCCAACGCTCAACTATTATCTACATTCTGCTTTGGCTCATCTGTCTTTGCTGGAGGCTCTGCTGGGCACAGGCTCAATCTTATTTCAGATTATTAATGGGGCTGGGAACCCCCGGTGGGAGGCTGAATTCCACATTTCCAGCACTGCCTTGCAGAAGTGCAGCATCACTGCTTGAAGGCTGTGTTTCTCCCCACCACAATGACTTCAGACACGTTTCATCGGTACTGAGTCTTGGGGAAAGCAGCACAGCACAGCACACACGTGAGCACGGGAGGTCTGCGGCCGTCCTTTCACAAGAGAGAGATTTATTGTGGAGATGGTTCCACTATTACATTACTGAGCCAACTGGAGCCAGCCACGGAAATCTGGGCCAAGGTGAAGCGAAACGTGCCAGAACAGCATGAGAAAGGAGCACTGAGTCTCTGGGCATTTGGGCACACGGATGTTGAGAGGGATGCAGCTCAGCCAGGGCCAAGTGGAGCAGTGGGTTTGCAGCTACTTGGTGGGGCAGAACTGTGGGAGGAGTGCAGAGTGGGGCCTGGGGGGACAGAGATGGCTGCTGGAAGGAAGAGCCGTTCTGTAGAGCTCCCAATGGCTGCTCTGCTGCCTCTGTGCTCGGGGAGTGGAGAAGTTGGCAGGAGTGAGGGATTGGCAAGTTGGGGCTGAGCGGCACAATGGTGCCAATCACTGATGTCACTGGGTTGGTGCCTCAGTGCCCCAGCTTGCTCACTGCCTTGGCCCACCCTGGGGGCTCAGAGGAAACAGAATAAACCCGCAGGTGAGAGAGAAGTTACAGAGGGGCTCAGTTGCCTTGAATTCTGCCTGGAGCATCCCTGCCTGCTGCTTGACATCTGAGTACCATGGAAAATCTTGACCCAAGCATATAACACAGTGAAGGACGGTTCGGGGACAATTGCAAAGCACTCAGGAGAAGGATTCATGGAGCAGAGGACCAGGAGGGACTATTATCATCATCTAGTCTGCCTTCCTGCATAAAACAGCTCCGGAGACCTCAGCTAATAATTTCTGCATCAAGCCCATAACTTTTCTTTGAGTTATAGCATCAATTTTCAAGAGACATCCAGTCTTGATTTAGAGAGGATAAACGTTGGGTTCTTTTTATCTGTCTTCCCGTGTCTGAGCCTTGGGGGTGCGCTCACATCTGGTTTTGAGCAAACATAAAGGCTCACAACCAGCTTATCACAAAAACTAAATTAAGTTAAAGCTGAATTTTTCACAGTGACTTGTTCATCCGTGACTTGGGGCTTTGAACTGTAAACCCCCAAAATGTGAATCGTTTTGATAACATTACAATTTATTGATCAGATTAATGGTTTCACAAAGCAACCTCTTTCCTGAAAATTTCCATCCCAGAGGACCTGACCTGACAGGCACCATAGTGTTTCTTTATGTACCCATCCAAGGTGGGCTTTGGTAGCTCTCGCTCCAAAGCATACAGAGCCACAAATTAAAATGGCATAAATAGGACTGAATAAAACAGAGGTTAATAGATGCTGATGGGAGTGGGAGTAACTGGGGCTGTCAGGGAGCGATTAAGCTGCTGAATAATCTTCCACCTGGAGCTGTCAGGCCAGTGTCTAATGTTTCATTCAAAGAAGAAGCTCTACGTTCCTGATGAGCAAATGACAGAGAAGATTTCAATTAGAACTGCTCTGTGCCTCAAATCCTGACATATCCTGATGGTTTACTTTCAGTCCTCCCGCTGTTCTCCAGGGGACACCAGCCCATTAATAACATATTTTAAGATGCAGATCAGGGGCACTCCTGCAGTCGATTAGCAGGTAGCCATCAGTGGGAATGAGAGTGCACCTTTCCTAAGCTGAGAATTGGCTTCATTACAGTTAGTTGGATGGGACCAGAAAGGTGCCTGAAACTGCTTATCTGTGGGAGCTGCTCCTGTCATTACATCCCTGGTGAGGACAGCAGGCATTGCACAAGAAGGAACCTGCAGTGATATTGATGCTCCACTAGCTCCAACCAAGGTACAACCTGCTTCACTTTCCACGTAGCTCAGAGGGAAATCAGAATAGTTCAACAACTGAACTTGCATTTAGTGCAGAGTGCCCTGAGTGGGAGGGAAGGGTAAGGAAATCTATTTACGTAAAGGCAAAACATTTTGCTTGACAGGTTTTTTTTTTTGTTTTTTTTGTTTTTAATTTAACGTGAATTAAGAAATGGTTGAGTGCCACGAAAACAAAATGAAAGCTTTCATTTTGGGTCAAATGGGATGTTGCTGTTGATTGAAGGTGAATTTTTGCTCCTTTTTATCATTATAGTGGAAAAAATGTTTCAGGTCAACACAGATCAGATCTGGTTTATTTTCCAAATGAACTAAAAAATCCATTACACTCACAGCTGTACCTGCAATATCTCTGCTACTCCGCTCCTGAGGTCCCCTATGGAGCTGTCAGCAAAACACAAGATAGAAAGCAGATTAAATTGCTTTTTTGTTTTGTTTTGTTTGTTCCTTGATCTCGTAGAGACGAGTGTGAGCCACGCCTCACAGCAGAGCTGAACCTCCCTCTGGATCCCATTTATGAGTTTTAGGAATATGGCACTTACAGACACCCCTAAAAGGGACAAGGATTTTTCCTCACACCTGTGTCTTTTAATGTAAAATAGCACTTGAGGAGAACTGGCTTCATCCAAATCATTGTGGAAAAACCAACCAGCCCAGGCGAGTCCACAGGGCACCAGGGACTGGACATTCATGCTGGGACGTGTGGGGTTTCAATCATGCTTTGGTGGGACAGACTTGTGTTAGAAAAGACCATCAGTGTGCTTTTGAGCTGGCTGGGTTTGAGGAAAGCGACTTTTGATACAACTGATCAGGAGGATGTATGAATGTCATGAGCCCCCAGTGGGGGAAGGGGGTGTTGATTCCATTGGAGAGCAGCTGTAGGTGTAAACAGGTGATTTGGGATAGTAATTCAATTCAAATTAGCCACTACATAAGAGAAGGATCTCATACCTACTCATCTCCTCCTGCATTTCAGTCACTCTTCTATATCTTCCTGCTCTCCCTTGTGTACACTTGGGATATTTCAGGCTGCAGAAAAGTCAGAGAGCACTTTACCAATTTGCACCTTACAAAGTCTTGTTTCCTCATGCTAATATGCAGTGACAGGCCACTATATCTGCAGCAAGGCACTGCTAGTACTGTGCTCTTCAACAACACAGCCTTCTGCTGCTCAGTCCCTCTGCTGCTGGCCAGGTGCCCCGGGACCCTGCAGCAGTGATGACTGATTGTCCCATGAAGTCACGGTAAGTTGGGTGAGAATAATGTCCCCACTCTGTTAAACTTGAGAAAAATGGTTCTCAAGCTGTTTCACTTCTCAGGGAGCAGCCCGGTGCGTCTCTGTCGTGTTCTGCTTGCCTCAGTGCAAATTGATGGGAAAGTGGGTGGAAAATGCTACCAGGTGTGAGCCTTCAGATGAAGCCAGTTGGGGTTTACAGGGAGGATGTGAAAACAACTTTTTTTTCCCACCCCTTTGGGCTGTGACAGCTCAGCCTGGCTGAGAACAGCCTTATTTACATCCATCTCTCTTTTCAGCACCCCTTGGTTCATCCTCATTTCCACTCCCTGCATGCGATAAATCTCAGCGAAGAGAAGTCAGCTCATGTTCGGGGCTTTGCTTTCCTCCTGTTTGCACTCTGCAAAGGGACATGCAGGCAGCAGCACCTCTGAGCTGGCTCTCAACCTCGGGAAATGTTATCAGGAGGGAGCATCATTTTCTGACTCACTCTTTCCTCTTCAATGGGCTCCACAGGCTCCAGTGGGGATTTATTGCCTCGTTCTCTCCGTTATCCACCGGGCTTTACTTTAATGAGTGCTCGGAGGGCCATTCCACATTACTGTGCTGTGCAAAGGGGCACAACCTCAGTTTGGGATTTAAGACCGGAGCTCCCCGCTGCAAGGCTTGTCCCTGCCATAAGGTTGGCTCTGTGGATAGCATTTACTTATAAAAACCCACAAGGAAAGTTAATGTATTATTTTGCTAGCTTGCAACAGCGCTGTGCGTGTAGGACCAAAACTATTCTATGAGTTTTCAAGTTATGTCAGGTTGGATTCATCAGCAGAGAGTGAAATTTTGTGCAAGTGTGCTCTGGAGTTTGTTTTGCACCTGCTGAGCCTAATCAAGTTATACAGCATGGGATAGAGATTTCCATTTGATCTACTTATCCAGAGCACAGAAAGAGGGAAGAAGTGGCCCAGGGTTTGGCTGACGTCTTGTAAATGCCTTTTGTCTACATCAGCATTTGAATGACAATAAATATAAAATAATTCTTGTGATAATTGCTAGGTTCTGGTATTTTTAGAAAACTATTTGTAGAAGCAGAGACAGAGCTGAGAACTTCTTTCCCATAAGCTCCTTGAGACTAAAATTTCTCACATCTTTTAGAAAACAGCAGTAGGAAATGCATTGTAAGCTTTTTCTCCCCTGCTTCTCCTCTCACATCTGCTCCTGGTACCTTTGCTTTGACCTTGGGGAAGGCTCCCATAATTTTAGTTTCTTGGGTCTATGATGCCTTCTTTCCTGCTTTTCTCATCTAGGGCTGACTCTGCCCTATTGAGCTATGAGCTCTCAGAATGAAATCCACTGTTCTACCCTTGATACGTGATACAAGTACAAAGCCAGATGCATGGATGGAAGTGGATAGTGCCTTGGCCATGAGTACACTGTTTTTTGAGGTGCCCTGTTGTGTGTTTTCCCACGACGTGCTCACCTCCTGGAGAGTGAACACATTTCCAGAACCTTCATCGCATGCTCGCACAATGGTCACTGAATGATATCTGCTGCCTTCACCGCGCTGCTGATCCTGTACCCATCTTTGATGAAAGGTCTCCACTCTTTCTGCATGGAGAGGCTGTGGCTGAGAATGGATGAATGGGCCCATATAGGGCCAATGCGTGTCCACACAGCTCTGCTCAGGTTCATGGGGCAATTTGCAAATCTTACAGAAAAGAGGAAGGGGTCATGGAGACTGGGCTGACAGCCAACCCAGTAAAGCCAGGGATGGCTGCTGTAGCCTGGCTCCTCTGCAGTGCTGCGCAGGAGGGCCCTGGGCAGTAGTGTCCTAGAGATGGATTGTCAGGGGCAAAGGTATCCCTTCCTGCAAAGATGATATCGTTCCTTTGTTCAATTTGCAGCTCCCTCACACACCCCACTGTGTGTCCCCACGGATAGGCTCAGTCTTGGAGACATACTCATTACTCTGAGGAGGGGGTGAAGAGCTTGCAGGAGTTGTGCCTACCATCTGCGCCTGTGAGCGATGGCTGAGCTGTACCTGGGAGGGGAGCAGCTCATTAGGCATTAGGAGGATTTGCTGCATCCCTGTCACTCTGCTTTGCTTTCTTTTTATGTGCATGTCAGCAGCGGGAAAGCAGGATTTATGGCCGCTGCACAGAGTTCCCAATGCCTGCCCATGCAGAGGAGGCATGCAGTACGATGCATCAGTCTAACAGAAGTTGTTCCGCAGGCTCTAAGTGATGAAACTTCACTAAACGGAGCTTCCTTTTAATAAACTTGAGAATAAAGTGTGAGCAAGAAAGGAAGGAGAGGCGGGGGCAGGAGGGAAGGAGCAGAAGCAGCGAGCTCCTGGCATCATTAGCTGGCAGGCTCTCTTTGACATGCAGGTCTCCGCCACTGTGCTTGTTGAAAGTTTAGTGGTGGAGACAGCACACCTAATGGGATCTCGGGGGAGGCATCCTCTCGCCCATGGATAACAGGCTGCAAGACAAAGCTGTCAGCTTGCTCTGATTTACTGCTCTCTTGCAGCGGGGAGATAAAAGTTCGCACTTCTTGTAGCGGAGCAGGCAATGGGACTTCTTATGGCAACACTACGTCAGAAACAAAAAATCTGTGAGTGACTTCAACCCAGCAGGACAAGGAGGGAGAGAAATGTGAGAACCCGGTGCTTTACATTCGAAACGTGCTTACTGCATCAAACTCATTTATTGAGAACTGCCTCCTATGACTCCTTGGCTCAGTGCCTGCAGGAATGCCGTCCGAGTCAGGGCTCGTTGCAGGAAAATCCTGCAAAAGAAAAGAGATAATTCAATCTATCTATGAATATTTATTTATTAGTAGATTTCCAAGTGACAGGTTTAGAGTTGGTTTTTACCCTCAATAGCATGTGGCAACGTGAGTGTTAAGATGAGATTTTGCAGACTTCAGTTTTAATACTGCTTTATATTTCCCGTGCAGCCTCAGCCCAATCAGCCTCTCCTTGCTCCTCTCCCCTCCCCATCACACAGCCATCATATCATGGCAGTTTGCTGCCGGCTGTGCTCTGGCAGAGATGTTCATTAGAGCCTGAGGGACAAATAGGAACGACAGTCACAGAGACAACAGAAGTAACTCAGGAAGAGTTACAGGCCTGCAAGTGTGGCTAACCATAACATAAGGTCACGGCTCCAAATACATTATAATCTCCAGGAGAAGCACCTTGCTTTTAATTTTGCTGACAGCAGTTGCTAACAGGGATGAATGGCCACAAGCGGGGCCAGCCTGAGGACTGATCGTTTCTATAGGGCTTTGGCTGGGAGAGAGATGAATTTTTCTCTGCAGAGCCAAGAACCCAGGAGATGTGATGGTGCCTGAGAATTCACAGGACATGTCAGTGTCCAAAAAGTCCCTGAGCTAAAAGGGGGGTGAGGCTGTAGGTGATACCCCAGGCAGTGTGCAAGGCTGGGTGAGCATTTGTCTCATCTTCTGCAACTCTTCCTGCATCCATAAACAAGTTCGAGAGGGAATATGACAAAATTAGAACCTAGAGGAGGAAAACAAGAAGCCAAAGAGAAGAGGATGTCCTTCTATCATCATCTCTCCTCTTCCCCAAAAGCACGTCCTGGGGGAAAAGCAGAGGATGGGTAAAGCAGGGTGATGTCTCCTGGGGGAGTCACTGATGGAAATGTCTCTGGGCATGTCCTCAGGTCAGCTCCCTTGAGTCGATATCTGGTGTCATTGCTCAGGACTGCTGAGCCTGCCCTCACCTCAGCCTGCCAGGATTTATTTGGCTTTTATTTCACTTTAGACAGGTGGCAAGAGATGTACAGGTGTAAAGATGACTCTGGAGTGGAGTCAGTGTGCATAAACAAGCAGGGAGAAGGGAGACATTCTTCTCTTTAATGTCATCTCAAGTCTTTTTGGAGCTGCCTATTTATCGCCAGTCTGTAGGTCCACAAGATGATGAGATGGATAAAATGGGATGATAAGCTTGAGCTGGAAGAGAAAGTATCAACAGACCTGTTGATTTATTGCTCTTCTCAACTCAGGTGGATTTAGGGATGAAGGAAGGATAAATCTTCTCCCTACTTTTTTTTTTTTTCCTGCTCTTAGGTAACCATTAGCACTTCATGGACCATGGTTTTCATTTCCCATTGGCTTTGAATTACTCAGCCTGGGACTGAGCTGAAAGGTAATTTCAAGAGGCAAAAAGAGGTAGGGAGAAGCCCAACGTTTGTATTTAATTCTGACTTAAATTCTGCCCTTTTTCAAGACTTGCATCAAAGACAGACTGATGGGGATGCTGTTGTGGCAAGAGGAGAGGACCGGATTGCCCACTGGATGAGGAATTGTGGAGCAGTCCTCAAGGAAACCCCAGTGGTCAGACCAATCCAGCAGAGATACAATTGGCAATACATTCAGAATAAGGACACTGATATTTACAACCATGTAGTCTCCTCCAACCATTTTTATTTGAGGTTGCCCCCTCAAATAGTGCTTAAGCCAAGAGGGTGCAGGAATGTTTGGAGTTCTCCCCACGAATTCCTGTTTCGTCTCTCTCCTTCAGTTTGAAGTGGTGCTTATAGACAGAAGCTTCACAGGAAGGAAGCAAATGCCCCTATGTCTAGAATATCCCCTTTAATGGGTTTAAACTCTCTTTCTGGACTGCCATAGTTATCCTCTAGGATGGTTGCAACACTGCATCATCCATCCTTCACTCCACCATCACTATATACTTTCAGGCCAGGCACTCAAATGCCAACGAATCACCTGTTCTTACTTTTCTTCTTCCCAGAGCTTTTTCTTTATCAGTGGACCCAAAATTCTGTGCAACTCTCCACTGTGCCAGCTTTGTACAAATGGGAATCCATAGCAAAAGTGAGCATAACCTGCAACAAAGTGAAGTCCAAATCAAACAAGTAAACCAAACAAACAAACAAGAAACCCACATATTTTTCAGCAATGGGAGAGAAGGTGAGAAAATATTTACCTTATTCTCCCTCCGTGCTTGTTTTACTCACATTAAAATAGATTTCCCCTTTCCGGATTGTGTGGTGCATAAAATACACCCAAACTTCATGAGCTGTGTATGCAGCTGTACAAGTGGAGTGCACAAACTCTGCTGGGGGAGTGGGAGTCCTGGCTCTGAGTAGTGACTCTGGGTCAAAACAGTGAAGAGGGCACTAGAAATTAATATAGATCATCTTTTTCTTAATGGTTACAACGCGTGTTATAAAGCGCCACCAGTGTGTGGTAGCTCAGTTTGCTCCATGAAATTGTGGTTGAGGCTGCTTTGCATCTACCTGCTGATTACTCCATTCTTTCCCTTTCCCCATTAGGAGAGAAAAAGATTAAATTCACATTAATTAAAAGCTAATTGATGACGAGATGACAATACTAATGTAGAAGCTCATGGTACTGAGTAACAAGCTGTTAAATATCACCAGTCCAATTTCAAAAGACAGCATCAATGTTAGCCTGATAACTAGAGAAGCATTCTTGCTAATTGTGGGAAATAATTCAAAGGCCTGGCTTGGTTGTCATAGGAGGACGGGATGAGACCCCACACCACCCAGTGGGTGCAACCCAGCCTGTTGTGCTCCTCCAAGCCCTGCACCAAAGGGCTGCCATGGCACTGTGCACACCTGGCTGTGCACATGAAGCCAAATCCACGTGAGGACAAGGGATGCTGTGCACAGGACTGGGGCCTGTCTGGCTCTGTTGGGGCAGGGCGTGCTCAGAAGCAGCCTGTCCTGAACACACCATGGGAGCCAGCCACATTTGTAGGCTCTGGCACAGGCTCTGGCAGCACATCCAGGCTGCTTTGCTGGCCTGAGCATGCAGCCCTCCCCCTGGGCAGGGACAGGCATGGCAGCAGTGCCCAAGTTCTGTCACAGCAGCTTTGCTTGAACTCTCTCAAGCTCTCAAGGGGAGGAAGCCTGGCTCGCCAGCAGGGGATGGTAAAGCAAACTGCTGTGCTGCTGCTGGCCTCACACCCCTCCTGCCTCCGCCACCAGCTCTGGGATCAGCACGTGCTGCAGCAGTAGGGCACCCAGCCCCACATCACTGCCTTGAGACAGAGATCTGTTACTGAAGGTAGAAGATTTGAAGGGCTGAGATTAATTAAAGGATTAATTGAAATCCATCCTTTTCTTGAATTCTTTTTCTTCTTCTTCTTTTTTTTTCCCCCCATAGAAAAGTCTCCCTGGCTGGTAATGCTTCCAACAGTTGGGAAATGAAATTTTGGAGCAGAGAAGGCTAAATCCAAACCCAGGGAGTAAGTTTGGACCGTAAATCTGCCAAGCTATCGTGGAATCACAGTATGGTTTGGGTAGGAAGGCACCTTTAAAGATCATTGAAAACAACCCCCTGCCATGGGCAGGGACATCTCCATGAGAGCAGGCTGCCCACGGCTCCATCCAGCCTGGCCCTGAGCACTGCCCCACTGCCCAGGATGGGGTGTCCACAGCTCCCCTGGGCAAAATATTGAGCCATCCAAGGAAGCAGAGTGGAAGAAACCTAAGGGAAAGTCCCAGCAGAGCCCTGCAAATAAAATCAAAGGAGAAGACAGATTAAATGTGTTGTGTAATGCAGGCTTGGTTTCATTCAAGTCCATTTTGTAAGCAAGATTTTATGTTTCCTCTGGGTCTAAAAATTAGAGCTTGATGGAGCTAGTCTGGGTGAGACTCGTGACTTTCTTCATGATTTTATTGTGCCAAAAATGATCATAAAACCACAAGAACACCTTTTTCAGTAGATCTGCCTCTCTGTAGAAGACCCATTACAGCACATGTAATAGCAGAGCTGTGCATCAGCTCTGCCCTGGGACCTGAGAAGAGGCCTGTGCTGGGACAAAATGGACCCACAGAGCTGAGCTCTGAGGAACACAGAGGCCCTCAGCACTCTCTGCTTCACCTGAAAAGTATTTTGGGGGCAGCCATGCAGAATGAGGAGCACTGAGCACCTGCAGGCCCCCCCTGAGGACAGATCTCTGCAGACAGACCAAGGGAGGAGCATCTCTCTTGCACTCAGCAGGCACAATGGTGCTGGATCCTCCCAGGAAATGTGCTCTGACACACAGCAGAAGCAAGGTTTGAACATTTTTTCCTTTGTTTCTGGGGTTTTGTGTCTCATGCCAGGAGCTGACAGTGGTTGGAAAGTGGGGTGCTGTGCTTTTGCTGGTCCACTCAGGCAGCTTCTGATGTCTTGTGGGAATTATCACATACTGCTTTTGTGATAGCACTGCGTAAATGTCAAATAGTTATATATCATTTTATAAACATCCTTCAGAGACAGGATTGAAAGTGGCTTCAAAGCTGTTCCCTGAGGGATTTGGTCACTGTCTTACAGAAAAGAAAAGAACTGCTGGGCTGGGACTTTGTCACGACCAGGCAGCACCCCTGGGACTCTCACAAGCTGCTCTGATCTAATCCTCATGAAGCCTGACCCTTCCTTTCAAATGAAGCCTAATCCATCACCCCCTGATTGTGCAAAACATTATCCACTGACAAATGTGGTGATAACAGTGCTAATAGAAACCTGATGGATGGCCAGGGCTGGAACTGCAACTGCATTTCTCCTGCCCAGTGACTCCTATCTGAGCTTCAGCATCCGTGAGCTTCAGCATCTGTGAGCAGGAACTGGGGGAACAGCAGTTTTTCTGGAGCTGCCCCATACAGCTCAGCATTTTGGATGGTCTATGCCTTGCCCTCTCAGGTCTGCTATGGGAAGGACTGCAGCCAGGTGGGGCTGCCTTTTGCTGCTGAGCTCCAAGCTCTGTTGCTTTCATCCAGCACAAAAGGCATAAGCTTTTCTATTATCTTTTATTGTTATTGTTATTATCTAAATCATGCAAGAAAAAGCATTCACTGACCTACTCTGCAATAAAATATAAGTGGTTCTGAAGACCATGAAGATGGACAACTTTTCAAAAATGCACGGCAGAAGTGTTGTACGCTCTGTTGAGTTTTTCATTAGGATTTTTCTCTCCCCATGTCTATTTCTCACACCCACTGAATTATGAATTTACATGCATTATAATGAGAATAACTACAATCATGATAGATTTATTTATTTTTTTTTTTAAATCTTTATGTAAAATGCTATGGAACATAAGTAAGCTGTTGAAGTTTGAAGGAATCAGCCCCGTTTTGGTCATACGCTCATATTTCTTGTGGTGCGGATGCAAAGTGAGTCTGGGCTGCAATCTAAATTCTGCAGGGAGTTGTGGTTGACAGAAATAAACCATGTTGAGGGTGCCACGTGAGCTGAACATAAACATGAATTAAACCCTGCAACTGTGAAGGAACCGGGGCCGCTGCAAAACTGGTGCTAAAAACATAAATTTAGAGCCTAAAAGAATGGATTGGAAGCCGGTTTAATTGCCTCAATAAAGGGGGAACATGAAAATTATGGCTGTCAGAGCAGATTAAATGTACCTCAGAAATCGGAATACAGTGTTGATGCGTGATGGATGAATGGCAGAAGCCTGAAAGAGGCTACTGCATCGATGCAGTTGTATAGGAAATGTGGTTGAGTGGTTAAAAAGAGTGCAGGGAAGGCAGGGGCTCTTGCTGGGGCACAGCAGCTCTTTGCATTGCAGTGTGACCTTGGGCTGAAGCTTCTTGGGTTTGTTGAGTGGGAGCACCTTGCTCAGTCCTTGGGTGCTGTGCCACCTTGTTGTTGGGGCTGGAAATCAACCTGCACTTTGAAATGCATCATATGCTAGTTAGGATAGTCAGTGCTAACACACTTCTGTTGGCAACGGAGCACAGGCTGGGTTTTCCCACACAGCACAGACAGTAGATGTGCATGTGGAACAGCAGAAAGCTCACCTCGCTTTGGGCACCTACACCTGCACTCAGCACTTAGACTCCTTTTGCAGTCAACAAGGAAAATACTCCCAGCCATTTCTGGACTGCAATTCATCTCGCTGCTTTTAGACCTAAGCATGGCTACAAGAGGAGGAACTGCTAAGGAATGGCTGCGTGGGTTTCCCTAGGTTGCATAGCAGTAAGTATAGGAGGGCATACAGTGGAGGTGTCAGTATTAACATATGGGGCTGTGCCAGTGTGGTGAGAAGGCAGCAGGTAGACTGAATTTACCTGCATGTAGATGAGAGCAGGACAGTGCTTGCTCACGTGGATCCTGCTCTGCTCGCACTGTGAATGAATGAAAAATTTCTCATGCGAGCACTGTAAGCTGAAATCATTGCAGGAACTTTGTCAGTGTTGCAAAAGAGGTGCCATGGCTGCACGGCTCCTGCGGTCCGTCTGTGGGTGAAGGATGGCTGTCAGCACTGTCTGCAGAGCTGCAGCGTGGTGGCACTTAGTCGATAGGAGGTGACAAGGGCTCATAGAAGGGATGGAGTGTCACCACGCTGGCAGGCAGAGGCAGACAAACGAGAGGCTTTGAGACGAAGTGCAGTTGCCAAATCCGTAGCAATTTTTTTCTAATAAGGTTGTGGCCAGCAGCAGGAGCAGTGGGAAGGACTTGTGCCACTCAAAGAAAAAACCTTCCATGCTATCGCCCATTTCCAGAAGCAGATCACTTTGGGCCAGCACTGATTTTCCAGGAAAAAAAGAAAGCAAATTTCCCTCCCAGCAAAAAAAATCACAGTCACAAAATGGCCTGGGTTGGAAGGGACCTCAAGGATCATGAAAATCCAACCCCTGCCACATGCAGGGCCACCAACCTCCACATTTAATACCAGCCCAGGTTGCCCAGGGCCCCATCCAACCTGGCCTTGAACACCTCCAGGGATGGACGGGGCATCCACAGCCTCTCTGGGCAGCTGTTCCAGCACCTCACCGCTCTCTCTGTAAAGAACTTCCCCCTGATATCCAACCTCAATCTTCCCTCCTTCAACTTAAAACCATTTCCTGCTATTATCCACCCTTTCAAAGAGTTGAAAAGAGCACATCTACAAAACCAGGTGAGTTTGAATGTGCATGGGTGGCTCAGAAACAAATGGTGATGTGATGGGGAGGAGCATCTTGGACAAACCACAATCAGCTGCGGGGCACCAGCAGCAGGAAATGCTGGCTGGTATTTGCCACAAATGCACCATGTCACTTCAGCTGCACTATTTAAGCTGTGAATGCGTCAGGCTCTCTTGGTAGAAGAATATACATGTGCTGCTTTACTCACAGTTTGGAGGAGCTGCAGGGCTTAATCGGTGTTACAGAAGCATTTGTGTAGAGGCAGGATCAAAACCTAATGCAATGTGAGAGTAGAAGTTTGGTCTGATTGGGTTTGCTGTACAACTTCTCCTTGTACTTCCAAACCAAGGGCTCCCAGAGGAGGCTGCACTGCAAGCTGCTAGTTTTCATAGCCCAAATACAGTAGCTCTTTCTGGCTGCAGGTGGGTGAGTTATACAGGTTTGGATGCAGCTTAACTTCAGGGTGGGCACAAATGGCACAAGAGCAAGGTAATGTCTTCAGGCAGGCAAAGTCAGATGAGGGAAGATGTCATCCTGTGGGCAGGATTGCTCCCATGGGGTCATCAGACATCTCCGTGGCTGTGCTTCTGTGTGCAAAGGAACTACGTTAGAGGGAGTTTTCTTACAGTGTCAGCCAATAGCATTTTGGAGGGGAAAAACACATACATATAAAAAAAACCCTCCAACAATCTCAATTCCCACTGTTAACTTTCTGAAACTGTAGAAAGTGGCATGTATATCTCAGGAGGCTCTTGTATACCTCAGGAGACACGTGCATACCTCAGGAGACACATACATATCCCAGCTGTACGGCTCCCTTGGTGTCTATTCCTATCTATTCTTCATCTGTCTCATTCGCTTGAATTTAGGAGAGATCTCTTCATCCTTGCCAACTCCTTTTCTACATTATTTATCAATTCCTGACTCCATTGCAGGCTGTCAGTGCTGCTCCGGAGTCACGCTGCCTGTAGATTTCCTATATTCTTCACCCGCTTCTGAAAGCCCATCAAAAGCCTCCATAGGTAGAACAGCAGCAGGAGGCCATACTTTGGGAAGTTTTCAGAGCCTCTCAGTTTTTCTGCTTGCTGCCATGGCTGCCAACTCAAACTGGTGGAATTATTCATTGGAAATAAAGCATCGGAGGACTATAGCTATTGACTGTTATGAATGATTTATGCACTGTTGGTATTACTGTAGCCTTTATTGGTTTCTTATGGATCGAGGCTGTGCTGTGTTAAACTTTCCACATATCTGCCCTAACTCAGTATCTTTAGCCAAGGACAGTGATCCAGGCAGGTATGGTAGGATCACAGAACCAGGCAATCATTAAGATTGGAAAAGACCAATAGGATGATCTGCTCCAAACACCACTCATCCCCACCATATCACTGAACTTCGTTCCCAAGTGCCACATATCCACAGTTCCCAAACACCTCCAGGGATGGTGACTGCACCACCTCCATGGGCAACCGTGCCACTGCATCACTGCTCTTTTTGAAATGAATCTTGACATAATATCCAACCTGGATCTCCCTTGGGAGCACAAGGTAGGTGGACCAATTCTGTTTGGGTGGCAGTGATCGTCGCAGCACAACCTGCCCTGCTGTTAGCAAGCATTTTGTAGGCATCTTTTCATAGGTGAACCTCAATGAGCTGTTTGGAAGAGAACAAAACAGCCTTTTTCATTCTTCCCATGGGTTGCGCAGTAATGAGCCAAAACAGAAAGCAAAAGCTTGCAGGAAAATGGAATTGATGGGCAACAAAAGCTGGCAATATTGAGAGAGCAGAAGGCAGGTTTGATATTTTTTACACTGTCTGCGTGCAGGTTCCCTTTGTGAGCTGCCTGTTCTCATGTTTGCCTGTTATGTGCTGAAGTCCATCTGCACTCTCAAACACATTTTAGCCCAGAATTGGCTTGTGTAACCAGGCTGACATCTGTTAGGGGTTGGTGTTCGGTTTGTGGGTAGCATCCTGCATCCCTCGGTGCTGCTTCTGCTCCCTCTGTGCTCTGTCCTGGCCCGTCTGCCTGTGAATAACACCACTGGGGCTGAGCCTCAGAACTCCTGTGAGATGAACGAGGCGAGCTTCTGAAAGAGGCAGGCACCATCCTTACTCACAATGGATACTCAGAGTCCAGTGAAAGCAGCTTGAATTCACTGAATCGTTACAAAACAAGCTGAATTTCATCCTGAATTAGCATGTGCCCGCAGGTACCACTGAGCTGAACGGCACGAAGCCCATGCCAAACCCCAAAGTAATAAAAGATAAATGATGATATCGGTAGGCTGGCAAATTAGGTTTAAGTGATATTGAACAGCTTCTCTGGTGCCCCATTACCTCTGCCCAGGTGACCAATGGATTTGTTTAGAAGGTGCTCTTTCAGCAACCTTATATAATAAGTAAGTTGTGTTTGCAGTGAATGCCAGATAACAGTGTTTTGGATACACAGCAAAGCCTCCCACAACTTTCTGACTATTCAGCATTCTGTCAAGCCTCATGTCTGGGAATATTCCTACGACAATTTGCCATGGTTTATCCCAGGGGGAGCCCAGCACCACAGAGTGATCAACTCACTGCCCCTCCAGTGGGCTGGAGGAGAGAATGGGATAAGGATAAAACCTGTGGGCTGAGATAAAGGCACTTTAGAAAGACGGAAAATGAAGGGAAAATAATAATAACAGCAGTAAGAGTAACAGCAACATCAATAATGATAATGATAATAATATTAATACCCCAAACAAGTGATGCACGACACAATTGCTTGCCACCAGCCCAGCCAGTCCCACAGCAGTGCACCCCCTAACCCAGCTCCCCCTAACCCAGCTATCATTGAGTATGGCACCATATGGCATGAAATGTCCCTCTGGTCAGTTGGGATCAGCTGTCCTGGCTGTGTCCCCTCCCAGCTCCTTGTGCACCCTCACCTAGAAATCCTAAATCCAAACCACAGCACTGTACCAGGTGCTAAACAGCAAATTAACACCATCCCAGCCAAAACTGGGACACAATTATTTACAGCACCACCACCCCTGCCCCCTTCAAACTTTGCTGTTTTTCCTTCAGGCAGGAAATTTCCCTGCTTTGGCAGAGCCCTTAGTAAATACATTTTTATTTACATGGCTGTTATGTTTCTGTCTTCCATCAGGCATCCATCTGGTGAGGCAGACATGAAAATATTAATCACAGGGGTGTTTAGACACCCACTCTAGAATGGGAAATTCAGAAATTCAGTGCAAGATATTACATCAAATTTCACTGCTTCAAAATAGCATCGATTTCACTAGAACAGGGCTGAGTACTTGGAATGTTTTAATGTTTTCACTTTTTTGTTTGTTTTTCCACTCTTTTTCTTATGACCAGCTGGGTATGTTGGTCATTTCAGATGAGTTTTTTACTTAGAAAACATCCTAAGCATCCTGAACAAAGATTTAATGTGTTTGATATATAGAAACAGAGAATCACAGAATGGTTTGGGTTGGAAGGGACCTGTAAGATAATCTAGTTCCAACTCCCCTGCTACAGACCTCCCACTAGACCAGGTTGCTCAAAGACCCATATGGAAGTGAATGGACTTCAGCCATGGAAGTTTATACTTTAATAAAAAACAACATTCCATTGGCCTGGTGTCTGTATTAGGGATTGGTGTGAGCTTCCACAGGTGGAATGCTCTCCAGAATTAGGATCTTTGTGCTGAAACTTCCACCTATTTCATAGCTTAATACAGCCAGAAAGCCTCTGCCTTTTTTTTTGCCCCTTGAATTCGTGAAGCTACAGTTTAGCTATAAGCCTTTATTGCGTGTTTTTGCTTTGGTGGATCTGCACCTTCTAAATTGTAGCTATTATTGAAAGTAATATAACATCACTGAAAAGGGATAATAATGCCAGAGCTATATGTACTTAATGAATACCCAAAGGCCATGAAGAAATAATTTTGACCCAACAATGCCCCTGAATATTGAGTTTTGCCTGGAAGTAAAGACAGATTTAAAACATAATTCTGCAGCATCTGTCCTGCCATCCAGCAGAAGCAGATATATATATATATATATATAAATATATATATATATTTTTTTAAGAAAACAAAGCCTAAACTGGTTGAAAGCAGAGCAGAGGGAGAGGCAGGGGGGAGGCTTTGGGAGGCTGTGGTCCTGCAGCAGCTACGTGGGTTGCCCTCAGGAGTGGGAGAGACCTCCTGAGAAATGTTTTGGAGCCATGAAGCAATACTTGTTTTTTATTTCTTTTTTCGTGTTTTGAACTGGGTCGATGGGCAGGATACCTCCTAGGAGCCAAGGTGTGTAGAGTCCAGGATGAGTGGCAGAAATCCTTGTGTTTGGGAAACAGAAAGTGAGAACTGCAGGGTACTACACTGATGGAGGAGAGCCAATGTAGAATCTGTTTCCAAAGAGGAAAGCCCACCTACTCTCAAAGTGAGTCATATTAAAGGAAAGGAAATATGAGAGAACTACCAAGAGTAATCCAGTTTCTACTAGAGATCAAGACAGATCATGTAAGTCATTCTATGGAGAAGAACAACCTCACCTTGGTGACTAAGTAAAGATCTTCGATAAAAGAATCACATTTCTTTGGGGGGGGGGGAAATCAGTTTTCATTGAAAAAAATAAAGTTTCTCTCAGAAGCAAAGACACTGTGGAAGCACAGCATTTAATCTCCATGCAGTGTGTCTTGTGAACATAGCTTCCTATTCATCGGCCCCTTGCTGCTGGCTTCACTAGCAGGGCACGATGTGCCCTGGTATTCCTGTTGGTAAGAAAATATAGGAGCTTAAAACAATTTGTCTTTTCTGGGGCATTCTGATGGAACTTCAGGATATAGGTACTTATGAGCAAAAAAAGTGAAGGAAAAAAAAGCATTCTCTGTTCAGCTTTACTGCTTACCTGGGTAAAGCAGAGGTAAATACTGGGAAGTCTCATAGAGCTTAATATACAGTGTATGAGCTTGGAGGTCTCGGTGCCAGCAGGACCTGCAGCTCAGCCCAGGTCAAAGAGAGTAATCAGTTCTTCCTGCCACCCAGAACTCCCAAATTGCTTTGGAACACGTGTACCCTCCTGTGCATCTGCTCCTCTTGCTGAGTTAGATGTTGCCACCTGGATCCTAAAAGGCTTGTATTTGTTTATCCATTACAGTTTCCTTTGTCTCCTAAGTATACATTAGTCCAATGCAGGTCCCTAAACTAGAGCAAGCTCCCCATGTGTGGTTAGGAGTCATAAGAATAATGAGTTCAGTAAGAGGCATTGGGTGGATTAAGTCATGCACAAGGCCTGGTGTTATAAGACAGGAGTTCTACAGCCCAGTGCATTACTATAATTAATGTTATGGGAATCACAGCAAAGAAGCACCAGAAAGCAATTCCCAATTTGGCCAAGGCCCTCCATGATTCCCTCTGGACACAAGTTATCATATTTCTTTTCTGAATCAGATCTCTACACTTTCAAGCTGCTGTAAATTCATTGCGTTACAGTAATCCCTAATCCTCACACAGACCACTGAGGTTCTCTTTTTCTTTTTTTTCCCCTCTTTTACACAAGCTCATTTGTGAGCTACGTACAGCTGAAGACTTGATCTTGGCCTCAGCTCAGTATGTAGGGACAGAAAGACAGGAGGAGAAAGACAAATGAATGTTTGAAACTGATTAATCCAAAAGAAGTTGAATTGAATACTATTCCAAGGTTGATTTAAATACATGGAGCCAAGAAACAGAGAGAAAGTAATTATGGCAGTCTCTTGGGTTTTAGCGTAGCAGAGGCATTACATGTGACATGTGAGATCTCTCCTGTTCCAAGATCCTCCCATGGGATAGGCAAAAGGTTGATTTGAACTTCTCCAGTTTGCTTGAACGGGCCCAATTACACCAAGCTAAAGTTGATGGAGCAATTCTAAAGTATGCTTGTTGAGATCTGCTACTGATCAACACATTTTCTTGTACCTTCTTGTTGACTTGGATGTGTTGTACAAGTGTATATTATGACAGCTGGCCCTTGAGACAAAAAAGTAACTTATGTTATAGGAAGAACCTGCCTTTAATACAAGATAGGTGTGTGGTTCATCACCTGAACTGAGCTTCCATTGAACGTGCAAAGCAGATGAATGCATCTGCAGATGCATTTGGTTTAAAAAATTGGGTGTACAAATGGCACCTATGATTCAGTGCTCAGTGTAGGAAGCAGCTCACATGATCTATCACTCTAGTCTGTGCTTTTTGCTGGTCCTGCAGCGAGTGGAAAGTCTCCAAATGCCTGACACACTGGGCTTTCTGCTTTTTAATGGATAATTTTATTCCAGAGTGATGGAATATACATATGCAGTTAGTGCTCCTACCTTGTTGTGCTGTCCTTGGGGGGAGGCAAACAAACCTTATTAACTTGCTTTCTCCACTTTTTCTTGAACAATCCTTTAACACATGCTACAGTCACCCTGAAATGCATTCAGTAAATCATTTCTGATTACACAGTTAAAGAGCACTAGTCTATATGGGTCATTTAAAACATCTGCAAGGGTTTCATTGATGAAGACTTTCCGAAAGGAAAGTGACAACAAGAGAGAGCTATTGAATTTTGAGTCACTGTATGCTGGGTGTTACATCAGAACCTAAATCAGATCCAGCATTTCACAAGGAAAAGAAAACAGAAAAGTCAAGTGAGATAAAGGGCTGTTTATCCATAGGAAGACGTGATGTGTGTAAAAAGAGCCACCTTGCAAAAGGCTTGGCTGTTCCAAATGCTCCCTTAAAGAAGATACAATTAGAGCTTAATCGCTTCTCTCTTCAGTTCAAAGCTCCCACATCTAAGTTAATGAACATGTATGCCAAGTCAGCCCTATCTGCACCTTGCTTATCTTGACCATTTTAAACAAGCTGCCTCTGTGCTAACGTTGCTGTGTGCAGGGATTGCACATCCCGGCGTGGGAGCATCGCTCTGTTCAGAGGTTGGCTTTCGCTCCGCACAGAGCGCTGAGGATCAGATGTAATTTCTTCCTTCTAAGGAAGTCCTAGCAATTAATTTACAAATAAGTTGATAGAAAGCTAATAGATGCTAAATTAACCACAGGAGGGCTCCTGATCTGTTCCCTGAACCACAGGAACATGGTAGAAAATTACAAGAAAAAAAATCAATACAGGAAGAAGTTGGAGTCCATGAAGTTCAGGCAAGGTACAATTGTTACTTGACACCAGCATCTGCTTGCATAGTAAATTAGTTTATTAATGTGCACAATCCAGCCCACTGCTTTTCAGGCTGCTGTGTGTTGTGGTGAGGCTGGACGAAGGAGCCAAGCTTTCCAAAGCCACATCTGGACTGATAAAGTAAATATACCCCATATCAGTCTGACAGTGAGGCTGGCGGTCTCACATCCATACCATACAGCTGTCCTCCTTCAGTACAGGCTGCTTTTTGCAGGATACTTGTTGCCATGGTCCTACAGTATTAAATCCCAAATCCTGCCTGGGAAATATCTGGAAGTGAGTTTACTGGACTGAGACAAAACCGGGGAGTGCAGTACAAATTTTGGTCAGCAAAATGCTGCTAGAGTGCAAGGAGGAAGGTGAGGATGGTGCTTAGGACTTGGGAGCAGCATAGGTCTGCCATGAGGGAGAGCTAAGCACTGACATCAATTCAGAGACACAGCCCTGCTGCTGGAACTGGCTCCTTCCAAAGCAGTGTCCCAACCTCGTGCACACAGGCTGGCTTTTCCCCATTCCTCCCCCACCAGCAGGGTTTCTCTTTCCCTGTCCATGCACAACACTACAACTTTATGCATCTTCTGGGCAAGCACGCTGCTGAGGCAAGAGGGTAGCAGCATGAGTGTCCCTGGGGACATGGCCTCTGATGTTCACCCATAGTGTCCATTGACTTCATCTGCTTTACAGCATGCTGCCCTTGGTGGTCTGACATTACTCTGTACTTGCAGGTAACTGAGCACTTTTCTTTCCTTATGCATGTAACAATGCATATACACACTTGTCAGTATGAAATCATACGATATTCCGAGTTGCAAGAGACCCATAAGAATCATCAAGTCCAACTCCTGTATGGATATTCAGACACTCCTGTACAAGTTGTGGGCTGGCAATCAGTGATAGCATGCACACATCTCACTAAAGATCTCAGATCAAAATGGGCTCTTCATGGTTAATTCTCTGGCTTAAAGTGGAGCACACAGTGAGGAGCACACAGGTTCCTCATGTGTCAGCACAACACTTACAAATTGATGCCCATCACACTTTGCCTAATATGTTGTTTCCAACCCCAGAAGCTGCTTGTACATCCTGCAGCCCGAAGAACCAATAACACCTGCAGCACCCAAGGTCTCTTGAAAGCAGTGAAATCCAATCCCCAAAGCCTCGTAGTAGTGATGAGCAGAAAATCACAGCAGCCAGTGTTGGAAAAATAGGAATTCAGCTAAGGCAACAATACCTTGACAACACTTGGCACTGCAAACATCACTTAACTTGACAAACAACCAGTAATAGCTAGAGTGAAAATAAAGGGTTAGGCAGGTAGAGAGATAAAGTATGAAGAACATGCTGAGCAAATAACAGCCTTTTGAGAATCAACATTAGCATAATTACTAAACATAGGTAATTGCTGAAATAGCATTTGCTGGCAGCACTGATGTTTCTAAATGCAACACTTTCGCTGTTCCCAATGTAATCTTCTGCTAGGACTATAGAGTGTGCTTACACTCTGCTTTTAGCTGAGAGAGAGCTGGTGTGGAAATTGGCACCATCTGAAAGCCAGGGGACGAGCACATTTAACACCTTGGAGTCCAACCATCCTTTTTAAACAAGGTTGTCATACCCAGGGCTACGTGCCTTGTTAAAATCTATATGTTATACCATCAGCTCAGCGATTGTCTCAGCGCCCTACTCGATACTTGATAAGATTGGATGTTCTCAAATCAATTCTTATTGATTTCTTGCTGCTGAAATAGGATAAGCATGTGACAGACACAATGAGCATTTAGTACAGCAGATCAAGCCATTCCAGCACTAGAAAACAACTTGGTTGCTCAAAAAAAAAAAAAAAAAAAAAGAAAACCCAAAATAAAATGCAGTGCAACAGCAGAGGCCTTGGCCATGATAAAAGCATTAGCTGGTGCTACAGCTTTGATGGTAGACCAGTAGACTGGGTGGAAATGTAATACTACTACTACTACTAATAATGTAAAAAATGAGGTTACATCAGTGAAAGGTATAGAGCTGATCTGCACTTCTTTATGAGTTCTGTATGTGATGTAGATACTGAGGTTGTGCTGCCCTGGCTACTGCAGCTCTGACTGCATGTTGCTGCATAGGGCAGGTAGGAAGCTGTTGGAAACAACAGGTGGCATCTGCCTCAGTGAATTACTGGTTCATAACCATAAGAAGGGGAAAACTATCTGTGCACTGTCAGGTGTGAATGTTCCACAGCCCACATGGAGAAGGTTGATGTAGATGTACAGAAGTACATACACAGAACCAGCTCTCGCTGGCTGAAAAATCATTTTAATTTTAAAATTTGCTGTGTTCTGGTTGTGAGTTTGGAAGCTGATACCCATCTCTGGCCTATTGGTTGTCTTGTGTGGGTGTGCTAAGAGAAATGGATGCAATACTGGCATCAAAGGGAAAGACCATGGGGTGCCAAAGTCTGGAGCAAAACCATGAGAGCTCCCTTCTGTGCTCAGCTTTCCCAGCACTGCTCCATGGTGAGCTCCATAGGGCTTCACAAAAAGCAACCCAGGCACCTTCCTCATCCAGCAGAAACTGCATTGCCTGAAGGCCCTCTGAAGCCTTGAAAACTTGCATTTGAACATAGTTACCTTGAAGGAAACTTAAACACAAGCAAGAAGCATGAGCCACTTGGTGATCCATCCATCAATACAAGCTTAAAAATGGCAGATCCTTCAAAAATAAGCCACAAAAGCCTTCTATTGCTGAACACGGTGGCATTTAGATAGACAGACATTTCTTTAGGCAAGAAGATCAGTATTTTGCTGTCATTCATTAAGGATTTACCAGTTTTGTATTGATTTTGTTGTGGCCTCCTATGTACTTTAATTGCTGCAATAGAAAAACAAGTTGCTATACATGACATTTCCTTTCGAAGAAGCTGGCAACAGAATTGCATGAACCACTGGTAAATTCACTGATTTCCCTTGTGAGTCAGTAATAAAATGATGACTGAAACAGCCTGTCCTTTTTTCTGTTCCAAAACAGCTTTTTTTTTTCTTTTTTTTTTTTTTCCTCCAAGAACTCCTGCTAGCTGTGAATTTAAAAACAGAACTTTTCCTAATAGCTGGATAGCATGGTAGACTTTGCCGTGGCATTTCAACTCTGGGGGCTTATTGGTTTCATTTGGGGCACCTGAGTGCTGTTGCTTGAGCAAGCAGGGATGCCCATGCTGTGGGTAACATGTACCCAGGGCTGACCAAGGGCAACTGGAACAACTGACAAAGTGGTTTCTGGTACTCTCATCATTAGATCGACACATGGTGCAGCTCTCAGGACTGTGAGCTGAAATGTTTCCTTCACCTGGGATGCCAACCCCCACAGCTCCTCACCTAGGAGGTTTGCAGACTACTGTTGTAATAGTTTTTTTAGCCATCTGCTGATACCCTCCGTCCAGGTTTCCCTACCTGTGTTCCTCTCATTGTGCATTTCTCATCCTGACCCAACTTGTTGGTATATTTTTAAAGCTGTGGCCCATGTAAAAGAAAATCCAAAGAAGGCAGTAGATAGGAAATAGTTCACTTCTTTGAAAACTCTTTCAGATTTAGAATTCATGACAATAGTGACTATTCTCCTTAGACCGGTTTGGGTCTCACTGCATGAATTAATGTGGTAAGAAAAAAGAGCTGCAGAATTCTTCCCTTCAGCCATTTGGTTTGTGTATATTTAGGCACTGTGTTGAGCAGTGCTATACGAAAACACTGATTAATGACTGTAAACTGTAGATAAAGTAAGTTCAGTGTGTCCATTAGTGAAATTCTGCTACAGCTCCACGAGGTAAGTCAATATTATGAGCTTTTTTGAGAAGAATGAGTTGGGCTGTCCCAGCAACATGTGAAGGCAGAACCTATTTCAGAAAAAGAAAACCAAAGAGCTGTAGGTGTGCATCCAGGAGTGTGTGCAGTTTGAGGATACAGAGTCTACTTTCCAGAAAATGTGATTACCAGAAGTGGCACAAATTATGTTTGGTGCAGAAAGCAGAGGTGGGCTGGAGGAAAACCGAGGCTTTCTTTGCCTTCTGCTGATCTTGCTTCAGATCAGAGCCACTGGAAACCTCCACAAGGAGCATTTGCAGGCTGTTTTGCATGGCCATTTCAGCACAGCCCAGCTGGTTAATGCTAGCAAATCTGGGCTGGTAGGACTTTCTGAAATAAAACCCATGCTGCCAGATGAAGAAAGTCTAAGAAGAGAAAAGTCTGGTGGTATTTTTTCCCTCATTGCCTATGTACTTCTCAGAGACATGTAAACAAAGCCAACTTGTTGATGAGAAATATGTCAATCAAAGAGCTGCTGAATGTTCTGGAGACAGTTATCACTAGATGTTTTGACTAAATGTCTGAGAGCTCACGCTCCTGGGAAATTTCCCAATAGATCTGAAGATAAACACACAAGCTCTTGGCATCTCTCCTGTCTGGATGAAAATCTGAGAACTGATAATTATTTACATTTAACTTGTGCACCTTACAAAGCACCTTTCAGAAGGCAGCACTAGAGCATTTTGCAGTGGTGTTTATTAATGGCAATATCCCAGTGAATATTTAAATTCTGCCAGAGTACTTGTCTACATTTCACATCGTGTCACAACACAAAAACTGAGCTTTGTCATATTCACCTCCAGTCACTGTGGCAATAGCTGAAATACAGAAGTAACAAAAATCAGATGAGAAAAATCGGGAAAGCTCTGCATCAGAGGTAACATCGGAGGCATTTGGTAAAGAAGGGAGAAGGAATTTGCTATTCAAAGCAACTTCCCTAAACGCTCATTTAAGTCAAAAATTTAATGATGCCCTGCTGCGAGAGGTCCCCTGCTGCTGCCGTTCTGTGCTGCTGAATGATCCTTCATGGGGCAAAACTCCACCACATGGAGACTGGGGCTTCGGGGATGCAAGATGAATTGCTGCAAGGTTGACCTTGGGAAGCACGAGGTAAGGGCTCACAGCCAGAACTGAACATCACTGAACAGATTTTTAATCGGAAAGCCCCGATTTTCCATCTCTGTTAGCAGTGATCTTCCTGATTTGTTCAGCAGGAACGTGCATGGGAGTGATTTTTTTCTGTTGTTTTTGTGATGAGAATAACAAAGCATAAGTGATTTTGTTTTCCACCCACATCACAGATACGCTTGTTTTGCTTTACCTGTTACAAACAGTCCCTCCTCCATAACACCCATCCAACTGGCAGAAACACAACCGCCCCATGGCCCATCGAGCAGCAAGCAGATCTGTGAAATGTCATGGCATTAACCAAAATTTCACAGATCAGCACAAGGAATAAGTATAATGAAGAAAAATAGTTTGCTTACAAGAGTTTCCCATGCTCCGTTACTGGAGTGAATGACTGACTTTCCTACATCCATAGACTTCCACAATTGTGCATCTCAGCCATGAGCCCATTATTTATTGGCTTGGCCAGACTTTACATCTCAATTAGGTCAACAGTATAAAGTCTGGTTCAGAGTAATCTATTGCAGGTATACACTGCATTAGTATAAATATCACTGCACAGAACTGCAACAGAATGAGCATTTCATCTGATCTGCAAAATAATATTCTTCCCCAAGCAGTTGGACAGTGCAAGACGGGCAGTGCGGTGTGTGTTGCGCTGGGCTATGTTGTCTGATCAATGAGGGAAATGCTGTTGTCATTATTAACACCCTGAAAGCATACCTCTGGATAGAAACTGTTCCTCTGTGTTTATACGTATGTCTATACACACAAACATGAAACAAAGGTCACCAGCCATGCTCAAACCCAGCTCCAGATCACTGGAGGAGAAATTTCCCTAGCAGACAGGATGAAGGCTGTTTGTACATTTGTATCTTAAGAAATAACTTCCATATTTTCTATCTGACTCCACTAATGCACTTGAGCTCCAGCAACCCAGAGGGACCAACGTCTCTTCTTCAGCCCGTTCAGTCCGTAGCTGGTGATCTTAAGAGCAGGGAGAGAGGTAGATCACTGTTTGACCTCAGCTCACAGCTCACCACGGTATGAATTACATCAGGCCTTCAGAGATGGCTGTCTGTCTGGTTATCGCCTGTGCCCTTCTGTGCCAGCTGTGGTAGCAGGGGTGCTCCAGCTGTCCTCATTACTTCCACCATACTGGTTTTGGAAGTGATTCCTCCTCTTCATCTTGAATAACCAATCTAGGCCTCAGATCAACAGAGGGCAGCTGTATTCCTGTTCTTGCAATTAAAATTATATGAACCACAGCCAGAGAAGAACAGGAGCACTGCAGCTTTTTCCTGCATAATTTTAGATCTGTAGTCTGCCCAGCCTGCAAATCAAGGCAATGTCATTCTGCTGTCAAAAACAGTCCATATTTGCTGACCCTTAGAGGTTTCCACAAAGACCATTGCTGAGAAAAGTGATATCCTGAAGTATTGTCTACATATTTGTGCAGTTTCTGGGTTACTGTTCATTTACAGTCGTGTTGCTGGAGCAGTTAATTAGAATAATTTGTTTGCATAAAATACTCCTCTAAAATGCCTAGATCTAAACATATGACTTTCCTAATTCATAAAAAGTTAAAGTAAACAACTCAAGAGCAAATAAACACAAGTCGTAATGAATTTTTGATTCTTTCAGCATTCCTAAACCAATCCTGGGACTTGCCAGTCTCGTCAATATTTTAATATGTTCAGAGGTTCTTGAAAGTAAGCAAATGGCCATCAGTGAGTAAGCTCTCCTGTGTTTGCTTTTCAAAATGAGGTGCTCAAATAGGCTGCATGTATGCGGTAGTCAGAGTATGTTTGCCTCAGAGGCACAGAACCCAGGCTTAGGCATCTGTAAATGCTAAAATCTTGAATATGTTCACATTACACCCGAGCTCCAGATTATGTGAAATGTTTTCTCTACCAAGTAATCGGCTAAACACAAACACGGGGCAGATGGGAAACCAGTGACTCAGACGTATTAATCTCCGAGCGCATTACTGACCCCTATCAATCCTTCCTACTAGGATTTCATTTGGCAAATAATGGGAATTTCGCAACATGTAAGAAGAGTCAAATTCAGTTTGCACAGATTCAGTCTGACAGTATTACCCTTAAAAAAAGAATCACAGAGAAACAATATTCTGAAAGAACCTTTTTTCCTCCGGCTTTTTGCATTGAAAATCTAGGTGATCATGAGTGGCAGCTCATTCCTCAGGACCAGAAGTCTGTGAGGGAAAATCTACAAAAAAGTCATTGTAGACAGACTGGAAAGAAAACTCTATCGTCAGACTGCAGTTCAGTAGAGGCAGCTCAGTGGCTAAGAGCCTTGGAGGATGGTTGGATTTGGCTGAGCACTGTGCCTGTGACAGCTGGATGCACCCTATGCTAGCAGGTGGAACAACCTGCAGGTTGCTACAGCATATAGCCCCAGAGCAATGATCCAGCTCACATACCTGTAGATAAATTAGGCCCCCGTCTCCACTGATGTTAAAGCTCTGGAGGATGCTAGAGTGGTGAAATTATGCCAAGATCTGCCTGTAGAGCTCTTGTTCTGTGCAGGACAGTTCCCTGCCCACCTGCAGGCAGTGCTCATCTGGGGTAGTGGCTTGGAGAGAGTTGCAAACACAGGTATCATGCACTGGCACTGGGTCACAACTTGCCTTACCTGCATGCTTTGCTCACCATGATGCAAGTAGGAGTGATGCACAGAGGTGTTTCAAGACAACTACTGCAGCCAAATACACTTAGTGTACTTTCTTTTCTGTTTTTATAGCAGAGTGGAAACAGCTCTCCGTTTCCGCTAGGTTGCCATGCCCCTTAGGACCTGAATTATGCTCAGTTGTCACAAAAGTGACAAATGATGTATCCTGCTCTAAAGGCCAACCTCATGTCAAACCTCAACGCCCTGCTCCAAGGTGCCAAACATGTTTTACCTGGGCAAAAATACATGTATATTTGTTCAGAAACACTTGGCCAAGCAATACAGAGGCTTTCAGCTTACAGTTCTGGGTCACTGAAAAGAGCTATAAAAGTACAAGCATCAGATTATTATTATAATAAACAGAGCTATTTCATGGACATCACCACTCACAGAAGCCAGTGTTTGTGCATCTGTAAATGTACTGATACTTATTAAAACCAGCAATGAGCTAGGCATGCTATATGAGTGTGTAGCCCCATTATTACATATAAGCACATTTCCTTAATTGCCATCTGAAATTGTTGCCTCCTAAAATTCTGTGGGTGGTTGGAAACAAAATACTGAAGATTAATACAGTCTTGAACTAGCAAATTACTTACTGTATAGCTTAGTTTAGCTTTCTGTAGCTGCAATAAATGTGTATCTTGATGATATGTTTAATATTACATTACATTGTGCTGTTTTCCATTGTGCTGAAATACATTTTAGCATTTTTCCACACTGCAAGATGACAGAGATCAATTACAAAACTATTAAATGTCAATTAACATCTTTGCAATCTGAATCCCAAATGAACCTGCTAAAAACACTTTGTTACATGTCATTTATATGTATAAATTCTGGTTAAATTTTTAATGAATGCACGGAAAAGTAATTACCTATTTACTGCTTATGTAGTGGTAAACTAATCCCATCACCGTTCCTTGTGTCCAAAGGAAAACTAAGATTGGATTTGCAAATCTGAGTGGCTAAAATAGGCTGTGAAATGCATCGTTCATTAAATCAGCTGTACTGTGTAGTGCCTAAATATAGTTTTGGGAATCCAATTTTCAGCACTTCAGCAGGACCATTTTGTCCTATTAAGCTGCAAAGTTGTTTTTTAGCATGGTCTAGGCAATGCTGGTGCTCCTTATTAAAGAGCTTAAGCACTGTGCTGCAACTTTGAAGATTTCCTGGAAAAGGCTGTCATTACATTAAAAAAATTACATTTTTTAGCAATAATTTAGACTAAAATGTAGTCAGTACAACAGCATTAATGCCTTTACTCATGGGAAAATGTAGTCATTGCCCTTGGGATAAGATCTTTCCCCTTGCAAAAAATAAAGAAAGCTTTTTTATTTATTGCAAGTAGTCAAGAATTTGGTTTGGCATCTTAGCTAAAAATGAACACTTCTTTGAACGCTGCAAAGGAGATCATATCACCTTCGTCACGTGCCAGTCTCAGTCCCCTTTGCTAAAAGCCCGCTCCCTTTATCTGGTCTGTGGACAGCACAGAGGTTGAAATGCTTTGAAGCATGCTCTTCTGGAAGCACAGCTCCTTTGCCACTGACTACAGAAAGTTGAAGGGATTGAGCCTCCTGAATCACTGTGTTAGGGTGGGCAAAAAGGGGACAGTGCCCCTGCTAGGGCAGACCTGACCGAAAGGCTAGCTGCCTCTCAAGTCACTCAAGCCAGCGCTGACTCTTGCAATTAGAAGAAGCATGTTTATCTTCAATGGGGGTTGTTCACCTATCTTCCTTTCCTATCTTGAGGAGTTATCTGTGTGGGAGGGAGATCAAAAGGGCTGTTAAAGCCTAGTAAGACCAGCCAACGCAAGGGCCCTACAAGAATAAAGAGAGGAGTTGCCACCTGGGGATTGCTTCTGCCTCTCTCTCCAGGCTGGCAAAGTACAGTCTTCCCAAGGCTAAGCTGAGGATCAAAGGGGGATGTAAACCTTACAGATCATAGCCTGCAGAAAGCAGTGGAGAGGAGCTGCCAGCCCTGGCAGGCAGGTGGAGAGAGGGAGAGGAGCAAAGGCCCCAGTTCTTCAAGCAGTGTGGGACCCCATGGACAAATCAAACTGTGGTGGGCTCCTAAAAGAGCCCCCAGGCTTCAGGAGCACAGTGAGTGCTGCTACATCTTTGTTCTTTTCAGCCATCCTTCTGCTCCTCTTGGCAAATACAGCATGCTTTGTCTTCAAAGAACTGCCTCTTTGTAATTAGAATGTATAATTCTCAAGTTCTAAAGGCGAAGTATCTGCAAGTTGCATGCAAAAGGGAAAGACCAACACCAAGAGCTGCATGCAAAAACCTTCTATGGGGACGTGCAGCCTGCAGCATGGCTGGGACTAGCAGTGCCCCACAGCCTGGCTCTGTTTGCAGTGCAGCATGGCAGGAATTTGGACATAACCATGTGTCAAAAGCCACCCCACTGTACCACATGGTCTCCTGGCTCTGCTGTTGTTCTTCCTCAAAAGCCACCCATTAAGACAAGGCCAACCCGCAGGCCGCGGCCTGCAACAGGGCTGAGCTCAGCACGGGTCTTAGGAGAAACTCATTAGACTCATCAGAAGTTAGCCAGACATCCTGTGAAGGCAGACACTGTTTCAGATTAATTCCTTCTCTTCGGTATGCTGGGTCATGCCAGCTGAAGATGTTAGGGAATTCTCATTAAAATAAATGTGCATTGGCCTGCAGACCTTACCGTATGGCACTGCAAAGCTTTTCTTCAGTGTCTCCTCTAATTTTTGTACCAAATGACTTCACACAAGGCTATTTAAACTAACTGGGAAGAAAACAGACCAGTGGTAGCCTTTGCTGCCAGGTCATCCCATCTGCAGGTAGAATAAAGCTCTGCCTTGGAGAAGCCCAAAGCCATGCTTTCCTGCTAACTTGGGGCAGAGCAGCATGACAGGGATGGCTTTGCTCCTGGAGCCTGTCGTTTGGAGAAGTGATGCATTTTTGTGTCTGGCACAGTTTTTAACAGAAGACAGGGCATTAAGAGCATTGTTAAGAAGGGAGACTCGAGAATATTTTGCTCTTCAGGAGCTGCACTTCTTCTGAAGTCGTTCTGGTGGCTCTAATGAGAGCAGATGCTCCTATATAAATTTCAAGAGAAAACACAGTGTTTCCCTCCAACTTCCCCTAAAACAGAGTCACAGGCAGAGTGGCTTTCTTTGTTCAGTTGTTTTAGGAATGTAATTTGGTAATTTGGTTGCTTGTCTGATAAATGTCTGACCTCTGATCCCAAATACAAGACACAGAGTAAAATGTAACCGGATTTGACAGACAGAATTTGTCTACTGTGTCTGAGGCTCAGTGAAGCAGCCTGGGGAGAAAAGCATTACAGCAAATTATGTTTCTTTATCTGCTTCTGTGAATGGTGCCAGGTCAGCTCGGAGCAAGGAGAGAGCAACTCTTCTAAAGCACAGCACCCTCCCAGCTCAAAAGCAATGTACCTGCTGCTTAGACTCCAGGGCTGGAGATGTACACAGACAGCCCAGATCCACAGATGTCTCTGCTTTTCAGGGAGTGGGAAATGCTAAGGAGACACACAGCAGAAGGGGTCCCAGCACCCTGCCCAGGGCTGGCACAGCCTGGCACCACTACACTGAGTTGCTTCTTATATTGGTGTTTTTGACAAGGCTGCCTAGATGTCCCTAAAATCTGTATTGAAAATAGCTAGAACAGAGTGTGCAAAGGAAAAAGTCTGATATCCTCACTGGAAGAGAAGACTTTTCCCCAAGGCATTTGCATTCTAATCCCTAGATTCACATTGTGCTTTTCCATCAGCACAGTGGCTCTGATGTACCTTCAAAGTGACGGAGAAAGGAGATGGAAGACTTTTTTTTCTGTGTTCACTACCTGGATTGCAACTATCTAACTTGCCCAGATGTCCTCTATTCCTCCCACGTCAGAGTCTGCCTGCTCCGTTCCTTAAACATCCATCACACTCCAGGTCAGCTCTTCTTTGATTTGTAGGAGATGGCTTCCCAGACTGCCTCCCCTTTAATCATTCCTCCGACAGCAGCCAGAGATGAAAAGCTGGGGGATCCAAGTAATCCATTTCCTAACTAAAAAGCCCCCAAAATGGGGGGAGAGTGGAAGGGAGCAAAGCAATCCTCTGAGCAAACAGCCTGATTACGTCAAGGGACAGGAAGAGCAGCTCTTGGAAATCAATACGGATGAGGCTTTGAAAAGGTTGACTGACTGCACTGGATTAGCTATTGATTTTTGTCATTTTTGCAGCTAGTGCCATGCTCTCCACCCGCTGAGGCCATTAAGCTCTCAGGCCTTAAGCTTCTAATCTCCCACTAATAACAACAAGACAATGGCCCGGTGAGCAAAGGATCTAACAGGATGTCCAATAGCCTTGGTGCAGTATCAGGTGTGCCAGTGTCTGGGGAGAAGTCACAGGACGCCCAGAGATGCCATATAGAAACCAAAGGCAAATGCCTACAAGGATCCATCTCACACCCCAAGGCCAACTGCAGATCAGTGTTTACTGATAAGAGCCTCCAACAGCTTTCCAGTTAGCACTGGAGGCATCACTTTTGCAGGATCTCTCTGACCACTGATTTTTATTAAACATAACTGCAGCCAAGAATCCTGCTTGTTGTCCAGATAAATCTGGTAGAGATACACGACAGCATGGGTTCCCTCTCTGATGGCTGAAGGGCTGAGGTTACATCCAAGCATCATGCCATCACCTCAACCTTGTGCATTCAGCACACAGCTGCAGGGAAATCAAAGAAACCCTGTTCTTAATTTGAGGTAGGAGTGCAAAAAAGGGATATAGGAAGGAGTCAGAAGGTCCTTGCTGAACAGAAACAAAAAACAGGAGAGGATGAAAGGAAAGGCTCTGGTGTGATGAAGGCAGCTAAGTAGTGGATAGAAAAAAAATAAAAGGATAGAAGAGATCTGGGCATAAGTGAGTGCTTCTAAGGTTGGGAAACAGAGCTAGCCTCTTCCTGTTCATCCCTCTATACGAAGTAGATCAGGTTTGCCAGGTCATGTGAAAGAGCTTGTCCCAGCTCAGCTTCCAAGTCTGCAAGCACCAGCTGCTGTGTTCACATCCAGTCACGGATGTGGCCCAACAAACTCGTGTCATGCAGGTACTTTACATCACACCCTCTGGAAACAGTCTCAGTCTATTTTCAACCTCCAGAGCCTTGAAAAGTAAGTGTCCCTGGGTTCAGCCCCACAAGGCAAGTCATCTGCCTGTCTCAGCTGTACTGGAGGTGGGAGGCAGATGGTACCAAACCACACTCTCCATGATCTCTACAAATGCCCCAGCACATCACTAGGGTTTATTTATTTATCTATTTGAGAAGCTGAGAGCTCTGGCAGAAGCCACGTGTGCCAGCAGAGGCTGGGGGCAGTGGCAGCACCGTGTCCCCAAGCTCCCAGCACGTGGCTGTGCGTGCGAAGGGCTGATTAGAGTCAGCCTATGGTGCCTGCATTGCAAACTGAGTGCTCAACTTTTCTGAGAATCTCGGCCTAAATGTTGACAGTTTGATTCTGCTCGGGTTTGGTATTTGTTTTAAGATCCTTTGTGGTTCTCAGAAACTAAGGGATTATTGTCAGTGTACAAAACAAATGGTCTCTGCCAGATTTCATCCCTTTGGAAGCAGGCAGATAATGCTCCTGGAATAGCAATCACCCAATTGCCCACCCAAATGGGCAGCAAACAAAAGCAGAGGGATGTGCGTGAGAGCAGATAGGGCTTCTCCATTCACAAATCCCATGCAATCCAGAGCAGGCAATGCTGTGCTCTTCCTCGAGCCCTCATACCAGGCAGCTGGCCAGCTGGCAACAGCAAGTCAAATTGAAATGTTCTCTCACTTTCTGTTCAGATTGCTCCCTGCTTTTTTTTGGAGTTGGTGCATGGCTTCAGCCCCTCAAGTCATGTAAGTCCTCCTGATGTTCTCCAAAATCATAGGAAAGGGAAGAGAGATGAATGAAGGCACAGGAACAAAGGGAAACGACTGATTTCTTCTGCTTCCAACAACACACTTGAATTATCTGTCCTGAAATCAATGGACCTATTAAGAGCCAGTTCTGGGGCAAATGACAGAAACTCATTAAGGTGAATCATTTATTTCATGGTGACCGAGATGAAAATAGTTCTGTGTTGTTTGGTTGTTGTTGTTTTTTTTTTTTCCTAGAATTAATTGATATGTGTTTTAACATTCTTTCATATTTATTTAGAAGTATTTAAACACTTCCTTTTAAGAGTGGCTGAAAAAATATATATGGAAATCTTCATTTAATCTGAACTAAAGTTTTGTTAGTTTCCTTGAGGAATTAAAAACAAACAAACAAACAAACAAACTGTTTCCATTCTACTCAAAATTATTTTCCCCTGTTTTCTTCAAACTGAAGAAAACAAATCCCTTAATTTCCCAGCTCTCATCAGCATCCCCCTGAGGCTTAAGCAAAATGTTTCAAAAGAAGCATTTGAAGGGATTATTACTGTACAGCTGCTGGGAAGGGCCAGATTGGAGGTGGGGCAGAGATTAGGCGACACAATCTCTCACCTTATGAAGTCAGATAACTTGGGGGAGACCCATCTGTGGTGCAAGTCAGTTTAGCTCAAATGTCCATTTTGTTTTATTATTTTATTTTATTTTTAAGAGGAATTCCAGTTAAAAGTTGATTGCTCTGAATAGCTATCAGTTGCCTCAAGGATATCACAATTGGAAAAAATGAATCTCCTGAGCAAAGCAACTTGCTTATTAGGTAATACTGTCATGCCTGCTTTGCCATGCTGTTAGGTTGATTCCCTCCATTTATTTTCTTTAAATAAGAAGAATGGCCTGTGAGTGGTACAGGGAGATGCCAGCAACAACCAGGAGAAGAACACGGGCACCACGTATGTGACAAATCTCTGTTAACCTGTGCAAGGAGGTGAGTCCCCAGAACGTAGATGGAAGGTCTGTGGGACAGAAGGCAGGTTCCTGCCTCCTTCTGCAGCCCTGCAGTTGCTGTAGAACATCTCCTTGGCCATGGAACAGGCTCCCCAGGGAGGTGGTTGAGTCACTGTCCCTGGAGGTGTTTGAGAAATGTGTAGATGGTGTACGGAGGGACATGGTATAGTAGGGAAATATTGATGATAGGTGGATGGTTGGACTGGATGATCTTGGAGGTCTTTACCAGCCTTGGTAATTCTATGATTCTGTGATCCCATGGGCATCCTCCTCTCTCCACGTGGTTGGGAGGCTGATAGCTGAGACCTGCATTCAGATGTTGCTGTGTCAGTTCGCAAGGACAAGATGAACCACTTCATGTACAGAGCTGATCTGCTGAATTTCTTTATGATTAGAAGAACGGTAAAAGCATTTGTCACAACTGATCATAGTAGCTAGCACCACCACTTTCCTTTGCAGACTATACTTATGTTTGGACTGGAGGCTGTCCAGCACTGTGGCACTTTGCACAGGAAGGCATTCATGGGATGTAATACATAAGCAGCACCCAAGTAAATATCTCCAACATTGCTCTAGACTTCACCATCTTCCACTCCACCACATTCACAGGCTCTCTCACATCTGTCACTTCCTTTGAGAGGGCAATGCAGGATGATCTCCATCCCAGCAGAGGCTGCAGCCTCCTGGTGCTCACACCAGCACGTGCATCCGCCACCCGCACAGTGACAACAAGGCACCATGTGCTATTTATTTCACAGGAGGCAGAACACTTTTTTTTTTTTTGTTTTATCTCTTTCCAGACAGTTGGCTCAGTTTAATGGACTGTCTTTCAGCCTGTGCATAATTCTTCTCCAAATTAAATTCTCTTAGAAGCCCAACATAATACAGACCATGTTGTCAGCTCATTACTTTTACATCCTTTCTTGTTCTGTTTATGTGAGCAGAGGTTTAATTAACTATAATCTACTGTGTAGGCAACAGGAAAAAAAAAAAACACTTTACTTGAAGGTATTTCTGTTCTATTATATTTGTGAACATTTTTGGTTGTGGCGGGGGGAGAGTTAACCTTTCTATCCATGAGCAGGGCTGGCTGTAGGTTTCTATGCAAATGCTTGAGGAAGCCTAACATGTCCACATAACGTCTGTTCCCTTCCTGGGCACCCCCATCAGCATCCTTTTCTGCATCGAGGTTTGGTCTAAGAGGAAAAGCAGACCCTTTGTTGGCTGCAGCCTCACAAGCTGACAGCACAGGCTGCTCCCTCGGGGGAAGGCTGGGTGGGAGGCAGCAAGAAGAAACACTCATCTTCCGCAGCCCAAACTGCGTTGCTGGGTATGTTGCACCTATGACTACTCATTGTCTGGTAGCAAAGTGATTTCTGCACAGGCAAAATAAGGCTTACGGCTTCAACCTATGCACTGTCTTGTGTTCTCAGACTATGGGTTAAAACATCGCGACAAGTTTATAAAATGGATGCCTCTCCAGTGATCATTTATAAAGACATCTGTTTCATCCATGAATTCTGCTCTTACCTGAAGAAGTCTGCCCAAACAAGCCCACACACTGGGGCAGAAGGCAGTAAGCATGCTTGGTTTTGCGTATATCACAGTTTGCTGTTGGGTTGGACTGGGGTTAGTTGGGATTTGGTACATGGCATGCATTTAGATCTCACTAACTGAGATTCCCTCAGAGACTTACAAGCTTCATTCAGAAGCTAGCATAAGACAGTTCTATCATTCATGATTATTAGATGCAAAAATCAAATCGAGCAATTAAGCTGAATTGAGAGAAATTGTTGCTATACACTTTTTACCACTGTGCAGTGCTGTCCTAGTTCGTATGCAAAGAAGGGATGTGGCTGAAAGTTTGCTGGCTTTCCCCCTTCATCAGAGGTTTGGAGGAAAGCTATCCTCCATCCTGCTCTGCCCCCAAGTCAACGAGATGCTGGGCAGACTGTCAGAATGGGGTTACAGCTGGTGGGGCAGGTGCTGTCCTGGGGATAGTTCCAAAGCACTCCCAAAACGTGCTGTTCTGTAACCACAGCCACTGGATTTACATATGAAGCTACACCATCTAGTTAAGGATCTTTGTTGAACTGGTGAAATCTCAGTCAGGTTACCTTGCTAACAGATTTCCAAATAATTTATCATAGTTGCTGGTGTCAAAGCACCCTAGACATTACAAGAGTCTGTTACAATAATTTCAACATTCATACTCAGCTCATCTCCTGGTTTTGTTGCCTTACACCCACGTAGCAATAAAGAAGTGAATTCTTTGCTGAAGGCAAATCATCCTGCTCTCAGATCTACTGCGATTCCTCATTTCTTTCTGCTCATCTCATCACCATTGCCAGAAAACTTCAATATGTCTATAGCATTGTGTATGCATGAGCATGGGGATTACAGGGAAAGTCTCATTAGATGTGGCCTGGTAGGACATGGTTCACCAACTAATGGTCAAATGGTCTTCCAGGTGGTTAGAAGGTCTGCTGTCTACAAGCATTATGCTGGGGATAATTCCTCAGAAAATCCAAGAGATGCCTATTAGTAGAGTCATGTCAAGGGAAACTGTAGTGGAAATGCTAAATCATGGCCTGAAGCAGTGATTAAGAACCAGGTGGAAAGGCAGGGCTAACCTAGGAGAGCTCAGGTGTATGCAATGCACCTGAGTGACTGGAAGGGGTGGATCCTGGCTCCACCTCTTCCCAGACCTCATTTAAGGGTTGGCAGCCCATGCATGGGTATCTCTTGCTGGAGGTCTCTATCTATGTGAGGCCTTCTAAAGATAAGCAGCTCTTTTCCTTCAGAAGCGGGGAGCTGCAGGTGTTGCTTTGCACTCTCATCCTTTGCCCTCAGTAGAGCAGTGATCCCCATAAAAGGTAATTAAGTCTTCACAAGCCTTTTCTGATGGTCAAGTCATCCTCTCCTCCCACCCGTAAACTGCTTGTAAGATGTCACTCTTTCCCTGGGTGCCCAGCTTTATTCAGGCTCATCTCATTCACTTTGTTACCATCTTGTGAACTGTAATGTTTGGACTCTAAAAGCTGAGGATCGGTCCCACGCTGCAGATGCAGCTCCCTCTCCTTGCCATGGGAGGGTGACCTCTGCAGTGAATGCTGCCACTGTGAGCCCTCTCCTAAGAGGGAGTGACTCTTGGCTTCCCACTCAAGCTCCAGTTTGAAGTGTCCACCCTCCTAATGGCTGCAGGACTGCAGATGATGGTTATTGTATTTACAGAATGCTCCTGCATGCACCAGTGAGCAAAACTCACTTTCACACCAATGAACACGAATGAGCTTGAAGCCAATATTTTTCAATATGAGAGACTATTCATGCAGCTACTTTCTGGCATTCCTTTTGCTCTAATTACAGTTACTTTTTTTCTTTGCTTCATTAATGAAAGAAGACATGCAAGGCTCAACTCACAAAGGCATTTAGGCATCCGAGTCTTGCTGAAATCCCTGGTGAATCTCAGCAGTAGGCGCTCCTCAGCTCTCCTCTCGTTCACAAAGTAGTGCTGGGGACCTGCATGGCATTACTTCTGCTTTGTACCAGGCTTGGGCGAGTAAAGAATGAGAGCCTCTACATTTGCAAGAGAATGTTTCAGTGACTGAAATATGAACAGGGAGGCTGATGATGTGAGTGCTGTTTCACAGCTCTGCGTGTGATGTTGTGGATGACCTTGAATAAGTCACATCTCTCCTCCTGTCTGCGGTCATCTGGCATGTCACTGCCTTGTAGGTTTGCATGCCTCTCTGCTTTCATGTTCATAGGTAATCCAGTCTTGGCTGTCCTGAGGGGACTGGAGGTTTATGTCCCCTTTGGGATTCTTACTTCCTCAGTCTCTTTGAAAATGCCAATTTCAGAGATTACTGTAAGGAAAGAGCAACACAAACCAGAGCGGGCAGGAAGAGTCTGTCAGTCAACTTGGTATTGCCATCTTTAAAAACAGGAAAGAGGACAGCAACAAAACATCATGGACAAAATTAATTGCTTTATGTTTATACTGGAGGATCTCAAGTTTCCCTCTAGAGTCGCTTTTTGTCTGCACACATCTGTTCATAGACAGGGCTGTGGTCTCCTGGTTCTGAGTGGCAATGTGTCTGTAGGCAGAACCTGTTGATTGTTTACCACTGCTGTTTTGCCTTTCATCTCTGTCAGATTTTCCAAGGGCAACGTGATTCACAGGCAAAAGATTGTGTGTTAGTGGAAAGTGCCAAAGAATGGACCGATCCTCCTCCGCATGTCACTGCTGCAGGGCACTGAGGGAGGACACCAGACGCATTTTGGTGTATGGAACTAATAATGTTTAGTGTTCCTGTCGTGCCCTCAATTGTACTGCTGGGTTGTACTGCATTCTGTATTCAGTAAATTGCAGGGGAAGAGAGCATTTAAAGTTTTTGTTTTCCTTCCTTCCACATTTTGCCTTGCAGCCATCAGACATACCAACTCATGCCTCCCCACTGCAGAGCCCAACTTGGATACAGGGAGGAAGCATTGCCACCTGGTATGGGGAGTGCTGCTCTCACATCCTGTCAAAAACTCCTCCAAAAAGCAACCTCCCTATTTCTTTTAGCTGCTTATGTTTTGCTTTTTTGTCTTTGTAATGTTATAATCTGCTTGTTCTCTAGCCTGCTATAATCAAGTGTGAGCAGTTAGTCATATGATAGAATCAGATAATCATGTAGGTTGGAAAGACTGCTAAGATCACATAGTCTACCCATCATCTCCACCATGCTCATAGACCACGTCCCTCACTGCCCCATCTCCATGACTCTTGAACACCTCCAGGGATAGTGGCTCTACCACCTTCCCGGGCAGCTGTGCCACTGCATCACCTCTCTTTCTGACAAAATTTTTTTTCCTAATATCCAGGAATCAGATGTGGAGAGAAGACAGAGCCTTAAAGTCGCAGAGAACGAAAATGAAAATTTAAGGTGCGATCAAACCTGAACTCCTAACAAAGCCAAATCCAAAGGTGACTCATCCCATCCCACACAACTGTGGTTGGGGTGCAGGTCCTGGTGTGCTCACCCACAGCATGTGGCTGGGACAGGGAGGGGTATGGGGCTGACATGGACCCACAGGAGGTGCTCATGGGCTTGTAAGAGCGAGCCATCAATTTCATCCCAAAGTGGTTCTAGTGAGAAGCCACACAAGACAAGGAATGAATTACTGAGCCCATTCATGCTTAGTGAGTTATTAAGTGTAAGGGCAAAGACTGCAAGCACTCTCTGTGCTCAATGTCTGAGTTAATAAACCATCACTCAGAGACCAGAGAATCTGACTACAGCACCGAATGGCTATTATGAAATGTATTCTTCCTTCAACAAGTTGTGTTTGCTTCTTAGGGGAAGATGCTCAGAACGTGCAGTGCTTTATCCCAATGCATATTCCTATCTCTCTGTACCCATCACCCAGATCTGCTGCCTTGACTCCTGCAGTCTGTTTTTACAGCCAGTAGCAGCATTTCGCCAGAGAGCATGCTTCAGGACAGCTTCTGGGTTTGTTGTGCACCAAGCCTCATACTGGACACCTCTGAGACAGGAGAGGGGCTGAGAACAAGATGAAAGCAATAACTGCAGGTCCCTTCTAAATGCAGCCTCAATTAGGTCTCATTCTTTCTTCTTTCCTCTCCCTTATTTCAGAGCTGTGGGGTTTGTGATTTAGAGGCAGTGCTTCAGGAAGACCCACAGTTCTATATATTTATACAAGCAACCACATAACTCAGGTTCTGGGAATACTTGTGAAGACTTCCAGACAAATCTAATGCTCTGGACAGTAGTAATTTAAGATCTGAGCTCCAAAATGCTTCAAACTGTGCTATCTTTCAGTGCCTCTGCTTCAAGGTCTAGAATTGCACTTTGTTTGGGAATGGCTGCATGAACTCCCTCATACACAGAAAATGGTTATTTATCAATTAATAATAATTGAGAATACTAGGGCTCACTAAATACAACCATCTTGCTTTAAGTCTTGCTTTTATGATTGATCCTCATTTGCTTCCAGTTGTGAAGCTCCTCTCTTCCCTGTGCCGTTCCCACCTTCCTTCTCCACCTGCATTTTAGCCAAGACTAAAGAGTTATCATCTGTTATCATAAAAGAATGAGACTGTATCAACATATTCTTGCAGAGCCATTTATTTCACTGACTGCTAAGCAGAGGGAAGGCTAGAACATTTGTCTTCTATTCAAGGGCTGTTGCTTACCTAATATTTCTTCTAAGATCCTCTACCATCTCAGAGGTCCACAGGGCTTTCCAGTCCCATAAACCTGGTCCTCACAACTAAAATAGATAGGGATTTTTCAGACTTAGGGATTACTGACATGTATAAGGAAGCCATCTCTAAAGGAGAAAAATCCCATCATCATCTTGGCAATGAGAGTAGCCAGAATCATGGCCTGGTATGGAATTTCGCTCAGTATCTACAAGGGAGCTATAGGAAAGAAGAGGACAGATGCTTTAGCAGTCTGTTGGGACAGGACAAGGGGAAGTGCTTTCAAACTAAAAGAGGGGAGATTTAGACTTCATGTAAGGAAGAAGTTCTCTGTGATAAGAGTAGTAAGGAATTGGCACAGGCTGCCCAGTGATGAGGTGGTGCTCCATCCCTGGAAACACCCAAAATCAGGCTGGATGGGGCTCTGTGCACCTGATGGGGCTGTGGGTGTCCCTATGCACTGCTGGGGGGATTGGACCTGATGGCCTTTTAAGATCCCTTCCAACTCAAACTATTCAATGAACAGTACTTTTTTTTTTTTGTCTTTAATTGTTAAAGTATCATCATTTTCATGGCCATCAACACAGCTTATCAGAAATAAACAGGAGATACATTTGGATGTTCTCAAAAATTTATTATTTAGGTTTCTTATTTTTGCCAGTGTAATTATCTTTGGTGCTTTTGGTGACACAACTCTGCACATCTCTGTCATGTACTGTTCCTAGCCTGACAAATCAGCTTTTTGCCTGACAATATGCATGCATACACATAGTAAAATACATTTAGTTTTCTTTTCAGCACGCCTTAGAATAATACAATATTAGTGGATATTTCAGAATAAGGGACTTAAACTATATTTTGAACCTACAGCTGTAGGTTCTGTAGTGTACTGGTAATATTTTTAGTGACACAGAGAGATGCAGGATCCTCTTTTTTTTTTTTTCTTTCCAGTGAGTTTAGCACAGCTCCATTCATTGCTTTTAGAGAAGCTTTGAAGTTTTCATGCTTATGTGGAAATCCAGTTTTTTCAAATTGAGTTAAATTCAACCTCTTTTCTCCCCCAGCCTGACAGTGGCTATGCTATACATTACATTTATGGCATATGATAACTAGCTCAAGAAGAAAAAATGGCACTTAACAGCTGGGACTCTCTCTAGAACATAATTATATACCATGTGAAAGGCTCTGCTATTAAAGTTGATCATCAGTGAGTTCAGATGGGGTCCACGTGCCTCCAACTTCCATCGATGTCACACTTGAACTCTAGGACACTTGGCAGCATTTCATGAAGCCAAGATCCCCCCCCAGATGAGCACATTGAGTTATTGTTCTGCACTTTTTATTAATCACCATTGTTGAAAATAGGTGGCATTTAATTATTTCTGCAATCAGTTCATAGCACCTGAAACTCTTCTTGACTGAGGGCAACAATCCCCATTTCAATCCCTATCTCTACAATTCCCATTTGAAGGGGGACTGGTGGTTTAAACACTTTCGAGAATTCAGAATTCAAATTTTAGATGTGAGGATGAGCACAAAGGAGTCATGAACTGTACAGGAATAGCACTGGGACACCCAAGGCTTTGTCACGTTGGGTCTTGAACTCCTGAAAGGCCAGAAAGTGCAAGCTCCTCCAATGTCTGACTGCCCTCATGGGGAGAAACGTTTTCCTCATATCCAACACAAACTGCTCCTGTTTCAATTTACACCCTTCATCGTGTTCTCCTCTTACTGCTGCTGCAAAGAGCCTGGCTTACCTTGCTGATGACCTACAAGGTGCTGGTGTCAGCTCGCTGCAGCCTTCTCCTCTGTGAGCTGAACATGGCCCCCATGTCTGTATGTGGGATGCCACTGACACGTGTTGGGGCTGTATCTCAACGCCTGCAAAACCTTATGAAAAGCAGAGTGAAAAACTGTTACTGTGGTCTCACATTAGAATTCAGAGCAATTCAAAAATGAAATTAGCACAAAATAACCACAGACAAAATATGGTAATTAATGTCAATTACCCTGGTTGCTATAGAAACGTGACTGAAACTAGCAGAAGTTACCGATAAGTTCAAGGTGAACCACAATTGTAAGTGGTTGGCTTGGTCTGTTTTCTCTAGCTGATTAGGACTTTAGCTCTTCTGGCTGACAAGCAGTTATCGATAGAACTTAATCCATTTAATAAACCCATAATCACTTTAATCCAGTTGGCTCAAAGTATTTTGCAACTGGTTGCTGCAGTTGATTAACAACTGTCTTTTAAGAAACAAATAAAAGCTATCCGTTCACTGCATATGCACCAGCGTCTCAGAAAGAACTGTTTTCTGCAAGGCAGGATTGAATGTGTAGCAAAATCTTTGCAAATTATGAAGGTATAACCCCAGGGTGCAAAGAGCTGTTAAGAGTCTTTGATTTCACTAACGTGCGCCAACGCCCCGTTAGCTTTTGTAGAATATAATCAGGAGCATGCAAAGGAAACTCGTCAAAGGACACTTCTTCCACCAGGTACCTTCAGTCGTGGATGTGCTGTGGGGCACCTGCTTGGCAGGATGGGGAGCACTGAGGGCAAAGACATGCAGCACATGGACATTGTTCCTGCCCCTGCTTCACCAAGAGCTGCTGCAATGGCAGACTGATAATTTTGTGGCAAATATTTGAAGATGGTTTTTTCTTCTGGTTTGGAACATCTCCCAGCTATTTGCGAGATCCGTCTGTGAACTATAAATTCCTCCCCACTCCCCAAAATGCTATTCCTGAAAACTTCATTTCAAACACAATTTAAGGCTCGGATGAAAAATAGAGATGTCTTTGAATCGTTCTATTTTTGCACGGCATTTCAGCGTGTGTTAGCAATACTGGGCAACACATAATGGGGCATTGTAGACTTATTGAGATGCTGTGTCCCAGTGGAAAACAGTTCAGATGAAGATATGCTGACCATGTCTGTAATAACACACTTTGTCAAGCACTTTCAGATCTCATAATGAAAAAGATCACTTTATAGAAGATTGGTATTAATAACTATAATGATTATTTGGTTGTTCAGCTCCAAGAACTTTCTGTAGTCCTCTTAACTCAGGATTTATTGCATTGTGATTTATGGGTCTCAGGATTGGTTATAAATACCGTCTAGCCGGTGATTCTTCCACATCTGTGCAACATATCTGAGCTTGGGAGAAGTTCTAAGAGTTCTGATTAACTACCCCTCAGCAGATCGTGAAGCCGAGCCTTTGAAAGTTTTAAAGAAAAGGAATTCAAATGGATTTTCTGTATTTGGGCATCATCATTTGAGCTTGCCTAAGACAAGTGGCGTGAAGGGCAGTTCAGAAGGATAGCTGGTGGGATTGGTTTCACCAGCTGACATCTCAGCTGTCACTTGCAGCACCTGGGAAGAGTGATCAGCTTGGGGCACATTTCCTGGCTTGTCTGAGTGGTTCTCACCAACATCTTTTAACCATTCCATACCAAGAGTAGGTTTTGTCTCCAGACACTTTTCACAGTTGGCTGTCACAATGAAGTTAAATACTGGCTGAGGTCGTAGTGCCCTGCAGGAACCATTTTGGGGGCTCTCTCTGCTTATTGGGCTCGGCTCCACAAGTTACTAGGCTCTTCTAGGCTGGAACAAATTGAATATAATAAAGACAACACAGATGGATGGCTGACTTGTGTTTACAGCTGTAGGGAGTTTTCTTATTCTATTAAGTTTTCAGCTGAAGTTTTGTTCTGAGTCAAACTTAAGATGTGAGTGAATCAACTTGGGATTGAAACTTGTATCTGGAAATTGGAGTCGAGCTCCCTGTGATCCTGGGACCACTCTTCAAGTGAGGTAGACTTCATCTCTGCTTGCAAATGAAGGTTGGCTTTGACATGAGCTGGTCTAGAGGCAGGATAAGGGGGAGTTCGTAGGTAAAAATAAAACATAAAATGGTTTAAAATGTATTTCAGTTGAATTGAGGTAGGATATGGTTTGAGGTTTGGGAAATATTTTTGTTGGGGATGGGGAGAGATGAGGTTAATGAAAGTAACCTGTTTTGAAAAACAGGAAAGCAGATCAGAATAAAAGATTTTGGATCAACTGAGAACACCTCATCAAACTTAAAAATCGCCACATCCTTTTCATTGCTTCATTATTTCAGCCTTTTTTTAACTTGTAAAATCTATGCCAGTTTTATTTTTGGATGTCCAGGAAAAAATAAGCAGTTTTGAAAGCACTTTTTTTTTTTTTTTTCCATGTTTTTTTCTACTTCTGTAACAAAAAATGTTAGCCAAATTAAAAAAAGCTCGTATTATGAGTGGCTTCCTCCTGAAACTTAATTTTCCTCCAAAAATTATATTTTCACACATTCATCCGAATATTAAAAGAAAGAAAAAAAACACCAAATAAAAAATAAACTTTTGCATAAAGAGGGAATTTGAGTCAGAGCCAACTTTGTGCTACAGCTTCTTTCATCCACTGCTCTTCACAGAGCAAAAGGGCTCCAGCTTTATTTTCTTATGCAATCCGTGGCTGAAAATGCCATTCACCACTAATGGAGCTCCTGCTCATATCTCATTTACTATAGCTAAGACTTATCTGTATTATGTGTTCGTTCCTGCAAATAAAAAGGGATGGATTTTTCTCTGTTCTACATGGAATGGACATTTTCTTTTTCTCCTTCGAATTATGTAGTAGAATTAATGGGCCTGCAAGTCTATAAACTAAAGTACATTTTTGAAGTGGGTTACTTGCACCTTGGTTAATATTGTGTATTATTTTATAGATGTAATGAAGGGATTAAAAACACCCAGCTCAAAGTGCTTTCAGGCTGCTCCTCGGGCTTTAAGATGATGTTTTATTTAATGCATTTGCAAACTAGTGAAAGAGGAACAGTGTTACGTGCTTCTTCATACAGTTTTGGAAAGGAAAGGGTTTGATTTCACTGCGGTTTATTTGAAGAAGGGAGAGAAGGTTAGGGCAGAGAAGGGAGATGTGATCAGGAAGGGATGAAGAGGGACTGGAATGGTTAACAGGGCAAAGAACTGAAGGAATTCCCAGAGCATTAGTGAGGCACAGGTTGCTCAAAGAGGTGGTGGTGCCCCATCCCCTCAGACACCCAAGGTCAGGCTGGATGGGGCACTGAGCACTGATGGAGCTGTGGGTGTCCCTGTTCAGTGCATGGGGGGTTGGATCAGATGGCCTTTAAAGATCCTTTCCAATTGAAAAGATTCCATGATCATTTATGGAAATAAAGAGGAAGCAAGCATTTTATTGAGTCATTTCTGGTTTAGCAAAGGCTTTGAAGAAAACACTATCAGAGAGGAAGGACTTTCCACATAGGCTAGATTATGAGGGCAGTGATGGCCTGGATGCCCACAGCTAAGGTGTGAAGGAGAAAACCAACCCTGGGCAAGACTCTTGGTTTCATAATGCTGCCCCAAGGATTTGTGGGGAAGCCAATGCTGCTTACAGTCCCCAGAAGCAGCAAGAACTTTGTTTTCTTCCTGTGTGTGTACTCCTACAGCTGATTAAAGCACCTGGCAAGGAGTACTTTCAGACAGAAGATATTGCATCTTAATTAATTTTGGAATAGTGTCTGGCCAATGTCGCATTGCATGAACCAGTGCTGATTCAGATACGGACAAAGCATTCTCAATTTCTGGGTCTCTGCTGCTAGTAGAAAGAAAACTTTAGTTCTGTCCTTTTCTTGACCTGAGTAAAAACTTGACAATTTCAGCTGATGGCTGATGTTTTTTGGGATGTAGAGATAGGCTTGAGGTCCGAAGTGAGTTTGAGGATTTCCAGATACTTGTCTACCTTAGGAAATAGGAAGATAGAGTAGTTCAAAAGAAGTCCTTTTTGTGAAGCCCTTTTTATGAACTTCCAGACAAGTCTCTCCTCCTCTCTCCATTTCAGGTTTTGGGTAAATATTCTGATCAGTTCTTCTCTGATCTTTCCCAGTTTCTACCATTCCTGAAGACAATCTGGGGCAGAAAGTAGCACTTGAGTGCCAGGAGCCCTGCAGACCCCTGCTAGCCCAGGCTCCAGCACTTCTCTGGTGCCCTGAAGATATCAGCATCTTGAGACTGATGGGCAAATGCACTGTTCACTGCTTTAATGGGACTTTCTGATATGGCATTATCCATTCGGTTGATTTTCTCCTCTGCAGCTGATACGAGTTTTATACAAAGATTATAGAGTGTTCCTAGGCTGGAAGACGTGGGATTACTCTGTACTTGGGTCACTTTCACTAATTCCTTTCCCCAGAAACAGTGACATCCTGAAGAAGAAATATTGCAAATGTCTCATTCTCTGCACAGGGGTATAACTTCCCAGTGAGTTTGTTTTCAGCTTGCTAGCACTTACTGATGCCTAAAAACAACTTCTGCAAGAGGAAAGCACGAGGCAGCAACTCTTTGCCCATGCAATTACAGTGATTGTCTACACAAATCAAGTGTTTTTGTATGCAAATGGCCAGTAAGCATCTAGTGGATGCAGTGGCTTGAATTTCAATTTGCAGTGAATAGTCACATATGCAAACACGTGTTAAAATTTGTATATATTAATATCTTACAATCATCAACCTCCTTTTCAAATATTATTTGGCTCGCATCGTTTAAAAACTCTTCAGTGTGCCATATGTAACCTCTTACAAGTGAATAGTGATTCTTCTAAAAGTAATGATCGCTGTTAACTCCCAGTCACTATAATGCTTCCAGATACGGTAGGAAGTGCATTCCCAATAATTAGTAATTAGCAGTAACTATTTTATGGAGCAGAAAAGAGTTGATTACAGTTGTTTTATCAGATGGTATAATAATAGAAAAAAATCTTGTTTCAGAGAAAGGAGAAAAAAGGGTGATTTCACAAAGTTGGCTCTCACTTGCCAGCCGTCCATCACTGAAACTACAGCTTCAGGGATCAGGAATTATTGATTTCAAGGGGATTAACTCTCAGCTACAGATAGTTCAGTTTCAGGGCATCATTTGTAAGCTGAGCTGTAGCCATAAACCAGCTGGCATTGGAGGCCTGATCCAAAACTCACTCAAATGACTCGGACAGCAATTTCAGGGGGATCTTTGGGTTAATAAGTCCCCAGCTGGGAGGGCAGCTTGAGAGAAGTCTCAGTTCTCAGAGCATCTGGCACAAGGGAGAGGCCCATTTACAGACAATTTCTTCATGACACAAGAAAAGTGGTTTCTGAAACGAGGAAGGGGCTTCTGTCATGAAAATGAGCCATGTGCACCCGGCTCACCTTAATTCCTTCACAGTCTCTACTGCCTTTTGAGCTGGCAGAGAAAGAAGAGCAGGTAAACATCAGGTCTGCTCACACCAAGCTCTCCCTTCTAACGCTTACCACGTTAATTAATTTTTGCTCAATTTGATTTGACATTCAGATCTGTGATATGTTTATCCTTCTAATGGGCACTTCTCCCTTTTCCTTGCTGTCTCTAAAAGGTTTAATAAATGATGGAGATTTTTGGGTGGGTAATGAGCCTTTAATTTTGTACTTATTTATTCATTAAGCTTCAGTAGTATCTGGAAAACAACAAATTGAAAGCCTGTCTATATGTTCTTTAAAAAAACATATCAGAATTGCCCGCAGCCACAGGTCTCTTATTGCCTTTGCTCAAGATAGACCTAAGCTATCTCAGGGATTACATTTGCTACTCTGTAATTAAGATATATATCATCATAATGAGTCATATTGCTATGAAAACCTCCATGGCCTACTCAGTCCTTGGGTTTCCTCTGGGGACTTCAAATAATAATGCCAGGCAGATTTAGCTCTAAATGTCCTTGTGCAGACCTGAAATGAAGCTCGTTTCCCATTTTCAATTGGTCCCTGCACATTTCTATTACTGAGAGCTTGAGCTCTGCATGGCAGCTGCAGAAGGGTCTGTTTCCCATTCGAAGCCCACAGAGCTTCCCTTAGCATTGGTGCAGAAATGGGTATGGTTATTGTTATGGTAATGTGGAAGAGAATTAGTGATTTAACAAAAGAGGAAGTAAAGACAGAAAAGAAGGAATAAGGCAGTGAAATAAGAAATATGTAAGACAATGGTAGATACAGGAATGCAGAGGGGGGAAGAGTTGGGAGGAAAGAAATGCAGAGACAAAGCACAGAGCCTGTCCTCCAAAGTGCTTTGCTTCAGTGAGCATCAAGACGGGACAAGCCCTGGTTGAACAACTCCTATGAACTGCAGACAGCAAAATCTGCCCCACAACTGTAATTTTAGATCTGGTGATGTTAGCAAAAGTTGGCAGACAGCTGGCTACCAGCAAGAAAGCTGACTGGGAAATTGTATTTTTTCCACACAGATAATTTTTCACAAATAATACTGAACTGTGAGAGGGAAATTTTCCATTTCCTCATGAAAAAAAAACCAAAAACAAAAACATATTCTGTCCTACGAACAGGGAGGGTTTAAAGCAGCTGTATTTTATTTTATTGACCTATGCTGCTCTAGAGCACTAATTCTGCTTCCAGAAGGACCTTCTTACAACATCCTTTCATTGAGCCATCTCCTGGAATATCCCAGGACAGCAGGTCTTTCTGGAGCCTACCTTCCACACAGCCATGCATACCTCCCACTCCTTTTCTCCTTCCTTTTCTCCACGTTTCCACATGGCAGACACCTGAGCTGAGGACTGCTGGAGAGACAGCAGCAGAACAAACCGAATGGCACAGGTGCACAAACAAGTGAGTATGGCTGGAATTCAGAGAAGAGTGAGGCTAAATCCCCTCGAGATGTCCACGGATCCCAAAACAGCTCTTTACATCTTGCAGTCTGATGACCTGTACACAGATTCTTGCTTCCCAAAGAACCTTCATTTTCCATTCTACCCCAGAAGTGATTTCTTGCCTAATTCCTCATGTGATACCGTGCTTTCAACACTCTGTATTTGTGCATGTGAGTAAATGTGTGTGTGTACAGATTAACCCCAAGATTTGCCCCAGAATTGCTTTCTGTTCAATGCCCATCCATGCTTTCCTACTGTGCAGCTCAGCTCTCGGGGAGCTCTCAGTTAATCAGCTGATATACACTTGTTATTGTAACCCTATAATTTTACCTAGTGGGTGGCTCTGGCATGGCTGACAGTAATAGGAAGGAACATAATGTTGTGATTACTAATTGTTAGAAGGAATGTCGCTTTTTACCTTTGCATGCTGGTCTGTGGGTACATTTTGTGCCCAATTTCTGTGATGTAGTTCATAGCTTCCATGAGCACGATGCTTTTCACTCCCAGTAACAGCTTTTCCAAAGCTAATTTAGTTTTGCTGGCTATCTTTGCTATTTTTACCTGCCATACCCTGTATGGGGCTGATTTACTTTGGAATACTTATGATCCATTGCAGGCTTGGAGATTTACCACCCCAAATACCTCTTCTCCCCATTCAGCCAACTAATACCTTCACAACAGACAGCTTGAACACAACTGTAACCATGTTAATAACCGTAATAATTAATAATTATTCTTACTTGCAATGCTCACTTGCCCTCTTGGGACACAAGCAGCAGGTCCATGGGTGTGATGTACATGCAGCAGGTTTCTCATGGGTGATGAGCCTCAGGGCTGCTCCTCAGCCTGCTGGATTCTGCCAATATCAGGGTAATGAGTACCTGCAGCAGCAACCTATATCCGTGAAGCAAGGTACATCTACTGTGGTTCATTTTGCCCTCATTTTCACTTTTTTTTTTTTTTTTTTAATACATTCTTTCTCAATGTTGTAGAGCACAAACTCAGCCTCATAGGGTTGGAGTTTCTCTGAAGAAGCATAAATGCAGAAACAGACACTTTGTCTACCCACCATACTCAGAGAAGTGTGGGTGCCCCATCCCTGGAGGTACCCAAAGCCATGGATGGGGCCCTGGGCAGCTTGGTGGGGGGCAGCCAGCCCATGGCAGGGGGTTGTAACTAGATTTTCTTTAAGATTCCATTCAACCCACACCATTCTATGTTTCTACGATGATGATTCATACCAGAAACGCAGCATGGAACAAACTGAGATATATTTGTACCAGTGAAGTTTCGCAGCCCCATGCTGCCATCAGAAACATAAATGAAATGGGGACGCATCTCACTTTTCCACCCCTGCTCCTATTCCAGCAAAGCCACCTGGCACAAGCAATATGTAAGTGTTGCCTGGTTTTTTCTCTGGGTGCTAAAGCAAAAAGCAGGACCTGCGAAGCACGGTGAGCCCCAGCTGTGATTCTGGTTACTGTTGTGTGCACCAGCCTGTAGCACCTTCTCCTTGTGTCTCACTGCCCTCTTGCTGTCCTTGCTCAGTCCCCTACTTTGGATCCAGCCTGGGATGGATGGCACTGCCTGATTTGCCATTTGTTCATCAGTAACAGATTTCTTTTTAGTTTAAAAGCCCAACTGTTTACCATAGCATTTCAACATTTCCCTCATAATTGCATTGCCTAGAAATTAGGCTGTGCACGCAAAGCAGGAAGCCAGATGCACCCACCCTGCTGCTAATACAAAAACCCACCCAAACAAGCCATGAGAACCCAGCACACACTGAAAGGAAAGAAATGCAGCAGAGTTAGCAGGAGGGCTGCAAAGCAGAGGCTGAAGGCAAAGTCCATGCCCAAGCACCCAAGCTCCCTCCATGACTCCAAAGGGACCTCCTGGGCTATGTGACTATTTCTCATCCTGCTGTGTCTGATGGAAGCTCCTCCACCCTTACTGGCATCTTTTTATACAGAAACTGAGCTTTTTAGGGTGGCTTTTAGTGGGAAAAGTTCCCCCATCCCTGCTCAGCCCACAGCATGCAGGACCTTCCTGCTGCCTCAGACACCCCCTGTGAGCACCACCGCACCACCGGGGCTGCTGAAGGCAGCATCAGAAAGGCATATCTGTGCTCACCCAGTGTGGCAAGGAATAATAAAAGGGGGGAAAAAAAGATGCAGGCTGAATATTATGCCTGAATTTTCCATTATTACTATATCACTGTGTCAAAATTGAAAGCAATGTAAGATTTCTCAAGAGGGGCCATCCATAATGCATTGCAGAGCTGTGTGTAGGTGTTTTATGAAATGTATTTTATTCAAACCAGTATATACAACACTAACATTATTGAAAGATATTGAAGGACCAGTCTTCTCTCCTTAAAATATTCATTATTCATGTTATAGTCCTTTAACAAAAACTAAAGACAAATACATATTCTTTTATTTTTTTTTTTTCCATTCAGACTTACCTGCTATTCATCTCTGGTGTCCAGTGGAGATGAAATGTCCTCTTATTATTCTTGCATTAGCTTCTGACAGTTCAATTTCTCTGAGTGCTGTGTTTGAGACAACCCTTAACAAATAGCCACATAGGTAATTGCTCTGATCCAAATTCCTTGCCAAATCCTTTAGATCTAATGTAGATGGCAGGCAGTAGGATGTTGACACATTCTGATTCAACCCTTGCAGCTGACTTTTCGTAAGGCTTTTTTCTTTTGATAAATATTATTAGAATAGCTTTCAACACATGCATACTTTCATTCTCTCCTTCCCAACAGGGTCTTGCAAAGGCATTGTGCCAGAAATGCTCCACAACCTTGTTTCTGACTTCATTTTGCATCACAGAAATGATGAAGGGTATTTTGTGGTTTTAAATTGCTATTACTTTTCAGGTGACTTTTTGAAAGAGAGATCATCTCACCCATTCATATAACCTACTTGCAGCCCAAACACCTAATAACCCCTGTAAAGCTGTTGTAAGACAACTTCATCTCCAACAACTTCATGGCTATCCTTTATATTACGTTTTTCCCTGATGAGGTTTAAGGAACTCATTTGAGTTTTCACTTGGTAATATCAGATGTTTGCCAAGACCAAGGCTCTCCTGAGTGAAGCACTGTGCGTTCCAAAAGCAAAAGCTTTCTGCCTTACAGCAGTATGAAAGAGGTTCAATAGGAGACAAAAGAAACATCATAGTTTTAGAGAGGGAAACTGAGGCAGGAAGACATTATGGACCGTGCTTCTTGTATCATGTTTAGAAGTCTGAAGTGCACAACTTGTTTCCAATGATGTCTAAATTATTTTCATAATCTTTGAAGGGGATCACCCTGAAGGGCCCATTTTTTCAGGAAGCTTGTGGTAGAGGTGCAGGGTGACACAGCTACTCCTCCATTTTAATCACAGGCTCATTAGCCCTTCTACACACTGCCATAATTTGGCTTTGTCCCCCCAGTGGGGTTTTGTGTTCCAGAAGATTTTGCCTGTGATGAGTTGCTATTGATTTTCCCAGGCTGCCATTAATCTTCCAAGCACTTTTAAAATAAAAATCCCTCTGGATTATAAACACGTCTGTACCTTTTTGTCACTGAAATCAGAGCTGAAGATGCTGTCTCCTCCCTGACCCATCTCTCTCACCTTTCCCTTGGCTAGGTGTACTTACATCTATCAAACAAATGCAACGAGCCCTGTGGCAGCAAAAGCTTAATAACAAGGCCTTCAGAAAGACAAAAGGAGACAGACTGCTGAGCTGCTGCAGCTCCTGCTCAACGCAGGGTGCTGTGTGGGAGCTGCTGTCCCAAAGGGAAAGTGCCTTTAGTTCTCAGGGAGCTGGAGGAAAAATGCTTTTCCACTGGGAATGGTGCTTCCATAGGCCCTGCATTTACTTTTGGTCCCTGGAGAAAGAGAATAATACGTGCCATAGAGCATGAATGAAGAAGACCTCTTTGCATTTGGAACACCACGTCCTGTGCCTGTGTGCAGATGGAACTAGGAATTGCTCACAAGCAGGAATTAGCTTCATTTTTCTCCTTGTTCCAACCTAAATTTGAGTACCAGAAATGTCTGTCTCGAATTGCTATGTAAATATTGAACTGATGCATAAAGATTAGTGCCAGTGGGTGATGTTTCAGCAGAACGCAGACGTGTGTCATGGACTGAGAGCTGTTTGCACTGTGTTCACACACCAAAATAGTGCCTGCACAATACAGTGACACACAGAGCTGTTTAGAGCTGCCCTCTTTCCATTTGGCCTTAGACCTTCTGGGAGAGCCTGAGAGCAGGTATTGGTTCTTTGGTGTCAGACATGAAATTCCTGATGGGAGGAAAATCATTTCCTGATATGTTAGCCATCTCCAAGGCTCCAGAGACTTGGAAAAGGCCCCATTCAGTATCTCCTGAGCACCATGGAGAGCTGGGCAGTTCTGTCCCACCTTTCCCCAAGAGGCAACACCAAACTGGCACCGTTTTAGGTTTCATTGCCAGAAATGGCTCTAGTTAAACTGTTGCATTCCAGTAATGCTTGTGAATTTGCTGAGGGCCAACAGGGTGCAGAAAAGTCTGTAAGTCTGATCTCATCACCCCAACAACAACCAACTGCAAAATGCATCTTGTGAAGATCACGATAGATTAAAAATTAACAAAATCTTATGTGAGATGGTTATAAAACTCTTGCAAAATTAAGGCCAGGTCACCAAAATATGTTTGATAGCCCTCACAAAGCTAACTCTACATAAAATTGGCAGAGCTTTTCCCTCTGAAACTGGCAATATAATATAACAACTGTGTCAGCATCCCAGTGAGCACCAGTAGGAGATCTGTACCTACCATCTGAGTCACAAATGATCGTCCCTCTGTAGTCAGGACTGGTAGGGACACAGCTTAAGTGTGGTGTTCAGTGTTGGCTGCCTCACTACAAGAAAGATATTGAGGTTCTGGAGCACATCCAGAGATGGGCAATGAAACTCTGAGAGGTCTCAGATCAGCTGAGGGAACTGAAATGCTTCAGTCCGGAGAAAACAAGGTTTGGGGGAGACCCTTTCACTCTGTACAACTGCCTGAAGGGTGGTTGTGGCAAGGTGAGAGTCAGTCTCTGCTCCCAGGTAACATCAATAAGACAAGAGGTAATGATTTTAAATTGCAGCAGAGGTGGTTCAGGCTGGTATTAGGAAATGAGTGGTGATGCAGTGGCACAGCTGCCCGAGGAGGTGGTGCAGTCATCATCCCTGGAGGTTCAGGAACTGTGGGGATGTGGCACTGAGGGACATGGTCAGTGGGCATGGTGGGATGGGTTGGGGTTGGACTTGGTGATCTGACTGGACTTCTCCAACCTTAATAATCCTATGATTGTTCCTGTACTACCTCTTCTCTCTCATTTGGCTTGCAGATACTTTAAAGCACGTGAAGTGTTGCTTAGAAATTTCCAGCACGAGGGAAATTCTATTAGCTATCTGAATGTTCTCAGTTGTCTGCATGTGCACTTCTATGTCTGATCTACCAATTAAGTAAAAGGTTTGCATAGCCCTTGAAAAAGATAATAAATGTAACTGTGCATTTGCACAGACAGTGGAAGAAGACACCTGACAAGCAGTAGTTGTATTGCACAGCCCACAGCGATTTGCTGGGCTGCAGGACAAGGGAAGAGAGTTCATGAAATTATTATTATTCCCAGTTTCTGTCAAGTCCCATCATCATTTGGGTAGTGCTAGGCATTATCAAACACGTCAAGTTACATCTGTTATTAATGTAGGAGGAAAAAGAGCACTTTTTTTTTTTTTTTTGGTAGAAAAAAAGGTATTATTTATGTAAATGTAGTGTATTTCTCCACTTTTCAACTACCAAAAAGCATGAGGATTCACAAAACTGTGTGGAGGTTTTGTTCTTTATCATTTCTTTCCTAGAGGGTTTAAGTGATTTTGGGGTCTAAGAAGGCTTGAGAAAGTCTGTTCACAAGTACAGAAAAGGCTCTCTTGTACAAGGGCAAACGTATCTTCCAAATCTGAGAGGAAGTAAAGCTTTAAAAAATAATTAAGATTTCCTACAAGTGCCTCATTCACAATGGGCTTTCATAATATGTTTACGCTAAGAGGAAATGAATGCCTCTCATTTGAGGCTATTACCACAAATGAATTAAGTGAGCAGATACCTTTTGGAGACTGGTTTTAAAATCTGGATTCAGCTCAGAAATTGAGCAATTCCAAAATGTTCCTGTTAGCATGATGGCACAAGAACATGATATGTAGCACAAGGTTCTGGTGCCCAGGTCAGGATGACACTTCCACATATTTAATGTGTATGTGCTGCACTCAGGCTGCACTTCATTACCAGTGGATTTGGCAGGATGAAGTCAGAGACTTTATGGCAAAATAAACCAAATGAAAAGATGTTATTTTTGAAAATCATCTGAAATAACAGACTTGGAGTAGTCCCAGTAGCTGCCATCCTGACCCTACTGATATCAACAGAAGATGAGCACTAAGCAGATGTGCTGGCCTGGATCTGCACGGGCAGCTTCATTGCTCTCTGGCTCAGTTTCTTCACCATTAGTGTGTTCTCAGAATAAGGTTGGAAAAGTGTGCATTGAATCAAATTGCAATCGATTATCTTGGCTAAATATGTTTACTGAATCACATAACCAGGCTAGTGTATGTAATCTAGATACGGTTTACGCCTTACTCAACATGAACACTTTGTTTTTCCTCTAAGAATCCCAGAGTTTCTTTGTTAGAGGACCTGTTTCTTCTCAGTAAGTCAAAGCTATGTGCAGGAAAAGGAAAAGATTGCTCTCAGATTTAAACCAACCCTCTACTTGCACAAACTCTTGGTTAGTCCAAAGGACTACTCAGGACCCCTCGGCGGATAAAGCTGGAGATTTGTTTGTTCCAAAAAAAAAAAATGTTTGAGTTTGTAAAAATAAGTAGGTTAGTTTGCGATGAATTCCTTCAGCTTAAAAATTAATAGGAAGGATAAATAACTTCTTAACCACCTAGTCTATGCATTCAGTCCATGAACATAAGGATTTATAACCTTGTTAACAATTAATACCCACTCTTCCTGCGGTAACTTCTCATTATAGTGGGCTTTTGTCTCTGTACTCTTTTTTAAATAGCATTTGCTGGATGCATTACGATTTCCTGGTAAAAGACATTAAGTCAGAATCTTGTCACTAATTCGACAAGGTGGTCGCTGTATTTCAGCCACGTGCTTTGATAACATCATTAAATGTACAATAAAGCTGCTAATTCCTTAGCTGTTCTGCTCAACACACACAGAAAGGCTCTCAAACCAAGGACAAAAAAAAAAAGTAGAATACAGCTTGACATGGAGACCAGTTTATTAGATCCTCTGTAAGTACATCTGCGAAGAAATGTGTCTCTTGTGTTTTCCCAATATTTGAAACAAGATGATACAGAGAAGGGCACGCAGCCCTCAGCCCTGTGAGACTCAGCTATTGCATAGTCATAAAATAAAGATCTGTCTGTTGCTTTCCACATCAAGTATCAACTGCGTGGAAAGGCATACAAGGGCCCACAATCAGTTGTTTAATTAGATTTAAATAAGAAAATAAGAAAAGCACAGGCATTCAGACAGCCTACTTGTGCAGAACTGATATGCTTGATTTGTGAGAATTATGGGCAGTAATCAAATTATCATTTCCATTAGATTTTTCACTTCCACACTATCTGTAACTCAAGTGATTCATCTCATGGGTGAATGTAGAGACACAGACAAATACTTGAAAATGCTTTTTGGAGCTGTTTATGTTTGATTTGTCACATAACAAGTTCATCTCACCTAATTTTCCAAGAGCTAAAGCTGTTATTGCAAAGACGTACAGAACACCATGGCCACAGATTAGCAGAGGGAAGAAAAAAGTAGGCTTGGGGAAAGGATGCTAAGAGCCAGCGGTGTGATCCCCTGCACCTCAGGGAGGGATGAGATTGACAACTGGAAACAAACAGTTACAGCTCTTTCCTTATCATTTGCGTGAAAAATTCCTGGAGTATTATTAATTTCTGGTGATACTTGCAATCAGTAGATCTCATTCATTTTTTCAGTTTCACTTATTTGCAGTGAATGGATCTGTTTCTCAGCTGGATAGCTGCATTCATTTTGCAATAATGGTGTTTGTTTGACATCTCAGAAATTAACAATGCAAATGCCTCCGTATCTTCATAACACATTTAAAATAAAATATCTCCTCATACAGAATTGATGGCATGACTGCAAAAAAAAAAGAGCTCTATAATAGTCAAAGCATTTTTCAAAGCCCATTATAATGCTAGGCACTTGGCTATGGTGAGATTGTCTCTCAGAGCCCAGCTCTGCTCTCACAAAAGTGGGGGAAGCCTGGTGTAAACCAGGATATGGCCATCTCTGCAGTGGATGCAAACCTGTGCCCAATAGTTCCTGAGCAACTTTGCCTCCAGATGTGATCATGGCAGCAGATAACCCCAGAGCACCCCAGTGCTGGGCATTTCAGTGAGAATCTGGCAGACTTATGCTTTGTAATTCAAATTCATGTGGCAATACGAGAAGCTTACTGACAATAAAAGATTTTTTAATGCTCGTATTTACAAATAAGGCTGGAAATGTTTAGTGAACACTGAAAGCGGAAAAGAAAGGAAGAAAAAATAAATGGAAGGTGCTACATTAAAAAAAACTCATCATTTTTAAACACAGTTAGTAGTAGTAGCAGCAGCAGAGCAGGGGCTGGAATGTAGTTTGTTAGCACACAGAAGGAATGGTGGATCACATTCCTGCCCTGTCTAACAAGAAAGCTCACGACCATTCATACTGCACAGTAGATGCTGACTTCCCATTTCTAGAATCCACTTACGCTTGTTCGTTTCTGCATTTTTGTTGTTCCATAACTACGAGGAAAGCCCTTTGTGTAAAAGCCATTGATAAATTGTCATTTACTGGAGGCGATAACTTCCTTAAAAATTTGCATAATGTTTTTCCTGGTCATTTACGGTCGTTGCATATTATATTAAACCTTAAATGGTAGATTTTTATTATGCATTAAGCCACAAATAGTATCATGAATCCACCAGCCTCACTGGAATATTTTCTGTTTCCTAAAATTTAATTGTCTTACAAGCCAAGGCAGCTCATAAGCTTTAATAAGCCTCATTACTAAATTGGGACGTTGAACTGGCAATTTCAGATCACTTACATTAACTAAAATAGACACGTTGCATTGCCAGCAGGCTTGTGAGCACTGAGGCCATGGGAAAGATCTCCAGAGGTGGACTGAGGACCTGACCAGCTTGAAGAGCACTTGAAAGCTTGGATTCAGGTCTTCTCTGTGCTTCTAAAGCTCTGGTGTTGGGAACAACGCATGTATTTGTCACAGAATCATAGAAGCATTTGAGTTGGTAGGGACAACATAAAAGCATTTGAGTTGGTAAGTAGACGCTTAAAGGTCTACTCCAACTCCTCTGCAAGATATATAAAATATATATAAACACCAGAATGTATATATAAATATATATAAACTCCAGAATAACATGTTCCTCCAAAAACAGAGGATGTAGGCAGAGGGATGTAACAGCTGCAGGATGATGCGACAACTGGCACAGGAACAGCTGATGTCCAGGTGAGAAGGAGGGAAAAGGACTTCGGGAAATTGCAGCTTCTTTTCTGGGATCACAGGTCACTGGGTCTAGTAAATCAACCGGGGCCATCAGTGATGGCTGATGTCACCTGAGAGCTGCTTCAGGAGCCTGTAAGTCCATTGGAAGTCTCTCATGGACATCAGATGGCTTTGAGTCAGAGCCCAAGGTCAATCTTAGCTTAAATTTACCTGGCAGTGTGTTTTGTCCTGATGTGAGTAACAAATGCTTGGCCGTCATGGACCACCTCACCTTCTAAATTAACTTGCTCAGCTGGACATTCAAATAAAGCTGTTTTAAGAATGCAGTGTACCATAGAAAGCAATTTGTTTCTTTAAGATGTAGGACCAAATGCTTAGTTCGATTTTGATTTTAGAGAAGGCAGCAACTGGCAAAGTGGGTAATTTGAAACTTAACATATTTCTCCTCCCTGAGATCTGAATGCATTAAAATTAGGTGCAAAGTGCTTCTAATTTGTCAGTCATTCCTTGTGTAATTTTATTCCTCCCAGAAAATTGCCTCTGAGAGTGCTTCTCCCTTCCTCCATCTCCCTTCACCGCACCAGGCTCTGTCCCAGCTGTGAGCAGACCCTGCTCCCATCCTTGTGCTTCCCATGGTGCCAGCTGCTGTCCCCAGGTGACACCTCCCTCTTGCCACCTGCAGAGAAGTGGTGTAGGCAGGGTAAAGTAGCAACCAAAGGAGGCTTCCATCCAAAAGACGACTGTATGGGAACTGTTGAGTCCCAACCTGAACCACTGATTGAGCACTTGGGGAAAGGAGCTCTGGGAGCACAGGTGAAGGCAGTTCAGCTGTGGGACCAGAAGGGGTGAGCTTGGCTGCACCTCTCTTAGACCTCATTGAAGGGCTGGCCAGCTGAGTCTCTTCCTGGAGATCCTTCCCTTGTGGAGTTTTCCTTGCAAGCCTGGATCTTTGGTGATGGGTGAGCACTTTTCCTCTGTAAGACCATTACATTCACTCTAGTCCCTTTGCTATTGCACTCCTGTGTTGCCCTTCCACTGTGTTGACCTTTCTGATTGTTACAGTCAACCTACACAACTACAATTGAAATATCCTTGGGAGAGAAAGGCATGGAGCTATCCAAACACCTCTGAGAAAAAAAATGATTCTGATGTTTCCCATAAAGCCTGTTAAGTACTAGAAAAGGCACATTGCAACCTTCTCTTGTCAAGTTCCATCTCACATCTATAGCTAAGGAAGTTCAGATTGATTCCTGAGTTAGAGGCATCAGAAGTGTACGCAGTGTGACATAAAACCAAAGCAAAACACATCAGTTCTTGGGATTTGTCAAAAACTCTTGCATTTACATCCATTTCACAGAGCAGTTTGGAAAGGTTCATAAAGTCTGAACCCATGTTTCAGGGCTGCATTTCATGCAAGCTGTGCAGAGACAGACAGTTATCTGCTTACTTCCAGAAGAGTTTGTGTCAAACAAAACCAGATGGTGGATGCAGCTCTGCATTGCACAGAGATACCAGGGATAACCTGTGCCGAGCAGCCCTGCTTTCCAACTCTGCTCCAGCTCTCACCCTCTGGAACTGCAAGAGATCAGCCTAGCAGTAATGTGTAATTGTCAGAGAATGTGTCTATCTGCAGCTTGGTCATAAATTCTGCTCAGAATTTTAATGTATTGCTGTTATTTACAATTGGAGACCCTTAAGCTCAGCCTGAACTGCTTTGATGATCTGATAGCAGCTGACTTTTCTCCAATGCAGAAGTGTTGGTTTTGCTATAGTGGATTGGATACTCTCTGAAAGTGGCCAGTGTCATGTCAGGGTAAAAATCTGCTACTGTACTAACAGGTGTGCAGTGCTGCAAAAGGGGATGGAAGAGCAAGAAAAATTCCTTTTAAGAGTTTCATTCCTCTTATGTTCCTTTATCACCTGAGTTTTGAGCACTCTGATGAGTTCTTGTAACTACAGTGCTAGAGTCACCTCTAAATCCAGCACGACTTGTGCTCCCTGACCTCTCAGCAATGTGGGGGTTTCACTGCCTGATTGCATTCTGCATGAACCAGCTTTTCCTGTCTCCTCATCTTAGACTGAGCTGCCATTAGTGCTCCTGAATGCCCCAGTGTTCCTTGTATTGAGAGAGATACAAACAAGAATATCTATCTGTGGGCGTCACACTCTTCAGGCCCAACCTCTGCCAATGCCAGGGGGATGATGAGCATGGAGCTGTATGCAGAGTGCTTGCTATGTAGCCACAAAATGTCAAGTGTTTTTTAAAAACAGAAATAGATGGAATGCAGTGATGTTGGATGACTGCTACCCAGAATCAGTTTTCCCAATTCTCCTCCTTTCAGGAGCTGGTAGCTTCCATCATAAGCTGCCACTTGCCAAGTAAATGCGGCCTTTCAGGTTGGTAAAGGATGCCACAAACAGGCAAATTTACTCCTCCCCTTACCCTTTTACCTCCTACACTCTCTGTCTGGAATAATACAGGTCACTTGGAGGAATTCCTCCCACCTGCTGCTCATCTACAGCCTATTGGCATAAGCAAAACTCAACTACTGCACAAAGCCAGCAGAGCTGCAGAGGAACTTGCCCCACTCCATCGTGCCTTGTGTGCGATGCAGCAAAAAGCTTTCCTGGGTTTTCACTCTTCAGCTCTAGTAGAGGAGGGAAAAGAAAGAGGTTGTGGGAGAAAAGATCTCAAGTTTTGATTTCCAAAATGAGCAAATTGATGTGGAAGTCACAGATGGTGAATAAATATGGGACACAGAATTGTCATTTGGCAGCCAGTTCTGACCAATTTAAGAGGGAAACTGTTATCCAGTTTGGTTCAGGGAAAATATATTCTGGGCAGCAGTTAGTCATTTAAGAGGCCTCATTGTTTCATAAAATATATTTGGGTTTGATACAAACACAATTAATTCAGCTTTCTAACATCGTGTTTGAACCAAACCCAAAATATTTGTTGTGAACATTTATTCTTTTATGTCATTTATCAGTTCCAGGTTCTTTTCTGAAGGCTTAGATTTAAAAACGGACTTGCAACAAAGAAAGAACATTTGGGGTGACTTCAGCTGGTACAGCAAACTCCATTCTTGTTCATTGTTTTGAGATGTGCCTCCAAATTATCTGACAAATGATATGTTCCAAATCAAGTCCCTCATTACCCATGCTTTTCTATTGCTAAGTGCTGCACTTTCGTTTTTCTGGAAGTATTTTCCATTATTATACCCTGTATTTTGGGGACTTGTTAAGCTTTGCTTGCTGCGTCTCACAACTAAAGCAAAAGATTTGAATGAGGCATAGCAAAGCCAGCAGTGCTGCCAGCTGAATCCAACTGCATTTAAGCTCATGCTTTGGCTTCCCAGCCTTTGAGGAGACAACATGAATGTCTACAGCCCTCCTGACTCAAAAGCTTCTTCACTCCCAACCCTCCATGCAGATCTCATTGGTGGTGATTGTGCTTTGGAAGCAGAAAACAAAGAATAGCACTGATGAACTGGAATGCTAAATGTTCTTTTTTTCATTGTAGAAGCAGCTTGCTGTCTCCCATCTTACTCCGTTTTTCCTTCCCCAAAATGTTCTTTAGCCAGTGGCTCCTGCAAAACCCTCTTTTCCAACATGCAGCACTCAGAACTTACTGCAGTTGCAGAGCAGGGGCAGCATCCAAGCTCCTACTGTACAACTTCCAGTTGCTGACACTACAGATGACAGGGGGAAAATCACATCTCCATGTGGAACATCAGTCCCTTCTCCAATCTATGTCACACTGTGGAGAGAGGAACTGGACACAAATATTTCACTTTGCCATTCAAGTTAGGAGCCTTATGGTGTTGAGCTCTACAGCTGATGCTGTTCTGTGACCAAAAGGAACTGAGCTTAAAAGCCAGTGCACAAAGCCTGTGCTGCTGTATGCTGTCCTTCACCGATGGGGAATCAGGACCATGTGTGTCACAGCTGATCTGCAGAGCACAGCACTCTGTCCCACACATCACTGCTAATTAGTGAGATTTCTGCTTCAAATTAGTGACGCCAAAGCACTTTGAGATCCACACATGAAAAGAGCTGCAAAGGCCAAAGTGTTACTCAGCTCTTTGGTCACAGTGTTTGAAATAGATATCCTTTAATAGCCATGTTTGCCCCTAACAAACAGGTAGTCAGTAAATGAGCCCTGTCCCAGCCTCCCTCAGCATCACAAGGAGGCAGGAGGGGGCCCTTTGAAGTTCCTCTGCAATTACAGCCCTGTGCTGATGAGCCATGCTGGGCAGAGGCACCACAGTGTTAATGAGTTTCAAAACACACACATGAACCTGAGCGATTAGGACTCTCCGAAATACCTTCAGTGAGAATCCTCACTGAGACAAAAATAGGTATCTGGTTTATTAAATATCTCCAAGATGAAAGCAACTTCTGAGTGTATCTTCTCTGCTCACCACATTATCATATCTGTGATAAAAAGGCCAGTAGAGCTTCTTGGCTTTGGAACTCATCATGCAGTGATTAATGTTGGTCTTTTTTCTTCCTGTTAGATAGCATTGGTACAGAGGAGAGGAAAGAGGTACCAGCACTGTTGGTCATAAGTATATGGCATTTTTCTAGCTAGCAGAAAACAGAAAGGACAGCTTGATTATCAACCATCTGTTTACTAACAAAAAAGTCAATTATTACCATGAAAAAAAATACATATTGAATTCGTGGCATATTTACTCTATAAGTTGTCCATCCATGCAGACTTGGAGCTTTTCTCTGAATACCTTCAGATCCAGGTTGGAGATCCAAAAGCCCTGGGTTGCTTTCTGCCTGAACCCACTGCAGCTCACTGCTCCTCCCACAGCCCTGCCAGCTCTCAGAGCCCCATCCCTTTTCTCCTCTGCTGCAGAAGCCTGGAGGTGCCTCATCCCTCCCTGCCCATCTCAGGCTGCCAACACAAGTGCAGAACCTCCAAACCACCCAGCCCTGCCAAGAGCTGGCTCCTGACTGTGCAGCTCGCTAGCCAGAGGCAAATACGTGAACTTTAGTGATTATCTAGTGGGAATATTCCAGGAATTTAGATTTCAGCCACAGCAGTAGGGCCATACATCATTAAAGCTGCCTCTCCTGCCAATGTAAAAAGCAAACAGTGATGATTTAAATCAAGGTTCCCCGGTGGCTCATTTAAATCACTTGGATGGAAATCAGTCCACCTTGTCACCGAGGCAGAGGTAGGAATAGAAGCTGTGGATTCATGACTCCCAGGTCAATGCTCTGCATCGCACACAGACCAGGTGACAGTAAATCCTGTGAGGCACAGGGCATAATAAGCAACTTGCTGAGGTGATGAAGGCTGCTTCCTATGGCACGCAGCTTGTGTTTGGAGCTGCTTGGGTCTGCAAAGTGTGACTATGGCCAGAGCTTTTCCTGCAGTCATGGTGCATACCATGGCGCTCCTGGGTGTTTTATGAGGGTTGAGCTCATGAATCAGCCTAATTTCTGTGAAACGTGCAAACTAAAACACATTTGGGAGACGTGGTGGGCAGACATGAGCCCATAATCTTCTCATTGTCCAGAAACTGGGCTGGATCCCAAGCTGCCCCATCAGAACCCAGCCACAAGCAGTGTGTGTGTGCAAGCAGCTGCCCACATTTCAACCAACTTGTTTGATGGTTCCGGCATGGAACAGGTGACAACTGACTTCAGTCCCTGTGGCATTGCATACAGGTGGGTGACCTTCACAGGTGCTGCAAAGAAATCTTCCCCAGCTTATGAACAAACAGATAAAAAGCAGAGGGAAAGAAAATGAAAGATGGAAGTAATGTCACATCAGTGCTCTCTCCAGCACAGGTTTATGGGAGTGAGAGGGAGAAGTGGGCACAGACTTAAATCTCTCTGACACTTCTGGCTGCTTAGTTTCCTTGTCTTCCATTTCATGGTGCAGCTCTGGCTGAATAGGACTCATACAGCATTTAGCTGTCTCTCACATATATAAAAAGCTGATGCAATCTACACACCATAAAGGGGAGAAAACCTCCACTGAAAACAGCAATCTTATGTGGCAGAAACAATTTCTGCTGAGATGCCTACAGAAAGCTCAGCAGTGCTGGGAACCAGCCAGGCAGGTCCCATCACAAGAACAGGTCCCTTCTGCAAGAGCACTTCAGTGGTTTGGTTCCTCCTGAACTGATTTCAGCCACTACTTTTTAGCAAATTAACAACGTGTTAAGGAGGATTTTACTTCCTATAAGTGGGTACAGTTGACTCTGTTTAGGGAGTCTTCAACCTTTCACTTTTCAGTATTCAAAGGCAAAAATAATAAATTGTTCTTATCTGTATTAGAGCAAGGGCACTGATATTATACTTCTTCCAGAACACTAACTTACAGGTATTACTCTGCCGTTCAGATATTAATCTGCCTTTATAATGCTTTAAAACAGAGGTGGGAGCCTGGAAGCCAATAAACACCCGAGATCTGAGAGCTTACAGTGTTTAAAAGGTCTTGAACTAAAAGCTGGTGCCCTGTCTGAATGTGATGGGGTCTGCACCACAAAATAGAATCATCGTATCATCAAGGACGGAAAAGAGCTATCAGATCATCTAGTCCAACTGTCGACTCATCCCCACCATGCCCACTGACCATGTCCCCAAGTGCCACATCACACAGTTCTTGAACACCTCCAGGGGTGGTGACTCCACCACTCCATGGGCAGCTCTGCCACTGCATCACCACTCTTCCTGAGAAGAAATTTCTCCTAATACTCAATCTGAATTTTCCCCTGGCACAACTTGGAGCCATTCCCTCTCATCCTATCTTACCTGGGAGCAGAGGCTGACCTCACCGTAATCTCTTTACAGCCTCCTTGTAGAGAGTGAACTTATTTTTATTCTGCTCAATCTACAGCATAGCACATCAGTCCTCCCAGTGCCACCTCTCCCCAGGATGCTGAGCCCCAGCTGGTGGAATTAGTTCTTTTCTGAACTGCTGTTCTATCCATGCAGCTTCCAGCCATGAAATGATGAACCAAGAGCAAGTCAGTCTCCTCATCGCACCTCTAGGAGGTGGGGAAGGACCTGAGTGTTCAGTGCCTTCTTCCATATTCCTGATAATACAGTGACCTTTCTCTCTACAGTTAGCAGCACGGGATCAGCACAGAAAGATCAAAGAACACTATGGCAAAAAGTGCTGGGCAATGAGCAGGCTGCGTATGAGCAAGAGCAGGAGGAAACATGATAAATCCGTGCTGAGACCTTTGAAGATAAGGGATAAGAGGCTAAGACATAGAAGTCTGCAGAAGAGTATAAATATGATTGGGATATGGGTGGAGCTGTGAGATCTGTTAAATTGAATTTCTGTTGTGTGTAACATCCCTTGTATATGTTAATCGGTATGTGCTCTAGCAGCCTGATTTAGTGTTATTATCAAAAAGGGTTCCTTGACCGCCTTTGTCAAAGGAAGATTACAAATTATTCCAGATAAGTAATGCAACTAAAGACCTTTAAAACTAATTGGCCATTGTGCAATCCTGTTAATATCCTTTCTTGTCTAACAAAAACCTAGAAGGCAATTACAGGCAAATACCAAAAATCTGTACCTGGTCTCCTGCATGAAAATATGATTTATATGCCCTTGACTTTTCCTTTCAAGAGAAGAAAAGGTGGCAAGTGATCATCCATCAGTAGCCAACATATCTGAGAAAATGATAGCTACTGAATTAGCCCTGAACCAGGAATGGTTTGAGACTCATCCTCCCCAAGGCTTTCCACAGAAATTTCCATTGGGTGCCCTCATTAGGTAAGGAGCCCTGCTATTAACTGAGCCTTAACAAGGTTGAGCTGTGGTGTTGGTGTGCTATAGCTGCTTCCTGGCAGTGTGTCAGTGCTGTATGTATGTGCGATGTGCTCCATCACATTCGTACAGGCATCAGCAGAAGTGAGCTACTTTTGGCTGCACATGTTGCATCAAAGGTGATTCCCTGTGTCATAGATTGGTAGAATCATTAAAGTTGAAAAAGATCTCTAAGATCACCAAGTCCAACTCACCCCACCATGCCCTCTGACTGTGTTCCTCAGTGCCACATCTCCAAGGTTCTGGAACACCTCCAAAGACAGTGACTCCCCAACCTCCCTGGGCAGCTGTGACACTGCATCATTACTCTTTCTGAGAAGGAATTTTTCCTAATACCAATCTGAACCTCCCATGGCACAACTTGAGGTCAGTATTTCTCATCCTGTTGCTGTTACCTGGGAGAAGAAACTGACCCTATCTCACCACAACCTTCTTTCAGGAGATGTAGAGAGTGATGAAGCCTCTCCTGAGCTCCTCTTCTCCAGACTGAACCATCCCAGTTCCCTCAGCTGCTCCCTATAAGACCCCACTGTGCTCCAAGTCCTTCACAGCTTCATTGCCCTGCAGTGCTGGGACAAAAGGAGTTGGCTCAGGCACATCACCCTATGAGCTGGTGCTGGCTGTGGAGGCCTTGTTGGATCACCTGGCTCAATTTGGAAGAAATCAGGTGCAAGCATGGGGATTTCTCGTTTGGTAAATGAGATAATACAAGATTAAAAGAGGAGATATTAAGCTAATAGCTCTTCTGGGTTTTTAAAGTTGTCTAAAATTCCACGCTTTTTTATTTTATGCCCCCAAGCCAAAGCAGTCTTCTGGTGCGTCAAAAGCTTTGCATCTCAGCTGCAGTGCTGGTTGCCTGTTAAACCTGGCAGCACATCACTGCAACACTGTGCAAGGGCTCCATCAGGTTGTCATCCTAAACAATACCTCAAAGCTCTGTTTATTCCTAAAAGTTATGACAGAATTAGTTCTGGAAACCCAAGGAAGTAGGACTGGAGAAAGATCAGACACGGCAGACTTCGACAAAAACATTTTGGGGTGGAGCAAAGCATTCAGGCTGTGCTAGATGAAATTCTCCTGCACCCAAAGTAGCCCTGGTCACTGCATTTTGTTATCATTGTAATGGCCAATGAGCAGTGAGTGACTGCTGCTGCTCAGCAGTCCAGGTGGGCATGTACATCTACAGACATATTTTGTCTTAAATGCACCAGGTCGCATTTTCCCTATGAGGCAGAGTCTTCAGCCTCCCTTGTAAAAGGGATCTTAGGAAATCTCATTTAAATTTCAAGGACCTCTTAGGGATAGTTGCTAATGGTTATGCTAATTGGCATAGGGTCTGAGTGACAGTTATGTCCTGGAATGATTTGCAAATCACATTTTCTTGGAGCTTATTAGCAGACTCATTAACTGTACAACAGTACATTACTTTCAGAAATTCAGATCTAAGCAGAAAATTAAAATTATTTGCTAAATGACCTAATAAAATTGAGCAAAATGTGCTGAGAAAGTAGAAACTGAGGTATATCAAGACACCAGATTTTGGCTAAAAATAATTTCAATTTACCATTGATGTTCACCCCTACTCTGGGAGTATTTTTAGCCCAGGTAAAACTCAGTCAGAAACCAACTTGTCACACCCAGAGCCAGCATTAAGATTTACTGCAGTCTTGGCCAGGACTTTTTCCTAGCAATGCATCCTGTGCTCCCTTCTGCACACCCCTGAGTGATTAAGGTATGATATCCATCTTCCTTCTGCCTTTGTCCCAAACTTCACAATGTTCACCTGCAACATATCTTAATGAACATGCATTTAAATGTTAGAAAAACTGCCAGGATTTTATGCTATTTGCAAGCACACATTTCAGTGTGAATGTATACTTCCATATATACACAACATGATGGCAAGATGGGAAGTGTCAGTCTTTGAGGGAAGAAGCATCTGAGCAGTAACCTTTACAACAGTGTGTAAGCACATTGCATTGATGCTCCAAATCAAAGTCTGCTCCCAGGAAAGCCCTTGTACATCTGGCAGTTATGGACTGAAGTCCCATATCTGCATTATCACCCACCAATTGGAATTTCCTGGAATTATACCCCCCCAATATCTGAAATTTGAGAGCCAGGTGAATGGTTTCCATCAGTTCTACCTGCTTCATTTCTTCTTTTGTTTCTTGGCTCTCTATCCACGAAGGCAACCCACACTGTGGTAAAAGACACTAAAGTCCTCACGGAGGATGGCAGTTGCACAAAGGACAGAAATCTCTGTTAACCTCTCAGGGAACTCAGACTTCACCTCCTATTCAGAATTAAATGAGGTGATTACTGTTGGCTCTGGATTTTATTGCAAAAGGTTTAAATACCTCTACTTAAGAAATGTTGAGCTGTGGCAGCAGTAACTGATGAGTGCACAGTTTTCTTGGCACAATGAAGTGTTTGAAAAATTCTCAGCAGTTCACTGCTTCTCACGGGCATTGTTGCACTTGCAATTTATGTAGGGGCGAATAAAACACATTCTGGTTTGTGACACTTTTTCCCTGGAATTTTTTTTTCATGCACATAACAGCAGGTTTTAAATAGAACCCATAGGATATATATTTTTTTTCATTAAAGAAATCTCAAACGAGAAGATCTTTAAATTTAAATCTTCTCATCCTCACAAAACTGTTTTACTAAAGAAGGAGTCTGATATAATTGAAGTGATGTACAATTAAAAGCTTTTTTTTCTTGAATGAGAAGTTCGAAAGAACTAACTTTAGAACAATTTATTTTTTTTTTTAAAAAGGAAACTGGAGTTAAATATTTTGATGTCTTATAAACAATCCCTTCACATGAAAAAAAATGCATTCAGCTCTAGTGGTTTGGAACTGAGATGCTTGAAACTGTGATACTCTCAGTAAGTGAGGAAATCTGTCAAATGTTTTTGAAGTGTTCCATAGTTTCAGTATTCAAATCACAGAATCAGAGAATCATAAAGGTTGGAAAAGACACAAAGATCACCTGGTCCAACAATTAACCCATCACCAATACACCCATTAAACCACATCCCTCAATATAACACAAATATAACATTTCACACACCTGTGGTGTCCTTTACATGACAGCAGATCTGCTCTAGGAGAGGTACTGCAGATCATGGACATAAGGTCAGATGGGAGAAATTACTGAGGCAAGAGAACCACGAGTGGATGGAGAAGTCACCCCTGGAAATAAGACAGCCACGTGTGTTGGGATCAACCCACCCTGCACCCAGCAGCAGGCAGGGTGTTGTGACACACTTGGCTATTAAAAATGTAGGAAGGGCCCATTCTTAGAGGTAGACCCACTGAAAGCTTTTTTCCCCTCAAACTGTACTGGAAATGTTGCTTTAATCCAACTATTCTAATATGGTCCAGGCTTACAGTGTTTATACACTGCTTTGAGCAACCTCACTTGGAGAGGCCAAGTCTTTAATAGCATCGATAGCATAGGAGAAAGCAAGCTCTAGGGAAATCTGCCCTTCAGGAAAATCCTCTACGTGCTCCTTATGACACAATTTGTCCAAATATGTCATAGGTTCCCATGATAAATATGGAAACCTTCTGTAGGAAGGAACCTGGGAGACTGGCACAACAGCAGGGACCTTGCAAAATGGTGTTCTTCTGCAATGTACAATCAATAGGTGTACAGTCAATAGGTACAGAGGTTAGGCTTCGTAAGATTATCACAGTGGAAAGACAATCAAAATAAAAGGAAATGCTCACTGGTGCCATAGGCTCACAGCAAACTCCACAAAGAGTGATCTCCAGAAAGAGACCCTTCCTCAAAGGCATCTTTGGGATCTAGGCAAATGGGATCTAGGAGAGATGCAGCCAAGCTCCACCCCTTCCAGTAGCACAGATGAATTGCCTTCACCTGTGCTCCTGTGGCTGAATCATTGCTTGCCTCAGGTGGTCTATCAGAGGTTCAGGCTGTGACTCAACAGTTCCCATACAGGCAACCAGCATGGAAACAAACAGCATGGATGAATGGTGCCTCAGGATCCAGACATCCCCCAAACTAAACTGTGCACAGAAGGATTAGCCAATGACTTGTCTGACCTGATACCAAAAGAGGGTCAAAGCCAAAATGTTTGCCTGCGAGTCCGAACATCCCTGGTGCTCTGAGAGCCGGATGGGGCACATCTGCTGGATGCCAAAGGGCAATGAGTAGCCCATGTGGTGGCCAGGAAACAGACACACCAACTCGTGCTCCTGCCTCTTCCCCAAGCAACCAACTCAAACATGGGCAAACAGAAACCCACGTCCTAGGCACGAGGGAAGCATGCCCTTATCTAGGAAGACAAATGATAGTAGATAAGGTATAGAAGTTCAGATTTGAGATACTTGAGACCCAAGAAGACCAGTAGTGCTGCCTTTACACTTGTTTAAGCTTCAGGGGCTGTCTGGATGTCCATAGAGACATCCACATTTCATTTGGTGCCTTTCACAGTAGCCTCTTTTCACATTAATGACCCATCTACCTCCATATAAATTCAGCTTCAGAAGTTGCTCAGCATATTGAAAAAACAGCCTAATTGTTTGGGAGACTGCTTGCAAAGTTAGGAACTCACCAGTATACTTCTGCATGGGGAAAACTTTTTCTAACTTGATTTCTATTTAGATCATTCTAATACTGGGAGAAAGAAACCACAGGTCTACAAGTTTGCTTCAGGAAGCCCTTCTTTCCCAGGACTTTCATTCAAATCTGTGTCCTGATTTTGGCTGGGATAGAGTTAAATATAGTTAGGTGCTTGGTGGTGCCAAGTTTTGGATTTTGGATGAAAATAATGTTGACAACACACTGGTGTCTCAGCTGTTGCTGAGCAGTGCTCACATTAAGTCAAGGACTCTTCAGCATCTCGTGCTGCCCTGTGGGTGCACAAGGAGCTGGGGGGGGAACAGAACCAGGACAGTTGACCCAAACTGGTCTAAGTGATCTCCCATGCCATGTGGTGGTTGCACTGAATGATAGAACCAGGGGAGCTGGCCAGGATGGGGGCACTGCTCCAGGATTGTCTGGGCATTGGTGGGATGGTGGGAAGCAATTGTGTTGTACAAAGCTTGTTTTGTGTTCTTTCCTTATTATAATTATTTTCCCTTCCTTTTCTGTCCTACTACTTTTATCTCAACCCATGAATTTTATCTTTTTCCAATTCTTTCCCCCCCTGCAGTGGTGTGCTGCTTAGCTGCCTGCTGGGTTAAACCACAACAATCTGCAAGCTACAGCCATTGTTTCAATGCATTCAAGCTATCCACAGGCTGCATTATTCTAATGATTTTACAAGAGGAAAACATCTCCAACATTCACCCATCTTAAAAGTGTACCTGTGAATTAGCAGCCCATCCTGCTGGCTAGCTGCAGTTTCTCCCTGCAGCTCCATCTTCCCACTATTTCTATGCCTGTAGTAATAAAAACAAGGCAATAATTTAGCTCCCATGTTTGTTGTACCGAAGCTTGCTTTTTATCCCACTCTCTTATCTTCTCCATTCAGAACCAATGTATCTTATTGCTTTGCAGCAAACACAGTCAGAGATGAAAGATTCTGCCATATATTTTCCTTCATATTAAACCACAAGGCTTTATCCTTCTCTTTCTTTTTTCAGTCTTGGACTTTATTGTTTCCAGCTATCTCTGCCACATGTGATTTTGGCCTTTGTGCAGATGTGAATATGTGCATTTCTCTATTTATCCTTTTTATCACTACCAAACAATATTGGGAGCACTTTAAAATAACTGGCCACTGAACGCTGGTTCAGAAGTTATTTGATGCAATAACCATACCAGGGCAGACTCGGTGTTATGCAGATATCAGAATAAAGCATTGTGGAAGGCTTGCAGTATTTCCACACATTCTCTTTACCTGCCCAATGCATCACAGCAAAACAAAAATCACATAGAAGCAGGATTGCCAGGCCAGATCCTGCCCACTGCAGTGCAGAGGATGAACCCAGAGGACGAGAACTCAGATAGGGCTCAGCAGGAGCTGTGGGACTTGATAAACCACATGATGTTCTCCTCCTATCAGCTGAGTACAGCCCAGCTGCAGGTTAGGATTAAAATTCTTGATTAATCGGTGGAACAGTTAATTCTTTTTACCTCTATCTTCCTCCTTCAGATCTCAGGTGGGATTTTTTTATTGGAAGGAGCAGGGTTTGCTCCAGACGCAGTGGACATCATTTCTATCCTGCTGAGGCAGAAATGGGGGTCAGGAAAAGAAGTGGAGTTTTTAAAACTATTTAAGTAATAGTAGTTCACCTTTTTAATTTGTACTTGGAGAAATGAATGGAAGAGAAGCCAGAAAGATCAGGGTGCCTGAAGGATTAGCATCTGATTTCAGTTTAAAGGAGTAATCACATCACCTAATTCAGTCTCCAAATGCCAGAAGCTGTATTTCTCAAGAAAATGAAATGAATTGGTTATACCAGAGGGAGGAATGCTTAAACTATGAAACTCATAAGCACTGCTCAGCTATGTCTTTTCCTTTTCCATTGTAGTTCCCAGCCCTTTCTGACAGGGCATGTCTCAGCCAACTCCTCACTGGGACAACAGCACACCACGATGAGTGTGTCCCAATAGCACACCCACCCTGCCCTGAAAACCACCAAGAGAGTGGTGATGGAGTGGCACAGCTGCCCAGGGAGGTGGTGAAGTCATCATTCCTGGATGTGCTCCAGATCTGTGGAGATGTGGCACTGAGGGACGTGGTCAGTGGGCACGGTGGGATGGGTTGGGGTCAGACTTGGTGATCTTGATGTCTTTTCCCATCTTAATGATTCTGTGATTCTATCTGTAAGTAGATGGCAATGGTTTGCACTCATCCAGTGTAGCACCAATACTCCTAGCCATAACTGACCTTGTGCACAACTTCCAAACAGTCAAGGCTCACTTGTTTGGCAGTCCTCCTATATACGTGCAGAAAGCCAGGTATGGCTGGATGCCACCTGGGCTGTGCTGGCAACCACACTGCTGTCTAAACAGTGCACAGAGAACTGGTCAGCCCACAAAACCATCAGGTGCCCATTTCACAGAGAAAAGCTACAGCTTTCCCGTGGATGCAGTGCCACAATGAGATCACACTCATGTGCTTTGCTGTTGTCCACCCAGTGTTCAGCTGAAACAGTGGGTTGGAATGAGAGAAACGGAGACCCAATGGGGAACGTTGCTGCATGTGAATTCCTGTTCACACCTCTAATTAGTGTCAGCAGAATTGCCAGTGGTGTGGTCACATTAATTACAACGTGAATGACAGCGACGATAGCTTTGAGACTAAGAACAATTTCACTAGAGTGACAAAGAGGACATATCTTTGACACAACACTAATACTGAACATATTAAAAAATAAATAGTGATTTAAAGATTGTAATATTTTCATATTACAATTATCTACAGTATAGCAGCAGTAGAAAAGGTGATATGAATGGAAAAACACAGTTCAGAAATAAGGTTTGTATGGGTGGTAATTCCAGAAGTTTCTTACAAGAAGAAGCTATAAATATTTCATGGTGGCCATTAAGCATCCCCAGATCTCAGCTGGTAGGCACCATCTGTTTTTCTGGCCCTTGCTGCAGAAGGCCATCCGTGCTCTGCAAGCACAAGTGCACAGGGCCTTTTGCGTGCTGGAAGCTGCATGGTGTGAGGAGCAGCAGCACCACAATACAGCTGAGGGAGCCTGAGAGGTGAGTCTGATCATGCATGAGTTCAGTTCTCAGCTCCCTTCATCATGGAGAGCCTGGGGCTTCCTAGCACTAGTTCAGTGACCATGGCTGGGTGGAGGCAGCCCAGTGTCAGTGCTTGGCCATGCAGATGTAGATGAGGATGTGTCCTGTCAGAGGGTACCTCCAGCAGGCAGTGTGAGCTGTGATGGTGGCACAGATGGACATGCCCATGGTAGCTCTGATCTGTCACAGGCAGCCAATAAACAATTGCAGTGCATCTTTCCCAGCCAAGCCAGCTGCAGAGATGTGGAAATGGCTGTGGCTGGCAGGGCAGCCTGAGCTGCTACTCCTGTTGCCCAAGGAGGCTGTGGATGCCCCATCCCTGCAGGCATTCAAGGCCAGGCTGGATGTGGCTCTGGGCAGCCTGGTCTGCTGGTTGGTGACCTGCACATAGCAGGGGTTGGAACTGGATGAGCATTGTGGTCCTTTGCAACCCAGGCCATTCAGTGATTCTATAATTCTATGATCTTGGCTGGAAGAAGGCAATTCCTATTACACTTCCTTAACGTTTTCATGCAAAAGGAAACAACTTCCAAACAATACAGACAACTCAAAGCTTGCTGCAAGCAGCATTCTGCCAGAGTGTTAACAACTTTGGGATTTTTTTGTGTTTTTTTTTCATATGGAGGCATTTTGTTGTCCATTAGTATCCCTGGTTCTCCTGTGCAGAAGTGCATTATCTCTAACATGATAGAGCTGACAGTTAGCGAGAGCTGTGCAGCTCCCCAATGGTTAAATCTATGGAAAACCTCTGGTGTTTAATGAAACCCCTATGGAGACCTCCATATTAGCCATGGTTTAATGCTCCGTAATGGCAGCGAGTAATTTATCTATGAGCCACAACTCCCAGTTCTCTGTGCATTAAGAGTTATTTATGAGGTAATTTTAACAGTTTCACACTGGCTGGTCATTATGTTTCTGAAGGCTAACTGTCGGCAATTGTAGCCTGGGAGGAGAAAAATACTTTCCCTGTCACTGCCTGAGTAGTAAACAGTGACACAGGAGAACTGGCGTGTGGGCAGGAGCACAACTGGGAAGGGATGGCAGAAGGAAGAGCTCCACGGGGCACCTTTCCTCTCCATCCTCTTGTGAATGCTCACAGCACTCGTGCTGAGGAGGGCAATGGGAGCAAAGGGGACATGGGGCAGCCTTGAGATGCTGATGGGCTGAGATATGGCATCACAGATAGGCACTTGGCTATGGTCTGGTAGAGGTCCAGCTACTGAGATGCCACCAAGACCGTGGTCAGAACAATGAAATCAGTGAGAAACTGATCTTTAGGTACACAATTTGAGAGCTGGTGGAAGTTTTGGTAGCAACATAAGATGTTTTTTTACTTAAGATTTGCTTTTCCTTTATGAACTTTCTTACAAAAAACAAAAAACAAAAAACAAAAAAAAAGTAACAGCACATGGGTAAGGTGAATGCAGAGTGATCTTATATGCAAAAGGCTGCAGGGTCCCTAAGGGTCAGATCCTGGCTCAGCTCTCTCTCCTGGCACCTCTGTTCCCTGCAATACACTGTAATGCAGAGCCAGCCCATTGCAGGCGGATAGCAATGTTGGTCTATTAGGTAGCTTCAAACCATAACTTGTATTCATTTTGTTGGCATTATGCAAGCCAGAAATTAAACCTCCTCTTTTTTTTTTTAACTCCCTCCCAAACCTTTGCAGGCAGATGTGATGCTGCACAAATTTGCAGAGCAGATGTGCTCACTAAGGTCCTGTAGCTAAACCACGCTTACAGAGTGGAAGCTCACATCAGGAGAGTTTACTCTAGGGAAGCATAACTCCTTGGATGTACATCTGGGTTTGCTGAAGCCAGTTAAAACACATTTGTTGATCAGAAGGAGCCTCATCTGGCTTTCTGGATTCATCCCAACGGAACTACTTAAATGTACCTTCTGCCTCCACAGTCCATTTCTCTCAATGTGAAAACTTCCACCTCTCCAAAGCATGCTCTGGGACAAGTGGATGTGGCTGTGATACCTGAAACCTCAGATGAGAACACACAGCTCTCCTTCCAACAACAGAAGTCACCCTTAACACTTGTAAAATACAACATTTCCCAGTGCCATACTGCTCAGCCACTTCTGCTGAGACCTTTCGAAAAGGATTCAGACTGAGACAGGTTCCCAATGCAAAAAATTTCAGTTGTAAGTAGCAAAAAAGGCTTTAAAATGGGAAGTGCTAAGCCAGCCTTACAGTGTATTGTGTGTATTTGAGCTGGCTCAGGGAAGACTGTCTCAAGGTGTGAATAGTTCTATGGGATATAAAATATATTGTACACATCAGGGCAAAATCTAGTATTTTGGGCAGCAGATCTCCTTCCTGGCTGCAGCTATGTGATGGAATTCAGAATTTTCAGCACTTACTCAGCAGATTGATACCTCATGAACCGAGCCATAAAACCCCCATAGAACATCCCACCTGCCTGCTTCATCTCTGGATTCCTGGAGGATTTCTCAGAAACAATTCTCAACCCATTCCATGTGAACTGAACTTCCAGAATTGGACGGCATCATTTTCAAACATCCAAATTTCCCCAGCCAGAGGAAGGCCAGCAAAGAGTGGAGAATCACCTCCTCACCCACCCAGAGCCCCCACCCATCACCATCCCTTCATTGCCCTGAACCATGCTGGAAACATATGAATTAATTCCAGTTCTCCATCCTACATCCCACTCCAGCAGTCCTTCAGAAAACATATCTATGGAACACAGAGAAAACAAAGACTGTTTTTTACTAGCAGTCATTAACCACATGCTTTACAATGGGGTTGGTGCTGTGCTTTGGAGCATTAAACGGACCTCCAAAGTGGTCTATGAAATGGCAGAGGCTCAGATGCATTTGAACCAAAGCTCTATTTCTATATTTACACAATCAGAGCTGGAGCTGAGCTCAATCCCAGTTTCCAGAAGAAGCCAAGAAGACTGCGCCGGTGTGAAACCACCTGCAGAAATACATGATCTTATTTACTCTGAGAGTAAAACACGGAGTTAGCTCCCTGCTTCCACTCCTTCAGAGAAGATCTAGCAAAGGAAGCAAAGCAGTGAGCAGGTTGGAGAAACCCCTCAGAGCAGAAAGGTTTGTTTTTCCTTCCTTTTTCCTATACTGAGCATCAAATAGACAGATAAGCCGAGGAGCACCAGTTCCACCTCTCTTCTGTGTTTGGTGGATAATCAACACTCCTCCTTGAATTCTTCTGCACTTTCTGCTCCAATTCAAAGTAACATCGGTGAGCATTGGGTAAAGGACAGCAGAGGTGGGACAGGCAGAGCCTGGGAAGAAGAGTGATGTTCTGGTATGATAAAATCAACATTATTTTTTTCCAGTAGGAAAAAAAAAAAAGCGGGAGCAATGACATGTTCATAGGAAGAGTTAACCTACACTAAACTTTGTTTTATTTCATCGAGGTAGCACAAACAACCCTTCCTTGGTTCTTTTATAATGCTCACAAGTGGTCAAAGAGAAAAGAATCCCCTTTAGTTGGAATTCCGATAGATACAACTGCAATGATTCACACTGCTGGGATGATTTACCTAGACCTGTAAAATGGGTACTTGGACAAAGCCACCCGCAACTGAAATCAATGGAGATGCTTTCATGCTTTTCAAATTTCCCCTGTCCAACTCCGTAAGTTTTCTGGTTTTAAAACACTTCTTAACCCCAGGGCTTTACTTTCATTCACACGAGTTACACACATGAATGGCATCAGAGGAAATCTGTGTGATAAATTGAAGGTTCTCACTGCATACCTGAGGGGGACCTTAGTGCCAGCCATAGCCAGGCTGCTGCAGACCAGGGTAGGAAGATTCACCTTTTAGCTCCTGTTTAGGATTTGTTTTGGCTTCACCTGGCTTCCTGTGAAGCCCCCTAATTCCTGCACCAGGGGAAATGGTGAGCAGTCAACCTTTATCCATCCCCTCCCTCTCTCCTGTAGTTTTACACATCTCCAGCTCTTCCTCAGCTGTTTGCTTTCCAAGCTGTCACAAAAGGAGTAATAGCACTATAAATTATGGGACATATTTACAAACAAGCTATTGTGGTTTCTTAAAATCAAGAGCAACTACAGCAGCCCCCCATAGGGTAACATTTGTGTATACTGCTGATAAAAAGATGCTTTTATGTGAAATATGGGAAGAGGAAAATCAATGTAATTTCAGCTAATCATATGAAAGCAGTAACCATATTGTGATTATTGCAAGTTTTTTCCATTTGTACGCAGTGCAAAGCTTCCTAGCAATGCTAATTAAATCTCCAATTTGTCCTCATCACAGATATAAAATATAACAGTGACAAAAGAACAAATGAAAAATTATGGCCTCGGGGCAAAGAGTAAGTTTAGACTGGAAATTAGAAGGTTCTTGCATTAAGGGAAATGAAGTATTGCAGCATCCTCTGATTTCTGTTAGAAAGACTGAAAATATGTCTGTGTGGCTTTGCCTGGCCTGGCAAACAAATTTCACACCACCCAACACAAAGGAGATTTGCAACAGGCGCAGGATGGGCAGAGAGATGCTCCCAGAAGGAGACAATTGCAGGCTTCTCACCCACTGTATGCATGCATGAGACAGACCAGGCTGACGGTGCCTGAACCGCGTGAGCTGAGCTTTCATTGCCAGGGCTGTCAGTGTTCACTTGGCAGGGGCTGAGGGCTGAGATTTGCTTTTTGACTTTCACATAGGAGTCAGAAAGCTGTTTCCAACACAGTAACATGTTGCGTCTTCAAGCTGGTGATTTTATAACTTATTTATTTATGAGTACGGGAGTCGTTTCAGGTTACGCAGAAGCCAACTCCAGCTGACATAGTTAGAGCTCAAACAAATCAGTGGAAAGAGAGGAATTCTTTTTGGTGTTTATTTGACCTCACCCTTGTAATTGCAGTGCAGGAGAGGCTGTAGGAAATGCCTTTTTTGATCCCATGCGATTTGAAGCCAGCCAACAAGATGCTTCGTGGCAATGCAGAGCCACATGTACTCAAACCATTCAATATTTGCTGTAGCAAACATGGGATGGAAGGCTCGGTGGTGCAGGAACATGAGTGCAGCACAGGAAACTTTTCCACTGCTGCTTTAGACTTAAAGAATTCAGTGATGAACATTTTTACTAATCAGTGGCACAGTGCTTTGCTGGCAGAAGAGATTCCTACATGACGCAGGCTACGGCAAAAGGCAGAAGGAAATCCTTGTGAAAAACAGAAAAGATGATGCTGGTGTGGTCCTGTCAACCTGCACCGCATGCTTCAGGAGAACCACGGGTCTGCCAAGGGTTGTTCTAGGATGGCAGTGATGAGGAAGACATCCCTTGGCCAAACTGGGTAGGAAAAATACATCAGCTTTGTAGGATTGTGTTTCATCTTCATCAGGACAGGCTTTTAAGAGCAACAAATTGAAAATATTGGCTGCCAATAGAGAAGACCACAGGAAGCCAGTTTGTCTTCGTTTGGCTATGATGTGCCCACTCACTTCATGCATTTGGATGTAACTTTTCACCAACTGTATGGCAGATGAGCCTTGTATAAAGCCCACACTCTGACTATAAAACCACAAAGGATCTCAGTTGTTGCTACGCAACATTCCAGCAGTGCAATTATTTGACAACTTGATGCCCCCAGTGCCCTCAGTTTTGCTGCCCACTTTGCTCCATCACCAGCCTGTGCAGCTCTGCTGTCACTCAGAGGGGTGTTGCTGTCTCCATGTGCAATGAATGGCCACCTCCTCACCAAGAAAATACATACAATCCCTGCATTATTCTCAGACCAAGGCTCATGTCACAGAGCTGCTTCCCCATCTGGAAAACAGCAGGTTTGTTTTGTTGTGTTTTTTTTTTTCCTGACAACAGTTTGTCCAGTGAGATTTATTGCAGGAGGAAAATGAATATATTTGCAGCCCCTGTCATTTCCCTTGCGAGGAAGTGAAAAGCATCAAAGCTGCAGCAGAACCAGCAGACAAACCCTTGCTCTTCCCTCGCCTGCAGCGTCCTTCCTGCCCCTCTCACTGCTCTTATAACTTATCTTCTCATTTTCTTTATCTGGAAAATTTATTTCTGAAGGCCTTAAAGCATCATCAGTGGGAATCCACTGCAGAAGACATGACTGACAACGTTCTCCTCTTTAGATTTGCTTTCTACAGCAAGACAGATTTCACAGTACGGACTTTGGAAGCTGCTCAATATATCCCTTTCTAGAAGAACACAAGAAAATCCATATGTCAACAGTTGCAGATTTATTAAGTAATTGCTTAGAGATCTTATGCCATATATATATGCTGCTTCAGGTAGTTTCAGGTATGTGTGTTACACTCCTGTGATAGATTCAGGAACATCCAATGTTCTGTATCACATCAAGCGGAAAGAGCAAAATACAAACCCTAGCCAGAGATTTTCCAGTACTTTCCCAACCAGCAATTTCTCAGGTGCAATCTCAGCATGGATACACGAACCTCTTGTTGTCAGTCAAGTAAAAGCTAACCTTTTTACAAGTCTCTGTATGGGAATCCTTAGAGCAAATAAGTACTTTTATTGAGGTCGATATGACCATCCTTGAAAGCACGAACCTCGTTAAGGAGAGGAACTCCTAATCACAGTAGGATGACTAAATTTCTCGTTGAGACAAGAGCATCCTGAAATAACATGCAGTTAATTAGCATGACTAGCTCTCCTGCAGGTAGGGAGATCAGCTTCTCACTGACCAACTGCACCGTGCTGTGTCTGCACATCTTGGGAACCCTCTGGCTGGGGGGCGAACCCCGTGGTTCCCAAAAGCAAAGGAAAAGACTTCATGCTGCAGGACTTCGACTCACTCAGAGAGCTTGAAAGGGAGCAAAAGAAATCCTTGCTTCTTAGAAGAGTAATGCTTTACAATGCCAACATCCACTGAGCCCCCCTTAAAAATCACAGTCTGAGCAGCACTGCCTGTAGCACAACCTGCAGTACAACTGAGCAGGCACACGGACAGTGATATTTAGCTTTCCCAGCTCCACAAGCCCTTTACCTCCTACTGAAGCTGTTAGTGCCACAGTAACTACCAGCCTGCGAGGGAGCTCAGCAGCAGAGAACACGAAGCTAAGCCTTAAAGAAGGGTTTTATGGGACTGAAGAAATCACACCCCTCCTCCTGCAATCCATGCAAGTAATGCTAGGTTCAATGGGGACCCCTCCGGAGGGGAATCAATCCCACCCACAATAAATAAAGCATTGCCATTTGCATGTTAAAAAAGAGCCTCACAAGCCAGTTGCACTAATAACCCATAAAACCCAAATCACACAGGCACGGGGCTTTACCAGCTCTGTGATTTATACCTCTGTAGATTGGTAAATAATGGGGACTCTTGCTGTTTTTTCTTTCCTATGTGAAAGCTCCCATTATCTGAGCTAGAATTGGAAATGCAAAATGAAACAGATGTTTGAATGCCCTGGTTCTGTACCTTTCTGCTCCTGAAAGAAAAAGGTATTATTTCACGTTTAAGAAGTTGTCTGAGCAATGACTGCTACTAAAAGGGAATGTATTAAAAGGTCACCAGCCTCCAGTGATACCAAGGCATAGCAGAAGCATCCTGTGCTCAGCTCAGTGCCAGAAATGAGTTACCAACCTGATTGTATTTTGGCCAAAATGACACTTTCCCAACTGGAACCCATGGAACAGTACCATCCCCTGCCTGGCCCAGGCACCACCAGGCAATCCCAATCCCATGGGGTAGAGAAGTACCAAGGCCACCCTTACTTAGCAGACGCAGTGGAGGCAGCAAGGGGCAAAGATGGACACAGGACAACCACAGCCCTGCTCAACAGAAGGAGGACAAGGGCCTGAGTTTAAACACAGCCCTGGGGAGCAGCCAAGGCTCTCCAGGGTGATGAGGGCCTGTGGGCACGTGCAGTGACAGCTGCACTGATTTATCTGCATATCCTTCTGCCATTATCTTCCACTATCTTAGTGCTTGAAGAACATGTATTTTGTTTCTGGTATCTCTCTGGAGGTTGGAAGCTTTTCTTTGTGTCATACGATGGAAGAATTGGGTTCCTGAGGTGCAGATGTCGTAAACAGGATTTTTTCTGTTATTTGTTTATGTCAGGTGATGGAAATATGCTGGTTTATGGGCACTGCTACCTTGATGTCAACTCACAGAGCCAGCCTGACCTTTTGGCTCAGACTGATGTGGGATTACGCTGCAGGATTCCTTGATCTGAACAAACCTGCTTGGATTTTGTTCTTTGTATCTTTATCCGCTCCTGTGGAAAAATTTGAAATCCCTTCTTTCTTTAAACCACGTGCTAAAGGTCCTCACCATACCCATGGCCTTCTCCATGTGTGGACATGGCTTTTGCCATGCTGTGAAGGACACAGCAAAGGTAGTTGCAGAAAGATGATGGATGCAACATGAGAAGCCTGACCAGACCTTCTCCATCCAACCTGCAAACGCAGGCTTTTGTAGCCTGTTCTCAATCTGCATCTGGTGTGAAGGTCCCTATCTGAGCCTTTAGCAATAGGTGGCCCTTCTCAGGCAGGCACTGTGTGCTAACAGTGGGGTGGGGTGGAGCAGGAGAGGTTGTCTGTAGGGTCATCTGTGATGCACGGCAGTGCAATGACATATGCAACTTCTGGGCATTCACTGGTGATGGAAAAGAAGCCTAAGGGTGCTCTTAATCATCAGTGTACTGGGGGTGGATGAGTGCCTGCTGCAAAGTTATCATCAGCTGGGTTTGGAGTCTGTTTCTTGAATGGCACTACTTGACTCATCCCAATTTGTTACACCTCCTTCAGATCAAAGTGAACTGAATGACTGAAACATGCCCATGAAGCACAGCTGGGATTGGCAGCTGTAGCCTTTGTGGAGAAAAATAAATATCACAAAAGTGTTTTGTTTTGTTTTGTTTTATCTGAAGACTTTTTCATAAGTAAGCAAGCAAGGAGCAGAATTATAAAACCGAAGCAACAAAATATCCAGGAGACATGTTCATGTTTACATTGTGTGCATTAAAATATATAATAAGGCTTTATGAAACAGGCTGTATTTCTCCTCCAGACATTCCTGATGTGTAATAGGGCTCATCTGAATTGGAAAGCAGAAAAGTCTTGGAATCGCTCTAGACATAATCCTGGGGATTTTCCAGGAAATTCAGTTTTTATTTTGGACTTTGCATGTGGGCCTGACTGAGCCTTGGAAGGTGCGGGAGAAATTTTGGAGCCTGTGTTAGATTTTTATCTCTTTGCACAAGTGGGAGCCTGAAACTGTTGTATTTATAGCATGAGATTCACTTCAGCATTACATCTGGATGCATTAATCAAGATCATACTCTGGCTCTGTCCCTAAATGTTTTATTTTGGGTTTGTTGGTTGGTTTTTTTTGGTTTTTTTTTTTTTTTTGGAATGGAGATGAGAGGGAAAGACAGTATTATGGTTCTTCATTTCCATTGTACCCCAATGGCATTTATCTAAAAAAAAAAAAAAGAAAGAAAGAAAGAAAAAAAAAGAGAGGGGAAAAAAGGAAAAACCAGCAAAATCTTTTCCCTCCTTTAACTTACTGAAGTTTCTCATTTTAGTGACTTCAGCTCTTGGACCACATGAGGAAAGAAAGAAAACTATCTTCCACTGTCCATTAAAACTCTGAACAGCAGACAGATGCATTTTCTACTTAATTCCTACAAAAGAAGGATGCTTTCTCATCTTCGTAGCAGTGCCATTTTGCTGTCATAGGACAGGGCTTTTTCTTCAATATTGTTAAATATAAAGAGAAAGGCATGCGTGTGACACCTGCATGGTGGGAACTCAGGGCCTGAGGGGCCTCATGAGATTGCCTCGTTTATTTTCGTGCCCTGGAGCAGGATCAGTCCTCCCTGCATCAGCCCTGACAGGTCTCAGCCACACACGTCCTCAGCCGATCTGCAGGGAACCACATGGAAATTCAGTGAAGTACACCAGGATCCAACAACAAGCAGATATTCATTTGAAATTGTACTTATTGGTGGGCAGCACTGCTCCTTTGGAAGTGGTCTTTCTTAAAAGTGGTGCTGGGAGCAGGAGATCAAACTGTCCGTTGCTTGGCCTGAGTGGGCAGAAGGGAGAAAGCTTGGGAGAATCATTGCATTCTGGATTGCATGGGAAAGAAGCTGGGTACAGAAGTAGTAACTGGCTGCTTGTGTTTTATTTTTATTTTTTTTTTCACCCCTCCAATTATCTGCAGAGCTTCTCCTTTTCTTTGCTTAAAGAACTTTGGCACTGAAGGCTGAGGAAGCTCAACCAGCAGATCCACCACCACAAACTGAAAGACAAGGGATCAACTCACTCCTTCAAGTTCTTTTTCCTTTGCTGGTCAAATTCATGACCACCCGTGGTTTACTTTGGCAGCCAGTTTGGGTGGCTTCCCCCTTTTGCCATGGTCAACCCAAAAGTCTTACTGCTGCCTCCACTCCTTGCATGGAAGCACCTTTGAGCTCTTCACCAGTGCTTTTGCAAAGATGTAGTTGCTTTTCCTGCAGGGTGGCAGTTAGAGAGCTGGATCTGACAGCCGGGTGCCTGAAGATCTGAATATATTGCCATGGTTAAAAACCAATGTAATTATGCAAAATGAGGCTCTGTGCATGCCTGGCAGTGCACGCGGCTGTGCAGATGTACTGAACGCGGCAGCTTCACCCAAAACGCAGCTGCTTCTTTTTTTTTTTTTTTTTTTTTTCCTAAAGATAGTGAAAAATTCCTCCTGTCAAAGAAATGCTCACGGAGTGCTAACGGAAGGTGGAATCTGAGCAGAAATCAAAGTTCAACCAGACTGCACAGATTGGATCCTCGGTTGGTATAAATCGCTGCCTCCAGCAGGTCTGACAAAGTGTTGGGCTGGAGCACTTTCCTGAGAGGCTGCTGTGCCTCCTGCACTGCAGCTCAGAAGATGCTGGGACACCCCAACCCCTCTCCTCCAGCTCCATGTGATGCCAGACCAGACCAGACCCAAAAGACCATTCTGACTGCCTGATGGCTGATTCAGATGCACATCTTTATAATAAAGCTTTCCATGTCCAAAAAAGATGAGATATTCAGTGGTGGGGATGAAGTCCCAGCCCCTCCAGGGTTTGTGGTTTCTGTGCATGGTGCTCAGGAGGACCAGGATTTCAAGCTGTATTTCAAGAGTGTGAATTACTATCTCATTACTTCAACATCCAAACAACACAGCATAGAGTAACGCACAGCAGCCGGAAAAACGAATCTTAGGAGATACTGACCATAAACAAAAGTGAAATAAATACTTATTTTCCATTAGGCAAGCAGACAGTGCATAAGCACGCAGCCAGTCGAGCCAGCACAAATGTCAGTGAACTTACCACAGCCATTTATTGCCACACTGCTCACCCTCTATCCAAATGTCCCCAGCTCTCTGCCCACATGGGACTCTTCCTCCAGCCCCTTCTTGGACATGAACATAGCACAACTGAAAATCTCTGGCCACGGAATAGCTGAAGAGGAATTTCACTTTATTTTTTAATGTGAGCAGATCCACAGAGCAAACCTGGCCTGTCCTGATGCCTGCAAAAAGGGAGCAAACCTGGGGGAGGCAGGGTTGCATCCTCATCATGCAAAAATTCCCTTTCCAATAGTTGGGATCCTGCTCTGCACTGCTATGCTCTAACTCTGCCAGCCCTTCTGCTGCTTTAGAGCAGCACTTTGCTCTGCAAATGTGTCTGGAGAGCTTCTAAAAGCATAAGCAAATATTTGCAGACCTTTTTGTCCTCCCTTACACATGTTTAGTCTTTATTTGGGAAGGCGTTCAGCATCCAGGATGCCAAAGGTTATCAACCAACTCCATCTAGATTTAAATACTGTTTTTGTACTGCACTTTCTCCAATAGATCTCCAGGTGCTGCTGTGCATCATTTGGGGCAGGAAGTATCAATCCACCTTCTCACAGATACACCTAAGGTCAGAGCAAGTTGTTATCTGAAACAAAACAGCCCGAAATCCCAGTGCCAGACTCCAGAATGCATTTGATGGGGTGTGCATTAATGCAAAATTAATGGATATACATCACTGTGCAGCGACATTTAATTAAAGGTGCTATATGAGCTAATAAATAACATAGAGCAATAAAAAGTACATGATTTTGATGGCCAAATGCTCTTCTAGTGTCAACAGTTTCTGCCAGTGGAGTATTTGGCTTTCCAACTCCAAATAAGCCCAATTAAGGAGACAGATAATGAACTGACAGCTCGTCTTCTGAGATTGAAATGTTCTCATCTAGATATGACCAAAACACAATCAATTTAGATATTAGGTACTTTTAGGATGAGCATAAGATAAGGAAAGGGAACACAAGTGGAAGAAGATAGGAGATAATAATAAATGCTAATAGGTGAATATAAAAATCAAGATCTTAGTTTTTTGTGAATGCTTTATGTAAAATTTAAATATTCTCTTTACAAAATATTTTCAGCAATGAGCAGTGGAGGTTCTTACTCAAGAAAGCACATAAAGGGTTGTCCCCAGCCAACAGGCTCAGAATGAGGGGGCAGGATTCCAAACCAGGAGGGGATACTGATGGAAAACCTACACAGAACACCATCCCCAGCTACGGCCCTGTGTGGAGCCATGGGACGTGGGATGCTTAGAAAAGGAAGCTGGTGACTTATTGTTTCATGCTGCCCAAGCATCAGCAAAGGCCCATAAGGGCAGGAGAGAGCTCTCTGCCCTGTGCCTGCATTTGCTTTCTGCAGATATGGGCTGTCCTTTGCTCCTCCTCCAGCAGCACCTGAGCACACCCACTGCAAACAAAACCAAGTGGCAGCATTTACAGCAACACATCTCCATTACTCTGAATGCATGGAGGGGACACATCTGGAATAGATTCAAAACAGGAAAATCCTCAAAAGAAGTTTCAGATCCCAGCCCTAAAGCAAGGTGGAATCATAGAATCATAGAATCATAGAATGGCCTGGGTTGAAAAGCACCACAATGCTCATCCAGTTCGAACCCCCTGCTATGTGCAGGGTCACCAACCAGCAGACCAGGCTGCCCAGAGCCACATCCAGCCTGGCCTTGAATGCCTGCAGGGATGGGGCATCCACAGCCTCCTTGGGCAACCTGTTCCAGTGTGTCACCAGCCTCTGAGTGAAAAACTTCCTCATAATATCTAACCTAAGCCTCCCCTGTCTCAGTCTAAAACCATTCCTCAATGTCCTACCACTATCCATCCTCATGGACCTTCTCAATGGACAGACTGCTAGGTTGTTTTCTGCTAGGATGAGTAAAACAATTTCCCTTTGTATTCTTTCTCTGAAGTTTTTTTCCCTACCAAAGCAGCTGCAGAAATTTTCATCCTCAGCCCAAATCCTTACAGTCTGGCAGCATTCTGAGCAGCTCGTGGTGAGATGCAGCGTGGGGTTCACTGACCTGCATGGGACTGAAGGATAGCTGGAGAATGAAGGATGGGAGTACATGTAAAGACTGCTCTTATTATTAATTGGAAGGGTTCCATAAAATTGCCCTCAAAGGAGGGATGTGACTAAAGCTAGCCTGGTAAACAAATTAATTCAATATCAAGCCATTGCATTAAAAAAAAAAACAACAATAATAGAAACAAATAGATTAAGTAACCTTCAGCTGAACCAGCTCTTTGTCAGTTTGTATTCCACTAACCAATAAATAACAAAATCCATCAGTAAAGCTTGTTCACACATTTCTACTTCAGATACCAATTTCAGCCCAAAGATCAACTCCTGACAGTTAATTAGGTGAATTGAGGTGAGAGATGTTTCTGCTGATTGAAAAGTTGCAGGGAGGGAAAATAATGCCATGATTTGCCAGTGCAGATGGAGGCTGTACAATGTGTGGGAGGTGTGGGCAGCCCTGGAGTGCAGCACTGGGTGAAGGCACACATCTGGCAGCAGCTGGGAGCATCAGTGCTGCTGGGCTCCACCTGCTGCAGAGGGAAATGTAAAGCTTCTTGCTTTCAGGCAACAGAAATGGTGATGATTGTTGAACTTCAGCTTCTTCTTCCACACCCAGCTGTGCCCTGCTTTAAATACTGATGGCTGAATTTGGTAATTCAGGCTGCGTCTGTGCAGTTCAAACTCCAAGGCACAGATTTTCAAAGGCATTTAAACCATTAAATCCATTTCAAATCAACAGGACTGGAGCACCAAAATATTCAAGGTAGTCTGAGCACTGACATCCAGCACTTAGCCAAATCATGCCAAACCAGAGTAAGCCAGCACAGCAATGGAAGGGGTGTGGGAAGAAGGTTCCCATGTGCTATCAGCACCACAGTGCCCTGGTAGGACCTGAGTGCAAGTGGTTAAGCTGCACCCAGGCACTGTGTTAGGAGCTGGAAGGGCCAACAGCATCAACACAGCAGTTGCCACTGGTCACAACTCCCTGCACACCACCTGGGGAGGGAATGGGAGCACGGTGTACATGGCACAGGGCCATCATCCCCAGGGCACAGGTGGGGAAATTAAAAGACATCGTTCCACGCCCAAGATGGCACAGCAGCAAACAGCAGCAGGAATAGAAACTGGCTGTTTGCAAAAGCTCAGAAAGCAAACACTGCTTCTGAATATCCTGATGCTTGGGGATTTCATTCCGGCAAATGTCTATGAATATCTTTTTATTTTAATGAATAATGTCTCCTTTCTCATTTTAGTGAACAGTTCCAGTGGTGATTATCATGCATTTGTATTATTTATATAAAACTAGTGGATATGGAGAAAACAGCAAGATTACCATACACCAAATTCCATTTTCCTACAAATATGGAAACTACCCAATGTCTGATTCAGAATACATAAGAATGATTGAACCTCAGCTAGAAGTATAAAAATGGACTTCCTTTAGCTGGAGTCCACATCCTTGCTCCTGGTTTCATACCTGTATGAGTGATAACTGCAACCTTCCTGAAGGAGGGATTTTGTCAGCAATTGGTTAAGAGGAACCTGAGAAAATCCTTGATGAATCAAGAAGAAACACAGCTTCATCAGCAGATGGAGCTTCTCCACGCAGTTGGGATTCCACCTCAGCTCCAGTGTTCACCCTTTAGCTCAAAGGAAGATCTCAAGGACCGCCAGCAGTCAGCAGAGCCTTGAAAAACATCAGAGATAAGATCCAGTTTGCTGACATGGCCTCAGACAGCGAATATTTTGCATCCTGGTGTTATTGGCACCACTATTCTGGTGCTTACATCCCATGTTTCAGTCGATATCTGCCTGATCCTAACCCAGAAACCAGAGTCCAGCTCCATCCCTGAACATGCAGTGGACTTCTCTGATGGCACAGTCATTTGTAAACACAAATTATCTTGATTCTGTACATACTTTTCACGCATAATTACAGGACTACCTTGCCAGAAAATCAGGCCCAGCAGTTCCGTCCGCAAAGTAGTTGCTGGTGGCTTGATGTGTGGGGAAAAAGTAAAGCTTAAAATCACAGAAAAACAAACAAACGACCATGAAATGCTGTAGATGACAGTCCATTAAGTCCTAAGATTCAGCTCTGCCTAGAAATCCCAACCTGACTTAAAGTGGAGGATCACATCCTAATCTCATATAATTAATGTCTGTCATCTTGCTGGAAACTGCCAGATTATCAGCAGTTCATCTTTTGTGTTTCCAGGAGAAACTCATTACTCAGTGAATGAAACGTTAGGAAATTATTTACAATTAAGCTGCCGAGAGCAGTTGGCTAATTCCATCTACTAATTAGCACCACTTGCATAAGTATAGGTAGAGCACTATAAATAATAGAAGCAATGTGCGCCACGCTGGCACCCGCTCTCTGGGACTTCGCTGCAGCAGAGGAAGCTGCCCCCTCTGGTGGACTTTTAATGGGATTTTACTCAATCCATGGGAAAAGCTCCTAGAAGTTGTTCTTTGCCTAGGTGGAGGGAGCTGCAGCAGTGTGCAGAGCAGGTTCCTCTGGATCTTTTCTGCAGAGAGGAACCTTGGCTTAAACACCAGTCGATGCTTCCCAGTCTGCCCTGACACTGTCAGGAGAAAAGTATTTCTGTAAGAGGTCTTAGGGGAAGAAGAGCAAATAGGAGCGGGGAAAAAATCAGGTATGATCTAGAAGTTGTTGTGGAGGTTCCAGGCTGCACACGTGCTGAGACACTGCTGGTTTGTTCCTCTGGTGACTGAAGTCTCCTTAAGTCAGCCAACCTCTGAACCAGGATGGAGTGCACAGCTGCAGTGCGCATCCCCTTCGTGCTGTGGTCTCCAGCAGCAGAGGCTGCATTTCCCATTCAGTAGTGAATTTGAAAAAAAAAACACCAAAAGAATAAAACAAAAACCTTAAAAAATCCCATGCCTTAGGGCAGGAATCTGTCTCCCAGCCAGCTGGATCAATTAACTGAAGGCAGGGGAATTTGTCTTATTTGCACAGCACATGTGCATAGGTAACCCTCATTTGGGTGAGACCTGAGCAAATTGATATCATTTGTAGGTTTTTAAATCTGACCTCTGCACACCCACAGTCATGTTATTCTATGTCTTCACTTGCATTCTCCATCCACCTCCATTAATTTCACTCCTCCCTGCTCAGTAACTTGGATTTAGCAGGGATTCACTTTACTCCACAACACAGTCTGTTCCTTGGGGATCTGGGGAATGGCTAGAGATGTGCATCTATACGTGAATTTAAAAGTCAATTAGCTCTATTTAAAAAAAAAGATTTGGAAGCATCTTCCTTAGGAAAGTATTTCAGACTGAGGGTCTCCCCTCAGTCAAATGCAAGTCCCCCAATCCAGGGATGGGCAGCCACAGCTCTGGGCAGCAGTGCCACGGCCTCACCACCCTCTGAATAAAACATTTCTTCCTCACATCTAACCTAAATCTCCCCTCTTTTAGCCCAAAGCCATTCTTCCTTTTCTTTTAACTAGGAGGCCAAACAAGCCCGCAATGCCAAGGTGTGCACTGACAAAAGAAATCCAAAGAGCAATTTTTCTTAAGGCCATGGAACGTGCAGAAATGAACAGCTGCCATCTTAAAGCACTTCGAATATTAGTGACATAATAAAACACTAATTTCTGTTGTTTCATATGCCTTTCAGATTGTACACTTAGCCACAGCCAGCATTTCCTGACTAAGTACATGGAATTGGCCAACAAATTCGGCTAAACAGTCTCAGATGTTGGAGTCCTTATTACAATGTTCCCAGCATCAACTGCCTGGAACTGTTTAATAAGACGGAATTGCAGTTTGAATGACACATATAATCAAAACTCTCATTTGTTTTCAGAAGGAAAAAATCCATCTGATCTCCAGGAGAAGAGAATGGAACTGGTTTTGAGGCAGGCGGACCACACTGCAGTATCAATTTAAATGCAATTCGAAATATAGGATTTGCCTTAATGGATCATCAGGTCTTAATACCGAGGGAAAATGAAAGTATAAGAAGGGCTATTGAATGTGAAGGAAAGGCTATTATTAAAAAGCAAGAAAAAATCATGGAGGGACAATAAAATATATATTTCTGTGGTTGTAAGTAGAAACAATTACTGCATACGGTAGGATATTTCGGAACCCTTTGGTCACTTGCTATATCCAGAGCATTTTCCTGCTGCAGCAGGAATGTTCCCTGTAGCTCATGATCCAATTTTCCAGGCAGTTTTTTCAATGACCCATGCAAGACATCAAAATAATCCCTACATGAATACTGCACCGCTCCAATCTGCAAGAGGAAATCATATAATTTTCTTTACAGGAGAAAGCATCCATCCAAGGTACCTTACTTGAAGAAGCAGCCAAAAGGAATAGTTTCCTTCTTCTGCAGCTATTTTAAAACATATAATTGTTTCCTGCTCAGTACGTTCTCTTTTCTTCCACAGTATCATTCTCCAAGGAAAAATGGTCTCTTCTTCCAGCACTTCAATCCCATTGTTTGGGTTGTTTTTTTGTTGTTTTCTTTTTTTTTATTTTTGGTGCCTGCTCATTCTCTCTCATGGTTTTCATGGTTCTTTAGGAAAAACATACACTGACAAAGCATACGCCTCTCCCTCCCCACGTACTTGTTTAGTTTACTGAGTTGTTCAGCACAGACATGGATTTTCTTTCCCTCAGACACACAGAAGCCGTGAGAAGAGCACAGCCAAGAACTTAGAGCCCTTCATTCCTCACTGCAGCCTCAACACTTGACCTGGAGCTCTTGAGCACCCAGTGGCTGATGTTGCATTGACATTACAGGGTACAGCATACAGGGCTGTGTGTGTGTGGCCTTGTGCTCACTGGCCTTGCTTATTTATTTATTTTTATCTCCCTTTCTTGTCTTGTCATCCAGCTCCCAGAAAGACTCCTCCATTCCATTCATTTCCTACAATTCATTTCCTACCATTCCTTACAGGGAAGGTGCCCAGAACCTCCGGGCTCTTCAGGACCATCTCTCACCTTGTGGAACATTTTCCTGATTTGGATAAGAGCATGTTTCCTGACTGCTCCCACTTCTTCAGCCATCTCCATCTCATACGTCCCACAGTCCACCAGCTCATACGGCCATCAGGCCCCAGTTCAGTTGTTGCAGGAATCGCCTTGTTGGAGATGGCAATGACACAGAACTTGTACCCTGAACATGATGTGTGCAGCAAACCACCCCACACATCTCAGGTCCCAGCACTCACTGTGTGGCAGCCCAGAAGTTTCCAATGGAGGCAGCAAGGTTTTTGCTGAGAGTTCCCAGCCAGAGGGAAGCAGCTCCACATGCATGCAGCCATACTCACATTCTGTTCTGGTAAATAAAAGGCAGAAACAGCTCCAGTTTGATCCTGCTCACGGCATTCCCCATGGGTCAACAGATATCAAGATTTGCTTTGTTGAGCATCTGTGAAGAAAGCCCGAGCTTTGAAAGTTACCTTGATATACATGGCTACAGACACATGCACATTTAGTTGTTTGCTTTGCAAATTTTGAAGTCATCTCAACACTTTTTCTATGTCAAATTCAAAGGGCAAAAGTTTTCCGCTGTTTTATTTTTATTCCCTCTTATTTGATTTTGTATTTCCAGCGTGGCGCAGTGGCACAAATCACAGGCTTACACCAGGATGTAAGGCACAAAAGCACTGCCTCATTACACACACAAATGTTTGGGATTAAAATTATAGGCTAGTGGCATACATAAGAGGAGGATTATAATTAGAATCTAGATGCGTGAGTGATGAATCACAACAGAGCATTACATACCATTAGCCTTACACCACGTAGAGGGTCAGACACCAGTGATCCCAGCAATGCCATTGAGCATAAGGGTTGCAGGACTGGGTGCTCCTTGGCAGGACCCAGAGCTAGCAGGTGTCCCTGCTGCTTGGACTTTCCCAGAAAGCTAAAACAGTGTTGATGAAGGCTGCTCCGGAGCACAGAGCATACAAAGGTTTATCTATGGCTGCAGAATATCAGGAGGGGTGAAGCAGAAAGAAAGCAGGGGAGAAAGCTGAAAAGGAAAGAGAAATGGATAGCTATTAGTATTGGGAAAATTTCAGATTCTTTGTAGGAAAATCACCATTTCTTGAGCTCTTAGGCTGAAATTTGAAAAATGAAGTTTGAAATCTGATCTGTATTGAAGGTGGAAATGCAAACTTCAGAGAAGATTTTTTTAGGAAGGAAAGGGCAAGAGACAGGAGGGCAGGCAGGGACACTTCCCAGCCTCCCTGGGCCATGGATTGCTGGCACTGAGCTGGGACCATCTCCACAAAGCTGAGCAGATTCCCCAAGGCCCCTCTCCTTACAAGGCAATTTCCAGAGAAAGTTGCTGAATTTAAGAAGTGGAATGTGAGTGGCTTGTGCCACGTGATGACAATGAGATCAAGCACCAAAAGATCGCCCTGCACAGGGTCTATAGATGATCTCAGTGATCTTTTCCAACCTCAATGATTCTATGATTCCGTGACTCATGCCCACATGAGCCTGCTCTGCTGAGCACACGAGTGCAGCCCAGTGTCACCGCAAGCCTTGCGCACTGCTGCTGCTTCTCAGCGTATTTCTCAGCTGACTGAATAGTTCAGAAGATGCAAATTCAGTTTCAATGCATAATTTCCTTTCTGAATGCATGCTGCCCCCAACAATTAGTCTGCATTTCAAAGCACGGCACACATACCCATTTATGTACACATAGTCACGCGTCCTCGTGAGACACACGCACATATGAGCTAACATTTCAATTACAAAACCACCCTGCATCTCCTCTACAGTAATTCCACCCTGCGGGGAGACACACGGGCTGACAGTGAGACGATTGTGAAGGTGATTGAGCTTTGAGACGTATTGTTGCTCTGCTCAATAGTGCTGATTGGCAGCGGTGATTAAATGACTCAAGCAAGGGGAAGTGGCACTCAGAGGCTGACCAAACTGGATCAGAGATGCAATCATTTTAAGCATCTGAGGATAAGTGCTGGTTTCTGTGGAAGCCACATGTCTATGCCCGGTGAGGTTAGGGTAGAAGGATCAGTCTGGCTATTTTCCCACGTTTTTAAGTTAATCCATCTGGTGACATCCTGGGAAAACCCAGGAGCTCAGTCACTACTTCCTAAACATTAAACTCAACCAACCTTGGAAGGTCAGACACTTCCAACGCTGACTTTGTGGTAATTCCCTCTACCTCCACACTGTGCAGGAGATGGGCCTCAGGGCTCCTGTTGCTTTTTTCCAGCTCACATTCTGGTTTTTCTTCATAGGTATTCTCTGATACATGGCAGTGCTGGAAGTGCCCAATTGCTGGGGAGGAAAGAGGGCTGGGAGGAGACCTGCAGCAACAGCCACATCTCAGAGCTGGCAGCACCCTAAATCATTTCCCAGTCTCCCTTTCCCAGGCAGCCTGCTGGTGGATTAACATAACACATACATTCATGAACACCTTGATATCCTCAGCATGAGCCAGCATTCACAGGCTGGTAGGGGAAGAAGCACTTAGTGCCCTGTGGCCATACAGAAATCCCACAGTAGTTAAAGGAGGAAGGCCAGACTGCCTTCTCCCTTGCAGCCTGGCTTTGTATTCACTCTGCTGAAGACCTCAGTCCTCCATGTCTGGTAGCCACTTACAACATCCCATTCTTGAAATCCTCATTCCCCTATACCAGTAGCTGTGGCAAGGACTCTGTGGATCCTACCTTCTGCATCTCTACCCACCAGATTCCAGAGCAACCCCACAAGGGTTCAAACAAGATCTTTTCAAGCTCAGCTGGGTCTGAAGAGTCCTTCAAGGACTTCCATGGACATGGACAAATCTGTTGGTTAGCTTGAAGCCTACAGACAGGCACAGATGGAACTCCCATTGGCAAGGGAGGCAAATAAGATGAAAAACTGTAGGAGGAATTATTTTTAAAAATCACATTATATGCAAAGATATACGTATTTGTATGCATCTGTGTACATTCTTGATTACCCTTCTTAAAGTTATCAGAAGTTCAAATATCTGTCCTTTTTTCTGTTACTGAGAGGAGGGTGAGATTGCCATCGTCAGTTAGAACAGGGAACAGTCATTGCTTGAATACATTTTCTTTTATTTTTTTTACCCCAGCATTTCTTGAAAACAGTCAAGATCTACTGATGGGGTCTATACTAATTGCAAGCTATTGGAAAAAACACTGTGCACCAGCATGAGACAGCACAAAGGAATCAAAGTAAGATGGGCCTTATCAAAGCAGTGTTGAAAAAGCCAATGACATGATCTCACTTGAGCACTGTGTTCAGTTTTGATGATGCTATCTCAAAAACTGTACAGACAAAAATAGCAGTATCTGTGAGGAAAAAACAAACAGAAGTAATGGTTTTAGAAGAACCTTCATGTGAACAGAACGCACCGAAACCAGGAGTTAGCAACATCTAACAGATGAAATGCTGGAGAAGGACATGGGGGATCTGAGCTCCATTCCCCATTGCCTTTCACAGACAATAACTTCAGATGAGTTATTTTGCCTCCTTACTCCTCAGTTTCCCCTTCAGTAAAACGAGGAATAAATGACACATTTAAAAGATATGCTCTGAAAGAACCGTGTAAGAAATCCTCTAAGATGACAGTAGCTATTTGTTATTTAACAACTGCATATTGGTATCGCCTTTCTCTCTGCCAGCTCTCCCTCTGCCTTTCTCATGCCCCATCTCAAGGCTGCTGCAGTGGCCCCAGCAGAGATGGGATTCTGACCTGAGGCAACTGCTTTTCTGATCCTGCGTGGTAATTCCTACCTACTGAGCTATAGAAATACCAAAACTATAAGGGTGAAAACAGAGGGAGTATTTATGCAGAATAAATACTCCAAGGAACAGCCTTCAAAACACACTTCTAATTTAGAGAAGACTGTCAAATGCCCAGTAGGGTTACTGTGTCATGCATCAGATTTCCTTTTTGCAGGTTTTAATTTGCGACTTCTCTCATAAAGCAGAAAACAGATGAATTATTTTAACAGTTGCTGACTGTAATTATGTCACTGCAGCCTCAGCTCTTCCCTTGGGTATGACACAGCCACCAGAGCAAACTGCCCAGAGCAAAGGTGGCCCAGTCCTTGTCCCCAGAGGAGGTGCTGCTTGTATCATCTTGCAGCACAATCAAGTCTTAACCCTCCTCATCCCATACATGGTTGAGTACCAATCATTCGGAGTGGTGGCAGAGAAAGATGTTCCTTCCCGGACCACGGGTGCAGACATCATCTGTGGCAGAGGTCTTCCTCAGGAGCTCACAGACCAACCTGGCCCTACTCTTCTTAGCTTTGCTTCAAGGACGTTTCAGTGCAACAAAGAAGGGCTTTCCTGGAGGGCAGCAAACCTGAGCGAAGATAAGGAAAGATATGGAATTTCTGATGTGCAACTGTTGTTGATTTAGCATGAAACTTCATCCTACGAAGGGCAGCTGTATCATGGTGCTGCTCACATGCCTGCCGTGCTTGTCATCCACATCCCACTGGTCGGGCATAGGCTGCCCAGGGAGATGGTGAGGTCACCATCCCCAGAAGCGTTCGAAGATAGATGTCATACTGAGTGACATGGTGTAGAGTTGATGCATGGGCAACAGGCATGGATTGATGGTTGGATTAGATGACCTTAGAGGTCATTCCAACCTTAATGATTTTATGATTCTATGAGTCTATACTGCTTGTCAGTACAAACTGGGAGCAAGCAGAGAAGAAAGGGCAGGCTGAGAAGTGGGAGACAACAGAGAACCATGGCCTCTCCAGCTCGCACACTCACACACCTCTCAGGACTCATTATCACCGAATTCCTCTTTCTTCCTTTTCCCAATGTGCATTTCATAAATTGCAGAAGCCACGTCTTTCAGTATTAAAATGTAATTAATGATTTCACTGTAATGAAATTAATAATTAACTGGAAAGACATTTGAACCCTTTGTTGAACAAAACTCACTAATATTATGATGTATTAGGACCGTCTGGGCTAGTCTGTCTGCGCAGCAGCTATTGTGCAGCTGGCAGGAAGCCAGGGGCTGCAGAAAACATATTTTCTTCCTGTCAGAGCCTTTCTGACAGGCCTCTGCAGCGCAGTAGCAGCCCCACTCGCAGGCACCGTATGATCCTGGCTTCTGGATCCTTTCAAATACAGGAAAACAAAAGAAAAGGTTATACAAAGGTGGGTGGTGCAAGGTTTCCAGCTGGCCAGCTGCCCACCAACCTGCTGTCGTGCATGGGATGTGCAAGTAAGAGCATTTTTAAAAGAATTTAGGCATCAATATTTTGATGTCTCTTTCAGAGGATGATGTCTATTTGGCAAAGAAAGACTATGGAAGCCATCCTAGGACAGGAACAAGACCTCAAGAAATGAACACCCTGGACAGCAATGTCCTGTGACTTCAGCTCTGAAGTATCTTGGGAGGATGATCCCCAGGGCACATCTCTTTCACATCCATCTGGTGTCACTGCCCTGGTGATAGCCAATAACTGTGGGCCAATGGGTTCCTTGAGCTGATCCCACCAGCACTGTGCACAGGGTTAAGGTTGGATATTAGGAAAAACTCTCTGAAAGAGTGTGGATGGAGTGACACAGCTGCCCAGGGAGGCAGCTCACAGTCCCTGGAGGTGTTCCAGAACCACGGAGATGTGGCACCGAAGGACATGGGCAGCACAGTGGGTATGGGTTGGGGTTGGACTTGATCTCAATGGTCTTTTCCGATCTTAATGATTCTATGATTTTAGCAGGTCTTAGGTCTTTTGAAAATTTTCATCCGCTGGAAATACATGAGTCACTGATGCTTGAACTCAGAAACTTTGCATAAAGCCTTTAAGACCTAAGACTCAAAACAACCGATTAGTGACCTCTGCAATACCACCTTAGCTTCCAGCTGAGCAAGCTCTCTTCTTTGGCACTGAAGCATCTTAAACTAAGGTTTTAACTTTCCCCCGAAGAAAACTGAATTAATCAATTCCTCCTCGGCATTGAAATAAAGCTCTCTTTCTGCTAGGTGGGTCAAAAATGCACAATCTATTTCAACTGTTCTGTTCCCATGAATTCTATTACAATACATTGCAAAAGGGAAGATTACAGAGAAGGCAGAGCCAGCGGCATGCCTTGCTTTATGAGGGGGAAAAAACACACACACAATTTATTTTTCATTGCTTTATGATGAATATGAATTCAATTACATGCAGAGAAGAACTGCGGTAGTCAGGCAGAATTATACTCAGCTAGTAACAAATATAATAGCTTTTAACAAGGAGAGCTTATCATCAAGGTTCAGACAAGCTTGAGCCCATGTTGCACCTGATGAACCTGCAAAAGGAGACAATGGCTATCAGAGCTGAGAATTAATCTCTCATCTCCTTGCACTGAGGAGAGGGGAAGGGAAGGGAAGGGAAGGGAAGGGAAGGGAAGGGAAGGGAAGGGAAGGGAAGGGAAGGGAAGGGAAGGGAAGGGAAGGGAAGGGAAGGGAAGGGAAGGGAAGGGAAGGGAAGGGAAGGGAAGGGAAGGGAAGGGAAGGGAAGGGAAGGGAAGGGAAGGGAAGGGAAGGCCTCAGTCACAGCCAGTTCTCTAAGCACACTATTGGGCACCAGGGAGCAGCTAGACCATCCCTTGGGACATAAACACACACAACAAAAGCAACTCAGAAACATGCTCATCTCCTTCCCTGTTGCTGTTGTTTTTCCCACCAGATGAAATGTATCTCTTCCTGCTCCTTGTTATCATTTCCAACAGTGTCTAGTTAAGTTTGTTCACAAAACCTACATGCCAGACAACTGTCATATGCTATGCATTAACCTCACACACATTGCGAGCCTCCCAGATTGCCACTGGTGCTTGTGCTACATAATGTGCCCAGGATTCTGTCTTCCAGGTTGCTCTCACATTGTTTCTTGGGATGCTTAGCAACTCCAGATCAGAAAAGTTATGCTAATGCAACATGCCAAGCACCCACATCCAGCCCTTTCTCAGGGAGCAGGCATAACAAGATTACACATCATTAGGTAGTTCCTAACAAAGCAGTTACAAGCCATGAGTCCACCTAACCCAACATTGCTTCTAAGTCAGAAGACCCCAAAACTTCACGAGTGTGGGCAAAAACATACACAAGTGTGCTGTTGCCTGTCCAAACTGAACATAAAGCAGAGCTTGTATTTTGTGCAGATGCAGCTATTTAGGGCTTAATCCTGCAGCAGCAGTGGTGCTGGACTCAGATCCTAAAGGATGCTGATGGAATCAGCTTCCCAGAAGCCAGTCCTGCCATATACAGGCAGTACACACAAGGCTTTCTACGTTTCAACAAAATGTTATTTCTGGAGCAGCTGCCTGGGAAGGGATGCTAAAATCTTGCCTAATAGTAAAAATAAACATTAAATATTTTCTTGCTATTTTTCATCAAAACATTCTGTGGTTTATTTGTGGGTTAAGCATCACATCTTCCAGTAAGGTCGGTGTTGCTACTCAGAGGCAGGAGAAATGTGATCATTGCATTTGCTGGCCAAACTTATGAATCAAGACAGAGCAAATCTCATACAAAATCCCAACATCTGTTCTCCTTCATCCCCATTTATCTGTTCCCAGCATCTGTTCTCCTTCATCCCTATCTTTCTCATCAGCTGAAACGCAGCATGGCAATACTGCAGCTATGAAACAGCAACTGCTCGCTCGCTGCTCAGAGAACACTGCCAAGCTTGTTTCTTCACTCTAAGGAAGAAGGTGCTTATCTCCATTCCTATCCAGGTGGAGCTGTCTAGCCCAGGGCCTCCATCCCACCCAGAGCATCAGGGTGAGCAGAGCTGGGCTCTGCCGTGAGCGCTGGAACCAGACTGTGGCAGCAGACAAAACCCAGAGGTTGAATCCTGACATCTGCTCACCAGGCTTGATTGAAAGTGGAGGAATTATATTAAATTACCTGATTACGTGAAGGCTGAGAAATGATAGTAGGTATTACAGCCAAGGCTGAACAAGAGCTTGGCAGTTCCCGTCTCTACAGGAGGAGTGGGAGTTTTGCCCTGGTAATAACAAGCTTTGCAAGTTCCTTCTCTTTAGAGAATTTTCTTTTTTCTTCTTTTTTTTTTTTTTTACTGAAGATGGAGAAGAAAACATACAAATTGCACATAATAAGTGGAACACAGAAAAAGAACCAGCTGTACTCGCAGATGTTACAATACAACCAAAGGTGCTTCTCTATTTTCTCTCCTTCTTAGAATAGGCCATATATGTCTGATGAATAATGCAAGAGATTTCCTCTATAGAACTATTAGCAGGCAGCCCTTCCTGACCTGTCTTTAATCACACTCAGCACTCAGCAGGCCTGGAAGGGAAGGGAAGGCAACACCACTCTTACCAGGCGATCCCAGTGGGTAGCAGTCACCCCAATCCTTCTCAACTGTAACGCTTCAGTGTGAGGAAAATCCATGAGCAGCTCTATGGGCTTTGTTCCTCACCTGGGCCAAAGCTTGGGTTAAAGTCAACAGATGTTTTGCATCTCAGTTGAATGCAGTCAGCATTTACAAATGATGTTTGTAAGGAGAAGCTTTTGCTTAATTATATAGACTTGTTCAATTGAACTCATAAAATCACAATCATAGAAAATCCCAAGTTGGAAGGGACCCATAAGGATCATGGAGTCCATACTCCTATTCAGGGATGGTGATGCTTCAGATTCATATTTGTGCACATTCATGGAGATCCAGAGACTCTCACTCACTTGCAGAAGGCTAACAGTGGTAGATCTGACCCTATCAGCCTAATAGATACAGAGAATTTATTTTGACTGTCAGGTATCAAGCAGTGCAGATGGTGGTGCTGCAAGTACCACGAACACTGCGTAAGCCTATTAATCAAGGCTGGAACCCAATCTTTTCCCAGAAACTAATGTTTACGGAAGTATTTGGGAAGCTCTGCAGATGGACAGATTAAAAAAAGAATAAGAGTTTGGCTATGTTGAATCTCCCAAAGAGAAGAGTTTGGCTATGCTAAAAGGGATTCAGTTTTTGCAAATAAAAAAGCTAGATGGTTTCTCCTAGTCCATCCAGTGCTGCCCAGCCCAGGAGACGACATGGTGCAGCACTGCAGGAGCTTTGTGCAAAGCAAAAGGAAATTAAACGTGAGTCATAGGTAAGTGTCAGAGAACATTGCAAACCCAAGTTCCCATTCATCAGAAGATCTGATTACCTTAATGTGCTTTGTTTAGAAGCATTTCTACATACATAAATCAAAAGGTTCCGCTATGCCTTGTTGAGCTGTTGCAGCAGCACAGCAGCTCACCTCTCCTGCACAGGTTCAGCCCAGACACCATCAGCCCACAGTCTGCTGCCATCCCTCTGCTCTCCCAGCCAGCCTCTGAGCCCTGGCCCATGCCTTCAGGGCATGAAAACCCTCACAGCACCTGGGCAGCAGAAAGGTGGCTCACAGCATTGTACCCCAGCTCCCGAGGCACTGGGCCAGCTCTGGCCAGTACAGAGAAACCCTGAATTAACAGAAAATGACATGTTTTGATTTGGTTTAATACGCTGAGATAGTTTGATCTGGATCCGCCAGGCAGGAATGATGCATTTCGTTCAAATCTTCTTGACAAAACAGAAACGTCTACGAGTTTCCTTTAAAATCAATTTTTTCCATGGAAAAAAATTGATCTTTTTACAGAAAATGCATTTTCTCTATCTAGAAACACGTGAGTACCCCTAATTATCGGTGAGTTTGATAACAAACTTCTTGTGAGCTCTAATCTGAACTGCAGTAAAGTCATTTTCAATCCCCTTACTCACTGCAACCCAGAGCCATAAAATGGTGTAAAACACAGCTAGGGAGAATCATTCAGAGCCCCCACTCACTGCTGCCTACAAACTGGGATGGACAGGCACAAGAGCAGCCTTACACAAATGATGCTCACAACTGACCCCGGTCCCCCAACAACAACCACGTGCAGCTCTGCTGCCAGTGCCCCATGTGTTCCTCCTGTTTCCTTATTTCCCTTCCAGGCATCAGCAGCAAGTTCAGAAGAAAAAGATGTGCCCAGGTTGGAGGAAGGGGGGGGAGCTGATCTTAAGTATGTCTTGAAAAATATAAATAAAGTTTCCCACTCCCATGACGGTTCATATATTTGTCAACAGGTCTTTATGGGAATGTGGTAAAGAAGATTTCTGATGCCTCGTAGTGACATATATTCCCAGTGAGGAACAAAGTTTGAACCAATTTTTGAGTTTTAAAATTATTGAGAGGAGGGATTAGCATGGCCAAGAATAACTGTGTATGGAAGGAAATTGATTTCTGGCCTGCTAATAATTTATTTTACATTCTTCATAATCATATTCCAAAAAGCATATATTCCACAGCAATAAATAGTTCCAACGACTCTCCTCATTTACTCTCCCCATTGCATTCTTCGGACTTGCTTAATTTCATAGCCCAAGGCTGCTGTGGGATTTGGGTGAATAACATATTGTGCCTATTAGAGACATGAAGCCATCCAAATGCTGCCAGCATGGGGCATCCTACCACAACAGCTCCTAGGTCACCCTATAGGAAGCTCTCTCCTGCTCCTTAACAAGCATTTTAATTTGGTCTGTCTGTGTAGCATTCAGCTGTTTCTACAACCAGCCCTTCCATGCCAGCTTCTGCTTTCTGTTTTTACTCCCATCCTTATCCCTCTGGGTGGAAAACTGCAGGATTGAAATCCTTTATGAACTCCAAGAGTTGTAAATTCATGTTCAATTTATTGTTAAATACGTGTCTGATATGAAAATGAAATGGTATTTAAAGATGTTACTCAATTCTGAACTTTTAAAGCAGCCCTGGGAAGAAATGTGGGATGAACACAAAACTTTCTGACTTCCAAGTGAGGTCACCAACATTAGTGTTCCATCTTTTCTTTGTTGTTTTCAGGCTTTCATTGAAACTATCTAACATTTCATCTAACAGATTAATAAATAAATAAATAAATAATAAAAAGCACTGTATTTAGATAACTTCCTTGCCAGATACCTCTGAGCCATGATTTTGAAACATCTCCAATGGTCACGACTGGCAAAGGCAAAGAATGCAGCAAATTAGGGCTTTCTTCCTCCATATCGATTCATCTGCAAAACATGCAGCCACCTGCATTATCAGAAGCGAGAAGGCAATCATCAACAGGGTGAAAACTGCCCCCAAACAGCCGACCTCAGGGATAAGCTCAGATTTTTCTGAAAGAAGGATGGATAGCCATAGGGAGTAGGAAAAAACTCCTTTTACCAGCACGCTGCGTCCTGAGCATTGCCTCTACCCACAGCCCATGTCAGAGAGCCCTCATTGGGCAGAAGGACACAAGGACCTCAGACATAACCTGGACTTTTGAGGAAGCCAGATTGAGCACAGGGTGGGAGGCTGCATTCCCACGCACCTGAGGGCTGAAGCTGGTGGAGATGACATGGCCCCAGGATCTTAAATCCCATTACCTTTCACCACAGCAAATGGGACCTGTAGTACAGCCTGCTCAGGAGGGCGTGATGGATGTGCAGGTTTGAGGCTGGGGATGCTGCAGGCTGCTGCTCCCAGGACAGCTGAGCCACAGAAAGCGTTAACACAGCTCCCGTACTTCACTTTATGCTGTGAAATGAATGTTATTCTCAGGGGCTGCAATAAGGTTGTAACAAGCTTAAATACTTCATTAATGAGGGCTCTGTAAGTACCACAGAGACAAACAAGATTTGAGAGGGGCAGAAGCCTTTGTGCTTTCCTCTTCTCCACTGGGGAGAATTTCAACTCGCTGTCCAATTTGCAATTGCTAACAGAAAATTTTGCACGTGGAAATGGATTTGCTTGCACAGTTTGTGCCTCCATCTAATTGTTTTTAAACTTTGCATCCTGGGAAGAATTAGCAATCATGTTTTAGCAGATCTCTGTTCTTAATGTCTCTGAGTTTTTGGGGGATTTTCTTCATGTAATATCCCATATGTTCTGATTGTTTTCAGGGGAACACAGTCGAGTTATCTCTAACAAATACCTGTTAAATCACAGAGCACATCAATCCACTGGCCAAAGCATTTGCAGTCTGTTATAGAAGTTATGACATACCTTTTGCTAATGGGGAAAATGATGCCAGGAATAAACACAAGTCTTGCTAATGTGATTGTTTTATTCTTCTAAACTATACTTGCAAACACATTATTTTCTTAAGGTTTTTTCTTTTGTTTGTTTTTTTGCTTGTTTTTTTTTAATTTTAAAGTAAGAAGGAATGAGAAAGCAAGAACAGAAGGACGTCTGAATAAGACTGCCAAGGCTCAATGGTTCCATGGAGCCACTCCTTCACAGTTTGCTAGAACGGGTTCGGTGCTGCTGGGGAAATGGAGGTGCATGAGCAATTTCTACCACCTTCCTCATTCCTCTCCTGCTATAACCTTATAACACTTCCAGGCCTGACTGCTAGCAATAGCTGCCCACAGCCAAACATCACGCTGCCGTCCAGGATGTGTCCTTACCACCCACTCTGACACACCAATCCCATTGAATTCTGCTTTGATGTCCCCTTGGGGACCTTAAGAGTGAGATATAGGGGACAGATCTTTGAAACATTTAGTCTATTGTGGCAATAGGAAAATCCTGAACTATTTAAACTGTTGTGCTTAAAAATAATGTTGGCTCGGTTTTTGAAGTCCTCTTAAATCCTCCTACTTGGGAGAGGATAAAAATATCCCACCGCACCTGCTTACCTCAACCATTTCCAACAGCCACTGCCTCCTGAGAAGAGCTCCTTCAAGATGTTGCCTCCTTAACTGCTTTGTCCTGACGTTGCACAGGTTGGAGATTTTGGGATTTAGGCAATGTGCACCAAAACAAAGAAAAGGCCTTTGAGCTGGAGGCGCTTGTGTACAATGGAAGTGCAGCTTGCCCCTGCAACATTCATCCCTTTGGTTATGCTTCCACAAAAGCCTCCTAACTCATTCCCTTCAAGGGAAAATGTTTTTCTTTCCATAGCTCTATTGTAGGCTTGTAATCAAAAGTAGGCTCCTTAAAACTGAAGCCTGACCCTAACATCTGTTAGCCCTTCTAATATCAGCGAAAACAGGGCATGAAGTGCTTTAAATCAGAGCTTCATTCCCCGGAATAAGGAGGATCGTCCCTTTCTGGTCAAAAGTCACAGATGGCAGATGTTCAGTTTTATCCCCTTTGGCCACTGGCAATGGCAGATTCAGAGCTGCGACAAAGCGCTAAGGCTCCGCACCAGCTCTTAGCTCTGGGAAATACCGGCTGTCTGCTCTCATTCATTCTCTTGAAGCAATCTTTAATCTTCCCAAAGTCCCCTTCAGGCTCTCTGTTCCAAGGCCGCAGCTAGAAGAATGGCTTCACACAAAACCCAGAGCACAGTGCAACCTCAAGGCACTGAGTGAAAAAGTGAACACAACAAATGTAATAATAGTCATAAAATAAAAAAAAAAAAGCAATCTACCACAAAATCGAAGTGGTTACCAAAATCCCCACCCACTGAGCCATTTGTTCTACTCACTCCTCTGAACACTGAAGCCAAAGTCCTGTGCTTCCTCCCTTCATCTTTCTTCATTCCTCAGTGAACTCTTATTGCAACAGAAGCATCAGCCTTGGACTCATCAAGCTACTGGGTTAGCAGCAGGTCATGCACTGTACGGCAGCTGGCACTTCCCATCCATTTCACCTACCTCCATCCTGCTGATAGCCAATCTGTGATGGAGTTTATGATCACGGTGCTCCAACCATCTTTGTCTGAAGCTTGGAATGCCATGAGTCAAGGCTTTCTGCCTACAACAAAAGGGAGAAGGCCTGTGAGCTCCAGTAGCGTGAATTACAGAAGGCTCTTGTGCACACCTTGCACACTTTTCACATGCCTGCTTGAATAAGATCCTGCCATGAATATTGCTACTGACCTTAGATTTAAAAGCTAACTTGCTTTTCTTCCTTTTCTGACAGATATAATCCAGGGCTAAAGGAAAACAGAGAACAAGAGCTTGGAGAAATTTGCAAGCTGGCAGATCCACAGGTGAAGGACCAAAACAGACCTGAACTGCTAACCAGACTCCTGGAGTCATCTGAGGAGAGGCAGAATCAGCAGAGATGACATTACTCACAGATCCCTCCTGATGCCTTAAATAATTCATAGCAAACACTGGGACATAAAGACCAGAAGTCCCATGAGGAGGCATGTGGCATTGTTTTTGCTCATTAGGGTGAGTCACACAACACACATTATTACATAAAGCGGGATGTCTCATTAATTACATCTGTCTGGGGGCTATAGTGTACCAGTGCCTGGAAGAGCTACGGGAGACTCAGTCCTTGTCCTCATCATTCCAGAAAGTCCTACAGTGCCTCTCTGCAAGAAACCACCATCACTTCCACCCAGCTGCCAGCTGGGCTCTGGCTCCCAGCACCCTCACTGTGGTTCTGCCTGTGGGTGCCAGTGTGCATTCCCCAGCGAGGTCCCTTTTCTGCCAAACTGTCCCCCCAAGGACATGGATCTCCTCATGCTCACCCACAGCAAGGCACAGAGAGGGAAAACCCACCCTGAGCCAAACTCACGTCGCTGCCATCCACACTGAGAAAACAACAGGCTGAAGGAGGAGCTGTAATAAAATGGTGTTTGAAATAGGAAGCAGTGCTGCACTGTGGCTTCCAGGGAGAGGGGAAGCGGAGCATTGCAACAGCAACTGCCAGCATTTGCCCATGCAGACAGGTGGTGGCTGTGCCTGCCAGCTGCATCAGGAACCTCAGGATCCACTCCTCCTAACACATCCATGAGCATCCAGGAGGACCAGCCCTGTTGGCAGGGACAGCAGTGCAAAGGGGTGCAGTGCCATCCGCTTCACTTCTGTCACCTGCAGGTCCCCAGATAAGCCTGAATGTTCAGTAAGTAAGAGAAGGTTGTCTCACAGCTCCCTCCTACCTTTCAACAAGGAAAGCTGCTACAGGAGGCATACGCCTCTTTGCCAGCCCATACTGCAGGAGCCCCCTGTGGTTCAGTTATACGGGGTGGACTAAAACCCCCCAGATCCCTTGCAGCCCCCTTTGTGCCCTCCTACAGCACTGCAGGTGGGGCTGTGCCTGGTGGAGGATACTTGTACCCCGCAGTGATGTGAGACAGATCAGAGACAGGAAGGGGAATTTGATTTTGCTGTTTGGCACAAAAGAGGATCACAGAAATAAGTCAGAGGATCTCTGAGATCCACACTAACGTAACCTTCCTGAGAAGTACTCAGTCTTGTGCTTGATTGCATCCAGATCACCAAAATACTGCTGCCAGCAGACAGTGCTTGTTGCCTCCACAGAAAACACAGGAGTTACTGGTGGGGAGAAGGGAAAGGTCAGGGAACATCCTCACACGTTTTCCTCTCTAACAGTTAGTTCTTGTGACTATATCAATATGCAGTAGCAATGACAGGGACAGATGATCTGGAACTCCCTGCATTATTCATACACAGAGAAAGAGGAGGCAGCTATTGTGAGAAGTATCTGCTGGCGTGTTTAATATACAAGACTCTAAACCTCAATGCACTGCTGCAGATGATGCTGTATTGAAATGCAGCTAACCTATTGAGAAGTCTCACATTGAACAGGGTATGTTTCCAAAGTTCAAACACTCCAACATACTCCAGGATTGGAAATAGGATATTAAGAACAGGTTGGGGGAAAGAAAAAGAAAAAAAAAAAAAAGGTAGATTTGGGGAGAGGAAGAGGTGGATTTGGGAGCTCTACCAGCTCCCAGTTGTCCCAGTTAGGGCTTCAGCCCCCATGAGACACCCTTACCATCACACAAACAAAAGCACTGCTGCACATCTCACAAGTGGGAAGTGCTTCCTTACTCTCCTTTGAGCTCACAAGATATCACCCACTGGAGCCTGCCTTGCCCAAGATGAGCAGCTCACCCCAGCACTCCAAATGCCAGATTCTCATCCTGTCATTGCATGAAACAAAGTCTATACATAGCTCCAGTTTGCCTTCTGGAAAGGGCTTTCATCCTCCATCTCACGCTCAGTCTCATGAGTAGGAAAACAAACAGTGAGATTCCTCTACAGCAACAGAGCAGCAGAAAAAAGAACAGAGAGATCTCCCTCCTCCATGTACCCCCAAATAACCACGCTGCACCGGATCATGGCACAGCCCAATGAAAGAATGAGTAATGCAGAGGCAGTGCCCCAAGTTCTGTAGTAACCAAATCTCAGGGAGACTTTATCCTAAACTCTTCAGCATCCAGTGACTAAGCAACACATGTAAAAGCATGCCCTAATGCTCACAGATATAAGGAGGCCAGGAGACACGAGTTTTCTCCTTTTGCTATGTTAGGGTTTAATAGAATTATATGGTCTTTAGTTTACCTTGCCATGCAGGCACATTAAACATGGATTTCTCTAAAGCTCGAACATCACACGATACCCAAACAACCTTGTCATTGCAATTTTGCACATTTTTCCTCTTTTGTGTATCTGTGAGTTCTGACTGCGGTAAAATTTCATCTCAGCCCACTGCCATCTGGAGCAAGGTTCGGTCTCAGACATGAGCATAATAGGAAAGGATATTTCTGGGGAGTGGTGGGAAGGTTAATCATGTGAATGCTTAGAGCTGGTGATCTCTTTCAGTATCTCACTGTGAAGCGTTGTATGATCTGGACCCATCAAGACAGAGTAACTGGAAAGACAGAAAGAGCTTTGAGATCTGATTGGTACTGGGGTCTACAAATCCTTAGTCATCACAGCAGGAAGATTCACCCTAAATGATTTTCAGTTTGGAGTTACCCTGATTTATCCAGGAGTGACCTACACCACCTGCAGAGTGTCAGAAGAAGACTCAGCCACTGCAGGGACTCGGCAGCTCCCAGCTCTGGGTCTGCTCACTCTCAAGGGACAAAGACAGATGGTGCTGAGATGGGTTCGCTCCAGATTACCTGTTAGGCTTCACAGGGAGCATCAAAACCTTAATTATCAGGATTCAAAAGGAACACCAGAGGATGCCTTGCAACCTCCTGCCACCAAGAGAACAGGTAGCACCCAATGCTTTGCACTGCTCAGACATCACACCATCTTTCCACACTGCCTGTTGGATACAGGCTGGGTCACTCTCTGCTGGCATCAGCAGTGCATGGCACTTCCTTGAGTGGCTCCAGTCCTCTGACAACATCCTTCACCCATTTTAGTGCTCGTGCTCTTTCTGCCTTGCAAGGTTGCCCCCCAGCACTCCATAGGGCAGAGATCAGAGAGGAGAAGAGGAAGAGTGATGCTCAGAGATTTCTCAGACCCGTGTCAGGCAGCCTGTTTACTTCTGCTGGGTGTAGCTGGAGATGTTTGGATGCTTTTTATATGACTTGACATCTACCCCTCAAACAACAGATCCTGCATCCCCAAAAAGGCCAGACAGACATATTATCTTCTGATGCTATTTCCAGCATTGTCCGGCAGACACCGCTGGGGAAGAAGAGCAGCTGCAGCTGGGGCAGGTTTACAAGCTGTTACTGGGCTGCCCGTTCCAGGCGATGCCTGTCAGGTCTGCGTGAGCTGGGCTCCTGTAATCAGCCAAAGCTGTTGTTTGTTAGCCCCTCGCGGTCTCTTGACTTTTCATCTTGATTAAAGAGCACGCCAAACGGCAGGATTAGCAAGGCAGGCATCCCAATCCTTTTGCTGCTCCTGAAATCCAGTCGCCTGCCTACCGCACACGTGCTCATCCTCAGGGCTAACAATTAGTGGCACCAGCTGCTAGCCTGGATGCCAGGGCCAGGAGCTATTAGTGCACAGACCATTAGCTTTAAAAGGCATTTGGAACTTCTGAACGTATTAGGGTTCTTATGACTGACGGACAGTACGGCCATATGTGGCTCACTGTTTTTTCTGTCAATATATTTCACCAAAACAGTGTTGGGTTATCAGAACGATTTAGGTGGAGTACTTGGGAAGACATCTTACCAAGAGGACGGAGTACTGCATTCAGTTGAGTAATTGTTACCTGCTTAAATTAACTTATTGGCACCCTTCTTCCAAGTCAGGAACGGCAATGGGTTGCTTGAATGGCTGGATATTGGGACTCTATTTTTAGCCCTGCCATTTGCCCACCTAATGATTCCAGGGAAGTCATTTCAATTCTTTATGCTTCAGCAACCCCATCTGTAAGATGGCAATGATGAGCTCATACCACAGGACTTGGAGATCTGTGCCTGTAAAACAATATAATAAAACTTTGGATTCCCATTACTGTTTAAAGCTGAGGTGGGGAGGAAGCCCCACGGGTCTTTGCATAGTTTGCAGCAGTACCTACATGGATTTTTTCAAATCTTGCATTCCCACTTGCACGTCATTTGAAGCCAGTGACAAAAGAGAAGAGACAGAGCTCCAGGCTGGTTGCTCTGCACGTTGTGGCAGTGGGTGCAGACACGAGGAGGCCACTCAGCCCCCTGGCCATTGCCCTCGACCCACAGAGATGAGCCAGGTTGCAGAGCAGAGCGCTGACTCTAAATCAAGTTAAAAGCCAGACTGCCTTACCAGCCTCAGCCCACTGCAATCCAACCACAGAGAGCTTTTCCCATTACTTTCCCAGCTTTTTGTTTAAAGCAGAGCTGTCATGGAATTTGGAGTTCAAACACAAGACCTCTTCAAAAGTCTTTAAAAGAGATTTTATAATGTGATGTTCTGATGAAATTTCCAGGCCTTCTTGCTTCATACAGCTGGCGAACACCAGCAAAATTCTTTTATCATTTTTTAAAATGTTTGAATATAATATAATAATATAATCCCATAGCTGGATTCTTGAAATGCATACATTACGTCAGTAACATAAAAACTGGTCTTTTTATCTCGGGTCTGCCAGATTTTCAGGCTCAGGACAGTTCTTCTGCCATTTGAAAGGGCTCTCCCCTTAGTTAGACACATGCGTCCCTCTACTTACCCAGATGGTTTCCTCCTCCAAGCTAGAATAATGTATTTAAATTTATCCAATGGCTTCCATGACTCAGATTTCCCATAGCTGGAAGGTTTCTAGCCGTCCTCTGCTCCACCTGCTCAGATGTTGAAGCAGCCCTCTCACTGGCTCACAACCTGCAATTCTGTGCTTCATCAGTGAAGTGTGACTGCTGTCAGGGCAGGGGGAGGCTTTTAGCTATTTTAGTGTATCATGAAGCAGTTCTAGAGCAGCTTCATGTTCATATAACCCATGGTCTGAAGCTTAGTCCCTCGTAGTCCTGGAAAGAAACTTTTAGAGGTTTGTTTCTTCTGGAGAGGAAGGGTATGTCCTGAAAGCCATCATTTAGTGATAGGATAAGAAGTAATGGCTTTAAGTTGCACCAGAGGAGGTTCAGATAACATACTAGGGAAAATTTCTTCTCAGAAGGAGTGGTGCTGCACTGGCACAGGCTGCCCAGGGAGGTGGTAGAGTCGCCATCCCTGGAGATATTCAAGAAACATGGAGATGTGGCACTGAAAGACATGATAACTGGGCATAGTGGGATGAGTTTAATTTGGGGATCTTAGCGGTCTTTTCCAACCTGAATGGTTCCATGATTCCATGATTAAAGCCTTCTGATTAGACCAATGGATAACCAAAATTTCACTCCATCCCAAGCCTCCATTCCCCAGATATTTCTTACTAAACCACACTTCCTATCCAACAGCAAACTCATTCAGCCACTACAGCACACAACAACTTTGCTGTCTATATAATCAGATAATTTTCTGGTTTGGACAATATGACAGAAATGCAGATCCTTGCATACTGGTATTTTATCATTTGCCTCAATTTCTTTGAGACAACAGGCAATGATTTCAAATAGCACATCAATGATCAAGACATCCTTCTTTACTGGTGTTCACTGGGACCTGAGATCCTATGCTACACAGACCATTTTGAAAATGCTACCTGGTGCATTCCAACTCACTGGAGTCCCTCTGTAGACAACACATCTTTGGATAAAAGCATCCCAAATAATACTGATGTTCAAGAAATCCTTCGAAATTGCTGGCAGGCATGAGTGGTGGCTCATCATAGCCTGGATCAGCTGAAAGCTGGAGAAGCAGCTGAGGAAGGATGTTGTGATATGATCAGGCTCACAGAGGAGAGAAGCTAGATAGGAACAAAGGCAAGAGGCTGCATAGGCTTCAAAGCTGCTGGGTTAAGCTGTTAGATTGGTTTTATAAAACATATGTTGGAGTTTAAGAAGAGAGAAGAGTACTGAGCTACAGGGTTCTGTGCTGCCATCATCTTCCATGGGCTATTCCCAACCATCACAGAAGTCCCAGACATTTGAAATCCCTGTTCTGGTTCAGCCCAGACACCACAGGGCACTGAATGCACAAAATTCAAGCAAGAACCTGCTTGAGAGAAGAAAAAACAATGACCAGCGAAGTCTTTGCCTCAGTGGCCCAACAACACTCACAGTATGGCACAGATCACTGCAACCAGGCAAGCTGTATCGGCCACCTTCTGAAAGATCAACAAGCTATGTGGTGTCTCGGAGCAGGAACACAAATGAAAAATAAATGCACATTGGAAAACTAAGCCTCTTGTCATAAAAGACAACATAGGGAAGGAAGATTGGCAAGGGCAAACAGTCAAGCAGTTAATTACAGAGTAAATTAACTCTCCAACCATGTACATAATCAGACAGGAAACATTATAAGCTTAAGCCAGCAGTTTCAGTAACAAGATTTTGACAAAATTCCCATTTATCATCCCTGGGCTTAGGCAGTGAAGTTGTGCTTGAATGTCTCAAAATGGAACTGTAGTTCTCTACAACATTGTCACCAAAGCCCTCGCACTTAACTGGGTTTTGAGGAACAGACATTGAGCCAAATGCAGGAGGAAAATAATAAAATAACACCTTCAAAATCACTGCTAATTGTCAGAAGCATTTCACAGCAGGGCCCTGGGTCCTTCCTTCAGCGCAGAGCTGTGAGGTGTTCCGGCCATGGATCAGGACTCTAAGGGGAAGATGACCCTGGAGCATAAGACCCTGATGTCATTTGTCACGAAACCTTGAGACAAAAAAGGACTTAACTTTTCCATGGTAAATTGCTTCACAATTTGAGACATCCAGGGCCAGATTTGTAGATGTGAACGTAGCAAAGGCCATGAAAATCAGCTAGAGAGATGAGTGCTGTAAACAAATAAATAATCAGCCTCATCAATTTTCAAGTTCAGAACAAGAAATCTCAGTGGAAATTTTTCACAGCTCTTCTGTGCCTCAGTTCTCCGACTGGAAAACAAGAGGATGTATGATGCTTCTGGGTCATTCTTACATAAAATAAAATCACGACCAAAAAGCTCAGGCACCACAGAGAAGCACAGTTAGGGAGCAGTTAGGAATCTGGATCCCACACAGTGTCTGTGAAGGACCCAGAAGAACAGGGAGAAATTTGGCTCACGAAGCAAAACATCAGAAGAGCTTGCTGGTTGCCACCAGCTGGGCCAAATTATACTTATATACTGCCTGTTAGATCGACATGGAATGAAGTGGGGGAAATGAAACATTGGTCAGGAGCTTACCCCAGAGCACCTGATCCCTGCTGGGTGTGAGGAGCTGGTGCTGATGTGGGGTCAGCATTATTCTTCCCTGGGGCTGAAGCTTCCATCTTCACCTGCAGCATGCTGCGTGCCAGCCAACAACGAGCTGCCTGATGGAGGAAGGACAGTCAGCACACGGCACCAGGCTCAGAACCATAGCAAGGGTGCACCCAGAAAAGCCCCAGAGGGTGGGAAACATGTCTGTAGCCCTCTGGTGCACTGTGAGTATGGGTTGTTTTTCTGCAGCAGCAGCAAAAGAACCAAATAAAATCTTTCTTTATTAGTTGAGAGGAGCCCTCAGCAGCCTGAGGACAAGTGTGCAGTTTTTGTCAGCCTGCCTGAGGAACATTTAAGGCTTTCAATATCAATGTGTCATTTCTGAAAACAGCCCATCACAGGGGTGAGTTGTCCAAACAAGCCTTCATGGCTGTTATCAGTGTCTCAGTGCATTTCTCCGTCCCCAAAGCAGCTCCCTAGGCTGCTGGCTCTGGCTGCAGGCTGCTGGCTGCAAGTGCTGGGACCACCTCAGCAATGGCAATCCCACGGTTGCTGCTAGTGGAATGAATCTGCACACACTGCCCCAAAAGCTGCCTGCCCATGTAATCCTTCCTCCCAGACATCAAAGCACAGCAGGCTGGGGATACCAGAAGACAAAGCCCTGTGGCCCAAAAAGCTATAGTGGGCCAATGCCAAGAGATTGCTCTTAGGAATATGAAGCAGCAACACAGGAGCTTGGAACTGTATGGTTTGGCATTACCAGCTGTTCCTTTTTTTGGTTGTTGTTGAAGCTTTTTATGTCTTATAAAGGAATTTTACCTGGATTCACTCTTAAGCTGCAGTCACGCACCTCCCTCAGAAATTGTAATTGGACTTTAACCAATTTGTCAAGGCCAAAATAGCTTCCTGTATCTTGAATACAGGCATTTCACCAAGTAATCCAAAGACTGCTCTACTTCTCTGTTGACAGAAAAGGTTTTTATAACGCCATGGATTTTGCTGGCTTTCAATAATAGCTTAAGATCAGAATTGGCTCAGTCTCCCACACTTGTACTTGGTGTTTTTCAAGAATCAGTAGGGATCAGAGCACAGGGGCTGAGGATGTGACTGCAGGACATGCAAGGTTCAGGGCAGGATGGCCAGGGTGCCTTGTGCTCCCATCTAACCCCCTGCTAGAGGCTGTTCTGTCGATCAAGCCACCACACAAGAGACCACAGTCCCTGGTGTCAGGTGCACCAAGCAAACAACCCTCATCAAAATCTCCACTTCCTCCAGCCCTACCCAGACGTGTCCTCGAATTATTCACGAACCAGCTGACAGCTTTGTCTCAGATATCAGGGGCAGCATACTGGAACTTTGCAACTTCTCTGTAATGAGTTTGGCAAACAAGGTAATGGCATGCTTGTCCTGCAGGTTCCATTTGTCTGCGCCTGTCCCCGGCAGGCTGATCCAGCTCTGTTCTCCGAAGCGGCTGCACGCCAGCACCATCCATCTCTTGCTGTCTTCTGGGATGCACAGGCCAGGTTCCTAATAGATGTGGCCTGAACAGATCCCATAGGCACCTGGCAGAGAGAGAGAAGCTGCTGAAGGATGAGTGAGCACTGCCTGTAAATGCTGATCTGTCTGATGTCAAGGGATGGAGGAGCATAAGATCTCCACGGCAAAGACAAAGAGAGAGGAAAGAGAGATGTTAATGTGCTTTGTATTTAATCCCAAAATATTCTTCATCTCTTAAAATAAGAACTGGGAAGGAAGTCCACGCTGCCCAATGGGCAAAGCTTGGCAGGGTTCAGACTTGTACATAGGCAGGATGCAGGAAGGCACGAGCGACAGAATGGCAGAGGTGGCCAGAACAATTCTTCATTAAAACCCAGTGAATTAATGAGTTATCAGGGTCTTTCATATCGATCAGCCCGGAAATGCTATTTGGGTATGCTTGCAAAATGCTTGCATTTAAATTTCTTTTTTACATCTGGGATTTGTGATCAGAGTTCTATTGTCATCATTAGATTTTACAGCTTCAAAATGTTTTTGTTTGTTTGTTTTTAATCTGTTCTTCTTTGCTTCTACTGCTACCAGCAAAACAGAAAACACAACAAAAAAAAACCCAAAGCTTTTCTGAGAATTGAGATTTCAGGACCTTTTGCAAGGAGGGCAGAAAAAATGAACAAGAAATCAACTTTAAAAGGAAAAATATAAATAAAACCAATGAAACAGAAGATGAAAGAAAAAGAAAAGATCTTAATGACTGGAATTAGTCTGATTTCACCTGAACTTTCCCCAAATAGAGAATCTCCCTCAGAAATCAAGCACAGAGCCTTATTTCACATTTTCCACAGTAACCTTTAGAGTTCAAAACACTCATCTGCTCACCCCCCCACATCCCCTCACAGCGCCGTTTGCAAATGACACAAACATTTGACTATGATCTGTGCTCTCCCTAACGCAGCCCAGCCCGTGCCCGCGCCTGCTAACAATTTTCTCTGGAGCAAGTTCAAGCACAATTTGCTCATGCTGGTATCTATCTGTCATCGGATGTGTCAGCCGAATCTCTTTCAGCTCGGATGGGGAGGAAAGAGACAAAAGGTCACCTTCTACATACAGTGTGTTCTCCAGGAGGCACGGAAGAAAAGGAGAAGAACCGAGTTTTCATCTACCTGACAGGAATCAAATGCTTTTTCCCTTCTCCCCTTGCATTTCATTCCACGCTTGCAGCACGTCTCAATGTCTCTAATAGCAGATGGAGATGTTCAGGAGAGATGAAAATCCCTCCTGAGCCACTGGAGAGCCAGGAGGGTTAAAGCACACAGCAGCCCAAAAGGTTGCAACGTGTTCCATCAGCCTTTGGACCCTGACAGTATCTCAGCTCCCATGGCCACAATTAGTAGTTCTGTTTGGTTGATACAGCCACAGTGCTTTCAGGAGCTGTGGGTTCATGGCACTGCCCCAGCTGAAGTCACACCGTGCTGCTTGGACCTCATCCTCCCGTGGGAGTTGCAAGCAAGATGACTTCAAGTGCATTTCTGCACTGACAAGGGGTTAATGTAGAACAATACTCCTTACAGGTGCTCCTGACTGTGTCCTGTCTTTCTGCTGCCTGCAAGCAGGAACACATGGATCTGTGAGCCTGTCCCATTGTGCTGCAATCTGGCACTGCTTCCACCAAGTGTGCCAAGAGGGGATGTGCTCACTGGGGAGAGGGGGATTTCATGGCCAGACACTCCACTCAGGTATGGGCAGCAACCTGCAGCATCTCAACAGTGAGGAACATATGCTCTCAAAAAGGACAGTTTGGGTTGTAAGGACGAGAGATGCCAAGGCATCACCTCTGTTGAAAAAAAATATCCTATCTTTACTGTACTTAGGAATGGAAGGATTTTTGCCTGCTTAAACCCTTGATTTTTTTTTAATTTTTTTTTTTTATTATTAGCATGACTGTATCTGACACAATCAAAAGGGATTCTTGGGAAAAAATATAAAATGGTACATTTATTTTTTTGTGAAAGTCAGCAAGAGCAGGAGATGTATGGGAAGGTAAGGAACAGAAGAGCTTGGAGATTTATTTCCCATTAGAGAGTGGCAGATGGAGAGGAAGGGGGCACAGCAAATAATTTGAGTTGGAGCCAAACTGAGGAAAGGCAAAAATGAAATCAAGACTGGATGAAAGATTTTCAGTGAAATATTCCCCCCCACAACCACCACTAAAAGAAAAAGTTTTCTACAAAACAACATGCTCAGGGACAGCCCCACTTTGCACAAAGTTGTTATTATTTTTCAGTTAGCATTGAGTAACCAACCCAAAAAGGATTAGCACCACCACAAAAAGAAGTCAGGTTGCAGCAGACTTATTTCCATAGAAGACGTGGGTGAAAGCAAAGCCTCATGTGCAATTTTTCCATCAATAAAATCTAATTTTCCAACCATTTTTAAGGCTGAAGTGGAAAAGAGATTTAAGGAAAAACATTCTCAGGAAAAGCAAGCTGGATGCTATTGACAGCAAACCTGCAGAAACTTTCCCCAATCTGATTGCTGTTGTTACCTGGCCATCTCCCAGAGTCCCACCTGAAGGATAACCCTGTCCTAAGAGACAGCCTGCTGTGCCTAACAGGGACAGACTTCTCTTTCAAAAATGCTTCTTTTTTTTTTTTCTTTTTGTCTTTCCCCAATCATATCTCTTCAATTAATAAAAGGTTTTGCCTCTCCCTACAAGCCTTGCCTTGCTCTGACATCCCTCTAGCTATGGACATCCAAAATAGCCTTGCCAATTTTGGAGCACAAAAGTGGTGTACCCAGGCTTGCAGAGGAACACCTCTCAGAGGGACTGTGCACAAAACTGATTTTCATTAGCAGGAGAACAGGCTGACAGCATGGACCCCTTGCTAAGCCCCACTCCAACCACACATTTATTCTGCTGTGCCTCAAACCATGCTGCCCAAGCATCTTGTCCTCCCTTATCACATCCCTGATACTCCTTGTTGCCCTATTAGATCTTTTTGGTGTCACTAAAATAGGAAATATATGGGCAAACACCCACACAAGTGAAATCTGGTAAGACTAATTGGGGAAAAAAAGCATTTCTTCACAAGGTGTTTGTTACCAGCACAACAGCAGTGGGTGCAAGATGGACATTTTGCAGCACATCAGAGTGCAAAGACCTGGGCCCAGACTTTTAGCAGCAGCAAGAGCTGTGATGGAACTGCCTTGTAAGAACCACCTTAAGGTAATGAAAGCAGTGGTAATGCCAAGCTGCCATTTGCCATGCAGCCAAACTAAGCACCTTTCAGTCCTTCATAAATGCATCTTCTGAGCACAAACTTCTCACACTAAAAGAGAGGAAATCATCCTTGCACTTTAGCAAGAGGAATGACTCAGATAGCCCCAGGCAACAAAGATCTGAGCCAATAAAGAACAACAGTATCTGAATGCCTTTGGAAAAGCATTTGCTGATATTTTTTCACATGTAACATTGCTTTAAGCTCCAAAAGACGCATAGGTTTATGGCAAGCTCACTAGGAGGATGTTACTGTGATATTTCTTTCCAGCACATCTTCCTTGCATATTTTAGAGATGTGGGGCCAGCTGGGAGACAGGCTGTCCATGGGAGCCTCCACTTCAGTTCTCTAAGCAAAAAAGGAACCAAAAAATTGAAATATCATAGGGTGAAATCGGGGCCTAAATCCATAGAAAAAAACTCCTGCTGGTTTCCATAGGCTCACACAGATTCTCTTATCACTACTCAAACATCCAGACAGGCTCAGAAAACCTTATCAGGATGGATTATGCTCATGCTGTCCATCATTCTGTCTACAGTTCCATCACCACAGCAGGAGGTCGGGTAAGGGCACAGGTCCTGACAGCAGCTCTGCTCTGACAGGGAAGAGGTTGTGGCCTTTTGACCTTCTCTACTGACTACAAGATCAGGTGAAGGGCTTTCTCGTCTCATCTCCTGCTTACTTGGGATTTCTGACATTTCTTTCAGTATGAAGAGAGCACTGTAAAAAACTGTCTCACGAACATCACATTTTTTAATGAATGCATCCAAACTGATGAGATGGGATGGACAGAACGATTCTCTCCACCCCACACACGAGAGCTCACCTTCCCTGCTCTCTGACACATCTGCATGAGCTGCTGTGGCGTCCGGGGCGCAGGCCTCATCCGTGCCCCTCATCCATCAGCCCCACACTGGAGTGAGACAGCCCGACCTGCTGCTCCTCCCAGCCCAGGGCATCGCTCACCCAGAGCAGCAGCCAGCTGGAAGGTGCCTCAGCCCTCCCTAAGCACCTTGCCCTGCCCTGCTCTCTTCTTTCAAAGACTGCGCGGAGGGGGTAATGAGAAGGCCCAGCAAAGCTTTGAGTCATGCCTGGATGATTCCAAGAGCAGACAAACCATTTCCCAAGGAAACAGTCTCCTGCTTTCCTGACCTGACCCGTGACAGTTGCTCAAGACGGTAAAAACAAGTACTTTCTTCATCAGATAACTCTGTGACATCCACAGGGCCAGCAGTGCAAGTGCAGTTTGTCAAGGCCTTGGGTGCACCACAGACCTGTGGCAGTGCACTGAAGGGACTAAACCAAGCACAGTCCAAAGGAAAATTTACTGTGCCTCATGTCCTAACCTTTGTTGGTGTTAAATGCTGAAGTCATTAGTTGATTTTCATCATCATGACCAGGCAAAACTTACCCAGACTTTCCCTCAGTGGTCATCTACTACTTCAGACACAAAACCATGTAGCACTTACCATGATGGTTGTCCAGTTTACAGGTGTGGAATAACCCTCTGATTCTATACACACTTTCAGTGGAAGCCATTCTGTGTGTCAGCCCAGAAAGCAGGATCTGAAGGTAGCAAATAAGTACAAACAGATCATGGAAAACATAGTACATGTGAGATATTTGCAACTCAAAGCAAGAAGGCTCTATGAAGTCAAGAAAATATCTATTTAAACGAAGAATACTTCAATTTTTTTTCTCCTCTGCAAATGTATGTTTTAATTATGTATTTTTAGAGCTTTATGCTTCCAACATCGGCAGCTATTTTGTACGTTCCAGTATCTTTGCATGCTGTTAAAGTTACATTTGTTCTTTCACTGACAATTAATACCTTATTCCATTAATATTCTTACATTCACTAAATAGGCATAAAATCTCTCATCTTCGCAAAAAAATGTTCTTTTAATGGTCTCTGAAGTTCTGTTGCAGGCAATGTTTTGCAGGTGTACAAGGGAGCTGGGAAACAATTACAGAGAGCTGGGACTGCTGGTGCTCTTTGTCTGGAAGAAAGGAGGATTCCAGCACTCCGTCTGCAGTAACTTGTCTTCCTGAGAAGGAAGAACGTAGCAGGAAAATAACTGAATTTAGTGAGTTATATTGTATCGTGAGTTTTATCCTTAGGAATTTTGTTAGGAACTTGCAATAGAAGCCAAAATACCATGTTCCACCAGTTCACACTGGCCAGTGTGAGCCTTAAACTTTTGCCTGTAGGTTTCACCCATCTGTAAGGCTGATTTCACAGAGCTGTACACATCTGGGGTGTAAGCAGTGTCTCTGTGGCACTGTTTTCCAAAGCAGAACTGCAAAATCTAGCTGAGCCTAATCTGCAGAAAGAATTCAGGTTTGAGCACACCAGCAAGGGGCAGAGGTACCTCAGAGCATCACCTACATACAAAACGACTCAGAACCTTCCATGCAAAGAAAGAAGAGGATAAACTCGTGGGGTAAAACGTCACAAGCAAGGATACTACTTAAATCATAGAAATTACAAAAACAGTCTATGTAACCATTTTCTAGTTTAGCAGCTTGTGAGCTAGGAGTACTTAGTGATACAGGGAGAACCAAGTATGCAACCTTACTTCTAGGATGCTGTGCTAACAGAGCCCATTTTGCAAGAGGGGACTTTGGAATTCTATTTAAGAAAAGAGGTGATACTGAAATCAGCTTGTGAAATGCAGCTTAGTATGAGTTTGGCTAAATAGCCTGCTCACTGCCAGTCAGCAGCTTCAGAGGTGTTCCTGCAATGCTTCCTTTGCTTAAGGCTTTCTTAGTTAAGGAAAGATAGAAAAGTGATGAGATCGAGGGGTTTTCATAAAGGAAAACAGACAGGCCTTGCCATGGAAGAGTTAGAATTAGCACGTCAAGATGTCCATACTAGACAATGTCTCTGATAGTTTTTCTGCTGGACTGCATTTGAATGTTTCACATCAAAAGTTCATTGCTAGCACAAGGTAGGACTGACTGGAGGGTGGTATAGTAGCAAAATCCTTACTTGTTCTAATTTCATGGCTAGATTTGTGTAAGAATGAGGACAATTCTGGGAAGCATCAGCACAAATAGGCTTATTTTGTTGTGTTTTTTTTTTTTTTTCTTGAGGCTTAAAACTTGACATATTCAATCAATTCTACCGCTTCTGTTGCATTGTGGATTAGTTAATTGCAGAAGTGAAAATGTGTGCCTGATTTATTATGTATAGAGCTTTGGAAAATTACAAAAAGCAGGAACCTAGACAAGTCATCCAACTCCTCTCTAATGGCCTTTAGCAACAAGGAAATGAGACTAACTGTAGTAAAAATGCAAATAAAAACCACAACATATGAATTCAGGCCTCTGCCTTCATTACAGAATCAATAAGAAATACTTCAGTTCAGGCATTCCAAAAGTTTAAAACCAAAACAGGAGAACAAACTCCTGTTTTTCACATCTGTGCCCCTAGCAGCAAGGAAATGTTGCCAAATTCCTTATCACTTACATGGCCATTTATACCCCCCATCACTCCACACGGGCTCAAGCAGCCTCAGACAACAGTTTAGAGAACGAGCATCCAGAAATTAGAAGTTAGTCTTGTTTGGGAGACAGGAGGATCCTTTCCTAAAGTCTCTTCCATGATGACAGCATGTAATTGTTACGACCTAGAATCATAGAGTCATTTTGAATTGGAAGGGACCTTCAAAGACCATCTGCAGTGCACAGGGACACCCACAGCACCATCAGTGCTCAGAGCTCTATCCAGCCTGACCTTGGGTGTCTACAGGGATGGGGCACCACCACCTCTCAGGGCAATCTGTGCCACTGCCTCATCAACCTCATTGTTGAAAACTTCTTCCTTATATCTAACAAACATCTCCCCTCATTTAGTCTGAAATCACTTCCCCTTGCCCTGTGACAGCAGACCCTGCTAAAGAGTCTCCCTTTCTTTCTTACAGCCCCTCTTTACATACTGGAAGACCTCTATTGAAAGACCTGTTGAACTGAACTTGACCATAAACTGGAGTTTATGACCAGTCCAAAGTGCTCAGTGCTTCCTCCCAAACGTTTCTCTTCCAGGTTCAGTGCCTGTCCTGCTCAAACACAGCAACAAGCCCTGTTCCAAGGGCACTCCCATCACACTACAGAGCGGGGCTGAGCAGCAGCTGCATGAGAAATTCTCTTTGGGAATGTTTCAGACACCAGATCTATTCAGGATAAAACATCAGAACTTGACGAGTTTGACTGTGATACAAGCTGATTTTGAGGAATCCATTACACAGCCATCAGCTTGAGACAACTCTTGGCTTTTAAAGACTGAAGCAATGGCACAGAGGAGAGATCTACATGTAGTTACCTAAGCACAAATCCCCTTCATGGTGAAGCATCTGATAGCATAGTAAGCATAAGTTTAGTGCTAGGAGAATGGAGCTCAGACAAAAACAAAGCTTTCAATCACTGCATGTGCCTCTATGCATCAAATTTCTACACTGCTCTTTGCCAATTAATAGTTTCAGACAAAGCACACTGAGGAGCAGCTTTAAATCTCATAGATTTTGTTTGCTCTCCTGCCCTGATAGACTTCTTAGCATTTTAACACCGGTTTACGTGTCCAAATATTTGCCTGGATAAATAGATTTAGAGTACTTTGAATAAGCTGAGCTTCCTCTCAGGAAGCTGGGAGAATCAAATCAGAAAAGAAATATGTATCTTGGGAAAGATCAACAGCACAACAACAGACAGGAAAATGAATGCAGAAGTTGGCACTAAATTGATCAGTGAGGGTAGAAATGCCCAACCTATACAAAACATGACTAGTCTGTGGAGTCAAATAAAACTTGCCAAAGATGCATTTTCCCAAGCTTTGTCATTGCTAAAACAATTTCTTTCTTAAAAATATGAAATATATGCTTTTACTTCTTTTTAATGTGAAACACATAGTTACACACAGTTAGAAAACCATAATGCTGGAAACACCTCTGGAATCATTGCATATATCTAAGGTGCAAGAAAAACAATATTGCTTACTCTTTTGTTACTGTGCTCTCAACAAAGGAAGAAAAGGAATAAAATAGCATAAGCAAGAGAGGGCTTGAGTTAATTTTGCATATCTCAGGACACAGGGTGTCCTCACATGCTTCAGAAATCCCAGTATAGATATAGCAGGTTACATAGATCAACTGCACGCATACAATTAGGGAAGCAAAAAGTGATATTTCCACCATTAAATATAGGTTGGAGACTCAATAAGGCACAAAGTGAGGGAAATTAGAAGCTTTTAAATTGAAGTTATTATGTGCTGAAACAACTGCCAGAAATTACATGCTAATGTCATTCTCCTGCTTTTATTCCTCTCTGGTTCAGCAGCAATCCACTCTCCTAAGTCTCTTCCTACATCTGCAACTGCTCCTGTCTCACAGATTTGTCACCTCTCTCTCTTTTGACAAGGGACTGTCCCCCAGCAAAACACGTCATCCTCCCCTCAAATACCCCAAGCCCAACAACTTCACCATGGATCCAGCAACCTTCTCTCCCTGCGATATCACAGCATTGAGCCCCTCCAGGACTTCTGTATGTCTGTGCCACAGCCCTGACCGTAATCTGAGACTTTTCTCCTACAGTAAACATCAAGCTAAAAGGATGCGATTAGGCATTCAGGCTTTCTCAGCCTTGCCTTTTGTTTCTGTATATGGGAAGCAGTAAAATTCAACTAAGGATATTGCTTTTTTTTCCCTCCTTCCTGATTTGCTTCGGTTAAAAGTTAACAACAGTCCAATGCTGGCCAAGCGGAAACTCACGGCAACTTCCATTCCTGCCTCTAGGAACACAAAGAAGAATCAAAGAAACAAACTTCCAAAGTGAAAGATTGCCTGGGCACAGGGCTGTTAGCACCTGGGAACTACCCAGAATTAATGATGATGTTCTGTAGCCCACTTAAGCACACTGTGCTCTCCTTAGCTGCACTGTCCCATATCCCCTCTGCAGCCACAGGTAACTCTGGCTCTGCTGTCTCTAAGAAAGGCTGATGTTCACCAGTCTCCAAAATCAGACAGTGGCAGGGGTTTAATCACACTGATAACAATAAGCAGAAAAATGGTATTATTTGAGGTGAAGCGCCTGCGGAGAGAGGAGAAAATTATACAAAGATTTACAGGGAACACAGGACTGAAGCGAAAAGCGGAAAGCCAGAAGTTCTCAGGCAATTATGGGTGACTTTCCTGGCAATCAAGACTTGCAAATCAAGTCCACCTCCTGCCCTGGTGGCTGATTGCCAGGAACAAGTTAATTAACCATCACTAACAAACGCACGTCTAGTCTAGACTTTAACAACTCCACTGACGCTGGCCCCACCGCCTCTTGGCAGCTTCCCTGCCCAACCTCCTGCAATTGCCTGGAAGCCAAATTCATCCTTGGGGAAAGTCTATTTCTTTAGCTTGCACCAGGAACGATCGCAGCCCAGTAAGTATGCCTTGGCAACCTCCCCGCAACCTAAATCATCACATCTTTCTTTTTCTCCTTCCTCTCCTTAATATGAACTATCTTTTCATCTTCCTCCAATCACCTTCACGCCAAACACTTACAGCCAGCATCTCTTCTCTTGCAGCTGATACTTACAAGCATTTATTTTACGTGGTGCTCGCTGAACTTTTTCTAGTTCATGGGTCTTACTTTAAAATTATAATTCACAAAATAGTTCTAATTCTCCAAACGGCGCAGAGCTGAGTGAAATAATTACCTTACTTGTTTTAGGCCTCTGCTGGAGTCCAAAATTATACACTTGGAAAATTACGATTGTTTTATCTTCTTTTTTCTTTTATCTTTTTTTTTTTTTTTCCAGTTCCACAAGATGTGTGAAAGACAGGTTTTTATAAAGGACATAAAACCAGCCAAAACTATAATTATTACAGGCAGAAAAGAATCCAGAGAAAAGATGATTTTATGATTAAGGCATTGAATTAGAAATTCAGAAATTTAGCTTCTCTTTGTAGCTCTGCCAAAATCTCTCTCTCTAACCTTTGCTGAGTGAGTTAACTCCCTTGTGCCTCAAAGAAAACACTTTGCAACTTCCTTGTTTTATGATAGCTGCTGTGAAAACACATTCATTCACCTTTGTGAGATGTTCATATACACCAACAATCAGAAAACCACCAGAATTGGGATGGTTTCAGTCATCTGACTGCGTTTAATCACCTCCTGCCAAAAGCATATTGCATCTCTGATCACAAGCACATGGCATGCATCAGCATCACTCTTGAGAAACAAATGCCACGCTAAAGGAAAAGAAAGACTAAACACACCTATTCCTAACAGAAAACATTTTGCAAAGCAGCACAGCAAATACCTAAATGTAGACGTGAAGCTTAACATCTGCCCATCACTTTGTCCTCAGCACAGGGATCAGCGTAAGTCTCTTATAATTGACCAAAAATGTCAATTCATATTCCACTGGAGTTGTACCAACGCAGGAGCAATTACAGAAACTTCCACGCTTGCATCTTGATAATGAGGGAAAAAAAAAAAAAGAAAAGAAAGAAAGAAAAAAAAAGAAAAAAAAAAGCTACTAAAGATATGCAGCTAATTTTCAAACTAACCTTAAAAACAGGTTGCCAGATGTGCTGGGGCATTCGCTGTGCATGGTTCTGGGCTGCAATGTAGACACTCAACTTTCAGAATGAATTCCATTTAAAAACTCTTAGACTGGGGAGTGAATGAAATGAGGACATGGGACCAGACTGCACCCCATCCGTGTGAAGGGACCCCCAACCCAGCCATGGCAAGCTCATGGGGGTCTCATCTCTTCTCCTCCCAGAGCACCAGGGCCCAGGGATGGTGCTACATCAGCCGATCCTCCCTGTCTTTTTCATTGCTTTAATAAATTAAGCCAAGCAACAATACAGATGAGGGAAAGCAGGACAATGTGGTAAATGTAGCAGAAAGAAATTTGAATTGTAATGAGGAGAGCTAATCAGAAAAAGAATGGACTATAGAAAAAGCACTAATGAGTTTCTAAATAAATTCAAAAGGTTAATATTGTTCTATCTAACAAATACGAGAAGAATCCTAATGTGAAATGAAAGGCTTCAACTACAGTGCCCCCGTGGCCACGTGTTACAGCCACATCCAACCCCACTGCCAACGCCTGGCTGGTCACTGCTGCCCACCACGAGCTGCCTGGGCTTCCAACCAGACTCATGTCTTGGTCTCTTTGTTTCTGTACCTGAAATATCCCAGTCAAAGTCCAATAAGTCAATGGACAGACTCTCCTTGACGTGGAGGGATTGCATCAGGTTTTTGAGGCAGGTTTACGTTAGCATTAACAAACCAGCCATCAGAACGTGGTTTGCAAACTACAAGGGGAGTGCATGTCTGAATGCTGGGTGATGTGGTTTTTCAAGCACGGTTGTATACACTTCTATTACCGTGCAGATTGTCAGGGTGAGGAGAATGCCCTGCAGGTGCACTACAGAAAGGGCAAGTAAATAGAAAAGTTTATAGAAATAAAAAGCTTGATGGGCTTTTTTATTTGTTTGGGTGGGTTTTTTGTTGCTGTTTGTTTGTTTTTAATTTAAGTGATGGCTGTAATTCAAAATGCAATCTAAGACTTTCTATATATAAAATCAAAAGCAAAAATATTCAGAGTTCTTTATGCATTCTATTACAAAACATGGTAAAAATGGTGTGCCAGTCAAAATATGATTTTTTTAAAGCAAGAAAAGCAGCACATTTCAAGAAAAAAAAATCCAATTCCCAGGAAAGTAATAGACTCACAGGCTTTTCATAAGAACAGAAGATCTGCTCAACCATTTTCTTGCTTGAAGGAAGGAAATCGTGCCATTATCATATTTTACTCTGAATACAAAAAAATCTGCCATGACATCATTCTTCAGGGAGAGATCTGTGTGTATTTGTGTACATGGCTGCCCATATGTCTTCTGAACAACAAACAAAACGTGGAGGGAGGAGGCGAGGGAGCAGCACATCCATCTTCTCCCACTTCCACAATGCCAGGAGATGAGTTAGGTGAGATCCCAGCGCCGCATCTCCTCGTTACGATCACACTGCACCCACAGCAATACATCTAACTGCACACACTGCTGCTGGCGTGGTCACATGGATCCTCCACTCCTGAAACTTGCAGAAAACAAAGGAAATTAAGATCTGTACCTTTTATTTTTCAGACATGTGAATCATCCTACAGCCGGTACAACGCTGCTATGCCACAGCTGACCATTCTATGTGCTTTCAAGGGAATTTGCATATTGCTACCCAGCCATTCATCGGCCACAAATAATTTTTGTTCAGTAGGCAGAATGAAGACTTCAGCTTTCTTCTCCTCCTCCTAGAAGGGACAGTAAGCATTTGTCCATCACACCGGGAGTCACCAAAGCACAAACAGGTTTTGACAGAGTGCAAGGCAAAGATTGAAAGCCAAAACCCTTGGATCCAAGTGACCACAGGATTGTCAACAGGTGCAGAGACAAGATAGCCAAGATTATTTGCACATAACCCTTTGAAAGCCAGTGAAAATGCCACTTGACCTCATATCGGTTACATGGAGCTCACCAGAGCCCCTTAACATTTCCAGCCCAAACCATGAGGGAAATAAGATGGAAATTAGTAAACCAACTCATCCTCTTGAATTCAAGGTGGAAGTCACCCAGCTGGATGTTCCTGGCACTGCTCTGTAAATGGTTAAATGCAAAATTATTTTTTGTGACAAGGGGCACTGCAATGAAACAGCTATCTGTGGATAAACAAGACAGTTGCACAGCTCATCATAACCTTAATGATCCTCTCTAAATCATGCAGCCCCATCACCTAGATCTATTGGCCACATTAGCAGACTGCTGAGTGCAGGAAATGTGGAGAGGATCATTTTTAAATGGTTTTACGTTCCGCGCTCATTGGGAACCCTTTGAGATAGAGTCTAAAGCAGATGGTAAAATGGGAAAATTATTCACATTAATTCTTCAGCAGCCTAAAATAAATAAAAAAATAAATGAAGTAATGAAAGCCTCATTCAGTCACGCTTTTGCAACAGTCATAAAAGCTCCAACAGGAAGAAACCAGCACTGTTCTGTTCTTTGCCACAAACCTGCTGCTAGTTAATTGGCTTCAAAGGCACAGGGACATTAATATCCTGTAAAAAAAATAAATGATCTGCTCCATTCTTTGGCTATTGTTCAATGGCCTGATGAAAGAACAAGCTGAAACAGCAAATAAACCTTACTGTATACAGTGTGCTTTGTATCTATTTCAATTTTCCTCCACACACATTTCCTACAGAACAACATCTTTTGCTTGGAGCTCCCCATACCCTCTGGACATTGTTACAGTGAGATTAGTAGTACCCCATTTTACAGACAGAGAAACTGAGGCACTGCTTTCATCCCAAGGGGGAACAGCAAAATCATAATAAGAGCTTATATCTAATCCCATCCCAAGACTAAGTTGTCTTGCCAGTCCCACGGGACGAGCACTTCCACCAAGACCTGGTTTATCACAGCATTGAATGCCCCTGAGCTGAACACACTGTGACCCCTGTGGAATAATTCAGCAGCTCCAGGACTGGTTCTCCCTCACCTACATGAGCCTGAGGACCCGAGAAGCAGCAGCCTGCTCCAGTAGCAGTGGGTTATACAGAACTTTACCTACAGTCTTAAAGACAAGTAGCAAACAAAGAACGCTGCAGCACTGGTAAGATATTTCTGCACAGCAGTAGCACAAAGCTCTGTGGAACTACTGAAAGCAAATGATATTAAAATACTAAAAATGCACTTCTAAAAATCACTAGGATCAAATGTACCTAGTATTAAGAGACAAAGGCCCGAACTTCTCCATAGCTGTTAGAGGAATGTGGTGCAAGCTGTTACATTATTTCATTTCTGATACAAAGTTATTTAAATCCCTATCTGAAAGGTGAATCAAATCTCTTGCCTGCTGTGGCCAAGGGCACTTAGCAATATTTACTACATGGAAATCTCTGGCTTGTTCCTGAAACAACACAGCCCTGTTGCTTTCCAGCTATTTCATTTCCTTTCCAATTTTTGGCATGAGGAGTAGAACGTACTCCTTGTGTACATCCACGTGTAGGATGCTACAGGGCTTACAACAGCTTGTAGCTCTCATCTGCATTCCTCTAAGCTCTGCCCACGGTGCCTGACACACTATTTTAATTGTATCTTCTCTCTAATGCGCTAAGGTGTGCAAAATGAGTTCAGCTCTCACAGCAAGAGCTGCCATCAGCGAGCTGCTGCTGTAGTGCTTTCCTGTCAGGTTAGTGCCAGGCTAAGCAGCCAGCTGTTTTGGAGAATGAACATATGTGGACCTACATCAGCTGGATGCACCGCCCTGCCTCATTTCCCAGAGTCCAGCAACGGAGAGACAAAATTTAACCGCTCTAGAACGATCCATCATCTGGACAGTGGCTCCTCAGCAGCCCAGGCTTATGGACAAGAGGCAACAGCAGCGCCCCGGCTGGGAGCAGCTGCCTCCCATCCTCAAAAAAAAAAAAAATCATTCTTTCCATTTCAGAACATTCCCCAGGGCATCCCTTGGGACTGAGGCTTTCCTGCCTTGCTCCTAAAGTGAGACTGTTTCTGGAGTGGAGGAGATGATGAAAAATGTCTCTGTGCTCCTCTTGTCACTGCTCAGCATCAGCTGAGAGCTTGGAGCCCCGGAAAATGCACAGCTTGGTAAAGGTCGTGATCTGAATGCAGATTATTCATGGATGTGAATTTATCTGATGAATTACTCTAAACATATAATTCAACTGGCTCCACTGAACACGTATAGGATGCGTCTCTGCAGCTACCCTAAATAAAAAGCAAGACATTAAATAAGGACAGTCACTTGTGTGGAAGCATAATGTTTTATTTGCCACAAATATGCTAATTCTTTAATTTTCACACCGTGTGCTAACTAGATATACAACCCGAGCAAGATGCATTTACTTGTAGCTGATTACTAGGTAGCAGACTGCAACTGATATTGTAGGTTTTAGTCCCTTATTCAGTGCTACATTAATTTTTTTTACCTCATTCTGATCACGTGATAATTTTGAATTGTTTACCAACATTTAGGACTGTCACAAGTTGGCAATGGCCCTGCACTACCTACTGGGTACATTTATTGGCAAGTTTGTCAGAAAATGCATCATTCCTTCCTATATCTTCTAAATAAATAGCAAGAGGCAAGAAAGAGCCAGCTATTTCAGTATCTACCCCCATGTCCTGATGAACTTCCTGTCTTCTGGACTTTAGTTCTGTGGATTTAGACAATGAAAAAATTTTGAATTTCAAAGGCTCACTGCAAAATGAGGAGAGCTGGAGCAATGTGTCCACCAGGGTGCAAAGCATCCTCTGAAGCCCAGCGGCTTGTCTCCATGCAAAGCACACCAGCTCGAGCCCCAGGAGATACAGGTAACTCACAGGGACTCATTTCATTTAACGCATCTGTAAAAATCAATAGGTGTACAATTGTACAATCAATAGGTGTACAATCAATAGGTGTACAGAGGTTAGGTTTAGTAAGATTATCACAGTGGAAAGATAATCAAAATAAATGGAAATGCTCACTGGTGTCGTAGGCTCACAGCAAACTCCACAAAGAGTGATCTCCAGAAAGAGAACCTTCTCAAAGGCAGTCAGCACTTAAATGGGATCTAGGAGAGGTGCAGCCAGGCTTCACTCCTTCCAATAGCACAGCTGAATTGCCTTCACCTGTGCACCTGTGGCTGAATCATTGCTTGCCTCAGGTGATCAATCAGAGGTTCAGGCCGTGATCAACAGTTCCCATCCAGCATCCTCTTCTCTTAAGCTTCTCTGGTCCTGCTGTTACCACTATACAACTCCTCATTTTAAAAAGGCTGTTTTCTGTCACTGTGATCTCTCTAAGTACAAGCTCCCATGTGGAGGGACCACAGGTATCATTTCAGTGGGGTCTAGGGAGGTTAGAAACAATTTATTCTGCCCATTGTAGGTAGGCCTAGGCAGAGCTAATCTAATTATACAGGAACTATGGGAATTGTCTCCAAGGAGGAAGGCACAAGGCCGCAGTCCAAGAGGAATAAATTGCAATTCATCCAAGCAAGGAGGCTCAAAGATACAGATCTAGGACTGAAGCATGAATTCCTCTTCAGGGGTACACTTGCACATGGTTAATTATACTGACTGCTCGTTCAGGTAGATGGAAGCGTGTACTTAAAGCTGAGCACACATTTCAGTGCCTTTGGAAGCTGGGACAGCAGGAACATTTCAGCTCGAGTCCTTCTTGGAAATTAGCAGCCTTGGGGAGGTCAGGCCTTGCTTCACAAATTACAGGTACCTCCAAATGCTTTCGGCCACATGTGGTGCTCACACCTCCTGCGGTGTTTTGCCGTGACAAAACAGAGACAGGGAAGTTTGCCACGATGGAGTCTTACTGAGGCAAATTTACTGTCACCCCGCGCTGCTTGGAGCTGTTGATTGCTTTAGTGCTTGTGTACAATGTCAGCACAGACAATTTCAGGAGATGAAGAAAACTGAAAAACTGTTTTGAAAACAAGCACAACTTTTTGCATCTCCTGAAAAGTTCAAGAGCATTGTTGTTTCAGGACAAATTTTCAATTTAATTCTTATCTTATCCGAACGCCCAATCTCTTTTGTCATCAGTTATTTTCCAAGGCACTGAACAAGAGAGCTCTGCACTTACATTTAAAAGGCATGGCAATGGCATGGAGCACTTCAGCTCGCCTCCTGCAGAGATAAGCCCGCAGCAGGCAGCCTCCAGACTTGGGGATGTTCAAATCCAGAACATGTCAGGGTGAAGTCCCAGAACTCTGAAAGTATCAGCAGCATATAACAGTATGAGGAACATTTCTCTCTTGTTCTCTTCACCATCTCATCCTATTTCTCCAGTCAGCTCACAGGCAAGACAAGCAACACAAGCAGGACTTAAGCCAGGCACATTTCTTGGCCACGTCCAATCTATGAAGCTCATCAGTAAAAGCTTAATGTAATTCTCCCTTTGAAAAATGCACATCTATTAAATGGAAGCTGATCAGAAGAAAGGGTCACTTTCATATCTGGGGGTGTTTATTTATTTATTTATTTACAAAAGGGCAGAAAAATGTATTTAAAGCTCAAATTAAAAATGCTTAAAGCTAGATGAACTATTAAAAAGAAGTCAGGACAACAATGACTTTGTTCAAGTAAAGCAAATAAATTAACTGATTAGCAAAAGTGTCTGAATTCAAGTTATTCCTTCTGATTCAAAATCTTACACGCTTTCCTGGGAGAAGAATTGTTTCTCATACTACTTTACCAATTCAGATACTGTCACCATACTTTATAATCCCTTTTTGAGAACACTTCTCCAATTCTTAAGTAAATGATTTGTTTTCTTCCCCCACCCCCCTTCAAAATCTTTTTGTTTTCCCCTGGAGTGTCATATATACTCTTTGTTGAAAGAACAAAATGGATTCAATGGACTTTAGAAAGGAAAACAAGAGAAAGAAAAGCATAAGCTTTTTCATTAAGCCAAAGAAGAACCTACTCAGCTTCATTTCTGCAGCCAAGTCCTTCAAAATGGGGGGTGTTTTCCTTATGCAGACATCAAAAGTTGATCAAGGACACTGAGACAATCCAGGGGACACCTGGGACTTGGTGGGCACAACCTCCTGCTTTCCATAGGAACCTCAGAATGACAAGCCAGCCTGGTTCTGGATAACATGGGTTTGGAACAAAACATCCACTGTGGCAGTGAAGGCAGGTCTATGGCAGGCTTAATACTCAGCAGGACATGTTATACCAAAGAGTGTACATATGGGAAACAAACGACAAGCAGAAAAGAAGAAACTGCTTCAGACAGCATCTTCATTCAACCAGCAGAAAATCAGCTGCTCAGCAATGGGCTCTGGTTTATTTGTTAAAACAGGCAGCCCAAACCTGGGGGATTTAATAACAACACCATGAGCAAGGCAATAGATGCCTCCAGCACAGGTACTTTCAGCTTTGCTTTAATATAGGGAAAGGGAAGGAGGAAGGAAACAAATGCAATGGGAAGGAGTGGAGCAGCAGAACAAGATGACAGCACAGTGACAGGAAACAATTTATAACTTACTCGAGAGCCTTTTCCAAGTCATCTGTTCTGCAGCACAAACAGCAGTGGAGGTTTGTTCGGCTATATTGTACACAGACACACAGCATACACATATTCAAAGCTGTTTGTAACCACCTCACTCATCCTAAGCTGCAAGATGGTTTCATTGAGCCACATCTGCTCTGATTTGTTGCCGTGCTTAATGTTGAACAGAAAAATTCGGAGTATTATGACAAACTGAAGAGGGAAACCTGATTGAATTCCATGGAAACTTCTCTAACAATACATGAGTGTGACTTGGGATTCATGATTTTTTGTGCAATATGCTAAAGCCAGAAATATTAATCCCAAAGATATCCTTTTACCATAAACTATTCTCTGCCAGCTTATGAGAAAAAGCCCGGTGCCACAGGCCAATAAACTCTGGCCACTAGAGCAATAGAGAGGCAAACCACAGTGCTGTCCTCTCTCAGGTCTCTGTATGAACCCCAGCACTTAAATACAGGATTTGACTATTAGAGCGTCCCTTTGGATCTCATTAGCCACAATGGTTTGGGCAGGGACAAGAAGGTTCTCAGAAGCCTTGCAAGACCTACTTGGCATCTCTGAGCTTGTGCTTTGAGCTGGGTCACAGCCTGCATCTGTGAAAACATTTGCTGTTGCTCTCACATCCTTACTGCAAACAGAGTTTGCCTGGCAGCAGTGCCAGCCCCTGCTAGTCATCTGTGTTCAGAACTGTTTCTTACTCAGGTTGTTAACTAGCAATACTTCACCCATACAGAAACTGAGAGCGCTCAGTTAAGGAGAAAAACTTAAAGGAAAAAGTAGTATGGGAATGACTTGTAGAAGTATATGGGAATGACTTTTTAAATTTACACCCACAAAATCACAGAATAATTACCCAGGCCTTCTGTTTGCACAGTAATTACAATGCAACAGTTTAAGGAGGAGGAGAAGAGTCTCACCCATCAGCGTGGTTGGTTTCTAGCCACCTCCCTCTTACACTCCCTCTGTTCCTGTACAGCAGAGGGGATCCATCAGCCCCATGTCTCCTCTTGGCCTTGGCCCTGCTCCAGTTCTGTGTGCTGCCAGAATGGGCTGTGGTGGCCCTGGGTCCCCTCCTGAAACATACTGGGGCATAACAGCAGCTGCCACAATGCAGGCAGCTCAGGTGCCTTCAGGTGGCCAAGCAGTGCCATAAGCAGAGCCACCACAAGCATGGGGCTCCCAAAACACAACCCAAGCAGAGCCCAAACAACTACCACCTTTCTAAATTCTAATTAAATCCATCAGAAAAACACAGTGTGAGGAAGAACCGTTCGGCACAAAGTGATAGAATGCCTATTTATAGCTCACACTGCACTCACTGAGCTTGCTGCACGAGCTGCTTGCATGTGAGAGCTCTGCTCAGAGGCTATGCTGGGAGAGGGCATCTCCTCTTCATCCTCCCAAACAGCCCCCCATACCCAGCCATCTCAAGAAAACTTACTGCATTCCTCAGATCCACATTTTTCACACAATAAACCCTCATTGGCTTTCTAGCTCCTCCTGCCCGCACAAGAGGAATCCCCTTAGTTCTCCTTTTGGGGCTGGAGAACTGTCACACCAGCTCAGCCAGGCCCGAGGAGGTGGGACCTTCCCCTTGTCAGCAGATGAGAGTTTCAAAGCCTGCAGGTGACCATAGCAGACCGCTGCCAGCCTCTTTTAAAACACCAATGCAAACTTCCAGCTTGAGGCATTAAAATTTAATTACCAGGGACAGCTGGATCTGGGCAAGGGTCTGACTCTGAGGACCTGAATAAAAAAAAAACCTTCATTCAGCAGCAAGCTGTCCGGCACTGAGGAAATGGACTCAAGCCAAATGTTATTCATACATCTTAAGGTCTTAGAGATTTTACTCCAGCAGGCTTGGCCAGCCAAGCAGCCAAATGCAGGCTTGCTGCCTGCAGTACAAATGCCTAGGGACCCACTTTTCCCATCTCCACGCTTTCTGGGAGGGAGCCAAGTCCTGACACATGGGTAACCTTCATTTTAGGGGACACAGGTGGCAGTGGGACAGGAGGACACACACACTGCTTCAGTGTGCTGCTGGAGCATCCTGCACCCCACAACCACAGCTTACAGTGAATGTGCAGGTGACAGATTTTGTATTTTCAGTTGGAAATGAAATTCAATCTCACACAAATAATTATATTTGTTTTCCCTTCAGCTTTCAGTCAGGCATAGCTAGCTACTGAGAAAGCCAAATACTCATCAAATTTGTTTTTCCTCTACTTTTCAATGCCAAAGTTGTATTTTTTTTTTCTCCTGGACAAGTGGTATTAACTTAAATGCCTGGGCATCAGCTGCATTCTAGTTTTTTGTGAACCTGACCAGAACTGGAGAGAAAACTATCTTCCTATACACAAACAGCAATTTTTAAACAGCATTTTGTTTGCAGAGAAAGAAAGGGAAGACGGATCAGTTTTGAAACTAAGTTTGCAACACAGACTCAATCTTCTCCTTTACCCCAGCAAATCTACGGTTCTCACAGCTGTTTTAGAGGCAGGTGGTTGTTACTTTCCAGTTCTTTTTTTATTGATTTATTTAAACACAAGCATCTTTTCACGGCTGAAGTGGTGGAGGTGCAGTGCAGGACATAGGCAGAAGTGGGTCCCTTTGGGGTACCCAGGGGTGCATTTGGCATTCGAGGTTTCCCAGCTCCTCTCCTCCCCCCCGGCCGCTCCTGGAAGGAGCTTTCGGGGGGTGTCACCCCTCGGTGGCGGTATGCGGGGCTCTGTCACCCCCTGGTGCTCAGCTCACGGAAGGACACGACAGGAGGAGCCTCAGAAAAGCACAGCTCGGCTCACAAGCTGAGGTCTGTGCGCAACAAACACAGAATCACAGAATGGCCAGGTTGGAAGGGACCTCAAGGATCACGAATCTCCAACCCCCTGCCACATGCAGGGCCTCCAATCTCTACATTTAATACCAGCCCAGGCTGCCCAGGGCCCCGTCCAACCTGGCCTTGAACACCTCCAGGGATGGACGGGGCATCCACAGCCTCTCTGGGCAGCTGTTCCAGCACCATGGGTGACAGACACATGGTAAAGATAAGATCAATTAAGAAATTCTCGGTTAAAAAAAAAAAAAAATGCTTTATGCATTCTTACCTCCTCAGGGCAGGGACTGCGCCAAGGCTCGCTTTGCACTTCCCAGTGGAAATATGAGCAGAGATGATGCTCTGGGTTTGAAAAAACCCACAGCAAGCAGGTAATGCTCTGCTTCTCCAGGAAATGCACTGTGAGTGTATTTGGATAGGTTCTGAAGAGCAAGATGGCACTTACCATTCTCTGGAGGAAGTGATTGCTGCTGCCCTGGAAGGCATGCCTGAAGGATTTGCTTTACACCACTTCTGGTTTGAAGTAAAGAAAGGCAGGATAGTTCTCACTGAATGCCAACACCGTCATGAGAAAAAGGCAAAAACAGTTTTCCATTAAAAATGTGTTTGTTTTGCTAGCTCAACTTTTCATCTACATAAAGCACACTGGATATGTAACTGTTTGGTGGAGAAAGTTTTTACCATGGGGGTTCCTAGTCTATGATGCAACTAGAAAAAAAAAAAAAAATCCACCTTTCACTGAGAATGAGGAAAATGAATGCATACATTTTTAAACCACATAATTCCCATAAATTCATTAGAAATCCACCTAAATGTTCTCCAAAATATTTTCATTCTAATAAGGAAAAAAATGTTTCCAATTTGTAGCTTTTCAGCAAGTTAATTAAAAAAAGAGCAGGAAATTTCTTTTGGAAATCACTTTTAAAATCTTCTATTGTCCATTCAATTTTAGCCCTAAAAACCTTTGGAAGTTTAACAGCAAAAATAACTTTCTTGGTTATTGCAAACAAAAATAAACAACCACAACATATATGGGAGAGTTTTTTTAATCACCTTAGTGGAAAAAAAAATGGGAAACATTTATTGGTGGCTTTGGTTAAAATTACTTGTAGAAATATCCTCAGTCTCATCATAGACCTATCAGTGATGGGAAAAGCCTCTAGCATTAAAAACATCCCATAGCAGGCAGGTACTTTTGTGTGTGTACTGTTAGGTTTTCAAAAGCAAATTCAACACACACCCTGCCCACCTCTGCAGCCCTCCTCTGGATGCTCTCTCACAGTTTTATGTCCTTTTTATATTGCAGCACCCAAATCCAGACACAGTGCTGGAGATGAGTCCCTTCCCACCTTTTGTGATGTCCTTTATGGAGAAGGATGGATCCTCCTCCACCAAAGAAGCCACGGCTTCACAGGAGCAGCAGCAAACCTGAGCCGACAGATGTCAAACCACCAGAGAGCAGCATCGAGCCCATGGAGGTGGACATCCCGCTAGAGGAGGAACCCATGCAGGTGGATCCACCTCCATCGAGGCAGGGCAGGCACCCCAACATCGTGTCTGCCTGGAGACGCTGCTCCATCCGTCGGCAGCGCACCAGGGGCTCTCGATTTCCATCCTGGTGTTGAAATGTCACCATCCGCCAGAGAGCCCTGCGCCAGCTGCTGCTCCCTGCCGCCCTTTCTTCCCCGTCCTCCATCCTCATCCTTCCCAAGAGCTCTCACCTCTTCTTTCCCGAGCTCTGAGGAAACGGGTCGGGCTGGGACTGCTGTCCTACAAGCTGCTGTGCTGGGACAAGAAGACAAGCCCAGCGGATGGCCCTGAGTTCCGTGCAGCCTCCAGGTGAACCCTGAGAAGAGGGCAGGACTGGGACTGGTGTCCTCTGAGCTGCTGCAGCAGGACAGCAGGAGGAGCCCAGCGATGGCCCTGAGCTGCCTGTGGTCACAGAAGCTACAGAGGCGGCTGTTCCTTTGGAGAAGCAGAGGACTTTGGTTTGGATGGGAAGAAGGGCTGAAGTGCAGCATGAAGGTCCATTCCAGTTGCTCCACTGGGACTTTTGTTTCAACACTGGGCTATAAGGAATTTAAAAGCAGTTTTCTTAAACAGGCAAAATTGGTCCGTGCCTCTCCATTTGAGTGCTCTGGCTGTGGACAGAGCTTTGGGAGGAGGCAGGGCTATAAATCTCCCAGGACTTCTCCCAGTGTGTCACAGAAGCTCTGCGCCTTCCCATGAAGCCTATCCCATGGCTCCACAGCTCAGTGAAGTAGAGATTTTTGTTGTTGTTTTTACATTTGCCATGATTTGCCCACATTCTGAGTCTGTCATATGTTCCAGCAGGCTCTCACATATGTTTGCAGCTTCATCCCAGGCTAATGCAGACTCAGCTTATGACCAAGTCAGATGTCACCACCAAGACCCTCTTCTGAATTACTTCATTTAAGCCTGCTAATGCTTCAGAAAACCTCAAAAGAAAGCCAGGTGAATCTCCAACAACTGCAGGTTCTGAGCTAGCTGAAACTTCTATGGCCAGAAAAGGCTCAAAGACCTCCATCCCTCGGCAGCAAATTGCTCCTCCAAGCAGATCTGTTCTGGCATCACAAAATATAAGGATGATGAGGTGTTGCAAGGAGCTGTGCATTTCCAGCCCATATCTGCTGGCTGGCAATAAGATGCTGGATTAGCTCCATCCATCCCCAGGGGATGGTAGGAACAGCACTTCCCCATTCCCATCCCTTTTTTTCAGTTTCTCTGTTGATAGCAGTGCCTGCTTGCTTCATGAGTCGTCTGGTGGTGTCCTCTAGTGGTTCCTACTCGTACAGGAAACACCAGTTTGCTTGGCTAATTTATGTCAGCTGCACTGTAAAAAGCATTTGGGTGAAGGAAAACCACAAACTTATGACATGACTCAAAGGAAAAGAAAAATATGAAATTTTCTTCCTTTGGTTATATGCTTAAAAGCTATAGCAATACCGAGTCCTTCCTAATATTGAGGCAGTTTTACAAAAGGTAACAAACAGCAGCACAATTAAATACTTTTGAAGTGACAGCTTTCTATAAATATAGGAAAAATCATAAATGACCAGTAGAGCTATTAATTAACATGTGAAAGTAGATAAATAATGAATAACAGTGTCATGTATTCATTAAGATTCTACAAATGAAAAATATCTCTCCCGGTTATTCCTTTGATGAATCTAGCCCAAATATACTTGAACTGCAACATAAAAAATTCAGAATGCTCGTATTTCATTCTCTATCAGCCACTCTCTGATCCCCAAATCTCAAAGCCAAGAACTGCAAATGTCTAATCACATCACTGATACCTACCTCATTCTGCAGCCTTAGACAAGTCATTTACTCTGTCGTGACCTTAATACAAGAATCTCTCTAATAAACCCTTGTGAGGTCGTGCATAATTTTTGAAGATGAGACGCCTGCAAGGTAAGCAGTTAGCTAGTGGGAGGTCCAGGGTTTTGGATGGAAACCTCAGTGTTTGGTCCAAGGACTCCTAACAGCTGAAACTGTGGTTTATTCAGGAGATCATCTTAGGAAGACAAGAAGGTCTGCAACTCCTATTTGGGTCTATTTGCTGCATTATAAAAATAGGTTTAAACTAAAGCCACAGATATAAATAAATAACACGGTAAAATTGCTTCTTTGCCAAAACATTTTCCAGAAGCAAGAACCAGGACCAGAACCGAGCTTGCCACTGAAATCCAAAAGCAGCCTTGGGTCTTAAGTCACCTCTGCACTTAAAAACATAAAGAAAATATTCCTCTGAACATCTGCCACGTCACCAGCCCACAACACAAGGAGCTGCATCACACCATGACTTATTTATGGCAACTCAACAACTGCCATCATGGACTGGTCCTCCTCCTACTCCAAGCCCTGATGAAGAAGGAAGCACAAGGGCAAATTGTCACCAGACCCTGCTGCCCCTTCCAAGGAATTTCTCAGCCCAGCGATTCCTTTTTCTCTCACAGAAAACGTTTTCACTAAACATTAAAATAAGGTTCCTGAAGTGTACCAGCAGTTGTTAATAAAAGACATGCTTTCCCCTGGGGTTTGTCAGCTCTGCACTTCAAAGCTCATTTTACACACAGGCCGTCGCTGTGTTTTAAAAAGTGAATGTTAACATGAGCTCTTTAGTCATCTGAATAGAAGTATCAGGAGCCCCCTCTCCTTCCCCTTCCCATCAAACTAAATATATATATATACCAGCAGCTTCGGATGGATTTCAAAATGCCATTGTTTTTCTGATATATCGTTACTGCTGTCCCACCATCAACCCTCCACTCTCCTAGATCCTGAATCTCTCCAGCTCCTGCTTAGTTCCTTTGTTCTCAGAGACAGCCCAGAGTGGTTGGGCACTGGCACTCAACTGGAGCATGAACAGCTGAGATATTCCTCATGCACCACAAAGGTTCCGGGGCATTTTGCTCAAGTAAATGCCAGCTGACCTTTGCTGACAGCAAGAACAGAGTGGTTAGTCTTGCCCCCATTCAATCATTGTCCCCCCTAGTTTAAAGGCATTTAAACCAAAGAGCATACCAGCATTCTGATTCCCAATCTCTATTTAGACACAGGAGATGCTGGGAGAAAGAGGTGTGAGCATACTCTAAGCTTTATGGATGTGACAGATCAGTGAAGTTGATGCAGACATGGCCCATCACAAATGTGCTGGATGCTGCAGCCCAGACTGGTAAAAGGATGGAGAAACCTATTTCCTTGTGTTATGTTGTCTCATTGCCCTTGTTTGGGTTCCTTGACAGAGGCCTTCATCTCACTCTTTTGCCATCAGCTCTCCAGCTTTTCCCATTCAGAATAGGTCCAAAACACAACACGTACCTACCATCCCAGCATGGATACTGTGACCCAGGGCCACTTCAAACCCTCTGCTCTGAAACTTCACACCTACAGGAACTCCTGGGTTGCCTGCATCCAGGAGGCCAGAAATGGACTGCTTTCTCCTCTCACTCTCTTTTTAACAATGCCCATCTTTGGACAAAGCCCAAGAACCCAGCACTGATGGGGAAGAAATGCATCACACCCAGTGCCTCTTGGCCAGAGTGAAAACACCTGGATTTAAGGACTGCAGATCTGCCAGCAGCAGCCCAATTCAAGCCAGGCTGACTGCATGTGAAGGAGCCAAGCTCCTATCAGAACCAGAAACTCCTCACAGTGTTAATTAAGAGTGTATAAATTAGGTACTGCCTACTGATAGGGATAAGCTATGGGATGGATGTAAGGTCTAAAGCAAAGAGCAGCTCTTAAAGCCGTGAAGCCAAGAGAGAATTAAAGCAAAAAATATATTACCTCTAGTGATTCGGATAATTACAACGATATATATATGTATATTAAATTTATATTTACTATAATTAATGGATCATTTAAATCACCACGCAGTTGATAGAAATTGTATAGACAAATTAGAATGACTTATAATTATTTTAAATCCTTTGAGAGTGAGAAATATTTTCTAACACGTATTGAAAGATTCTAAATCTAATTGTAGCACAAAGTTGCAAAACGCTCTGTTTTGGCTGATGTTTTTCTTCAAGCAATTAGAAAGTGGTTGATGATGTAATTACACTCTTGTATAAGATCTTTGCAGCTTAGATAATTTTTTATTGAATACTAATCAGAAAACATGTGGTGGGAAGTAGTTATATTCTGTTTTTCTGTCATTTCTTCAGACACAGTTTGTAGCTCCAGTACTGGTCTTTGCACCACAAACAAGGGGGGTGGAAGTGGAGAAAAAAAGGAGGAAAAGGAGTCAAGCAATTAATGCACAGTAACTTCCCTCTGAAAGGATTATCTCTGCATTAGAAGAGTGTGTGGTTAAGGTTAATTTCAGATGGAAGAATAATCTCCACATGAGAGTAAGAAGATTAAAAGTCAAAAGACAGCGTAAAAATTCTTCATCACATTTTGTTTGTTTGATTTAAAGATTATGATTCAGTGCTGGGGGGAGAGGGGGACGTTCCATTCAGATCCACCCCATCAATTCCTGACCTGCAGCATTGTAGCTCTGGAGCACCAACCAAAGTCTCTTTGAAAAAAGATGGGTTTAGACAAAGGTAAAGCCAAATTCCTTCACTCAAGCAGCAAGAATCTGCCTTGCCTCAATTCTGGTCTACCAGGAATTGTGCTGATATCCGCAGGACCAGCCAGCCTCAGGTGACAGGAACAACAGAAGCAGAGGTATCATGCATTGGCATCAAGGCCCAAAGAAAGCAACTCTCCAAGTCACCTAAAAGATGGAGTTCCTTCCAAGAGCTGTCAGGTTGCACCAGTCCTGCTCTCCTCTCTTTTTTCTTTTGCTTTTCTGTTTGAACCAGACTTCCAGCAAATCTGGCAGCTCAGAATGTCCAGCCTGTCCAAATGCCAGTCATCTTTGAAAAGGATCTCTTAGTTGATTACGAAAAGCTGGAATTCGCATCGTTAAGATCTGTCAGTGGATTAGGAAATAACAGATGAAAAATCAAAGACCACACAATTACTCACCAATAATAAATGTTTCTCTCTAGAAAATGAAAATCTTATGCAAAGAAGCATTCATTATCATCTATCACGGGTTCTTCTGCAGAATCAGTCATTACTGTACCCTGGCATGGCATGATCCCAGAGATGCTGCAGTCCATCATTTGCACGGAAATGAGCAAGTTCTCCTTAAATCTTTATCCCACGCTGACTTCCCTCACTCATTTGCAGCAACTGCATCTCTGCTGAATTGTCTAACATTGTTGTTGATTCCCACCAACAGGAGAATGCTCAAGGGCTGCATAACCAAAAGCAGAGATCTTCAAGAAAGCTAGAATCTCAGGTCTATTTTACTGAATTACACAGAGAAGTACAATAAAAAGAAAACATTTAAATACTGAAGCATAAGGGATGCCATCAGCTTCAGCAGTGAAGGCTGAAAACCAACAACTGGCTCCTCTCCAGAATTGCATTTAGGCACATGGATCTTGTGGGCATCAGGACACTGCAAACACAGGTACACCCCCCTCAGCAATTGTCAGCTGAGCCTCTGCAGCACATCTGGCACTTTGAGAGTGCATCAGACCAGAGGCACATTATGCAGAGCTCACACAGTGGCCTGCACACTCCATCAGAGCATCCCTGGTTCCAAATTGTTAAATAAAAGCGTTGTTAATGGTTTGGCAGATGTGGTACTGGGCAGGTCTAGCATCTGCTAATGTAAGTATTCCTGCTCTGCAATTCATGTGGATGCAGTAGCAGTGGCTACCAATTTTGGTCACAATATAATTTATGGGTTTAAATACTTTCCTGATGGGTTATTCTAGCTCTAGAATTGCAGTGCTCAAGGAAAAGAAATACCATTTTACTTCACGCACACAAAAATAGCATTTTAGAACCTAGCTATTAAACAATATATCTAGACTTTCAGGTCATAATTTACTCAGCTTTAGAATGAGGCAGATGTTGTTGCCATGTCCACTGACCAATGCTGGGTACAAGAGGACTAACTAAATAGACTGACCCTTGTACCATGGAGCAGTCATTTGCTTCCCCTCCATGCTTTGGGAAGTGATGTGACCAGCTAAGAAAGGCAGAGGAAATTCACGTAGTGAGCTTGCAGATCAGCTGGGTAACTCAACAGAAGCATCAACAACGTTTGCAGAAACTGCACTGGCAGAAATGCCTGGAGGCATAAGGCAGGCACAGACCACCTGATTCAGATTTATAAAACAGCACTGAACTGTGAGAAAAAAAATAAGGCAAAGGACAGCTAGCATGAGCAAGAGGCCAAGTGGAAGTGCAGGGCTTGAGGGGGAGGGCCTGGAAGCAAAGTTAAGATGAAAAACTGGGAGAATGAGAAGGAAGTGAAAAGCACAAAGCAAAATGCACGATAAAATGAAGTTACCTAAAAGTAAACTAAAGGCAGGCATGCTGACACCACTGCACTTTGAATGCATGGAACTGATGTCGGTGGGATCAGTTTCAGGATCTGTTTGAAAGTAGCACCAGAACCTTTGGATGTGTGCCATCTAGGTCAGTGCAAAGCAACCCAAGGAATATCAGCAACTAAATCCTGTTTCCCTTACTGACTCCAGGCAGTACTGTGATGCAGAGGGCAAGCTGCAAGCAGTCAGGAACCAGGTCAGCCTCCTTGATGGAGCCACCAAACAGCAAATCTGTGAGTTACAGCCTGTGATCCTGGCACTGATCACAGAATCATTGAGTGGCTTGGGTTGGAAGGGACCTTGAAGATCATCCAACTCCAACTACCTGCCATGGGCTGGGTGCCCCCAACCAGCTCAGGCTGCCCAGGGCCCCATCCATGCTGGCCTTGGGCACCTCCAGGAATGGGATGCCCACAGTTCTCTGGGCAGCAGTGCCAGAGCCACAGTTGTGGACTCCAAAGTCATCGTGTTATTTACATATGAAAAATCAAATTCACAATCAAGACTTCTAGCAAGATTCATTTGCTCAGCAGCATTTGGGGTTAGCTGTCATTTTTCTACCTTCAGATAGTTGCTGAGAAGCAGTCTGTTTTCTTCTGCGGCTTTTCTTATGTGCTTTTTGTTAGTGAATCCAATCAAATACTCTGATTTTTCAAATACGACAAAACCCCAGAGGCTATACAGAGAATAAGACATTCCAATGAACTCTTAAATTTAAGAGCAACCTGAGCAGCAGCTGGAAACGCTGCCAACTGCAAAACATTTCCAGGCAAAGGAGCGGTGAGTTGAGGTGGTTCAAATGACTCCAACATTATCTGACTGAAGGTCTGAAGAATTAGGAGAATTTATTTTATTTTAATTTATTTTCTGGAACAGACTGCCAAGGGATGCAGTAGGTTTCCCATCACTTCATTTCTTTCAATGAAGACTGAATTGTATATAGATGTACATGTGTTTTTGTTCTTGGCCAACCAGAGATTATTGGGACAGATACCTCACCGAGTGAAACACTGTGACTTGTGCTAAACAAGGTGTCAGTTCAGGTTATAACAACAATGCCCACTTCACCCAAAAAACTATGACTGAAATATTCACTTCATTTTAAATTGAAAATAAACTGACTTCGTTTTAATCCTAACAGTAATTCACCACATGAACCTATTGAGACCCAAGACAAAGGATGTATTTTTATATATAATAAAAAAGAATTTACCACTACTGAACTTTAAATAGTTTTTGATCATGACCACACATAAATAATGGAACGCTATCCTCATTCTAAAAAAAGCTACACGTAGTACCTAACTGAGCCTATGAGCCAAACAAAATCTGAAAGCTCCCAGATTGCAGGAAAAATGAAAAGATTTTTAAAATAAGTTACTATGAAAAATAATGTCTATGGTAAACTGAAAAAAAAAAAGATATGGTAACTCCTGAGGGCATTTTCCTAACCCAGAATGAGGTGCCAGTTCTAGAGACAAGGGAAGTCCTAAAGCAATGCTCACCTTTGCCAACAAAAACTGAACAGATTTTACACTAAGACATTTAAAGATTTGTGATCTTATTTAGTAAGATCCTAACATCTTTAGATGGCTGCAGAGCAAATAATCATAGTTTATTAAAAAGAAACCTGCAAAACGAAACAACCCCTGTGCTACCAGTGTATGAAAGCCCAACTATAAAGTCTGTCAGAGGGCGTTTAATAGGTGAGGCACGTTCAAGAAAGTGGCACTGCCATTGCTGCATAACCTGTTCAGAAATACAAATACCTGGAAAAATTCAGACCCACTTTAAGTTAGATAACAAAAGCACAGCTCTCCAGGATGAGCACACATGAGCGTGCAGAGAACGGGAGGAAAGAGAGATTAAATAGACAAGAGAAACACACATATGCTTACAAGCAAATCTCATGCCTCTTGCTTATGGATTCTACATCCTCCAGTACAGGAAGAGAGATTAAGAGATTAACAAAGGCTTCCTTCCACAAGGACATTGGGCAGAAAAGGGAGAGCAAAGCAAACATTCATCCCCCAACCAACCCACAAATAAGACAGGAGAACTAATGACTAAACAAGAGGGTCCAGTCCCAGAGAAGAGCCTCAAGAAGGATCTGGGTGCCAGAACACAGCGTACCCTCACACGGCCGCCGAGGATCCCAAACTGGGAGGAGCGGCTGATGCAGCAGAAGGCCGTGCAGCCGTCCAGAGGGATCCGGGCGGGCTGGAGAAACGGCTTGAGGGGAATCCCAAGCATTGCAGCAAGGGGAAGTGCAAAGTCCTGCCCTCGGGGAGGAACAACCCAAGGCACCAGGGCGCGTGAGGAGTGACCAGCTGGCAAGCAGCCCTGCAGAGAAGCCCGTTGGCCACCAATGCTCTCCAAAGCACACCTGGAGGCGGCTTTGGCAAGGGATGTGAAGACTGACAAAGGCTTCCTTCCACAAGGACATTGGCCAGAAAAGGGAGAGGAAAGCAAACATTCACCCCCAACCAATCCACAAATAAGACAAGAGAACTAATGACAAACAACTGACATGGAGGAGGAAGAAGTTAATACTAAAATTCATACCCCTAAGGAGCATAACACACTCTAATAGGAACATGCTATGATGTTCATGACTCTACATGACCAAAGACATGTTAAAAGTTACCCCAGAAGGGAACAGATTAGGTTAGGATGTATGGGAAAGGCCTGGAGGATGCAGACGAAGGGCAGGAAGACAGACTGAGGAGACAAGAGGAACAGAGAAGCTGTGCTGCTCCTTCCCCACCAAGACAGGAATCCTTCTTGCTAAGCACTGCCCCTCCACTGCTTGGTGAAAAACACCCAGCAGAGCATTTACTTTGCTAGCACTACTATCAAACACCAGCACAGTCGCAGTACAGCACTGATCAATGGCAACACCAAATCCATTCCATTGGTGGCTTCCATCAATATTTATTTGTCACTGCTTGTGAACATGTCCCAGTGAAAGTCCTTGGATGGACTCGGGCAGGCAAATGCCAAAAATAGGAACGCTGCAACAACCGGGCAGCAAACCTCCACCTGCCTGTGCTCTTGTGATGGCATCGCGGAGTCACACTCAGCCCATGACCTCACAATGGCCGGGTGCCTATAAATACCCAGCGGGCCCAGCCCGCATTGAGTCTTGCTGGCGACTCTCGAGGTGTGCGCGTCTTCCTGTGGGAGCACGAGACACTGAGACCTTGCCAGTGCGTGAGACAGCAGTCTTGCGAGTTTATATTGTGAGTGGAGGCGCGGAGACTGCCGACTGCTCTGCAAGAGGCAGCCTCCAGCAAATCCATCCTTGGGGCTCCCACTCCATCCTTGGAGCCCCACAGCGCCAGGGCAGCCGCAGCCATGAGCCGGGAGGCGGCTCCCAACCGGAGGCGCAAGGCGTGGGTCTGGCCGGTGGAGGCCCGCGAGGAGCGGTGCCCCATCTGCCTCGACCAGATTGTGGACACCATCCGCGCCCTGCCCTGCAGGCACATCTTCTGCAGGGTCTGCATCCAGCAGTGGGCCGCCAACAGCGCCCACTGCCCCCTGTGCCGCCAGAGGATCCTGAGCAAGCAGTGCCTGGACTGGCGCCCCTCGGGTCGCCCCCCGACCCGCCGGCACCCGGGAAGGCTGCAGCGCACCAGGGAGCGGCAGGAGACAAGATCGGCCCACCGCTCCCGCAGCGTCCCAGCACGGCGCAGCCGCTCCAGGTCCCCCCGCCCGCTGGTGCGCAGCTCCTCCTGGCACGGGGAGCCCAACCAGCGCAGCCGCTTCGAGGAGCCACCGCGGGAGGACGAGGACCGCGAATGGCTCAGGCGGGCGGCGCGGGAGCGGCAGATGGGCGCCGGAGAGCACGCGCGGCACCCCGACTTGTGAGCGGGCGGCCCGACCTCAGCCGGGAACGGCACGGGGACGGAAAGAGCGGGCGGGGAGAGGCTGAGGCACCGCACGGCTCTTCCGCCTCAGCTCCGGCCGACCGTCGCTTCCCCGCGCTGCCGGAGAAGACCACCGGCAGCTCGAGCTCATCCTTCCGTCCCCCGCTCATCAGCCTCGGTCAGCCCACAGTGCCCGGCTTTGGGCCGCCGCTACCACCGAGCCGGGCACTGCACAGAGCCCAGCAAACAGCGCCGAGTGCCGGAAGAACACAACACCTCCGCTACGACGACAGCTGGGATGGCCCTCCTGCCACAGAGAGGGCGCGGGGGGAGCTGGGCACTGACAATAAACATCCACACACCCTGAAATGAGCAGTTGTTGCGTCTCTTTCTTTCTGGAAGCTAAACTGTAAGCCTGGAATCCCAGTGCAAACAGGGACGGGGAACGAGGAAGAGGTCGGCTGGTGAAACCGCTGACTTCCAGAACCCTGAGAGCCCGAGCTGTGTGACTGCGTGGCAGCACGCACCAGGGGGGCAGAGGGCTGAGCAGGGCTCTGCCTGCTGCTGCAGCACAGCCCGGCCGTGTGCCACTGCACCTGAGGCTGCACGGCCACCAGTGACCCAGGCAGGGGCTTTGGCACGGCACCTGGGGAGCACAGAGCCCAGATGCTGCTGCTGCCTGTCCTCCTCTGGAGCTGCTGCAGACGAGGCCCGTCCTGCCCGGCAGCAGCCAGCCATGCAGGCTGAGCCTCAGGGCTGCTTCTGGGGCAGCTCTCCTTCACATCTGCTCCACAGAAGGTGCCACTTGAGCACCGTCCTTGACTTGGAGCTTTTGGAAGGGTCCCCGTGGAGGCCATGAAGATGCTGAGGGCTGCAGCACCACAAAGACAGGCTGAAGGAGCTGGGCTCATTCAGCCTGGGTAAGATCCATAGGAGACCTCATTTTGGCGTTCCAGTACTTAAAAGGAACTTATAAACAGGATGGAAATAGACTTTTTACACAGATGGGTGCTGATAAGACGAAGGAGAACATTTTTAAACTAAAAGAGGGGAAAATCTTCACTGAGAATTTGAGGTCCTGGCACAGACTGCCCAGAGAAGTTGTGTATGCTTCCTTATCCCTGGAGGTGCTCAAAGCAAGGTTGGATGAGACCATGGGCAACCTGATCTTGAACCTGACTTACTGGTGGGCAACTGTGCCTGCAGCAGGGGGGCTGGAACCAGATGATCTTTGAGGTCCCTCCTAAGCCAAGAGATTCTGTGATTCTGTGAAGAGGAAAAGTGGAGTCCAGATCACAAAACATCACTGTATTGCATTGCTGAACAGCACTTGTTGCTTTTCATTTACATAGCCGTATTTTGACTTTAAGAGTGGAGAAATAAATACAACTGTACAATGGTGATGCTGGGAGAGTGCTGTGTCCTATTGTTTGCAAGGTTTGTTCCTCAGGGAGGAGGATAAATTCTGCAGTTTCGGTGTAAAAATGCCCCATTTCTCAAGTTCTTTCACATGCAGAGATGTCCTTCCAGTTGTTGCTCATCTGGTGGCTCTGGAGCCCTGGCAGAAAGCTGTGACCAGCAGAGTTGGGGCTGCAGCCGCTGCCCTGACTGCTGGCTTGTTGGGATCACTCCTCACCTACACAGTGCTTCCCCTACATTGCATCCTCTCTTCATTAAGTCAGAACTACCAGAATGGTTGTCTCATTTCTGCTGTGCTGTAATGGCTTATTTTCATGTGATGTTTATAAAACACCATGATCTCTGCAGAGAAAAAGGAAAGCTTAACAGTAGCCTAGATCAGGGTCCTGGAAACACGCCCAGCTTGCTAATACAAAGCACGAGGGCTAACACAGAAACCTCTTCCCTTTCTGAACAGTCTCTTCAAACTACAGGCACCCAAGCAATATTTTTCTGCCAAAGTAGTTCACTGCCTCTCTCTCCACTGTTTTTCAGACTGCTTTAATCTAGAGCCAAAGCACCCTGCCCTGCTGCCACTGAAATTAATAGATGTTTTGCCATTACGTTCAGTGGGATGAAAATTAAGCCTTAAGAAAGCCAGACAATCACACTACAGTCCATATTCATGTAGGGAATACTGCAAGCAGGATTTAAAAGGACCTTGCATTTATCTTTGTACTGCCTGTGCTCCATCTGCATATAATTGCTTGTGTCTACAGATGCTGCAATGCTCTAAGGCTATATTCTTACCCACACCGGGTCTCTCTTTCAACTGGCAGAAAATTCTCCTTGCTTTGTGCTCTGCACACAGCCAGGTAGCATTTAATAATTCAAATTGTATCACAATATGCAATGGAAAATAGTCCTTATAGATTTATAACACAATGCAGGTAGCTAAAGTACGCAAATTTTGGCGTTTCAGGAAATCAGTGCTATTTTCATACAGAGCTAATCCTATAACAACAACAATATACAAAAACATCCATAATATTGTCCTTAATCTTTTTTTTTGCATGCACGCATCGAAGGGTTTGTGTTGATTTTCCACCCACCCTCATTTTTTTAAATGCTCAACCAACTGAGTTATAGCAGAACATTTTTCTACACTGTGAATCTTATTTACATACTGTAAATAACTGTGATAGCAATAAAATTGTGGTACAAATAATGTGGAATAATGCCTCAATTTGCAGTTGTTTTACATCAGTGTATTTTATATCAGTGTTTACTATAGACTTAGAAACAAATAAATAAAAAGACAAAGAGAAAGACAAAAACTTCCCTATTACCCACTCTCCAATGTGGCTTCTGATCCACTACCCTGCACTGTGTTTAATCACAGCTTAAATAACATTAAAAATCAGAGGCTGCAAAAGATACCAGATCCCAGCCTGGGAAGTGCAGTACAGAAGAAGGCAGCAGGTTTGTGTCCCACATCACTCACAGCTTTGTGCCCCAAGATGAACACACAGTACCAAGCATGGTGAGACCCGGTCATCGCTTGGACCTGGACAGCTGACTGATCCTGGTGCAGATCCTTCCCCACATCCCAGACTCTGTGTGTCATACAGGTCAGTTCCTCCCCTCCCTGTGCTTGGGCTCCCAGCTGATATTCTCATCTTTCTGATTTGTCCATCTGGGCAGTCTCACTGGAGCACTTCAGGCACTGACCCTGCTTCTGGTTTCTGTCAGTTTTGTGAGATGCTCCAGGTGAACAGTTCTTAAGACTATTCCTCACCCTCCACTTTCTTATTCTGGAGTCTGATGATAACTGCCTGAGCTGCCCTTTTTTCAAAGCCCAGCTCCCTCTGGCCACCAGAAGCAATCTATCTGGTGGGAACGAGGCCTGGAAGCCTGACAGACACCAAATCTGGGGTACACACAACGAGGATCTCATATTCCCTTCCAACAACCCACTGCAAATTCAAGTTACTGATGATACAAAGAGACTTTCCTCCTAACTTAGATTGTTCTGCAGGTCCTGGGTTTTTAATGAGACGAGTTTCCTTAGCATTTACATGAGGATTTGATCTGCCTTTTATATAAAAAAAAAACATTTAAAGCATCAGTAGGGCTCATGGGGATAAAATTCTGGGCTGCCAGCAGGGCTTAGCCAAGATAGGCCAGGTATAATGGCAGATCTCATAGTCCATTAGCTGCCATCCCCACTAGCCAAACAAATGTGTCAGTCTCTGCTGCTGCTTGGAACAGATGGGTCAGGAGAAAGATTTCTCTAATTTTTTTTTTCTTCCTGGAGTATCAAAGAGCCAGAACAGAGCCTTGAAAAGATGGTGCACAATTTTCCTTTAAGCACAATCCAAGATGCAAAGAGCCATTTCCAAGAGCTTAAAACCCCCGGAAAGTAGATAGTAAACAATTAGTCTAACCAGATAGCACTGAAGTCTAAGAAATTAATTTCTGTGCTAACATTTCACTCCTAAAGTTTTAAATTTCCAAGCACATCATCTTCTGAAGAAGATACACAGGTGTACAATTAGACATCTGGCTCCACCTCCACATGATGCAATAACCCCCCATGGCCTTGAGTAAGCAAAAGTTCACACAGATGTTGCAGAGCTGCTGGCCTACAAGGTCAGTTGTCATTTCCAAAGAGAAAGAAATAGAAGGCATTACTTATGGAGCGACCTACGTATATGCAGTCCAAGAGAATTCCTCTTCACTCAATGCAGCCCAGGCAAGCCAAAAAGTTGGACAGCCATGCAATATCTGAATATTCCTCCTCTCTCTAAATTCAGAATGCTCTCAAGCCTTAATGGTAAAAGCCTATCTTCTTCCACTAACATTTAGTGGAAAAACAAGAGCTGTCACAAGGTTGCAGGGTACTAGGAAACCACAGCACTATATTTAGTCCTACAGAACCATTAAGAATAACCAAAATAAGTCAAATGAAGACGAATAACCCGGGGTTAACAGCAGCACTTTGGGTTTACAGTGCGGTTAGTCGAATGTGATTGATAATAAATATGGTCAGTCTATCTTGCATCTGAGGTCCTCAGCCACATCTAACACTGTGCTTAAATAACTATCCCAAGCACCTGCAGATGACTTTTATCATTTATGCGCAGTCATACTTCAAAGGTAAGATACTGAAAATAAATAGCAGGTATCTACATATGGATTTAGTGCCTTCCTTAATAAATTCTTACATTTGGAACTGGCTCAACAACGACCGTGTAATCCTCAGAACAAGGAAAGGCAGCTGCTTGGAAAGGGTCCCATGAATATTCATTGACAAATATCTACTAATTTGTCATATTTGGGTGGGGGTAATGAAGAACGGCACAACTCAGAAGCCCATCCAGTGGCCCTGCTCACTCCCCCTAAGCATTCTGAATGGTCTTAGGAAATTGTCTTGGTAGTAGTCACTTGGAGCCCTGAGATCTCATTTTTTACTTTATGTCATTTGCCAAACATTCCTTTATATTCTTTTCCTGCAGCTCTGAATGTTCTCTGCCCTTCATTTCAATTAACGGTGTCATAGATCAGTATATTTTCCAAACAAACTATTAAATTAACTGCCAACCTCTTCCTTCATTTTTTACCCACAGAAAGGAAGAAAAAAATAACCACAGCAAACTGATGCACTTAACTCTTTATGATTTCAAATAAAAGCCAGAAAAAATAATGGTAATGCTTTGCTAGCCCTGCGGTTTAGCCAAAAAGCACACTGTACATCTTAGTTATGTCGTGTTTTATTCCTCAGCCTATGAAGATACTGGAGAGGAATGTGTCAGGGTCCAAAAAAAAAAAAAAAAACCAAACCAGAATGAGAAGAAACTACCAGCAACTCCAAGTCAGAGATTTTTCTGGTGCTTAACTTAACACCTCCACAAATAATCTTGTTCTTCTCTCCCCCTTTAAAAACAAAGAGGCAGTGTGAGGAAATAAAAAATGCCACATGAAGCTTTTATTTCTGAGTCTGTGGAAGCAGCAGTTTTTCATCTTTAGCTCTTGCAGTTATAACCCCCGTCACGTCCCCTCCCTGCTGGCTGAGGGAGCTGACTGACAGCGTGTTCTGCATTCATGTCATGTTGGGAGAGGGTCAAGCACTGCCCCCAGACAAATAGGCTGCAGAAAAAGTCCCCTCAAGAACATCTATATTAAATATTTACAGATATGCTTCCTTGTGACAGCACCACCAGGAACAGAAAAGTGTCCACCACTGGATTCATAAACTTTTCACCACATTTCTTCCACCTTTCTCCCTTATTCTGAGCAGCAGTACCCACTTCTCCCCTTCTGCACCCCTCTCTCATCCTGCCCTTCCCCTCAGCTCCCTACAGTCTCCCTCTCTCCCTTCTCCCCAATAACCTCCTCCATCAAATCTTCCACTCAGCAGCATCCTTTCCACCTCCAGCTCTACCACTTTTTCCTTCATTTTTCATTTGAAACTGTACTTAATGAAGTTTTTTAAAACAATAATACAGTAAAGTGTTCACCAACAGCTCAATACACTGATGGGGATAAGCAGTGCTGAAGGATTTATTGCCACTAATGGGCACGTAACAGATCTGCTGTACCTTTGGGCTGGTGCTTTGCAGGGCACATTCTTTTCAGAGGGGGGCACATTCTTTTCAGAGGGGAGCACATTCACTCACCCCATGGCTGAACTGAGCTTAAGGGTTGTTCCAGTGATTTCATGTTCTTCCTGCACATTTTATTCCGTTCTGTCAAGAAAGGACTTTAAGGCCATTAAGGAGCCCTCTGCCCTGCCTCAGGCCACTACTGCCAATGAGCAAGGAGATGAACATTGATCAGGGTTTGAAGCAACCTCTGTGCATTACTGCTGATGCATCAGCAACGCCTTAGCAATTAGCACTGCAGCACAGGCAGACTCCAGAGCAGAGACAAGATTTGGTCGCTCATCCAGGGCTTGGGGTAGGGAATGGGATGCGCAGGATTAACCACCAAGAAATCCTCCACCACCTCTAGGTAACACCTTTAACAACTGCAACCTGTTTGAGGACTCAGAGCAGCTGCAGCATCACAGCAGTCCACACGGATTGCTGAAATGCATAGAGCTGAACTCCTGAAACCAAACAGGGCTCCCAGACCCAGGGATGAACATCCAAAAGTCACATGGGTGTCAACCTGAAGATCCGAACCCAAGGATTAAAGAAACCTTCTAATACCAATGGTTGCAGAAAGCTCTTAGCTGTCATGTCCAAGAAACCCGGAGATGCAGAAATATCCAATGTGTGCGTGTAGGAAATCTTATGGGATTTCTGTAAGGACATTACTACAGGGCCTGGCCACAGCCAACCTGCCCACTCAGCACTGACCTGTGCTTCACCATGTCCAGAGCAATTGCCCGTTATAATCAGGCTGTCTGCAATTACAATTGCCTTTTGACATTTGTTTGTTGTTATTTAAGAAGGAACAGGACTGAAATTCATTACAAACACTTCATAGCTGTATACCAATTATTAGTTTTCCTGCTTTCTAAAGGCCGTGACTCACAAGCTGGGATGCTCTCAGTGCATTTTTCCAAAACTCCCAGTGGTCATTATTACAGAGCACGAGACAGCTCTGAAGCTCTGTTCCTTCCTTGTTCCAGACAGAACCCAGCACATTGCCTACGAGCATCAGCTCCATGAAGTGGTCACACCAGCTTCTAGTGAGCAGTGGCAAATATTTTTCCCTGGGTTGACAGATTCATCATATGTTAATTGGTTTTTAATTACAGACTTTAGACAGCCCACGAGCCTTTGTTGCCCTCTCATGGCTGGCCCACCTGCAATAGAGGCACTGGGACCAGAAAGATCTCTCAGGTCATCAAGTCCTATCATCTTTTATTGCAGACAAATGCATTATATAAGCCCTTTAATAAATGTTATCAATCTCGTCTGTAAAAATTGGTTAGATTAATGTGATGCTATTTTTATTAAAGCACAGAGAACTTGCGTTTAACTGCAATTACACTGTTTAAACATGAGACAACTCTAAAATGATAGGAGCCACAGCTAAGTGTTGACTGAAATCTCAGTCCCTAGCCCATCTCTCAGAGTCAGGCTGACTTTTTGGTTCAGCAATTACACTCCCCATCTTTTCTCAGCAGTGTCAGTGATTCCAAGCTCTCAGAGAATTCATATCTACTCCTGAGCAAAGGATTTGGCTTGCATAAAAAAGCCACACAAAGGGAAGGCATTACCACCAGGTCCCTGCACCAGCACTTAGAGCATCATCCCCAGGAGGGTCACATACTGGACACTTAACTGCACGTAGCATGTGATGCACCAGCTAACAGTATGAAAAAAATCTACAGATGAATCACAGAATGGCCTGGGTTAGAAGGGACCTCAAGGATCACGAATCTCCAACTCCCCTGCCACAGGCAGGGCCACCAACCTCCCCATTTAATACCAGCCCAGGCTGCCCAGGGCCCCATCCAACCTGGCCTTGAACACCTCCAGGGATGGACGGGGCATCCACAGCCTCTCTGGGTAGCTGTTCCAATACCTCACCACTCTCTCTGTAAAGAACTTCCCCCTGATATCCAACCTAAATCTTCCCTCCTTCAACCTAAAACCATTTCTCCTTGTCCTGCTGTTCTCTACCCTCTCAAGAGTTGGCTCCCTCCTGTTTATAGGCTCCCTGTAGGTACCTAAAGGTACCTTTTTCAAACTGATTCTGGTAAGATTTACCATTGAGTTGCAGCGATGCTAACTCTACACAGTAAGCCAACTTCTATGGTAGGGCACCTTCAGGATCAGGGAAAGACCTTGCATGCTTCACTGAAATTCCACCTCTGTGTAAACACTCTTTTTAGACTCAGTCACATAGAGACAAAGCAAGAACTTCAGCCATGGAGTCTGAATTAAGTTCATCAACACCAAGGTCTTGCAAGACGGCTTCCATATTGTACTAAACTCTCTAAACCTCCATGCCCAGAAAGTCTCCTTAAGCTGCTTCTGCAACCTAGCAATTGCCATGTGCACTGTGCAACCAAGACGACAAAAGGCCATAGATTAAGTAAAGTTGGTGCTGAGTCCTCATTAGTCAGGTGTTGGCAGGACTTTATTAAAGGCAGTAATTAGTCGGAAAAAAAAAAAAGTTCAGCGGTGGCAGTGGAAAATTCCACCACTTAAATATTCATTACTATCGACTCCTCTAGCTTCACAGTGCAAACTATTTTATTAGCTTCCTTGGGCCAGCATCTCAGGTTGGCTCAGCTGGTAGCACTGAAGGTGAAAGGCTGGAAGTGCTCAACTTCTTTCAGAGGCCAGAAGAATTACGCTGAGATAAACGACTGCCCCTCAATTCCCTGAACATCCACTTCAGTTTTCAAAGCCATCAGGGCATGCTGAGTGTGGTTAACAAGTACAAGTCTTCGCTGTGTCCTTTTAATTCATAAACAACAGGAACGTAGTAAGAAAGACCAAAGGGAAAATGAAGCACTGAGTATAGAAACATTGCCCTAAATACAACAAGATTGTAGAGCCATAGTGCACTCTACAACTGTTTATTAAGACTGATTAATGAAGGTCAGCAGAGCAACTGGAAGGTTCTCTAATAGAGGCCAGAAGTAACATATCTAGGAGAAAATCCTCAAGATTTCCTAGTATGCCATTTACAGGTGATCAGCCTTAAGCATTACCACAGAAACCAGAATTCTTGAGCATGCTGAAGTCCACAGGAAGCAGAGGCACTGGTGAATCAAGAACATAAGGTCAACTTTTTTCAAACTGTATCTAAAGTTCCCAAAGAACTCAGTTTCATTTTGGTTCTGCTGAAGGATATGTAGGCAGCTCAGCAGCTCTGTGTTACATCCTTTGGTTTTTAGTTGACCAAGGGTCAAAAGCTCAGCAATGGAAGATGTTCTACCTGAAATCATTTGGAGTCAATGTCTCAGCTTGTCCATGATCCAGTAAGATATCATCCATACTAAATCTATGACCTCCAACATACTAGATATGAAGGCACTCCAGGCATGTGCACCAAGATTAAAATATCTACTTTGATTCCACACAGCCTAGGGTTTGGAACTGTGTTTATCTTCCTCTTTAAAGCACATTTCAACTCGACTGTACACAACCAAGGGCAAAGCTCGTCAACTACAACACAAGGGTATTTGTGTCCTTTGGGAAAGGAGGAAGAAAAATAATAATAAAAAAAAATACAACACAGCCTGCCCATCATATCTTTTATCTGGCAGTAATTATTCTAGCAGCATGCAGCGAGATGGAGCTTTGCCAAATTCTGTTAGCTGGAGGACCTTGTTGTTCAATTCTACTGGTCCAAAGCATTTGTGAGATAAGATCTGTGATTCTCAAAAGATGACCAGGCCCTCTGTGGTTTATATCCCTACTTATGAACCTGGGATAATGCTTCACCTTGTCCTAGCAGTGCTGTACATCATAACACGGCAGCTGCTAAGTGCCAGGAGAGCTTCAGGCTGGAGGGGAAAAGCATAAACCCACAGAGTGTTTTATTGCTTAAAGTAAATGGCACTCAGTGCAGCACTCAAAAAAATAAAAAAATAAATAAAAATAAAAAATAAAAAAGGGGCTGAGCAGATCTGACCTTTCAATGGTTCTCTAACTTTTGCTTAGAATAAGATTCCAGACCTATCTGGCAGTGAGATAACATGAGCTTGTGGTACACAACTCCAGCACAGTGACCAGCACAGGAAAGATGGTGATTATCAGAAAAGGGCACTGTGATATAATGTATAATGTATAAATAGCTGCAGAAGTGCAGCTCTGGAGAAGGCAGCGCTACATTAAGACGCCTTCAAAAACAGGAAGGTATTTAATTGAGATTATTCCATTCCTGGAGTTAAAATATTTCCAGAGATCTAGCCTATCCTACACATTACCCTTCCAGGTTTCTGCACAGAGGGAGGATTTAAGGCAAGGCAACTCCATTTCCCACCATACTTTATGTCCTGCAATACTCTTCTATTTGCTGTTCTCTTCGCAACAGTTTTTCACCTCCATAGTGCATAATTGGTTCTCATTTGTGTCTCTGCTTTCACCTCTGCTAAATACGCTCTGCAGTAACGCTTTGACTTTTTGCTGGGTGGTTGGTTTAAATGAAATGTATAAATGGGAGAGCATGGAAACCCACACGGTTCTAGCAAATGAAAAAAGGAGCCTTCCCGTGTCACCTGGGCTGGAGAAGCACTGCTCCCTGCCTGGCATTAGGCATGCAGAGCACTGGCAGCAAAGCTCCCGAGACGCCATCTGTGCTCATAATAAAGAGCGGTGGGATTTTAGTAACAGAAATGATTGAATTTGCTTTCTGCCTCCCTTGCAGTGGGAGTATGCTAGCTATTAAGTGCCATAAGAACTTGCCAGACTACCTTTGAATATCAAATTTATCTTCTCTGATTCATGCCCTCTCCCACCTCTGCTCGTAATGCTGGAGCTGTTATAGGAAGTGTTGTAGTCATTTTGTTTAGACAAAATTAAGCCTACCTATCTGTAACAGCTGCCTAAATCAGGAGTGTCAATGTGCTGCTTCCAGGCCTTACCTAGCTCTCCTCTGACAGCAGGACAAACCCTGAGTGGCTGCTGTGCCATGATGCTTCTCCCGAACCTTTCACATTTCAGTGCCAAAGCTGAGTCAAAAAATAAAAGGCAGATGTGCAGTACCACCCATCTCTGTCTCGTTATGAGCTCCTGCCCCTGGTTTACTCCAGCACTTGGCTATTGCTTCCCAAGACAGAGGGGAATTCTGGATCTCCAATCTTCTCCTCTACTTTTTCCTCTGTAAGTAAATATGTTTTATTTTTCAGCTGAATGCATCACCTTCAGCATGCAGAACCACCACTCACAGAAGGGCCTCTCCTTGCCCTGTTGCACTGCATTATAATGCCAAACTCTCCGTGAGGATAACACGTTCCACCAGCAGTGTCTACCTCAGGCTGGAGAGGTCTGAAATAGCTTGGCCAAAATGAGTCAGGGATTTCAGACAAGAGAAAAATAAACAAACAAAAATGTTCCTGTCTTACAAAGAATACCAAACCAGGTGGTGATGCTCTCCCTAGGAGAGTCAGAGCATCTCAGCCTTCCTGGCAGGGATGCACGGTGCCAGCAGGGAACTTTTAAACACCACCATGGTCAGAACACTGATGCGCACCAGGCAAACCGTGATTAATTCTGGCCTCTTCCTGCCTTTGCCATTCTTCACTATGCTCCCCCAGTATCTTTCTGTGCAGTTCATAGTGTCCCTGAATTTACAGCAAATCGGCTGAGCTGTGGGCTTTCCTGTTTCCAGGAGAGGAAGGCAAGGGGAAGCAGAGCCACAGAAGAAAGGGAGCTGCTGCTCCATCCCGAGGGCTGGTGGATTTCCTTACAGCACATCTGCACGACTGGCATTTTGCAGCCCAGTGCCTGTCCCCAGGGGGTGCCCATCACTGGGAGAGGCAGCCAAGGCACCCACAGCAACTTGCCAGAATTAGAGATGGAAAGAGAAAGGCTGTGGGCTCCACCTGATCTGAAGATCACTCTCAGCCCAGGGGGGTGAGCTCACTCCAGCTGCTCCCTGCAGGGCCCTGGAAAGAGACCCACATCTCTCCTCTACTGGACCACCAGCACCTACCCACAGCAGTGCCCACCCTTGGTTATTCCAGCTCTGCACAGGAGCCGGTGGGCAGGCCTGGTTGTGCTGTTAATAGAGATTTAAATCCACACTAAGAGATTTCTAATGTGCAAATAAAAAGGGTTTCTTGGGCTCCTATTAAGCTTCTTTCTCTGTTAAGCTGCAATGACATGCATTAGCAGAGGAGGCACTCCCCAGGCACTCCAACAAGCACTTACTCTCCTCCCAGTATCCCTGCCTGCTTCCTTCCTATCCCTTCTCCTGCCTGTTACCAGCACCAGCCAAGGTATTTTGCACCGACTTCATTACTGCATCTCCAGAAGGTTGGGGAGGAGTGAGAGGAAAGGAAGAATGAGAAAAAGGAAAAAATAATTACAGCAGGATTTCATCGACAAGAGGTAAAAAAGGAAGTGTCCCTCTGGGTTTGATCAATAATGCAGCACTTGTTATCTTGATCTTCTTAATAAACTACAAGCAACCCACATATATTTCTAGCTGGGAATCGATTCTTTGCGATGTTTCCATCACAATATCACAGGACATGCAACCACACAAACATAAAATGGAATGGGCTGGTTTATTGATTGTCTGGACAGGAGCCCTTGTAGTTTGCATGGATTATCTAGCAAAGAAGTGCCACCTGCTCTATGTAATTACTTTTGCTTTGTTTCAGATTTTGTTTCTTCCCCACTGTGACTACATGCACCACCAGGCAATCCCCTATCCCATACCAATGGCTAAGCCCATTCATTTGCACCCCACAAACATTTGTTAAGCCTACAGGAGCCGTGTTTGTATCTGTGTCCCTCACTGGAGGAAAACTCCTGGACACAGCTTTTATTTATCCTAAACTAGAGGTGACAGAGGTGTCACTGCACTTCACAAGGGGCAGAACTGGCCCAGTGTTCCTCTCCCAATAGGAAACTTAATTACACAGCTAATTGTATGGGTGAGTTCTCCTCCTTTCACCTCTCTTTTGTTCCCAGCTTGAAGCCTGCCCGCAAAGTTCATCTCCTCCAACCCAAGGCTGTGGAGGCTGTGGCCACGCATCCAAACCCCACTAAGCATTAATTGCATTGCTGAGGTCAGACCTCAGGGCCTTCCCAGCTGCCCTGGGAAGCAGCCTCAAGGAACTCACCAGAGGTAACCATCAGTAAATGCTCACAGGTGTATCGCAGCTTTCAATCATACCCTCCCAATGACAGCACAGTGTGGCCAGGCACTGCAGAACAAAGAAGGAAGAGCTCTGAAGGAACCTGGCCTTGGGGATGGTCTCCCTGCAACCAGTGCAGCCACTCTACAGGACAGCAACACATGCATCACACACATGGCCACATATATCTAGCCATCACCTATCAGTAACCAAAGGCTGCTTTTTCACCCCAGATTGTATTCCAGCATCTTTTCTTTCCCCTTTCAATATAAACAATTTCCTTTTGCAAAGAAAACATAAGAATAACCCAAGTTAAGCCTTCAAGGTTTTATCAACAAAGGAAATACTAATTTTCAATTTTTTGTGACCCTATGATACAAATAACAACCACAGGAGGAGCAATGCGACATCTCTTTCTCTTTTGATCTGGATACTGCCCACAGTACTGTTTTCCATGGGTCTGGCAGATCCATGCTGCAGCTTGCATTGATCAGAGGGTTGTACAGTCATTCAGCACATTCCCCCAGCCTTTATCATGGATATTACTAATCGATTTGAGAAGACAGACCCTGAATGTATGCAGATGAGCCCCCCCCCACCTTCCTGCTGAACCAGCATAACATCCTTCAAGAAAAAATGTAATTAAGTTAGACTTGTGAACAGTAATGAGTTTCTATTACACCCTGCTGAGAGTAGCAGCAACATCTGAAAATTATTTTTCTCTGTCTACAGCCAGGCAACAGCTCCTTTATTAGACACAGGGACGGAGCTGACAGCTTGGACTGTTGCAGTTTCAAGCTTATTTCAAGAGCAAAGCATCATGAAAGATGATGCTGTGGATTAAAGCTCTGTAGTAACACACGCAGATAACTGTTGTTCACTCCAGCAGGATTGTGCTGGAAGCCTCAGAGGATGATTTACACCAAACCCCATCTTTTCCAGCATGGTCCAGCCCTGTGACCAAGCTCACACTGTGCAGGCTGTGCTCTCCCACCTCCTGCATGGCTGCTGACTTTTTTTTTTTTCCATGTACATACTTTACATTCAGCCCCACTGGATGCCATGCAGCCACTCACACATCTAAGCTCATTGCACCCAGGCCCCGTTCACAGGAGGTTTTATTAAGGAGGAAATGGAAAAAATCCAAACAATCTATTGGTCCTTAAGATGCAGGAGAGATGGTTTCTTTCCTAACACGAAGTAATAGCTTATCTAGGGCCCTAAACACACTAGGATGAAAACCTCTTGTGAATTTTATCCAAGAGAGTTCATTGCCTTAATCCTGGATAATCCATATCTAATCCTTTTTATAATCTTACTCATCTACTTGCCTCAATAGTTTTCCACAGCAGGGAGTTTACATTTCATAAAAGGAACATTTTTCTCTTTCTTTTTTTTTGAAATGAGTTTTCCTGTCACAGGGGTTTCTCTTCTGCAAGTGTTCTTCAGCCAAACTGAAAAATAAACCACCTCTTCTGGATGCCGTGCCTTGTAAAGGACTGAGCAGCTGTCTGGCTCCCCAACAGGTGGCTAATGGCTGCCAGGGGGTATTTTGGAGCCCAGAACAGTCACAGACCCCTGATGTCCACAAGTGTGAACATGTACTGCACAGAGCAGGTAGGTTTTCAACACTGAACACAATATATTTTAATCAGAATAAAAATAGGATGCAGACACCAGTCTCCTGTAACAATACAATATATTCCAGCTCTGGCCATTGAGACAGAAATCCTGTCATATAGGTGGCATTGTATGGGACAACCAAGACCTGGAACAAAAGCAGCATCCTGAAGACCACCTCGGACCACGCTGGGCACCCTTCATCTTCCACACCAGGGATGTCCACCAGCAGGGATGCTGTAGTGCTGGAGCCCATAGGAGGTGCAGGAGGAGGTGGGGACAGGATGTACCCCCTCTACAGAGTCAGCAACCCAAGAGAAATCCCCAGCATAGAACACAAGCTGTTGAGTTTTCCCATCACAGAACCCACTGGTGTGGCAGATGTATTGATTTCTGCCTCAAAGTCTGCTTGAATTATCTCTATTGTGCTTAAGGAAACAAGACTGATATGGATTTGTTTTATTATTATTGTTTTATGAATAATTTAGAAGAAGAAGAAGGCTACATGAAAGATGTAGCTGCCACATATCACTGCCTTCCCATCCTAACAAAAACAAATCAGCCAGCCTTCAAACTTTTGTTTACCACTCAGCTCTGAGGGAGCCATAGCATCTCCTCTGACATAAATAACGTGCATCTGGCACGTATTCAAGGCAGATATAACACACACAACACAAAACACAGCGTTAGGCTGAATCATCTCTTAGTGATCAAAGATCTAGAACCAAACCCACAGACTACAAACAACACACCAAGAATGAACTGGAAACCATACAATGGGGTGAATAATAACTTCAAGAAATTGGCAAGTTTGTCCCCAGGTTGGGGTGGTGCTTTTTGCTGAGGGAACCTCCAACATTCAGCAGTCATGAAGAAATCTCACCCCTCATCAGCACAGCATCATCTGCATCAGAAATCGGGATCCCTGTGCTCAGCTACCTGCTAATACAGGCAGTTTCTTTCTACCTGCTAATAAAGGGCTGATCTTGCCAGCAGATCGCTTCCACCTGCTCCTTATCTAATTTTCATTGTTAGCTGATGCTGTTTGTTTACAGTATATCACTCTATTGAAATATTAATTACATAAGAGCTCATTACCACGGATGCATTTAGCAGGATGCATGCCTGCTTATGAGTGGCCAAACTGCTGTGCAGAACAAACAGGCAGTGCTTTTCCTTTAGAATACTGAGTTACTGAAATTCCCTTTGATTGAGGCAGGACGGGCACTGCACTGATGAGCTCTGGGGAGAGGCAGAGGGATGGGGAGCTACTGGGGTTGCCTCTCACTGCAAGAAAGACATTGAGGATCTGAAGGATGTCCCAAGAGGAACAATGGAGCTGTGAAGGTACTGGAGCACTAAGGGATCTTACGGGGAGTAGCTGAGGGAACTGGGATGGCTCAGTCTGGAGAAGATGAGGCTCAGGGGAGATCTTATTGCTGTCTACAGCTGTCTGAATGGAGGTTGTGGTGAGGGGGGGAGGGGGTTCAGCCTCTGATTTCAGGTAACAGCAATAGGATGAGAGGCGATGGCCTCAAGTTGTGCCAGGGGAGGTTCAGGTTGGAGATTAGGAAATATTTATTCTCCAAAAGAGTGGTGATGCAGTGGCACAGCTACCCATGCAGCTGGAGGTGTTCAAAACCCATGCAGATGTGGCACTGAGAGATACAGTCAATGGGTATGGTAGGATGGGCTGAAGTTGGACTGGGTGATCTCAGAGGTCTTTTCCAACCTTAATGATTCCACGACTCTATGAATTTATTCCAGCAAGGAAAAAAAAACCACAGATCAATGCTCCTGAGGGCTCTGTGTCAACACTGAGGGTGGACACAGCAGTTGGTAAAAGAACTGCTTTGGGTCACAAGAAAACAAACATTGCAACTCTGCTTCTGCCTCTAGTTTCTAAGAGGGATGCATGCATCCATGCAGTTGTGTGCTGCAATGGTGCTGGCTGGGGACCGTCTGTGACCTTCATCCAGGGATTTAAATGTGGCCATGGAGATTGCCAGGCTGCCAAGAAAACTGCTATTTGTCATCCTTAACCCTACATCTTTTCATCTCTTTGGGGTTTCTCATCCATCTCCCCACCACAGACACCATTTGTCAGGGGTGCCTGGCTCCATGTCATGCTGCTTCAGCAGGGCCAGGGGGATCTGCACTACAATGTAAGCTGCTCTCTGCCTTCACCCTCCCAGCACGGAAGGATGCTTTGGGATTCAACTACACTTCTATCTATAAGGCCCCTGCTCGAATTCATTCTCATTAGATCCAGATCTTTCCAGGGGCATTTATCATTTACTGGAGCTAAGCTGCTGCTCTGCCTGTTGCCAGGAGAGCACAGGAAAGCAGTCCTGCCCTGAGTGCAGGTAGGGAGCCGTGGCACAGGGACAGCTACAGTGCCCAGAGGAAACTAGAACTGTGCCCCAGAGGACGCTCCCTGCTGTGCCATGGCTGCTGCAGCCTCCCTCTGTGGGACCACCCTGGGGATGGAACCAGCATCTTCCTGGGGCCAGAAGGAGACCCTCACTCACATAAGATAACCCTAACAAGAACACAGAACCCCCCAGCCAGTCATCCACGTGGTCTCCAGCATGCCTATACCCCTCTGCCCAGAGCAGCTCAGCCACATTCCTGCAGCCTGGGTATCACACGCACCCCTTTCTGCGCTGATTTAAATGATGCACTCAACAAGGCAGCATCCATGGGCTCTTCAGGACTGAAACAGCTTGGAGCCGCTTCCAGCAGACAAATTCCAGCAGAGAAACTTCAGCAGAGGTGTCCCTTGGGGACATTCCATGGGGAGCGAGGAGGGAGCTGTGCTCAGCCACCAATCTGCTGCCTCCCAGAGGCATAGGATTCACTCCAGACACAATTTAAAAAGTAGTTCTTTTAAGTCTGAATTTTTCCCCAGCCGGGTTGTTGTGTTTTGTTCCATTATATTTAAGGTAAAGGGGAAAAAAGGGAAAAAAAAAAAAAAAAAAAGGTATTAATTACATGCTGCCAAGATCTTTGGAGAAAAATTCAATATTATCTTTTACCGCAAAGCAGGAATGAATCAAGGCTCCATTCCAAATCCAGCAGCAGCCCTGACTGTGACATGCCAAGGAAAATAATAACTTCCAGCACATACTAATTGTCTTGTTAACATGGATTATGCAGCCAGCCAAATAAATGTCATTCATGCTTTTATGAGGATGAGCATAAATCTGAAAATCAGAAATGCACAGCATTTTATTTTAGTCTTTTCTTTTCTCCCCATTCCGCATGCGTAGCCTAAATATATTTACATTTCTAATCCACACAAACAAAGCAAAACTCTGCTGGAGACTATGCAAACCTCCCCAGGGTCCCAGGCTCCAGGTGAACAGGTTTTTTCAAGGTGCCTTGAAACCAGTTTGTATTTTCTTGGCACCTCAGAGTGGTTTTGAAATCAGGATGATTTACAGCCCACGTAATTTGCACAAAGTTGCCTGAACAGCATCGCCTTCCCTGCAGGGTGCCAACAGCACAGTGCTGGGAATGGAGCCCAGTGCTCCTGGGCAGCTACCAGACCCTCCTGGAGGGAGGGAGGGTCACACGTGGAGGTACAACACGGACTAACACGGCTCTCTGACAAACTGCACTCATCCACGTCACTTCTGGAGCTACTGCAATTCAGCATTTGCCTCTCCTCTGCAAATCGGGAGCAGCTGCCATGGGATGCACAGCACAGCTGGCATCTGACCTCCCCAGCGCTGCATCTCCCACCACAGCCTGTCCTTGGGCTTCCTTTGTACATAGGTTGCTCTGAAAGTAATGCCTTCTTTTATTCCCATGGAAAGTACAACCAGTACAAGTAGTACAATAACATTATTTGATAAAGCAAATTCTCAGCTACAAACCAATATTTTTCATCACAGTCACCACCATAACCTGTGTCTTTTTGCCAGTGTGCAACAAGAGCCTGCATGCCACGCTCATATAAATCTATACCAGCAGAGGTGACAACTGTCAGCTTCTGAAACACCCCAAGTGCCCCATGCAGGAGGATGGAGGCAGCCTGGGCTGCAAGGAAGCAGCTGAGGGACTGATAGCTGCACAGCTCCCAGGTCCCATCACACTTCACACCAATAAATCTGAACCTGCTGTAACAAACCTTCACTGACACTGTCATCCAGAGCCATCCATGGGGCAGCCAGATTGACACAGCAATTCCAGCAAAGCTTATGGACAGGCACAATTAAAATGAGCACTATAGTTTCAATTAACTCTTCTCCCCAGCAGCAAAGGCTGGGAAAGGACTCTTAATAGATCTCTTCCACTGCAGTGCACAAACTCTATTGCTGCTCCTCCGCTGATTATTGAAAGTTAGCAGAGTGCAGCCGTTCCCTCACATCTTCATGGTGATTTGCAGATCTGCCTGTTATTAGCTGGCCATTTTGCCAACACAGAGTCTAAGCAGGAGGCAGCAGGAGCATTTTGCAGGCCGTTGATCCACCCCAGCCTCCATGGGCTGGTTTTTTGGAATGGGTTCACCCAGCTGCCACAGCTGTGCCCAACACGTGAACTGCACTGACATACACTGCATCCTCTGTGATTAAACCACAGGAGCGTGCATCCTCCTGTCACCTCCGGCTGATTAGGAACAAGGCCAGGAATCACCTCGGATAGATTTTCTTTCTCAGACAGAGAGATATCCCAGTGGTTTAAGCTTCTCTCTCTTTAGCTTGCAAAATCCTTCCCCAGGAGGGCAGGCGGGTGTCAGCCGTGCTGCAGGACTTCCACACCTGGGCTCCTGACCCAGGAAAGGAGTTCCTTAAGGTTTGTGTAGGTGGGAAGATCAGACCTCAGCACTGGGAGCGGGGCTGATCTGGACTCTCACACTGGCCATATGTGGAGGCTCTGGAAGAAATTCTGGCTTCAGCAGCCAGCAAAGAAAAAAGCATCAGGGAGAGCAGAGCTGAGCCTTCCTTCCCCATCTGAAAACCCTACGTGAGAAGCAAAGGGCTCTTTTTAATAGAAATTGTTAACCTCTGAGATGGCTGACCCGGAGATGTCCAAGATTCTCTAATCCTGCACATTTCAAATCAATCCTGGCAGACTTTCTAAAAAACCTATTATAAAAATAGACAATATCACACGGGTTTTTTCCATGAGAAATGGCAGCTCCCAATGGTTTCTTCATTTCCTTTACCTCCAATTTCTCCTTGGCTTCGAGAAAATGGAGTGTCCTGTGAGTGAGGCTCCAAGATGAGAACCAGACTGCTCAGAGACCACGTCAGATCCCAGCACAGACTTCCCATGCCCTTCAAGCTCCATTTTTGTCACTTTAAAAGGTGATGGACCCACCAATTTTCTATAAGAGATCTTGAACAGGAAGAATTAAAGAATTGCAAGATTTTCTTTCTTCCTAAAATTACTTCAATTATTTCCTTCTTGTCCTGTTGCATATGGTCTTGCCCCCTCTCGATTCTTTTTCCTATCAATATACACCTTCATTTAGGTAACTACCATGGTCCGTAGGCATGGGACACTATAAACATCTGATCCCACCTTTACCTTAGTGGAAAAAAAGCCAAGAAAATCACCAAGTCCCACATTCTTATGGAAAACTCCCAAGAATATTTTCTGTCATCCCCCAAGACATGAGTTCATGCTGTGGATTTTCTCTTTGTTAAACCCATGGAAGAGCCTCCCCACCTGCCCAGCTATTTCTCCACAGCCTTTCAGAAATATATTACCTTCCCAAGCTCTTGCCTGTCAAATTGCAATGAAATTGGCCAGTTGTTCAGAAGATGACAAGAACAGCCTGACAGGCAGACACACGCATTGAGCATTCACACAGCTTTTGTTTTTACTGCTAAAGAAGCCTACCAAAGAAAAACAACCAAATACAGTGCACACACCTCCCTGCTTCCAGCCAGCCTGGGGATGCCAGGAGCAACAGCCCCAGGCAGCAACACCTGGTCAGAGCCTGAGAGCTCAAAGCAGCCCTCACGAGGTGTAATCCCAAATCAGAGGGAAACGCAAAAGACTTCGGACCAGAAGCAAAGCCTTTTCAGTCTGCATCATGATCTGGATCAAAATTGGATCTTGCACTGCTTTGAATCTGATCCCCACACCCTGCCTCCATCTGCTCACTGGGTGTTTTTGGGAAGGCATCCCACAGCAGAGCTCAGGGCAGCAATGGGACTGTGAGCAGCAGGTAGCCACAGCCAGACCCCTCCATAAATGTCTTGCATTGCTCCCAAAGCAAGAGGAACAAAGCACAAGCTGGGGGAAAGCGAGGAATTCCTCTTCGAGTGGAGGAGGCCAAACTAAGGGCAATCTGATGTGGCCAAATCACACCTCCCCTCCCCCACAGAAATCCCAATGCTCATTCACCAAATTGCTGAGACACCTTTGGTGATACATTGGTTTCTTTCCTCTGGAACACCCACCTGTGGTCAGAGGAAATTCCAGCACTAACCCTACTCCGCATCCCATCATCCAAGGTTTCTCAATGTATGCCCCTTCCAAGGAAGCATCCTGCAAGCTGCCTGCTCCCCTCTGCCCTCAGAAACCTGCCCCCAAAGCCTCTCTCTTATTTTAGAAATCAAACTTAATAACAGGTGTTCCCCCCACCTCGGGCTGGATCTATATCTCAATTTTCTCCAAGGGTTTTGATATATTGGATGATACAAGAGAGAAATCTTGTCTCTTTTTTTTTTTTTTTTTTTTTTCCTAACTTGAAAGAAATAATTTCACTAGATGGCTGCAGTGAACATGCTGCAATAACAAGAAGCTTTTCCAGAAGGGTAAATTACTTAGCGGTGGTACCAACTGGGAGCAATGCTGGTTTACAACATCAGATGTAATCTTTCAGCAACAGGGGGGGAAAATGCTTTCAGAAAGATGCTTTTAGTCATCGGCCACTCTGGTGGTGCATCCAATTACATTGCTTGTGGTTTGGATCCAGGGGACACGGCCAGAGGAGAAATCAACAGCCACAACAACTGGATCTGACTGCAGAACCTGAGCTCTAACTGGGCTCCTGGCTGCAGGTGGGGCCAGGGATAACAAAATCTCCTGTAAGGCTTTGGCTCAACAGAGGGTCCCCCTCACAAGCAACTGATGCTTGCACCCGCCATCCCCCTGGACCCTGCTGCTTACATCATGAACTGCCTCATAGATTATTCCCCCTCTTCCTACTCCATTGCTCTCTCACCAGCCAATGTTATCTATTACTTCGTCTAGCTGTCTCTTGCCCTGATTTTTTCCAGATTTCCCCAGCTCCAGACCTGCTGCAGGGTGATAGGCATTGTGTCTGTGAGCTGCAAATCCTCCCTCTCCCCACGTGTCTGTGAGCACATAGCAGCGTGGCCAGCCAGGAGCACACTTCCCTGGGTGCACGACGCACCGTGCACATAGGTACAACCCCCTGGCAATGCCATCTGCTGTGAGCTGATGTTTGTTAAGATATCAACATGGAAGACCCATGGAATGGATTGGTGGGTCTCTGAGTTGTGCGGATCCGATGTGAAAGCACAGCACTATATGAACCACAATGAAGAAAATTAACTCTTTCTCACCCCAAACCAGGGCGGCTGACTTGCACATAGCAGTGGGAACTGCAGAAGCACTCCTAGCCCTGAATCTAGCGCACAGAATCATTAAGGTTGGAAAAGACACTATTGGAAAAGACACTAAGATCCCCAAGTCCAACGCCAATCCATCCCACCATGCCCACTGACCATGTCCCTCAGTGCCACATCTCCACAGGCCTTGAACACCCCCAGGGACACTGAATCCCCCCCTCCCTGGGCAGCTGTGCCACTGCATCACCCCCTCTTTCTGAGAAGAAACATGACCTAATATGAAACCTGAACCTCCCCTGGCACAATTTGAGGTCATCATCTCTCATCCTACCATCCTGGGAGCAGAGCCCAACCCCAACTTGCCACCACCTCCTTTCAGAGAGCTGTAGACAGCAATAAGTTCTCCCCTGAGCCTCATCTTCTCCAGACTGAGCCATCCCAGTTCCCTCAGCCACTCCCCATAAGATCCCATAGTGCTCCAGACCCTTCGCAGCTCCGTTGTCCTTCTCTGGACACGCTCCTTGCAGAGCACCCAGGGAACCCGAAATGGAGATTTTGGTCTTGAACCTGTTCCTGATTTTGGAAGCTCTTGCTCGTGTAGTTACATAATGGAGCAATCTGTGTGGGAATCAGTTGCATAATAGTTATTTCTTTCTTTTCTGCCAATTACTACGATACATTTGCAAAAACATTTTTCCAATATTCAGCCAGTCTAACAGGTGACTGCATAATATACACCAACTACATCATTTGCAATGTTTTCCTGTCAGTCATCAACTAATATATTCAGAGATGAATTCCCTTTTTCCAGGCCAGCCTTAAGTCAAATTTAGTGACTGAAAACAACATTAGCCTTATTGACTCTTTTATCAGTATCCCATTTGTTGGTGGGGAGAGACATCCCAGCTTCTCATGAATAATAAATAAGGCTGATCATACTTTAAAATTACAACGATGAAGGGGGAGAGCAGAGCAGTGGCAGCGATTTCCATGGGAAGGTGGGCAGTGATGAGGTCTGAGACCTTTATCCCCTGTGGCTGAGTTTAAATCTTGTTCTGAGCTTCACAACAGATCCACCCATTCTCAACCAGCCCAGGCTGCCACCAGGGCCCCAGCCACACAGACCGCAGCAGAGCCCCACAGCAATCCTCCCCCTATCCCACAGGCTGTGGACAGTGTGCTGAATTCACAACTCCTAAATAAACCACCACGAAGCCCCAGTGGTTTGCAGCCCAGACTGTCCCGTGGTCAAACTTTTCACCAGGGTAGCGGGACACAGGATCACAGAACAGCTGGGTTGGAAGGGACCTTCCATCCCCAATGGCCACAGCACTTTCATCTGCCTTCAGCACTTACGATCTTCTGTTCCCTGTGCGCTGTGTCCTTCCCTTGCAAGGCAGATGCACGTCAGCCTACATAAAGCTTTGAGGAACAGAGGCAAATCATTTACCTCTGGTTCCTAACCAGTAGCATTTCCATTTAATTTCCTAGCTCCTTATTGTAATCACCCTCTACATAATTTCAATCAAATCATATCCATCAATTTGACCAGCCCAAAGCTTAACGATGGGAAAACTTTCGTGTGTGTTCCCAAATGCAGTAAATAATAGCAAATTGTAGCTTGCATCACTTATCTGACCCGTGCTCACTCTTCGTTAATAATCTTCTGATCCAGAAGTGACTCACTGCATAAATTTATCTCAGAGAAAAACTCTCTGGGGCAGGTAAAGCTGTCACACAAATCCTCATGCGAAAGTAAACTATAAAATGAGAGGCTCATTCACTTTAAAATATAGGCAAAAGAAGAAGTCATATCTCCAACATACATCTCTGTTTCCCTTTATACACCTGGCTTGTACTTCCCTCTTCACACTTAAGCCACGTGTACTTCTACATTTTGATAGCCAGCTTGATAGACTCACTTAAGAAAAAGAGCTCCTCAGCTCTCAGGTCCTGCCCCCAGCCAAACAAGGTTTTTGCAGCAGGTGCACAGGCTGTGCCAATGGCTTCCACCAGCTCTCTAAGCAGGCACGTTGTGCTGGCAGTGTGTCCATGCACCACTCAGCACAGTGAGGACAAACTCACAGCATCGTTATCTAGATTAGTCAACTTAAGGCAAAAGAAATCTTATTGGAAATATTTATTGGGAAAAAGAGGGAATGTGCAGAGTCTGACCCACAGCCTGAACAGCATCTCTAGGCAACCTGTGCCAGTGCCTCACAACCCTCAATGTAAAAGACCTTCTTCTTATATCCAACCTAATCATCTCTCACCCTATTGCTGTTACCTTGGAGAAGAGGCTGACCTCACCACCACCATCTCCTTTCAGGGAGCTGTAGATCCACCCACTGACAATTCAGGGTCAGACACTAAGCTGCACTTGGAGATGCTCTCCTAAGTTTTTCCATCCTGCTAATGGCAAGCTGGTGGAGGGAATGGAACACATGAAGAACCACATACTGCTTACACTCATAGCTGCCCTTGATACCAGGAGAGAGACATCCTCACTGGGTGTGCTGTGTCACATAAATCACATGGAAAGAAGTCCAGGCAGTGCTACACTGCAGTGTAGACATGGCCCTGGGACATGAGGATGCACCCCAAAGGACTACTGTCATCTCTGTCCTTTCCATTGGCCCCACAGGCTTTGACAAGCATGGGATGCAGAGGTGAAAACAGACCTGATCTGCATTTGGATGCGTCCTCTCCTCCCAAGGCTGCAAATCACCATCCAAGCTATCTTATGAGGAACAGGCACAGAAGAGAAGCTACAGATGACAGCCAGACCTCACTACGTACAGCCCCATGAGCAGGGCTGACCAACATACAGCCCATCAGTGTGGGCTGAGCCTCAACTCTGCTTTGTGTCTGAGAAATACATGGCAAGCTGGGCAGGATGCTGGCACCTCTACTGGAGATGATGCTCCTCGAGGGCAGCCCAGCACCAGCAGAGAAATCAGTGCACTGAGCAGTGCAACAGCCTCAGGTCCCAGCTGTGCCTGCAGCCCTGCTGCTGCCACCAGCACGGAGCTGATCGGGCTCTGCAGGAGCACAGCAGCCCACTGCCAGCAACAGGGAGTGCTGCTGCTTTACGGGTAATGAGAAAGCTGGGAATAGCAAGGAAGAGGAGAGATTATTAGATAATAAATTATCAACGCACCAAAATCTACTCTGTACATATTTTTCCCCCCTTACAGCTTCCCTAACGTCCTGGGAAAGTGACAATTACACAATTTAAGGAGGTTACTTTTATTAAAATCCTTTTTTTATGACTTTGCTTTTAATATACGGCTGAGATAAAGCATCTGATTAGAGGAAGGTCGCAAAATAAAATATTTAACGCTCACGGAAGAAGCAATTTGTTCTTCCCCCACACGCAACAGCAGCAAGGCAGGCAATGAAGGCTGACAAGCAATTAATGAGTTGCATTCACTCTCACACACCACACGTGCCACCAGCACCCAGGTTTGAGGCAGGGTTGGCAGTTCCCATAGGCTGAGTACTGAATGCTCCCACCTGGGAACCTCCATGTGTTCTGCCCCACATTGCTCCCCTCAGTTTCCTTGGATGGTGGCAAGTCCCAAGAGCCTTGCAGTGAAGATGAATGGGGAGCAATGTGTGTTTTTATGAGACGGAGCGCTCTTGCACGGCCAGAGGTAAGAGGCCAGCACACTGCACAATGGCCTTGTCAAGCCACCTGGATTAATTTAATAATAATGGCTTCCAAATGCTCCTATGTGGCAGACAGTGAATCCTTCCTAAACGCTGCTTGCGGTGTGCTGTGAAGCAGAGAAAAAAGTGCATGGATTGTTAACTGCACCACAGGTGAGAAATAATAGCACCACGCTCTCAGAGCCATGTACAAACACTGCCTAATTGCTGCTTGTTAACACCCCTATGAGCCAGGCACATACTTCTATCGCCCACAACCATAAAAATAAAAAGGGATTGGTGTCCCAGGGGAATTTGAAGTAATTAAATTCTCTTAGCATCAAATCCTTATAGCATCCCACCTGGAGTTGGAAGAGCCCAAGCAGGCAGCATCCCAGCCCACGTTGCAGCAGGATGGAGATGGGGAGAGTGCTGCATGGGGTGGATGTAGTTACCTCATGGGGTCTGAGCTCCCAGGTGGGAACTGTGAGCTCTCCCCTGGCATGGCTGGGTCAGAAAATGTGCTGCCAGGTGACACTGCAAAGGGCTGATGGAGCCCTGGGCAGTCTGATCTACTGGTTGGTAACCCTGCACATGGCAGGGGGTTGGAACTAAATAATCTTTAAGGTCCCTCCCAACTCAAACCATTCTATGATTCTATGAAACAAAACTTCACCGTGAGCCAAGGGGCCCTGCAAGGCTCAGCCTGGTAGAATTAGCAGGCTGAACGATGCTGCAAATCACTTTTGAGTTGCAGAGGTAATGTAGTGGCAGGAATGGAGACAGTCATCATACTTGAAACAATAGGGCATGTGTTTTAATTTCAAAGGGCTGAAAATAAAAAGTCATCTCACAGCCATGTTTTCTAGTCAGCATTTGACTTGTTAACTCCTGCTGCGAGCACAGCCCTGAGTTATGGGTGCTGTGAGCTGCTGCCAGATATGACCTCCACTGTGCCTAGGCTAGAAATGCATGACCAGCACATCCCAAAGCAACCCGTCTCAGAGCAGAACAAAAGTCATTGGTGGTGGGGAAGAAAACCTTGGGGGGGCTGGAGTTATGTGTAGCTAAGGAAAAATGCATTATCTCTGCCCAAGGAGAAAGAAGGATTGTGGTACTGAGGGACACAGTTAGTGGGCATGGTGGGATGGGTTGATGGTTGGACTTGATGATCTTAGTCATCTTTTCCAGCCTTGGGGACTCTATGATTAGATCATTTGGCTGAAGACAATCACATTTGGAAATAACATGGACACTTAGCCATGTATCTCCTAGCCCTATTGCCACCGCTGAACTTGCTCAAAGCATTGCTTTTTAACAGGGCCACAAAGAGCTCCCTGTGCGCCTTGAAGGGGCATTAAAAAGTATTTTCACATAATAATCAGACTTAATCTCTAAGTTTTGTTGAAGTCACTTTCCCAGGGCCTTGGGCAAAAATCAATCTTAAAAGCGTTAGGAAGCTGTACTGTGGTACTTAGATAATTTATTATTCCATAACTGTGGGTCTTAATCTAATTATAGATCATATCTAGGATTTGCTTCAACATCTATTTATTCTTCTATTTTTGCTTGCAAACATTCACAAAGAAATGACATTGTAAGCGGAGGAGATGGGAACCATGCTGTGCTCTTCCTGCCACTCTCCCATACTCTCAGTTAACAAAGACCAGGAAACAAGAGAAGAGCAGCAACAGACAAAATTTCCTTCTTTCGCAGTGGGACTGAGCAGTTCCCAGCACAAAGCCTCCCTCCAGCCATGCCAACCACAGCCAGCTCTGCTGCCCTGCTGCACAAAGCCATCTTCCCTACGGGCCAGCCATCCTAAAGGCTCCCAGCAATCAAGGCAGGATTCTCTTCCCCATTTAATTGCCTCAGCTAAGCCAGGGTGTTTGGTTTCCTTTAGGTCCACTCCCTCATAAGGGAATTAACCTGCTTCTGTCTGCTCCATGCAGCACCCGTTGCACACAAGCTCTCCTCCAACTGAGAAATTCAGGTCCAAACCAACTGAGATATTTGCAGAACTTTAGAAGCCATAGGAAAACCTTCTCAACTTCAGCCTACAGGGAGAAACCAAACCACCAGCACTTCCCAGGAGACCATCACATCCCAGCCTTCCCTTTGAGCATCCATGTGGTTTGCACTGCCCGAAGGCAATGCATTGAGCTGACATCATTTGCCATGGCCTGCAGCATGGGGATGCTGCTTACCCCAGAACTGCACAAATCAATCACAGCACACCTGGGGGCAAACCCATCTGAATGTGGTACCTCATCCCCTCATCCTCTCCACACCTTGGTGGAATCCCGTTGACAGCACACAATTCATTTGTTTAAAGAAGCCTGTCAGGAGCCTGAAATAAACACCTAAGATGCAAAAAGTGCTAATAGAAATAAATAGCAATCTCGTGGCATGTATTAACATTAAATCACTGAGGCAGCATGAAAACAAACTTAGCCGCTTACTTTGTTCCACAGTGACCCCACCCGCGTTGATTTTCTTCTTCTGCTAGAAGCTGTTAGCATGTAAGGGATACAAAGATCAATTCCACCCAGGCAGCTGCCTGCAAAGATTCAGGAAGAGCCAAATGATGACAGCAAGAGCTGGGGAGGGAGCTGCATGTTTAGGAAAGGATCCAGACCTGCTTGCTCTACCTGCAAGCACAGCTGGGGGCAGGAAAATAAATCACCTTTTGAGGCTTTTTAAGGCAATGACATGAACTGATTGAGTAGGGCATGCCTGGTTCCTGGCCAAAGCCATGGCTTGGTTTGGAAAGGTTTTGCAGACTTCTTTGGAACGGTGGTGTTTTCTAAGAACAGGTCTGAGAGACTGAGTTGGCCTTTTTGAAAACAGTAATTCAGGTTTCTTCCTGCTTATTGTTTTCAGAAGCAAAATTGCTCTGGAGTGCAAAAACTACACAACAGCTGCTTCTGAACCCCCAGGTCTGGGCAACGAGTGAAGAAAATCAACGTCAAAAAACTCAACATCAACACAGGCTTCATCTGAGGAAAGCTAGTATCCTCTTGTGGACACGCAGCCTTGAAAGCCTTTCCTCTCACATCACGAGCAGATTTTAAAACCAACAACAACAAGAAAAAAACAAGCAAAGCACTCCTGGGAGGGCAGCCTTCCTGTAAACATGGCAGAAGATGACCCACTACCTTCGTGCATTGCTCTCCCCCTCTCGCACAAGGCATGCACAGCAAGCGAGGCTCAGCAGTGTTTTCCTGCAGCTCTTGGATGCCACCCTTGGGTACTCGGAAGAAGAAGGCATCGAGCCTTTGCTTTCACTCCACTTGTCCTCTGCTTGCCCAGCAGGAAGCTCACTGGGACTCTTCACATTTTCCACCCTCAACACCTTTTGCAGTTTTAGAGCAGATACACGCCGTGTCTGCACCTCTTTTGTGCGTCTTTGGAGGTACAGTGCAGTTCAGCGCACATCACCGGGTTTCCTCTCCCCACCATCCCTGGGCAAGGAGAGACTTCAGGAAGAAGAGAAAGAAATGAGGCTCAGGAAGAGCACAGCAACAGGAAAACCTGCTGCATTGCTGAGTTTGCCCGTGTCCCTATAGCACATCCTTCTTCAGACCCCTGCTCTCTCTATGGAGGAGCATGTGTCCCATTTTCTATATTAACTGTCAGTATGGTATTATCTGAGTAATCATGAAAAATGAAACCATAACTCATCTGCTTCATGCAAAGGCCTTTGGCCTCCTCTCAGCTCACTGCTGAATTGAAATCTGCTGGGGCTGTGAGGCTGTATGGCACCAGAGAAATGAATGGTACTGCTATGGAGGTATTGCTCCATTCCCTGAAGAACTCAGGAGCTGTGGGTTATAACAACAGCCCTTGGTCCTCTTAGCTTGGAAGAGAACACCCAGACTGTGCCCAAACTGATAGTGCTGCAGACTGGAAGCAGCCTCAGTCATATCAGAAAGCAGAAATCTGTAGCAAGGGTTCTTTGTCCATTTTACAAGCACCTTTGACTACATGACTTAGTTCTGGCTCTGTGGGCACTGCTATAAAGGCACTCATAGCATCTTATGCAATTTTTATCAAAAGAATACCTAAATCCACACACACATAACTTGGAAGCGTCCCTTTTTGTGAATGCTCTTCAGATCAGCTCCCATCTATCCTTAACTAACCATGCACACTAAAATAACCACACACTGAACTACTTTTCCCAGTGCTGACTTTGGCAAACAATCAATAATGCTGATACAAGGAACAGAGCTTGACCCAAATCCCCTACAAATAAGGGAAGCTCTCTCTTCAAGCGTAGAAGGACTTGCACATCAGCTCCCCAGCCCTGAGCTGTGCCTGTTAACCAATGGTCATCCCCACCTGTGCTCCTTCCAGCAAAATTCACCCGCCCCTCTCGGATCTTTGCACCCAGCTTTGTGGGGCAGAGATTTCCCCGTGGGCAGGATGCTGCTGTGCAGGCTGAAACCACGAGAAGTTGTCCAAAAAATCTGCTGTGAAAGCAGAGCTGACTGGTGAGTAATCACTGCGCTTCCCTTTGCCATGGGAGTCACATTAATTATCACCAAACGAGAAAGGGCTTTATCCAGCCCTCCTCTGAGTCACTCAGAAAAAAGAAAACTTATTAGCTTCTATTTTCTTCACTGCCTCTCTTCAAAATCTCCTAACAGCTAGAAACCCAGATCGAAAAAATATGACACACTCCAATTTTGCTTGATTTAATTTCCTCAAGCTGACTAATTTAATTGCGGTATTTGCCTGGTACCTTCAGCTCTGCCTCCGTACTGTCTTCCTGTGGCTGAAACCCGCTCCCCAGTCCTATTCCCCAAGCTTAAATCTGCACAGATGTTTCCAAATTTGTATTTGTTAGAGACTAATTACCCTCATTCCCCAATGGATCGTTCCACGGGGATCAGATATTCTGTTTGCGATCACAGATGTAACGCACACACATCATGCAGTTATCTGAAAGAGGTCAGTTAATTAGGTATCACAAAAAGGGATAAATTGTTTGAAGTGAAAGGGAGATTAAAAATGAAATCTGGGTGATTTTTTTAATCTTCTATGTGAGATGAGCTTGAAAGGCAGTGCTGGGAGCAGAGGTATGGGCAGAATTAGCATTCCGCATAGCCACTGAGAACACAGACAACATCAAGGTGAGGCAATATTTTAAAAACCCACAGAACCAAAAAAAGCTTTCAATGAATTTCAGACTTCATCTTTCCCCTTTGTTACAGTTTTCAGCTCAGAAATAAGACTACCTAACGGCGGCAGTGAAACTGTAACTGAAAAGGACTCAATGTGAGGTCATGCACCAAGATAGGTCAGGAGAAGAGGGGCTGGTTTTTTTATTGTGGGCACCTACTGCCTCTCCCAGCCCCATAAATCAGCTCAGTGCCTTTCACCAAGCAAAAGGCAGCAGGGAACAAATGCAAGAGGATCTGACCCAGCACATGGAGCTGAGCATCCTCACCAGAGCCCTGATGCTGGTTGCATGGGTACATATTTCTTGCTTTGGGGCTCTAGTTGGTGCTCAGGGCTTCTCAAGCCCACTGCAAGAGAACATGCTTCTGGCCTTATAAGAAAAAGTTTGCAGCTGTGTGCTCTGTAGTGCTGCTGTATGGGACCTGGGCCAGTCCCACCCTCACTGGTCCCAGTTGTTCCAATATTAGTAAGAACAGTTCATCAAAGGTCTTAGGAGCCTGGCTGCAATACAAATTGAAATTTCTTTCTGCTGATCACCCAATCCTGATGAGGACATCACTGCACCAAGGAGATTAGGATTCTCTATTTATTCAGCTTGGCTTCTGAATACAAACAAGAAGGTGGACATTACTCAGAAGTACATTCATTATTGTTCTGCTGACAGAACAGCCAGCCTGCAAGCTCAGGATGGTCCTGTGAAACCTTCCAGCAGCCATGCTCAGACCCAAACCTTTCCAACCCTGCATCACTGTAACACAGCCCACACCCAGCAGCTCAGTGCCATTCACAAGACGAGTGCCTATGCACACATCCATCTCTGCCTCTCTATTCTCATGTAACCCCCAGGATGCTTCCCTGCGTGCCAAGCCTTAAAAGCTGGACACCACTCCAATGCAGCCAGCACCAGCTGGAGGGCTTAGTGATGCCACCAGGTCACCCCAATGGCTTCCCAGTGCAAACCCTCTCCATGATATCGAGGCTATGTGAAAAGCAAAGGGAAGGAAGGGTGTACATCACAGAAATAACCCTTCCCTTCCTACCTGCAGCTCTTGGTTGATGTCCTGCATAAAGCTGGCCATCCCCCACAGAGTCGGGATTTTTGTTCTAAGTGTAAATTCAGAATCTTTTTACTTTCCTTTGTTAAATGGTGAAATACCTTTCCAAAGGGAAGAAAAGAAATCTTGTGTCAACTGACATGTTTCTCTTCAGTTTGGTCTCTTAACTACTCCTCCCTCTTGCTTTTCTGTATTTTGAAATAAAAGGTTATTTCAAACTAAAAATATCAAAACCTGTCATTCGAATCCAGTCAACTTCCAAATACTGCCTTTTTTTTCTCTGAGAACTTAAATTGTCAAATCAATACAATTACTGCATGCTGCACATGCAGAAAAGCACGACTTCATCAAACAGTGGAGCAACAGCCTGCTGTGTGGCACAAGGGGCCGGGATGGGGCAGGGATGGATGGATCCAGTGGATGTCTGCAAAGCGTAGGAACTGCGAAACACAGATGTAAAGAAAAGTGTTCCTTTCTGCCAATTGCCATTAAGAAATAATGAAATGACATGGCAGCATTTTGTCTCAAGTCTTCTGTTAAAAACTTCATTTCAGAATTGCGGAGTTTCCATTGTCATCTGTCCTACAGCTTTGTTTGTGTTCTCCCAGTTTCTGACATGCCCACCGTACCTTATAATACTTGTTACTGTGGCTGACAAGTTCTACCATGACAGAATGTATGACTTGAAACATTCTTGGCTTTTTACTTATTTATTTCTAAAATATCCAGGACAGCAGATACCAAATACCTCTCCAGAACAAAACATCTCTTGTTTGTTCCAACGAAGCAAGTTGAAGCAAGCTGACACACTGATCAAAGCGTTGCCTGCTTGAGAACTGTCAAACCATTTCACTGCAAACTAAATGGGAAACACTTTGAAACACGGGAAAAATCTGAGGTTTTGTTCAGCAAGCCAGATCCCAGCCATCCCTAATGCAAGCGAGAAAAACATTACCATGATTTGTTTTACAGACTGTCATAGTATACCATTATCAGTGAAATCTGCTCTTCACTATTAACATGGTGTCACAAAATGATAGGCCTTTGATATGGTTCCACATCTCATTCTTATCACTAAATTGGAGAGAGATGGATTTAAAACCCTATTCAATGAATAACAAAATAGTTGAATAGTCACAGACAGAGGGTTATGGTGAAAAGCTCTCTGCCCAGGTGGAGGCCTGTGACGGGAAGCGTCCCCCAGGATTGGTGCTATTCAATATCTTTATCAATGACCTAGGTCCTAGATGATGGGATTGAGTGCACCAAGCTGAGTGGTGCAGCTGATACAGTAGAAGAAAGCAATGTCATACATAGGGACTTGGATGGGCTTGAGAAGTGGGTCAGTCTGAACACGATGAGATACAACAAGGCCAAGTTCTATGTGTTGCATTTGGGTCAGAGTAATCCCAGACATGAGTACGGGCTGAGAGAACTCACTGAGAGCCCTGGGGAAAAGAACCTGAGGCTCTGGTGGACAAAAGCTGGATGTGAGCCTACAGTACATGCTTGCAGCCTGGAAAGTCAACTGCATCCTGGGCTGGGGGTGGCAGCAGGCATGGAGGGGATTGTCCCCATCTTCTCTGCCCACCTGCAGTACTGCATCCAGGCTTGGGGACACAGCACAAGAAGGGTGTTGGTGTGGGTCCAGAGGAGGGCCATGAAGACACACAGAGGGCTGGAGCTGCTCTTCTATAAGGACAGGCTGAGGGAGTTGTTCAGCCTGGAGAAGAGAAGGCTCTAGGAAGACCTCACTGTGACCTTCCACCTCTTGAGGGGAGCTTATTAACAGGAGGGAGAGTGACTTTCTACATGGTCTAGTAGTGACAGAGCAAGGGGAAATATCTTTTAATTTAAAGACGGGAGATTTAGGTTAGATGTCAGAGAGAAATTCTTTATTCAGAGGGCAACGAGACCCTGGCACTACTGCCAGAGCTGTGGGTTTCCCATCCCTGGAGGTGCTTAAGGCTGGGTTGGATGGGAGCCTGGGCAGCCTGAGCTGGGGGTGCAACCAGCCCACAGCAGGGGTTGGAGCTCAGTGCTCTTAAAGGTCCCTTCCAATCCCAGCCAATCTACAAACAATGGACATAGGTTGTAGAAACTGATTCAATGGGTTAAGGATCATAGAAAAGAATAAGACATTCTTGAATTTGTGAAAAAAAAATTAGTCAGGTCAGAATATATATATTGCTATAGAGCTTGTAAGGAACCTGAATAATAGTAATTACAAAAAATAAGTCGTGTTAGTAATAAGACTCTGGCAAAGGGAGGAGTTCCTCCATAACTCAGCAGAGCTCAGCTACCAACTGCCATTGCAAAGGCTAATAATGATCCCCTGTGAAAAGTGACTGGTTCATTTGTACTGATACTTCCACTGCTGCTGGTGAGAAAAAGGCTAGAATTCTGACTACAGGGGTGAAGCAATAATTTGGAAGATTTATATAAATTACATGTTTGCAAATCAGCTGGGTCTGCAGAGATTCACTGCCAGGTACTTAGAGGTGGTGGAGGCAATCTCAGGGCTGTTAGCACTTATCATTGAAAACTCAGGGACTGCAGTTGGTCCCAGAAGAATGGAGAACAGCAAACATAGCAGGGAATTACAGGCCAGTCAACTTAGCTTCAATTCCCAGAAAAAATATTGGAACAAATCATCAAACAAGTGCTTTGCAAGCACCTGAATGGTAACCAGGCAGCAAGGAATGGCCAATGTGGATTTGTCAAGAACAAATCATGTCAGGTCCACCAGATGTTTTTTCTATGACAAGGCAGCAGGGCTCACAGAGAGGACAGGTAGTGCTGTTGGATATATCAGTGTGCACTGGGTAATTATTTGGCCTGGGCCAATATTATCCATTATTTTCACTATTTGACCTAGGGTGATACTAAGTCTGTAGATGACTTTATCTGGAGCAAAGCCATGAGCAAATTGGAGACAACGAGCATGTGAACACAACTTAATAAACAAGAGTTCATATCTGAATTGCAGCAGCATGCATCCAGGCTACACATCAATAAAGCCTGCTGAATCAGAGGGGGAGCAGAGCACCAGAACCAACTGTCCAAGGAGGATGCCAAACTTCCATCCCTGCACCCTGCTGCTGCCCAGCAAGTCACAAAGATGCTCCTCAATTTTTAATAGTTTTTCCTAAGGAAAAAAAGTCTTGAAAGAAGTACCACAGTCATTGCTATCAGTGACTCAAGAAATTATTAGACCTGTGAACACAGTTTAATTCTCTATGGTGTGTTCTGCTGCATGGAGGGAATCGTTCTGGTGCCTAATGAAGATGGTACTAAACAGAAAATAAGATATGCTTCCAAAACGGCCACAATAATCTGAGTGCATTTAAGAAGAAAAGCAGAACACTAACATTTTCTACTCTGCTTTCCAAATAAATAAAGCTTTGGGCCAATAATGATGCACTTGTGATTTGCACAGCGAGTCAAAGACGTCCATTTCCATTTCACATTGATTTCCCTCAAATATCACCTACAGATTTGTGCCCTTGGAGGAACAACAAGGATGCTCATCTCACCCCAAAGGCAGCAGTGCTTGCACAGCCCCAAGAGCAGCACCAACAGAGCCTGCATGCAACGCTAAGCAGAACAGACACAGCGCTGCTGCCCTTCTGAGCCTGTAGGCAGCCCTAAACAAAAAACCCCAAGAAATGGTAGCTCCCATTCACGCACATGTGAGTGGCTCAGCACAGAGCAAGGCAGAGTAGATCTGAGCCCAGGGAAGGAGAAAAGTGCTACGGTTCATCTCCATTCTCCTACAGCTTCCCCAGCTCCTCTTATTACAACTGCCTGGAGTTCGTGTAAGGTACAATTTAGACTCTTGTTGGCTGTGTTGCTTATTAATAATTAACATACCTAGGACAATATATCAGACATTTAAAATAGTGCAATCTCTACATCTTTATAGCATTTCAAAATTGATAGCCCGTTTTAAACACAATGGAAACCTGAACAAGAGTAACAACTGACATACTTCGCTGTTTCATCCATTTTTAATTACCAGGAACACCAGGCCAAGTTTGCAATACTTTTAGAAGATTTTTATACATTGTCACAAGCATCTAAATTATTGATGTGCAACACATTTTATTAAGCATAGCATTTCATGGGCACCAAGTTTGGTGGATGTAATTCCTCTGAGATTGAGTTGCCAGCACAGGAGGGGGAACCTCCAAAAACAGCTCCTGAATAGAGAGGAAGAATCACAGAATGGCCTGGGTTGAAAAGGACCACAGTGATCAACCAGTTCCAACCCCCTGCTATGTGCAGGTCACCAACCACCAGACCAGGCTGCCCAGAGCCACATCCAGCCTGGCCTTGGATGCCTGCAGGGATGGGGCATCCACAGCCTCCTTGGGCAACCTGCTCCAAGAAGTGAGGAGAGAGACTGATTCTGCACTGTCGTTGCTATAGCACTGCAATTAGATCTCGCCTTTAGACACCATTCACTGCTGCTTCCTTAGCCAGCATTGCCTGCTGCACCCATATGCATTAACACAAGCACAGATACCTTCATTCCTGCAGTCTGAATTCTTCCTTTTTTTTCTTTTTGCAATGATAAACAAGGCTAAAAGGATGTCTTTATTCACTAAATTGTTTATTTTTTTCTTGTGCCAATCTATTTGCACCAAATCTGGAAGAGAATGCAAATGCACAAATCAGCATTTCACAGAGCTTTCTATTAGAGGCTCTTTGTGTGTGCTAGGTAATAAAAATATTTGTATTAAAACATGCTTCGCATTTAAATCTGATTTACCAAACAAAAGAAGAATGACATGCACTCACTTAAATTGAACTGATTGGCCCCAGTTACTGGAAATAAATCGACCAACATGTTAGAGCTAACTGGTATAACCTTCTTGCATCGGAGTTTTATACAGAGACTGCAGAAATAAAAAAACACTTGCCTGGTTTGGGGAGATTGCTGTCGGTTGGTTTTTACTATGATTTAAAAGAAAAATAAATCTGATCGCTTGAAAGCCATCTATTTTTATCTGCTCCATCTTTTGGAGATATCTTTGCAGACAGAACATACATGGGGCTCTCAGGACAAGATACAACACCCACAGCAGGATGGTTTGGGTGCTCACTCAGCACATTAGCCCAGGATCATAGAATCATTATGATTGGAAAAGACCACTGAGATCATCTCGTCTCATCCACTCCAACCATCAGCCCATGGGGATGAGAGCAGACAACTCCCAGGAGCCAGGCAGCAGCTTATTTGTGCCCAGCCCAGACTGCAGAGAGCCCTGGTGTTGGGTGACACTCCCATGTTTTGTGCTACAACCATGACCAAAAGCCTTGTTGTGCTGAGACAGACCTGTGCTTTCAAAGCTGAACACAGGTGGCATCACCTCTCAGACACCAGGAGATAAAGCTTTGCCTTCATCCAAAAGCCACAACCACTGTGTTGATGCATTATTATAGCATAGGACCAGGAATAACGATGCCAAATCACTGGTGATTTTTGAAGTCCCAGCTTTTCTGTCACCATCCTGTTGCTGGCTTTAAGACACAGGGTTGAAACATGAAGCTTTTTGGCCAAATCAACAATTTACACCCATACTCACACAAAGGAACTTCAAGTCTTCCTTCTGCTCATCTTCCAGGAATCACTGGAAGCACATGTGTACACAGCACTGCGGGAATGAAGGGTGACCTCAGGAATCAGCACTGGTTGTCTTTGAAGAGAAAATTAAGTGGACAGGCCAGCACATCGGTTTGGACATGAGTAATTAATTTATTAGTGCCCTTTCATGCTACGCTCACAAAAGCAAGGCTGGATGGAGCTCAGGCATAGCCTATGCACAGGACTGGTTAGATGTTAGGAAGCCTGGGCTGGGGACCAGTCCTGCCTAGAAATTAATGATTTGTGGTGATTCTAAGTGTCCCCTCCCCCACTGCTTGGCTTCGTGCCCACAGCAGCACCAACAGCCCTGGTTGGTGTGAAGGCACCACCTCAACCTCAAGGCAGGGAAGAGAGCTCACACAATGTAATTCATGTAGGTGGAAGAAAAACAACAGGACCACAGCTCAAAACACAGGGTGCATCCTCCAAGAGATGGCCAGGAAGCAGCATCATTAGGTGGGAAATGCAGGCTGCTCTGTGCCAGGGACATGCATATTCCATGACCTTCCCCATCCCTGTTACTTCCACCCTCCAAGCACACACACTGAAGGATTTCCCCTCCCCACTCCCACTGCAGGACACAGGAACAGCACCAAGGAGCCATTCAGTTCCTTGCAGACCCTAGAATGAAGTAGAAGGAACTGGAGCCTCCCTTGAGATGGAAAAAAAAAAAAAAAAAAAAAGCGTTCATTTCCTTTGCAAGGCACAACTGAGCAAGAGGAATTTATCTTTTCCATTTTAATCAAGTGAATGGAGAATGCACCTCCTGCCCCAGCCCTGCAGGCAGCCACTCCTCCCTGTGACCCTGAGCCCTGCACCTCCTTTGACATACACACATACACCTCCCCCACAGGGAGACAAAAAAAACAACCTGCAGAGGTGCCCAACAGCCAGGCAGTGCATTGCTCTCTGCTCCCAGCCCTGTTCCCCAAGAGATGGGCTGCAGCTCTCCTGGGGGGGTGAGGAAGGGATCAGCAGAGAGGCTCAGTGAGGAGCCTCGTGCTGTGCCTTTGTTTGCATTTTCCTCCTTAGCAAGAAGCAAGCAAGCAGCAGGGAGTAGATGATACAGAAGAGCTTAAACCAGTAACACCAACAAATGCTCCGTATCAGCTGGTATGCAGTGACAGTGCACATCCTGATGTCTTCATCAACAGCTGTTCAGCAGCAGAGCTCCAGCATCCCTCTGTGCCACCAAGAGCTGGGATTTGGGCACCAGTGGAAAGTTACCACAAGAAATCCACACAAAACCCAGGGCTTGAAACACCACCAGGGTCACAACAGACACAGACAGCATCCACAGAAGACACACACGTGGAATACCAAGTCCCAGAGCTCTCACTGGGCTATGCAAGAAGAAAAAATTATTACCCCTATTTGCTTATATACAGATTGCAGTCTGTGCTCATTAGACAGCCCTGCACCTCTACTCAGCCATAGCACATTAAATGCAAATAAAAGAGGAATAGGCAGCACTGCAGCTAACAGCCTCACCGAGCACTGCTACACGAGCTCTGCTGCAGGCTGATGCTGCACAGCTCCCTTAGCCTGCCCCATCCCTGGTTTTAGAGCTGCAAACAAAAGCCATGCAAATCATTACTGCCCACACCACTGTCAGCAACAGCACTGTCCTCTATTGGGTTTTCCTTATTTATGGCTGACAAGGAAGAACAAGAGAATGGGCTGTTGTCACTGAGCCTTCATGGCATCCTCAACGATGCTGCTTTGCAAAGTTTCCAGCTTGAAGATACACCACCCTGGGAAGCTGATAGCATTGCACCAGAAGCACAGAGGTCCTCAGTGCAGCAGGCCTGGAAAAGGGTTCTGGGGAGACCTTGCTGTGGTCTTCCAGCATTTAAAGGGGAACGTTATTCACATGGACTGTGATAGTGGTAGGACAAGGGGGAACAATCCTACAGCTCTGACATTACCACTCGTTTCTGTAATTATTTTATTAACAATAGTTTTCCTGATTAATATAGAAACAAGGAGATCATTTTGAAATATTGTTTTTTCTTCCTCCTTTGAAAACCCCATCTCTCAATCTGGCTGGCTATGCCTGTTTGAAAGACCTTTCTTTCCTTGAATTAAAGCCTCCTCTATAGATTCCAATAGATACATCTCCACGGCTCAGGTGAGCCAAGAGCAGAAATAACCCCAAGGTTCTGTAGCAAAGTAACCACGCTGCATTTTGCTCTATGCTCCCAGAGAGGCAAGAAATAGCCTCAACTAAACTCAGGGAATGGAAGGCAGCATCTGACAGTGCTAAAAAACACCAAAGTACTAGAGAGGGTTTCTCCTGTATAAGGCATTGCCCATCTATGGCATCTGCAGAGTAAGGATTGCTGCAGGCAGTGGGGAGGCAGCACACTGCAGGGCAGAGGGGATTCAGGTGCTCTCAGGCAGCCCACTTTGGGCTCTGTCTTGCAGAAGTTCCATTTGGAATGCGATATTCAGAAGGTGTATCTTGGTGCTAGAATAACATTACATATATTGCTATAGGCGGAAGACAATCTGTGGGTTGGGGGAAACTGTGCTCAGCTCCTCTCTTCAGCTCTGACCACATCACTCTGAAGTTTACATCACCCCATGTACTGGTTATAAAGGCAATTCACTCTCCTACCTGCTATGGATTTTGTGAGCACAAAGACAAGCAGTGAGGAACTCAAACACATGGGTACTCAGCGATTATTTAGGGCCATGAACTCTACTAGATAGCTCCAAAAAAAACCATCAAATTTTGCTCAGAGACCTAACATCAGCAGAGCACTAAGGTGAGCAATGATCAGCCCCAGTTCACAGAAAACTACCAGCAGAAACATGCTGGTAACAGCAGCCAGTGAGCTATCACAAACACTGAAGGGCTTACAGTCGTTTTAACACTGCTTATGCAAAAACAAAGAAGGGCTTGAAGAACAATCTATACAAATCCAATGAACAAACAGTTTCTCCCTCGTCTTGGCAATGGCTATTCCTCCATAAAATAAGCTGTGCTAAATAAGCCTTACCACATGTAATGCTATAATAGGATGGAAAGTACCACGATAATAGCAGGGTAGCAAAGTCTTTCATTGCCACAAATGAGAACAAGCACAAAATCAGCAGCCACAGAGGCAGAAGTAGACATAAAGAGCTACTTACCTTTGGAAGGCCTCAGGTAGGCAGGGATCTCTGGCAAAAGATACCCTCACCTCTGCTTCCAGCCCTTAAATGAGGTCTGGGAAGGGGTGGATCCTCACTCCAGCCCTTCCAGTCACTCAGCTGCATTGCATACAGCTGAGCTCCCCTGGGTTGGCCCTGCCTTCCCACCAGGTGCTCCATCACTGGTTCAGGCTGTGACTCAGTGTCTCCACTACACCACCGTCCTTGGCCTTTGCAATAACATATCTGAAGTGACCACACAGTACAGTAAGCTTTTTCCAAGATCTGCAGCCAGAGGATGAGCAGATCAACCAACCTCCTGGTTTAATTTTGTTTCTAACACCACCTTCTATCTGAAAAGAGCCTCTTACCCTCTTACCCTGGATGGCTTCAGCATCACTCATCCCACGGCCACCAGCAGCTCCATGAGCTCCCCGCTGAGTTCAGCCCCTGCTCACAGCTGGATGAGTGGGACTGGGGCTGTTTGGGGTTGCACTCAGTACCAACCCGTGTGCCACAGGAAACCAAGATGCCAGGATCTACCTGCACCACGCAGCCTGCAGGGAGGAGGTAGAGATTATTTATACTTACAAAGAAAAAGGCTCTCTGCTGTTGTCAGTTCAGTAGAAGCCCGTTGTGCAGAACTCTTAATGATTAGATGGGGCCACTCTAAGCCAATTTGTTTCCTTTTCCCCTACCTCCTAGGGGAGCTTTGCAGAGTTTTCTCTAAAGAACGAAGTATATTTCAGTGATGGTTGCCCCAATACAGGGAATAATCCACAGACCTTCTTTGTAGAACCCTACAAAAAGCCCAAAGGCAGCACTACAGTCAATTTGGAGATCAAGGATCACACCTAATGGAGACAGCACAGCAGAATTTACTTAATATTCCTCCTAGATTCAAAATAATAATATTGTCAGCTAAATAAAAGGCAAGCATTCATTTGTATGTAAAACAGTTGGTTATATCAGGCCTATTTACGTCTGCTGTGCCTGCCAGCTACAAAGATTTATGACTGAACACCCAAGGGACCTTTATACATCTATCCAAATTCATGCCTGTTTTTCATTAACCTGTGTACCGACATCTTGTACAAGATGGCATGAATATAGATTTTTTTTTTCTCTTGCTACTCAGGCATCAAAGGAAGAAAAAGTTCTTGGCAATAATAGCAATAATAAATATGATTTCTGAGCTTGTAAGTCATACATAAACAGATAAACTTGTGACACACATACACAAATGTATTCATGGCATGTCTGTGCATGTATGTATGTATACATATACAAAGGGGGACCTTGCCCTACCCCCCCAGTATCTCCCCCCCATTCCCACTTTCTCTTGGCTCTGCACTTGCTCTTCTTGCAGCATCTCCCTGGTGACAGGACAGAAACAGCTGCAATAAATTACTGTGTGCTTCTTCCATTACATATATTTTTAAAAGCAAAAGTCTGAAAGACAGAAGTAGATTTGTATAAAGCAGGAACAAGCACCTTTTTAACCCCAGGAGAATTACTGTTGGATGAAAGAGGTGGAAAACCGGAGGATATGGAACATAACTCAGCTGCTGTTCAGGCTGACAATAACAAAGTTCTTTAGCTGGAACATTTTTTTGGCTTTTTCCCCCCCATTATCAGTCAGGCTGACCACACCACTTGCCATGTTTGTGCTTCAGGCTATCGATGGTGCACCGAAGATTTGCCCTTAATGCAGAGGAAGGGAAAGAGAGAACAACACACAGCCCATCTCAGGTGCTGGGGACAGCAAGAGGGATTCCCTTGAGGCCATGCTCCCAAGGTCCCCCAGCCCCTTACCCTGAGCTCAGCAGAAGGTTTTTTGGTGATGGTTGAGGCTGTTTTTGGAGCAGCAGAACACCCAGGTGGCTGGGATATTCCTGTCCCTCCATGCATTCTCAGTCCTATGTCTTCATCTGCCCCACATGCACTGGGGGTGGTGGTGTTGCTGTCACCTCCACCCAAACACTGCCATCCCTCCCCACTTTCAGAAGGAACTGCACCTCCTTGAAGCACCACACCACGTCATGTAGGTGGCAGCTTCCTTTCCCCAATCTCTCCCAAGACATAGCTGAGCCCCTCAAGTAAGCTATAAAACAGGTACCAAGGCTGGGTGGAAGAGTTCAGGCATAAGGCTTTGGGGTTTATACTAGAGTTTATTCCCTTGCATTTTTATGTTTAATAACACTTACTGAGGTGAAGCCCTCAATCTCAAGTGAAGAGAGCAGCTATGTGCACATTCTAACTTTTTCCTAGGAGCAGCTCCTTGGAGTGCTATTTTCAGCTGGACTTCACCCCACACTCCTGGTCTACAGATGCAAGCTAACACTACAGCAATAGATATTCTGCATCCCAACACCTGCAGGGGACTGAAGATTGGGACCAACACCAGGATCTGAGAGTACAGCAGTGGTGGAGGACCTTCACGCTGCCATCACCCAGCCCTCCTCTTCCCAGGGTGAAAGTTTTGGCCAGGACCTCACTGAGCCACCCATCTCAGGAAGGACCAGCAGGACACAGCCATGCCTTCTGAGGGATGCTCACATACCTTGAATTAATGAGGTCTTAGCCTAGAAGGTGTGGCAGCTCATTTAAGTTGTGGAAATTGAGTGCTACATCTTCTTCTGAAAGACCTCCTTGCTCCACAGGCTGTCACAGCTCTTATTTCCCACACATCATGGAATATGGTATTTTGTATGCTAACTCAGAGACTAAATTGGGCCTCGAGGGGGAACATCTTCTTGAAATTTAAGTATTCATTATGTAGCAAGCTGCACCTATGCCCATGCCTCCTTCAGTGCAGTGCAGCATGACCTTAATAAGCATGTCCTGCTTATTAAGGATGGAGTCCTACACCTCACAGACACTGGTGGCAATGGGGAAGAGCCAGCACAAGAGAAAGCATCACGAAACACCAGGTTGGCATTTTATAAGTCACATCTGCAGTTTCTTCAGCCACAACTCTGGTACAACACACCTTCAAGACTCTAATGAATGTGCTGCTCTATTCTCTGGTACAGCTTTCCAGGTACATTGAAAACAGTGATTTTCATGACTAAATGGTTGGGAGAGTTGCAGAACAGGATGTCAGCTTGCTAAGTGCCTCATCTTACAGTTGCACACACAATTATTCTCTCTACGAAACTCAAAGGCAATCCATCAATTACTGTCTTTTTTACCCTACTTGCTTTTCTATTATTTGGTACTTTTAAAATATTGTATGTATTAACTACACAGAATTTACAGCACACACATTGATTTTTCCATTAGTCTTGCTCTAGCTGAGTCTAAAAGAAAAATCAAGCCACTGCTTTCTGCTATCAGCAGACATGTGCCATTAGCAGCACAGAGCACTTGGTTAGCCATCGGTGGCCAGAGAGTGCAATGCCTGCACAGAGAAGGTGCACAGACTTCAGTGTTGTATGAGTATCTGTAGAAAATGCTGGAAGGATGCACTGAGACCACATTACATGTGAGCACTGCCACCTGTATTTGCCTCTTCAACAGGAAACAATGCATTTGGTCAGAGCAAGAGTGAGTATTCAAAGGAAGAGGGGTTAGAGAGGAAGTCTGAGACAACACTGTGCACAGACACTGACATGTATGTTTGCTCCTTCAAGGAGAAGCAACATGTTGGGTGGTTCAAGAGCAAGCATTCTTACAGAGAGGCATTAGTGAGGAAACACCTCACTCTTGTTTGGGCTGTGCAAGCAGCTCTCTGTGCAACACAGCACTGGGCTGCTGCATGCTCAGAGCATGGTTTCACCCAACTCCATGGGAGCAGGCTGTGGAGGTCCCTGCAATGCCACTCTGCACCATCACAGCCACACATCTCCCCTCACCAGATGCTTTGAGGCTCCTAAAAGCCACTGATGAAGCTGTGTGCAAATCACGTTTCATTACGCACTAACAAGGAACTTGTTTCCTCCCAGTGCATAAATGTTGTTAAATGGTCACAGACAAACAAGACAAAGCAGCAACACCAAATCCTGCTGCTCGTAAAGCCTCTCACCAAATTTAATATGTCCACTTCCCATCCCAGAGGCTCCAGGCACAGCAGTGTCAGGAGCAGGGAGCCAAAATGCAGCAGAACCTGGGAACAGGGCACGGAATTGAACACATCTACAGCACACCTGCCAGGAGAGGTGGCCATGGGTCAGACTGAGAAGATGCATCAGCCCATCAAATGGTTTTCTTTTTTAAGAAAAATACAATCCCATTCTTTGGTTTCCTGGCATACAATCCCAGCTGGGACCTTTGACAACCCCTCAGCAGCCACCACTGAGAAATCCCAGCAGGAAAAGGGCTGGAGGGACATTCAGCTCCACAGTGGCACAGCAGTGACATTTTCTGAAGCCCAAGCAAACCGGGAGGATCCCTGCAGGTACTGCTCCCACTGTGATGGCCGAGAGCAGCCAGCACCACAATTATCCCAGCACATGGGGAGCTGCTGCACGCCCTCCTAATGGCACTGCAGGACTCTAAATGCTTCCTCGCAGCCCTATTATTCTGCACCATCATTAAGTGGAGCAAGGACCTGGGGAGATGTGGGGGAAGGTGCTGTCTTTTTGCTCCCCTGCTGAGGATTCATTTAGAACTTATTAATTACATTTGCATATGCCTGAAATGACAGAAGAATGAGCACGCGTCTTGAAGGCAACGAGCATGACAAGTTGTTTTGTCAGATGGTTCTTCGCAGGGTGGGGTGAGGTGGGATGGGGGCTGCTGGGGGCACAGCTCAGAGCACACTGAGCCATCCAGGCTCAGTTCCGTGCAGCAAGAGCAAAGGGACTCATCCAACCTCAGCCTGCCTCCAAGTGGAACGCCTTTATGGTGCTGCAGAGGAGGATCCTCATCCTCAGGTCTCCTCTTGATCAAAGCACAGATACTCTCCGTACAACTGCTCGCCTTCACCACAGTACCAGTGCTGCTCCTCCTCTCCACAGGACCCCAACATCTAGAAAACCTGATGTAAAACTTCTAAACCCAGCTGAGGCTGCACTGGGGCTAGGTCAAGCTCCAGGCCCATTACAAAGTAACTCACCTTCCCACTCTTCACCCCTTTTCTCAGCACAAACCCAGCCCTCAAACACTTCCCTGGGGAGCAGAAATCTGCGGCAAAGGAATCAAACATGAGCGTCTAAGTTCTGTATCCACCAGGTGGGAATTTCCCCATGCATTCAGCAGACATCTCACCAGCTGGTGCACACTGAGGATCTCTTCCACTGCCCTGCAGATGGGAAGGACCACACCAGCCAGACCCCTGCTGGGAACCCAAACCCACCTCCATCATTTGAGAAGAGACTTCGGTGCTTCCTGCCCCAGGCATACTACTTAGCACTTACTTAACTCTGCTGGGGATTTCTATCACTCTGTAGCAAGCAGCCATATGCTCCAAGTAATAATATGCTGAAAAAAGGATCAAGTCTAGTTCCATTCTAGGGAGCTCTTTTTTTTTTTTTTTTAAATGTTGTTAAGTGCAAGTTAAATTATAACTTCTCTAACAGCTATAATAAGGAATATAACACTCTTGCATACTGGGAAGGCTGTTGCTCTTCTTTAACCATTGAAGAGCCACCTCCCAGGCTGGCTTCACACCCAGGATAGATACCAGCTTGACCCCAGTTCTGCACCTGCATGGAAGACCCAGGAGCACACCAGTTACTCCGTATGTTAGAGGGTATCCCCCCTCCTGAGAGATCCCTCTGGTATCTCACTCCTCCCTGCCCACCACCCAATGTCCCCACTCCTCAGGCAGAAGCTCTGTGCTTGGTAGACCTATTGTCCTTTCCAGGGCTGTTCCACTTCTCCAGAATTCCCTTGGTTTTTTGGTACATAACAAGAAAAATACAAACTCCCCCATTTTTGACCTACATTCATTCTTCAAATTGGGACTAAAAATAGAGCAAGCTATGCAGAAATTGTTTAAACTGTTTTTACACCTCTCTTTCACCATCTTTATTAAGGCTGCTCTAGCACTTCTCAAAGCTACGGGTGAAACAGAAGAGAGCTGTGTGGGTGTGCAGAGCAGAACATTGCCCTGAGCTCACTGCAAGGCCTCAGCCACTCTCAGGGCTGGGTACGAGCACTGCTTGGCCCCTTGATGCACCCATGAAAACCACAGCATCTTTCATCAAAAAACACATCAGCATCCCAACTAAAAGCACCAGCACCAAATCTGGATGCCTAACAGAGCAGTTTCCCACAGATTATTGTAACATTTACTTAAAGAAACCAACCCTAGGTTAGCAGCACCTCATTAAACATGCTGGGTTACCAGGTGCACTGAGCAGCTGCTGTGCTGGCTTCTCGTCACCTTACTGCAGTTCTCCACCAGCTGCCTCCAATTCTCCTTACGTCTGTTCTTTATCCTTATTTCTATTTCTGTGCCTCCTCAGATCTTTTCCCATGACACATCCTGGCCCCACATCCCCACCTGAAGCCACACTGCTGAGTATGTCACAGGCAGTCTACAGCACTTCAAAGCTCTGCCAGCAGCAGGAAGCAGCATTTCACTCTAAGCATTGAAAATCAGCTCCTAATCCCACAGCAGCCTGGCACACACTGGTAGGATGAATGGGGATGAGCAACCAACTCCTTCACACTCAGAGGCAAGGAAAGTGAAATAGCCTGACCTACCTGGGGATGCAGCATTGAGAAGCAACTGCAAAGAAGCCAGGAAGCAAGTTGGGCAGCAGCATCACTAGCAACAAAGGACAGGACCAGAGCAAGGAGAAGCAGTCCAGGTGATGAAGCAAATCCAAGGACAAACAGAAAGCCAGGAGCAGGCACAGCCCAACCAGGGGAATAGTGCTCAGAGCCTGAGCTTAAATGCTGCACAGGGACTGGAGATGTGGGGTGAGAGGCAACAGGTGCAGGTGAAGCTCGTCAGGGTGACTGGAGCCTGGAGATGTATGCAGACTTCCAGAAGATGTCTCGTTTGTGGTCCTGAGGGCTTGTCCCTGTTCATAGCAATGTGGGGACATCACTGCTGTCCTCTCAGGCTGGATGAGCCCAGCATGACCTGTGCAGGTGAGCCTCACCTTATGGCTCTCACTAGGCAGCTCATCGCTGAGACCTCTGCAGCCCTCTCCCCTGGTAGCTTTGTCTTTGTGCTCAATCTTCCTGTTCTTGCCAAGCTGCACTGTTCCAGATTTCTCCTCTCCCTCCCTTTGTGGGCCCTGTGACAACTCTCCATAACGCACAGCGGTTATATTCCAGTCTGGGTTTGAAAGAGTCCAATTTCTCCTGTAACAGAAAATTAACAAATAAAAGGAAATGAAACGCTCCAGGCATAAAACAAAATATTTCTGGGGGAATGGCTTCAGGCAGAACCAGAATGCTCCAGACCCCTCACCAGTTTCGTTGCCCTTCTTTGAACACGCTCCAGGGCCTCAATGTCTTTCCTGTAGTGAGGGGCCCAAAACTGAACACAGCACTCGAGGTGCGGCCTCACCAGAGCTGAGTACAGGGGACGATCACCTCCCTGCTCCTGCTGGCCGCGCCATTTCTAGTGCAGGCCAGGATGCCGTTGGCCCTAACGGCCACCTGGGCACACTGCTGGCTCATGTGCAGCCGAGCATCAACCGACACCCCCAGGTCCCTTTCCTCTCCACACTCATCCAGCCACTCAGCCCCAAGGCTGTAGCGCTGCACGGGCTTGTTGTGGCCGAAGTGCAGGACCCGGCTCTTGGCCTTGTTGAACATCATCCCATTCACTTCAGCCCAGCGATCCAGCTTATCTAAATCCCTCTGCAGGGCCTCCCTACCCTCAGGCAGATCCACACCACCTCCCAACTTGGTGTCATCTGCAAACTCACTGAGAGTACACTCAATCCCTTCATCTAAGTCATCAATAAAGATATTAAACAGGATTGGCCCCAGCATCGACCCCTGGGGGACACCATTTAAAATGGGTCGCCAGCTGGACTTAACTCCATTGACCACCACCTGTTGAGCACGGCCCTCCAGCCAGTTCCTTATCCAATGGAGGGTAAAACTGTCCAGGCCATGGGCAGCCAGTTTCTGCAGAAGGATACTGTGAGAGACCATGTCAAAGGCTTTGCTGAACTCTGGGTAGACTACATCGACAGCCTTTCCCTCATCTACCAGTCTGGTCACCCAGTCATAGAAGGAGATGAGGTTGGTCAAGCACGACCTGCCTTTCATGAACCCGTGCTGGCTGGGCGTGATTCCATGGACGCCACGCACGAGCCGTGTGATCTCTCCCAGGAGGGTTTGTTCCATGACCTTCCCTGGCACTGATGTCAGGCTGACAGGCCTGTAGTTCCCTGGATCCTCCTTACAGCCCTTCTTGTAGATGGGAGTCACATCAGCAAACCTCCAATCCTCTGGAACCTCTCCAGTCATCAGGAGCGCTGGTAGATAGCCGAAAGCAGCTTAGCAATCACCCCCAACTCCCTCAGCACCCTAGGATGAAGCCTATCCAGTCCCATGGACTTGTGACAGTCCAGATGGAGGAGAAGCTCCCTAACCACCTCCACCTGAATCTCCGGGGGGATATTCTGCGTATCAGCCCAGATTTCCAGATCAGGGCACAAAGTGCCCTGAGGATAACTGGTCTGACTATTAAAGGCAGATGTAAAGAAGGTGTTGAGGACCTCAGCCTTCTCCTTGTCTTCCATGGTCACATTCCCCGCTGCATCAATTAAAGGATAGAGATTATCCTTGGTTCTTCTCTTGCCATTGATATATTTGTGAAAGGATTTCTTATTCTCCTTTACTGCAGTGGCCAATCTGAGTTCAAGATGGGCTTTTGCCTTCCGGACTTCCTCCCTGCATACCTTAGCAACTTCCTTGTAATCTCCCCTAGTAGCCTGTCCCTTCTTCCAGAGGACATAGACTCTCTTTTTCTTCCTGAGTCTCAACAGTAGTTCCTGGCTCATCCACACTGGTCTTCTTCCCCTACGGCTCGCCTTACGGTATTCAGGGACAGTCTCTTTTTGCGCCTTTAAGATTTCCATCTTGAGGAGCATCCAGGCTTCCTGGACCCCTTTACCCTTAAGGAGCAACTCTCAAGGGACCTGTGCTACAAGCATCCTGAACAGGTCAAAGTCCGCCCTCTTGAAGTTCAAGATAGCAGTTTTGCTAGTCACCCTTCTGACATCTCCAACAATAGAGAATTCTACAGTTTCATGGTTGCTCTGCCGTAGATAGTCCCCAACCTTCACATCACCTACCAGTCCTTCTCTGTTAGCAAAGAGCAGGTCTAGCAGGGCACCACCCCTGGTAGGCTCTTGTACCAGCTGTGTAAGGAAGCTATCTTCCACACACTCTAGAAACCTCTTGGACTGCTTCCTTTGAGCTATATTATATTTCCAACATATATCAGGGAAGTTGAAATCCCCCACGAGAATGAGTGCTGGCGATCGCACGACTTCCACAAGCTGCTCGTAGAACGCCTCGTCCATCTCCTCATCCTGATTCGGCGGTCTATAACAGACCCCAGCCAAGATGTCTCCCCTACAGGCCTTCCCCCTGATCCTCACCCATAGACTCTCCACTTTATCACTGGAACCTCAAGCTCTTCCACATCAAAACAGAAAACAGTCTTTAATATAAAGGGCCGCACCACCACCCTTCCCTCCTTGTCTATCCCTTCTGAAGAGCTTGTAGCCATCCATCACAACACTCCGGTCATGGGAGCAGTCCCACCATGTTTCACTAACAGCAGCTAGATCATAGCCTGATGCACAATCGCTTCCAGTTCCTCCTGCTTGTTGCTCATGCTGCGTGCATTGGTGTCGATGCACTTCAGCCGAGTCATTTGCCTCACTCCCAGCTCAAACATCATTTCCCTAGGCTCTTCTCTTGTGAGGCCTGTACCGTCCCCTTCCCCCATCATAATTAGTTTAAAGCTCTATCGATGAGCCCCGATGTGCACACCTCCAAACAGCAGGCCATCCATGAAGCAGAGCCCATGAGCAGCACGGAATGTGAGCATGAGCTCTCAGCCTTGACCATGGGGAGGACAGCACTGGGTTTATAGGAATTCTTTGTCATTCTGGGGCAGATATGAGCAGAAAGTGAAAATGAAACACCTGCATATGCACAGTCTGCAGAACAAACATGCATTGGGCCTGGGGCACAAAAGGGAAAGGGAATGATAACTAGGGCAGTTTCTAAGGCCTTTTATGTGACAGTTTCCAGGGAGCCCGAGTTATTCTTAAACCAGAGCTTGGCCTCCTTCTTTCAGGATGATCACACTGGTTTGAGCTGCTTTTGCAACACTGCGTAATCCAAACCATGAGAAACATGATGAGCACATCCATCACAAGACTTTTGCTCCAGGCAGCAGCAGGAGTTGGGTCCCAGCAGAAAAGTCCAAAATCTCAGTGGCTCCCAGGCAAGGACAAACTGGAAGAACAGGTAAAGGGAAACCCTCCCTGGGACCTTCACTCACTTTTCTGCACTCCCTGTTCCCATTGCACTGCTGAGTAGTTTTCAAGCTCCGGTTTGCTCAGAGCTCACTGGGAGGGTATTTCACATCCTCCTTGGCTCTGGAGGAGAGCTCTCGTACTGTTGCTCTCCTCCTTCTCCATTCCCCACATCGCATCTCCTCACTTCATATCATTTCCTCCCCCTTCTCTATTTCTTATAAAATGACATGAGTTTAATTGCCCTCCATTGCCCTCTCTGTATCACTCTGAGGCTCCTCATTAGGCACATGGCACCACGTGCATCTCCCTGCTGCTCTGGAGCTGACCTCCTCTGCCTCTCCCAGCAGCTGCTCCGTCAGATACCTTTTTCCAAGTCCAGGCACACACACACACTGGGTGGGCTGATGTTCTTGCTGGTGGAGGTTTTTTTATCACAGTTTATGAAACATCTGCTGTTTATAAATGATTGATTTTGAATGCCATAATCTTTTCAGTTGCGTGAGCCCATAAGCACCTCTGAGCAGCAGAATGGTGCTGCTGCAGCTTGAAATTGGCTGCATTCAAGCATCTTCATTGCAGACACTTCAACAGGATGTGCAGAATACTATCCACATGCACACATACATACTCATTCCTTCTCCCCTGCATGGGAAGCTCCCCACATCCACAAGCATGAGGGTTACAGCAACCATGGAGCGCCCTCAGACCCCAACCTCCATCCATCTCCACGCCCAGCCCCAACACAGCTATGCACAGAATGCTGATGTATACACACATACATACATTTTGGGAACCCATCAAAATACAGTTGAGGTTCTGCTGAATTGATCTGTCCCCAGAAGGCTCCAACGTTAGCACCCAGCAAACACAACCACCTGCTCCAGCCATGATGGAGGTGAGACCCTGCTAGGAGACCAGAAGATTGTCTCATTCTGCTTAGAGAACATTCTTAAATGATCATAAAAATGAAGCAAAATCAAGAAAGAGTCATTACCTACAGTGATTCAGCCTGGGCATCCTTCTGAGCCTTTCACCACCCACCAGTACCAAAGGTCCTCAGCCAAGAGGAAACAGCAAACTCTCCTTCACTCGGAAGGTCATACTCTAACTCTGGATGCTGCCATTGCAACCCCCAGCCAAAAAGCAAAGAAAGACAGATTTGGTGAGTTAAACACCACTGAAAGAGAAAATGGCATTTATATGACATTATGCCCTATCCTAGCCCTAAACCACCTGTCAAGGCACTCTCATAGAGCATCTTCTCTGGACATGTCCCTTCCAAGGGACACGCATTGTCACCCATGCAAGGCAAGCACAGGAAAAATAAGGGATTAGAGGTGACAACCAGAAGAGAGATGACAAGAAGTAGGGCTGAGGCTCCATCCTGCTCTCTAGGAGGCTGAGAGGTTTGTATCAGAGGAGGAATGCATACAAAACCCAAACCAGCCTCTTGAAAGTCTTTAAATAACAGGAACTAAAGATATTTTACAAATAAAACAGTCAAACGACAAATGAGGAGAGGCGATACAATTTAATTAGACAATTAGGCTAATCCTCAGGAAATACACTAATTCCCAGGTAGACAGCAGCTGGGGACTGATTAATTGCTCTGCCCTTGGACGTACCACATGGAGGATGAGAAATGCTTCACATCTCCCGCTGTGGGCTGGAAATCAGTTGGGAAAAGCATGGCCAGAGCTTCCTCTTCACCTCATCCTCTCCTGGGCCAGATGGGGACCTGCTGGAGTTCTGCCATCCCTCACTGGTGGGAACAACAGAGGGGATGATGGGTGAAGAAATGATGGAGGGATGAGGGGGTGGATGGTGGAGGGAATGTTGGAAGGGATGGAGGAGAGCAGGAGGATGTTGGGGTCACCCCAGTCCTCCAGGGCCAATTGGTGCAGGAGGAAATCTCAGCTGGATGCCCAGCATTTCATCCTATCCACGTCTGCAGCCTTAGGCTTTAATTTGATATAATAGACCAGATGACGTTGGGCAGAGACAGAGTACGACACAAGCAGTCATTCAGCTTACACAAACATACCATGCAGCTGAGGTGAACTTAGCTTGAATTAAGCCAAGTGGAAGCTATAGGATTAGAAAGCACACGCCAGGCAGGGATGAGGCAGTGCTGGGCAGGCAGTGAGGAACCACAGCAGGAGCACCGCTTTGTCAACAGGCATTCTTTCTATCTCCTTCAGATTAAAAGTTATGATCATATTTATCTTGCATCGATTTAGATATATTACGGACACAGTAAAAGTGGAGTCTGGCATTAAGATATGAATTCACCACCTTAGAGCTGTGTTGTGTTATATATCAGTGTCTCGTGCTACGTGGCGATGCATCATCATTTTTGTGCTCTACACTGAGCACTCCCCCCAGGATGAGTAAGGCTGAGGACGTTTGCTCATCGTACTTACATGGGGTGTGCAATGCCTGGCTACAGGCATGAGCATCCCAGAGTGAGCCCGCATGTTTGATATGGCAATAACAGCTCGGGAGATAATGAACACATCTTCTCAGTTCCTACATATTTGATAGAATTGTTACAACGTCAGTAGTTTTCCATTTTTCCTCCTCTCCCATTTGAATAGCTTTCCCTCACACAGCTGCTCAAAATCTGCCTCAGAAACCTCCAGACACCCTATGTGGAAGAGCATAATAGAAATATGCTGCTAGAGCTAGCACCTGACAAAGGAACCAATCCCATTGCTGCTTCAGGGGGGCAGTTCTCTTCACATTTACATAAATTTACATAAGGTTACCCTTGCCACGTGTGGGGTTACGATGCAGTTTCCCCACCAAATCCAGGCACTGTGCTGCAGGATCATTGTGGAGAGCTGCAGGTACATCAGCACAGCTCTACAGACATCCACCTCCAGATCCAAATCCTCCTCGAACCCATGGTCCTCCTGCTCTGCCCTCAACAATGACTGTGGTTGGTACAGCTCAAACTCAGCCTCTTTGTATGTAAGTCCAAAAATAGCCTTTGCTGAGCTTTTCTGCTTCTAATCCTACAATCTCCAGGCTCGCAGCACAAGCACAAGCGTTCCCCTGGCTTTCAGCTGCAGCCTGAGACCCTAAGCCCACTGCTGGATCTTGGCACTCCAGGAGGTGTTACTGTGCTGGGAAGAGAAAATCAGCTCTTTGCCAAACACACCAAGGCTGGTTCTAGCAGCAATGCCACCAGCTGTACGTCTTGGGGCCATCGTCAAAATGGCCTGAATTACCATTTTACCTTGCTCTATTCTTGCTGGAGAAGTGGGCCTCAGCTGGAAGCTCACAGCTCACAGCAGAGACAGTGCAGGTTGGAAACTCCTCTGAAATTAAGGCTTCGGATCATCCTTCCAATGCGACATGAGGTCCCATGGATGTCCAGAGCCCCCACATCTCGCTCCTCTCTGCATGCAGGATAGGGAAATCCTGGCCCTACACTGTGTCTGGGTGCAGCAAGGATACAGCTGGAGGATCAAGAAGCCAAACAGGTGGTGTGTCACCGTGCTTTGTCTTGCCAGGATGGAAAAACAAAGCAAAACGCAACAAAGCACAAATACAAGAAAATTCAATAATGTTTTTTCTTTTTTTTTCCTAATGAATGCCAGTGGGCTCGCTTTTATTTGATACTTCAGACATTTACATATAAATTGCTCCATAATGCTTCCGCCCTCCTTCTCTTTAGTATTGGCTGTTAATGAGCTGCACAAAAGGTCGGAGCTGTACTGCATGCTGCTGGGGGATCCTGCCTGCTGAGCCAAGCCCTGCTTCCTTTTGGTTTGGGCTCTGGTGGCACGAGTGGCATAGGGACCAACTGGGGTAACCAAGCCCGGGGTGGTGAGCAGAGCAGGAGGGGTTTGAGGCAGCCCCTGGGCTTCACAGCTGGCTGATAACCTTGAGATAAAGGAGAGAGCCAGGCCAGCCTCCAGCTGCCACAGAGGGGAGGCTGGTGGATGGAAGACAGCAGCCCCGCACAGCAGAAGGGGAGGCTGTGGTGCAGAACTGACCTAATTTCTGCCATCTCCCTGGGACGTGTTTGTCTCAGGGACCAGATAAGGCTCTCTGTGATCAAAGGAGACATGTGCTAAAGTCAGCTTTTGTCCATGAAGAATTATGGCTGCAAGCATGGGATGGGAGAAGAAACAGGAATGGGATGGGGATAAATGCCATTGTAGGCAATCGGCTCCAGCAACAAGGGAAAAATTGAACAAGAGCCCAAAACATTAAAAATAGCAGTGTATCCTCATTGTGGAATCTAAGCTGGAGATTGTCTTAGAATGGGGTGGCTGTGCCTGGCAGGAAACCACCATATAACAGCACCTCCTTGGCAGGGATGAGTTGGCCATTCAGAACCTGAGACTCCGATGCCTCCCCACACCACCCAAAGTCTCATGGCAAAGTCCCACCCTCTGCCTTAAGAAGGGGCAATAACTGGTGGTTGGGATGGTGAGGCCATGTTGCCCCCCAGCTCCAGGATCCCATGGTGTTGGTTGATGCATGTCCTATCTCAGGGCCTGCTGGTGACCCACAGCTCCCAAAGAAGGCACGAGATGGGGAAATCCAACATTTAGCAATTTCCCTAAATTCCATCTAATGCTGCCTATTTCCACCTCACCACCCCTATACATGTGATGTGGGCCCAGCACAGCACATCACTCACATCAATAAACCCCCTACCAAAGGAAATAGAAACTTCCTGCCCTTAGATGGAGAGATTTCAGGGAATTCCTGCACATGGTCATGTGCCATAAAAACACAGTGCTGCAACACATCCACAGGAAACACATCACAGCAGACTGAGAATATTTGCAGGATTGTCTCGCTGCAACAGCTTTCTAATCTAGTGCCGAAGAGACTCACCTTACACATTTGGTGAAAAAGTCTGAACTAAATGAAATTAAAACCAAAACCCTTCATAGCAGGGCAGCAAAGGAGGGAGAGCAGCATACGTCCTCCACAGGGAACAGCTGGACAAAAGAAAAAAGTGACAGAAGTGAAAAAAGGCAGCACATATCTCACATAGTGAGTGTTTCTGCTAAGCATCCCAGATGCAACTGGCCTCTGCTGAGGCAACCGTCAGCAGCATCAAACCACTGAAGCTCCATCAGATCCCTGCAGCACCCCTTGGTGGGAGGTGAGCACCCCAAAAGCAGGCTGTGGTGGGAGCACCAGCAAACAGCAAACCACTGCTGGACAAAGTGAGAAATATCACATGCATTGCCACCAATTTAGTGCAATCTGGAGGACAACCTTGTCCAAGGAGACAATTAATCATTCTTTTGGACAAAAAGGGAACAAACAGCCTGAACCATAGATTCTCTAAGCTGGTGAGTGCAAAGCCCCACTCTTTGCTAGCAGTAACAGATTACTGCAGTTAATATCTGCAGCCCATCAGCTCCTGCACCCAAAGCCACTGCCTGCAGGGGCAGCAAGCATTCCCCACCTTTAGGCTCTCCTAAAGCCAACCCCACGACCCTGGGTCTGTTCCCTATCAAATGCCCCAGTACAGGTGACGAATGTACTTATGCACAGCACCTCCGTGGCTGCAGCATCTGGCACCCAGGCTGATATATGGCCAAAAAGCACTTTGCTTGTCCTTTAAGTTCCCAGTAATCTGCTGCATTTATTTCAATTGGCACTCCCGGCAAGCGCTCTTGGAAACAGTGGTTGGGAAAATGTAATTACGTTACTATCTTGGGTGTGTGTATGGCCTAAGGGATTTCTCATCATACGGACCAGAATTTTTTAAAAAAGGAAAAACGTACACAGCGAGAGAAAAGCAACAGCCATGAACTTCTCACGATTCACATCAAATTATGGCCATGAATGACCCCCACCCTGGTGTGCCCCAGGAGGGTCTCCCTATGCAAACACCGTGCTCAGCCCTAAAGCAACCATGGAGGGGACAGAGAGGGGACAGTGCCAAGCAGTGCTGCCCTCTGTCCAAGGCACAGCCACATGCCCCCACCCCAACTCTCCCTAGCTGCTGGCTGCACTGGGCAGAGCTGACTTTTACAGCACAATTTGTTCTTCTGTTACGGTCATTTTCTAAACTAACTTCATGCAGCATCAAAAGCCCTTTCATATGTTAAACTCTAATTCATATGCTAATACCTAATTTATGGTAAGGTAATTTTTTTTTTCGTTGAATTTATTATTCAGCCTTCAGCTGGGAAGGAAGAAGCAGGCAGTGGGGGGGTCAGGCACTATGCAGAGCCGGTGAATGGGACAGAGCTGGTGAATGCACCCTGCACCTTGGGTGCGACCTGCTCCATTCTGCTGCTGGGAAGAGAGGCTGAGAGCTGAGGCTGGTCTGCCTGGGGCAGGAGGTCCCATCCACATCCATAGATCCCTGAAGGAAGCTGAAAGGTCAGAGCCAGGCTCTCTGCACAGCAGGACCAGGGGCACTGGGCACAACTGGAGCACTGGCCTTGGGAGCCTCCTTTGCAGCAGCAGCACCTGCCTGCTTGTGGTGAAGTGAGAGCTGAGCAGGAGCATACCCTAAACCTGAGCATGAGAGCAGCTCAGCCTGTGCCAGTTTTCTTTAAGCATCCATCTATTTTCTGCTCGAGGAAGCAGGTGCATTCCCTACCCTTGCAGCACCAGCAGCCGAAGGCAGACGGAGGTGTGATGGCTTTGAAACAGCGACGCTGCTGCAGCATCACATTTCCAGCATATCTGCTAATTATGCCAAACGACTTCACCTCGCTGCTGGCTTCTGAGCCATGCACACTGCACGAAGTGAGAGCTGGCAGCAGAGCAGAGGGGGAAGGGGGTCACCCTACACAGGGACAGCACAGGGCTGGGGTTACCCATCACCCTGCCAGCACCCCACTGCCCCAGTGGGTGACACCCCTGCAAAAGCAAGGACTATTTCTTCCCCCTGCAAACCATCGTTGGCATTCCTTCCCTATTCCCCAGCCCTCTTCCCAATTAACCCTTTTTCTCAAATCTAGCACTTAACACCCCAACCCCTCTGGGGGATTCCACACACATGTATTCTCAGTTCTCCATCTCACATTTTTAGCATTAAAAGCTATCATTTGTTCCAATGATAGGAACAAACTCTGCTAGGCAAAATGAAGCTGTTACTCCCTCCAGCTAAACTCCAAATTCATTTCATAATCCTTAGATAAAAGCTTCGAAGTCAGAATATTCATCACCAAACCAGGCTCCATGAGCAGCCGGGCAGCAATGGAACGGAGCAGATCTGACACAAGGGATGTTGTACAGAAATTAGCCTGTCATGGGATTACAGGGACTAAGTGCTATTGGGTGACAAGGTGTGATGTGTTAATATTAAATTATCTCACCAGTAAAAAAAATAAAAGAGGAGGAAAAAAAAAAAAAGAAAGAAAGAAAAAAGGCACTGATGAAGCTCACATTTATTAAAAGCCTTGAATATGATATTAAAAGATCGCAGATAAGCTAGTTTATTTCTGTGCTGGAGATCAAATTGAAAGAATTCTCCAGGAGGGATTTCTTTGAATGAAGCATTACAACAATAAAACAAAAGAGAGCCTTTAATAAATGTTGCGGGACTAAGGAAGCCTGAACAACCCCAGCCTAATCTCCCCAGGGAAGGTTCATTAACCCTTCTTTCCCTCTCTTGTTGCATCAAAACAGGGATTAAATAGCATTTCAGTACAAAATAATACTCTGTATGTACCAAATGCTCTCTCTATAGAGAGAAGATTAACTCCACTGCTGCGTGACACACGCCTGGGATGGGATGCTAACAAAGCTGGCTGGCACAAAATAGAAACCACGAGCACAAAGCTTAAGTGATTTGTCCAAGTCACCAGCACCAGCCAGATAACAATAGGGCCATGGAGCGTTGAGAGTTTGCTTAAAAATTTGATTTGTTGTAGTCAGGCAGCAACAAATAACACTGACACCCAACCCACATCCGTTCTGTGCCCACGCTGCCGCATCCATCACGCGCCGGCCCCGCTCAGGCACTCGTGGTTGAAGGCAGCACTGAGCTGCAGGAGTGAGAGCTAAAGTGAGGGAGGGATGAATGGGGGCACTGGGGTGGTGGGATTGATGGGGCAGGCAGGATTTATGGGGGCGGGCATGGAGCAGGCTGCATCTCTCTTCATCCTCCAGCCATGAGCACTGCCAGTGCCCAGCAGCTCTGCTCCCAGCTCTGGCTGTTGCTTTGTGACACACTGTTTTTTCCTTGTTCTGCCCCCAGCAACCACATGGAAATAGTGCCTGCATCCCTCTGTGTGGATAAAGGAACACCAGGGACCCTCCTGTCCCTTCTGCTCCCTACCACTGACATCATTGCAGAGGCTCCAAAGAGCCTGCCCTGCCCAGCACCTGAATTATCCACATCTTTTAATATCCAGCCACATCACACTTCCCTGCCCTGCTGCAACCATGGGGCAGAGGTGCAGCATGACTGCACTTCCAAAACAGCTCCCAACCTGGATCTGGCCATCTCAGGCTGATGGAGCTGCCTGCCCTGAAATCACACTGCCAGGAATGAGAATTTTCCTCCCTGGTTACAGCTGATTTTCCAGCAGTTAGGTGGTTCTGTTCTTTCTGTAGAAAGGATTACCCTTCCTTTTTTCTTAAATATTAAAATCTTCTCTAAAATCTTCTCTGACCCACATCAATATAAAAATGCAATTGAGGGATGCTGAGCAAGGCTAGATATACATCGGGGGATTTGGAGGCAAACATAGCACTGGCACTTAGCAAATATTAAATAACCATCATTAATTATTGATCACAACCCCGGCTAGTCAAGTGTCACCCCTATGGGTACTGCCATAGCATCAGACCCCTTTGATAGAGTCTGTGAGGAAGGAAGCTGCTGCCCCCCCACATCTGCACACCCACAGCCTCAGAGCTGCAGGGAAAGTCTGCAGTAGACGCAGGGTGAGAAGGTCTGCAGTCCCTCTGGATGGTGTGAGCCTAATGCATTGCCTGGCCCTGCTGGGTGCTTTGGTTGTGCAAACAGGAATGGGTCTGAGAGCACAGCTGTGTGCAGCCCCACATCTGGCTGTGGGGATGGCAGACCTGCTGCTGGCCTCGCTTCACAAGCAATTTGTAAAGGTGTAATACAAGGAAACTCTGTCTCACCATCCTGACACCAGCTGACTGCCTGCTCCCTTTACAGGGATGTTAAATCCTGTTATTAAATGCAAGCCATTATCAGTGTGTCATGGGCGCCTCTTGATGAAGCTGTATACCTGTGCAGACAGCTAGCCCATGCTTGCTTATTTACTATTCATTATAAATGCTCTGGATTGATCTCCCTCATCTTTACCTCTCTGTGGCTGCGAGATTTGTTCTCCCCACCTGATGCCAGAGCTGAGCCTCGCTCCACACTCCTGGGACACACAGGTGTGCAAAGCTCTGTAGCTGCCCCAAGAACTTCCCCACGTTAATTACTGTCTTGGGGTGCAGAACTGTGAGCAAACCACAACCCACAGGCTGCTTTTACCTCAGATTTGTGGGAACATCTCACACCTTGCCCTGGAGGTGACTTTGCAGCTGACACCAGAGCGGAAACAGGACTGCCCCAAGAACACACACCATTTGGGATGGCAAGGCAAAAATCTGTTTGTAGCTCATCAAACCTCACATCCACGTGTTTTTTTTCTCCAGGAAAGACAAAAGCTTTGCAAAAAAAAAGAAAAAGAAATCAGAGCAGGAAATCAACAGAGCAGATGGAGCCTTACTGGGACCGGAGCTGCACAGTGTTGCACTGGGACAAGCAGAAAGCCTGCTGCCTTCCTTTGAGCTTCCCTTTGCTACAGGAAGAATGGCATACATGCTGCTAGTACTAAGAGCGACGTTTCTGGGAGCTTTGATAACTCTGCAAATAGAAAATAGTGCACATGTTTTATGCAATTCCATCCCCCAGACAATTTTTGAGCCCTCATCCAAACAAAGCATCCATGTTTCTTATAATGACATTCATGCGCCCTCCCACCACCTTTTGGAAATTGTGCATTTCAGTGATTCTTTCTTGTCAGAAGCAATAAGGTGAATTCCAGTGATAAAACTCATCCACCAGAGCTCCCCAGCTTGCATGGGATGGAGCTGAAGCCCTGCAGGCTTTCACATAACTCAGCAAATAGGTTTCCCTGTCCCACTGGCACTCCTGCCCACAGCCCATGCTTGGTTCACTTTGCCCCAGGAGTGTCAGGTAAGGAGCTGCCAGGGCACATCCCAGTGACGTATCCATCCATCTTAAAATATACTTAAGTAACATCCCAGTGTCCTTTAGGCATCTTGGTGGAGAATATTACAAACTACAAATATATCCTCATCCCTCCACCAAGCCACCCCGCAGGAGCAGCAGGCACAGTGGCTTTCTGCAATGCTGTGAGACCAGTCAGTGACTGACCCAATGGATCCCAAACAAACCTGTAGGGGATCTGCTCCCTTGCTATGCACTGGCCATGCTGAGCCCCATCCTCACACATTACTACCCATGAGATCAAGCAAAAATTGATGGAAGAAGCTGTGATTATTTCCCAAACAGCTTTTCAGCCTGGTGGCCCTGAGGCCTTACCTTCCACCCCAGGAGCAATGCCCTGGGCTGGATGCAGCCTTGCAGGTATGCAAGACTTGCTAGCTCCCATGCTACAGCCATGCCTCCTTCTGATGGGCACTGGACACGTAAGTCCCTGCAGCACTCCTTATGCCTGAGTCTCTTGATGAAGCTCAGCCTCTCCTTGAAACAATCATACCCCATCCCCACAGGGAGGAGGATGCTTGTGGCACAGGCACTGCAGAAAGGAGATGGGGCAGGACTCATGGACCACTTGCAGTCTTGCACTCCTGCACAGCAGGCCAAGCATGAAGGGTAACTGTCCCTCCTTTCTCCTTATGAGTGTTTTCCATGCTGTCCATTGTCCCACCTTGCAGCCCCCCAGGTCTCCCAGCCTCCATCACTGTGGGGCTGTCAATGTGCCAAGCACTGGGAATGAGGAAAAGTAGATTCTGAGCAGGGCCTCATGACAAGGAAGGAGGAAACTGTGCTTATGTTCATATCCCCACATTTCACAGATCTCCCATTACCTCACGGTTTAAGGCAGATCCTTTTGCTGCCTGACTCAAGGGATGTGGGAATAAGCAGAAAATGGGATTTAGAGAGCAAAGCTGCTAGCAGGGATAACAGAGCAGAATGAGAAACGTTGCCATGCTGCCTTCACTGGCCTTTCTCACCAAAGCACCAGGGACAAGGGAGGGTTTGGGGCTATGCAGACAGCATAACCCCTGCCCTCCTGTCCCCATATCCCTGCTCAGCACACACCCCACAGGGCCGGAGCCCTGCTGAGCCCACACAGCACAGGAGAGCAGGGCAGAGCCTGGCACCGCACGGCTCTTCTCTCCCAGAGACATCGATCATTTCTGCGATCAGCACCTCGTTGGAGAAACTGAAAAATCCATTATTACAGGATTCCAAAACAAAAATAACCAGAAAGGGGAAAGAAAAATTAATTCAGAAGCTGTCCTGCTCTCAACCTTGCGCGTTGGGTCAGTGCCATCTAGAGGCAGCGAAGCAGCAGAAAGTGCCTGAGAGCACACGAAGGCGCCCAGCATTCGCACAGCAGCCGCTGGCCATGTGGGCCCAGCACTGTGTGACCCCAGTGAGGCATCGTGTCCTTGTGCATCACACACACAGCTCCTGTGGGCACAGACACACAGGACAGTGTCTGTTTCCTGCGGCCCCAGCTCTGCTTGGTGTATCCCACGTCATCTATGTGGCTCCATTAAAGCAGCGGCTAACCACTGCCTCAGGCCAGAGGAATATTTCAGCATTTCATTTTCATTCCAAATTAGACTGAATCAGCCAAATAGGATTCATTCCCTCCCTCCCTCCCCACCCCCACAAATGGAAAGTTGAGGAAAAATGTTAAATGAGAAAAAAATATCACATTCTTCCCCTCGTTGGGTGCCAGGCTGGGGCTGTGCCTGCCTGTGTCGCCCTGTTCTGCAGCAGTTAAGCTAGCCATGCCTGCACACTTTTAACCAGCCTTGGTTAAAGGCTTAGGAATGCTTCCCCCAGCACCTTCTGGCCCCACACAGATCCTTCACGCTGCTCTGGCCTTGCCTGACAAGCCCCAGTGTGTCTGCACCAGGCAAGGTCCAGTTCTGTTCCTTTTGTTGATGTTAGTCTCCCCATTATTCCATTGCATAGCTGCAATGGAAGCTGTCCTCCTCACCCAGGACCATGTCTGCATGTATCCAGCAGCGTTTGTTCCCACAAAGAAATCACACCCAAAGACACACTGTGCTCTTTGATGAAGATCTCACTTTCATTTCAGCATGGTACGCTTTGACACAAAGGGAAGCTGCACAGAAAGAGAGAGGCCTTCGCTGACAACACCTGTTGGGAAAAGGGGCCAGAGAAGATGAAACATGGACCTTTTCACCTTACAAATTTATTGCACTTGAGCTTGCATCATCTCACCAGCTTCTACTTGTACCTGTCGATGAATCAGCCATGGGTCAGCTCATGTAATCCTGATTCATGCAAAATGAACCCCAGGCCATCCCTCCAAGGGAACACAGAAACTCCAGTGACTTTGGAGCTGGGAACGAAATTGGAAATCAAAAGGTTTTGGGACTCTGTAATCACTATAGCAAGGCTTTATTAAGCAAATTATTATCAAGCAAGTAAATAAACCAGCAGGAATCAAAGCAATGATCAATAGAGCAACTCAATGCAGGGCAGACTGAGCACATGCAATCCTGTAACGCTGCTGCCACTAAAACAATGAACTCCCCAAAACCCACCAGTGCTTCATCTCTCCAGGATGCTTTTTCACTTGAGATAAAATCTCTCATCTCTGAGGCTGTCTTGTTTGCTGTAGTTGAGCAGGATAAGTAGCAACTTCACACAGCCCCTTGCTGCCAGGCAGGGGCTTTGCCACCCATCAGCAAAACGCAGCCGGTGGTCACAGCCCCCAGGGCCAACCCAAACCCCTCTGTGGGGCACAATACCAGTGCTGGTGTTAGCATTGGTTTATGGGACTAATGACCAGACTGCCAGGATGATCAAATCCTAATATTTGTTAACAAAGAATAGCAGAAGAGATGTCTCTCCATCCTGGTAAAGGATCACGGCCTATTCTAATATTTAAAAAATAAAACCCAAAAAACCACTTCTCTATACCAACCAGCAGCAGTGATCCCAACAGCAGAAGGTCACCATCTGTCCAACATCTGTCCCAATTTCCCACTGCACCAGCCCAGCTGTAATGAGCTGGGGATTACTGCAGCCTTCTAAAGTACAAGGCTCAGATACCATCCCTCCTGTTACAGACTCTGAATCTCCTACTGGTGCAGATGTTTTCCCCCAGCAACCCACCACCAATGAACAGGAAGTAGAGGGGAAAAAAAAAAAAAGAAATCAGCACTAAGCAAATGAAAAGCAGGTTCTGTTGCAAGTGTTTTTTTGCAGCAGCAGCACAAGGACAAGATGATACCCAGTGAAATCATCTTGCAGTGAATTTGGCACTGACCAGTGGTGAGGACATCCTCCATGGTTGCACATGCACCACAAGGTCCTGCAGGTCCAACCCTTCTCCCATCACATTCTCATGGTGACACCAGCTGACAGTGCAGCTGTCAACTGACTTGATGCCCCTGTGGAGGTGAGACATTGTTACAGGCTTGGAATAGGAGTGCAAAAAGGAAGAAATTGCCAAATACTCCCCTAGCATCATACCACTTCCATGTGTGGCCAGCCTTGGGGACGTGCAGTGATGCTGCCATCAGCTGCCAGCTCTGACTGCTAGAATTCATTTTTTATTTGGTTTTATTAACCTCCACACGTCTAGACACAAGCCTGAGATTTACAGCTCATACACAGTAAAACAGGAAGTTTCCTCATCTCCATTTAAGATATTTGCAATCATGCTCTGTGATCTGCTCCATTATTAAATACTGGTCCCTAGTAGGCTGATACAGGAGAAACAATTTCCTAGCAGGTGGGGGAGCCCAGCCAACCCCTCAGCACCTCGCTCAGGGATGCAGTGCAGCCTGCAGCCCATCTGTGCATCGCCCTGCTCCTCTGCCTCACAGCCTGGGCCAAACACACCTTGCTCCTGCTACAGGAAGCCCTTGCATCTGATTTATCAAATGCATCAAGGAGGGGGAATTAAAACAGCAGGGCTGCCCAGAGGCAAGCCCAGTAGCATCAGCTGCATCCTCCAGCAGCCTCTGTCCCTGCCATCCCAAAAAGCCTGTGGCTTGCTTGGAGTGGGTGAGTGAATTTGGGGCAGCTTGCAGCTATGCAGAAGCCCAAGGAAGGTGCACTGCACTGATGCAGCTTTGTGCATACTCCCCAAGCACCTGCATCTTAATTACTTTGGAGAGCTAATTGCTGATACTATAAATGTAGCTAAGCTAGTCAGGGTCTATTTTGTACCTTCCTTGCTCCTTTTGCCAGTGTTTTCTTTCAAAGCAAGCCAAAAAGCCAGAAAGATTCCCTTTAATACACTTGATAGGAATTTGACACAAGTGGTGGGCTCTTTCATCTGCTGCACCTTCAGAAAAGGACAGAGATAAAAAGATGAAAGGGAAAGGAAGCCTCACACCCTCACATACCGTGCTGAGACCTGCTGTATGCCCCATGTGCCTCACATCCCAGCTTCATCTCCTGCTCTCATAGGGAAGGCAGTGCCCCACCAGCACCCAGTGCTCTATTTACCACCTCAGCATTCCCACAGGGCAGCAGGGAAGAGTAGAGCAGGAACTGGGAGACAACAGCGAGCCCTGCAGGTCTCAACCTAGCATACTGACATCCCAGGTCTCCATCACAGTGGTTGGGAGTGGGGAGAAACCCTCTGAAGGAATGTTTTTTGGTGAAACAAAGAAACTGCGCTTCCACTGAAAAGTGAAAAAAGTCTGTTTTGACTTGGAAATCTTTTGCTATCATAAGTGAAGCAGCAAAGCAAATACATTTCATTTAGGTTTTATCATTACGACTCGCTCTGACATTTACATTGTATTAAAGTTTTAATATTAATAAGACACTACTACTGCATAGTATTTAATACAAAAAAAATTAAATAGATATCTAAGTTAATATTTCACATGCTAAAATTCAAATGGCAAAATCCCTTTGCTCTGTTAAAGACGAAAGCACCCAGTATTAATTAAAATTTATCTGATGCTACCAGGGCTCTACATCAAATAAATCCCCTGGAAACAAGTAGTGGTGATGCCAGCAATGTTCATGAGAGCATCTCAGGGGTCCTTGGTGGACACAGGGCTGGTTGGAAGCAGCCATCATTGCTCCTCACACTGCTGTGCAACACCACAGCAAGCACAAGGAAGGGATGGAGCCTGATTGGTGTAACAGCCAGCAGGAAGGGGAGGTTGGTGCTAAACCTGTCCTGCAGGCAGCATCACTGGTAGTCCTCCAAAGCCCTGCCCAGAGCCCAGCTCCCATCCTGCAGAGGACTCCCCAGGGATGGGTCACTGCATCCCAGTTCCCTGCCTACTTCAGGTCATTCAGGAGGGATCAGAGCCACCAGAACCCCCGTGCCCACAGGCACCCATTGCTGCCTGGCCCCGTCCCATCAGGTGGAGTGAACACAGTGGGGCCTGGCCTTCAGCCTGCAGGGCTTTAATAGTCTTTGTAGTGGCTGTGTCTGCATATCAAAGCAGCTGCACTTAATAGGGCTTTGTCTGGAAGCCGCAGCCATATAATAGGGTTTGAATTTAAACCAGGGGTGTTTAACAGGATCTGATGGTTGTACACGTATCTAATTGGAGCTAATCTTTATAATCCTCCTTTCCTCCCCCTTTTCCAGCCTTTTCTCTCTGCCACTCCTCCCTCACTCCAAAGCAGAGGGCCTGTTCCCTGCCTCAGCCTGAGCCCACAGCAGCTGTCCCACAGCCACCCCAGGCTCTGAGCATCCCCTCTGGATCCCCCGCTGGGTATCCTCATCAGCACCCAGCTCCTGCTGTGCATCCCCTGTTCTCACCCAATGCTCCTCAGGAGCTCGCTCAGCCCCATAACAGGGACCAGCTGTCATACAGGACACTTCACACGCAGCCCCTGGGGTGACCAAGGAAGCCTACTCCAGAACCAGACAACCTCCTGCCTTCCAGAGATCCTGCACAATTAATTCACTGTCATTTACTTGCAGCTGAATTGTGCTCCAGTGCTACCCCCAAGATTTATGCTCCACGTGAGCCTTATTGACAGACAGAGGGTTGAAAGGTTAGAGAAGCAATATTTTCAGAATTTGCATAAAACAAGGGCATTTCATAATTTAGCCGATGTAGATTTGGATAAGATGAAATTGTTGGCCATTTTATAATTAGATGGCTAATCATAAAATAACCTTTGCAAGTCGTCAAAAACCATTATTATACAAATGAATTCCTGCTCCATACTAAACTTACTTTACCCTTGTCCTTGAGGATCAGAGGCAGTAAAAAGATCTTTTCAGTAGAATTCATTTGCAGCCAGCCCCACGTTGTTACTGTACTTTATGGATCACAAGTGCTTAATCAATAATGCAGCGCTTTCAGGAATGATGTTCTTGCCTGTGTCTTTCTGGGGCTGGAATTGTTTGGCCAGCTGCTCACAAATCTTTTGACAGGGATTCATTGTTTCGAGACCCCCTCATCTGCACCATAGGGCAGAGCCATCGGCTGGGCTGCAAGGAACAGGAAGTTTATTGGCATAAAAAGAGACATCCTGGCATACGGCTGGAATTGTTGCTCATGGTTGGGCTTGGCAGGTTAATGAATGGCCCTGGGAAGCCATTAAGTGCAGAGCAGCTGGAAGATTGTTCCTTCAGCAAATGAAAACAGAGCCATCTCTTCCCAAACATCACTTTGCCTCTGCATTGTTTTTTTTCCCCTACTTCCAAATTTGTTTCCCATTAGAGGGGTGGATGCATCGCTCCATGGAAGCAAATAAAGAACACAGGGTCCAGGGTCCCTCATGTGAACTATTGCTCTGCCAAACTCTTCCAGTACCATATTTTACCAGAAGAACAGAAGAAGATATCAGTGGAAGATCTAACAGACCTTCCTTTAACCCCAGTCCTACCACTGAGAGCTCACACTAAGCAGGATGCACTCATTCACACCTCCTCCAGGAGTATGTCCAAGTGTTGCACAGTTGATGGCACTCAGCTGTTACTTCCCAGGAAACAATTTCCACTTTTTCTGAGACAAACACAGAGTGATCCCTCTCTCCACCTCACCTAAAGCCAAAAGGGAAGCCCCTGTGGGTAGCAGGGCATGCAGCCCCACCAGAAGCAGGCCAATGCCCACCTGGACGGGTGTCCCATCTGTCTGGGCAGACCCCTAGGCTCCATCACACTTCCCTGACCAGCCAAAAGCACAAGACCATTTGGTTGTGACCTGTGGTCTGAGACTGCCTGTCTGACATTGCATTTGATTCCTATTACTCACGGTTTGGGTGACACGGAACATTAACACACTCTGTGGCACCGTGGGTTGATGTGTAGTGCCAGGGGCACTTTTCCTAACAGAGCAATTCAGGATTTAAATGATAGCATTTTCCAATCACTTTCCCCCCCACTCAATCACTTTCAGCCCTTAGCTGAACTGTCTTTTGCAAAGATGGGGATGCAGAAAGGAGATTTACTTGATTTCTCATCAGTGATGCCTAGAACAGCTCAGACCCACAAGCAAGCCAGTTGCAACCAGCCCACCTCTAAATATACCAGCAATGCCAGACAAAATCCAGCACAAAACCCAGCCACTGCTAGGGTCTTATTCACACAGGGCCACCATCAGCATAACCCTTTATTTTACACCTACACTGAAACCATAAGGCAAGCATATTTCTAGCAACATCCTCCTGTTGCATTACCCAGCTTTGAAGTAACTCGTGGCAGAGCCCACCTCTGCTGTTCCCTTCACAGGGAGGAAGCAACAGAAGCAACATCCCTGACTTGCTCCAAGGCTGTGCTTCTGCACGTCTCAGGCTTGCTAGGAAGCACTTGCACTTCTAAGGCCAAGTATTTATAAGATGTTCGTGCTGGAGCCTGTGCCTCACCTCCCTGTTTTATTTTTAATCTTCATTTCATGGAGCTCAAGCAGTTCTTTCAAGGTTCCTGTGAATGATCTTTATCCCTTTTGCAGCTCATTCCGTTCTGTGAACAAAATCCCTGGGTGGCCCTGGATGAAGAAGAGAAAAAGGATGACATTTGAAATGGAATAAGAAATTGAAAACAGAACATACTTTTTTTTTTTTTAAAGAAAATTCACAACTCTAAATCTAGCAAGCTGTAAACAAGCATGTTTGGCATTTGTAGATCCCCAAATCTTTTGTAGGGAAAGATAAAAAGTAAATAAATAAATAGGATAAATGGGTTTATCTGCATTTCATAGGCAAAGGAAGTAGGATCCTAAACAGGGAAAGGGATGAATTTTATCCTGGCTGAAACAACCTCAGCAAGGCAAAGCCAACCTCCCTTGTATTGCATCGCACAGGGCAGGCAGATAACTTCCAGGCCAACTGGAGCATGTAAATTACAACACAAACATTAGTTCTGACCTCTTGCAAGGTGAGACAAAAGAGCTGTTAGTGAAAGGTGGAGCAGAGGTATCTCTTACTGATACCCAGGACAAGGAGGAAACAATATCCCACTTCACATGGAGCCCTGGAACAGGCTGCACAGGGCAGGAGCATGGCCCCGAGCTCCCAGAGCTCAAGGAACTGTTGGAGAATGCTCTCAGACATAGGGTTTGGGTAATCTCATGTAGAGCCAAGGGTTGGACTCTGTAATCCTTCTGGGTCCCTTCCAACTCAGGATAGACTGTGATTCTATGATTCATACAAAAGCACTCAAAGAAGAGATCCTGAGTTACACCTCTGTAACAATCGACTGAGACCCATTTATCTCTCTTTTCCAGGCTCCAAGGAAGCACTTTTACATTAGATTTTTGGGGTATTTCTTCTATTTTGATCCTCACGTTTCTGCAGCAGCAAAGACCAACCCAGCAGCCTGCCCAGCACCAACCCCCACCTGCCTGCATCCTCGTTCTGCCTGTCAGCAGCATCTCTTCCTCAGGCCTCAGACTGCTTCGTGGGTCAGGCAGTCCCCCTACTCAAGCCGTCAGATCCATGAGCTGGAAGGGAAGGATAACACTCATCCTCATTACCCAAAGCAAGTCTGAAATCAGGTCACTCTCCCTTTTGATGGGAGAGGATATTCGCCCTCTCCTTTGGGACAGCGTGTTTGGTGCTTCACGTCTGCTTCAGACCTGTCACAGGGGCAGGACACAACCAGCAGAGTTGTCACTGAGATGCGCAGTTGGCTGTCTGGGGACAATGAAAGAGTCAGAAAATCACATTAGATCAGAGAAAGACAAATGCAAAGGTTGAGCAAACTCAGGAGCACAAGGCAGGGAGGGGAGGAGAAGGGGATGGTGGTGCATACCCAGCACCCATCAGGGCTGGGAACAGCACCTGCTGGAGCCAGCCAGGAGCTGCAGGGCAGGATCCTGAGGCAAGAGGGCTCTGCAGGTTATGGGGATCACTGGGCTGAAATTAACCAGTAAAGAAAACTTAGCAACAATTAGAGAAAACACTGTTTTTGTGCATTTCTGCTTCTGCATGTTCTGAGAAATAGCACCTTCAGACATTAGGTTTTGGGCTTAATTCAAACCCAGATTCACACTAGTGCTGAGAACAGACAAACACATCAGCAGAACTGAATCTAAAATTATTACTTTTCCCTACCTCCAGAAGTGTCACAGAAAATAGAGGCGGCTGTTCTTTAGGAGAAGCAGAGGACTTTGCTTTGGATGGGAAGAAGGGCTGAAGTGCAGCATGAAGCTCCATTCCAGTTGCTCCATTAGGACTTTTGTTTCAACACTGGACCATAACCAATTTAAAAGCAATTTTTAAAAAAGCAAAACCAGTCCGTGCCTCTTCATTTGGGTACCTGAGGTCTGCCTGGGGATGGCCCACACCACGCCAGGCCTGCTGGTGCCTGAGGAGTGCACTGTTCTCAGAGGGAGAAAAGGATTTCTGTCCAGATTTAGCAGGGCTTAAGACTGATGAGGACAGCTTTCCCCTTGACTTTCCACCAGCAGACTGCAGCTCACATAAGACACACAGACTGACCCAGCAGACATGAGAAATAGCGATGTCCTCAGTCCAGAAACAGGGAAAAAATTGTACTTCCAAAGCACAGTTAGTTCTGTGTCCAGCTCCAGCCAGCTCTTCACACAAGCTGTCTCCAACCCTCCCAAAATCAGGGAGCTGCTCAGCTAGTTCTCAGCATGTATCTACTGCCCTAAAACCATCCATCTCCTAATCCTCTAAACACATGAATTAGAATGCTAAAAATAAAAATGCACGTTGTAAGTTTTACAAGGTCAGTGCTGAGCAACTGCTTGCTAAATGGCCCAAGCAAGGCAGGAGGAGACATCACTGCTCTGAGAAATCCTGGGGTCAAAGCCACGAGATGTGAAGACCCAGCAGCCCCTCACAGCACCCAGCTTTTTCCCCTATCATGAGGTCTCACATAAGTCCAGTGCAGCTTCCCTTCCTGCACACAGCTAGGATAAAGCTTATGAAACATCACCACAGCAGCTGCAAGTGTAACAAGCTCAAGTTTAGCCACCAACAGAAAACTCTTTTTCCTGCAGGAAAATTTCAGGATCAAATTCAGGCAATTCCTAAAACAGGAGAAAATGCTTTCTTTACCCTTTGCATTCCTCGACAGCTGCGTGAAGGGTCAGAGCTCCCTGCGGATGCCCAGTCAATGTCCCTCCCCACAGCCTGCTGCTTGCACAGCGCTTTAGCACCATCAGCTGTAAGAACGAGGCAGAGAAACTGAGCTCCTCTGCCAGCAGGAACAGGGCCTGGATGTGACAGCCCTCTGATGGACACCTGCACGATGCATGGGCCACGCTGCCCAGCCAGGCACCAACCCAGATCCATCCAAAAGGGGACCCTGCCAAAAAAAAAAAAAAAAAATCCTTGGGTCCCACTTCTCCCCCCCCCCCCCCCCCCTTTCTTTTTTCCCCTTCTTACCCCAATATTTTTGCTTTCCTCAGCTAGGCATGACGTCCCCATTGCAGTCTAGGCATTGTCATCACCCCAGGAGTATCCATGGGGATGTAGCACTGAGGGACACGGGCAGTGGGCATGGTGGGGGTGAGCTTGGGTTGGACTGGGTGATCCTAGTGGTCTTTTCCAACCTTTGTTCTATGATTCTATGATTCAGGAGCTCCAGAATTCCTCTCTCACCCCTGCTAAAATTGATCAATTTTCCATGCCTAGACTCAAACAAGGGTAATCTGCCTCAAGTTAGGAATGCAAAACACAAAGCAAATACAAAGCTAAGTAGTAATAATAACAACAACAACAATAAAATACCCAGCAACCCAGGCTTTTCTGCAGCTTTCCTCACAGCAGGGCTGCAGAGAGGATTTCTCTCCAGCGCATCGGAAGCACAGCAGCCCATGGGATGTCCTCTTCCTCATCTTTTGCTTAAAGTTAAACCTCCAGTCTCTTTGGGAGCACTGTCAGCACTGCTTGGGACAACATGAGGACCCCATTTCCACAGTCCCCATGCCCAGGCTCCCCAGCTCCAGCCAAAGGGCCCAGGGCCCCTACAGCCACAGTGAGCTGAACGAGTTCTTACTGGAAATAAGCTGGAGTATCTGAATTACAAATTAAAAAGCGAGTCTAGCTATTTTTCCCCAGCAGCAGAACAGTGCCTATTCCTGTCCTCAAGCCCAAGGATGGACAAGCCAGGTTGGTAATATCCTCACAAGGAGCTCCATTTTCTAATTAAAAGCTAATTGTCTTCTTCCTCATTAACCGTGCTAGCCTTGCTCATTTTCTTTTCTATTTTTCTGCCCCTCAATCTTTCTTAATAAGCAATCTGCAATGCGGGACACCCAGCTCTATCTGGATTTACAACATTAGAGTAGCAGTTAATACTTCTCAGCCTCATAATCCCTTAATTTAGGGGCAGCTCAAACATATGCACTGGGATCGTGCACTGATTTATCCTGCAGTGGAGCTGCAACACCCGCTCAGGACTCAGCTCACATCAGTGCAGGATCACAAATACAATTTAGTACTTATTTATTTTAGTGCCAAGAGCACTAAACCCAGAGAGCAGCATCCTCTTGTCCCACAGAGGAAAGCCAGAAGCCACACAGGGCTGGCAGAGCTCAGGGCATGCGGCGGAGTCATTGAGACAAGGCAGACCTCATGGCAAGCAATTTTGTGGATGATCTCCATCAAAACTCAGTACCCTGAGGGCTCAGAATAAAATAAGAATCAACATGGGATGCGTCCAACACAATTAGGGAAAAAATATCCTGGGACATACCCAAAGGCTGCCTTCCACCACTGAAGCCAAATAAGGAGGGAGAGTTTTACAACGATTTCTCTTAAAATAACAACAAAATTGAAACTGCTACAGCCAGGCTTTCAGACAAGTGGTCCCAGCCGTATTTCCAAAGCAAACACTGCAGCACGGAGAAACAGAAATAAAAATGACTTCATGGATTTGCTTTGGCCCAGAGCTTGTAGAAATGAAAAATGAGCCAGCCTTCGAAAACTCCCTTGTTTCCCAGGATCCAAGGTTTTATTAACAAGTTTGTTGGTAGGGATTTTTTGGCTCTGTATTTCTGATATAAAATGCAGCCTGAAACAAGATGTACACAGCACTCCTGTTTGCCTGCCCTGCAAAGGGACTGCACTGTCCTCTAATGAAGAGGCTCGGGGGTGCAGGGATGCTCACCCTGCACTTCGCTGTGTTGCCAACCACCAGAGGCAAGCCTGCCACCATGGCTTTGCTGGCTTACAAAGGTTGGCACAATGCAAGACAAAGCCAACAGAGCTTGCTTGCAGAGCCATTCATGTACCAGTCTGACCAGTGAGATGCTCTTCATTTTCCATCACCTTTCCAATTGCAAACAGTTGTGTTTTGCTCTAATCGCCGTGTTTCACTTTTGGCTACATAAAACAGGGCTCCAAATCACCATATTGCAAAGTGGCTACACACACAGCTTTGATTCCCAAAGGAAGCAGGACAGAACAGGCTCTGCTATACCAGGTGCTATTCTCCAGCCCATGCTCACAGCAGCACCCCATCCTCTCCCTGTGCCTTCCTGCAAAGTAGCCAAAGCCATTCCTAAACTAGCAAAACTATTGAGGGGAATAGGGAAACCATCCTTCCTCCCCTAATTTGGGAAAGCCAAGAAAGCCTACAGCTCACCAGGAAATAGGAGATTCCACATGAAAACAAGTTTCCTGCTGAGCTATCCTGTGTTCCCTGCCTCTGCATCAAATTTTGTGCCCTTCTGCTCATCATTTGACCTCAGTGTATCTCAAACATCACCTACAAAAAACACATTACCCCTTGAGTCCAACCAGGCCCATGCTTAAATATTAATCCCTGCCAGTTACTAATAGCTGAGCACTTTATTCAGCTGGATTGGCCTCCTCCACCCAAGGAACACAGACCCAGGAGCCAAGGTCTACACTGCAGAGGCTCCTCAAAGCCAGAGGCTCACAGCAGTTGTCCAAGAGGGCTGCAGCCACGCTGACCTGCCTCAGAAATGCTGCAGTATACAGCATGCTCTGCTGCTTCTTGCCACCCTGCACACATTGTGAGGCCCCAGGCAGAGTCAAAGCAAGTCTGAACAACAGGGTGTTGTTAGCACCATTGTTTATTTCCAAAGGGAGCAAGTCCCTGGGAAGAAGCACCCGCTGCTCCCATTGTGCAGCACGGCAGTACAAACAGCCCTGCAGGGCTGGCCAGCTCCAAATGCGAATCACCCCAAAGCACATCTCTCATGACAGCATGTCATCTTCAGCCTAGAAGCAAGGAGGAACCACCATCCCCTGCAAAAAAGCCAGATGAGGAGATGCATGGGAACCTTAACAAGAGCCATTCCCAAGGTACCAGAGCAGCCAGCATGAAATCCAGCAGCCTTCAAAGTCTGTTTCCAGTGCCTGATATGCATGCTTGAAGGCAAATCAGCTTCCTATGCTTGTAGAACCCAGGTCTTGCTGAGTGCTCTTGCTGTCAGTTCTCCACTCCTCCCTCATTTGCCTTTCCACAGGGATTCCAGAACTTGTATCCGACATTTTAGCCAGCAGTTAACTCAATTTATTACAATACAAATCTAACCTGGGAATAGAAGGAAAAAATTCACCCCTACACGCCAGGGCCTTGCAGAGGACTTTTTTCCCCCCAACTTTGAAGTTCCCTCCTCTTCTTTTATAACAAAATTTAAAACATAAAATAAAAAGAGCAGAACAATCCTTCACGACAAGATTAAGGTCCTTGATGTGTGACTTTGTTTCAGCATGCCCAGGAACTGTCGTGCTTTCTCCTGCATGAAGAGTTGGTCTCGGGTTCCACCACAGGCCACCGCCTTCCAAGCCCTGGTCATCTATGGAGGGAAAAGAAAGAATATGCACAACACAGTCCAGGAAGGCGCTGGGGACTAGTGAAACAAACACTATGTTGACATACTGTTTTAAAACAGTGTGCATAAATAGATAAAAACTATCTGCTCCCCAGGAAAAACAAAAACCTCTAGCTTGGGGTACTATGTTCAGCAATTTCCAATTAAGTGTCCCATTGCAGATCCACTCATAGGCCTCTTCAGGGCTTCCCCCAGCTTGTCTTGGGACCAAAACCCCAGAGAACAAGCCCACTAAGCTTCACTGTGCTGAACAGAGCCTGAAGGGATGAAAGGAATTCAACAGCAGCTCCCAGGTTTACTGCTGGATCAGCTCAACTCCCATGGAAGCTGCTCAGCCCCAGACCTTGAAGGGTTGAATTGGTCAGAAAGACCATCCCTCCTTAGCAGTAATTTGGTGCCTGTAGCTTCAATAAGGCCTCACACAGCACACAGAAAGAGCTAAAAAAAAAATCAGGTGTGCTTCAGTCACTGTATAAAGCAAGAGCCCCCATGACATGCTTTGTTATGCTAGGAAAACCTCTGCAGATCTTCTGATAAATGCAGCAAAACAATATATACTGCCCTCAACTGGAAGTACCCAATTATGCATATGGCAAAGAACTGGAGTTTGATGTGCAGTATTTGCTAACAGTAACGCCCCATGCAGACACAACATGGCTTCAGGGATAATTTAGGTTCAGCTCACAGCTAAGTGAGCATCCTTAATCTACAGCTGCCACTGCTAGCAGCACTAGTCTGGTACAACAAATCCCAAGAGTCCAGCAACACCAAAGGCAGCTCTGCTGTCTTTGGGATTTCTCAGCACATCTGTACTCCACCATCACACAAGCTGACTTACTGCAACCCTCAAGTCACTTCCAGAGCTTTATTTATGTGGATCTATTAGCACTCAGAGCAATATGGCTCTACCTAGGACAGAAGGAGAAATGGAAGTGTTTAAGTGGGGTCTATTTTGAGAAGGGGAAGGAATTACACTGGCTGAAGAGTACTTATTTGTCAAAAAGAGCTTTCACAACAGACAGCTCTAATCCAGAGATAGATGTTCTGTTTATCTGAAGATGGAGCGAGCCAAGGCTGCTCTGTAGAGACTGCACCTGGACCTTTCCTAGCATCTGAAAACACCTCTTGCTAGCTCCCAGCTGTGGTTTCACTCCTCACCAAGGAAAATGTGTATTATATAGGCATACCTATATATATATAGGTGTATCATCCCACCAGTCAATTTCCACACTCAGCCCAGACAAACACCTGCAAAAATCATGCCCTTCTCCAAGGAACCCCACCAAATGAAGGAGAGATCCGATTCTTTTAATGCACTGTCTGAAACTACATCAACTGGTGAAGATTTTACAAAGAACACAACCATTTGTGTCCCAAAGGTTAAATAACTCTAAGGTCAACAACCCTTAAAAGCACCAATCTCAGCAGAGGTTACAAGTTATGCTTGAAAGGAAAGTAAACATCATCCATTGGAGCACGGTAATGCCACTGCTCAGGTAAATGGCAGGACAAAGACAGCCCATGCTGTCTGTGGCACACAGATTTCACCACAACCTCAGAGGGGTGAGAAACACCTCTTTGGTACTTATACAGTGCCTCGCAGAGTTGTTACAGTCAGAGAAACAAAGAAGATTAACCTACTGTTGTCTACCCAAGGAGTAATTACTGAAAAAGAAGTTTACTTCACTGCTGGGTTAGTCTAAATCCCTTGATGGGCTGAGACAGGACACAGATTCCCAGGAAGAAATCCAGGGCCAAATAAGCCCTGCAGGCTACAGCTCTGATGAGCCACGGGGCTTTGAGCCCTAGCGGAAGGGCAGGTTTGCAAGAAAGCAGAGGGAGCTGCAATGTGACACAGCTACTTCAGTATCTCCAAACCTAAGTGCCAAGACAGCCCTGAGAGCATACTGATGTCCACACAGGAGCACACTGTGTTCCTCTTGAGCTTGACCCCCATAACTCTCCTCCCAAAAAAGAACAGGGGCAGCACTACCAGCTGATCTGCTGATGGAAGGGAATAACTGCAGGGCTTACTGGTGCCGGTGGTCTGAAATGGCTTGGCATTTTCCTGTAGGACATTTTCTCTGACTGCACTTGCACAAAGGCTCTGTTGAGCAAGCCAGAGTCGTTCTTCCTGTTTGAGGAGGAAAGGTTCAAGGATCTCGACAGGAAATTCACAGGCTGCAAAAAGAAAGAAAATTGTATAAAGAAAAAAGTCAATTTGCACTAACAGTGCTGATACTTCTCCTGGCCAAAAGGTCAACTAACAAATCGCAGCACTTCATCCACATGTTATAAGGCAATTGCAGGTGCTTTGCATAAGATTTCTTTGGAGAGCTTACTAACCAAAACAGGTTTGCTGACAAAAAAAAAAAAGCGCAAATGACTATAATATAAGAAATAAGTAACTGTGCTAAAACACAGCCTTTGTCTTCTGAGATGAAGGTGCTTCTCACCCCTGCAACCAGCCAAGGAAACCTCCAAGAATGAGAACACATAAGGCTTCTCCTATCCCACAGGCAGAAAAGCAGCGGGGTAGTAGTCAAATCACAAAGGAATTTACATCTCCTTCTTCAGGCAGCTTTTTCACAAGAATTTCTGTTCATCCAGAGCCTTTGGTCTTCAGGCTGTGATTCAGGCTACAGCCCCTCCCTCCACCATACCTGAACTCTGGATACCACAGCCCTTGTATTAAATTGCTAGTGTTAAAAACAAAACAAAATCTATTTCTGCTGTTTTGGAGGGTTAGAGGTCCCATACTTGCTTAAGACAGAAAAAAGCATTAGTGGTGCTAGCACCACACACAGCTCAGCAGCCTTTCAGCCCTGCTACAGTCAGTTCTATCCCTGTTGATTTTCAAAAGAACCCTCACCTGGGTTCTTTTGAAACAGATAGTTTTGGGGAGGGCTGCCATATTTTGCGTCATATCTTCATCCACAATATCCAGGGCCAGTGACTTCCGGACCTTCTTGATGGGACTCCTGCGCAACTGGGGAACACAAATACAAGCGTGAGCATGAATCAACTCAGTGAACTCCCATCCTAAGGGCCAAGGGTGCATACCAAGGCCCCTATCTGCATTGCACTAGCACCTCAAAAAGACATGCTGCTGCCTTCCCCACCACAGGGCACAGCAGCTTCTAGTGCTCCCCCCACTGGCACTAAGAGCCACTGATTTAGAAGGGGAAACTCCTTCCAGCAAGAAGGGAAGGTCACATCACCTGGGCCTACTGAGCCAAGAGACTTTTCACAACAGCCTACAGCCTGTGCAGAGCTCAGCTTGCCACAGATGCTTCAAGTCTGCCCTAAGTCTCTCCTTGCACGTTAGGGAGACAGCATCTGGCACAGCCCTGAGTTCTGCATAAACCAGGCCACAGCCGGCAGTATTTTAAGCAGGCCTTAATCTCAGGCATACAAGCAGATTCACTCACTAAAAGGCAGCAACCACATATTGAAAAACTTTTTGGCATAAATAGTAGGATTAACATAGCCAGCAAAAACACCCTTCTATAGCACGGAACATTCCAAAAACAGATACTGAAAGCAAAACCAGTTCACCCCTTGTTTCCTTTTCTGTTTCTCAGGCTTCACGTCATCCTCAATGATAAGTTCAATGCCAGCTTCACTTCGGAGCACCTCTTTCAAGTCTTCTTCCAGGTGAGGAGTCTGTGGCTGACGCAAGGAAGAAGAAAGAGCATTAAGACTGTCATAATTGATACACCAGGCAGATTTAGAATTCCCTCAGTGGATAATGGGGCCAGGATAACCCACAGGAGCTCACAGAGGGAAGACAAACATTACAAAGTATTTACTTTCCAGCAGGAAAAGACATTACAAGATTTCTGTTAGCCTGACAAATTTACAGGATCTCCAGGCAAGGGAGACTCTTAACAGTTGAACCCTCAGATGTGCCATCAAGAGACCAGTGTGTACTGAAGGCACAGTATACTGAAACTGCCATCCATCCTCCCAGCACCCACATTAAGTCCATGTTAGAGACCTAGGGATGCAGCATTTCCTTGCTTTCCCCAGGGTCATGAATAACCAGGCACTGAGGCCATATTCAAAGGCTGTTTGGGGTTTGGGTTTTTTTTGAGGGTTTTTTTTTTTTTTTTTTTTTTTTGAGTACTTTGCAGAGGAGCTAGAAATCCTGTGGCTACTTACCATGGTACGTTTGGTATGACAAGGTCTCCATCTCCCTCATCTCAGCCCAGCACTACCAAATTCTACCATGTTGCTACTCAAATAATGGCTGGCTCACAGCTCTGTTGCAACTACCCCACACAGTGCCAACAGCAAACAACAGACCTGTCCAGTACATACCAAAGGCCTAATTGGTCCATATTTTTCCAGGGCATTTTTGAAAGGTGTTGGGGTATGTGGAGTATTGTCCACCACATATTTCTGATCTGGTGTGACAAACCTGCCATTAGAGAAGTAGAAAAGATTAGGGATCAGACATGCTGTACATCACAAAGTAAACCCCATCCTTCCACTCGCACTACACAAATCACCTGCAGAGTCTCACATGGTGATAGCAGAAGCCATATGCCTGGCTAGGGCAATCCTGGGGCATAAGCAGGGCCAAAGGCTACCAAGGAACTTTTAGGAGGGAAAATATCTCAGAAATATACCAGCTATGCTTCTCCACTCTGTCAACTACCAAGCACCCTTATCAGAAAGTGATACAACACCTGCAATACTGGCATGGCAGATCCCTGCAGGCCAGTGCTATTCCGCAGTGCTTCTGCTAGCAGAGCTCTTCATGGCCAGCCAGAGCTTTGTGATCATTGGAAATCCTAGTGCAATTAAACTTGGAGCAGCCAAGCCAGCTTACACCAACAGGATGTGATTGCTGCTGTGGGCCACATAAGTTTTTTGCTAGCACAGCCAGCACCTCCACAAACTGTGCTGCATCAGTGTAGTGACATGCAGAGACAGGCCTGCCAGCAGAACACTTCCTGTGCAGGACACCCTCTCTCACCTGGCTGGGATGGTGCCTCAAGATCATTGCCCTGGACTGCCCCACAGGTCAGAGGGTGCAGATCTGAAGGGATGGATCTGAACAGCCTTTGTTGAGAAGACCAAATCCCTTCCCAGATGGCAGAGGGCTCACAGCATCGTAACGCTTCCCAAAGACGTGCACAGAAGGCATCAGCCGACCAAGCAGCTGAGCACAACAGCAGTCATTTGGCTGAGGTTCCAGCCAGATGGGACACTTGTTCCCTGCAGCAAACAGAGAGGCTGTCTTTGGGTGCCACACCAATTTAAGGAAATCCCCCAGCCTGCCTTGTCACTCTCAGTAGTGCCAGCACTGGGGAAGTTTTGTTTGACTTGAATCAAACTCTTTTGTGAAGAAGGATACTGCTCAGGTTGGGATGGGAAAGAAGAAATACAGAACTTACGCTGAGTTTTTCTGGAGCAGAGGAGTCTTATCCCTGTGCAGAGGGGTGGTGACAATCACCTTCTGACTGCACACAGGTGTGGAGGTAAGAGATGGGTTCTCCAGTTCTAGTGTATCTTGTTTGGTCCAAAAGTTTAAGAACTGCATGACACAGGACAGAAAGAGGAAAATACAGTCAGTCTCAAACTTTCCAACATGGTATCATCAGTCATTATCTTTTTCTTTTCTTTTTTTACAAAAAAAAAAAAGGGGGGGGGAACCTGATGTAGGGACAGCCCTCCCATACTGAATGGCACTCACTGAAGGATCTGCCCCAGTAAGATTAAGGGTGACATTTGTAAACATCAAGTGGCAGAAGGGGGATTCATCCCAGCATCAGCTGGGATGGCTCTTACTGAGATAGTCCAGTAGATGGACTAAGGCATCAAAGAAGGTGCCTCACACCTACAAAGTTTACTTTCCCAAAGGAGGTAAGCAGATACAACCAGTCAGCTACAAGGTGGGAGGGAAGTCTCTGCTCGCACTGGTCCAGATAAGGCCCAGCTATGTGGCTAAGGAGAAGTACTACCAGCACAACAAAAAGCCTGCTCTGAGTTCCAGTCAGCAACCACAAGGTCACTTCCAGTAACAAAGACTATTGACTGTAATAAATAAATGTGCTGTTTGTGTTACATTCAACTGATGGCATGGGTTCAGTCTGAGACTGATTTCTCAGGTGATTGTGGAATCACAGAATTGTAGGGGTTGGAAAGGACCTATCAAGATCATCAAGTCCAACCCATCTGCTAAAGCAGGTTCTCTACAGCAGATTACACAAGAAAGCACCCAGGCAGGTTTTGAATATCCCCAGAGAAGAAATCTCTACAACTTCTTCGGGCAGCCTGTTTCATAGCAGTCACTCCCAAAGAAATCTTCTCTCATACTCACATGGAACTTCCTATGTTCTCAGATTAATCCTAGGCCTCTCAGCTTCTCATGGCAGAACTGCACTATTCAGGTTTTCACTTTGAATTCCCAGTTCTCGATGGCCTTGCACTCAAGGTTAACCTGAATCTGAGTATCAGAGTGTGCCATGGTGTTCTACCATGTGCCACTGAGGGCAGCAGAAACACCAGAGATACAAAGTCCAGGAAGGTTCAGCTAATGGCACAGGGAGACAGTGTATGAACAACAGAGTAGCTGTGGAAGCTTTGCTAGCTGACACAGCAGTGCAGCAGGATTTATCCTGTCTTACTGACAGGTCTTCACTGTGTCAGGGTAGGAGTCAGGGGGTCTGAACACTGCAGCACTCCAGTAAAGTGTTTGTTGTGAGACCAGATATGGATGCTACAACAGTCATGGTAAAGATGGGAAAGTCCTAAGTTTACTTTGTAACCAAGACAAGGCACATGAGCACATCTCAGTGCCATTAACTCACAGATGTACACCAGCAGGTGCTGTCCAGACAGATGACTGCACTAAAAATAAGAAAGGAAAGCCACACGCACTGTCACATCACTGCTATCCCATGCCAGGGCAGTAATGCCCACACATGGTACCCTGGACAAGGAAGCACTGTGCTCTCTTCTCCTGCAGTGGGCAGGTGCAGATCTGCATAGCAGTGCTCCTTCCTCATAGCAGGCACATGGCCCCATCCATCATACAGGGTAACTGTGCTGCAAGCATTCCTGCTGAAGGAACCATAGGCTCTCACAGAAAGAGCAGCACTGAAGACAAGCAGTGCCAGAACCCAGCTCTGCACCTTGTTTTACCAGAAACACATACATACCCTATGCACTGGAACTGCCTAATGAAGAAGAGAAATACAAAGATAGCAGAGCTGATGAGATTACAGCATTAAGACAAAGCATTCACATGCTTACTAGTTCACAAACAAACCCAAGCAGAGGAGCCCAGGCTGGCCTGTGCCACTATTCTGTACCTGAGATGGAGAGAAGGGCAGTGTCTTGACAGGTGTGCTCTTGGGCGTCATGCTGTTGCAGGAGTCAAGGAAGGAGAGGCTGGTGCTGGGGGCATTCTCCGTGACAGGGGAGAGGGAGATTTTCCTCTTCTTCTGCCTCTTCAGCACAGAGGGCGGCGTGCCAAAGCTCACCTCCGCATGTGGCGAGATGGGGATGAGTTCCCCCTTGCTGCTCTTGCTCAGGTCTGAGATGGTGTGGCCATCCAGGCGGTACTCAGTCACGTTGGGTAGGGATGGCGTTGGTTTGCTGGGCGTTTGCCGCACTGGGCTGTTGCTACTGCTGCTGCTAGCAGAGGGTTCCTCAGGCAGGTCAAACTGGGTCAGGTCACACCACCCATCTGGGTCCTGCATACAAGAGAAGCCATCAGCAACAGCCCAGGAAAGAAAGCTGAGAAGCTGACTGATGCAAATACAAAGGTTAACTGGGAGGTGAAAAAAGCAGGTGTGCAGACTGCACTGCCTTTTGCAAGGAGCCTGGCTGCAGAAGAAATCAAACTCTCTTTTCTCTGCAGTCAACACAGCTGAGAATCAGACCACAGACCTGATCCAGCTGAAAGCTGTTTGTGCATAGGGCAGTTTTTTCTTTTTACGCTAGGTCGGTTTCCCAGTTCAGTTCACAGCACAGCTGCAACACACAGCTGCATCCACACAGAGGGAGCAAAACAGAAATGGTCGGGGACAGAGTCTGAAAAAGGTGACTGTTGCCAAACTTGGTCACATCAGTATGGGTGGATACAGGGCTACTCTGTAAAGCACACTGCTGTAAACAGATGAAAAATAGCCAGAACCATTCACAGCTCAACCCCATCAATACAAGTACCATTCAAACAGGCCTCTAAGGACCCACAAATTGGCTACTAAGCCTTGGGCACAAAGTCCTTCTTTACATAAGTGAAGTGAATATTTCACAGATAATCAGCTCATAAACCAGGTTGCAGATATATTTCCCTTTGTTAGCTGCAAAGTGTTCTGTTGATGAATCAAACTGGAGGTTAAACTAAAGGAATCCAAACAGCTCTCCTTATACCAATGGTGATAAGCAAGGTGACCCAGCAAGTTCACTCAGTGGAACAGTGGTGGAAATCAGGTCCCATAGGTCTCCCACCACTAGCTGGAAGAGCAAAAGTGTGCTACTTACAGATTCAATCATGTCCAGAGCTTCATTTAATGCTGGGACAGACGTAGGACACAAATAATTGGCAGCTTCAACGACCCATTTGTACGGAGATGCGACAGATGCCGAAGCATCCTCAGGCACCACATCATCTGGGGTTCCTTCCCCATTGTGCTCAGCCAGGTCAGCAGCTGGCAACTCTGAGGGTAACTCCTGCAAACCTGTCACCTCCTCATCGCTGACATCCTCCTCCTTTATTTCAGAGATATCAACTGGCCAGTTTGGCACAACGGTCTTCATGTAAACAAGAAAAAAAAGTGCAGCCATTAGCAGAAACCAAGTGAACAAGATCAAGCCCTAGGCCACAAGCACTGATCCCTAGGCCCACTCCACTCCTCCTGCTTTCATTTGGAATGTCTCACATCCCTGTTCTCCCTCATTGCTCTGTCCCATACACCACCTGAAAAAGCCCATGCAAATTAAGAGAAGGACTGAAGATGACTCTCAACAATATCCCACAAGGAAATGGAACAAAGCTGGGCAGGTAGCAGTAACTCTATACTTCCTCTAAAGAGTCTGCCTTTGAAAGTGTCATGCTTTCTTCACATAAATAACCATGTGTACTTTTTCTGCTTTCCATTTTAAAGGAAGGGAACATAGTACCTCTTCATCATCCCCCCCCCATCACTGCACGGCCTGAAACAACCTCTCCCCTGCTAGCAACAGCATAATGGATCCCCCCCAAAATTTTCAGACTCCAATACAGACTTGACACTGGATTAGCAAGATAACAATAGCAGGGTGCTGTCTTCCACTTGGATAACATACTTGGGCACACATACCTCTAACTCCTGGAGGGAGAGATCTCCCAAAAGTCAGTGTCTTGGAGAAGGCATAGACTCTTTATATAAACACAAAGGCTGCGTTAGAGGCAGCAGCAGGGTAACTGAACAGCTCTGGTGCACATTAGCAGAGCAGAGACAGACCCAACTGCCCACATACTTGTGCAGTACCTGGCTCCCAGTTCTTGTTCCACTTTGGCTCTCATTGTCATCCACTTCCACTAGCAAATACAGTGGCTGGGACTCCTTTGTTTCATTGAGGAAGCCTCCCGTGTCCACTTTACGCTTGATGGTGGAGTTCCAGTGATTCTTCACAGCATTGTCAGTCCTACAGAGAAAGCAGAAGAAAATAAAAAGTTCTTGTTATCAGCAGCCTTAAAGCACAGCTAACAGCTCCTGTGAGCTCCCCAGCCCTGTCCCATGAGACCAACACATGAATCTCCACAAGCTACCCAGCTCTGACGGTACCAGTGAGCAAAGACACCCTACCTCCCAGGCAGCAGCTTGGCAATCTCAGCCCAGCGATTCCCCAGGACCTTGTGGGCCTCAAAAATGATGCGATCCTCCTCCTCTGTCCACGAGGATTTCTTCACCTCAGGGTTCAGGTGGTTATGCCAGCGTTCCCGGCACTGCTTCCCTAAGCGTCCTTTCAGGTGCTTGGCTATCAGAGTCCATTGTTTGGTGCCATATTTTTTAACAAGTTCTATTACCTTTGAAGAAAATAGAAAGGAAATAAGGAAATGGAGCAAAGGAGACAGTCAATACAGGCATTGCTTTGCATTTCACCTGTGTTGGAACTGCGTACAGGCAGACAGAGAAGGATCCATTAAGGCAAAAAAGCTGGAGGGATCCAGCACTGACACATGACAATGTCACTGATAGGTGAAAAGCATTTCTGCGAGCAACAATTCAACCAAATGCCTGGAAGAGGCAGTTTTCATGCAGTCATTTTGCCATTTGACACCTATGGATGTAGATGACGGCTCACATAGGGCTGGGACAGAGATGGGCAGGTGCAGTGAGAAACAAGTCAGAGCAAAGCATCAAGTCCCATGCACTCCAAGGCTCCTCTGCCTTCTTCTCTTCCCAAAAACCTGGCTGCATGAACAGAGTTCCCACTGTGCCTACACTCCTCTGACTGCTGGGAGAGCATAGCACAAACTTTCTTTAACAGAGGGTACAACTCCCTGGAGAGGACACAACCTGTAGCTCCATGCCCCACTAATGCCAGAACACGTGGTAGAAGCACCAAAGCAGAAATGAGCAAAATTCACTTAAAAGCCATCTGCTTCGCAATTTCCTCTTCACCTAGGGATTTGACATGTCTGCCTGAAACTCAGTGCAAATGCTTCCAGGTAGGAGATATTTGCTGATTGGCTTTAAATACATCCATGCAACAAAGCAATGTAACATAACATGCTGCCTGCAGCATTTAGCCTGCCAAAATCTCAGAGAGGAGGCCAGATGACTCCAAAAGACTATTTTTACCCTGTCCAGCAGTGCTTAACTGAAAGGTACAGGTAGCATGTACATCACAGATCCTGCTCACAGGGCTCTTGATCTATAACTAACATTCCTACTGCTGACTGACTGCCTAGGGCTGACAAATGGGCCACAGATACCCATGTCCAAGGACCTGGAGAGTTTGCAGCACAAAGCTATCCACAGTTTCAGAAAGCTGGAGCCTGGTTTGGCCCTGATGGCAGTGGGCATCAGGACTAGGCTGGCTGGCAATCAGGACATAAAAAGACAAGGGGAAAGTAGGCAGCAACTGTTCTGCTGTTGGAAGGTAGAAGGGCACTGTTACAAGTCTCCTCAGGAAGTATTTTGACGTAACACAGATGGAAAGCCCAGAAGACAGAAGGAATTATAATAGGTGCAAAATGGAAAGAAATAGGTGAGCAGGGATGTTACAGGGAATCTGACAAACTAAGAAATTTCACAGCAGAACACACATGACTAGGAATTAATTTCAACTTTTCTTAAGGATGTCTGAGCTGCTTGCTCTCAGCTCACTCTGGAACCAACAGAGAGTCTCAGAACTCACAATTCATCTGTCAATCCACAACAGAACAGAAAAAGCCAGATTTATTTTTGGTTAGGTTCATCATGGCCAGGTCAGACAGAGAACCACAGGCAGATGGATGAATTAATTGCCATATCTTCTCTCTCACTTGCTTGCTTACTTCAGCAGTACAGTGTGAAAGAGAGAAGGTGTTCAGCTGCAGATGCCTAGGCCTGCTTCTGCTCATCATGACCACAGCTGCATTAGGCTGCTCAGAACAGGTCAAGAATGGAGCTTTTGAGAGTACCCACAACTGGAAAGACCTACCTACAGTCTGTAAGACCAGAGAGTCTGACACCTCCACTTTGTTGACAGAGGGTCACAGCCCAATGCTCAGATCCTGTCCTTGCCTGACTTACCTTTTGGTCCTCCTCTTTGGTCCAAGGGCCCTTAACCAAGTCTGGATTCAACACCCTCAGCCAACGGTATTGACACTGCTGATCACTACGGTTCTGGGGAAAGGAATCAGAGCAAACATACATTAGACTGGAGGCTCCAAAAACCCCTGTAGAAACGCAGCAGTCCTCACACGCAGTCGGTCCCATGGAAAAACTATAGATGCCCAGAGAACACATACTATGGTTATAGTAGAGGGTATTGGGTATAGAACACAGGGACAGGAACCTCAGTGTCTCAGTCCAGCTCCCAACTCCAGTGTCTCACTCCAACTCCCAAACTCACACATGAACTCCTCTAAGCAAGAAGGATGTGTCACCCTACCCTAGAGGAGCACGAAATTTGTTCAACAGTAGCAGCTACAAAACAAAGCCCCACCATACAAGGTGTTACATAGAGACAGTCAGTGCTCTGAGCACAAGAATCAGCATGCAAATACTACGATTCCCAACCAGGCAAAGGGGCACTTACAGGAAAGTGACTGGCCAGGAACTTCCAGTCATTCTGCCCATAATGTCTTACTAACATCTTCAGCTGCTCATCCTGCAAAGAACAAAGACATCCACTGAGCAAAACGTGCCACAGTCACCCCAGGGCTAACAACATCAAGAGAACAATCTAGATATTTTTTAACTGTTAAGCTTTTTATATCTGCATTACAAGGAAGAGGATATATGAGTCCTTTAACAGTGCCCCAGTGCTCAGAAGCCAGCTGGAACACTTTTGACTCAGGGCTCTGTACTAGGGCAAATTCCTGGTGTGTGCATGATGAGAGCAGAGTACAAAGCAAATTCAGTTGCTGTGGTCACATTCAGGCTCACACTGAGCTCTGTTCCAAAGTAGTTTGGTTCAAACTACGCAGCCAGGGCTACCTGCTTATCCAGCCCCAGTATGCCCCTGACCAGGCAGCCCATCTCCCACCTCACATAGTGCCTTCACTTGGCCAAAGAAACAGACCATTCTAAGTACATTGTTACTAACCAGGCAGCCTGCTACCTTTCTACACTGACAGTTCTACAGCACTTCTCTCACAAGCCCTGCACTACAGCCCAGGTTTTCTTGCTCTTACACCTCGCACAAAGCCTGCTATGGGCAAGGAAATGAAACACCTTGTGGGTGGGCAAACAAAGGTAAGAAATAATTCCATGCCCAACACAAGCCCAAGATTTTGATCTCTGCACAAAGGCTACTCTTACTCCATATTCAGAGCCCAAGGGAAATGAAATGCTTTGTAGTTTTCACAAAATAAAAAGAAAGGACTTCAGAGGGAATAGAAGCAGGGCAGAAAACATGCCAACTCATTTCAGACTCTTCGCCACAATCCTAATAGCCCAAACGCTGTCCAATCTGACTACAGAAGAGGGCATCTGCACTCCATGAACCAGCTCCAGGCCTTTGCCACCCCCTAGCAGCTGCTGTAGGCAGCTGACACCTCACTGTAGGCCCAGATGCTGAAGTGGTCAGAGCTCTTCACTCCCCAGGCTTCAAACTCACCTGACCTTCCTCCCATCAAGGCCTCAGCAAAACAAAGGGCCTTTCCCAGCAATAAGACACCGTGAGTGGGTGTTGTGGCAGCAGGCGAGGAGCGGGATGAGCTGCTCAACCTAAAGCCCTACCAAACTCCACCCACAGCCCTGTCAGCAGCGGGCACCCAGCCCTCACTCACCTCCTCCTGCGTCCACTTGACCTTGCACCTGCCATCCCGCTGCTCGGGCACATCCGAGTCGGTGTCCTGGCAGTGCAGCTCATCCTGGTCTTCACTGCAGAGCAACAGACAGAGCGTTATCCCATTTCCTCCGGGAAAAGCAGGGCAGAGGGAGCAGCACCCGCTATGCTGAGCTCCCCAGCTGCCCCCCCCAACACACACACACAGACCCTCCCTCACCCCCCCCCGCAGCCCCTTCAGCTCCAGGACCCGCCGTGTGTTTGCCAGTCTAGCACTGACACATAGAACGGACGCTCCTTCGGTTCCAGCCCGTCAGTGCGGGCTCCGTGAGCCCAGCCCGCGCCATCCCCCTCCATGCAGCTCCCCAGCCCCCTCCCTCACGCATTGGCACAGCGGGCCCAGGGCCGGACAGCCGTGAGCCGCCGGGCCCGGCCCGAGGGCAGCGCGAAGAGGCGGGCGGCGGGACGGCAGCTCCGGGCCGGGCTCCGCCACCCCGTCATCCACACCGCACGGGGACACCGAGAGCGAGACCCCGCGTGGTCAGCAGCCTCCCCCCCCCATCTCCAGCGAGAGGCCGTCGGATCGTCCCCGCGCCGGGGAGCGCCACTCACCCGCGGCTGCGGCGCGCCATGGCGGCGGGGCCGGGCGGCGGCGGCGGCACTTTCCTATCTCGCGCCAACGGCTGCCCCCCCCCGCGCGGGGCCGGGCCGCGCATGCGCACAACGCCGCCGCCCGCACAAAGAGGCGCGCGCGGGAGGGCGCCCTGCGGCCAGCAGCCCCGCCCGAGCGGAGGACGAACCCGCAGCGCAGCAGGGATAACAGAACCTAACAGAACTAACGCGCGGCATTCCCAAGTGAACTTAATGAGGGAGTTAGCCCGCTAATTAACTGCCAGCACTATAAAAGCACTTTAAGCAGGGGTAAAGGAAGGGCTGCGATCCTGAAAGAAGCCTATAGGCGTTGAAGGCAAGTAGGGCTCTTCTTATTTCCCAGGTTCTTATTTCCCAGGTATTGCTCCATTTAGGTGCTATTTAAAGTCTCATTTAAGAAGTGTTTGGGCTTCTTGAGCGTTTCTCTTTGGAAGTTTCTCTTTGGAATGATCGCATAACTGTCCTGAGTAAACCTGTGGGCTCTCTGCTTTTGCTCTCAAAGGGCTCTATTTGGTGTGACTTCTGATGCTGTGTGTCCCCAGGTCATCCTGGCACAGCTGTGTCTGCAAAGCCTCACTGCTGCACTTAGTGGGATGCAGCCTGGCTCTGTCTGGGATAAATGCTCTCCTGACCTCGGGAATGAGAATAAAGCCTCTCTGATGGCCATCCCGGGTTGTCCCCTACAGCAGGGATGCTTTAAGGCTCCTCACACCCAGGGGAACAAAGCTAATAGCACTACGCAGATCCAATGAGTGCAACCCTGGGGATGCTACCTTGTCCCCCTGCCTAACAAGGGGCCTGAGAAGTCATTCCGTGGTGCTGCAGTGCTGGTCCTGTGCCCCATTGGGAAATGGGGCAGGGAGGGTGCCCTGCCTGGGTCTGAAGGGCTGCCAGCAGGGGTAACCTTTAAACTGTGTGCTCCAACAGGGACTCCTGGCTCCTCCGGCGCTGCGCCATGCTGTCCTCCCAGAAGCACAGCATCCTGACCATTAAGGACCTTCTGGACAACGGATTTGTGGCTGGGGCCTCTGGGCACACCCATTTCTCTCCTGTGTGCAGTTACTACCTGGACTCCAGTAGCGCCCCGAAGCAGAGTGCCTGGGAGCTGCTGGCAGATGTGGACACCACGAGGGGCAGCCCTGTGTGTATGGTGGCACAACCCATGGGCAGCGGAGCGAGGGCCGGCCTGGGCTCCTCAGACCTCAGCTTCCTCTCCTTCTGCAGGAGCCCCTCCGGCCCTGCTATACTCGACCTGTCAGCTGTGCCTTGCGAGCTGCCTGCTGGGCCTGGATGCTTACTGGATGTAACATCAAGGAACACGTCCACACCGTGCAAGGCTGGGAGGAGCCTCAAGGAGAGAGCACTGTCCCATAGCACCGAGCTGCTGAGTGACCTGCTGTCCCCTGGGAAGCCCCCAGCAGCCAGGTGGGAGATCTCAGAAATAAAGCCCTCCCTGGACACCAGCCTGCCCCTCGATATGAGCTGCTTGAGCTGCTCCAAGCCGGACATATCCCTGCTGGGCACCCCTGTAGTGCTCCCTGTGTCCTGGCCCAGGAGACACGTGGCTCTGTCCCACGAGGCCCAGCTGGGCGATACAGAGCCCAGCTCCGTGCTCCTGCACCAGGCCCCGTGATGCCTCAGCCCTGGCACAGCGGTCCCAGCCGCACGGTGTGGGGGAACACGGTGAGGTTTTTCTCCTCAGCGGGAGGTGACTGCGGTGCGAAGCCGATGGCAGAGCCCTGCGAGCTACAGCCTCCAGCCCAGCTCCCCGCTCCTATCCTACTGCTGTCTTTTGTATTAAGGTAATAAAAGCTTTAAACTTCCCCCTCTGCGCCTTTCCGCAGGCCGGGCCTCGCTCACTGCCCTCCAACCCCCTGGGTTCGTTCTGACTGACGGAGCCCGAAGGCCGTCCGCCGGCCCCGCGCCTCCCCGCCCCAAGATGGCCGGCTCCGCGCCGCTCCCGGCCGCGCCGCTGCCCGTCCCGCGGCGTTACCTGCCTCGCGGCCCCGGCGGCCGTGCGAGAAGGAGCGCCGCATCCTGCCCTTCCCGGCCTGCTGTGCAGGAGCCGGGCGGCTGCCTGGCCCGCGGGTATCTGCGGGGCCGGGGCTCGGGATCCCTCTTCTGGCACGCGGGGAGAAGCACAGGCAGAGCGCGAGGCTGCAGGGGCTGCCAGCTGTGAGCTGGTTGAGATTTTTTTTGCTGTTCAAACTTAACAAGTTTGTACTTCAGCTTTGAGCCTGGCAGAACGCTCTCACTGTGCTGCTACAGCTGCTGGAGCTGCTCTTCCCCTTCCCATCTCACGCTTCCACTCTTTTGTCTCTAAAATTACTTGCTCACACCAGCTTTTAGGGTGTTTACAGGTGGCAGAAGAACCACTATTGCTTCCCTTCTTTCAGGGATGAAAGAAGTGGTAAAATACTACATGAGAGTAAAAGGGGAAAGTAACTTGTACTCAGTTTTGTCAACAGCAGCACCTGTTAAGCCCAGGGTTACCTTTGCTGGGTGCCTTCATTGGATCAAACTCCTTCCAACTTCTGTCAATCAGTAATGAAGCTTTACATGTATTTTATTTCCTCACCCAAAGCAGTATTTCTGTTCATAGAATAACAGTTTAAACACTTCCCAAGGGCCAAAGGGACAGTTTTGAAAGACCGAATGCAGCTATTGCCTCTGCACACAGTTCACAGCAGACATTCTGGCCAAAACAACCTCCATTCAGTGAAAAAAAGCTCTTCTTTTACTTCAGCTGTCAGCATGGCACAAGAGACAAACAGCAAACAGGGAGCTGCTTGTATTCTCTAGCTGCTCAGATGACTTCTAAAAATCATGTTACAACATCAGGAACAGGTGACAAAAACAACTCTGAAAAGGGACACAGAAGGAGAGTGTATTTACAGTTTGCAGTTTAAACACCAAAAGAACAGTACAAACCACATCTATAATTAGCAAGATCGCACAGTTGTTTGGTTCAGCTGTAGTCAGTGCTGGTTGACTGATTGGTATTGATACTGTAGGGGAAAGATAAGGCTTATTATGTAAATCTGAAGCTGGAACATACAAAGTGCTTCTGTGAGTGAAAACCACAACCATATTATTAAAGAAAAACAAATGAAAGAGGAAAAAATGAAAATTCTGGAACATGCTGCTATGATAAAGGATGGTCTGTAAAGTATACAGATGCAAAGTATACAGTATAATCCCTTCTGCCAGTATTACATTGGCACATCTTAGCTGATTAGTAGCTTGGCAGGTGCATTGGGAAACCAGCTTTAGGAAAGTATCCTAAACATGAAACAATGTAAAATGATTGTTTTGTTTTTTTTTTTTGGGAGGGGTGAGGAGAGAAGGTAAGACAAACCTTTTGGAAAAGCAGCAGCTTTTACATTAAAAAACATGGCAGATAAAGATAAGGCACAAGTGTCACAAAGGCCTTACAAAGTGCTTGAGTGGGGGAAAAAATCAAGTTTTGCAGTCAGGGTGGCTGATGAAATACAGAACTCTTTGAATATCAAAGTGCAACCTCAGAGAGTTGTTAAAAATCTCCAGCAACACTGACACACAATGTTAATGATAGTGACAAATCTGTTCCTCTCACTTCTTATACCTTGGCTATATTTTCACCACACTCTGAGCTTCAGTATTTAATGGATGATGAATTCCACGTGAGTTTCCATTCCTAGTTTAATGTCTCCCTGAGTTTCCTGCACAGCATCAGCTTTTCCTAATAGGGATCCATTAAATCTTAACTTACTAATCCCAACACCATCCCTTCTTTTCATGATGTACTTCCAACCTTGAAGAAGGCAGCAGTCTGTAATGTCATCACTGTCTGATTTCAATTCTCCCCCTCCTGGAAAGAAACCTACACTTATAAACCTACCTCACACCTTGGTTCATTTTTGCAGAGATCCAAAAGGAGACTGCCTTGGGGTGATACAGTAATATATTTTCAGCATCTCCTATATTTATTGCTGTATTTTCTTTTTCCAGCTCACTAACCAGAGTAATGATCTTTCTCACATCTCAATTAAAAACTACATGTATGCCAAAAGGGCCAACAGTAAGACTTAGAAGAAAATAAATACCAGAGCAAGAAAGGACCAAACTTACATTGTCTCAGCATAAGATTTATATATAACAAAATTACAGTTTCAATAAAGAAATAGAAAAATAGGAAATTATCTGGAAAATACAAACATTTCCTCAAAAGGCATTAGTTATCCCAATTACTATATGTAACTGATCCATACATTCAGTGATATACTCAGTCTCAATCAATGTACTGAACACAGAGGTTGAAGAAAATCGCTAAGTACATTTTTAATAGATCCATCTCCATCAGGGGAAAGCCAGGTCTCAGTTACCATTCTGGAATCCAGCTTCACTTGTGTCAGTATCGTGTTCCTTAGGGAAGAGGAAAGGAGAAACAAAATCAGAATAAAACATTTCACTATGCAGGTTATATACTATAGTTTGTATAACATAACTAGTGTCAGATTTTGACCTTAACTGGACTGTTTGAGATACTTGTTAGTAAAAACAGCTGATCTGCCAAACAGAACTATAAGCATAAGGTACTTCTTTACCGTAAATTTGAACACAACATTCCCTGTAAGTAACAATGCTAGTTTTACATTTACATTGTAGCATTAGCAAGCATAGGAACACCCATGAGGCCACGCTGCTTTTACATGTTGTGCACATAAATGACTGAAATTACTCAAACTACACTTGCATGTATCAATACCCCCAATTAAAATAAATGGGAGACTTAATTAATTGAGCATTACACAATCTATACCACTATAAGTATTCCTCCTGTACTATACTTACACACTATACCTCTTGCCTGAGACAAGAGCTGCTGCTACAAAGATGCATCATCCTAGTGCTGATACAACAATTCACTTGCAACTCTGTTATTAAAAATACCTGATTCAGTTTCTTAAATTCAACCACTTGGAAGAAGATGTGCTCCAGAATATGTTTGGCATCCTGTTTCTCCTTTGGAAGTTTACTTGTTACACCTAGGATATCGCCACACTTTCGTACATAAAACTCCAGGTCATCATCAGTACCTAAACAAGCATCACAAGGAAAGAGGCAGGTGAGCATGAGACATACCTGTACCAGCTGGGCAAAAACATACCACCAATCTCCATTCATTTCTGGTATCCTGGGGAGTCTACAAATAGGTTCAGAGAACTAGTCACGATGTATTCCTGCAGCCAGTACTTTCTCATCTTGTCACTACTAGATATTGAACTGCTGACTTCAAAAACCATTCCCCAGAAGAATAGAAAGGGAGGCCAGCAACTCTCTAAAATAACAGCAGGCCTTACAAATCAAATGCCCATTTGGAAGAGGAAAAGACAGGGATAGGAAGAGGAAGATACACTGCTGCTAACTGATGTGTCAAGAGCTGTAACTCATGAACCAGCTTCCAACACTCAAAGCATACTTGGCCCAGGATTACAACAGTGAATTTTCATAAATTACAACCAGGTTAAAGTAAAACACCTATTTTCTTACAAAAACTTGCATATACACATGTGAAAAATCAATCTGCTAAGCTTACATTTGTTTGTAATCTCTGCAAGACGAGCTTTCTCAGAGGAAAATGTTTCATCCAAGTCAAACAGCTCCAGAGGAGGAGGAGGCAATTCTCTGAAAGCAGGTGGAAAAACCTTGAAGAGAATTAGCATTAGTTTTATTGACAATTATTTTCCTTATACTTCAAAAATCTCCAAGACAACAGTTTTAGACTGCACTTCAATAAACCTTTTATCAAGTCAAAAGCAACTCCAAAGCCCAGAGTACAAATGCACATCCTTTTAAAAATTTCATTTGTGGTTTGTAAAAATAACTAAATATTTCAAGACTGTAGTCTCTAGTATGCCAGAATTATCACTTAGAACAATGACAGATGCTATATTTGCAGTTTGTTTTTAATTTTGCTCCAAGACATCCAGGTGATTCCATTTAGTACTGAGATAGTTAAGGTACTAAGCAGACCATAACTACTCACCTTGAAACATTTCTGTGCTAATTTTGATGAGGGTGTTTTCTTTTTCATGCAGTCACCACATGTGCCACTACTGTGACTCTGCATTTAACAGGGCTGACAAGTGCTTAAAAGAGCAATTTATTTCTAAATAAACCTGTTTTTAAAGAGCGCTGCAAGAGATACGACTTCCAGTTGACCCCTGAAACTAGCTGTAAGTTATCACAGTAACATTTTCTCTGTGGTCAAACCAAAACAAGCCACAATGGCAGAGATAAAAATAAGTGTGACACCACTGAAGCTCATGGTGTTGGTGCCAGTCCAAACCTCTGCAAGTAAAAGTTTGGCCAGCCCTTGCTGTAAAAGACCAACACTTTACTTTCTTCTTCTCCCAAAAATGCAGAAGGTCAGAGAACAGTGGAACTGACTGGAACTGACTCCTCCCCAGTAGCATAATTAGATTGATGACAACACCACTATTTGCTAAAACACCACTTTCTGTTTTCACAGTAAAAGCAGAACCCCAAAGCCTTACAGGGCCAGAAGCAGCTACACGGATGAAGTGGTTATACATGCAAGGCATTCCTAGAGATCTTTCTGTACCATGCCAGATGCCATATTTTCAAGTTCAGCTGACAAAAATTACAAGTGTAAAAAAGCTACTTCTTAAGAGTCAAATATGTTGCAAGATCAGTATTCCTCTCCCTTTTTTTTCTTGAAAGAAACATAGAAACAATGCACAGTGTGTCCATATGAAACAAAGACCCTCCAGGTCCTGTATCAGCAAGATTACTTACAGCTGGCTGCAAGACAGGTAGTGGAGTCTCAAATTGAGGCTGAATGAGTTGGAGAGGTTCATGTTTCACATTCAACTGTTCGTAAGCTCTGCAGTAAACAAAAACAAAACAAAAAAGCATGAGAAAAGAAATAACATAATTTGTACTTAAATGCATTAAGGAGTACAGAAGTTAATTTTGCAGAAAGTAATGGCACAAAAAACTACGTATTAGCAATAACTGACTTTTAAAGCAAGCAAACTGAAGTTATGGCAGAGCAGACAATGATAGACAGACATAGAATGATAAAATAGAAGGAAGTCACACCTGTCAATTATTCAAACAACTTTTAAAGGGATGAACACACACAAGGAATAAGTGATCAAGTTTAAAAAGAGTTGACTGGAGATTTCAACAAAGTTTTTCAGAAAGTCCCTAACAAAAGCCGTTTAAAAAATTATTTGCTATGGGATCAGAAGGGACATTCCAGTATGAATTCACATTTAGGGAAAATATAAAAAAATACAGAGTAAGAAGAAGATGTCCACAAAGAGTTTCATGAAGTCTGTGCCAAGCCTGCTATTATTCAACATGTTCATACATGATATGAGTAGCATAAGTTACATGGGACAAAGCTGCCAGTGATAGAAAAGTGATGAAACCAAGCAGCAGATAAATCTTCAGGCAGAGAATTGCTGGGAAATGCAAAGATGAAAGAAACAGAGCTTCAGAAAATGCCAAGCAATAACACAAGAGTGGAAAAACAACCAGCTCTCAGAAAGTATCTCTCTCTTATCCCTCCAGAAAGTACCCAACATCACTGCATGCAGTTCTACAAAAAGTATCAGTTCCTTGAGGCAACAACTGATAGAAAAAGTAAAAAAAAGAATGTCAGAAACTACAGCAAAATTCATATCAAGGAGAAAACCTGTTAAACCAGAAAAAAAAACACCTGCAGAAGAAGAGAAGACCACACTATCACACTGAGCTCTGGTAAATATTCAGAATGCGGTACACAGTTCAGTTTCTTCTGCTAAGTGGACACAATAAAAACAAGCAGAAAATGTAGAAAAAAAAAAGAATGTAGCACATTAATAAATAAATAAGTTCACAGCTGCTGACTTGATAACTGAAGGGAGGGCAGTTGTGTCCAGCTGATACAGGGATGTATCAAACAGCTTTGTGAAGTCTCTTGGGTTCTCATCTCCTTCTTGCAGGCAGACCCGCAGTTGCTCAGACAGTGCAGCTGTATCTGGGAGCAAGGTGTAGTCTGAAATCTGAACAAACACACAGACACGCACATTATTAAGAAGACCAAGCCAATCACAGTCTCTTACTAGTTTCCACCTCTCCTAATGTCATCTAGAAATAATTACTCCATTCTCCACCAGGCACAACCCTTTGAAGTGCAGCTTACACCAGAAAACTGCAGACTCTGTTCTTAGCTGCACAGGTGCTTGCTGCATAGACACTGTATCTGAATTTGTTAGTTCTTGTTAAAACCAAGAGACAGCTGAACACTCAACTATGCAAGACTTTTTCTTTTCATATACACAGAGTATACAATTTTATCACGCATATTTCTAAATAAAAAATAATATCTGCATATGCAGATAAAAAAAAATAACCACAACTAGAATTGATACAAAGGTTGATCCTTAACCAGATAAACAAAATCTGCCTTTGCTTCTCTTGACTGAAGGCTCAAAGCTGAAGTACAAACTTGTTACGTTTGAACAGCAAAAAAATCTCAAACAGCCAAAGTGGGAAAGGTCTTTCACAGCAAACTTTATGAATAAGCACCAACCCAAGACTAAAATAGATATATTTTTTTATTCTCAATTTTCTCTCCTAGTCTGTCTAGCAATTCTTCAACTTCTATCCAAAATAAAGAGTCTGTAACAACAACAGCATTCATTTAGCTGTTAGCCATTCCGCACTAAATCATGGCTTGGCAAAACCAGCACTGCTGGACCACTCTATTATTTACTGCCTTGTGAAGGATCTCTCTTACCTCAGGGTCTTCCATGTCCATCTGGTTTAAATGAATATCTGATGTTGTGAGCCACTGGAAAAGTATATCCTGGAAAAGGGGAAAGCTTTATTCAAATCAGGAAAGCCCAAGTTCATTCATATTAAATCTAATAATGTACAGCAAAGAAAGAAGTAAAATGGGTAATAAATCAAAGAAAATCTAGAGAGAAAAGACAAACTTTAATTTTTATTTACTTATGGGAAGCAGTGATTCACAACAACAAGCCTACCCTGTGTGAGATGTGTGCTTTCAGGAAAAACCTCTTCTTACAAACAAGGGCAGTATGCACTACACCTTGGAAAACTCATTACAACCTATCAGGAACTACATATACAGTGGTTTAGTATTAATCATGTACAAAAAAATCAAGCACTAAAGAAGCTAAGAAGTAACAGACCACAAAAGACCTACTGATCATTTTTATAATACATTGTACTGTTAAAAACTCCCTTCTGTTAATTGTGCTGTGACAAAGTCCCCAGGATGTTAGCTGTTAGCAATGGGTAAGACTCCACACCAAACCACTGTACAGCTTTCATGGCCAAGAGGAAGCTACTAAGCTTAAATTCCTTTATAACTCTGTGAAGATACACATACTTTTTTAACTTACCATGATCTTACCATTTTCTTCTTTATCTAAATATTGATCACTGAACATGTGGCAAGATCCCAGTGCTGCCATCTTTCCACCTTGACTCTATCGAGAAAGAATACAATATAACAAAAAAACATTCCTAGTTGCAGTTTTAGAGGCAATTGTTAATGGCATCTAATTACAAAGCAATTAAAAAAAACAAGAAATGTTGGAATAAGCATTGAAGGCACTTTCAAACATGGAAAGCTCACAAGAGCGCAGCATGCTCTGCAGGCTCATAAATTCAGTAAAATACTGATCTTTTTGAACATTAGAAAGACCATTGGCTGGCAATCCAAAAAATCCCATATTGTCAATAATAGCTGCACTTATGTTATGTTTGCAGAAAAAAGAACACTTTTTTTGATGCAGCAAAAAAATAAGTGAAAAAAATGGAAACCTAAAGGACAGCAACATGCATGCATATCAATACAGGATGTGAGCACATCAGCTAACAACAGAGGAGTTTGATAATTTCATTGCTTCTAATATAAAATGCCAAATATTGAGGCCCTTATATTTTTCTTTAGCTAAATCAAACGTGCATAAAAAGGCATTCATGAAACAACTTTGGTATTCTTCTCTATCCAGATTACCCCTCATGCCCTCCACAAGGGCACACATACGAAATAGGAAGTTTTCACCATGTGTGCTTCCTGCACCAGCTGTGGAACTCGTGGCACAACATAACCACACAGACTGCTGCAATGACATTGAAGAAACTCAGAGCTCCAGTTTGTCTAACAAATTTCTGGTATTTCTCACTCCACATTTTGCAAACAAAACTCAACTTGAATTCTAAATGTTCGATTCCAAACAGAGTAACTAGACAGCATCCCCTGCTCTTACTTTCCACTCCTTCAATTTTTGTTGCTGTTCTTTACTGCGTCTCTTCTTTGCTTCAATAGATTCTGTTTTCCTTCTGGTACGTTTCTCTGCTCTGCCTGAGAAAGAAGCTCTGTCTCTGGCTTCATCTTCTATCTTTTTGTCTACAATTTCTGCAAGCTAGACAGGAAAAATGATGCCATCTATTCGAATTCACATAGTAGTATTATAATGCAGGAAGAACTACAGGTGACATGTAATTGTTTCCATTTCAGTGATCAACCCGTGTAGAAGATCTTTTGGAGGTACAAAGAAGTTACATGGCTTTCACTTGGAACACAATATATTTGTTATATTTCTCAGAAGAAAACACATTTCTCTGTACCCACGAGGTGAAGCATGTGGAACTTCACAAAAACAAGCACGCTCTTGAAATGAGAACACTAACCAGCAAGGCTGTAATCCCAGTGAGGCTTTACATAACTTCAGCAATTTATGTCACAAAAATACATCTCTGCATTAATGCAAGTAATTTCAAGATTATCATGGGTGTGAGATTAGACATCAGTCTATAGGTCCATTGGATTTATGTGCAAATATTGTGTCAGGGGAAGGGATTTTATTGTATCTTTTTCCAACAGTTGCACACACAATACCAGCAGTAAGTGTACTTGTAAGTTCACTCACACTGCTGTATTGTCTTTGATTTACAGGGTGCATTTCAGATACAACGTGGGGGAATGAAGACAGATAACTTCAGTAAAAAAATAAAGAAAAATCTCCTTCCTACCTAAAATACGAAAAAAATAAAAACAGTGTTAGAAAGTTATGTACACAGTAAAGAGCATGTTAATGTAGCTATGTTCACTAACAATATTAATTCCTTATACCCATCCACTACTAGTAGTTTTCTTTTTTTTAATAAACTAAGAAATCTGTACAGGTAACAGACATCTACCAGTTCTGAGCTGATGGTCCTCTTTCTTAATCCAGTATAAACTAAGCTAACAATCTCATTAAATGGTCAAATTACATGGTTTCCTCCATGCAGAATCATACCTCATGCTGATAGAATGCAAGAATAGGTCTGTTGAGAGGGAAGCAGACAGATCCTGTTGACAGAACAGCCACTGCCGGTCTCATCACATTTAGTGTGGCACCAAATGGATACACAAAAGTGAGAGCTCTGCAGAAAATACACAGACTCCTTAAGTGTCTGCATGCATCAGACAGGCTCGTCTCATCTATAAAACAGTCTATCTGCCTAAGCTGATTAGTTTAACCATGCACTGATGGTGGAATGCCAAGAGCCCTGTTTGAGAAATTCAGATCACCATGACATTACTTTCTATGAGGTGTTTCCTGGCTCATAATTTGTCTGGGGTAAAAAGAAAAAAAAGGGATTCCTCTCGATTTCTGTTTGCACACTCATGTGCCTGAGTGAAGAGCAGGCATACTTAATCATAGACAAATATATATATTAAATGTTTTTACGCTTATCATCTTCCTTGTAATCAGCCACACATTTTCTGTACTAGTCTATAAACTAGCAGCAAGAAAAAATAAAAACATTTGAAGTTATTTGTGGAAAGGGCATATTATTCTCAATGTCTTTTCACTCCTCTGCAGAATAAAATAGCACAGGCAGACAGAAAGTTAAACATCGTAACACATCTACCTGACCCTAGACTAAAAGTCTTTGGAAAAAAGTAGGATTCCTCTTCTCTACAGTCAGACCACTCATCAACTAGAGGCACCAACTCATGCCTATATATGCTGTTCAATCAAACTCAAATATAGAGAGAGGGGAAAAAAAAAAAAATCTGGTCAAGAAAGTAATAATTCCCCTCAAAATCTATCATTTCTGCTCTTTACTTGCAGCCTTCTTTCCAGATAAAGCCTTGGGAAGCAAGAAGCTGACTGACATATATACATTAGAAAAGCTCATCATAAGCTAAATAAATTCCTGCCTATGGAGCCTATCAATGGAGCTGAGGCTAAAGCTTTTCACACCAGCTGCCCCAAAGGAAAACACTTACTGTGAGTCATGCCCATTCCCATCTTCAACTGTTGTCTCAAGCACTGTTTTTCTTGCAGCTTCACTGATTCCCCTACAACAAATTGGAAGCAAAGCCTACTGAAAACACTATGGGCTAAAAGAGTTTATTGTAAAGATGTATATAGCCAAAATACCTACCTATTCAAAACTCCATCAGAGATCAGTGCTTCTTTTGGGTGGTAGTACTTGTAATATACATTTCGTACAACAGCATCTTGGATAAAAAAGAAATGAAATAAGAGGAAATTTATATCTTAACTGATCAGTATGCTAAATGTAGCAATTTAAATGAGTTTAGCTCTGGGCTCCCTTGAATGTTTCTTTCTAACACTGCAAAGCTGGCACATGGCCCCTTCACTATTGTTTCCTTCTGGACATAAAGATTTAGACAAGCAACATACTTGCAACATAAAACTATGAAAAAAGATCACATCCCCATGTCTTCTGCATATTCTTAGAATGAAAAAAAAAAAAAAAAGATGAAGTTAAAAGAATTCTTATCAAAGTTTTTAATACATCTCCTAAAGCATGATGATGATCAATAGCGCTGATGCACAAAAAAACAGAGAACAAAAAAATACCACAGTCCAAATGCCACCAAAGAACCTACAAATATTTCCTGTACACTGAGACACACAGTTTATTTACACTTCGGCAGTGCAAAAGCTAATGGATTGCATGTTACTGGTCTCCTCCAAGAAAGTGCCACAGCTGCTTCAGGTGAGGTACAGAGATGGCCAAGTTGTTACAAGCTGCTGTGCCCATGGAAAGCCCTTGGTGTGCCTCAGTATTACACTACAAAGCACACACATATTTCAAGAGAAACATATCCTGAAAAGATCCAAGGGCATACTTTGTGTGCAGGACCCACAGAGCTCATACCCTACTGAGGTATAAGCTACAGAGACTGAACTGCTCTTAGATTTTCTAGGAAATGAAAGAATAAAAGGTATCAGTGAGTCCCATTACCATTATTGAAAACGATCCCATATTCTTCTAACAAAAAGTTAATGTTTGTGCCAGATCTGGACTCGCCGCCTTCTCTTAGCATCACCAGGATGGCTCCACCATCCTCCAGGAATTTCTTCAGAACCAAAAACTAAAAGACAACAAAAGTCCAGAAAAAAAACATAAATGAAAGAAGACAACAGCAAGACTGCAAGAATCATAGAATGGGCTGGGTTGAAAAGGACCACAATGCTCATCCAGTTCCAACCCCCTGCTACATGCAGGGTTGCCAACCAGCACACCAGGCTGCCCAGAGCCACATCCAGCCTGGCCTTGAAAGCCTTTAAGCATCCACAACCTCCTCGGGCAATCTGTTCCAGTGTGTCACCACCCTCTGTATGAAAAACTTCCTCCTAATATCCAACCTAAGCCTCCCCTGTCTCAGTTTAAAACCATTCCCCCTTATCCTATCACCATCCATCCTCATAAACAGCTGTTCTCCCTCCTGTTTATATACACCCTTCAAGCATTAAGATGATTCTGACAACCTGCAATGAATTTGATGCTATGAGAAAAGCATTCAAATCTCAAGCTGTGTAAATTCATACAAAGCAGTAACATTGCAAAATCATCTACACTGTTATTTTTTATTTTGCATTAAGCAAATCTTAAAACACAGCCCATGTGCAAACAGGTATGGCTTTAAGTTGTAGGAGGGAAGATTTAGGTTGGATGTCAGGGGGAAGTTCTTTACTATGAGAGTGGTGAGGTGCTGGAACAGCTGCCCAGAGGCTGTGGATGCCCCGTCCAGCCCTGGAGGTGTTCAACGCCAGGTTGGATGGGGCCCTGGGCAGCTGGGCTGGTATTGAATGGAGGTTGGTGGCCCTGTGTGTGGCAGGGGGTTGGAGATCTGTGATCCTTGAGGTCCGTTCCAACCTGGCCATTCTGTGACCCTGTGATTCTTACCTCAGCAGCACTGAACTTTTCTCTTGGACCAGCTGTTATCCACAGTTTCACTCCATAGAGCTTCTCAGACGTGATCTCATCTTTTAAGCTACAAACAGACAACAACAAAGACACGCTATTTTTGTCCTGCACCACCACGTTATTAAGAACTGCCAAACAAACATTCAGCAAATCGCTCCATTCGCTTCCATCCTCTTGCTTCCGTTTGGAATGCACAACTCAAACGAAGAGAATCAGAAGCTTCAACCCACCAAACATTAAAGCACGTCAGCGAGGCGGAGCCACGACTCGTTCCTCGCTCCCGCAGCGCGGCACCGAATCGCAAAGCCAAAGCCGCGCAAACGAACGGCTTCCCTTCCGCCCCCGGGAGCCCCAGCAGGGCAGCCGAACCGCGCAGCACCGCGAGGACGGGGAAGAGCAGCGGCCCGGCCCTCACCTCAGGATCTTCCAATTCCCTCGGAGCCTCTTACGCCACGCCTTGTAGCTGCTGGCGGGAGTGAAGGCTTCCCCTTTGGAAGCGTTGAAGACGATGGCGTTCCGCGGGCCCTTCTCCATAGGGCACGCAGCGCCTCCCGGCCGCCCGGCAACGCGCCGCCTGCGCATGCGCAGCAGCCCGGAGGGAAGGCGGTCGTTCGCCGCATCTCCCAGGAAACACTGCGGCTGGGATCGTACCGACGGCGGCCGGTAGGGGGCGCTGTGCCGTACAACCACCAACCCCCCCCCCCCCCCCCCCGCGGTGACACAGAGGCGGGAGAGCAGAGCGGCGTATCGCGCTTTAATTGAAACCGTGCTACAAGAGAAACGTTCCCGTACGAGCTTCCCACAGTGCGAACAGCGCTCGCCCCCTTTTTCCTCCTCCCAGCAGCGGTAAGAAAAGGACTCGAGGAAAGAAAAGGGAAAGCGGCGCTCAAGCAGTACACCGGCATTTAAATTAAGGCAGAACAAATATCGCGCGCACGTCGCGACAGGCATCGTCAGAGCAACGCGGGCACCGGAAGGCTTCTGCTGAGGAGCAGCGCAGCAGCCGTGCCAGCAGTAACCGACCGGCAGCGCGGGGCGGCTGTTCCCGCCCTCCTTGCACCAGGGCAGCTCCGCTTCTTCAGAGGCGTCCATCGACCTCCTCAGTTCTGCTCTGAAGTGCCGAAATCCAACGAGCGCTTACAGGGGGAGCAGGGGAACGCGTGCAGCTACGAGCTTTTTTATTGGCCCTAGGCAGAAGGCTCGCCCAACTACCCTGCTTTAATCCAGCCTTGCTCCTGTGATCAGATTGTCCTTTTCCCGGCCGTTCAGATGAGCGCATCCTACTTCAAAGGAAGAAGCCATTGATTTTCCCACCGCTGTGCTGTAAAGAGTTTCCCTTTGTTACAGGGAAGCCAAAGCAGTCAGGCATGCCGGGCAGCATTAGCTCCACCCCATAGAAATGACCTGTTACAGAGACGTGGCTGTGATGTGAGTGATGGTACGTATATCCTAGTCCTAAATACAACCACGGTGAATACAATCCTACCAAGTAGTACAGTGATAATTATTACCAGTGTCTCACTTTCCTTGCTAGAGGAACACACATTTAGAGGCAAATCCACCAAGCAGCACAAATTAAGAGCTCTGTTCCATCCCAACCAGTTAGTGCATTAGTCCCAGTTTCCTTAAACCATGAGCAAATGACATTACCATTCCTTTCAAAAACTGAAACAAGAAAAGCCACAGCAATAACAGCAAACATAAAATTCCATTCAGTTAAAATCTGGCTTCTCAAAGCCTTTATAAAATCTAGAAGTCCTCTTCAGTTGGTGCATAAGAAAATCCTAAAAACGCATCTGAGGCACTGGAGCTGCTGGCTGCTAAATCAGGTGTGTGGGTGATGGAGGCAGAGATGGCTTCCTGGGTGAACTCTGGGTCGAAGTGCCGCAGATCAGCTGGGCCAGCCTAAAGGAGCAGAGGGTGCACCATTTGGGGCAAGCTTGTGGTCTATCCCTTATCACCACATTTGCAGTGCATAACCTGCACTTCAGCATCCCTTGCTATCAGCAAGGGACGCCTGGGGAAGAGCCTTTGACCTTACAGCCCCAATTCCTTGTGGACCACTGTAAGGTAGATATCAAATTAAATACCCACTTACCACATTAGGGTTGAACGGAGGGGTAATCCTCTTGTGGTACAAGTCATCCCAGTTTATTGGGCTGAAGAATACGTGGTTCTTTATCTCAAGCTGCACGGAAAGGGGGAGGAGATGTCAGTTGTCTGCTAACCCTTCTCTTTCAGTATCTGCCAACTGGTTTCATAGCTGTAAGTCATTGAAACAAGACTCGGAGCTGCCACATGGACCCTATGTGGACATGTAGGAAGTCTAATGCATGAAGGTCATAGTCCTGCCAATCCCTTGAAGGGATGACACCATTACAGGTGTTCTAGCTTGCCACCACCCTTCAGGAATGAGCCAACCCCATATACCTCTTTTAGGGAACTGGAAAGATCTACCTACATGGAAAGCCCAAGGCAGTGCTGTTACCATTAAAAAAAATAAATAAATAAAGCTCATCATAGGAAGCCTTCTTATCCATCCTCCCTCCTAATCATAAGGGAGGCCACCTACAAAGTCTGATTTGGCACCCAGCCTCCTCTTCTGGTCCTTGTGGAGAAGTCCATGGAGGATATCACAGGCTGCCACAGTCTTGCTTCCTTGGATCTGGAGTTGCTTGTGGAGAATGTTGTCATACATCTGAGACACATCCCGGCTATAAAAGGGAGGCTAATATGAAAGAGAAGAGAAGCAGCCTGTCAAAGTATAAGCTACAGTAAGGAACCACACATCACTGGCCAAGGTGTGTCCCACAGGGAGAAGTTAAGGGCAACCTGAATCTCTGTGACAGTAAGGGCATGATTGAATCCTGCATTCAGTTACCTGCCTCAGTTGCCCATACTGAGTGCCATAGGTACATGAGGTTGATATCACTTCACACATTTGAAAAAATAAGTTCTCCACTAAATAAAATAAAATAGCTTCCAAACTTACCAGTCCAAAAAGCATCTCATAGAGGACAGCTCCCAGGCACCACCAGTCTACTGTCCTGTCATAGGGCTGCTTCTTTAGCACCTCAGGAGCTAAATACTGGAAGAATCAGAAGTAGATACTGGAGTCCAGTCATAAAGGAAGGGCTTCACCTTTGTAAGTATACAAACCTGGTTGCAGTTCAAATTCAGCAAATTCATTCGGAAGAACTCAGCAGCATCTTCAAATAGGCTTACAAAGATTCTCCATTTGCTAGAGACACCCACCAACACCCAACTCCCCACAAAAAAAAAAAAAAAGAAATTGTTTTCCTGGGCTACAGTGTGCTTTCTTCCTACAAACAGTTTGTACAGGGATTGGCCACCCACCAACAAAACCAGCAAACTTGTCCCACACTGTCATTTTGAGGTGGTTGCAGTTTCTGCACCCAGTAGATCCATCTATCCAAAGCAATGAAACTACTCAGAGCCCAAGTGCAACAGATAAGTATTCACGTGGCCTGCAGGACAAGCAGCACATCAAGGCTGGTCTCGCATATGATCATTTCCATGTTATCAGGCTCCGTGTAACAAGGAGGCTCTCAGCCTCAGCTCATAGCAGAGCTCCAACACGGGTCATACCTCAGGAGTGCCACAAAATGTAGAGGTAGTCTCCTCTTCCTCCATTCCTTCCTTGCAGAGTCCAAAGTCTGTCAACACCACATGTCCCTGACAAAAAGAATTTCAGCCTGGCCCACTTGTTCATGAAAAACAGTAGGATTTCCAAGCATTGGCCTTCACATTTAATCTAATCTATGTTTTAGTGTCCCACTGGTCACTTATTTTCCTTTCCCTCACCTTTTGGGTGTCCTATCATGCAGGTCTATGGAGATAATAAGTAAGTATAGACATTCTCTAAAGTTTCACTACAGCTGCACCACTGTGATGACATCCAACACTGCTGTGCCTCAGCACTGCTTTGTCCCAAAGCCAGGTGGAATAGTGTCACCACCAGAGTAGCAGTGACTTACTCTTAGCACTCAAAGTCCCTCCCCACAAGCCAGGTCCCAGCTCTTGGGACCAAGCAGAACATTTTGTATGCAGTTCTACAGAACATGTGCTTGCTCCCTCTTGCAAGATCTGGACAGAAACTTAGTGGTATATAGATGCAAAATCCATGCAATGGAATAAGCCACAGCTTGTAAAACTATAGCCCTCTGGTTATGATGCCAATGCTTTTAAAAATCAGAAGGCAGCATGAGAGGTGCATGTACCTGGCAATCCAGGAGGATGTTCTCAGGTTTTAAATCCCTGCAAGGCAAAAAAATTTTTTAGTAGATCAGGCTTTTCTAAATATCTGGCCTAAACAGCAACGACATCAGGTGAAAGGAGGAACTAACAAGACCTCATAAGCCAACTCACCAAGACCTTTCCAAAGTGCAAACTCCCATTGCTCTTGGGTATTAATATATACACATTAACATAGAAATGCTCTCATACAGGGTCAGATATTAATTTGCATTTCACTACGTATGATTTATCATAGAAACTCTTATTTCTTTAGTAAGGTTTATCCTAAATCTTTCTATGCAACTACTGTCTTCTCCCCACTATTGGGCTGGGAGTGTTTATTGCCCAGCAGGTCCCTCACAGTGCTGAATGCCACTACACTTCACACGGACCTAAAAACCTCTTTTCTTTTCCCAGTCCTGCACCCAGCTGGCTGGTGGATCCATTGCCCCTGCTCTCCCCAGCATGGATGTGTACCTTACCTATAGATGATGTTTAAGGAATGCAGGTAACCAATTGCACTAGCAACTTCTGCAGCATAGAATCTTGCACGGGGTTCACGGAAACAACGCTCTCTTTGCAAGTGGAAGAACAGCTAAGAGAGAGAAGAGGATTTATGGCCACTCTAAAAGCAGAAAGGTATCTTCTGGCCCACAAGCCAGCTACTCAAGGGAAAGCTGATTTGTAGCAAGGGGCACACAAACTGCACCAACTAAAGCCCAACCCAAGTAGCCTTATTTCACTATCTAAGCACCTTCCCAGGAATTGTTGCATTTTTCTTCATATCAATATCACACCTAAAAAGTCATTGCCCAAAACCTGACCATCTGCTGGTCTACTTAAGCTTCCTTGCTAGCTCTAACCCATGAGCCAGTTATAGGTGTACATACAGTAGTCTATAGTATGGTCATAAAACAGTATTAACCTAAAAATCCCATGCGTCAGAACCCTGTATAAACAAGACATCTATTTTCATAGCATCTCCCAGTCTGTTTCAGGTACCACTGAAAGGGACAGCTGTAGAGAGAGCAGCTGTTACACTTCAGAAAAAGCAGCCTGATGTATTGTAGTAGCATCACATCAGCACTAGTCTGGGACTTAGAGCTGGCACGAGTGAGTTTTCCATGAAGTTCACCAACACTGGAATTTCTCATGCTCTCCATAGGATTTTAAAACGTCCCTAACTTTTTTCTCAGTTTACTTGTCTTGATAACTAGTGGGCACAGGCCATACTCAGTAATATTTTCACTTATAAGTGATATGCTTGCCAGTCCCTCCTTGCTGTTCTTTCCAAAGTAATGTTATGCTTCAGCATCATTATCTCTTGACAAGAAAGTTTTAGGCAATAAAATAGTATGCCTGGGAGAACCAAACAGAAGGCTTAAATAAAGTTTGTACTCACCTCTCCCCCATTTACATAATCAAGCACAAAGTAAAGCTTCTCCGAGGTCTGGAAGGAGTAATGGAGGCCCACAAGGAAGGGGTGCTTGACATTTTTCAGAAGCACGTTGCGTTCTGCCATGATGTGGTTTTGCTATCAAAAAGCAATAAAGGAGAGCGCTCTCCAGAACAGTCTGCTCTACAGACTCACTATTGTTCTGAAACCATATGAAATCTGGGAACACTATGGATCATATCCAGCCCCCAAAGTGAAAGTACTCCCCCACAACTTTGCTTCATCTCACAGATAAATCCATGCTTACTGTGTGCATTGCTGATGTGAACACTCACTTCAGCCACCAGATGGTTCAATTGCATTGCCAGGATTTCTTAGGTACCAATCACTATGTGTATGCATGGCCGAGGAGAGCAGACATACCTCTTTTTTCTTTAGGATGGTTTTCTTATGCAAGACTTTCACAGCATAAAAAGTCCCATCACACTTGCGTTTGGCCAGGAGAACCTGCAACAGAGCCACGTCACAGCTTTGAGTCCCTCCCTCCTTCCTCACTAGCTGGGCTTTTGGAAGTGATTACACAGCTTCAGAGGGTCAGTGACAAAGTTTTAAAGACCAAGCTCCAGCCTACTGTCTTCCCCTACCTGGGACTTGCAAATTGACAGAAAAAGGCACTCAGCATCTCCAAGTATCTTACACACTCAACAGGAAGTGCTTTGAGAACATTTAGATGCAGTCCTGTTTCAAGTTCATCGTTGCCATCTTACGAAGCACAGCTTTTCCTAGGCACCTTCTGCTAACTGAAGCCATCTGAGGCTCTATTACAATCATTCTTTTCAGTCAAGTGCTACTCATCAACACCTTGAGCATGAAACACCCCACTTCTTCCCAAAGCAGCTGCAGGGGAGCTCAAAGTAAGAATGGATGGTGGAAACCACTCACGAGTCCCATCCTGTCTCAGTCCTTCCCCAAACATGGCCAAGACCCTCAGGAGAGGTACAAGAAAAGGATAAATTCCTTCAGTTAGGGCATCTCTAAAAAGATGCAGCCCACCAGTAAAAGCCTGCTTACTTTTCCAAAGCTCCCTTTGCCAATAACCTTCAGGAAGTCAAAGTCTGTTGGCTTGGCACTGTTGGGCAAGAATGAAAGAAGTTAATGTTTCTAGAAGAAAAACATGCAACAACAACATCTTAATCAAAGCAATCATCTTTCTTGGGAGCAGAAGCATTTGTGAAAGTGACTGAAGGACACAAGACAGGTGACCCTCCCTGCCAGCCAGCAGTCAGCAAGCAGGGGATTCACGCTACATGTCAGTGCACTGAGCAAAGGGCAAGGAGCCTCTCAGAAAGCCACCTTCTGAGGCAGCTTACCCTCTTTTGTAGAGTGAAAAATCAGTTTGGAAGCCAGTAGTAATGAGGAAAATTTCACCCTATTATCCCTCAGAAGAGGGAGATGTGATTAGAGGCTGCAGGGAACACAGACAGAGGATGATCATGGAACAGGAATGAACTGTAGCTGAGTATCTTGAAAGCTGATGCACAGTGTTAAAAGCTAAGTGATGTACTTATTCAGTTTTTTGCAGATACCACCCTTGCAGGACACAGGGAGTGCCTGCTTCCCCCTGCCAGGTCTCTTCTAAGAAAGCTCCACACCCTACCTGGCTTCTGCAGGGAGCTTACTTTGGGTTAGCAGAAGGTCCAAGGTTGATGTTGTCAGTTGGTGTTGTAGGCTAGAGAAGAGGACAGCAGTATTAGTTACGAGAACATGCTGCAGCCTGTGTTTTCCTGTCCTTTACGTAGCATCCCTTACCTTTAATAGGCATATCAGTGAGATATGCAATAGATTGGTAAACTAAGTGATGGAGAAAGGGAAGATCTATGCACTGTGGCAATATCATGCTCAAGCTGAAGGCTCTGCTTGGCTGCAGTCTGTGCTCAAGTCCTCATCCCATACATGCAGAGAAAGGATTGAGAGGTGGCTTAGCTCCTGACTCGATGCATCCAAGATTGTCAAGGCACTTCATGGCTCAGTCGCTCAGCACAGCAGGGGTAAGGTGCTCCCCATCACCTATTCTGGGCAGGGAACTCCCATGCACTGCACAGGAGCACTCCTGCAGCAGGCATCAGCACTGTCCCATGCCCTTCCCCATTAAGGCTTCAAACTGTCTGGAGTCTTGGAGGTGACCTTACACACAACAGCACTGCAGGTGCAGCCTCTTTCTTCCCAGTGAAAAACGCACTACATACACATCAGACAAATACATTGCCCTCATCTCATTCTCACAGATTCTGGGGACATTATACTTTACTCAAAATGACTACAAGAGGGCTTCTTCCTCTTTTTTCCACCCAGCATCACCCCCAGGGACAGGGCAGAAATGGATCTCCCAGCAGGCTAACCCAGGCAATCCTCCTCGCCTTTCTCCTATGGTAACTTTCCCCTCTCCATCCCCATGGTAGGGATTGCCAGCTCCAAGCTGGAATCTCACCTGGGCACTGCTGTCTGGGGTCTGGGAACGATCCATTAAAATAGCAACTCGTTCAGCACTGGGAAAGAGAGCAAGGAAGCAGTGAAAACCAAATCCAAGAGAAGCAGCTTCATACCATTAACCTACCAGGTATGATCATGCTGTCTCTATCACAGAACATCAGCTGAGGTCCCCAGCTAACTCCTCAGTATGCCCCCAGGGCATAGAGTTGTAACTGTGGTGGGAAGCAGGACAGTAGGGGCACAAACATACCAATAGGAGATGAGGGGAGAGAAGCTTCACATGTGCACAAGGAGTTTGAATGAGTACAGACTTCCTAAACACCATGGCTGGTCTTTAATTTGGGATGGCAGTAACTGGTCAGGGCATCAATACACGGAGTCCAGCAGAGCCCCAGACACCCACCCAGTGCACAGTGATGCCACAGCCCCCAGCCCTGCAGTGCAGCCAGGTGGAGGTGCCCTGGGTGGTTTAGACCTGTCCTGCTTGAGCATCGCTGGGTCCTGCCACAACAGCACTTCCCATTAACTTAAAGGGCTCTGCTAAATGCCTCGCAAAAGTCAGGATTAAACAGATGGCAACAGGAAGGTGGACAAAACCAAAATCTGTTCCTTCTCCCTTGCTCCAGAAGGAGTTATTCCCCTCCTCTCCCCCTTCCCCTAAGGCTCTGAATCCCAGACAGAGCAGCTCTGAACATTCCTCCCTCCCCACTCCCCCACCCTCTCTCTGCCTTATGCCATGCACAAAGGGGCCCTGAAGCCCCTACCAGCCCCCCAAAAATCTCACCTGACAGCAGTGCCCCTCTCCGCCCCACACACAGACCCATGGTCACCCCACACCCAGCGGGCAGCGCAGGGCTGGAGCTGCAGGCACTGGCGGCCATCCCTGGGACAGCCCACATCTGGCCAGTGCCAGCCAGTGCCATCCACCACCAGCATCACCAGGCTGAGCTTTTAAAGGGCTCCCGGACTCAGTGGGTTCCATACTCACTATGAGCAGAGCCTGGAGCCGGATGCCTTGATGGTTTGTTCTATCCTCTCACGGCCGTGCTTGATGAATTCTGCGGGGAAAGTTGGAGCACAGAGCTGATCAGCAGGCAGTGCAATCACAGGCACAGAGGCATGTTTGTTCTTCACTGACCTTGCTCCTCTCCCCACAGCCACCCTCCTCCCCTCCCACCCACATACCAAAATAACCAGGAAATTATAGGAACCAGGACAGCTCCCTCCCAACCCACCTGGAGCCCTCAAGAGCTCCCAGGATGGGGACAGAAGCCCCAAAGCAGGTGCTCCCCTCCTCCAGGGCAGAGCAGGACCAGGGCTCCCACAGCACCACCGAGCCCCTGCCAGCTATTCTGACCTGCAGGAGGGATGAGCAACGCTCACAAGGTTGCTGCTGTGCTGAGACACATCACACACTTGGCACACGTGCAGCCACTTTCATTCAGGGCTCTGCAAGTAATGATGGGCCTGAATGAGACCTTTCAGGGCCCGCAGGAGGTGAGCCAGAGTCTTGACCAAGGGAATGCAGCCAGCATCAGGATTCCCACCCAGGAGCAGCTGCCAGTACCCGTCATCATCACCATCACCTCTGCCCTGGAGGAAGAGCAGAGCCCTGAGCCCACTGCACATAGGATGACATCAGGAGCTCAACCTGAACAAGGGAGTTTTCTGTTTGTTCAGCAGCAGATAACAGCAAAATTCTAAGGCTCATTCTCACCCTCTGGAAAGATTAAAAACATCCACACGTGTGCTTCTTCCCCTCCCTTAAAAACAAGTGCTTTTGCAGACACAAGCAAGCTGCCATACCAGAATAGTTCTACTATGGCCAAAGCAGTGGCTGCCAGAAAACACCTCCCCAAACAAGAGGTTGGTAGGAGGACACGTTTTGGGAGGAAACAAGCCCAAGCTAAACTGTAGAGCCCATTCACATTACAACAGGCAGGAAATGCAAGCACCCAAAGCAAACCCCAAACACCTCACCATGCAGCGCAGCAGCCCTGCAGCACCTGCCAGAAGGGGCAGCACCCGGACAGTTTGGGCCTGCTCCCTCCCACCGGGCACAGTCCTCATTTCCCTGTTTGCCTCCCCAACCCACTGAGGTTTGCTGAAGGTCACCTGAGTCAGTTCCTGTCTGCCTCACATGCTGCCAAGCAGACTGGGCAGATATTGCGGGCACAGAGCAGGGAGCTCAGCCCTGACCCAAGGCAGGGGTCAGCACGGGTGACTAGGGAGCACGTGAGCAAAGCACAGAAACACATCCATATAGCAGTACCTGCAGGCAAGATGGGACATTGGGCAGGAGGGGCTGGGAGCTGCAGTGAGGCTGAGCAGTGCTGCTGAACAAAGGCAGGCAGTTCCACAGGGACATGCATGTATTAACACCCCCTCTCCCCACCCCGCATCCCCCATGCCCCACGGTGCTCTGCTGCCAGTGGAGATGTTCAACAAGTCCCTGCTGACCACAGGCACCATCAGGTGCACTCTCTCTGAGAGAAGAACCTCTCTGCACTGAAGCACCATGCACAGCACTAGGCAATGTCCATCCCCATCCTATCCCACTTCTCTTCAGACCCAGAGCCACTTCCACCATCAGCCTGCACTCACCTGCAAAGCCTGGCCAGCTCCTGATTGCTCAGTGGATTAGAGCCCAATAGGCTTTTCCTTACTGCTAGCAAACCCCCCTCTCCCCCGAAAGCACAGAGATTTCCCACTGCACACATACACAGAACAACAGAATCAGAACTAGGTCAGGGAAGCACACAGGAGCTCCGGGTTATCCATGCCTGGCTGCATCACTCCCTGCACACACGGGGCAGTAGGGATGCTCCAGGCGCAGGGCCATGGAACAGCACCAAGTCCTAAAGAGTTCTGTGGCACAGTGACTTACTGCACACCAGGAGCACAAACCATGCACCCCATAGCCCTCCCCAGCAAGCATCACACCCAGCACGGATCTGCTACTTACAGGAGCACTCACTGCAGCGCAGTCTCTCCCCAGAAGCATCCCTCAGTAACACGTTTCCTCCTAGCACACAGCAGCAGCTCCCTCTTTCTACAGCAGCTCTGCCAGCGGTGACCCACATTCCCATGCCAGCCCAGCATTATTTGCTACAAACACATTACCGATGCAACGCGTACCTTGCGGAGAGGCAACCTCATGGACGCGTCATGTGCAGCTGCCTCCCACCCTCCTCCTGATGTCAGCACTCTCAGCACTGCTTCATACCTAACCCAGATTGCAAACCTACTCCCATGCTGGGAACGCAAGGCAGGATGGCCATCGGGGCTTTGGAAGGAGCACAAGACTTAGAGGGAGCCACCAGGGCAGCCCACGGCTCCCATCCTGCACACAGCATGGGGGGATGTCCCAGTTTCAGCACAGAGCAGGAATACAGGTGGTGAGAAGGACTTCTGCAGGCACAATGTTCTGCTGGCAAGGAAACGTTCAGCTTCCCTCTGCTACAGATCTGAGAGATAGCTGCAGGCCACCACTGAGCTCTGCTTCCATGCTCATTAGAAGCCAGAGGAAGGTGAGAAGACAGAAGAGGAAGAAGACTTTAAGGGCTTCTCCACTTGTGGAAGTGCTCTGAGCTGTCCTCCAGAGCTCCTCACCCAGTTGTCTCCTGGGGATCCCGTCTCTGATGCCTACACAGCACTGCAGAGCGGGAGGTACAAGCTGAGCAGTCCCAGCTCCAGCTGGAGCCTACAGACAGCAGCCCTCAGGGTTCTAGAGAGAAAGCTGTGTGCAAACCTGGAAAAACAGCAGGTGGCTGAAGCCTGCAGCACTTTGCAAAGATTAAGACAAAAAAAAACTTAAAACCTGCAAAAATAGAGAGCAGAACATCAGCCACGCACCTGGGAGCACGTTGCCCAGCACAGGCTGTGCTGGGAGGCACAGGAAGCAGCGTGCAGTAGGTGAGCACGCAGTGCCTGCAGTCCCCTCACTCCCCATCCTTGCCCCAGCCCAGCCTGCCCCCAGCAGCTCAGTAGCTCCAGGGGGCTCTTCCCCACACCTCAGCAGGGAGCAGCAGGGCTGCCTGCAGCATAACATAGAGCTCATGGGCACCCTTCTTGCTCTGAGTGCTGCTGGTACGCTGCAGCCTTATAGAGAGAGCAGGAAAGCTGATCAGCTGCTAGTACGACCTGCCAGATATAGTCAGGGGCTGGGAGCCCAGCTGAGGGTGATGGGCTGTGGGCTGCTGGGTCCTGTCAGGTGCTTTAGAGCAACATTTTTCTTGTTTTAGTCAGCTGGGCATTTAGTCATGTGGTTGGAGGAAGGTTAGAAGTGCTTGAGCCTAGGAGAAGTTCCTTACAGAGTGCTCCTCCTGCCTGTGGTGTGGGGTTAAATGCAAACATGGATGTGTGGAGGAGAACCAGAGATAAAGCTCTGAGCAAAAGCAGCTATTGCAGAAGGGCTGGTGTCTTCTCTCTCTCATCATTAAAAATAAAAGAGTCTCCTTCGGCTTCTGTTGTCATTTCCTATAACATCTCCTGACTATGCCTGCAGCAGGAGCGTAGCCCACCCAGCAGCAGCTCTGCCTGGTGGTGTGCACTGCCATGGGGCTGTGGGTGCTGCAGTGCCAGCAATGGGTGCTGCAGTGCCAGTGGTGGAGGGAACCCCGTGCTCTGTGTCAGGACTGTGCTCGCTGCTTCAGTGCACCTGATGGGAGTGTGATGGGAGCAGTGCTTGGGCTGTACCCTCCCAGCCCACATGCCTGCTCCCACGTTGCCTCTGCTCTCCCACTCCAGAGCCCATTACCCTTTGTCTTCCCCAGGGCGCTGGAGGAAGGCTCCATCCAGGTTTGGGCATCAGGGCAGCCGGCCCTGGGTGTCCTTAGGCAGTCCCTGTGTGAAGGCAAAGAGCACACGGTGAAAGGAGGGATGATTGTGGGTGGCTGTGCTGGAGGGCAGGTGTGTCATATGGGCACACGTCCCTGTAGGGCCACACACCTTGTTCACCAGGACAGGCACACAGACAGAACCCTTCATCCCCCACACACTGTGTCCCCGTGTGTCCCCCACTCAGGGAGATGGTGCTGGTGGGAACTGGCACTGAAACTCAGCTCTTAAATCATTAACCCATGATGAAATTAAACATTGGCCAACAGAGCCCCACGGCAGTGCAGCAGCAGGACATTGCCATGTGGCTGCTAGCCCCACTGTGACAGTGTGCCCGGCTCCTCAGCCCTGCCAATGTCACCTCCCAGCCCTGGGGACACCCTGACAGCTGTGGGACACAGACAGGGACATCAGCCCCATGGATGGGACATTACCCCAATCTGGCTGTCCCCATGTCCCCTGGGGGGATGGCAGTCACAGAGGTCCCCTTGGTGCAGGTTAGCCTTGTTTCCTAAACAGAAGAAATGAATTCCAGGTGCTGCTAGCATCACTGAGGAGCAGGGGGGTCACTACCCTGCTGCCATGCAGCTCAGAGCAGGGCACATCCAGGAAGGACTCCCTGTCCCATCGCATTTGCACACTCTGTTTTGAATTGTTTCATGTACCTATTGTGTAGGGGATGTGTGTGGTTAAGATAGGGCATGCTATCTTCATCTCCCTATCAGGCAATATCCATACACATAATCATAAATGTGTCACTTGCAGAGGAAGCGCGTGGTGCCAAGCAGCTGGGATTACAGGGAAGGGCTCTGATAAGGGGAAAACAAACACTTCTGCAGAAAGCACTGTGTCAGTCTCCTTCAGCCAGCAGTGAAAGGTGACCCACAGCACTCGAGGTGTCAGCAGGGGCTGTTTGGGGCTGGGTTATCAGTGCTGCAGGAGGGATGAGGTGGGACAGAGTCAAGTGGGACAGGGACAGGAGAATCTTTAAAAGATCTGAGCCCATTTCTTCATCTAAGAGGATTCAACAAAGGCTGAACAGACTGTACATGGACAGTGTGGTTCTCTAAAATCTTAGAGCAGTACAGGACTGGCCCTGAGGACAAGGGCAGAGCAGCAGTTCTGCACCGGATTGAGCAGGGCTCAGCAGCACGGAGACGGCTCTGTGAGCTGCCCCCAGAGCAGCCTTGCTGTGCTGCCCTCATTAAGGGCACTCACGTCCCATGAGCAGCCCCCCCACAATGCCCAGGAGAGGCTGTCCCCTTGCAGAGTTGTGGACACAGCCACCTTGAGCTCCATGAGATCAAAACTTCATTTTTGGTGCACATTTAATGCAAGAAACCTTTTCACGTCCTGCAATATTTCCAAGGGTGAGGATGCTATTTCTCTCCTCCCTGGAGCTGCTGTGATTCCTGGGGAATGAACCTGATTTCAGGTTGGATATTAGTAAACATTTCTTCTCCAAAAGAGCAGTGATGCAGTGGCACAGCTGCCCACGGAGGTGGTGGAGTCACCATCCGTGGAGATGTTCAAGAACCGTGGGGATGTGGCACTGAGGGACGTGGTCAGTGGGCATGGTGGGGTGGGCTGGGGTTGGACTTGATGATCTCAGTCTGTTGCAACCTTAATCATAAAATCACAGAATCATGAACTAGTTGGGTAGAAAGGGGCCTTCAAGCCCATTGCATTCCAACTTTGCCCCCATCAGAACAGGCTGCTCAGGATCCCACCCAGCCTTGCCTTGGGCACCTCCAGGGAGGGGCACCCACTCTTCTCTGGGCAGCAGTGCCAAGGCCTCACCATTCCTGAGTAAAGAATTTCTTCCTAACATCTGATGTGAATTTCCCTTTTCAGTTTGAGTATCTCTTTGATTCTATGATTCAGGATACCTGAGCTCCACTGCTCCCAGCTGTCTCCCCTGCACCCCAGTCCTGTGCCCACCGACTCACCTGGCATGAGGGATGAGCTCTGCACCAAAACCTCTGTGATTGTCCCAAGCTGGCTCAGCCCTCAGAAGAAGAAGGGAAAGTTGTGGAGAAAGAAATGCCTTTACCTGCAGCAGCATGGGGCAGCAGTCCTGCAGCAGCAGCACAGGCAGTGCTCCCGTCCCACCTGCCCTGAGCTTTTGTTTTGGTGATTCAGTCTGAAGGTCGAAAGAGAAGTCAAAAGGAGTGGCCTGTGGTAGGAGTAAATGATTAGCAAGGGATGGAAAGAGCTGGGTGGGAGAGGAAAATCTCCCAGTGGGGCAACCAGAGGACAGCTTGGCTCCAGGAAAGAGCAGAGGGTGAGAGCAGGAGTCACTGCTGTCACCAGGGCACACAGCTCCTGACCCAGACTGCAGGGCAGTCTGCAGGGTCTGAGGCACAAGTGCTGTGCTCAGCTGTGGGCCCCTGACTACAGGAAAGACACTGAGATCTGGAACCTGTTCAGAAAAGGGCAATGAAGCTGAGGAAGGTCTGGAGCAAAATGGGGTCTTATGGGGAGTGGAGGCTGAGGAATCTGGGATGGTTCAGTTTGGAGAAGAGGAGGCTCAGGGGAGACCTTATTGATGTCTGCAACTCCCTGAAAGGAGTTTGTGGTGAGGTGGGGGTCAATCTCTTCTCCCAGGTAATAGCGATAGGATGAGAGGGAATGGCCTCAAATTGCACAAGGTGAGGTTCAGGTTGGAAATTAGGAAACATTAATCCTTCAAAAGAATGGTGATGCAGTGGAAGAGGCTGCCCAGGCAGGTGGGGAAGTCACCATCCCTGGAGACATTCAAAGAACCATGGAGATGTGGCACTGAGGGACACGGTCAGTGGGCATGGTGGGGTGGGTTGGACTTCTGATCTTAATGTCTTTTCCAACCTCAATGGTTCTCTGATTCTGTGAAGGCTCATGAGGCTGAGACACCACAGCCGAGGTTCCCAGATCCCTGTCCGTGGGGAAGTGTGAAGCCATGAGGTCCTTCGTGCAGCACCAGTACCCAGAGTTCAGCGGGCAGAGCCCTCACATCACTGCAGCTGCCACTGATGTTCCTGCATGGCCACGAGGACAAGGATTTGGTATTGCCATTATGTATTAGGGAACCAACCCAAATAGGGGTGCCCTATGCATGGGGCTGCAAAGACACAGAGCAGTAGGAAAACCTGTCCCCTCCTGGTGCAGATAAGGCCTTTGTGCCATTCATTTTTGGAATGAGAAGGTCTGGAGAATGTTGCAGCACGTGACCAGAAGCTACATATCTGCAGTCAGAAGCCACCTGGAATGGAGATCATCCTTTTCCATCCTTTTCTTCCATTTCTGCTACTATTCTGGGCTTCGTTTTGCTCAGCCCGTTGCATCTCTTGCTGAAAGGCTGCACATCCCCAGCAGAGCCGAATCCACGTGCAGTCACTGCTGCTAGCACAGCACTGAGATGTGTGCTGGGCAGGTGGGGGCTGCCGGCACCACGGTACCACCACAGCCATGCTGGGAGGACAGAGCCTGGGCTCACTCTGTGAGCTGCTCATGCATTACCCGATGGAAGCACAGAGGGAAGCGCTTGAGCAGAACTGACAGCAAGACAAAGCCCAGGGGGGCTCCCAGAATAATACAGCACTTCCCGCAGCTTACGTCAGCTTGTGCCCCTAACAGCAGCCCTTTGGCCCCTAACAAATACAAAACAAAGGGCTGCGTCAGCCCATGAGCATCCCACATCCCACAAGGACAGAGCACAGTGCGATCCCAACAGGGAATGCAGTGAGAGAAGGGCCCTGGAGCTGCAGGGAGCAAAGCAGATGTGAAGCACAGCTGTGTGTGGCGGTGTGCTGTTATGCTGCAGACCCCAGCCCTCCTGCCATGGCTATCCCAGTGCTGGGCACAACCCATGGGAAGGGTATTGGGAGCTCAGCTCAAGCCAGGGCTCCTCCAAGTCCCGTATTTCATTTTGTTTCCCTCTTCTCTACCTTTGGTTGTAAGGGATTTGGGGACTGGCCCCCTCCCCTTCCCCTTCCCCACAAACCTGGTGCCCCAACCCTCCCCCTGCCCCTGCCCAGCCCAACGAAGCAGGCCAGCTCCTCAGATATGTTTTCTCTTTATTGTTTGATATATTTATGTACCACATTATATGTTAAAGATAGACTTTTGTTTTCTGATATACATTTTTCATCTTATTTACCACAATTACACCACACATACATTGGAAACAGCTCCACAGATCTGGTAGATTGCACAGAATGAGTTTTGTCTTGGTTTTGTTTCTGTATCCTGAACGATGTCAAATCCAACAATATATATTTTTTTCTTTTCATTATTCAGAAATAATTCTTAAAATGAAACAAACAAACAACAACAAAAAAAAAATCACTGAGAAGTGGACTCCAGGTCTGTGAGTTCAACCAGAGGCAAAATGTAATCAATGGGAAGCGCCATTCCTCGTGTCAATCCGGATGGAAGAATTAAGCAGTCTGACATCGATGTGACTACAGTGTAAACATTGCAGATGACTGCAGCACCGGCCAAAGGCCGGAGCGTGGGTTGCTGGGCTATTCCTATTCCTACAATCTAGGTCTCATCTACGTCTGTCTCGTGGTGTATGTAAAGGAATGTTGCTGCTCCCAGCACCTGCAGCCCGTCTGCTTCCATCTGTAAACACAATCCCATCGGGTCGGCACCTCCTGCAGCACTGCACTGCAGATCTGCGGGCAGTGCTGGGAGCTGTCATCCTTTCCCGATGGTTCATTCGTGGGGCTGAGCTTCAGGCAACTGGTGAGGAGGTTGGGGTGGGGCACCATGGATTTTCCTTCCAAATATTTGAAAGAACAAAAAAATAAATATATATCTATATTTTAAATCTTAGCTTATTTAAAAAGATGGCAGGGCACGCGTTTTCATCTCTTCTGATTTCATTTAATTTGCAGGTTCTATAACGTAGAATTTGTTGGATGCATGTAACGAAAGTAATGACTCCTCCTTGAAGGGACGCAGAATCTCAGGGCTATGCGGATGTTCGACGCTATTCTCGTACTGCCACCAGCTCTGGCCCCTCCTTAGTCTTCAGCATTGGTTCTAAATGCCTCTATGAGGCCTTCTAAAGAGTGGATGAACCCGGAGACACTGCAGATCCCTCCTATAACGAAAATGGCGACGTCAAAGAAGACGTGGTGCCACAAGAGCTTCCTCCACAAGAGCTTGAGGTGGAAAAGACTGGGGAGCAGGAAGCAGAGACCCGCACCTGTGAGGCTCCCAGTGAGACCCATCAAGAGGGCAAAGTGTGGGACATAGATAGCCATGAGCAGGGTGAACACCACCAGGGCACACCTGAGGGTGAGCCCCCAGGACTTGAGCCGCCCATCACCCCCGTAGCAGTTGGGGAAGAATGCCCTGTTTCCATCCTGGAAAAGGGATCGCTCCAGGACCTCCACAGCTGCAAAAAACGGCAAGGGGTAGGAGAGCAAGGCTTTGGCCACCAAGAAAATGTTGACTACTGCCCTAATGGTGGATGGCAAGTTGTCTGTGATGACCTCCTTGGTCTCGTCAGCCCAGGTCAAATAGGCGACCAAGGCAAAGAGTCCCTTAAGGATGCAAGCTGCTATGTGTGTCCAGTTCATCATGCAATGGAACTCCTTGGGGTTCTGCATGTTCCCCTCCAGGGAAGGCAGAAAGATCTGAGAGGTGTAGCTGAAGACAATGATGCCAATGGAGATGGGAAACTTCTTCACATCGATGTAGAACTTGACCTTGTCCCACGCCCAGTCACGTGCCCGGGAGAGGCAGTAGGCTATCACCAAGATGTTGATGACAAAGTGGGCCAGTGTGCAGAGCAAGCTGAACTTGGAGACTGCCTTCAGGTTCTTCAAGAACGCGCAAGGCAGGAGAACGGCTGTGGCAATAATGGACCACGACTTCTGGGATACGGGCAGGTTAGGGAAGCTGTTGTACATCAGGTTCCCACTGACAACCACGTAGAGGATGCAGGTCATGACCAGTTCAATGATCTGAGCCACATTCACAATTCTGCCTCCCAGCGTGGGGAAGCGGGGCGCGCAGCACGCGTTTGCTATGTCCACATAGGAGTCTCTCACCCTGACTATCTCCCCATCCTCATTCTCTTCGTAAAGACAGGCAATAAGGATTTTCCCAGTGTAGCAGCAAACCACCGCGGCGAAAATTATTAAAAAGAGTCCTAGGTATCCACCATGAAGGATAGCATAGGGCAGGCCCAGCACAAACATCCCCTGGAAAGAGACAAAATGGAAACCGTGTTGCTCTCCTGATGGAGGGGCCAGGCAGTGAGCAGGCGCACACCCACTGCCTCAACCACATGCAGTGACACCAATGGCACAGCCCACAGCCCCACAGTCACACCGTGTGGTCACGATGACACGCACACCCTTCTCTCTCCATCATGCCACCCACGCCATCACACCCATGCACACCCGCAGCATCGCACCCCGGAGCACCCACAGCAAGCAAGCACAGCTCTGCCACCCAGCTTTTATCCAAATCTCCACCCTGTGTGTTCCCAGCACCCTCCGTGCACCAAGAACCCATCACCCTGCAGTGCCATCCATCCTAACATGGGGGGGACCAGCACAGACCCCCCCACAGCACATCCCACCTCCCGCATGCTGCCGTTGGGGCAGGCAGGGCAAAGCAATACGGATGTTTTGTTTCCAATTTGGGGAAAGGGAGGAGATTATTGTTTCCTTTTTTTTTTTTTCCCCCTCTTTCTCCCATTTTTCTTTTTTTTTCCCATTTTCCCCTGCTTTCTCTCTCTCTCTCTTTTTTTTTTCCCCTTTCTTTTTTCCTTTCTTTTTCTGCCGAAGGGTATTGCACCCCAACACTGCTGAAGGGGACAAGGGCTGAGCCCAGAGATGGGAGCGGGGCTGGGGTCGGGGCTCGGATCGGGGCTCGCATCCCGGCGCAAGTGGCAACGGGTGCCCGGCCGTACCTGGATGGCGTTGGTGACGTTCCAGCCCGCCTCCCACGCCGTGATCTTGGGCTTGCCCTGCCCGGACAGCTCGGAACAGACCCCCGCGTCCTTGGAGGCGGAGGGCGGCAGCGGCCCGGTGCCGTCCCGCTGGTAGTGGATGTCCCCCTCCAGAGGCTGCTCGCCGCCCTCCTCACCGCCTTCGGACTTGAGGATGTCCATCTGCAGCCCCTGCCGGTGTTCCATGTCCAGGTCGTCGCAGTGAGCGAAGCCCACCGCCTCCTCGTCGGTGGCCGCCTGGAAGCCCATCCTGGCGAACATGCCGCTCATCTTCGCCTGGGACTTGTTGGACACCGAGGTGGCCACGTTGGACAGCTTGCTGCGGAGGAGCGTGGCCATGGCGGCTGTCGGGCTCGGAGGGCCGTGGAGACGCAGAGACCCGACGGGGCGGGCGGGCGGCGAGGCGGAGGCCGGGACCTCGGCGCCAGGAGAAGAGCGACGGCGGCGGCGGCTGCGGGAGGCTCTGCCGAGCCGCTACCTCCGCTCCCGAGCGCAAGGCGAGCGGCTGCGCTGCGGGCTGCCCTGGGGCATGCCACCGCTGCGGGAAGCCGCGGGCCCTCCCGCCCCGCTCCGCGCCGCTCCGCTCCTTTCCGCCGGTTCCTCCCGGACGGCGGCTGTCGCCGGGCTGCGGTGGTCACAGGTCTGCGGCTGTCACCAACCGACGGCTGTCAGCGGGCGGCCGGCGCAAACCCCTGGCAGAGAGAGCCGCGTCTCCATCGCAGTGCGCCCACCTCGCGGAGAGAAGAGAGGGGAGAGGATTGCTGCATTTCTGGGGGAGGTACCAGCGGCCCCGGCCAAGCCCAGCCTCCCCCCCCCGGCACGGTGACACCCACGCCCGCCGGGTCCCGCCAGCAGCGCCGCAGCGCGGCTCCCCCCGGCCCCGCAGCCCCCCGCAACCCCTGACCCGCAGCCTCGCAGCCCCGCTTCCAGCCCCTTCCCCCCCGCGAACCGAGCATCAGAAGAAAAACGGCTCCACTGAAGGAGCGGACAGGCGGCTCTCGACAGATTCTCAACGAATTTCGCCTCCTCGCAGCCCCTCCCTTGTCGTTTTTCTACCCAAAACCCCTCGCACCCCCCTCGGAGTCCGGGGGCAGCGGGAGAAGCACCGCCTCGGGAACGCAGCGGCAGCACCGACGGCTGTTGGTCCCGCTCTGCTCCGCTCCGCGCCCGGGCTTCGCTCTGCCCCGCGCCGCTCCGTGAGCGGCACCGAGGCTTTTCTCGGGCTCCGCTCCGTCTGACGGAGTCACTTCCCATTTTTCCTCGTAAAAATCCATTTTTCCGTTCTGATCCCCTGAACGCCCATACTTATATTGAACTGAAAAGCCCTCCGCTAATTTTCTTTGTTTAATTGTCCCCGAGGTGCGCAGCCCGCATAACGGCCACGGGAGATCCGTGCGGGGAGGCGCGGGGGGAGCGACAGCATTTGGGGTTCGGGACCGGTGGGAAACAGCAGCGCTGCGGCACTGCGTGGGGATCGCCGAGGTTCTGTGGTTCAGGAGAAAAATAATAATAATAATAACAATAATAGACGTTCCCGAAGTGGAGGTGGGGGGAGCGCCTGTTTGGTTCGCTGCTTTTCGGAGGTTACAACGAGCATTTTTATTTTACTACAGACAACGGAAAACACAACGCTGAATGATTTCCTGATGCCGTTCTTTGGGATGGGGGTGGAGGGGAAAAAGGGGAGGGCTGCGGTTGGGGTGCGGCACGGAGCGGAGCTTCCAGAAAACGCCTCAAATACCGCCGTCCCCCCAACCCCCCCTTATTTTATTTTATTTTATTTATTTATTTTCCTTCTGACGGAAGCAGGAGGGGACTTAGGTGCAAAGCGGATGAAATGCGTCAAAAAGAGCCGTCGCCGCAGCGAGGCTGCGCCCCACGGGGGTCTTTCGGTCGCCGTTACCCTCCGGGCCCGACCCCAATGGGAATCGCACTGCGCCGGGGCGGGGATTAACACAAATCAGTGCACAAATAGGTCGAGAAACAAAGAAAAAAAAAAAAAAGAAAAAAAAAAAACAACAACAAAAGAAAACCCGAACCATCAAATGCGCGGATGAACACCTCGGGGTTCATGCAACGATTTTTAAAAAATTTTCGTTATTATTATTACGATTTCTTATTTAACCTGCGATAAGTTCATTGCAACAGACGCGAAGGAGATCGATGTTCGGGGGCCGCAGAGGGCGTCAGGGAGGAAACAACGAAAATCCGCCCAAATCGCGGCGTGCTGCGGGGGCATTGAGGCATTTTCCCCCTCCTCCCCATCTCTCGCCCCGCAGAGCCCCGGCCCTGCACCGCTGAGGCCCCGCACGGTGCGGAGCTGCGTGGTGCGTCGGGCTCGGGAAGCCTATTTAGAAACATCATTTAAATAATGATGATCATCATTATTAAAAACACCGAAAAACTCCACCGGAGCCTGAAAATGACCCCGGTCCGGTGCGGGACAAACGTGTCCCCAGGCAGCGCCAGCCCGGGGGAAGATGCTTCTGGGCGGGAGCACGGGGCTTCGTGCCGCTGTTTGGATACAGCGGTACCCCCACAAACACCCTCACAGCCCCGGCATACACCTGCCGAGATAAATGGGGGGGTGAGGGGTGCCGGCGGGCTCAACGCTGCGGGCACAGGAGGGATGCGGGCTCTTCCTCGACTCCCAAATTCCCCCCCGCTTCTGGGGCATCGCTGAGCCCCCCCTGTCCCGTGGGACCGCCGTGGGGACCGCAGCCAGGGCAGCCCCGATCGCTGCTCCGCGTCCGAAGGTGGGAGAAGGAGATTTTGTTCGGCGGCTCCTGGAAATAAAAATCACCCCGAACTTCTGTCGGCGGCTGAAAATGGGGAAAGAACACAGCGAAAGGAAGGGAAATAAAAAGAGAAAAAGGAAGGAAAAGGAGGAGAGAGGCAGAGGAAGAGAAGAAAAAGAGAGGTACGGAGAGATGGAGAGGAGGATCGGGGCATTTACCTCTGCTGCTCGCAACGCGCTGCTCCGCCGGGAGCGGGACTGGGAGGAATGGGGTACGTGGGGTGGGGAGATGCGGGGATGGGGAAATGGAAGGATGCGGGGATGGGGGCTGCGGGGATGGAGGATGCAGGGATGGGGGGTGCGGGGCTGCAGACGCGTCTCTCCTGTGCCCCCCCTAATTCCTATTTAACCCAAGCAAGATCGCGTAGCCAACCCTTACCCAAAGGTTAGCGGGTCTCGGGGGAGCGTTTGAGCCGCAAATCTTCTCAGATGGAGCTAAAAGGAGAGAGCACAGCACCGAGCTGCAGCCCCTGCTCTGCGGCTGCAGGGCGCTCCCTCTGCCTGGCGCTGGGGGCTTCGGGCGTTGCTCCCCCCGCAGAAGGGAGGGGTGGGGGGTCCCGGCACCGCTCGAGGAGCAGCCCCGGGGGAGCAGCCCGCCCGGATCCCCCGGCTGCAGGAGGTGCAGATGGAGGAAAGATGCTGCCTTATCTGCACAGAGCAGGCTCAGGGGTTGGGGCTGGGATTTCTGATTAACAAAGTGAAGGGAACAGAGCTCCTCATGCTTAAAAACCGTTTGAGGAAGGCAGAAAGGCTGAGCTTTAAGCAGGCTGTGCTTTTGCAGACCTCGGTGCCAGCCCCTCTCCGAGCTGCGGAGCACCACGGCAGCGCAATCACCCGGGCTGCTCCCCGGGCCAGGCCCCCGCACCTCAAAGCATTTCATTCCTATGGCTTTTCAGTGCGCTTCCTCAAACACAGCATTGCAAACCACGTCTGAAACAGCCATAAGAAAGAAAGGGATCGAAAGCAATCCCTGCATGCTCAGCCTCACCCCGCTCCGCTGCGCTCACAGCCCACGCAGGTCCTGAGCTGGGTGCAGTGCCCCAATCCCCGCATCCCTTCCTCTGTGGAGTGGCTCAAAACTCCATACAAACCCCCAAGAGCTGCTGCTGGGCGTCTCAGCACAGCAAGGAGAAGGGAGAAGGCCAGGGGAAGGAACTTAACCCTACCAAAGCCTTCCTCGGCCGCATCCTCTCCCAGATCCACCCGTGTGCACTTGGCAAAGCAATGGCCGCAGCCCGACGCGCTCCCCTCGCCCGCAGCCATCGCCCCCAGCTCCGCTCACTCCCCGCCCCGTCCGCCCGCAGCACTGACAGCATAATGAAGAGCGGCACGGTGCGACTATAAAAAGGCAATTAGACAAACTGCTGGATGGGGACCAGCTCTCGTGACCTACTTAATAGCTCGGGGACTTTCGGGAGGATAAGGAAGGAAACGCAGTGGTGGCTGTGGGGTGGTGGGGAGGGAGAGAGGATGCTGCAGCACAGAGACCTGAGCCTCCAGAGCAGCCCCGTGGCACCGAGAGAACAGCTCTGCCCCACGTTGCTCCCTCCTGAACTCCATCAGCACTCAGGGCACAACACAGAAGCCCGTGGGTAGGAGCTGCACTTGCTTCCAGTGATTTTCACTTCATATTTGGGGTCCTGATGGTGAGGCTGCATCCGTTCACAGGATGGGTTTCAAGTCACAGACATCTGTAGGCAGAATTACTGTGCTCTGCAGTAAGGTGAGCACAAGGGAATAAAATCCCAAAATAGCATCTCTGGGAGGTTGCCCACGATGGATGTGTCCTCCTCATTTAATCGTGGTTTTTTTTGGTTGTTTTTTTGTTTTTTGTTTTTATTTGTTTTTATTTTAACTGAACACAAAATGGCTGACTAAATTGGAGAGATGTCAAACAAAGAAATGAGGGGCTGGGATATGGGCATCACCAGTGAGCATGGCTTGGGACTGTGCCCAGGGGAAAACTCACCTGAACAATCCATAAAAACAAAGTAAAGGGTTCTTTAGCCTTTACTTAGCAAGACTCCAAGCTCACTATTTATGAAATAGCTTTCTGATCTGTACTGTGGGAGGTGGCTGTGCAGGGATTTCTGTGATTTGCACTTCCCAGCCCAGCCCCGATCAGCAGTCACATCTATAGACCAAACACTGGCTATCATTTGACCACAACACCTCCTTAACAATGCTTCCAATTAATTGGAATTAAATTTAGCCCAGGGTTTGCCTTTATTGCTGTCATAAAAATGAAATGAAAGTCCTTGGTTACCTGCAATGTCGAATTCCCACTTTACAAACTGTATTGTTCCCACGAGCTTAACTGCATTTCCATTGACAAAACAGATAAACTTCATCACTGTCAAATTCAATACGTGTGTGTATGAGCTGAGGGGTTGCGTAGGAAACGATTAGGAACCAGGAAAAGCATCCCTCATACATGCCAAGATTTTCATTTCAATTTTCATGTACAAAGCATTTCTCTCCTACAGCTGCAGAGTCAGAGCTGTTTTCCAGAAGAAATGATCACAATCCCTGCTCCCAGATCAGCTGTTTTCCTCCAGCATGAAGTTAAGCTCTCTTGGGGATTTTATTTCCTGGTTGTTTTACACAAATCAGGGCTCAGTCACGTGCTCAGTGTATGCTTTATTTTCTTTATTTTTTAATTCATGCTATTTTAGAGCTGCGCAGCTGAGCAGAGCATGGCTCTAGCAGCCTTTTGCCTTTGGGGCTCAACGTCAGCAGGGTCCAACCCCCATCTGCTCATTTTCCCTCTCCATTTCATGCCCACTGCTGCAATAGGCACAGCAAGCACACAGCACAGTGCCCTCAGCTCCTGCAGCACCTCCGGCACAGCCCGACCCGCGCGCTGGGAGCACACAGCCCAGCCCCCTGCTCTCATATTGCTGGTGATTCAGCCAAGGGCACCACAGGACAGCAGTGGGCACAAGCTTCTGTGCTTTCCCTTAGCAGGACCTCGCTTGGGGTTCTGGGATGGCACAGGGTGCACCAAAGCCATGCAGGGAGAGGTGTTGGTGGTGAATTGCGGCTCTGAGCACAGCTCTGCACCCCCTGCTGTTTCCAGATCTGCAGTCTCTGTGTGCTGATGCCATGAGTTCTGTTCTTCTAGAGGCCAAAAATACAGCCATGTAAAGGATGCAGCCAACATTGTAAGGCGCCGTGCAAAGGCACTGTGGTGTCAAAGGAAAAGCAAGGAGCAAAACATGGTGCAACACTGGTGAGTGCAGAAGTGAGGCTAGCAGGCTTCCAGCAGCCAAAACAGGGCTCAGCACACACAGAACCAGCCTGCCTGCATCTGACTGGGGATAAATACAGGGAATGTAGTTATGTGTCCAACTCAGGCAGTAGAGAACCACCTATTTCCTTCACGGCACGGAGAAATGAGCAGTTTGGAGTCTTCACCCATTGCTGCATGCCCACACAGCAGAGCAGCACGCCGTACTGCAGGCGCTCCCTGCTGACTCAGGGTGCACTCACTGGGGCTCACTGCTTAGAGCCCACATGGAACCTTTCTGTAGAGCCTCTAAAACACTCCATCCAAGTTCTTCTATCAGCGCTTCAGATCAGGATTGCTGGGCCAGCATGGTCAGCTGTGTCCTCACCCAGGTGTGGGGAGGACCCACCTCTCCTCTGCCCAGAGCTGCAGTTCAACACCCTGTTGTGTGCAGACACTCAGGTCTACATCACCAGGACAAAAAGGGCTGAACCCCAAGGCTGATTCCTTTCTAAATGCCCTTCTCTTCCAGCCTGAAAACCATAATCATCATCATCATCTTGTGGGATATATTTTCATTCTCTTCTCTCTCACATAGACTCTATTCTACCATTACAAACTACCAACCCAGCAAAGATCCCAGCGAAACAGTGACCACACAGCACCCTGCAGTGCTCCCCATGCACTAAAGCAGCATTTCTGCTCTTCCCGCAGCTTCACTGGCAAGCAGGAGGCAGCCACTCACTCCACACTCCAGAACCACTCTTTTAGCCATATTTATGACTTTTCAGTCATTTGTAACTTGGTTTAGACCTCTGCAAGTGCATCCTGGAATATTCATTTCTCAGGGGGACACTAAGCAGGCACAAAACCCTTAAACTTTGAAGAGAAGACAGCAGTTCATAACCTCAAAGTGTTACTATTAAAAAGACAGTTCTCATAGTAAACCTTCAGGCACCATAGCAGTATCTTCTTTTAATAGAAAAGTGCTTCTTAAGCAATTTAGCTAATTTGATTTATTAAAAAAAAAAAAAGAAAAAAAAAAGAAATTTGGAGAGCATAAAATCTCAGAAAAAAAGCCAGCAGGGAAGGTAAATGTGTGATTAGCTCCCCTGCACACATGTAAATCAAGGATGGGATCAATTAGCAGTGAGACTGAAAGTTACTGCCACTTCTGGAGCACCTGAGAACAGAGCACTGTGAGCCTGGGGAAGGTGAGGATGTGCCAAGTGAGCACAGGGCCAACACTCAGGAACTTTGTTCCTGTGCTGAAATGCTCCATCTTAGGATTAATGTATTCATTAAATGTGCATTGGGGCTGGCTCTGGATAGAAGCTGTGTCAGGCTGGGTATGAGGGAAAGATTCTGCCCCAGAGGGTGGTGGGCATGGCACAGAACAGGGAGTACTGAGACACAGCTCACAGCCATAGGGTTTGGGTGGTCACATGTGGAGCAGGGAGTTGGACTCCATGGTCCTTGCGAGTCTCTCCTGTCTTGTGGTTCTGTGATTCTAAGACCCTCAGGACTTGTTCCCCTCCCACAGCCACTTTCCCATCCCAGGTGTCACTCACGACATCCCTGCTCCCAACCTGAGGGGCACTGCTAAGGCAGACAGGTGGAGGACAACATGAATTGACTCTCTAACAGGCAACCACAGAGACGTCTGAAGCTGCTGGATCTGACAAACTGACCTTCCTTCATTTCTCCAGATTGACTCAGACTGGGACTCTGTTCAAGGACTCCTACTCACTGTAAGTCCCTATGTCCCAGACAAGCCATAGGAGATGCACCTGCTCTTGCTCTGAGTAAAACCTAGTGTTGGTTCAGATCGTCACCCATGGTTCCTCAGTTCTGTTTGTACTCATCAGTAAATCTTTTTTAGGAAAATCATAAAACATTTTTTCCATTAACTCTGCCCATCAAAAACAACCCAGAAGAAAAATAAAATGGTTGCTGTGAAACCATCTCTGAAAGCAAGCGAGCGGAGGTTGTCAGAGGTGATGGCAACCCAAAAAAGAGCAACGCTTTGGGAAGAAACTTCTGGAAGGCCCAGCTGTGAGCAGGGCCAGTGCTCCAACCAAGTCATGTTTGCTTCTGGAGCTCAGGTGTTGCCCTCAGAGGCGTCCATGGAGCTGTCACTGGTGCCAAAAGAGGGGAAATGAGCCAATAATTGGCTAATCAGTGGCCTCTTACTTTTTAAATGAACCTGTAGGATTTCCCCCATGCCCTCCCTCTCCTGTCCTCGAGCTCATCTTTCACTCTGTCATGCAATTCCCCGCCGGCCAGCCGCAGCCTGCCGCGCTCTCTTCCCATTACACACATGGCTGAGCCGGGGACGAAAGGGCCCCCGGATTCCAGTGAGAAGGTAATTAATTGACTTTCCACTCTCGTTGCTATGCGGCAAAGGTGGAAGCTGCAGCAGCCACAGTTCATTTCTAATCCTGGAAGATTAGTCATGAATGGCATCATTATGGAGACAGTCAGCTGCCTGCAATGGGGATGCCGACTTGATATTGGGGTGCTTGGGGGACAAGGAAGGGATGCAGTGAGGAACCAGGAGCTGTGGTGACACGTGTCCTTCTAACCCATCAGTCATGTATCAGGGATACCATCACTTCCCAAGGCGGTGGGTAAACCCAGAGCCATTCTCACCCTGCCCAGCTCCAATGGGTTCCATCCCTTGCGTGACAGCAGCACATTGCACCCACGGGCAGGCCAGCACCAGCTGCCTAGAGCAAAGCAATAGGACATGCTGCCAATGTTTGTTAAGAGGTCATTTCTCAGCTCAAAACATCAAAAAGGATTCTCTGTAGTAGTGATGGGACAGCTCAAGGTGTTAAAATTTCATTTCTAGACTTGCATTGAAAACAAATCTCTCCCCAGCAGCAGTGATGGATGACTGTACAAAAATAAAAAACTATTAACCCAGGGAATGTTTTCCTACCGAGCTTTGTAAAGTTTACAGTAAATCTGAGTAGGAGGGCAACTATTTAAGAATTTGTACAAAAGACCTTCCTATTCTTCGAGAGCTATGCATTGTGACCTCATTTTGCAAATATCTCTGCAACTCTGTTGTAATGGTGGCAAGCCCATCCGTGGTGCCCAGTCCTCCCTATTGGCTGTGCATCTGGGGCTGACCCCATACTGCCATTAAAGCCCTTTAAGCATAATAATTACTTCTTAGATTTAAAGAGGTTTGATAAGGGAGGTTTCTTATGGAGGCAAGGCAGGTGCCAGCAGACTCAATGGTCTCTCAACTGTGCAGGGAGGGCATGTCTCATTGGGACAGATGGGGCTCAACACCTAAAGCCCATGTGGGTACATCCATCCACATAAGAGCCTCTCCCTGTGCTGGAACTCAGGGAATTCACAGGATTCCTGCAGCAATCAGCTGCTGCTCGCTGACTTCTCACTTCCCTGCAGTGTGATGCCTGCAGTCCGCCAGGGCCTGATGCACTATTTGCCTGAGAAGGTCAGAGGCAGAGCAAATATTTGCACTTCTTGCATCTCATCCAAGGCTTTATAAGAATTAAAGTTGTATCTTATGAACAAAATCTGTATTTCTTTCTCTCTCTCTCTTTTCTCTTTTTTTTCCTTTCCCCAGTTCCTTGTTATTCTTGGGTAGTTTCTTTTGATTTTCAATGAGCAACAAATTCATTCTGCCAGTGTGAGAACACACACAAACAAAATTTGCCAGGCTCCAACCCCATGTTCTGGTGACAGCACTGAAAAGCATTATTTAACCTCATATTTTCAAGTGTAAGCATCAGCCTAAGATTTTAGTCCTGCATGTAGCTTACATGGCCTGGAATACAAGGCAGCCTGTTTCAGAAGGTGACACAGCTACCCACGGAGCAGGGGGGTACACAAAGGCTTTACCAGCTATAGAAGCACAGGGCTGGAGCCAGGAGCCATCCACCACAATCCCAGCAGATCACAACACAGGCATTGCATGCACAGAGCTGTGAGATCTCAGCTGCTGCCGTGCCCCAGCACCAGGAGCAGAAGCATGCAGCCTGGTTAGGACAGAGTCATTTTCACCTTCCTGAAATCTTTACAGAGCCTAAAATCAACACCTTCCACTATTCCCTGAGCAGTGTGAATGACCTTATTCACCCCCATGTGGTGTTTACTCTGAAACCTAATGAAGGTGACTTGCTAACAGCTGTTTCTCTGTGATCCTCACAGCCCACGTGGCTGCACAACCAGTGCTAGGCAGCAGTGAGGTGTGCAGCAGTAACAGAATCCCATGAAGCTATTTTCAGATGTTCCCATCTGCCCTCTGCATCGCCACAGATGAGGGATTTTTGCTTGCGTCGTCAACAGCATTAAATATATTTACCTTCATAATAGCTGTGCTTCCCTCTTCTCCCCCCCAGCAGTTAGCTGTCAGAAATGGGAATGCAGCTCCGAGGTGGGCTCTAGAGAGACGATGAGTAAAATCCAAAGCTGTGTTTTACTGCATTTAACACCTCACATTGATTTCATCAGCTTTGAATTTACAACCCACTACAACGTGAGGTTGTGAAGTGGGCACTCTGCTGCAGAGCACTGTGCTTTGGAAGAAACAACTATATTGCCCGAGCTGTAACGAAATGGATTGTCCTTTAAAAGGGGTATGGGTATGCCCTGTACCAACAAGAAACTGCTACATATATAAATACAGTGAATAGACTCCGTTGCACTTTTCCCCAGGGAAAGAGTTGTTCCTTTCTCCTCTGGGTTCCTTCTGGAGCACTGATCTGCTGCTGGGTAGGAGCTGCAGCCACTCATCCACATCCATCCACGTGCACCCCGGTGGCTCTTTGTTCAGAGAATCCTATCACTCTTCTGGGGCCAATAACGCAGAGCAGCAAGCTGACACTCACCCCTTTCAGAGCCGTGGAGCTGAGCAGATTCAGAGCACCAAACCTAAGACATTTTGCTGTGCTGCTGATATGCTGCACAGGCATTGTGGGGCCGGAGCGCCGAACACTCCGCATACACAGAGCAGGGGGTGTGATGATGTAAGATAGCAAACCCAAAGCAGCAGGAGGCAATGAGGAATTATTCCTCGCCTTATCTCCTCTGCTCAGCGCACGTCATTGCTCCTGCCATTCCCAACACAAGTCCCTGAGGATGCATCTGCCAGCACTGCCACCCGATAAGGGACGCTCCACCACGTACCCTTGTACAGCTCCTTTCCTTACACGCTTTGCACAGCCACAACGGTTCTTCTGCATTCCTCAGATCTAAGGAGATTTGGAAGAAAGCACATGCAAATTAATTCTAATTAAAATGCACGTGTTGGCTGGTGGTGTCACGGCACAGAGGAGGCCAGGCACAGAGTCCTGATATTTGCACGCTGCAGTGTAAAGTGCAAGGTTATGCTGAATGCTGCACGGTGCTCAATGGGAAGAAATGCTATAGTTATCCCAGAAGAATATTTGTCTGCACAGAAAATTGAGCCTCTTTCCCTCCCTGTTTCCTCCTGCCCTGTATTTTAACACCAGGAATGAGTCTGTATGAAGGCACCTGGAGATGCTTCCTGTAGAGCAGCTGGGAGCTGCTGCTTTCCTGCCCTACCAGCAGGATGCGCTTGGCCTCAGCTGCAGTCTCTGGCTTCCTCCTATAACGGTGTTGTGTTGTAAATAAGAAGCAGAGCATTCTGAAGCATTCTAGCCTCTTCCTCTGCACACTCCTACAGCCAGAGTGAGCTCAAACCACAAAGCCAAAAAAGTGAGAAAAGATGGACAACTATGCTAAAGGTATACCCTACGCACATAAAGGCATCAAAATATTTATCTACTCACCCAAGGTTATTAGGAATAAGCTTTAAAAAAGCCCTGCAATGGGGGTCTGGCATCCAGGTCTGGTCTGGCAGCCCAGGGTGAAGCTGTGACTCTGGGAGGAGCTGGAGGTGCAGATGTCAGTCAGAAGCCCACAGCTATGGGAGTGCCCACCATGGAACAGGGGACATTGTCTGCCCTGCAGAAATCCCTTCGTTGGAAATAGACTACAAGCAAGTTCTGGGCATCAAGCTGGAAAAAGAAATGAAAAGAAAAGAAAAAGCTCAGAATAGGATAAATAAAATGCATCAATGAACTCTATTTGAGGATAAGGAAAAGTCACAATCATCCAGTTTAAAAATAAGAACATTCAAAACCCTTTTTATTTTTCCCCCTTGCCTCAGCATGTCTATACAAAAAAATATAGGAATACTAAACCTTATTTTCTTCTCTGGTTTGGGGGGAATTTTATTTTATTTGTGCTATATCATTGTGCGCTCAGCACCTCCTTCCAGTCACCTCAACCTAATCCCATCACAATAGATGGGAGAATTTCTGTAGCTTTCAGTGGGAGTTGGATCAGCTCCATCAGGAATTTCAGACTTTCTCCTATTTTTTTTTTTCCCTGTGTTTAAGAATTGGCTTATTTTCCAGCCTGCTAATGTTTTCAATTACGTGAAGCTCAATTCAATATCTCTACCTGATTGGGAGACAGCAGGAGTTGGCTTTTTGTGTTCCATGACCTAGAGCTGACTCCATTTGCTGCCTATCTGACTAACTAGTGAAGCAGAAAATGCACACAATACAGCACAATTAATGACAGAGGCTGAAAAATACACCAGATCCCAGTGGAGAGGAAGAAATTAGGCTCCTGCACAGTGACGGAGTTTGTTGATGATGTTTTCCTATTTATAACATCTTAAGGGGGGGGGGGGGGGGTGAAAAATCCTTTTTTATTTCTTGTCTAAAATTGGCTTAATCTTTTTAAATTGAGGATGATGATATTAAAATCCACACCAGCTGCGTGGCACCACAGAGTGCCAAGGGGGGAACAATCTGTCTCTTTTGGCAAATACAGCAGAGTATTTAAATCTACGTGAAGAAAAATAAAATAATCATCATTTGCAAATGATGGACCTTACAATTACGTTGATATACTACCCATAAGCAGGACGTTATTGTGAAGATATGTAAAAGCAACATCACAGTTTGATCCTTGTTTTTGTCCATTCAACTAAAGGGCAAGCAGTGGTGCAGGTGTGAGCCCAGCATGGCCTTGCCTCCATGAAGATGTTGGCACTGCACTGCAGTCACTGTTTTCATTGAGACCACAAACAAGATGGCATTTCCCTGTTGGATCTTAACTTACACCCAACTTGGGTCTCTTAACTCCATACAGAACAGCCCCAGACAGATCCAGCACTGGGAATGAGCTGAGTTTGGGTGATAAAGTGGGCAGAGCCCAAGTTGTCCCAACAACGGGCAATAAGAGGAAAGAGAAAGTATGTGGAGGCATCTCAGTACATCACCTTTGTAAAGCAGGAACGTTGTGTTGATGTTCCTACTTACTCTGCCCTTCTTCTTTGGGCTATATATATATGTATATTCATTTGTTTATTTATTTTTGAGGAGCAAATCCTACTCCTGCAGAGCCAGTGAGACATAGACAGTCTTTACTATTGCTTTTTAAACAAATTCACCTTTCACATTCACACCAGCCCATTGCCTACTGGCTTCCACAAAGGTGCCAAAGTCCAGCACAACCTTCTTGCTAAGAAAATACACAGGTATTCAAAGAGCTTCATGACCATCACAAATGGAGGCCCATAGGCAACCAAAGGCATCAGAGCTGATTTTATGCCTCAGAGCCTTAATTCAGCATCTCTAAGCAAATCCAGAATACAGTTTTCCTACCGACACACCTTTTCCTCCTGTCTCCTACACATGGAAAGACTAATATCTAATGAGTAAATAAATAGCAACATTTTTTTTTTTTAATTGAGGAGGACATGGCAACATTATCCCCACCATAACAATGGAGTACAGCTCTTTGTTATACACTCAACTCAAGACACACCAGATTTTAAGTGGAATTTAGCATTATTAAACGACTGTTACGTTCAAAATCCAAACTCAATTAGCAGTATCTGCATTCTTGGGGCATTGGACCCCTGAGCAACTTGGTCTCAGAACATCAAGTCACAGAACAGGGAAAGAAGAGCACCTGTGCATCTACAGGTGGTTAAAGAGCTACACTGCCAACCCAGACTGTGCTGTGATTCTATGATTTTCTATGAAAATAAATAATCTTCAGCTTAATCATATTTATTTTTGTGCCTCTCTGGGGAGCACAGTGCTGGGCCAGGGCTGCGAGGAGCAGGAATGTGCCTTTTGTCCTTTGGGACTTTGGCATTTGGTAATTCTCTCTCTGTCCTTTTCACAGGAACCCCGAAAGATGTTTTATTGTCAATTGCTAATATAATAAACCAATATTCATTTTAGTTCAAATAAATAAATAAATCAGAAATTCCATTTCCCACACAGACCATAACTGCTTTTCTGCACTTTTGGGCTGTTTATTAGTGAGAACTCTCATTGGATCTAAGTGGCAATAAAAGGCCTTGAGAGAGCTTGCAAATGGATTCTAAATTGATGTTTAAAAGCCTTTTTTTTCTTCCCTAAATGGGAGAGGCTAATGAGTTTTAATACCTCAGAAGGTTAGCTCCTTCTGTAAAAGGGATGCTTCTTTCAGTACTGAGTCATCTGGTTTGCAGGCTGGTTTCTTCTGTGCATCCTGACCAAAAAACATTTGATTAAGGCTGTTTTACCATTCAAGCAATTACAGAATCACAGAAATCACAGAAACACCAAGGTTGGAAAAGACCTACAAGATCATCCAGTCCGACCATCCACCTATCACCAATAGCTCTCACTAAACCATATCCCTCAACACAAAATCCAAACATTCCTTGAACACCTCCAGGGTCGGTGACTCCACCACCTCCCTGGCAGCCCATTCCAGTGCCTGACCACTCTACATGGAGTACTGCAAGTTTATTCCATTAATAAGGACAGGGAAAGAAAACAAACGTGTGAGCCAAAAGCCATGATTTGGGCTCAGGTGCTGGCACTCTGAAACATTACAGTTCTCATGTGCTCAGAGTAGGATGCTAAAACACAACAAAAGCAGCCTACAAGCAATGAAGAGATCAGCTGGGTGCTGCTCCATACTGAAACTAAGAATAATATTTCAGGTTTCAACATACAGCTTGGGGTTTTACCTGAGCATTGCTGTTTGCCCTCATCTAGGTTTGCAAATCTCATATTAATACCCAGCTCAGTTAAAATTCTGCTGTAAATTCTTCCAATAAACCCCACTACGCAAGGGAGCACTGGAGACAGGCAATGCCAGGGGAGCTCTCCTAATTCTCACCAAACATTTAAAGCCTGGCAGTGCCCAGCCATCCTCTGGCTACAAGACAGTAATGTCCTACAGCAAGTCACCAACCTGTAGAGCTGTTCTTCTTCATCCTCAGCCAATGCCTTCACAGAAAGGCAAGAGGAATTGTCACAGCCTCATAACCTTCCTGGGGAGGAAAGCTGGGATGTGACACGAAGAAAATGGGGATCTTTGGCTTTGGGGTGCAGACATTTTATGGCTGCTGATGGAGCCCAGGAGTCACCAAGAGCCCTGCAAAGGGCACTGGAACTCTCCTTGGCCAGACAGGGCTGAGCAAACCTTGCCTGTCCAAAGCATCCAAGCCCTGACGCTGCCTCCATGTCTCCATTTGGCTCTGTGGTGAGGACAGATGAGGGAGAGAGAGAGAGTGGTGAGGTGCTGGAACAGCTGCCCAGAGAGGCTGTGGATGCCCCATCCCTGGAGGTGTTCAAGGCCAGGTTGGATGGGGCTCTTTGCAGCCTGGTCTAGCATTAAATGAGGAGGTTGGTGGCCCTGCATGTGGCAGGGGGATTGGAGATTCATGGTCCTTGAGGTCCCCTCCTACCCTGACCATTCTGTGATTCTGTGAGGACAGGGCATCCCAATGGATGCTGAGAAGCACAGGATGCTCACAAGACTTGCAAAGGACCACATCTGGCAGCAACAAGCTGCAGAGGAGCGACGTGGCACAGCAGGCAGATGCTCACCTCAAGGTCACAGTGCCTCCCCCTGGGGATGAGGCCACAGACTGGGCACCAGCCCCATCCCAGCACAGCCCTCACAGGGCAAAAAAGAAGTTGTAGTAGAGAAACCCAAAAAGAGAAGCCTCAGGAGTGAGATTCATTGCTGGGCTAATGATATCCTTCCCTTCCCAATGACCTCAGCAAAGAAAGAAAGAGCTGAGTGGCTTTATCTTTATTCAGCACCGTGGTCCTTCTGGGACACTTGACCGTGATTGCATCGTTTGCAGTGTCAGACTCGATAACACGCCGGCCGTGTCTCCGCACAGCACAGAACTCCCCCGGCAGCCAGGCTGGTTAATGGGAACCGACGGGTCCTGCGGCCGCCCGCGCGTTCCCTCGCTTCCTGCTGCAGCACATTAACACGACAAATTAACATTGTAATTGCCTTTTAACTATTTATCGCTGTGGAAAAGAGAGAGAGAGAAAAAAAATAGAGACCGACCACAGGCGGGGATCCAGGCAGTAAGGTCTCCATCTGCACCTCCCTGCATTTCTATTTATAGCCGGCCATTAAGCTATGCTAATAAAGCACAACCACAGGGTATGGCAAAGCCCTTGCTTAGGGACAGGAGAGCAGCGGGGCAAATATATTCAGCGTGCTTAACTCACAGGAGCAGGGCACTTCTGCTGCCAAAACAGGGATCAAACAGCAACCTCTGTGGCTTTCAGCTAGGTCCATTGCAGCGTCATCACAGGAGTACATTTGGCACATAATCCCAGTGAATAAATAAAAGGATAAAGAAAACACGGCAAATTCAAGTCTGATGACTCAGATTTAATCAGTTACTTTGGGAAAGGACAATTCACAGCAGTTCATAAAGCTATTTGTGTGGAGAGCCCTTTATCCAAATAGCATCAGAACGCATCTGCCTCCGATTCGCCAGAGCAATTGCATCAAGAATAGCATTTACTGCCATTCTCCCTGGCATGCAGTTGGCTGTTACGCCATTTTCACATCATGTATGCAGCAGTTTCTAAAGGGAGTTGGAATCAAGTCCTCACATAACCTATATATTTAATCAGATTATCCAATTAAATAATACTGCCTTAAATGGAAAGTCTGCTATTCCCTCAAGCATTGCTGGACTTTCATTGCATGTTCTTCTGCTTGAAATGCCTGAGCAGCACTGCAGCTATTTTTAGACACTGAGATGTTTGTAAAGCACCCACCATTCTGATTTCTAGACACCAATACCACACGTTCCTCATCAAATTACAGCAGCCAGAAGCGTGACGTTAGTCTATCAAGCTACAGGGGCAGATAAAAACAGTGACTGCAGCTTTGTCTCCTGATTGTGAGCAAGCACAGGAGGAAGAAGCTCTTGTTTGTCATGTAGGGAACACCACAGAACACTGAACCGCTGCCCCAAAGCGTGTCCAAATGCACCAGGTGAGGAGAGGCTGTGGGATGGGTTATCCTCTGCTATCCCTGCAACTCCACTTGCAGCTGTCCCAAAATTATGCTGTGCCACAGGTGTGGCTTTGGTCCCTCATAACCGTGAGACCAACACCAGAACCAAACCGACCCCTCATGGGGCTCCAACCCCTCCTGGGTGGGGATGCCGCAGGCTTAAGCCTTTCCAGCAAGGAAATGCAAGCAGGGCAAGGTCTGTTATCAATGCTGACCTTATCAAGTGCTGGAATTGGACAGTCTGCGAGGAGCTCACAGGTGGAAGGTTGCTGCAGAGCTCTGCCATGGGGAGCAGGTCCTGCAGCGTTAAACCCTGTGAGGGCTGAAACGCCTCTCCAGTCATCTCATCCCATGGTTCCCTCTCTTGATAGACACACTGCTTTGTTATTGATGTATGGCTTAATCCATTGTCTCCAAATCAGTTATTTAACAGTGATCTAACAGGTCACAAACACGACCAGGAGAATGGCTCGGAGGTGTTCCAGCATTGCGGTCTCTGGAGCAGCTGAAGTGCAAGGCAGTGGTTCAGCACTATGCTTGAGGGAACACAAACACAGTGTGTTACAGCAACACATTTTGCCCAAGGGCAAAATCAGAGAATAACAAGAAATTCAATCAGGACCACGCACTGAGCAGCCCGGCTCAAGGCTATGCTTGTGCTCTAAGATAGGACCCTGCAGTGGAGCTCCCCTGGTGCTCAGGGCTCTCCCATCACACCCAGGTTTGGTCTGGAAGCACTGGCAACAGCCCCAGAATGCTTCATTCAGGCACCAGTGTCAGCAGACCCATCCCAACCCAGTCACCTCTATAAGTCACTACAGAGCAGAACCAATGATCCCTTTGATATCCATTGCCATTAAAAAGCAATCTAAAATTAATCCAGTGATTAAAATAGCTATTCAGTTTTTCTGCCCTTTCTATGGCCAAACAGCCCTAGTAAAACAAGCAGGAGGCATCCCCTTGCACGACAATCACACTGGCAGCCACCAGCCTACAAAGCTTCCTCTTGAGGGCAACTGGGTGGAAAAGGGGAATATTTTGCAATCACTGAAGTTTCATTTTGTTTTGCACTGGATGAGCTACCATCTCCAAAGCTCCCAGTGTGTGGAGAAGTGACAGTGCAGAGCCATGCAACGCAGCCACGGCTGGAGCAGCTGGGATGCTGCTGGAGGGGGTGGGCTCGGCCCCCTGCCAGCCCACTCTGCTGTCTGAAGAATGGCAGAGCTAATAACCTCAATTACACCCTGGCCTCTCTAGGGGTAGGCGACGATGCCTTTGTTTATCTGAGTCCTGATGTGGAAGCAAAGATTGTTTTCTGTCTGCGGGGGCTTATGTTGTACAGACACCAGAGAAATGAGCAGCCTGCAGAACAGAAAAGAAGGTCAGCTGAGCTTTCTTCCAAAATTCACCTCAGGTGTTGGCAGCTTTGACGTGCCCTAAGTTCTGCTTCCTTTGGGACCCTGACTTTTAATTTGGCAGCCAGAAGGCAGTAAGTCACTGCCCATCTTTCAGCCTCAGCTCCTGGACCAGAACTTGAGGTGACCTTAAAAATTGGTGTGAGGACTCCAAGAGGCTTGGAGCTGTTCTGTAATACCATGTGGGGCCCGATTACCTATATATTTATTTTGTGAATGTATCAGGTGGTCAGGTGTGCCCAGAAGGAATAGGAAAGACAGATGTTACTGCCAAGATACAGCCCATCAGAGCTGTGTTTCAGCAGATACTTGAGACTGAAACAATGTTGGACCTTTCGCAATTTTCCTCCTTAACTACAAATCTAAAATCACACAGAGATATGATCGGAAACATTCCCAAAAACACAAGGGAAACTCAGAAGGATTGGGTAGAGAAACTGCTGCCTTTATCACCACACAAAGGACTGCAACACAGAGCATGCAGCATCCACATAGGGATGAGAAAACCACAGCAGATGTAGAAGAGAGGTTTGCCACAAGGAAAAATTAATAACAGAAGACTTCACAGAAGGCAACCATTGCTACAAAACCCTCTGCTGTATCTAAGCACCGTCCCTGCTGACAACACAAGCAAACTCCTCTCCCTCACGGCTCCCTCCCTGGGTCAGTGGGCACAGGGCCCTGCAGGCCTGGCCGGGCCGTGGGACCCCACAGATGGATGCAGCTGCAAGGTGACAGCTGGCTTTACTGCAGCTTCACTTCTTTTTAGCACTCTGTGTTGCTTTGTGTGTTATTTCAGTCCCAGGTCCACTCAGCACACCCAAGCAGAGCTGCCACCCAGCGTGCTGGCAGCAAAATGCCTTCAGGCTGCGTTTGTGTAAATTGCAGTGTGGCTGAGTGTATGTAATTGATGTTAAATTTCTGCAATTCCCCCACAAAGCAGAGGCCATCAGTCAACACTCGTGGCCGTGTCATGAGTCAAGTATACGCCCTACAAACACGTGCAAGAATCCATTTGTTCACCTGCAGTTGCATAAACCCAAAGGGACATCTAACAACTCCTGCTCCCTCTGGAGACACAGGAGCTTTCTCCTGGTGTAAAAGTGCACAAAGCAGCTTCTTTTCGACAGCCAAAAGTTTGATGGAACGTGTTACCACGGTGGAGGGGATCACACGCACACATCTGGGCTAAAACCTCACAGCAAGGAGCAACCTGGGGTCACAGTGTCCGAGTGTTCATCTCTGGAAAACAGAGCCTAACAAGGCACACAGCAATGCAGGTCAGACACCCCTGCCCCAGGCTGAGGGTCACATTTTTGCCTGGCTAAGAGAGCTTTGTAATTTAACCTTTGCCTGATTTCACACATGACTGGTTCTTGAAAAAAAAAAAAAAATTACAGCAGAACAACTGTGAAAAGAGAAGTACGGTGCCTCTGGCCTCGACTGCTTGCATTGAGAAGACCAGACAGGAGGAGGCTGGGCTTCAGCACAATCACCTCACCCTCACTGTGGACACACTGCCACAGAGACATGTTTCGTTGCCACAAAAATTTCATAGGAACCAGGCATAGGGGACCCATAAGAAAGAGGAGATGCCACTGCCTCATCCTTCTGTGGGGGTGCCATTGCTGCACTGCACCTTTTCTGTGCACCTCAGCCTGGCCCTTCCGAATTCCAAGTATTCTTCCTCCTTTAAGGACATTCAAAACTGCACAGAGCTTAGAGCTAGCAGTTCACCCTGTCCACATCACGCAGTTTTTCAGTAAAATCACAGCAACCTCACACAAGTGCTTGTGTTCATCAGCCAAATGCTGCCTTGACATCTCCTCCAGTCCCAGGACCCAGTCTCCTCCTGCTCCCCATTCCATTCTTGCCATATTTTGGCACTGTGATGACAGCTATGACATTAGTGGCCCAGGTAAAGGCAGCCAGAGCAGCAGAAGAAATAGGAGTGGCCACCAAAAAATGAAAAAACCACAGCAGTGACCAGGGCAGGCTGGAGCAGCACCAGTGCTATGGTGTGTGTATACCTCACCTTGATGACAGGAGGCAGAGCAGACAGCTGTGTGCCCCATAACACTGAATTTAAGTAATTCTATGATTAAAAATAAGGTGCAGCTAAACAGCTGTGTAGACACACAATGAGCACATTAGGCAACACTGCACATTTTAAGATTGGGGAAATTACAGACAGTAAAGGATGCTTTCCCCCACCCCACCCCCATAATATGAAAGGGAAAGAAACCAGGAGGACAGCATGGATGCTGTTGATGTTTCTGGGAGACCTCGAGGCTGGGAGCTGAGGAGTGGTTGGCAGCACGCTGTGTGTGTTGGGGAGATAAGCCAGGAGCAGAGCCCTGCAGGCAGCTGATAGCACAATTCCCAGCTCAAAGCTCGTAGGGCTGAGGATGAGGAACAGGGAAAGATCTCCCAGAGAGAACAGCTTGTGATGCTGAGTGGTTCTGAAATCTGTGCAAAGCGCCCTGAGCCTACTAAATAAATCTCGTCACCAAGATAGTCTCATCCCTACAGACAATTGTTTTGCTCTGAATGGAGAGAAGCGTCCCCCAGTTTTAAGCCCAAATCAATATGAATGGTAATTTAGTTTGTAATTAAGCTATTGCTTACAACCCTAACTGTTTAAAAGCCCTTAAGTTTGTTCTTGAGAACATCATCAATTTTGCACTGCCTCACCCTACATTATCGATAGCAGGACATGGATTTCATAAAAATCAATAATTAGTTTTAAAACAAAACAGCACTCATGAACTGGCTGGAGGTTTACATAGGACATAGATAATGTATGGGACCTATACAGATTTGATTGTCAGCCACTTAAAAGAAAAATCACTTTAGTGTGAAATTTTGCAGTAAAATTAAGCATCACTGTTCAGAGCTCAGGGTGGTGATTTCCAGGTAGCTTTCTTCAGAGGGCATTGTACAGTTATTGTGTGTTATTCCAGCCTAGAAAATCCAACCAAACATAATGCCCCTTCGTATAATGCCCCCCACACTCTTCTGCAAGAGATTTTATAAACTGTTCAGACGAAAATGCACCAAAGTAATATTTTTATCCTATTCTACAATGTTATCAGAGATGCTCAGAGGGAGAGAGATACTTTCAGGCTTGCAATGACGTTTATAATCAGAAACAAAACTCAGCCCTTCCACTTGCCCATCCCAGCCCACGGCTCCCCTGCTTGGCACCAGTGCTGCTGGGCATGCAGTTATTCTCAGCTCTGCTTCCTTCCCTTTTCCTTTTCCTTGGTATTTCTGAGTTTTTCAAGGGAAGCCACAACTCAAACCATTCATGCCTTAGTCCTGCAGGGCCACCAGCTCTGCGCTGCTGACACTGAGAACATGGGGAGCTGGGGAAAGGCTTTGGCCAGCACAAGGAATAACACTTCTCCTCTGCATCAGCAAGCTCACCTCCTGCTCACCACCCACAAAAGAGACAGAGATGGAACCCAGCCAGCCCCTCGGTCCTGCAAAGCATTCCAAACCCTCCACTGTCAATAAAATCAGGAAAAAGAGTCCCCAAGCCCAAGCAGGGCCACTTCCCTCCACCAGCTGGGCAGCGGAGGGGCTTTACATTGCAGAAGGAGCACAGGCTCATTTCATATAATAGCCCTGTGATTTAGATATCAAGCCTAGGCCAATGAGGGCTCTGGAGCAGTAATCACTGCTTTTTCAGACTAGCACAGAAACCCTCCTGTAATTCCCTCTTCCTAGCACATTATCTTTAATCATAGGCATAATAGGGATTCAATTTGAGTCCTCGGCTGCATTTTGTTCCTTATTATTCACAGTGCTGCATTTTCTTCTGCAATAAACAATTTTCCCCCCATTCCATTTTGCATTGATCTACCTCAAAGTTCAAAGAGAATCTTTTAATGTTCTTACATCCCTGCATGGAAGCTCCTGGCCAGTAATAAAGACAGAAACCGAGGTCTTTTACCCAGGAAATTGAATTGCACAAAAAAAAACCTGCCAGCAGAGTGCCCTCTTTCTTTGTTCTCTTTCAGATAACATCCCTGGAAATGTGACAATTATTTACAGTCATTTGCTAACATCTTTTACATCCAAAGCCTACCACCAAGGGTTGCTCTGCCTGGACACTGCTGGCCAGCAGATGCCTGGTCCTCCCCATTCCCACAGGAACACATCCTCCTCCATAGTTTGGTATCAGTCTATGCTCCATCTCCCCACTCCTCCAGCACTTTCTGAACAAGTAGCCTCTTTAAGAAATACCAGCAGGCTCAACTGTTTAAAAAGAAAGATGCCAAAATGCAAAATTAACACAGGCTGTGTAAATACACAGCTTTTCCTTAATTGACTCTTTAAGTGCACCTGTGTAGATGCCAGCTCCACAGCAATGTATCAGCTGAAAGGTCTACAGCCCCCTAGAGGCATCTGGGCTAACATTTCATAAATTACAACCATGTTTTCCTTTTCTGTTAATATTTTCATTCCAAAGGTCATTTAATGCAAACACACACTCACAAAGCACAGGAAGGTGAAGGAAGCCGCTTCCATCAGCAAATATAAAATCTTAGTGCAAAGATGTATCTATCTATCAGCTTGCTCACTCACCTGGAAACAGCCTGTGACCATCGGGGCAGTGAGGACAGGTGGGAGCCACTTTTCCAGCCACACATTTTGCTGCTGAAGACATCAGATCTCCTCTGCTAAGCTGAGTGCTCGAACAGAACACCTGCAGACCACAGGTTCCTGGGCCACTGATGCTGCAGATTGCCTCAGTAGGCACCACCGATGTGGGGTGCCCAGTCCCTGCCAGCCTGCTGCCCGAGCAGCTCTGGGATGAAGGGAGTGTTATTTATGCACTCAGACCTGAGAGCTTTTGATGAGGGATCCATGAACGGCTAATTCACTTCCACAGAGATGTGAGGAACACAGCGTTATGTCTTGCTACTGTCATATTAGGCAGAGAAGGTTTATGGGCCCCAACATAGAGGGTGTCAGAAGCTTAATATTAATTAAATAGCAGATTTAAGGTTATTGCTCATAATCACAGCTGTGATCTGAATTATTGCTTGATGATATTCCGCTTTTGTTTGCTTGCTGCTTTTGATTGATTATTTGCATTTGCTGGTTTATAACAGGCATGTATTGCTTTGGACAGAGGAATCTTTTTTGATTCTAACTGCATTACATCCTCTGGTCAGATGATGGATTGGACTTCTGCACAGACCATAAACAGCAGCCCGCTCTTGCTAGCGCGATATGTATCTTATATTCCATATTCGCTGTTCAGTGTATCCTGTATTCAATCATCCCTATATTCATTTATCCTGATATTATTATTATTAGCCTTGGGGAACTTGTTTTATAGGCTATTTAGTTTGAATTAAGCATGTGCGTCAGTCACTTCTTGTTTCTAAAAATACAGAAGATAAACGATGGGATTTATGCCCCAATTCAGCTTTGGACTCGTGTCTCTCCATACCTATAAGTCTTATTGTTATTGCTATTCCTAACAAAATAACTGTTAGATTCTTTATCAAAACCTTCCACACCCATTTCCATGGGCTTTAGTAGATTCATTAGGCAGAGGAAGAAAAAGCAATTTCCAACTAATAACTCTCACGTCTAATCAGAGGTGTTCTCCAAAGAAAATGGGCTTGTCCAATTTTCCCCCTGTAGGGTTCAGCAACACCTCCCAAAAAGAAATTCTAGTACTGACTGAGATATTGACATTTTAGCCACATTTATCTCTATTTCAGGCTCTGAGTACACTGAGAAACTCGTTGAGTGTTTTATTATTTTTAAGTTAATGTGGTCATCTAAGAACAAGAGAATATGCAGACCCTAACTATGGGTAAGCATCTGATCATTCTTTCACTCAGCCTAAACAAGGTCAAACCAGTGCACTCAGTGTAAACTGAACATCCATAACCTCAGATGACCATGTGCACAAGGTACAGTGAAACATTCAGATGTATAATGAGTCGTTCCCTCCTTCTTCTCTCAAAGCAGCCTCAACTTCAAACTTGATCCCCTTCCGTAAGACTCGTGGCACTCAGATGACACACTCCTTGGTTTGCTCCCCATCATCCCCGTGCTTTTCCTCCCACACATGGCTCACAGGAACACCACAGGGGCACTCTTAAGCCATCAGCATCCTTTACGACAGAGGGGAGTGAGCTGTAGCCTGATGATCTACACCCATTTGGAGGAGCAGGAGTGAGTCATCATCTCCTATTTTTCCTATTTTTGGCCTCAAGCCCACACATCGTCTAACATAACTGAAAGCAGGGAGGCCACGTTGCAGGCACAGCACTGGGAAAGTCACTGCTCTGCTCACGCAGAGGGTACTACTCAGCCCCAGAGATTTCCTTACCATGACTCACACAAGTGTTTTTTTGTTGTTTTTTTCCAGGTGCTATTCATTGTGGGTATTGTTTTGTGTTTTTGTGGCTTTTTGCTTCGAGTTTCCGACTCACACTGAAAATCACGGTGATGCACTTACAGTGCACCCACTTTTGGAGGCGTTTACTGTACGCAGCGTGACAGCCCTGTGGCTCACACAGCTGAAGCCAGCATGGCTTTGTTACATACCACAGGACAAAGCCGTGCATTAGTCAGCCACAGATCTACAGGATGAGCAGCCTAAAGCACAGCAGAGGATTATGAAACTATTTTGTCACATCTGCACTGGAAGATTAAAAGCTGTCAAATGATTATAGTCTTGGAAATGGGTTCTCTAGAAAAGTGAAGATTGCAAACAGCTGGGACTGCATCATCAGAGCTGAGCAGCTAATGCTGGCAGACTATCTGCTTTCTCAGCTATTTGTATGTATTATCCAGCCACCTGACCAGACACTCTGGTTTGCAGGGAAGCCTTAAATCAGGTACAATTTTCAGACAGAAATTTTCCTCAGCTTGTGGTATGTTTCAGACAGGCTATTTGGGAAGGAAGGACAGACAAAGTCATATGTCTTAAAATCTGGAATGAAAGCACTGGTGAGCCAGAACGTGAACTGAAAGCACTGTGAACAATCTAGATGACAATTCTTGCTCTCTGTGACTCCATAAGCAAAATGACCCCTCACACACACAACATTCCTTTAAATCTAAGGAATTAAAAAGCCAAAAGGCAGTCACCAATGCATGTGCCTGCTGCAGCAGCAGGCATCCCTGCATGACTACCCTGGGACTCAGTCAGTGCCCTGCAGCCAAACACATCAAGGGATGATTCAGAAATGGCTCTGAGAGCAGAGATCCTCACAGGCAGGGCTGCGGGAGGACCAGGCATTGCATTTTCTCCATTTAATCCTTGCTAGGGCAAGCAAGCTGTAGGACTTGGTTTATTACAGTAGTTCTAAAAATAATCCTTTGACCATCAAAGCAGCAGTATTTGTCACTGTGTTGCGCGTTTGCATTCTACTGTAGGTATTTACACGTGCATTAATTCACTCAGTCATGGATATCACAGGCTTTAGGACACGGAGGAAGAGAAGGGGAGCAGGCAGAAGGGTGAAGATATTTTTATGCCTGATCTGTCTTAGAAGGACAGGATTTAGGGCATAATTTTTTTTAAAGAAACCAGTTTTGATCTCAGAAAGCCTTGCTGAAATGTTACGGCACTGAGAGATACCATTATTAGGTACCCTTGCTCGTAGGGCAATGATACACCAAGCATCACAACCAGAATACAGTCGAACATAAAAAGCATTATTTGGGATAACAGTGATTGAAATCACAAACTAGCAGTCATGGATCTTGACAGCATTTCTCACATATTTTTCAGTTTGCTTCATCTGTTATCCACACCATCACTGAAGAAAGGACCCCCATAACTCCAGCATCACCCAGTCCAGCTGGCACTGAAGCCCATTTCAATCAAGCAAGCCCATACATAAGTTCATCAACGGGTTGAAGATTCCAGACTGTGGTGCAGATCTGTCACCTGGATACGGTGAGGACTGTCACAGAAACCTGGTCAGAAATACGGCACAGAGCAGTGAGGGCAGATCCTCGCACATTTCTGGAGTAAAACTGTTTGAAAGGAATGATTGTCACACAGTTTTCAAAAGAAGGATGTCACAGGAAGGCAGCGGATTTCTTTGCAGCCTCCTTGTTAGAATAATTAGGAGAAACTATCAGATCTACAACAACCCAGGGCCTGCAGCCTGCATTCATTTGAAATACACAAACACATAAAACATCTCATGAATTCCTGGGGATTCACAGTGTGAGCCCTCCAATAAGTGAGCACTCAGGAGCGTTATGAAAAAAAAGTTAGGACTCTTAAATAACTCTTCATGCTGGGCACCTGATTTGTAACTGTTGTGTTCCACCAAACAAAAGGCAGAACCACCTCTGCCTCCAGCCTTCACAGCTGGTTCTGAACAAATGACAAACAACTTACCTGCGCAATTATTCGCAGAGATATCCAACAGTTAGGTGTTAAATATTAGCAAGTTGGATAACACTTTAATTAAGGTTAATATCCTGAGTAGCAAGAACTATTTGTGGTATTTCATATTCCATAGGGAAAAGATGGGGCTATTTTCCACCAAGGAATAATCTGAAAGGAAGCTTCTCCAACAGAAGCCAGTTTCCACAACCTGTACCTTAATGACAATCTGGTCCTTCCATTTTTTTTGGAAATTTTTTACAATTTGGACTTGCTACCTTGAACATGGTGGACTTTCCTGGGCTGTAGAGCCCCACATTTCTTTAAGTGGAGCAGGATACAAAGCAATTCAGCTTCATTCTTCAGCGTGTTCTGCACTAACTCAAAAACACCAACATCTGCACTTGAATAAACAGAAGCAGGAGACAGGTGGATGCTGTTACACATTCCAGTTGACCTGCTCAGTGTCCCACATGGCTTGTAGGTGTTTCCAACAAATAGTATTAGCTCACTTTGTTTGCTACAAGATACCGATTTCCAATATTTTTAACAAGTCCTTTGAAACATACTGCAGTGCTTGCATTTACTGCTTGAATAGGTCTGAGGTCTCAGGTGCAAAGCACTGCCTGGGGTTATACACCTCTCCACCAGGAACTTGATTAAAGAAAAAAATCCAGACTGATACACAGAACAATCTTCCTACTACAAGAAACAAAGCAATTTGGACAAGAGATTAGCAGAGTTCTCTCTTCTTTGCCATGTACACCTCCAAACCTTCACTTCTTGCCAATGATTCAGTGGGGAAATATTGATCTATAAGAAAATCAAGTTTTTCAAATGAGCCTCTGATTGTGTGGACTATAAGCTGTGTTATTTCTTGCACTTGCACATGTTCTTTTCTTTGAAATGAGCTCTCCTATGCCAAATCTGCCACCCTGCCTTATTTATTTTTGACCCGTCACAGTTTAGAAACACAGCTTAAAATAAATGAGCCTGAATGCCACTGGCTCTAGAGTTATTAAACTGCCTGGCATTGAGGAAATTGCTTTTCATAAACATCCTGAGCCCTTCTGATTTTTTTCTTAAAGTGTTTAATACAGTGTAAGTCCAAGTTAATCTGAATCAGTCTGCAGACTGAATTGCTAATGAGAAGGGAAGATATATTATGGTTCAATATTGAAAGGGAGAAGTTAAAGGATCGAGCAGAAGAAAGAAAGGAGTTTCATAACACACAAACCACATTTTTTCTGCCAATACAGATGTTAAGAGGTAGCTAGCATGAGGACAGCGTGCTGCCCTGTATTGAGTGAATGCAGGGGCATTAAATCCAGAAAAATCTGACAGGGATGTCCACACAGGTCTCAGCAGCCCAGCTCCTCTTTCAGGATGGAGATATTTCAGCCCCATAGCCACCATCACCCAACGTACACCAAAGCTGATGCCTGAAAAATCAATGACATTCCCAGACCTCACTCTCATTCTGAGTCCCAAGCAGGACAAAGAGATGAAAACCAGCCGACAAAAAAAAATAAAACAACAACACAACAAACCAATCTGAGATTGTTCCACCTTCATTCAACCTGTGAGTGTGCACCTACACGATGCCAAAACAAAGCCAACACCACCCGCCATTGCATCGATGAGATGTAAAATCTAGTGAATCCCTCACCGGTAATGAATTCAATGTTTACAGTGCCTCTAAATTGAGGAAAATGAGTATTTCTTCTTGCTCTGGAGCAGCAGGGCCACAGCCTGTCAGGTTGCTACGCAACCGCGGCCTGCACCAGGCTGATAACCCCGCCTGACTGCTCCTCGGAACAAAGCCTGGGTAATGAAGCTTTCACATGCTCTTGGCAATGCCTTTGACGGCTCAGTGAGGGTTTTCCTTGCACCAATGTGACAGTTACAGCAGCCACTCGATGTCCCCTCCAGCCACAGACGTCTCCGAAGCTGGACGGAGGGAACGCCCAATGGGTAGCGATGGGCAGGATGGGAGAAGAGTGGCAAAATGCCTGATGCAGAAAGCCAGCATCCAAAATGGAGGGCAGTCATGCACACCGTGAAACATGGCCTTCAAATGAGGAACCATCAGCTTTATAGATGAAGCCAGGCTTCCTCTGGTGCTCACTGACCCATGGGACATAACACCCTTATCACACCACAGCTGCCTGTGCATGTACAGGTAGAGCTCAGTCAGAATATGTTCAATGGAAACTACCTTACATAGCACATATAAGCAAACCTCTTTTCTGCTGGATGAGTGGGTGTAGCAAGAACCATCACCAGAAGGAGTACCAGTTTCCCCACATCCATGCAACTTTCCATCCAGCAGCCAGCCGATGCTGGAGCAACCCCATTTTGTAACTGGAGCAGTCTCACCTTCCATCATTGCCAGACCCAGCCTTCACAAAGTCAATCACAGGAATATTTCTCAAAGATGGCACTTAGCTGCCCTCTCCTTCTATGTACTAATGGCCAGAGCTGTTTTCTTCTTCCAGTGCACACCCACCATTTACCAGCTGGTTTCACAGGACAGCGGAACACAGGAGTGCAGAGCATTTCCTTGGCTCTCCAGGCCCTTGTCCATTGTAACAGAGTTACCTTAAATACGTGCATGGATGCCACACAACCCCAGAGTGATAAGGCAGCTGGGATGGGCTGACAACAGACAGCATAAACTTGCCAAAGCACCTAGACATACCTCAGAAGCTTAAACAGGGACAAATCCCTGCAGTTGACTTTCTAGACAGCACAGTGACTCCAAGCATTTGTTTTCATTAGGAAACAACTGTGAATCAAATCACAAAGCCCGGTGACTGTCCTGCACCCTGGACTATCTCAGCTCACTTGTGATGTGCCAGGGGCAGCCTCACCAAAACCCAGGGCAAACCCGCAGCTGCAGAAGAGCTCTTTGAATTCCTATCCAAAGAGAGCAACTACAAGCAGGTACAGTTACCTAATGGAAGAGCTGGGGATGACTTCTGCTGGTATAACATCACTGGGAGGAAGGGTGTGAAGGTCAGGCATGGGAGAGCACCCACAGAATCCAGCCCAGCCCTGTTGAGGTTTGGGTTTAAGAAAACAACCCACCTGGCCATGCAGCCGCGATTGCCTCACTGGGCAGAGCTACAGAGAGCACAGCATGAGTGCTTTTTTTGTCAGAGACAAAATTATCAAACGAGAGACAATTATGTGACATTATCATTGAAAGCAGTGTGTGAAAAAGCTTTGAGCCTGTGTATCCTGAAGTCTGCAAACCTCTTTCTCTACCTTTGTACTAAATATGTCTCATTTAGCCCGTTTGTTCTGTCCCAGCCAGCAGAGTGAAAGTAGGGTTGATCGATTTGTTAATTACAGTAATTTTATCTTAAATACAGACAGCTGAGTGTTCATCAAGTCACAAATTCGCCTGTTAGAGAGAGACCTCCCCCCAGCTAAATAATTAGGGATAATAGTAAGTGGCTCATAATAAATGCAACCCACAACAACGTGCTCAGAGCACAGCGCTGAACCAGGAAGGCTATTAGGGAACCCCAGGTCTATTTCTCCTGTTGAAGAAAACAATGCAATATCTTTAATTGTCTCTCTTGAAACCCTGGGACAGCTCTGCTGGTTTGTTATAAGTAAAAAGCAATTATTCCACTTTTTGACTGCCTCTCGTGTCCAGATAATGGCTTAAAATTGAGCCATCAGCATAGATGATCAGCAGCATAGCATCTTTCTCTGCTTTCAGTGACAAGGCAAATACAAATTGTTGAGAAAAGAGGTAACATAGGTGGGTTACACACCACCCCACTTCTTGATGCTGTTAAAATTCCGAATGAGGATCAAAATATTCAGTTTCAGATATATGGGTCTTTCTCCTACATCTAAGAACACTTTCTGATCACAAACAAGAAAAATTTTGCCCAAATCTCTTTCCCATCAGAACCATAAACCAATTGTAATCTCTGCACATAAACAAAACCCTGACTGCCAGAGCCTGAGCCTGTCCTTACACAGCAAGAACTAGCCCTAGAATCACAAATCAGGGGATATAGCAGTGCTCTTTCTCCTCTGTAACAATCACTGTGCTAGCACACGTCCACCTACAACCACGTTCAGAGCCAGACTCAGCTGCCAGCAAGTTTTTCACTTGCATGATTACCTCACCAGCCGCAAGACCCTGCTGCATTAAGGTAAAGTGGAGGGGCTCCCAACATCCTACTTCAACACCCATGGAGGTTGATATGCTTCCTCTCTGGCCAAAAGCAGAACCTGTGCTCCTTAGACTTCATTTGCAAGGTAGCAAATACTGGAGGCAACAGAAGTCTGCCTTTGGTTTTCAGCCAGCATATGTTAGGGAAGCACTGGAAAAGGTTTCTATTGTCCAGAACAAGGTTTGGGATGAGCAAAGCAGGAACAGCAGAACTCACATGCATTCATGTAGCCTCCAAAGCCAAGGGTGGGAAGGGAGAACAACCAAAAACCCAACAACAAAAAGAAACACACTACCAGAGGTACAGCTACATCTTCCATTCCTATGCACTTTCTTCCTCTTTCCCTCTTTTATCCCCTAGTTGTTGTTTACCTCTTCAGAATATACCATCCAGACAAGTAAGGACAAGACACGTGGCAGCATCCATCATCACTTCAGATTTCATTCCAAGAGCTAAAGAAAAATGGATTTTTATCACTTCTCACTGTTTTTACTTTCTCTTAGATGGAGTTCAATGACAAAACCAAGTGGGAAACAGTTCTCTATGTAATATCTCAAAACATCCACCTATGGCCTTAGTTCTTTCTCCAGGGAGAAGGCAGCAAGAATCGGGTGAAGCCTTCTAGGAAATAGGAGCTGCCCTACAGGGGGACTTCAGCCCCACAAGTCAGGGAGAAGAGTCAGGACACTGGTGGTGCGCCCAAGAGGAGAGAGCTCCAAGCACACATCCATTGCCCCATTGGTTAGAAATACAGTGACTACATGCACATTTCAAGGCTAAGATGTGGCCATGCGCTGTAAGAACCTGAATTATGACCATGTCACTATAAACACATCCAACTGTGTCTGTCTCCAATCCGGGCGCTAGCTTGCACACGCAGCCCTGGTGTGTAGAGCCAGACAGGATTTGTAGGGAGCTTGAAAGTTTCATTCCCACAGACACAAGGCTGCAGGCAAACACAGATGCCATTTGCTTTGTTTTCAACAGACAAAGAGTGCACTAGGAAAGGAAAGCAATGGACTTAATCAAACGCAACTCTTTTTGTTTGTTTTCAACTGTTTGCTGTCACTTACTTTGTTCTGGGAAGCCTATTTATTTGTTCTCATCTGGCATTTCCCTCCAAGTGTTGAAACTCCCCTTGTTCCTGTAAAGATCGTGTAATGCTGCAGAGTTTGTTTTTCTCCTGAAACAAACTACTTACTGTTAGAGATGTTTCAGTTCCACTTCATCCACACTAACGTGAACCAGCACTGGCAAGATTCCTTTATACTAAGCAGTGTTATCTCAGCGCACCCGACTAAGTTGCATACAGAATAAATACTGGGCTTTTGTTCTGAGCAGGGGAGATAGCTGTGTAATGATCAATCAAAAAATGCCCTTGAGGATGAGAGAGATTAGCACTTTGATACTACTGAAGATGAATGGGTGAAATGAGCTTGGTAAGCTGGTGTTTTCCTCAGATAACTGCTTTGCAAGCTTTTTACAGCCTCTTGGATCCTCCCCTCACTCCTTTTGTCTCGGGATAGCACAACCAGTCCTACTGTCCTATCAGTAAGACTGGACAGAATGCTATTTTTATCGTTTTAAAATAAATAGCAGTGGATTTATGCCATACTTCCTCACTGAATATCAAACACTTAAATATTATCTATAACCTAACCACACTATTTCAGCTAGATTCTTGCTCTTTCAGCCAAAATGGCCTGTCCCTCAAGCACGTGTGCAACTGAGCACATATCAGCAGAGAAGGGACTGAGGGAATGTAGAAGACTCCTCATGGGATGTGGGCATCTTTCCCCCCTTACAACAGAATTTCATCCTTCAGAAGTCGCTCACATTTAGCGCTTGTGAAAGGGACTTCAGCCCACTGTCAAGAAACCAGCTACAAACTTCCTCTGGGCTTTCTGAACCCAATCCTGATCTCTTCCTCCTCCTGGATTATCTTGCACAGCTACCCCACAGGACACCCAAAGAGGAACTTCAATTGAAGCTGCAAAATGAAAGTCAAACTCACGTAGGTATGTCCATCTCTCTTAAGGTAAGAGGCAAATCCTCCTGGCATTCACAGACTGCTGGCATTTACTGGGCTAACTTATTCCTCCAATGAAACTGGAGCCAAGCAGTTTGACTGCATTTTTATTGTTCCACTGATTAAATGAATTTTAAATACAGAATTGAAAATCTGTAAAAAAAAAAAAACCAAAAAAACCCAAAAAGTTATAAAAAGCCAGCATCCAGAAGCAGGTTGCACAACAGCGACTGTTTGAAACCCACATTTGTTCTTTGGTACAAAATTAGGGGAAAAAGAAAAGGATATCCATCACCTGGCAAGAGATGGTTTTTGTTATTGTTTTTTTGTTGTTGTTTTTGTTTTTACATTTCCGTGTATATTTGAGAATTGCTATTTGTATTGTGAGGTTCTCCAAGCATGTTTATCACAGCACTGATTCACATTGTTTAGTGTTCAAAAAAGAAAGTAAACCCACAAAAAAAAAAAACCCAGACTGCTGTTCACAGAAGCATCAATGCAGTGTTTTCCATCCAGTATGGTAGAAAAAAAATATAAAAAATTCAGCACATGATAGGTGAAGAAAAATGCAAGGATCTGCAAAGCTGCATTTTAGCATCTTTGAGCAGGAACAGGTTCTTCTGTCTTTCTTAAGACGCTATGACACATCAGGCATTTCCTAACATCTCTGGGATTTGCTCTTCACTGAGCTTCATCACTGCAACAGAGACTTCCAGAAGAAACAGGTGAAAAGGTACCTTTGATTTTTAATGCCCAATTTTAAAGCAGCTCCATGTTTTAAGAGACACGGAGCATCCAACCTCAAGGACAACAATCAGGGCCTTTTAGGGCCAATTTAAAAACAAGAAAAAGAAAAAAAGAAGCATCTCAAGAAGTCCTGACGCTCCAGAACTGGAGTTCTGGGTTAGGGGTTGACAGGTTTTTTTCTTTTTTTATGCACTATTAGGTTCTTAAAAAGAATTACTATGAAGATGAGCCCTTTAGTCAGTGCATGTGCATCATTTTAACCAGAAATAACAAGCAGACTGAGTCTAGTATATGCATAATTTCAAGACATCAGCATCACTCACACCATATTCACTACAGGTTAGAAGGAACAATCTATGGCTCACCTATTTCTCATGGATGCTTATAGCCAAGAGAGGTTACCACACAGACAGACAAACCAGAAAATGAAGTGCTTGGACAATAAAAATCAAAGCTTGGAGATAATGATACAATAATGAACAGGGATAGCTAAACATCAGCCTGAGGAATACAAACAGGTGGAGAAGCTCAGACTGCAATGGAAGTGAATTCAGTTGAACAGAAATAACACTGGAGCTTGTCACTAGTGCAGCTAGGAATTGGCAAACAAAACACTTTGAGTATACACTTGCAGGGCAGCCCTGCTTCTGCCACATGAATAAATATCCAACAACGTTTAAAAACAGTATAAAAAAGGGATGTCAGGATTCTCAGGTGCGCTGCGTGTTCTGCTCCCTGTGACTGCATAGCAGGATCCCTCATGTGAGGTATTTCAGCATTGCTGCAAAGGAGAACTATTTCTGCACTCCTCTCCCAGAAGTGAAGTCTCACTGGAGCTCAGGTCAGATGACAGCTATGCAATGACACAGTGCAAGTGGCCCGCTCTCCCTTTGGCTCTCTTCAGTCCACAGTGACCACACTGTGTGGGCTGAAAACAGAGTGGTAACCAGCTCAGTCTGCTACCCACCATGGTGTCCAGACGGATGGATGCACACACCTCTATTTCATCACACAGCTTAATTTTTGCTTTGACAGTCACGTTCACACAGAGCCCTCCAGAAAGAGGTTTTCATGTGGCCAGATCAGATTGCTAACCTCAGATCCTTCAGAATATTTCCTTGGTTAACTGTTTGATATATAGGTTGTCCACCAAAATGAATGCTTGTTTTATTCTGATCAACAGCAACCTACACATTTGTTCTTGCATTACCACCAGACCTGTAAAGGACAGCTATCTCCCCATCCAACTGTACAGTTGAAAGGCTGCTATCCATCCCATATTGTTTTCCAGGGAAAGTCATTGTCTTGTGTTGCATAGATGTATTTAACTGCAGTTATTAAACACAGGATGTCAGCTTTATGTCCCACTTTTGGAAGCATCCTTTTTCAGTCTTCAGTACATAACAGTCTTATTAGTGAAACTCAGGATCACAGCTGCTGGTAACGTGCCACAGCCAGTCGTGGATCTCACCAGAAGTATACAATTAGTACCATGGCAGCATCAGATTGTCTCTCCTCCAAAACATACGTGCGATCAAAAGAGCAAATCCAGAAGAAATAAATGTTTTACTATCTTCAAGAGATGCTGCTCCTCTTTGTTGTAGAACAGCTGTAGCTTTGTTTGCAGGGTGTCTGGAGGGCTTTTTATTTATGAATAATTATCCCACAAATTCTACTACATAATGATAACTGATGCCTGTTACTGACTTCCCTGTTCACATGTGTGCTTTTGTACTCACAGCCAGCTGTCCTGAAAGTAGGAAATAAAACCGTTTTTGCCTTCGAAGACACAAGCATTGTCCAGGTCTGTGACTGTACCAGGAACATCTCTATGGCTTTCTCTCGTCTTCCAAAAACTTCAGCCATATGCTGTGTTGCTTGTGTTTCCCTTAGAACATCCGAGGATATGATGGGTTTTGCTTAATTACCCACTCAGCATGCGGATTGATATGATACAAGTCTAAGAGGTAAGTGTCTGGATCCAGACAATGTTCACCTATAAGAACGAGAAATACAGGAAAAAAAAGCATTTCTTATCTTCTTAGTCCCACTGTTACTACTTTTCCCCCCTAAAAACTGGTATTTGTCCACATTCATATTAACACTACAACCATTCAGAAGTGCTTCAACAGATCTGACAAAGTTCCGGTTCTTTATATTGAAATGGATGTGTATTTCTTAAAACTATAATAAGTCCAAGCTTCAATTGGTGAAAGGTACTCCAATACCCAATCATTCCAGCACGTAAACAAATCCAGTAGCTGAGACTAAGCTGTTTCCAGTATGATGGAGTTTTCCTTTCACAGATACTGTTACGAGAAATACTAAGAGGTGGAAAAATCACTCCAGTAGAGAACAGTCTTTGGAACCAGCTACAACAGGACACAGGAATTCCCTTCTACTTTCAGACCTCCCTAACCTGCTGCTGTTACAATCACATTAAAATTTCCTTTCCATTTGATGATGTTACCCTATTCCCAGAGGAAATCAATGACTAATGAGCATCATCAGCTTTGAGAAGCTTCCACCCAACTCATTTTTAAGAAGCTTCCACCCAAGCTGGTACTTTTGCAAGAAAGTTTATTGATAACGGAAGGCGTGTTGGCTTTGTAAAGGACAGTTGCTCTTTGCCATAGGTGAGGTTAACCCACATTTGCTCCCTTTTCTTCTAACTTTCAGAGGCCCCTCCAATTCTCATCATTTTCCAGAACTCTCTCCTACCACAGGCTAGACATAAAAACCAGGTATCAAAGAGGTTATTTCCAGTTATCACCCAGACTCACCAATATTGCCTCCCACTTCATATAGGAGCAGGTTTGTGCACTCCATGGAGTTGTTACTGCAGAAAGAAAAAACACCCTGAAGTTAACAAAGCTCCGTGAGAGGCAAGTTAGGTCGTTCAGTAATGTTTCTTCCAAAGCAACTGCTCACAGTGCAGAGGTCAGCAATGGTCAAGGAAGCTACAATTCTCTGCAGTACAGCAACCTTGTCAGTCCTCCTGAAGCATGCAGCTAACACCCAAAGTTGTGCACAGAAAAAGTCAGATGTTGGTAATGAGAAGCATGTTACATACAAATGCTTTCCAACAAGATAAAAAATGTCAACATTCATTGGCAGCATTCCTTCACAGCCACTGGCCAGATCAAGAGAATCTCATCTACAGAAGACTTGAGTAGCTATTGCAGCTTCTTACTGAGATCCCAGCTACCAGCTGACCCATATTCAGCCAACTCCCCATACACTCTCTCTGTCAGGATGTTTGCTGCCCAGCAACACAGTCAGGGGATGCACTGACACTTTACCTATTGAATACTGTCTGCATGCCCAATGGCTTGAGAAGTTGTTTTGTTCACTTGTTGGGTTATTTCAGCAATTCATCATTGGAGCACAGGAGGGAACTGTAGACTCCCTTTAGGGAACCCATACATTAACCCGTGCACGCTGGAAATACTTTTGCAGGCAACTAATGTGCCCAGGTGATGTTTTACTCTAGGAGAGCTACAGAGGGTTTCTTTTGCAGAGTCAATGTTCCCACTTTTCTTTCTCCCCACAAAGCTTTTCACATACTGCAGCTCACCTGCCTTGCAGCAGAGCAGGAAGGACCACCACCCTGCTGTCAGCTTGAGCACAGTGATGGGACCACTCAGCTGAACTAATATTTGCCTGCCCTACCCAATACACCATTTATAAAACAGAGAGCAGTCTAACAGCTCAATGTGTCACCACATTAGCTCTACTAGAAGGCAGAAAATACAGTCACTACATCACCTGATACTTATATATTTTTAATAAGCAGAGAAAAAGCAACTTGCCACTTGAGGAGGTTGACCGTGTTAACAATATTCCAGCCATTCTGGCACAGGTTCTTCTGAAACTGCTTCAGGACATCAGCAACTCTTGTAGCATTGTTCAAATGCACTTCTAGGGAATCCTTCAGGAGAAGCGAAGCGTGGACTTTCACAACCTTGGAAGGCTGAACAAGGAAGGCAGAACCAAAGAGAGTAAAGTGCTTAAAAAAAACCCACTTCATTGTTGGCAAAACCATCAAGTTTCAAAGCAGACTGGAGAACGTGAAGAATGAAATGCACTCAGCCAGCTTTTCAGAGCATTTATGTTTGCTTATTTCACATACCAGAGAATGGAAGCATCAAGGTGAGCATTATAAAGGAACCAGTTTACCAGCGTTGTGGTCGGGGAGCAAAGCACTGATCTCGATCAGTGTGTTTTGGTGCTCTCTGCTGTTCAGATGCAGTACTGGCACTTTGATAGAATTAGATTGGTCAGAATATACTTTGAAAACCTGTTTTCCATTGCCTGATAGATTTCTCTGTAAATTTTAAAAGCAGGAATAGGAGCTTAGGGAGTAGAACAGTCTTACAGACTATTTTAGAACCAAAGGTAATTTCAGAAGGGAAATACTGAACTACTGCAGAACAGAGTGTCATTCTGTCACAACCATTTTTACCAGCTCTTCCACAAGCCACCTTTTCAAAGCTTTTGTACAGAACACTGAACCATTCCAATTGGGTCTGGTCTGGTGCAAGATAATTTTGCAGTTCTAGATCTTCTGTAAAAACAGCACTGCACACCAAAACAATTAGGAAGCACTGCTAGCACAGCTCCAAGCACAGAGTCATCCGCTGGGTACCTAAACTGTATTTTCCCTCAGCAACTTCAAGAGTGACGTGTGCCTTTAACCAGGCTACCTGGGGGCATACTTCCCAGTCTGCCAAGTGGTACAGAAGGGTGGCAGATGTATTGGCTTCTGAGAATACAAATTCTTCTTCAGCTCTGCAGATTTGAACCCTCCACGTATTACTCCTACTTGCAGGCTTCATCTTTCTCACCTCTTTAGATGTCCCAACATCACCACCACTGCTACTGATACCTACAATCCAGCACTGCATAATGTAAACTAGCTATTACAGACTCTAATTCAAATAATAGCATCAATCAAAAATAACAACTGATATTCAAATAGATCTGGAAGCAGCACCCATTTAAAAGCCTCAGTTGGCACCAATGCAAGAGGTGGAATACAGCAGTTTCACTTCTCTAAAAAGAGAAGAAACATTCTCTAACTCCTCCATACAGATAAGCAGCATGATGGAACAAAATGATTCAAAAAGTCTTTCGTTCTTCTCCTGAGAATATGCAGCACCTTGAGTGCTTTTCAGTCTGAAATGCATCCGAACAGCAGGCATAGTGAATCAGTTTTTGGTGGGTACAACTCGTGCTGAAGAGTTTGGAAGCTTCTTCTCATGGTTCTGCAGATTTTTCTCCCTCTTGCTATATACAAAGCGTCACTCCTTAAAGTTTCCCATGCTCTCATGAAAGGATTTTAAAGAGAAAATATTTGTCACTTATGAAAGGAACCAGTTTTTCCAAGTCTTATCTCACCTCCGCTTGATTCTTTTCCACTTTGTCTTTATCAGCGTGAATCTTCCGCAGCAGATTTTTTAACCTTTTGTCACAGAACTGATACCTTTTACTATTGCTCTCATTGAGTTTTCTCACTTGAGCTACCAGAAAAGAGGAGACCTGAGCAGCAAAAAAGGGAGAAAACAAGAATTAAAACAAGCCAAACAGAGATGTGAATGCCATTAAAAAAAACTCAGTCATCACTTTATGAAGCTCCTTAAATAAACAAAACATCCACACACCTTGAAAACAGGTAGCCTTGGACAGGTTTGGTCTGCAAACATTTAACTCCTCTAGAATTTCCAATAGTACCCTTTCCCCTAGCCCAGTTCCAGCCAGAACAACACACTGCTGCATCATACTGCAAAGCACTCATGCAACTCACTGTCCAGAGCAAATCCTGATAATGGATCATCATCCGCACAACATCAGCTGCCCCCTCTGCCAGCTGTTTCTCCTTCCCTTCAGGAATCTTGTTTGGCAGCCCTTTGTGCATGAAGAGGTTTGGGGCCATGACTGTGGAAACGTTCCAGAGATTCATTTTGTTGTTGTTCTCCCTGGAAACTACTTTGCTGAGAAATTCAAGTAGAGCCTAAAGAGAAGGGCAGAGACTCAAGTTATTCATTCCTAATAACACCCAAGAAATTAAAGTTGCAATTGCTGAGGAGAACATCCAGTCGTTATGTTTTCTAGAAACTTTGAGAAAATCCAATTCTCTACACAGGAAGCACAGTAGCCAATTTCTAATACTAGGATAACAACAAATAGCTAAACTAAGCAGGGAGATAGTTTGTCCAGCACTCATGAACCAGAAGAGATGGCATGTTTGGGAAACAGATATGATCTTATTTCTTAACTAGTGGCAATGTACAGACTCCAGTTGTAAAACTTATAGAATCCAAAGAAAAGCCTCTCTTCCTCCAGAATCCTCCTAAGTAATTCCCAGATGTGGAAAAAAAATCCCTTTGGATCACACCTCTTCTGTCCCACACCTTCACCAGAGCTATGATGGACATCAGGTCACCTTTGATGTTATCATGTATTCCAGCTCTCTAGCCTTTGCAGGGTGCTAAGTCAGCCTTGGCATCGTTATCCATAAGTTGAACCACTCAGCAAAAAGAAAGCAGCAGCAAAAAGAAGCCACACAGTTCTTATCCAACGCAGTACCATAGAGATCCTGCTCTGCCTGCAAAGCTAATCCACCAGCAATTATTCTCCCAAAAAGCAGTAGGAAAACAGGTTTGAAGTGTGTCCTGATCAAAAAAAAAAAGGCTAAGAAGTTATAAACTATACAGGTTTTTTTTGATTTTAAGGGAAACTGCAATTGTGATGGAAAACAGCAACAGCACAAAGCATGAATCAGAAGACTGAATCTCCTCCCCTATATCTTAGTGTATCACAGACAGTACAAGAGCTATACACCTTCCACTCCATATAGAAGGGCTTTCGTACACTGAGGAGGAGGAGTACAGTTCCAAACATGGTGTAAAAATCCCTCCAAGACCACACAGGCTCCCACTGCTCTTCTGTTTGCACCCAGAAGGCAGATGTGCTACAGTTTATGTTCACTGCCCAGCCTGGAGACCTGCCTGCTGCCCAGATCCCTGTTGCCCTATCACAGGTTTGCATTTCAAGTCAGTGAAATGAAGCCTAATAACTTAATGTACATTATCTATATCCCCCTTTTTAAGAGCTGATAGAGATCTGAGAACGAACACACGGAACAAGAACATGGATTTTCCAAATGGAGGCCAGTAACGAGTGGCGTCCCCCAGGGGTCTGTCTTGGGACCGGTGCTCTTTAACATCTTTATCAATGGCATCGATGATGGAATTGAGTGCACCCTCAGCAATTTGCTGACTACACCAAGCTGAGTGGTGTGGTTGACACGGCTAAAGGAAGGGATGCCATTCAGAGGGACCTCGAGAGGCTAGAAAGGTGGGCCCGGGTGAACCTGATGAGGTTCAACACGGCAAAGTGCAGAGTTTTGCACATGGGCTGGAGGAATCCCAGGCATCCCTACAGACTGGAAGGAGCGGTCCTTGAGAGCAGCCCTGTGGAGAAGGACCTGGGGGTCTTGGTAGATGAAAAACTTAACATGAGCCAGCAGTGTGCCCTTGTAGCTCGGAAGGCAAATGGGATCCTGGGCTCCATCAAAAGAGGGGTGGCCAGCAGGGACAGGGAGGTGATTGTTCCCCTCTACTCTGCTCTTGTGAGGCCCCATCTGGAGTACTGCATCCAAGTGTGGAGCCCCCAGTATAAAAGACAGGGAGCTGTTGGAGAGGGTCCAGAGGAGGGCCACAAAGATGATCAGGGGACTGGAGCACCTCCCCTGTGAGGACAGGCTGAAGGAGCTGGGCTTGTTCAACCTGGAGAAAAGAAGGCTGCGGGGTGCATTTCAGTACCTAAAGGGAGCCTACAAACAGGAGGGGAATCAACTCTTTGAAAGGGTTGATAACTGCAGGACAAGGGGAAATGGTTTTAAGTTGAGGGAAGGGAGATTTAGGTTGGACGTCAGGGGGAAATTCTTTACAGAGAGAGTGGTGAGGTGCTGGAACAGCTGCCCAGAGAGGCTGTGGATGCCCCGTCCCTGGAGATGTTCAAGGCCAGATTGGATGGGGCCCTGGGCAGCCTGGTCTAGCATTAGGTGGGAAGGTTGGTGGCCCTGCATGTGGCAGGGGGGTTGGAGATTCATGATCCTTGAGGTCTCTTCCAACCCTGGCCATTCTGTGATTCTGTGATTCTGTAAACCAAGAATAAGCAGACTGACCTTTAGAGTGTTTCTGTTGGGCTCTGGCAGAATCAGGATCAGGAGGTTCAGAGCCTGCAACCTTTGCTTCAGGTCTGGAATATCTACAGAGGGAAAGCAACAAGATTCAGGTTTCTGACGAGGCTCTTACTGAAAACAGAACTGTGCTTCCAAGTCACAGGCTGAGAGCAGGGATAAGGCAATTACTTATGGTAGTGTTTTTCATCTGTAAAACAGCACCTCAAATCCTAGAAGTTAATTAAGCTCATACAGCCCTTATGGAGTGAATTATCTGTGTTCTAGAGAACTGAATGGCTTTAGAGTACACAGTCTACCAACAGCTCAACAAAGGACTTCACCTTCTACTTTTTATTAAGTTGTGTGCTCAGTTGGCTGAACACATTTAAATCCCTTATCAAAGACATGCCTCAAAATAAGGCACTTGCAAAAGACTGCTGCTGACAGACCAAGATCATGAACTCTGGCCAGTTGTCACAGCTGAGACTTCATGTTCCTGTTTATCAGGTTAGCCTAATTTATGCAGTAACACTGCAGCCTCAAGTGAAGCAACGTAATTTGTTTAGGACAGTATTCCTGCATAAAAATTGTGTATATACCCAAGCACGAGCAACAAAGGCTCTGAGGTAGACACGCAATAGTATGTCACATCTCACAAAGTGAGTTCATATGGTAACAGTGCATACCCTGCTCTGTATTCCCATCAAATCCACATGCTAACAGCACACCTGACAGGAGAGCCCAAGAAAAAGCACAACCCCCCCAAAAAACAACATAAAACAGCCAAAGAGGAACTTACTTTGCACAGCAGCAAAAGCAGGAAGATATTCTGCTGTCAGCAATGGGGCAGGCAGTTCTCTAATGAATCTTTTCAGCAGCCCAGATACATCATTCTGGTGGACTTCATCCCAGCGGAAAAGGCCGCTATAGAAATCCCTTTCTAGCTTCTGTTCCAGGCTCTAGAAATAATAATTTAAGGAAGTATTACATGCCTCAAAACACATTCTATATTCTACAGCTGAACCCACTATGTCAAAAGACTGCAGATATTGCCAGTGCAGATACTCCCAGATTTCGCAGTGATGGACATTTCTAACAGTACAGAGAAGAACGACAAGCAGTCTCAGTTGACTCTTGTTGGAGCCTTGCTCCAGCAACATGCTCCCTCATCCCTTTCAATATTTTCAAAGAATAAGTAAGAGCTCTGTACCTTGATTCTAGTCTGGGACCCAGAAACTCTCAAAATGCCCTCTGTTTCAAGTCCTCTCTTTTCTAAACAGGACAGCAGCTATTGAAAGAGGAAAAAAGAAAGCTCTTAGGTACAGAAGATGAGAAGTCAGCCCCTCCTTATTAAGGGCCTAAAAAGGCTTGCTGGCTCTGAGCATCAGAATTGCAATTGAAACAGAAAGAAAACTTACTGCCTGGAGTAAGAGAGGGACCTTAGTGTTGGGGAGCAGTTTTTGGTCATTTTCCAGCAAAGTGTTGAGTGGAACTCCAAAGAGCCTTTTCTCTACAACAGAAACGACATTGTTTTCAGTCTGTACCACCATTAATAATAGTGTCAGTGATACTTCCAGCACTGCAGACTAAGATAGCACATTTTGTGAGCACTGGAGAAAAAGAAGAACAGTTGATAGACAAGTGGATGTGATAGAGGTAAATGTGGAGCTGTAGGTCTTGGTAGCACAACCCAGCAATTCCAGAAGAAACTGGTTAAGGCAAAAACAACTGTCACAAGGTTTCTTATCAAACACCCTCTCTGCTCTAACGCTTGAAATCCAAACTTATAAGACAACCCCAATGTTAAAAAAGGCACGAAATGGAAGGAAAAGAAAATATTCAAGACAACGTTCAACTGACCTGTTGTTTTCAATTTTGCTGCCTTGTTTCTCTTCAATTCAAAGCCTAGAACATCACAAAGAGCTGTTAGTTCAATAAGGGCCAACGTGGGGATCTTCTTCATGTCCTGAGCAGATAGATCTCCAATCCTGGTCACTCCTAGTCTGCCCTTGGGGATCTTAAATTTCTAAAGGAAAACACACACAAAAGGTTCAGTACAAGCAGCACTACTGATTATCAACTTTTGTTACATCCTTACTATTGCTTACCACTAACCAGCTATCTACACATTCCCCTATTTTCAGCTCTAGACAAATAACCAGAATAACCTGTACTGCTACTCAACCCACAGCTGGAGAAACATATCCTCTTTTGCATTACTCTTTAAACGTATTTCAGAGCCCAGCCTTCTAAACTAATGAAAGATCAATGTCCATTCCTATTGGCTTGAACCTTGCAAGCAGTGTATTTGCAGAAGATAAATCTTTGGCAAGTAAGACAATAGAGACCCATTGCAACACTATCACAGAGGACGTTCCCAAAATCTAATCATATAATTGAATCAAACACCTTGCACCATTCTAGGCAAAATGACCTAATAAAGCTTTAACGCGAAAAAATATTCCTATACTTCCTATACTTACAGTTAGCACATTTCCATCCTTTATTCTCTTAGATTCGGTCAAGAATGACCCCTTGAGCAGGACAGCTGCTTGTTCTGAGTAGGCAACATCCATGTTGAACACCTCCTCTTTTCCAGGGTTTCGAACTGTGCAGGAGTAATCCTGGGTTTCTGCTACAGAGGAGAAAATGTCTTGAAATTCAAAAAGCTAAAAGGTGAAGCTTAGAAAACAAATGCATTACATTAGCAGTTTTAAACAGATTCAGGGACAATCACTTTTGGTAACAAGGATCATAGTAGCATTTGAATAGAGTGCTGTCATAGCGCAGTCTTGTGACTGATCAACGAGGTAAATAAGATTCCTTTAAAGCCATAATCATCAGGTCAACAGTAAGACACGAGTATTGCCTTAAATTAAAGGACATACCTATGGCCTTTAATTAACTTCTCTTTATGCAGTTGTGTACGTTGTTCATAGAATTTCACCTGTTCTTTGCCAGAATCATTTTGTTTGCATCTTTTAATTGATTTGCTGATGATTTAGCATCACCTTGAGTGATAATTCCTACCAACACCAGGTGCTGGAGAAGTTTACTGAACCCACAGCTGTGGATAAGCATGAATTTAAAAGAAAAACACAATGTTTCTGCAATCCCACACAGCAAGCAGCATTATATAAACCAGTACATGTTATTTAATGGTAATAGTCTTCAAAAACAGAAACAGCTGCTCAAGTTCAGAGCCCAAACAGTACAACTTGTCTTCCAGCTGCAGCTCCGCTTCAGAGCCTGCTTCTCTTTCAATCCTACTCCACTCTAAAAAACTCCTTCTTACGTTTCTGAACATTTGAAGTCCGTAGATTGTGCAACAGCAGGTCTGGGCTGGGCTCCTCTTTTTCTGTTACCGTCTCCTGAAAAGTAAAAACCACAACGTACTCATCTAAACAAGGCAGGACAGAAGTTATTATGACAACAATTTGATTTGGGGAGGAAAAACAAAACAAAAACACACACAAAAAGACACCTTTATGAAAATGCTGCTCAAACTCAGGACTGTAAGATTGCTCTGATTTCTTTCCTTTTATTAATGCACTGCAAGGCTAGAAGTACCAACCAAATTCCATAGGAGCTGGTCACTGCCTTTAACCACAAGATCTCCTTCATGCAAAAGAACACAGAAGCAGGCATCAGCACCTAAAAGCTTCCCATTAAAGCTTTATGGTAACCTACCTCCTCAGGTCTAAAGTGCATTTTTAAACGCTTAAGGAGACATTTGGCAGTCAACTCTACTAATAAAAACCTTGCTTTCACTGGAGCTAGCCAGAATGCAAAGAAATATATTGTTACCAAAGCAACTCCTTCTATGAACCAGTTCATAACAAGAGAAGTTGTTGACTGACAACTGAGAGCTAAAAGAAACCTGCAATAAGTCATCACAAATGGACAGAAGAGTTGATCTGTAGAGAAGGTGCACTGTATGCTTAGAGCAGACACACAACTGATGAGCTCACCATGAAAGAACACCCAGTTCATTTAGCATCTGTAGATAAGCTGCATCAAAAAGTCACTTCAGAACATTGGATTGGATTTAGTTGTTCTGACTTTTAAGTGCAAATATTAGCAACCTAGCAAGCAGGCATATAAGATCTGTGCCTATATGATACCTAGTACAACAGGCTTCTATTTAATGTGCAAGTTTAGAAACTCGCTGGATTTCAGCTGAGGGACTGACAGCCTTGCAGCTGGAATAAAACATCACCGGGATGAAGGAAACACAAGAGGGCTCCAAATGACATCAGTGCTCCACAAGGCTGTGGTGCTGGAGGTGCTGTGCAGCCTCCCAGTGGTCTGTAAGAAGATATGAATCTGTGCTGTTTGTAGTAATTCTTTCACAGTGCTGCAACCTAGACGCAGAAATTCCACAATCTCAGCTCCATTTCAGCATAAAACATGAAGCTGTCAGCCTTGGAAATGAAAGCAGCCCAGGGCCCAGCTGGCCAAGGCAGGTACCACAGGGCAACAGAGCCTTTCAGGAGCTTCCACTCAATCAGCCAACGTACCCCAGAGCCGACCACTCCAAAAATGTCTCTGACATCCCTCACAGGAGGTTTGTTCTTCCTCCTCCGTGAGCGGGAGTAGGTGTCCAACCTTCGCTGCACGGCAGCAGCCTGGGTCTTTGTCAGGGTGGAGAGCAGCGCGTTGTCGTTTTCTGAGGCATGGTCCCCAATGAGGTCTGAGAGCCCTGCATCCTGGAGCCACTCCGCTTCAGCCTCTCCCTCTGTGAGGACACGGATGAGGAGGGGGAGCAAGAAGAGAAAGAAAAGCAATTTGAGTACTTGAAACATCAGCAAACCAGAAGGCTCAGCCCCAGGGGGCAGCGAGACATCACTGGAAGTCACAACTTCTGTGGATGCCAAGGCTGTTCTCCAAGATCTTATTTTATTTGTATGCACCATCGCTACTCCTTTATTGTGTTACACTTTTAAGTGCAGTGCTACCCACACAGTCATTCGACAACAGCAGAAGTATTATTCTTACTCCATACATTCACTCTACATCCATGTCTACTCAAAACACCACTAAAATTAAAAACCATTCCTGTTCCAAAGTGAAGTGTGAGAAGCCTGGAGACAGTAACAGCAGCTTTATTCTAACAAGCTCGCTTCACTCCTTTCTTCAATACAAAGCTGCACTTCAAATACAGAAGGATGCCTCCCTTACTGGATGTGCCTTTTGTGCAAGTGAGAAAGCGCCCTGAGCAAGGCAGATACTTGAAATCCAGGGATAAAAGAAGCAATTTAGGAGCAGGCTTCAGCTTTTACAGAGTGAACACCAGAGGGCCTGTGCCCCTTTTCAGTTCTGGGTACCACATTCATTCGCTGCAGGCAGCTCCAGCACAGCTCTAAAGTCACACTGGGAAAAAGAAAAATCACAAGTGAACTGACTGAAAGGGAATACTTCGGTCCCACTCTTCCTTCCTGAAGGAAAATATTTCTTCTACCATCACAGCTGCTCAAGCACGATTTCGTGATTGTTGCATCCCTAATGAAGCCACACAGGTCTTTCTGTGAGATTAAATCATTTAACTGTTCTGGGGAGACCACTGTTCTTTCACAGCACCTGGAAACATCCTCAGAAGGCTGAAAAGAGTTGAGCGAAGCAACATCTTTTTGCAAGTTGCATGAAAGCAGAACTCTATTCAGCATCACACCATTGTAAATACAGCTGGACCTGCAGCAACCTGGCTAACCTTCCTGTGTAATCTTAAACTTTGATTACTTATCATGTCCAGTTCTACAGAAGCTGACAGCATCCCCACAGGTCCTGCTCGGGTGGGTACAGCTCCTCACACATGCATAGGGTTGGACTCCTGGCCCCGTTTAAGACTTCACCCTGTACAGATCTTTGTCCTACTTCCGTGATTTCACAGAAGCTCAGTGTGCAAAAGACTTCTCAGTTATTTTTTCCTCGGGAAATACAGGAAGTTGGTATATTGCTTGCAAGTTTTGAGAATATCCAAATCCAGTCATAACAGGAAACTAATGCAATACACAATACCAACCAGAAGACCATAAATCGGACATCCGTTTGAGCCTAACGCCCCGCCTGATGCCAAAGCACCTCAGATGTTAATTTATCCACTTAGTATTTTTGGCCTGATTATGTTTACCAGTAGCACAAAGGGAAACAATTAAAATAGGTTATTCATGGGGAGAAGAGGAAAGCCAGAGCGGAGCGGGCCTGAACTGAGAAGTCACAGAAGTTTCACTGCGGATTGAAGTCTGGAGGGTTGTTAACATTTGCTTTGTGAGATCCAGATAAGCAACATTTGAGGAGACACGATTAGGAATAAATATGCAAAACTAAAGAACACCATTTGCAAGAACTTATTTGAAGCATGAGCTAACCAAAACCAGAATTTGTAATAGTAATTATGTTCCATTTCAGAGAAACTGAATGACAGCCAAGCATTCTGCAACATCAGACAAAATATTAAGAGAAACTTCCCACTTGTTTTTCAAAGGAAGAGGAGAATCAGTTTTCGCAGATGCTTCTCAGACTACACATTACAAGGGTAACAACAGATATTTCAGTGCCACCACCACACACAGTGCATACGTTATCAATCTGCTGTGCCATCAGACCATGGAGCCAGCTGGAACAGAGAGCTAGGGAAGAACTACACTGCTCTTGGAAAAAAGAAAAGGCTCCTTTTTGCTTGTAGGGAAGGCCACAAGCAGCAAACACCAAAACCTTTCTGCTGACCCAGTTCTGTCAGGCTGTACTCCTGCCAACAACTGGTCACAGGCAACTTCCCACTGTGCCACCCCTGACAGCGCTCACGCAGGAGACCAACATTTCCAACTGGGTCAGCATTTTTGCAATGCCTTATCTCCATGTAGCCTCCACGCCGTCTCCTTTTTGTGATTGCAATCAGGGATTTGTCACACTGAGCCTTACCACCTCCAGACAGAGCTGCTAGCTGCTGCCCCAGCACAGCTTCTCAGGCGGTACGCAAACAGCCGCAGTGCCTTTGGCTCAGAGCATCCATGCTGCACTGCCACCTGCCAGCGCTCCGACCAGAGACTGCAAAGACATGAAAGCAAGAAGGCACCAGCCAAGCCCGGCTCCCTGTGTGTACACCTGAAGGTTCCCCTCACTATTCATGCTTTGAGCACCACACACATTTGACTGAACTCCTTTCGAAGGGCGCCCACAGGCTGAGCACACCGCACTTCTTCCCCAGCCTGCTAGGAAGGCTTCATGACTCGGAGCGTTATTTCGAGTCTGTCCAGTTACAACTGCTGATTAACCAGTTAGCTCTTACCTATGAGATTAACACACAGCATTAAAGGAAAGTTTTCCTTCTGTCCCTGCTTACACGCACCTAACAGATTGCCTCTAGCATATTTTGGATATTCGTATTTCGGATATCCTAGACAGCCTTTCATCTAAAGGCATGGGGCTGCTTCTCCAGAGTCTCCTCCCTGATGCACTCAGTTTCTGAGTCACTTCTTTATCTCCTTCAGTTCTAAAGCACTTAAATCCTTTATGCAGGGACAATGGCAGTGAGGCTTGAAGTTCACAGTGCCTTGCTCAATGTGGTCAACACAGACAACCTTCCTGCCCCATTCTCCAGGGCCCCTTTATGATCCCAGAGTAGATGTTTGCCCTTCCCAAGGGCATCACACTAGGACTTCCCCTCAAACACTTCCCCATTACACACATGGATCCTCCCCAGGTCAAAACCACAGCTGCAGTCACAGCCCAGAATGGACACAGGCAATGTGTGACCCCAATCCACAGGACCACTTGGTGCTCATAGTTCATTGCTCTTACAACACCACAGGATGCTATACTTCTCATGTCAGAAGGCAATTGATCCAGATTCCAATTATTTCAGGATTCTGGAATCACATCAATGCTACAGAAAACCCATTAGAAACATCCAATGTACAAGAAGTGGTCTTTAAAAGAATTAAAAAAAAATAAAAATCAGCATATGTGGATGTACCCAAGTAATTCTGGACGTTTATTATGGTTCCTTGAACAATGAATCACAGGAGGAAATCTGTATTCCACAACAGCAGCTCCTGTAAAAGCCACTATGGTGAAGCCTCAGAACCAAACAACCCCTCCTAAACGCTGCTGGCTGTCAAAGCTCATCACACAGCTACCTCCCAGGAAGAGCACCCACACTTAGTGGCAGCTGCTTGAAAAAGTCTGGAGCCTTGAATGTATTTAAAACCAATCTTCAGAGTCAGCTTTTTAGCTTTTTATTCTTTTTTTTTTTTAAATGGAAACTGAAAGTAGGTGAGGCCAGCACTCCTTTTTGTAGGGAATTAACCACCTTCCAATGAAAAAAATATACATCCATATATAGATTTGTCTGTGGTTTGATAGGTAACATTCTAACCACGTGCCAACAGGTTTTTCAATCACTCAGGTGCAGAAGAGAATTTTTGAAGATGAATACCTTCCTTCCTCCCCTCACTCCCAGTGTTTTTGGCAACCTACCCTCTTGTGTTTTGACATCTGCAAGGCTGCATTCCTCTTGCTCGGCTTCAGTGCTCTGTTTAATGTTCTCTACTTCCAGCCAAAAGCTCTCCATTGGCAAGTTGTCTACCCTGGTAGTCATGTCCTCTGACAACGGGGAAGCCAAAGGGCTCTTCTGAGGAAGCTGGCTCATTTTGCAAGGACAGTTTCTGGTACTGAGAGAGGAAGAGATAAGGAAGAGAGATTAAGATACCCGTGATTCAGGTAGGCATTCACAATACATCAATCTTCGTTTTCAAATGGCTGCAGCCAAACAGAGGTAAGTGCTAGACTTCTTTTTTTAGTGTTTGGCAATAACAGACGAGGTTGAGATGAAATCCTCCAGAGGAGGGGAGATACCTACTGCCCCAACCTGCAGGAGGACACAGTGACAGCACAAGTTTTCCTGCAGCCTGAGATACCTCCCGTCATTCCCAGCCCTGCTCCCAGGATCCCCCAACAAACTTGCACAGACACTGCACTCACAGCCAAGGCATTTCCAGCTTCACACACACGTGCTCTGCTTATCTGGTGAGTCTGACAGCTCCCAGCCTCAGCACAGCCACCTCGGGAGGCTCGTCCTTCGTATGCAAAAACTGACACAGCTCCATACGCTGCAGTTCAGCTCATGCAATAAACAGCTCAGATGTTTGAGGCCCATTTTTCCTGTCCAGACCAGATTTTTCGGCTACAAAGCAGTAGAAGAGTCCTCAGAAACACCAAGGTACAGCATTTTCTTATTATCCTGCTGATTAATTCATGGTCAGCCAAAGTCCCAGACTGGGACTCAGCCAAACTCTCAGCCTCTCTGTAGGAAGTCGTGAGTTTCTCATTATTCAATAAAATAATGCCTCTCCTAAAACAAATTTAAGTTCTCTTCAAAGGGCTGTAACGCACTTAAATCCTGCTGTACAGCTTTTTAAAAGACAAGGGGAAAAAAAAAAAAAAAAGGAAAGGAAAGGATAAGCATACCCTACTTATGTAAACCCTCTATGGCTATGATACACAGTTCAAGAAATTGCACACTACAGCAATGCTGGTTGGTTTGAAAAATGTTGCCAGGAGTATCTATGAACAGCCACTGCCACCAAACACAGATCAGAACTGCTTTCCAGTTGCACGGCAGAAAAACAGATCAAGCCTTATGCCTTGAAAAACCACGATGACAACACCACCACCCAAATCAATTTTACCTCCCAGCTCAAGAAGGACCAAGGAAGTTACTGGTGGCAAAATACCTGGAAAGTTTAAGTTCCCTTTGTGCTGGAAAGCCACTAAATTATAAGAAACATTTCAAGTCTTAAAATACTAAATTTGAAGGCCAAACAACTGGACGGCACATGTTGTAAGATAATCTGTGCTTCTGGTTACACGTGTGCTTGCAGACTGTGCCTACATTTTTCTTACAAGCATGTAAGTCTCTCTATTCTAAAGGTCAAACCAAAAGCGATAACCATCACTGCGGGAACATCTGGAGCCAGCAACAGCACTGAGAACACAACTAAGAAGTCTTCTGTTTGTTTTACAGGGACACAAAAGTTAAAGATTGAAAAGAGCACTTACATCACACACCCAGCTCTGACGATGGCAGAGGTGCCCCATTTGCTTATTATCCATCCTCATCTTTTTTCCCCTCCCGCTCCTGGGTATCAAATGACAGCCTTGCAGCTGAGATTCCACTCCACAGCCTGGGAGAGCACTTCAATATTCCAACCAAGATTTTTATTTCTTTTTAACCCTCATAGTTCACAACTGTTTTTTCCCAGTTCTAATACAGCTACCATCCCAAATAACGATTTTCCCTTTCAAGTTTCCACCTGAATCTTATCCATTAGGATAAAGAGTTTGAAGATGATTACAGTTAAGATTAGGAATCAAAACTTTAGATCACTTAGCTTGTATTAACTCTTCATCTTTAATACTCCTCTGTGTCTCCTTGCGTAGGCTGACAGCCTTCCCTGAAGAAGATCAGGTTTAAACAAAGTCACCTTGCCACCACCAAAAAGCCCATTTCAATGTAACATTGCCATGATATCCCATTAGAATGTTATTACATGACAGTCAAGAGAAATCACCACTTGCAACATGAGATTAGAAGGAGGATTTTTGATCATATCAAGGAACCTGGTTTTGGCCAGTATCAATTCCAGAAGCACCATGGCAGCCAAATTTGCACTGAAGAGCAGTCAGTCTCTCAGGGCATAACACTGAGCAGGCTAAGCAACTGCCTCACAGGCTGCCCTAATTGTTCTGCTAAGAGCATTTAGCAGACACATAACTACTTCCTGTCATAAGATGCTGCACTACACCATAGTGGGTGTGATCTTATAGATTTAAGTAGCTGCATATAGTGCTTTCCCTTCATGCTCTTCCCTTCATTTAGAGCAGGCTCGTCTAGCATCCCAGAGATCTCCATGGTTTCAGGCCAAAGCAGAATTGACATCCAGGTTGGCAGAACCTGCCTGAGAACCAAGCAGCAGCTTTCATCAAGTGCCTGCTCAGCAGGAAGCCTGCAGCACACGTAGCTGTGGCACTGCCTTCCTGCAACTGCCACAGGTCTGCCTGGAAAAAAATAAAAAAACCAAAAAACCTACCAATACTGTAAGCCATGTTGGGCATGGCTTAACCCAGGCACTGCTTTGACTGAGTGGAGTCACACTTATGGCAAGCATTAGGACAGATTCATGGTGTACTTCTGAGAAGGGTCCCAGCATCCTTAGAGCATAGATCATGAGGTGATACTTTTGCCTCCCACCAGCTGTTTCTGATCTACCAGCACTTTCTGTCCATATCAGCACAACGTAATACTGGTCCAAGGACAGTTTTGTTAGGCCACAGTGAATTGCTGTAAGCACTCCTGTCCTCTCCATCCTGTGCTCCTGTACTATCCACTGTTAACTTCCTTCCTTCCACTGCTGGGAATTCACATCACCTGGCAGTTCCTGCACACAGAAGCCCCCCTGCTAACCACATGCTGTACCTCTTACAGGAGAGCCATATCTGAACTACCTGTAGGTTGAATAACCCAAAAGCCATCTTAACTTTTTTTCTCAACATCTCTGTGGAGCGATGCACTGAACTCTATTTCACCAACGTGCAGGATGCTAATCTCACAAAGCAGCTCTACACAGCATTACCAGAATCCAAAGCCCAGCTAACACTACCATTCCAGTCTTAAAGACCAACATAAAGAAAACATCAGGCCTTAAAATTTAGAAAATGCCTTATTTTCTGGTCTGTGTTTGTTTTTTTTTTTCCTGAACACTCTGCTTTACAGACCCAGCCAACCAAGTGGAAGGTTCATGTGAGATTCAGTGCACCTAAGAGATCGTTCTTCCTCATTGCATTCCCAAGTCAACGGAGGGCAACCTATGACGTATAAGCATAGCAACAGTTTAGATTTAAAGTGTAGATTGTTGGCTTAAAAGGTTAATCGCTCAGTTGCAACTGGGCAAAGAGTAAGTGGAATAATCAAGTTCATTCAGATGCACTGCAAATGCAGAAAAAAAAAAAGAAAAGAAAGAAAGAAAACATTATAAAGTTTTAAAAATTAACCCAGCAAAAAATGAACTGGATAGAAAGATCCAGCTAAGGGCACCCATAAAGGAACGACTCTGGGAGGACCGACCATCCCAGTGCGATACCCTGCTCTTGTTGGAGGGCACTAATTGCAGCGGGGCTGCGAATGCATTCAGCTGCCTCACCTGAGACACCTACCCCTGATTTAACAATATTACCAGCAGTTACAGGACATGAATCTAGACTGGCACTGAGCTCCTATGGTACGTTTTCTCATTTCATCTCCAAATCCGAATCTCTAACACTTGGAATAGAGGTAGCCCTTAATAAAGGCCAACTGAGTGTCAGTGGCTCACCAGTCCTGGACTACAATATGAAATTTCAGGGTAGGTTTCGATCTGTTCCTAGATACTGTCAACACACTGCAAATATACTGTAAACACTCATGCAACTCTTGGCCCTCTTGAATATCAAAATAAAATAAACACTGTTGCTATGCATTTGCTCATTCCAGGGTTGAATCACGCCCGTCAGAGACCTGTTCTAAGATCTGTGGCTGCCTAGGCTACTTTACTGACTGCTCAACCTCCTTCCCTCACTGAAATACCTCCAAGCAGACGAACAAATAGAGAGGGATCTTTCTAAGTATTTCACACAAAACAGAAGGTGACAAGTGAAGAAAATGGAATTCCTTTCATAATGTTTGCAGAAAAAGCTCGGGTGAAAAAAAGGCAACATGGACTGGATTAGGTTTATATGAGGCACGCAAGCACCAAGTTTTAAGGACATTTCCAAAGATTTGGAGTACGAACAAAGACACACATGAAACAAAGAAACAGATGGAAGGAGTCTGAATTAATCTCAAGAGCAAGTCAGAAACAGCACACCAAGTCACACCAGTGCACTTCAGATCCCTGGCACCAAACACAAACTCTTTGGAAAGGAAAAAAAGTGAGAAATTATTTTATCAACTGCTGCAATACTTCGACAGATAAAAAAACTGAGTTGGAGAACAAAAATATGTTAATGTCAGAAAACATGCACATCTTACCAGCTCTCAATTTACTGCAAGGTCAAAAACAATCAAGGAACACAGGATTAAAGGAAACAAAGGAAACCAGAAAGCATGCACGTGCAGGAAAAAGCCCCTCTTTAATTTGCTTGCAAGTTCCTGAGCAAGCAGTTTAAATCCAGCTGAAGAACTCGGAAGGTCAGACCATCACAGTTCACAATGTGACAGATTTTCTTGTTTAAAGTCAAGCAGTAGGATAAAGGTATTAAGAAACAACACACAGGAGCATGTGAAATAAAACAGAAAATCCACAAGTCTTATAGATCAGTATGCTTAGATAGATCTTACTTAAACAACTGAAAGTTCAAATCTTGGTCTTTCCTTCAAAAAGATAAATATTAATACAATAATGGAACCTGGCTGAAAGATATCAGTGTAGTTGTCAAAACCTCAGATGAAGCATGCAGAATTAGCTATGCCATTCAGAATTACAATTTCCAGATAGCAAATAGAACACAAGAGATGTCTGGTGGGCACAAGCTCCATAACTTTTCTACAAACAGAAGAGAATCAGTTCAGAAGTCACACAAAAGTTGCAAATCTTTAAAGTCCAACTCTAAAGACCGATTCTCATCCTTTCAGTCCCCAAGGCTCTGTAGGCAGTCTCCAGCACAAGCTGCCAACTTGCTTCATCCCCTCCATCTGTGGAGTGGAAGAGCAACGTTGGAATGCTATTCAAGCTTCTTAGAGCAGACCAGAAAAGTAAAGACAGACTAATTATCAAATTACTGTGGCAATGATGAACAGAAATAAACACCCAGCATGCTTTACTTTCACTAGCTTAACTAAGCTAAGGCTTAGAAGAACCAGAATCAAAGTGATCTCTGCTGGCGTATCTTTGTGCATCTCTGACCATGGGGGATTTGCTCATACAGCTGTCACTGACACACAGCCCATCTCAGAGGGAATCCCCACACAAAGCTGTAGTCCCCAGCCCACTTTGTGCTGCTGCCAAACCCCCCCTGTGCTTGTCCTAAGGCCTTTCAGCAAGGACTTCGTATCCGAGGGCTGACATACTTGAAGGTATCTACAGCGCAAGTGAGAATAGTTAAGATGTCACTATTACAATTTACTAATAAGATTACAGCTTGTTTTCATTAACACAGCAATCAGTTCATCAAGATCTTCCATTATGCAAGCAGCTCTGGGAGCAGTGTCACTTCAGGTTGTTTTGGAGGAGCCTGTTCTGCAAGCGATAACGAGGACATGCCGGATGGTCTGCATACGTGGAGGAGTCACCGAGAGCAGGTCCAGCTTTCCCCCACCACAACAACAATACAGCCACTCCCCAGCTTCTGTCCAGACATCCCAAGTGATACCAGAGAGACGAAACAATGATTATCTGCCCAGCACTGAAGGGACTGAAATCCTTCAGTATTGGGGCTTTTGTGTAAGGCACTGCTTTAGTACTGCATCCTCAGCGTGCCTTGTGCTGGGCTTCAGCTCTTGAAATAACATCCAACACAGCACCACAAGTTTTGAATAAAGCACAGGTTGCAGTTTGCCTGAAAATAAGTACTTAAGAGCGAAGAAACTCCATCTCAACACACACAACCAGGCCATCAATCTGAAACAGGCTTATCTCCACTCTCCCTGGTGGGTGTCTAAATAAGCAAGCCAAGGAAGAGCAAAATTTGCCTGTAATTACAGATTTGCCTGGAGGTCTCTTAGCCCGAAAGTGAGAGCAGAACAAACATGGGATTGATAAGCCCGTGCAGATACAGACAAATCAAAAATACCTGAAGCCACATTTAGTTCAGTCTATCAGCTGGCTGCCTGCTCCATCGTGTTCAGATTTGCCTTGGCCTCAGAAGCCACAAGCCATGCCCTCAGTTTTTTGTCTCCCCATAAGGTCTTATAGTGGTCCCTGCCCACTGCTCACTTTCCCTGCCCCAGCAAGGTGCCCCAAACAGGAAAGGATTTCATTGCATGGACATCCTGCTGACAGAAAGGGGCACGGGCAGAACAACAGCTAGCAGCACTGCAGTGCTCAATGCCATTTTGGACTGATCTGTTGTACATTTAGGTGAAATTCATTAACTAAGAGGCTACTCATGCCCGTTAGTGACTTGTCTGTCACATCCCTGCAGTGCCAGGGACTTCAGCAAGCTTCCAATGAGTCATTGCCTCCCAGTTACCAAAGCCATCCTCAAAACACGTGTCTGCTGCCTTACATCAGATGAGATGCACTTCCTTTACTCCTGTCGCCTGTGACTTTAGACAAGATGCTCAACTTGTACACCTCAGCTTCCCATGTTCAGGGAAGAGCAGGATGGTGGCCAAGTAGCTTTCAGAGCATGTCTGGATCCTTGATAAAAGACATTCTCAACTTGTTTTTGAGATTTCTCACTCAAACAAGGAGTTTTTACAAAAGCACAGATTTATCCAAACTTCTTACAACTGCATTAATGTTGAACTTAACAAAGCCTATCCTAACCAGCTGTGCCTACACTAGAGCAAAGAATGAGCAATCATAATGTGTTGTTCCAGTATTTGAGAACAGGCAAGGGACTGCAAAGAGGAGACAAGAGTAACACGCCAGCCAGCACAGAACAAGGGGGGATGAGAATTGAGCTACACTTTGTCCATAAGAAGCCTAGGGGTGCTGGAACATGGGAAAACCAGATACAAAGCCCTCACTTGGATTTCTCACAGGAGTTATAATGCATAAGATGAACTGCTTACACTGCCATGAAAAGGCTCCACTCGCTGATGACCTATAAATAGCACTTAAATGGAGGCCAAGTAGTGAGAGGAAGAAACGCTGGCTGTGCAGAAAGCAAGCCTGCCAAGAACAGCCGCCAAGCTGGGAGTGGATCTGCAGCAGCTGCTGAGGGCAGGGAACCCCCACAGCAGCAGCAAGCTGGGTACTGCCTGCAAAGCCTGCACCCACACTGTGCTATGCTGGACCACCAGGAGCACTAAGATGGGAAATGCTGGAGCCGCAGCTGCTTTCTGTCAGGAGATCTTCGGGGATGTGACAACACTGTATTCTCTGAATGGGAAGGCAGTGAGCATCCCACAGTGACTGCTGCTGAAACAGTCGTTAAAGGCAATTAATCAGACCACGAGGATGTTCTGTGCGCCATTTCACAACCACCTCATCATACAGGCATATGTCACATCTGTGCCACTGCAGGAGTGTGGGTAAACTTGGGACGTATCTCACTTGTTGTTAGGGCTGGGTGAACGGATGCAAAGTGCCACTGGTTAGAAGTTAAATGTCCTGGTCAAATCTAGTGAGCAAACGGGGTGTTCCACTGTTGCATCTCCTCAGATCTGACCACAGAGGTACTCTGGCACCAGTACACAGCACTGGGACAAATCCAGCTTGCTTGGCATAAAACTGAAGTTGTTCCAGGAGAAAGAAACCCTGCAATAGTCTTCAAGTGTAAGTCTAGTTCTCTTACGTATAGATAAATTTAAGTAATTTATTATTGTTATGTTGTTCCCCTCAATATTTATTATTTTTCTTAATCACAAACTTTGCCCAGGATCTTTTCACGCTGCCCTTTCTTGCTCCTACACACACAGCCAGAACAGGCCAGGAAAAGCAAGAAGGAAGAGAGGGACACAGAGGGGGGTGCAGGAGCTGCATTCACACAAAAGCAACACGTGTCCATTAGTGCAGCAGAGAGACATTCAGAAACTTGGTGCAATTTTTAAAACGATGCAAACAGACTTCAGATACAGTCTTAAAGCTGATGTCCAGTAAGCACAGAGAGAAGGGTGTTTGTAAAGTGAAATCACTCCATTTGCAGTCGTACCTCTCAGCACACAAGTTTTGCAGATTATTTGTAACTAAGCAGTTCTGACCTTCCCACAGCTCTTTAAGTCACCAGAAAGGCTTCAAAGCGCACACGTTGCTACGGCACCTTCACTGCCACCTTAGAAGATGCACACGATGCTCACTGCAGCCCCTGCAGCACCACCCCCAACACAAACACACACACGCTCCTGCAGCTCCCACCCCCACTTTGCTGCATTGACACCAACGGCCAAAACTATCAGGTTTATACAAAACAGGACAATTCAGTACATTCGATATTCACAATCAAGGCAGCTGAAGCACAGTTTAAGAGAAAATATTACAACCCGATCGCTTCTGGAAATTTACCTCCTTTCCATCTCCCCTGCCACAGGTCTCTGCCCTTACCTCCCCCCTGCCTTCTGGATGCAGTGAACACGCACGGAGCCGTGCCCCAGCCCAAAGCCCGTACCTGCAGGAGCAGCGTGCCGGCTGCATCGGCTGCAGCACCACTTGGGGCCGCGGGATGCGGGTCCTGACAAACCCTGAGCTCCTCTTGCCGAGCTTGTCCATGTTCGGTGGGGAGGGGGAGGCAGTCAGCCCATCCGCACCGCACCAAGCGCTGCCGCCGAGCCAAGGAACCTGCATCCAACTGCCAAGGGCTGCTCCTCGTCACCGGGCAGGTGTGCAGCTGATTGGGTACCTGCACACATCCTCTCCTCCCCCTCCCCATCCGCCCTCCCCAGGATGGAGCAGGAGTCACCGTAAATACACCTGGGACTTCAAGGCAGCCCCGCCAGGGCTGAGCTCCGTGCCTGGAACACAGCTGAAGGACGAGGCACGAGGCCAGCGTCCAGCACTCAGCACGACTGGAGAATAGCAAGGAGCTATTCCAAGCCTGAGCCCAAGCTGAAGCTTGCTCAATAATCACTGAGTCTCAGCTCTGCGAAAAACTAACTCCCAAAGGCAGCGCTGGGGAGGAGGAGTCGGTGTATTTGCTCCTCAAAATCTTACTTCTCTGGAGACAGAAGAAAACCAAAGTATCTGGCAGGGAATGAGGAGGGAGGGAGGCAGCAAAGCAAAACAAAACACGCTGAGCAACAACCACCACAAAAAAGAGCACTTATTAAAAAAGCAAATCCAGCATACCCTGCCATCGTTTGGCACTGAGTAAGACACAGTTTTATGGAAGGCACTGGCGTTGAAAGAGCAGCATAAACCCATGACACCTACAGAAAGCATTCTGTAAGATCCAGATTCTTCTTTAGCACCTCACCAACAAGTAGTATGTGAGCAGGCAAAGGGTTAAAACAAGCACACCCCCCCATCTCTCTGCTGTACCTAATAGGTCTTATCCTCTTTCTACTGTTCCCATTCTCCCCACAAATCTCCTCTCACAGTATTCCTGTAACTTCCCTTTCCTTTAACATTTATTCTTCTCCATCCTGAAGTCAAAGTTACAAATAAGTCATTTGTTTAAAGTTTCCTTAACGAAGACATGCAAAGTTTCTTTGGCACAGGTAATAACTTCACTCGTTTCCAATGCTCCGGTAAGACTGGATCTATGGGTCAGCCTGCTTTGCCTGCAATGGCTTAAAAGGGCAGCAGCAGCTATTTTGGAGACAATCCTTCATGAAAGTATGCAAAGAAGCAATCTCAGTTTCTTCCTACCCATTAATACAGCCCTACTCCCAGCCGCGGCATTAGCCTAGCCACTGGAACCCCACCTTGCACCCTATTTGTCCCACAAGTAACACAACCCAAATGCCCAAAATCCCATCGGATCCACCCCCGTCCCTTCAGACAGACTCATTTTAGGGAAGGATTATCCCAGACAGCTGAGCTACCCCAGCAGTTCCACAGTCCTTGCATTTACATTCTATCTTACATTCCTAATGAGTATCATCAGGGATCAGGTTCATAGTCCACGTTATCCATGTAGCTTCCCTATGTATGGCCCAAACCAAGACCAACAACTGAACATGTCAGCCTGGAAGAGTCTCAGCTTGGGAAATCCACACTTAGAAAGAAAGCCCATCCATGAGCTTTCACAGTAGCTCTGAATCATACGTAGGCAGCATGTTATCAGAACACGTCCAACACTAAAGACCTTACTAACATACTAAACGCCTTCAAAGCTGCTCTCATGCTTTCAGTCAAGTAGACAAGACTGTAGAGCTACACCTGGCAGAAGCATAAGGCACTGTATATACATTAAAATAGACATTTTCTGTTGGACATTGTCTCCTGACTAAAGAAAAGCGTTTGAACAATGCTCTCTGATATATAGTTTAACATTTATTTTCCTCTATAGAGTCAGGAGTTGGAGATGATGATCCTCAGGGGTCCCTTCCAACTCAGATAATCCATGATTCCATATGACCCCACAGATGGCCCAGCTTTTGAGAGACAAGAGATCAAGCAACAGCAAAGCCAGAAACATTTGTGAGCATGTGTGGCTCCAGAAGGCTTCACACCAAGCACGCCTTGCCCTAAAACAAGCAGCTGTGTTTCAGGTTGTTCCTTCTTGGTTACACAAAAGCTGCCAGGTCTGGAAGTAGATGGGCACAACAGCCCATAACTGCCTTTCTTTTATCCCTTAGCCATTTTTCTTCTAATCCCATTTCCTTTGCTAACTCCAGCCAGCTGCTTTGATTTTTTGTTAGATTTTCAGACAGACTGAGACAGTCACAGGTATGAGTTAACTGCATCGTCACAGGTTCCTAAAGCAACAGCAGTAATTCAGCCAGGCTTGTTGCAAGGCAAAGCAGAAATTAAAGGATTGAGAATGAAAACAGAATTCTTTAGTAGTACATTTAATTACTCATATAAAGCAGTAAGCAAGCATTGCAGAAAACGTAAGGCCTAATTGGATAATGAGGTGCATGCAACAGCAGTTCTCCACTTGGAGCCTTGTGCGTATTTACACCAGTCTGGTTTATTTGTGGCATTTCAGAGGAATAATCATCAAGTTTATTTCCCAGTTTGAGAGGACGGGAGAAGGAATTGAACAGAGAGGCACAGCGAGTCTCTAAGTGAGGATGGACTCAATCAGGATGAATATCCCAACTCCGGTTTTGAGCCTCAATTCACCAGGAGAGACCTCCTGATGTCACTAGAGATGAGCCAGGCCAACCGGGGCCAGATCATCTCACTCAAATACGGAGACAAAGAGGCATGCCAGCACTCCCAGCACTCGCTTTGTTCACATGAATCACGGTACCAGCCCAGCACCGCCAACGTCACGGCTTTAGCGCATGAGTTATTTCTGAAGGTATCTGTGGATCCTGCCAAACCAACGTGTCTTGACTTGCTCAGGAAGCCTGATTTATTTATTTTATTTCAGGACCAAAAAGGAGAGGGTAAAATAACCCCCCCACATTTTCAGACAGTGAGGAATTTCAGCTGGGCAAAACAAGTGATGTCTGGAGACCCAAAGGCTCCAGGTCCTTCTGCCATCCCAGGGACTGTCAGTGCCCCAGCACACAGCCCCAGCAGAGCTCGGTGCCAGTGCTGTGGGTTGGATGGAGCACAGTGGCCAGGCCCTGCATTCAGCACCTTGAGGCACCACTTCATTTGCCAGGCATCCCCAAAGTGATTTGTCAGCTAGAAAATCAAATGCAAGAGAATGGCACTGCGATCAGAAATAGAGTGCAGAATTTGAATGTAGCTCAAACCCCTTCCACCCAACTCCTTTTTTCCTCTAGAAAGGTTCATTTTCAAGGAATACTTAACATTAGGAAAGCTCAGAAGTAATTTGAACCCCCTCCACTCCATCGTAGACCGAGAAAATACTCAAACAGCATTACCTACTCATCACGTGGAGCCATTAAGATTAACAGATTACAGCTTCTGGAGTCACCAAGGCAGTGTGATTACCCAGGTCCCAGCTTGCTCCCAGCCTGCCATGGAAGCAGCACCCAGGCCATGGCCCGGGGCACAGCACAGTGCAACAGGCACATGGGCTCTCTGCTCTGCCCTGCAAGACCCAACCAGCACCTCCTGGCTCAACAGCCAGCAAGAAACAGCAGTTCTCAGGCCCTTCAGTGCAAGACTCAATTTGTCACGCTACTGGGAAGAAACCCCAGCTCCCCTAGGTGTGCCCGTACCAATCCAGCAAGAATGGAGGCAAAGCACCACGTGCAGCATCACCCATTGACCCTCCCTGCCCCGCATGGTGAGGATGGCTCAGACCCGACAGCATACAGGTCAGACCCTGCTTAAAACAGAACACGAGAGCCACGAGCTCTGTGTCAGAGCACATAATCTGCTTTTCTGAGCCTAGGAGTTGTAACAGAGGATTAGGATGTTGGGTGGTGGGCAAACAGCACAAACAGATGAATCCTAAGCAGAGATTGTGCGTACGCAAATGGTTTTTAATCTCATGTTAAAAAATAAAAAATTCAAAGGAAAAAAAAACAAACATTTAAATGGTGCATAATAATTTGGTTGTGAGAAACTGAAACGTTGAAGCCATAAAAAAAAAAAAAAAAATAAGACTCACTGCAAAAACCAAAACCCAAATGATTATTTGCATGCAGCTTACTGCCTTGCCCCGAGGCTCGTGGCCACTGGACAAAGGCAAAAGGCAAACAGAAGGCAGTGCCTTGTTGTCTGCTTGGTGCTGCCATGGCTTGGGGAAGAAAAGGAAAAGATCCAGTGCTGTTTATGCATATGTATATTTAGATCAGTGAACTGCAAAGTGGTTTAAACCTAATTACTACCGTAAATGTAATTTAAACCACCCAAAACCTTTCCACTGCTCAAGGAAGAGCTGTGACAATGGAAGGAAGCGCTAAGACACAACAGCTATTCTTAATAGAAAAAACATTTACTCTGATGAATAACCAAGACCTACTTACCGACATACACTGAACATCTTTCTGCCTTCTGGGCATTTTCAACTGGATAAAATTAGAAACCACAGCGGATTTCTGAGGATGACCTTGTTTATCTCCCTATTCAAACACACGCCTGAACACTTGCTGGGTGCCAGGCCTTGCAAAAACCATGTCTTTTTTGCTGGATGCTGCAGGCAGAAAAGTGACATGCAGTACAGGTCCTGGACTAATGACCACCTGGCTGCTTGTTCACTTCCTCTAAACACAGGGGCCTGCAGTCACTGCAACCAGCTGACAGAATGCCACGCACCATGTGTAAGGTGTGATGGAGGGAGGCAGAAGGGGCAGAGGATCAGCTGTGACCTTGCTGGCTGCAATGAGTCACCACAGCAAACGGCAGCCCAGCAGGGTCAGCCCAGCTCTCAGGGACTGGATTCCCACGGCAGAGCTCACCCAGCACCGTCGTCATCTCTGGCAGAGGCTGCACTGTGAGCACGTTGCACCTCCTTTATTTTCACAGAAAAAAGAAGAGGGAAGAGCTCAAATTCCAAAGTGTTCATCCCTAGCCATTTCACAAACCTCATTTTGATTTCTGAAAGTTGGATTTCCCTTTCCCTTTGGGTAAATGGATGGAGCAATAGCTACAAATAGCTCATTTCTGATGCTCCTCCTATCCGCAGCTGCTGCCCCAGTTCCCAGCCCAGAGGTGTGATGCACTGGGCCATCACCCTGTTTGTTTCCTCACCATAATCACAGGCAGTGGGATGGGCTCCACGGGCTGAACTCACCATGAGTCAGTGTGTTTTTGGGCATCCCGTAGAAGTTACTGCCCAAAAAATGCCAAGCATCCACTCCCTTAGAAAAGAAGCCATGCACGTGGCTCCGTGATCAGCACAAATGCTTTAGAGCTACCAAGGTTATGAGACAGCTGAACAGCAGCTACTGATAGCTTGGCTCAGATAAGCAAGAGTTTCAGCAAGGACAGTAAGACAATGGGAGTGATACCATCATAGCTACACAGCTACGTTGGTTAGACTAAAAGCAAAATTCTACAGGTCCAAGCCTGGACAAAATACAGATGAAATTTAGCAAGTTACGTCTTTGTTTTGTGTGCGTGTTTTGTTTTGTTGGCTCCTTACTTTTTGAGGGGGTGGAAGAGTGTAGTTTAGTATTTTAAATGCATTACATCTGCTCAGATGTTTTATATCGGGTGAGACTAGCTGAAACTCCCTCATATACTACATTGGAATCCATCCTGTCTTACTGAAATTTGTCTTGTTGGATGATTTTAATAAAAACTAAATTCACTTACCTAGATATTCCAAACTGTTTCAAGATCTAAAGATCTAGAGAAAAACAGCCTCCACAGAGGTTCCTCCACAGGAAGAATACAGAAATACTGAGCATATTGTTGGGAATTAAATGTCCCTTTGCTCATTTGTGGGTCTCTCTCCAATGAGCAAATGATGCTGTCAGGTTTCTGCCTTCTGAGATGCAGTGGGGCTGGAACCTGCATCAGCCTGAGCTGTCTACCTTCTCCCCATTGGTTTGGGAACCTCTCCCAGTGCAGAGATGTAAGAGCCAACCCCTGCATTTGCAGAACAAGCGACTGCCAGCCCTGCCGAGGGCAGTGGGGACACAGCAATACGGCTCTTTCAAAGGGAGCAGCATTTATACCCGTCCCTCTTACTCAATTATCTCCAAAATAAGATTTAATACAGCCTAGGAGCAGATGTTTTTAATTGGTAGACAATAGTAAGGGCCGATTAGTCTACTCATAAGCAACAGTTGTGTTTATACTTAGAAGTGCCATCATCATTTATCCCAACAGGCTTCTGTTCTACTTTGTCATCCCTTCAACAGATCCCTAGGAGAAATTCAAACTTGTCTGCGTGGAGAGATCAGAAGCATCCCATGATTTATATTTATGGCCATCCTCCTTGATTGTCCTCTAGAAGAGAGCTGGGACAGAAACAGAACTGGCATGCTTCTTTAGAAATGGAGAAGTTAAAAAAAATAATGGCAGCTGTCACCATTTGTGCTACACCAGAGTCTCACTCTGCAGTCAGCACGGAGCTTGTCTGTACTAGTTTCTTCTATAAACGATGCAACAGCTGGAGCACGACTTGTTGGGAATGCTGAAACTGATTTCACAACGCAGCTAGCAGCTCTTTCAGAACTACTAGTAGTCAAGATTTCATTAGCTCATTAGGGGTGGATTTGTTTTTCCAAAATATTCATGACCAAATTTAATTACGTGAGTCTTCATGAAAACCATAAGACTGCAGACATGATCTGGGACTTTAGAGCCAGTGAGGGGAATGGAAGAGCTTGCTGCAGACCTTAACAACAGCTTTGCAGTGCAGGATTTGGGCAGGTTAACTGCGCACTGACCGTCCCAAAGGTCAATGGGAGACCACAGCAGTGCCAAACAAACCTCCATGTGCTGCTTACTGTCAAAGACTCGCTGCTCTGCCTGCAGGGCTGAAGAGATCAGAGCTCTTATATCAACATCAAGCACTGGTGCAAGATAGATTCTCATTCTTCACTTTACACCCAGTGTGCAAGTTCAGAACAATACAGTGCTATTTCAGAGGCAAGAAGTCAACATCATAAAATCATCCATTGAATAAACACCGTCAAGTCCAACAAATTAAAGGATCACACATTCACAGAATCACAGAATTGCCAGGGTTGGAAGGGACCTCAAGGATCATGAATCTCCAACCCCCCTGCCACGCGCAGGGCCACCAACCATCCCACCTAATGCTAGACCAGGCTGCCCAGGGCCCCATCCAATCTGGCCTTGAACACCTCCAGGGACGGGGCATCCACAACCTCCCTGGGCAGCCTGTTCCAATACCTCACCACTCTCTCCATAAAGAATTTCCCCCTGACGTCCAACCTAAATCAATCGGGACTTGCAGTTGAGCTGAAAACTAAAAACATTTCATAAAGGTAAATCTAAAGACATACACACAAGCAGATAAACTGTAGCAACTATGCATTACCTCACAGCTCTACTAAATCCAATGGACTGTTATAACCAAACTGACACTCTCGGACGCTAGACTATGCATTGAAACCAGGCTGGTCTAAGCAACCCAACTTTCGTACAACAGGCATTCTCTGACAAAGGCATTTCTTGGCTGTGGCTGTTCCAGCAGTTCAGGCTGTGGCCCAACACACAGTGCACAACCACCACAGCTCAACCTGACCAGTGCTGGAGCTGCACCACCAACCTAAAATGAGAACTCCACAGATGCTCAGCACAACGAGATGAGGCAAACCACCCTTGCAGCTGTGCAGAAACAAGGGATGGGCACTTTCTGACAACACAGAAGCTCTTCAGAATTATCTGGAACAACTCACAGGAATGGTAGAGCTCCAGCTTCCACACTGGAAAGTATAAATACATCAGGTTACCCCAAAAGCAGACCCAGGGCAGACCCTCATGGCTGAGGCTCTCAGACACCCACCATGATGCAGGGGCACTGAACCACAACAGAGGAGCAAGGATGAGTTCCCACCATCAGCTAGAAAACTAATTGCTCGTAAGTGAGCAAAATTACACAAATAAGTGATTTGGTGAATTAATGAAACAGCGAATGAGGAAATTAACCAGTCTGTTGCAAAGGGACGGAGTCCTTGTTTGATTTTCAACCAAAGAGCTTATGACATGGAAATTTGATTCGTATGGCAAGTCATCCTGTATAGGAGAGGTCTAAACAAACCATAATACTTGGTTCAGTATTAATGTCAGAAGTAATACAGGGTTAAATGACATTCATAGACTCACAGCTTGCAACCAAATGGCAGCTTCTCAACCTTCACAAAGACTAGCACCTCTTTGCCATCTGCTTTGTTTACACTAAAAACATAAGCCAAAATTGCACAGACCTTACTAACAGAGTTAACAGAAAACCCTTAAACAAGAAATTCTCTTTGGTTCTACTTCTTCATTTGCATCCTGGTTCATATTTTTTCCTAGCTGATACATAATTCCACCACGTCCTGGTGTTTAAAAAAGCCCTGAGCTCTCCCAAGTGACCTTAGAGCTCTGTGCTTGCTCCAAACTCTTCCTGGCCTGCAAACATCCGGCAGCTCCACGCCTGCTTTACACTGGCCAAGAGAATGTAGGAAGTGCTGAGTGAATGAACTCTGCAACTCTTGGATCAAGGATAGCATTAGGATGAATGCTTCCAGGAGAGATTCTTCCTCTCCTGCTAATCAAAGGAAATACTCTATCTAAATACAGCTGGCACCTTTATCTACTTTTACCTTTCTTATGCACAAGCTGGAGTCAGTCCAGGATCGTAGAGTATTTGACCAAAACAACTGTATCTCATATCAGCTGCAGGGATGTATGTACTGCAGCATCATGCCTACCTTCCGCTATGAGGCATGAAAGGATTTCCTTCCACTGTGTCAGCCCTGCTGTTTTCAAACATTAACATTGTCCGAGCTTTACCTTGACAGAGAAAAACAACTTTCATCAGCAAAGCTGTATTTATTTGCTGCCAAAAGAGGATATCCTTCCAGTTCCATTATATATTGGCCACCTGCTACGGTCCTACCAAGAGCTACAGGCTCCTGTTCACTCAAGAACTTACATTAACTCCTCCTGCACTACAGAGGAGCCAGACAAAGAACAGCTACCACCTCCACAATGCATACAAGTCATCTCCCCTCCTGGATGATAAAGGATATTTTCAATTATTTTAGCCCTGCGATGAAGCAGAATTTCAAGCTTCAGACATATGACCTTAGCCAGCTGCACGTTCTGTAGGATATCACACCCTCCTCTCTCCCCACTGCACCAACAGGGAAACCACTTTTCTGTGCTATAAAGTCACCCTATGCAGCAATGTAAGGGAACCGACTTCTCACTGGGAATTGCCCAGCTGTGTGTTACTCTTTGCCTTAGGCCCAAGGCCTAACAGACATTCAAGAAACCCTGATTATTTTCAGCAATCCCTTTGGGGTTTAAACCAAGGCAGTACCACTGCTCAGCCATCCCAGAGACCACACACCACAGGCTAGCCAAAGGAAGCAGACTTCTCAGATGCTCTCCATGGCAGATGAAGCCCAGTGAAGGTTCAGCAGGCACTGAAGATGAAGACATCTGCCATGCCACCTCCTCCAGGAAACAGGCGTTTACCTGACCTCAACTAATTGGCATCAACTAAGTCAGAAACCAGGTGCTTCAAACAGAAGTGCAGATGTGATACAGCCTCTCAGCTGAAGGAACGATGAGTGTTCACAATGTATGTCATTATACTGGCTCTTAGTTATAATGGTCTCTTGTGCTGCATTAGGTAGCCTGGCAGGGATAACTGTTAGAAAAACAGCAAAAAAAAACCCAACACACAACCTCTTGATCATGAGCTTGCTGTCACTACTCCAGCAATGCCCAGGCTGCTCACTGTGCTAGTACTGAACAGCAAGAGAGTGATGGTCAGACAGGACCCTGCCTTTGTGTTCTCCACCTCCTTGATACTTCCTTTCCAAAACTCCTAACAGTAACGTGTTGGTGCAGTCCTCCACTTCTCTCCAAGTTCATCATCTTAGGAGGCACGTTCTGCACAAGGGCAAAAAGGACACAGAGATCAGCACTTCAGTGCTACAGCAATCAACAAATAGGAATTCCTGCAGTACAAACGTACTTGGGTCTCAGCCAAGTCGTTACAAAAGTGCTGGGTCTCCGCTATACAACGTATTCAGGATCATCTCCTATGTCCGTGCTCTGCCATAGGATGGCAGTGTGTACGTTCAGGCAGACAACTCACTGATCAGCAGCCACAGTATTCAAGTCTGGGACATCTCCAGTTATAACAAAGGGACACAATTTCATATTAAAATAAAAACTAAATGACTAACTCAGACCAGTGAATTAACATTAGCATTGCCAGGCATTATGCAAGAAGATTTGAGGGTCCCAGAGCTTCAATCTCTAAAACTTTAAGAGGACATGAAAAAGAGACCAGGACGTGGCTTAATTTAAAAGGCCTCCCAGTGAGGACTGCCCTCCTAATTTTCCATGTGATAACAACATTTCAGTCATACATAGCTAGCACAGAAGATTTAGTGACAAAGACCCTCATTTTAACAAGAGCCTCAGATTTTGCACAGAGCTCAACAGCCCAGGCACCGGTGGAATACGCAATGCAGATGGAAACAATTATTTAGGAGGGGAAGAACTCCTGCATGCACAGAGCAACATTTCACTAAAACTGAATAACCTCCCACCAACACATTCCAGACTCTTGGAGTAATCTGCTTTGGGGAATATGCTTTAAGCTACATCAGCTTTTGTATTTCTTTTTCCAAACTTCTTCGCAATCACAGAACGCGCTCCCCTGCGAGCTGACCTAACGGTCTTACCAAACAGCAAATACCAGAAAGTATTATAAACATCCAAACCTAAAACCTAGTTAGAGTCCTACATTTTCAGGCAATGGGTTCTGAGTTCAGACACGCTTTTTAAATGCACAACAGACCTGGAAGGATTTATCCACATGATTAACCACGCTGCTGACTTCTACCTAAAGCCTAAGGCATAATGTAATGAGTAAATCATACAGGCCATATTTGATATATAGGTAGTTTTTTTATCATTTTCTTGTTTTATTTAATATTTCACTGATAAGCAGAACTCACATTCCTGCCTGGCACTGGTGAGCTGGAGGCTTTTTTTTTTTTAATTAACAAACCAAAATCACTTTTGTTAGAAAGAAACAGCATTACGGAAAGGAATACCAACTGATTAGAAACATCTAATTACAAGCAATCCTTTCAAGTCAGCTGCATGAGGACTATTTCGTATAACGTGTTGCAGGATTAAAAATAACTCCATCAGGTTTCAATTAAGAAGCAACACCATATGGATTTTACATTCACAACAGGAAAGCTCAAACACTATGTCAGGACCAAGACATTTTTATGCAGCACTTCAACTGCTCAAATAGAAGCATGTGGGCCATAACTTCCCCAAGTAAGCAACAGTTTCACTGAACAAAGAGCCTAGAAGTTGTACAAAGGCAGAAAACCTTAGTCTTATATTGCGACCTCCAAGTCTTAAAGGATTTAAAAAAGAATCTTCCCTCCTCACCCAGCCAGAACAAGCTCCCAAACCATCACAACTCCTGCAAGGATCCTCAGGTCACCATCTCCTTCCCCACCCTGCTTAAAGCAGGGCCGGCACTGAAGTGAAAGCAGGACATAGAGGGCTATGGCCAGCTAGGATATGTGAAGGAGCCACTTGTGCAGGCTGTACCTCAGCACGCCTGTGTACTCAGAGGGAACAATAGCTTTCCTTATGGCACGCTGGGCCACCACCTCTTTCAATTTATAATGCCTTGACAACTGATGTCAAGCATTACAACATTTCTGGGTTGCACCTTTAAATGGTAAAAACACAACCTCAAATAAAATAAATTCCTGAGCACCCCAAGCACAGCGCTGCTGCTGCTGCTGCTGCATCTTCTTGGGTCACGAGCCAAATCCTGAGCATTGTTTTCCAATATGCAGCTGGACACACAAACCCCAATTCCTCAGCACCAACAGCAGATGTCAGCCCAGCTGAATCACCCCAGGACTCCTCCAGGAGAAGGCAGTAACCAGCAGCAGTGCAGCACCCAGCTGCCTTACCCGTAAGTGCTCTGACATATTGCTTTCTGGACACATTCATCACGTAAATCCACCAAAACACATTATATCACTTCAGTTTACATGAAAGTAGAGTCTGTGTCTTTCGGCAGTTTCTTCCAGGCTTTGAAGCTCAGAGGAGAGCAAAACTGGTTACTAAGTTTTTCAGTGCACAATGCTTCCTGATGGAGTTTTAAGAATGTTTATCCAACCCCACCTCTGCAACATGCCTGTAAAGTAAATGCTTTACAAATAAGAAGGAAGGAAGAAAAAAAAAAAAAAAAAAGAGGGAGATTAAGTGATGTGCAAAAGGTCATAACACACCTACGTCTGGTATACAGCAGCACAGGCTTCTGGCTCCCTGGAGGCTTTGCCTCAGTCAGAAGAAACTGCTGAAATACAGCTGAGAGAGGGAACTCTGTCAGAAGAAACTGCCAGCACTGCTGTGCAGTCCTCTCCAGGCTTTGGGAGCCACTGTTCCAGGTAAGGAAGGTACATACTTGGAAGTAAATGGGAGTGCCCTAGGACAGAGGCTGCTGGGTGCATACAAAACGGTGTGCTGCCCCAGGTGAACAGCCCTTATGCATGAATTGAACCCAAATCCACAGAGGAGCCTTGATTTCAAAGAAGTTTCTATTTGCAATCACTGCCAACAAGCTAACACTGGAAGAAGTTCTACAGCTGCCCAAATTCTGCGTGCTCTAGCACTCCTGCTGATGCCCAGAAAGCAGCTTCTGCTCATAACGCAAAGGGAAACCAAAGCACAAATTCATGGATGCCGTTCAGGTACGTTGCAGCCCATGAGGGAGCTGAGGAACCACACCACATCTACTGCGAGCTCCAGGCACCGCACAAAGCCCCAGGGCAGGCACTGCAGCCTGTCTGGGAGAAACAGACCGTATTAACAGAGAGGAACCGCAGCATCTGTGTTGCAGAGTTCAAACCACCTCTGTGCTCAGACCCACCTCCGTGTCACACTCACACACCATTCATCCCGTACAAAAAAATAAAGCTCGCTCCCCAGAAGTGTCCGGCCGCGTTCCTTTCAGCAGGCTGCACGCCCCAAAGCCGCACGGCTCCACCGGCACGTTCAGCCGGGCGGTGTTTCCCGCAGTGCCCCCAACCTCCCCGGGCAGCTCCTCGGGCACCGACCCCGCTGCTATTACGGGGACAGCGGGAGCGCCAGCGGCCCGGCCGCGAGAATGCTATTCCGAGAGTATTTACACAGCCTAAAAACTGCTCGAAACACATAATTTTAGTGTTCCTGGGCTTTAACGCATCACCACGAACAGCAATATTCAGGCACCGGTTACCTGCCCATCTCAGTTTCCCAACTCCTTCCCCGCGGGCTGGCGGCTGCCTCGGCACATCGCGGCTCCTTTGTGAGCAGAGCCCACCGCGGAGCCGAGCTCCTGCACGCAGCGGCTCCGCGCTCGGGAGAGCTGCCCTTCCGCGCACAGCGACCGCGTGGAAAAAGGGAAGGAAAAAAAACACCGAGACCACCAACCGGCGCTCTTCTCTCCGTCGCCCGGACGCGCTCTGCAAACAATAGCGGGCAAGGCGAGAAAAGACGGAGAAAGAAGAGCACGAAAGCAGCAGCCGCCCGCCCCTCCCTCACGCACCGCCGCGGCTCCCCATAGCGTTACCCGCAGCACCCGCCGCCTCCGAGCTGCGCGCTCCGCCCCGCCGCCTCGCCCCGCCCGGCTCCCCCCGCACCTGGCCCGGCCGCGCTGCTCGGTGCGGTACGCAGCTCCGCGGATGTGTAAAGGCGATTTGCTCAGCAAACGGCTGATGAATAGCGCATCCGTATATGTGTCCTCGAAATAAATGACTACGGATTTAAAGACAGCGAGCAAACAAGTTTTATTTAAAAGCATGCTGCCCTGCATAAATATTTGGACGCGTGGACAGCTGTGGGAAAGACAAACGCAAACAAGGCATGCTTCGTAATTACAGGCAGCAGAACCGTTACACAGTCTCCCCATGCAGGGCTGTGGAGAGTTTTCTTCACCTCAGGAACAGGGACAAATGTTTTCTCAATGACAGCGTGCTTCCTAGGCTGCAATTCCCTATTTTCAACTTGTCTTTTAAAACCAATTGTGCAACACGTGGAACAAAGCAATGGGCAAACGGCCCCCCATGAACCTTTAGGGAACAGAACTATAGCATAGCCCCCTCGTGGCCCCACGGAGCTGGCAGGGACTGTCTCTGGCAGTAGAATCCAACCTCATGTGCTGAAAGGGGTGTATTCTGCACAGCTCCATACATGCTAAAGGGTGTTTAGTCACTCTGAAAGTGATTTATACTTTGCAGTAGGAGAGTAGCAGAGCACACGTCTAAGCTCTGCATGAGATGCTACTTGCTGTAGTTCATTTAATAACATACAACCAGTCAATACTGGTCACTTGGAAAACAGCTGTTGTGACCTGAGTGCATCAGTTTAGTCCTGACTGCATTTCTTTATTAGAGAATTAACCTCCCCTTACCACGCTAGAGTAGCTTTCACTGATGCTGAACAGGATTGCTGCTAAAGGTCATAGAACTACCAGCTTCACTGCTACCTTGAGGCAGTCCTCTGAGCTGCACTCTGTTCTGTTTTCTTGTATCTCATCCCGAGGATTGAAGTTAACAGCCCTCTGCTTTGTAGCCTTGGGGAGCCCAGGATTTTCACAACATTTCCACGCAGCAAATCATAAAGCTGAGCCACATCAACAACCAGAGAGGATGGCAGCAGCTGAATCCTCAGGACGTTACAGATCTGGAGCAAATGGCTGAGAAAAGTCCAGGTGAGAGAACAAAGCATGGAGCACAGCAGCTGGTGAAGAAAAGGGAAGAGAATTGCCATGGAAATCACATTTTAGGAATAGGTTCAGTTTTCAGTATGATGTAAATAATGTGAGACCATACGTGGTTATCCCTTCTCTTGTCCACCCAACACAACCAACAAGCCTGTTGGTGTTATGGGTCTTATGTTACAAGGGACAAGTTTAAACTCCAGTTCTTCAGATTGCTCTGAATAAGTGAATGCTTGCATATGCAAAGAGTTCTAGGAAAGCCAAGAAAGGTAACCTAGGCAATTCCAGGCTCATTCTTAGCATGCTTTCTTCTAGTTTTTGAGGACCAATAATGGAAAAATAATAATAATAATAATAATAAAATCTTATGACACTGTCCTTGTTCTATCTTGTTAGTATTAGTAATGTCAAAGATCATTTAACATGAGATATTCCTGGATCCATGCTAAAGGTCAGCTTCAGGGTGTGCTAGTCAAACAGATACAGCAATTTAAGACAATACCAGTCCTTAACAATTCTAGTTTAACAAAGCAGCCAGCAAAGCTGGTAGAAGTAAACATAGGTAACTGTTGCTGCAATTCAAAATTCCATGCAATGTAAGTAGAGAGGACAGAACAGAGACAGAGGAGGCAGGAACTAGTTTTTCCTTCTGAACCCCTGCTGCAGCACGGCATGCAAAGAGCAAGGAAAGAAGCCATACACAACCCTAATCTCTTCCACTTTTTCAGACATATCTTTTGGGATTTGTATGACTTTGCATGCAGTTCTCAAAGACTTTGCAAATATGTATACATACCTTAATAATACATACACACACACTTATACATATGTATGGCAGTTATTCTGTTCAATTTTGTACTACCTTTAGTTGGTATACAACAGGAATCATTCCAAATAGGGATGACAGGGAGAGAAAACCTCTTGTTGTTCATTAACCAAGCAGAAACCAGTCTTGAAGATATCTCAGGCAGAAATGGAAAAAAATAATAATACGAGCTGAGGCACAAAAGCAACAGATATGCAAAGAGATAGTCTGGTCATGCACTCACCATCATGATGTTACAGAGAACATTCCTTCCCACGTGGGAGGGTTTTATCTTTGGTTCTGGGACCAGCCGTCTGAGATGGCAGTTTGCTTTTGGTTTTGAACTCAGATAAGCAGGTTTGGGCCTTGGTTGTCCCACTGGGCCACTAGATTGTTTGTCCTCTTTAAATTCTGTACTTGCTGTATCATCCTGGCTTTCATCACCTGTTGGTTCATCTTCAAATTTAGATTCAGAATGAGACACATCAGCAATCAGAGACTCTTTCTTAGTTTCTTCTGCAGGAGGGATCTCTTCTGGAAATAGATGATGAAATCTGTTACATTACAGTTAGTAGTTCTAAGAGCTGGATAAAATTCTTCTGAATCCCTTTCACCTGGAATCAAGGATTTTCAATTCCAGCTAGACAGCAAGAGGCCTGTACAAATGTTTGATTTTAACCAATTAGTTTTTAATCAGCATCTACATTAAAGGTAAAGCTGAGTTATGCACTTGTTTTATTCCCCACTTGTTCCTAGTGTAAAGTGGCATAAAATAAGTGGATATGACTTAATTAGTCAACAAGACATAAAAAAGAGCATTGCTCTATTTGGTTTCTTAAGAGTGATAGAGTACATCAACATTTAGTGATGTAAGTAGTCTTATTGATTGAAAGGGAATTAAGATCATGGAAGCCTGATGCAAATAGCAGTTATCCTAGGGCCTGGTATTATAAAGGTAAATGCAGTGCATGTAACCTGAAAAAAAATTTACATCAATAGAAGCATCAAAATATTTCAGAGTTACTCTGTCCAAGAAACAATTGACACCCAAACTCAATGTTAGAACAAGGCACAGCTACCCTTTGCCTACACAATACACGTGGTCATTTTATTCTGCTTTTCAGATATTAGAAGTAAGCTGTGCCTATGCTACTCAGGGTAGTTCATAGCTCCATAGAGCCTACACTCTTTTGTCACTGTCTTTAGTTATCCAAAAGAGTGCACCTGGATGTATGGAGAAACAGCTAGCAACAAGCAGAGATTTCTCTGAGCATCACTTGTACATTAAAACTGAAAAATAGGTGCCGAGAGTCAAAAAATGCATGAGTACACAAAGGCAGGACAGGAAAGGTGATTAAAATATAAGCCTCAGCTGTAGTGAATACTTTCTGCTCCACTGCTGCCTGTGGGTCCAAAGGAATCATTTGGTTGTCTCCTGTAGGATCTGTTATAGAAGTGGTTACCACAACATTAAGAACCTGACTTGTTGAAGTCGGCTTTTATTCTTATTTTCCTTCCTACATCCTACAGTTGTCCCTCAAAGGCAGAATTACTGCTTCTGATTGAAAACAATCAACTTATGATTGATTCCTCGGCTGCAATTGCATATGTTCCAGGATTAGCAAAACCAGCCAAGCTTTATGTCCAGGAGCACATCAACAAGCCTATTATTAGCCTAAACCAAAGCTTCTTATTAGTTACTGACATGTTAGAATTAAGAACAGTGGTAGAGCAGAAAGAGATACAAAGTAAATAAATGAAAATGCACGTCCTGCTCCTTTAAGAAACTGTTTTTATCAGCCTCCCCATTAATAAGAGAATCCCTTAACAGCTCCCCTGGTAAAATCCACTCCCTCCCCAAAACAGACAAAGAAGATTAACTATAATGCTGGTGTTTGAAACCACACGGAATTATTAGGAAGCAGTTCTTTTAAATAGAATTCTACAAAAAGTTATTTGACTTTTATCTTTCTTAAATTGAATTAATTCTGAAAAAGAAAAAAAAAAAAAAAAAAGAGCAGCTAACAGGAGTTAGTCTTCTTATAAGCATTTTAACAGAAGAGTGCGATCATTTGATTTTCGGTATGCCACCAAAAGTATAAAACCAACAAACAAAAGCGACGCTTTTATTTTCCCTCTGTGATGAGAGGCGTTAGGCTAGAAGTAGCACACAGAACGTTTTACAGATGAAGTTAATAGACAAAGCCTTTCTACAGATGCACGCATCCAATCAGCTGCAGAACTTACCTTCATTAAGTAGGAGCCGTAGCCAGATCACTACTATGATCAGTATTAGTACATATGGCAATGAAAGGCAAAAGAAAATAGGCAAAGTCAGCTCAGTCACCAAAGGAACTGGAGGATACTTCATTGCTAGCTTCAGGTTAACCTAAGTTTAGAACAGCTTGCTTGTTCTTTACTAACTGCCTTTTTATAACTCTGATTGCATCACTGTTAATCACAAGAGGACCACTGGTATCCTCAGCACGGACAGCAAAAGGAACAGCCCTGTAAGGGCAGGGAGGGGGTGAAACGGATTAAGCACGGGATAAGGAGGCCTGGGAAAACATCTGATTGGATTGTCACTGCTTCAGCTGGTAATTACAGGATAAGAATAAATTAGAAAGCCTTCAAGGCTGCTGTTAAAATGGTAGTTAAAGGGGTTCTTATATCTTCTAATACAGGGGTATAACCAAGCACTTCAATTGCTCTTTGGTAGGGAAGGTGACTTCTGAGAAATCAGTAACACAGAATCAGGCTTGCAGAGATTTAGAACATAACTACTAGCTAGTTAAAAAATGCTTATCCCAGGTGCTCTTGTTTGACGTGGAGTACATAAACATCCCATATTAGTACAGGTCCCATTTGTAACCTTCTCTGCACATTTCAATCTATCAGCGAATCCATCGGGAAAATATACTTTAATATGAATTGCCTTCCTATTTCCCTTCACTCCAAGAAAGGCAAGCTAGCATGCTTCATAGGACGTGCATCTGTACATATTGCCTAATAAAGGAGCCCCGTAGGAGCTGAATTAGGAGCAGACAGGCGGCCGTGGTAACTTGGTAACGTGCTGCTGTGTTAACTGCTGTGCAGCAGCAGCGGGTTTACGGGTCAAACTGAGCTGCACGCGATGGACGGTGCTAAAATTCCTTCATAAAAAGCGATGAACAAAAGCTGAGCAGAGGGCCCTCCAGATCACCAAGCAGAAATCAGTGCTGTTCCATCCACCTGTGGGCTTTGCGTGCCCGCCCGCAGCTCGGTCGCCCAGCTCTCCTCAGCTCTCCTCAGAGAGCGCAGCCCGGAACCCGAGCGCGGCCCGCGTTGCCGCCCGGACGCGGTGCGGACGCCCAAGATGGCGGCGGGGCGGGTGTTCGCCTTCCGCGACGCGCGCTGGGCCCCGGACCCGGTGCTGGCGCCGAGCGCGGCCGTGCGCAGCCCTCAGCCGGTGCCGCTGGTGATCGACAACGGCTCGTTCCAGACGCGGGCTGGCTGGGCGGCCGCCGACCCCTCGGTCCCCGCCGAGCCCCTGCTGCGGTTCCGCTCGCTGGCGGCGCGCAGCCGCGGGGCGCGCGGTGCGGCCGGCGCCGAGACGCAGGTGGGCAACGACCTGGGCAGCCCCGAGCCGCTGCGCTGGCTGCTCCGTTCGCCCTTCGACCGCAACGTGCCCGTGCAGCTGGAGCTGCAGGAGCTGCTCTTCGACCACGTCTTCCAGCGCCTCGGAGTCTCCTCGCAGGTACCGGCCTGGCCAGCCATCCGGGGTCGCCTCCTGAGACGGAGATGAAACGTTGATGGCTTCGCGCGCTTTCCTCAACTAGAAATACGATCGTTTTCCCTTGACTAACGTTTGGTGTGGCTGGGTGGCTTGCTGTGCCACGTAATGCGAAAGCTTTACCTAGGGCTGGACTAAAGCTGCAGTTTCCAGTCACGCTTTGCCCCCACGTTGTATAGATTTGGGTTAATTGGGTCTTTAATTGTGGGGGTTGGAAGGGACCTCTGGAGTCCAACCTGTGTGGAAAGCAGCTCTGTCCCGTGGCGCTGCTGCCTTCATGGTGAAGCTCTTTCATGTGTTTGCATGGAACTTCCCACGTTCTTATTGGGTATACCTTTAAAATCCATTCTTCTCCACATTTCAGAGTTTATTCCTGGGTTGAATTAATATGGAAACCCATCTATAGGCACCCCTTAAACACTGGGTGTAACATAAGTGTTCAGTAGCCTGCACATAAAGTGTGTGCTCACTGCTGTTTGGGAGGAGTTGAAGCTGATCTTTAAAAGATGGAAAGGTATCTCTGGATTTTTCTGTTCATCTTATCTTGATTTTCCTCTTTTTCTCTTGTCTCTTACAGGGTTGTGTTGATCATCCAATAGTTTTGACGGAAGCAGTGTGCAATCCTTTATATTCAAGGCAAATGATGTCAGAGCTCCTCTTTGAATGCTATCAAGTTCCTAAAGTGTCTTATGGCGTGGATAGCTTGTACAGCTTTTACCACAACAGGAGGCAGAACTGGCCTTGCAGTGGGTTGGTGATATCTTCAGGCTATCAGTGTACACATATTTTGCCAGTCCTAGAAGGAAGGTGAGTTCTTAATGTCCCAAGTACCTAGTAGGTTCTTTTTGTCAGTGGTAACAATACCTATTCCTCTGGCATTCAGCCTTACAGCTCCTGCAATACAAATTCTTGCTAGGTCCTAATTTATACTGAAGAGGAAATACTACTCCAGGTTAAGTGAAATTTACTTGAATTTTGAATTGAAGAACCTGTCCTGGTGTATATTTTATTTTTAGTTTCGTACTTAAAAAGTAGGTGAGGATATCCGTCCTAAGTATGACCTGGCAACCAAAAAAAATGTGTATTAGATTTTAAAGTTGTTTTGAGACAAAAAAAAAAAAGCACTCTGGGATTTCTGCAGTCCTCAAGACTTTCATCGTTTTGATTATTTGGCCCCATTGCTCAGGTTTTGTTTAGTTTTGCTTTGTTTTTTGTAATCGTTACTGCAGGAAGAGGCTTTATGACATCTGGCAAAGGCTTCCAGTTGTAAGGCTCAGACCTGGCCAACTGGGAGTCGTACCTAGGCCAGAGGGGCTACTTTTAGCTGCCCAGAATCATAGCTTCCCTTCTTAAAGTAGAACAACATCTTTTTGTTGCCATAGCTAAAATTATTTGCTTTCTTGTCTGTCAGACTGTTTGCTTTTTAAAACAGAGCCTTTCAGAATGCATCTCCAAGCAATAATGCAGTGCTTAGGGTTGCTGCCTGAAAAAATAGACATGTTAAGTCTTTCACGTTCTTAAAATATTTACTTACAAATATCTCCCCACTTGACCATGTTAAAATGATAATGCTGAATAGAACAGGAGGTCTCTTACAGTGAAGTTCTCTTCAGTTTCAGTTGTTTCTCTTGGACTTTCAGGTTGGATGCTAAAAATTGCAAACGTATCAATCTTGGAGGCTGTCAGGCAGCTGTGTACCTGCAGCGCCTCCTCCAGCTGAAGTACCCTGGGCACTTTGCTGCCATCACTCTCAGTCGCATGGAGGAAATACTTCATGAGCACAGCTACATTGCGGAGGACTATACAGAAGGTAGAACCAGCAGTAATTTTTTGTATTGATCAATAGTGCTCACTGAAACTTAATTCTGTGCCCTGTATCCCTTGTTCTGGATATACGTGGATGCAGGTACAAAGACTCCACTGCTGTTTTATTTTTCTTACGAGGGTTCTGTAATCCGTTACACGTGAGGAGCTTATTAGCAGTTTGAGTTCTGCAGGAGTTCATGAAACAAGATTGAATTTTAGAAATCTTTTCCTTGTTAGTTCAGACTTGTTTCTGAGTGATAGATTTCTACAGATGAAAATATGTCAGAATGAATTTATTTTATTAGTAGTTTTACTCTGTACTTCCAACAGAAAGCTCAGCTGGTTAGGATTGTTTCTGACCACGTTTCTCCTCTGTGGGTGTTTTTGCAGATCTGTTTTAAGGTTTCCAAAATTGCTGAGAGTTCTCATGACTTCTTTATGAATTAATGAAGTTCTAAAATCTCCATGACAGTTTTCAAGTAGTGGCCACAGAGTAGTGTTTTCTTCAATTTATCATATGCAAAAGAGCCTGCAGTGGTTTTAAACGTGTGAGAACTCTCAAATTGGGAAGAGAGAAGAGGTTGCATGCTTCCCACTTCTCAGTGCTTTGCTGCATCCTGGAGAAGAGAGTGGTAAGAACCATTTGTGCTGAGTGTGACTTAAAGGCAGTTCTCTGAGGAGGCAGCTAAATAATTCTTGGAGAGACTGCCAAGAAGTGGGCAGAATCCTGGTCTGGATTTTGCGTGCTTTCTCTTAAGTCTGAACGTGGCTTGGAGCAGTGCAGTGTGTGAATCATCCTGTTCGATCTGACAGAATGGTTCTTTTACTTCTCAAATGTTCAGAACTACAGAAGTGGCGGTCACCAGAGTACTATGAGAACAACGTGCACAAGATGCAGCTGCCCTTCTCTAACAAACTCCTGGGGAGCACTCTGACATCAGAAGAAAAGCAGGAGAGGCGGCAGCAGCAGTTACGTAGACTTCAAGAACTCAATGCGCGTCGTAGAGAAGAAAAGCTGCAGCTTGACCAGGAGAGGCTGGACAGGCTGCTCTATGTACAGGTAATCATGGCAGTTTTTTCTCAAGTCTTATGGGAGATGTGCAGGTTGCCCTCAGAGCTTTTTGAAAAAGTCCTGTATTGCTGTAAAGAAGTCATAACCATCCTCTGCCTTTTCTGATATGATATCTCTAAGGTTACTCGCAGAATAAAAAAGAATTAATTGATGCAAAAGATACCTGCAAGTTCTGAATAGTACTTTTTTTGTGAGGTATTTTGAATGCTGCAGAGCCTGCACATCCAGAGCCTCACATAACAAAGGCAAAGTATACATATGTAGCTAGTGCATGTTTGATTACCATGTATCACCCACCACAACCAGCTCTGATCTGTCTGTAGGAACTTATGGAAGATGGTCAAATGGATCAATTCCACAAAGCTTTAGTGGAGCTGAACATGGACTCTGCAGAAGAACTTCAGTCTTACATCAACAAGTTGAGCCTGGCCATTGAACAAACAAAACAAAAAATCCTACAGGCAGAAGTCAATATTGAAGTGGATGTTGTGGACAGCAAACCAGAGGTATGTTTTCTCCAAGTTAATCTGATTCTAATCTCTGGGAGAGTTAAGTATCTGTCTTAAAATGTTCTCTATCTGTAAATATCTGTATTATTGATGGGTCATGGTTTCCATTGACATGCTTCTTGCTGATTTGGCAGCTGCTCCTCCCATTTGGGGCTTTCCAATGCAGTTACAGAAATTTAGAGTTTAAGAGATTAAGAGTATGCCTGAGATCAGTAACCCTTCTTGCACTGTGTTCTGGGATATATCTTACAGTTCGATTTCTTACAATTCTAAGCATAATCTCTAGGCTTGCTGACACTGGTTAAAGTACACAGTTATATATAAAGCCAGTAAGCTTCCTTAAAGATTTCAACTGGGGAAAAAAGGAAACAGTCCTAAAAGATAAGATCATCTGAAGGTACAACTGCTTCCATTTGTACTTATTCCTGGCAGCATATGCAAACCAGCATCCTTGCTGAAAGATGGCTTGCTTATAGGGTTGTAAACGCAGCAGGTAGCATACTGATCTTGTTTGTACTGCAAACTAACTCCTGTCTTTACTTTTGCATTACTTTTGCTGAAATAAACTATAATGCATCAGGTCCATTTTCTTCTTTTTTAAGAGAATTGATGACATTGGACTGTAAGTACTTAAAACTCAAGTTGTTACAGTAGTGGGTCCGACAACTATACTTAAATATTTGTAACCTAGCATTAAAGGTATGGAACTGTTAAGCTTTTAAAAATATTTGTCTGCCTTTCTGTTCTTTGCTTTCAGATGCAGAGAACTTTATGGTAAACAGCCAACCCTTTGGTTTGTTTTGGGTATGGTTCTGGTGCAATCAAGCAGCATGCTTTATTCTTTTTACTCAGATTTAAAAGATTGAGTGCTAGGCTTGGTTGTTGGAGTTTTCTCTGAGAAGATAAAGTTACTTTTCTGCTTTGCCAGACTAACACAGGCCTAGCACATACCAGCTGCTGCTAAGAGGTGGTCCAAATCTATTCCTACACTGCTTTTAATTGCCTTGCAAGTCACAGAAGATCATTTTTAGTTTTATCTGTCTTTGCTCAGGAAAAGGTAGAGAAGAAAACGGAAGGATGAAGCACAGAGGAGAGTGATGCCAGAAATAGCAATTCCCATGTTTTATTATAGAACCTGGGACATAGCCAAAACTAGCCAGTGAGATGGTTCTTCTGGGTTCTATCCTTATCAGGAAAGTTTGTGTAAGAATCAAAATGAATGCATGTGAGCAAAATGGGGTGACATCGTGGATTTTACCAACATTTTAGAAAGAGATAAGTGAATGCCCATGGGCTCCTTGTAGTTCTGCCAGGTGGCTGTGCCTATGTTCCAACATGTCTGTTTTGGATTACACACTCTTCTTGTTTACAAGGTGTAGTCTCAAATGTTGGAACGAATTGGCAAGCCTTTTTGTTTGGTCTGGGCTTTGTGAGAAAGCTTACAGTTACCAGTGAATCCATTTGTGAAGATAAACCATCTCTGTGGCTGTGTGAAGGAGCTAAAAGCTAATTATGTTGTCTTGGGGTCTGTGCCAGCTCTTCTGCTCTATTCTGCTTTTCTCTGTTATTGTTTTTTGGAGGACAAAACTGTTAGAAATAATGTCAGGTAACTTCCTTTAGTTTGCATTAACAATGAGCACATCTTCAATTTGGAGTAGTTGCCTGTCTTTTAAATGAGATAAATGAGATGCTTCAGAAGGTTTAAATGTTCTAGCTTTATCTCATCCTGCTATTGCTTTCTAAATGTTGTAACAGATGTTTACCTTAAAAGGCGAAACCAGATTTTTAGTGATGAAATTAGAAACCTACTTCATTATAATGAAGGAATAAATGAGATAATAAAATAATTGCTCCTTCTTCACAACAGTGTTCTGTAATCTGGAATGATGCTTTTCATTAGGAAGGAGCTTTGGGAGCAGCTTTCACGTCTGTCTAAAATGCAAGGAGGTTTTTTATATCCCATGTGCAAATGCTAACCAGTTACAAGTAGGCAACTGTCAAATCTGTGCTAGCTTTTTAGCTAGCAAATATTTGTTTTCCAGTCCCACACAAGCAAAGCAGGGAATTAAGTGGTAATTATAGAACAGTTAGAGGTGCTGGGAGAGCACCAAGTTTCAACCAACTTTAAAAGCTATTTTAATAAGCTTTAATATATTATTATGCTAACAGGGTCCTGGCATTCAACCTGTTGACTAAGGCTTTTAATTTGAGCTGGCTTCAAGATAAAATAATAAAGAAGTCTGAAAGTGCTTGATTTTTTTGAATGTATTTTTCCACTCAAGTTTTCTAGGTTGTTGTCATTCTGATTTTTGTCTTCAGTGCTGAAGAACAACATATTTATTTTCAAGCATGGTAGAGAGTTTGGATGTGCAGGAATCAGGGTTAAGTTTTCTGAATGTGTCACCAGAATTGGTGTTGTGTATGTGCTTAGCACATCTGGGCTGACAGATCTGAACATTCTGTTTCCAGACCCCTGACTTGGATCCACTAGGCAGCGAGCAGTCATTGGAAGATGTTGAAAGTATTAATGAGTTTGAACCTTTATTTGCTGAGGAACAACCTGAAGCTGAGAAGCCTGTTGCTGCAGTGCAGGTTTGACTTCAATACCTACAGCTTATGTCAGAGGTTACTGCCCGCTGTTTATTTGACTGTTTCTCCAAATACAAACAGTGCTGTCTGTCTGTAAAAGAGATTCTTAATCCTCTGAACTGTACACAGGACAGGAGTCCTCACAGTCATGACTGATGGTTTGAGCATGAGTATGCCATCAGCTCTCTGCATGTTGTAGCAGTGCCATGTTCTTAGGGAAACAGTCCTGCTTAAGCTTTTGTGTGTGACTCATAGCCTATCGCACATTCCAGCGTCAACAAAACTTTCTGTTTGTGAAACTGATCTTTTTTTTTTTTTTAATTTGTTCTATCAGAACAAATTAGCTTTAGGAGTGGTAACAAATAAGGAAAAAAAAAATCACTTTTCCGTATCCCCTTTTGGAACCTTTTGCAGCATGGTACTTTCTCTTACAGAATATCATTATCTTTTTAGTAGAGAATTCTCTGGAAACTTTTTGCTTGCTTTGTTCTCTAGTATAATTTTCTACCCTATTTTTAAAGCCCGTGTTTAACCTGGCAGAATACCACCAACTTTTTCTTGGCACTGAAAGAATAAGGGCTCCAGAGATCATCTTCCAGCCCTCCCTGATAGGAGAAGACCAGACTGGTATAGCAGAAACGATGCAGTATGTCCTCGAAAGGTGAGTTTACAGAGATACTGGGCACTTTCTTCAAACAAGCCTTTATTTGTATACCAGCTTTTGCAATACTTGTTATTTAATAATGCCTTGAGAAAGTATGTTTGAGTAGTTCTTTCTTGGCAGGCTTGAGCATTGAAGGTTAGAGATACCTTTCTGTTCCGAAAACCACATCTAAGTTTCTGGTCATCTGAGTCAATGGTCTTCAAACTCTTTTTGTCATTCACTCATATTTATTAAAAATTTTAGAGTTTAAACTGTCAATATATGTGTACTTATTTATAAATTAAATACATGTGCTACTTAACTAACACAACTTTATACGCTGTAAAACAAAAGTAGAAACTGAAAAAGGATAAGACAAAGATTGAATATTTTATTAGTGTTACAAAAAACAGTTTTGGGCCCCTCTCTACAACAAAGATACTGAGCTGAAGGAATGCATTCAGTGAAGAGTAACAAAGCTGGTGAAGGAACTAGAGAATGACATGAGAGATGGCTGAGGGAACTGAATTTGACTGGAGTAGTCTGAAGGCAGGCATTGCTCTCTGTGACTGCTTGAAACAAGGCTGCAGTATGGAGGCTGATGGTCTCTTTCCCAACAAGTGGTGGGACACAAAGAAATGGCCTGCAGTTGTGCCAGGGAGGCGTAGATCAGATATTGGGAAGAATTCATTTGTGGAAGGGTAATTAGGCATTGGGACACTGAACTGGTAAGTTTCCATCCCTAGAGATACTTAAGAGATGTGTGGATGTGGTGCTTTGGGGGTTGGAGATTCATGATCCTTGAGGTCCCTTCCAACCCTGGCCATTCTGTGACATGATTCAGTTGTGGACTTGGCAGTGTTAAGTTGATGATTGAACTTGATAATCATAGAATCACTGAGCTTGGAAGAGATCCTTATGATTCTGTGAAAAGAACTTTCTTCCCATGCAGCAGTACTTTGTCTTGTACACATCCTGCTTTGAAGACCACTGATCTAAATTGTTGTAGAGGTAAACAAAGAACCCTTGTAAATACCTATCCCTTAGAACATAAGGTATCAGTCTCTCTATAAGACCAAAGTCAGCGATGTTTGTAAGTTATCAAATTCTAGGAGTATATGAGATTACATTTTCTGGAAAGAAAGAACTCCAGCTCTACTAAATTGTTGATTTATGAAGATACAGTTCAGAGTGCTTTGAGGATTTTCTTCTGCCACCCCCTGAATTTATAGAAACCTAGTGAACATGGTTTCATGCCAATGAGGTGGAGAAAATTTCTCAAAATGTGGATCTTGAAGACAAATTGTCTGTTTCTCCCTGGTAGCTGTTCAGTTCAGAGAAGTAATGTTCCTGAAAAAGATAGAATTTGTGTTTTTTTTCCTCCTTGTAGGTATTCAAAAGAGCAACAAGCTGTTCTTGTCCAGAATGTTTTTCTTACTGGTGGAAATGCAATGTACCCCGGACTAAAGGCCAGAGTCCAGAAAGAACTCCTTGAAATGAGGCCATTCCAGTCATCTTTTCAGGTACACATACTGATAGAATGTTTTCATGAACATCCTGTTCATCTGTGTTAAAGAAATATTTCAGGCTGGGAGAAGTACAGAGTGGATGTCCTCAGAGCATGGGAATGGAGAATGCTTGTTTTAGGACGAGGCCAATGACAGCTTTTGACCTAAGAGAGTGAAGGTGGAAGAATGATGCACTTGGTCTTTCTGAATACATTAGGAAGAGTAGAATTGCCTTGGAAAAGCTTCTTCAGCTGAAGGAGTGTGCACTTATAAGAAAGCACGTTTGGCCAAATGTCTGCAAATTGGGACAGTTACTTTCTGAAACAATCAGCCTCTGTTACGAGACATTACTGGGAAAAACTGTGCTCACTTGATAATGAAGTTACTTGGTATACTTACATCTAAAGATTACCTGGAATAGCAGAAAGAGTGCCTTAAAAACCTATGAAAAACAAGAGCTTTCTTCTTTCCATTAAAATGTTCTGTGCTGTGGTTCTATCAGAAATGTCATTTCACAGATATTATTTATAGTGCTTACAGAGTGCCTCGTTCAGCCACCATATAGCTGCAGCAGGAAGCATTTTATGCTATAGTAATAAGAATAATTTAAATGGGAGCATGAATCTACTCCAGAAGAAAAAAGAGCACGTGGAAAGCACACGTATAGTCTTTTTCCCACATTTCTTAGCCTGCAAGTAGGAAATGTTGCTGGAGCACTTGATACTTGTTTTGCATTACCACGAGCTGCTAGTGCTGTTGGTTGTGAATGTGATGTGTGCGTGTGCTCTGGAAGCTGTAGAAACTCAGCAGTTTCATGGAGGATTGATCTGAAGGCGAAAACATGCTTCAGATCCTTTCCTAATACTACTTTCAGAAGCACTGAATTACCAGCTCAAACTTTTGGAAATTATATTTGCATTGTAATGGGGGTAAAAAGGGCTTTTCTCTGCTGTGTTCAGATCTTAAACAAGCTGGGGTTGGCCTGCATTTGATGTTCTTGTATTTTTCTTCCAGGTTCACCTTGCTTCCAGTCCCATTTTAGATGCCTGGTATGGGGCTCGGGATTGGGCAGTGGAACACATGACCCGTGAGGAAGGCTGGATTACCAGAAAAGACTATGAAGAAAAAGGGGGAGAATACCTCAAGGAGCACTGTGCCTCAAATGTCTATGTGCCCATTCGCCTTCCAAAGCAGGCCCCAAGGACTACAGAGGCATTAGCACCCAGCAGGGCACTGGCAGGTGGTACAGGCAATCCTTGTGAGCAGGCATAGTAGTAGTAGTGATGAGCCTTTGTTACAGTTCCTCCTATGGAGGTAACAGTGCAAAGAATAAAGCTAATGCTCTGCAGCCTGAGCTGTGTATGGAGCAGAGGCCTTGGGCTCGCCTTGTTGGCTGCTCTGAGAGTGCAAAGCGTCTCATCTGTTGCTTGAAGGAGATGTACTGCTCTAGAGCATCAGCTGGAGTGATTGTAATGGATAGTGCTGCTTCTGCATAGCATGGGAATGTGAATCAACAAGGAGGAACTCAGGAAAAATACATTCCAGAGGAGAATACTGTCTTATGAACTTATTCTATAACAAGACTCGGGTTATTTGAAAATGTTTGTGGATATTTTTTTAATTAAAATTTACTGGTTGTATACTGCTCTCATTGCACAGTCCAGAAGCTGGGCTTGTATTACACGAGTCAGTCCAGCAGGTGTCTCCATTGCTTGTTGCAGTGAGCTGTTGTGAAGCTGTGCTGTAGGGGCTGCTCAGCCTCCTCCTGAGGCCCTCTGGACTCGTCCTGATTGATGTCCATCCTGCTATGTGCTTCTGGTAAATCACTGCATGATCAGTGGGATTTCAAACACTTTCTGAATTTGTCAGCTGCCAGCATCTTGGTTAAAAGTAGAGGTCTGATCACATAGAGCATGGCTCAGCTGTAAAGAAAGAGCTCTCCTTAAAGCACAGACCAGGAGGAATGCAGAGTCTTGTGAAGTCTGTATTTGATTTTGTAGGAGTGGGGGATGAGCAGGGCAGCTCTCAACAGCTGTGACTCTGCTCTTTGAAAGCTGGTTGGGAGCACCTGCATATTATTGCAGAGCATGTTGCAGCTGATCTATAGCTATATTTCATGATACACAATGCATTGGTTTCCTCCGTTAGAAGCCTCTTGGTAGTGCATTCTCCTGAAACCATTAGTGTCAGTCATATTATTACAGTGGTGGGAAAGAGGACAGATCATCCCCTAGCAAAGTCCCTTGCCACACCTAATTCAATCTCACAGTACTAGAAAGAGTTGCCAACATGAGTGTAGTCAGGATTGTTAGCTGCCTCTGAGGGTCAGATTTACCTTTTGACTTAAATTGCTTCTGAATTGATGGCAGTGTGACTAAATCAGAGTAGAGGGTGGTCAGTGAAAATCTTGTTAGCAATAAAGCAAACTTCTTACTTTATCACTGATGTGTTTCAGTGATTTGAGCTCTTTAACGAGTACGGTATTAAGCATGTATTTGAGTGATTGTATGTTGCTGAAAAACACAGGTTTTTCAGCCAGGCCCCTGTCCTGCACAACATATTCCAGCTGAAATTTAACTGAAGATTCATTTCTCACACTGAACAACTTGCTGTTGCTTTCCCAAAAGAATAATCAGTGCTAAATGCTGGACTGAAATCTAAGCAGATACCAGCAGTTTAGCAAGAGCCCTGAACTGTTAGGCTGGAAAAAGTAAGGCTATGAGGAAAATATCTGGGCCATAATTGGTATCAGGAGGGTAAGCAGGTGGTGGCTTACAGTCAGTCCCGTGAGAGCTACAGAGCATTGAGATAAGTTATCTTGCTGAGTCAAAACAAAGGGTGTGAGATGCGTATTGATGCTGAAGCGTTAAGTTTATTGCCATAGGATGTGATACATGCATCTAATAGCAAAAATCTTAACCAGACCTGTGATTTTAAGAAAAGGTGAGTGTCGAACTGTGAGGTCCTGCATACTGAGGTCACAGCTGTGTGCAGAAGTTATATGCATTCATATATTGCTCAGAGACTGTAATGGGGAAGTGGTACGGACCTGCTCTGCTGCCTGGTTCCTGAGGCACCTGGCACTGGTTTCTCCCTTTGGTCTCATCTTAACTGATTGGAGGAAAGGAGGAGGAAAAGGCAACTTGCTGCCTCTAGCTAGGACCAGCAATCCAGATTTGAGGCTATCCCTAGCTGCCTCCAGGCCTACTGCTTTTCAAGAATATTAAGGCAATCTGAGGTGTTCAAAGAATGTGGAAAAACATGCTATGCTGAAATGCAGAAATGTTACACCCCACCAAAGCACCTGTTTTGGTTTCGTTTCTGTCAGTGAGCTGGGGTAGGGTGGTGTTCCATTGTTGTTTGACCCCTTTCTGACCCATCTCTAGCTATCGTGATGGGCAGAATGCTCATGATGTTGAATATCTGGAGTAGTAACACTGCTTTAAATGCTTGGCTAAACTGTTCCAACCATTTTGCTTATTAATTGAAAGTAGAGCTGTCTAATGCAGTAAGGAGTTGCCAAGTCAGCTGCTTTGAGTGCTTCAAGGAAGCACGATTTTATAATCTTCTAAATATTAGCTATTAATTTGTTACTTTATCCCTGTAATAACTGGAGTATCTAATGAACTTGGGCAATACAATTGCAGTCACAAGCTGTGCAAAATATGCTGGTGTCACTTAATTGCTTGGAGTAGCAATGTTAAAAGGAGGGTGGATGTTGGAAAACAGGATTGATTTTACTGGCTGAAGTTTGCTTCCCTGATTTGTTTTGCTGAAGTGCTACATGAGTGGTGGTGGTGGCACAAAGGTTGAATGAGTGTGTGGTGCTGAGGGCAGGAGGAAGCAGTGTTGGTTTGGGCAGTAGTGTCAGTTGAAGTTCTCCTGGTTGTCTACCATGGTGATGTTTCTGTGGCAAGGTTTTCTCATGCCCACGTGAAAAGTTTGGTGTCAGTTTTCCATATAACTGATGTAGGGTGGACCAAACCCAGAGGGGGCTTGGAACCTTCCTCCTATGCTTTGGCTTATGCCACCTAAAGGAGGAGGGGGCCAGTAAGGTGCATTCCTGACTTTTTCTCATGGGGTGTCTGGCTGTGTGGGGAGCTGTAGGAGGAATTGTTACTGGATGGGGAAAAAATACAGCTCTGTGGACAGGAAAGTGCAGGTGGTGCCACTGTGAGGGCCTTTGCCAAGTGCTCAGTGGGCTGCGCAGAGCTGCTGTGTAGGCAGCCTTGTGGTCAGCAGTGTGTTTATCCTCACAGGTGTCATGCAAGCTGACAAGTGCAGTTGCCAGCCTGAGTTGGTTGAGTGGTCCGTAGCTGGTCCTCAGTACTTGAGGTTCAAAGCAGCCCACAACCTTATTATACAACTGAGTTATCACCTAATTCAGGTCAAAGAATACAAAAGTACAGGTTGCAATTTATCAGGCTTGGTGAGCTTGGTCTATTTAATCTAAACGAGAGCTCAAACTGGGTTCCACCTTTCACAGGTTTCCTAAAATCTGCTCGGAGTGGAAACACCACGTCAGTGAGGAGCCCTGGAGACTAAACATGGGTCACATGTCCCATGTCCCAGATTTCCGCTTGGGCTGTGTGCAGGGCTTGCTTCTGGTCTTCAAGGCTTCTTATGTTTCCTGTGCCACGACGGCTTCAAACGCAAACCATTCTTTGCTAAATCTCCACTAGGACACCAAGGTTAGAACTCTGCTCCAATTATTAATCTCCAAAATAGTTAATGATGTGCTGGGTAAGACAGCATTTCAGAAGAAAGAGAAGATGCTTGTGAACTGTCACTTAAAATTTAGGATTATCCCTCCAGTGACAGCCTGCAATGATCATGTAGCAGCCGGGCGTAAAGCAGAACTTTTGAAGCTTGTGTGGGATGAGCAGGGGAAGGCAGACTGCTGTAATGGATTTAACGTTATCCCCCGAGTCAGATGGTGGGATTTCCACCCTGGTTCAACACGTCAGGCACAGAGCAGCTGCTCTGAGTCTTATTATTCACTCCCACTGCCAGTCCTTGTGCATGAGCTTCAGCAAAACTGCTTGGTCTTAAGTGGTTCAGACTGCGGCTTGCTGGCGTGGTTTGCCAAGAATTCTCCACACTGCATTTTACTCTCTCTTTTCAGATGCTCAGCTTCCCATGGTTGGCTGCTGCACACCTATTACTCCACTTCTGAGCCCCGCCTTGGCTCTTAGGACATCAAAGTGCCATCAGTTTCTATGTTTTTTGTTTTCTTTTTAATTGCATTGTTTCTTCTACATCCTTAGGGATCTTCCCTTTTTTTGAGCAGTGGGCTTGCTTTCCATTTCCTAAGGCAGTAGAGACCAGAATGAGAGTACTAGATTGAGAGCCAGGAGGCCTGCTTTCATTTTCATCTCTATTTACTCCTGACAAGCTAGTTTGTGCTTGTTAGCTTTGACCTTGCTTCTGTGCCTCGGCATCTGTAACAGCAAAATTAACCCAAGAGTCATGCTGGTAGAGGCTGTCACACTGTGTAACAGCTGCAGAAAACAGCAAGAGTGGTGGGAAGGCTGAAAAGGGGTTTGCAGGGAAGGAGGGAGGTCAGATAAAACCCAGGGGAGTAGGTCCATGTGTGCTTCATGCTCAGCTGGGCCAGGTGCAGGTGGGTGTCTTGTAACAACTTGCTGCCCGAAGCTGAATGGAGCATGCAGTGGTGCAGGAATCACTCTGTACTTGTGTTCTTTTATTCTTCAGCAATTGCTGCTGATCACTGTCAGAATATGGAACAAACCGGGTTTATGGTCTGACTCAAAAGCTTTTATGCTCTCAGAATTCCTGATCTTGTGCAGGACAGGGTTTCTTTACCTGTTAATTTATTTCAGGAGTGAGGTGAAGAACAAAGTGTTTTATCTTTATCTGCCAGGAAGTAAAATGAATAGAAGTGATGTGCTAGTAGGGAAAACATCTTTCATGTTGTCAGTGAGACTCCTTGTAGGCATCCAGACTCCTGCGTTTTCAGAAGCTGTGCTCAGGCTCTTAAACCAAGAGAAAGCTCAGGGCTTCATTCAAACCCAGTGAATTCCAGAGAAGAGACCTTTGGAAAGCATTGAAGCTCCTCGTGCTTGGAGGATATGATACCTGAACTTTATTTATGGTAATAAAGCAGGAAATGGAGCCTGACTCACTGACACTTGTTCTGCAGCCTGAGCAGCAGCCTGACCCGTCAGGTGAGGAGCAGCCCTGGGGATGCCCTGAGGGCTGGCAGCGACGCGCACTGCTCCCTGCACAGCTCCAGACATAATTCTGTTCGCTCTCTGTCTTTATAATCTGTTGTCAGCATTCCAGAGGCAAAATACCTTTACAATGTCCCCAGCTGTTTTATAGGTTGTATCCAGAGTAATGTGGATTTCGCCACGGCTTTTTAGGTTCACAGAGGGTGTTACCAGGTAGATTCCATCTGCCAGCTCTGGCTTTGAGCAGTCAGTAAGCTTCTTGCATAGCTTGTTGAGTATTAGGAAAAGCAGCTCTGATTGCTGAATGTGGCAGGGCTGCTTTTTTTTTGTGTCATCTTTAAACTCAGTTTTATGTCCCTTGGGTTGAACATGTACATTAGCAGGATGCTCGTGGCTGGTGTTGTTTCTCAGCACTGCGAAATGCATTTCCAGCCCCGACCCTTAGATCACTATAATTGCATTTTCCATGCTGCAGCTTGGTTAAAATATACCCCACTCCTCCTCTCACCCCAGATTCCTGCCACATACCTGGCATTCCTTCATCTTAATGAGATGAGGGAGTGGGGGATTTCACCCTCCTGGAATTTTAGAGGAATACTAAGTGGATTTCTCATGAAAAGCCCCATTTAGGATATAAATCTCTGCAGAAGATAGCCTCACATGGCAAAACTTGCTTTTGCTGGTAGTGGCAAGCAGTTTTTAGCTCCTTGTTCAATCACTGTGGTGCAGGTATTGCTGTGATGGAGTGAGCTGCTGGGTGGAGGCTGAACTCTTATCTGTTTGTGTAGGCAGGGCACTGGGCACCTCCTGCTGCTGGCACTCAGCCTTCCTGCTGGGTGCTGCAATCTGCCCAAACTTTATATTCTTTTATTTTGCCTTGTCTGTGGAAAATGTTCACTGTCGAATGAAAATAGTTTTGTTCCAGGCTCAGCCATGAATTTACTCTATGGATCATGAAGCTGTGTTGGACCAGTTTCCTGCAGCTCAGTCCTGGAGGTGTTGGGGCAGTGGTGTCCCATGGCAGCAGGAGCACACTGTGTTTGTCACAGCGCTCGCTGATGGTGGCCTTGCTGAGGCTGGTGTGCTGCAGCCACCTGGAGATGCTCAGTCCCTGCTGCAGGGAGGCTCCACATGTTCACATATAGCAGTGACAGCAGTGACACGTGTCCCAGCAGTGACAGTGGTCCCATCTGCCCGGAGCAGTTTCAGGACTGCCCTGGAGCACCTGCATCCCTGTAGGGATGGAGCAGGGGTGGTGTGTGTACAACAGGAAGAGGAGGCTGCCAATAATGACAGCTGGCTGATGCTGGGTAAGCAGTGAGGCACGGAAATGTGGTGTGCCCAGAGCTGTCTGCATGGGATCCAGCTCCATCACAGGGCTCTGCCCTGTCCCACGTGTCAGGCTGAATTAAAGAATACAGATCACAGAGCTCTGCAGGCAGGTGGATGTTGGAGTGGCAGCACCACGCTGTGCCATGAGCTTCTGCCACGGAGGTGCTGTGAATGCGCTGCAGTCCGTGAGGATGCTGCTGTGATGAGCCCTGTGCTGTGCAGCTCTGTTCTGGAGCCCTGCGGGGTGTGAGGGCCATGGCTGCTTTCATCCTGCTCCACGTGGCAGGCGGCCACGGGTGTCCTGCTGCAGGAGGAACGGGGAGAGGAAAGCTTTGATTCCCAGCAATGGACACCGCGGTGCTCGGGATGGAAGGAATCAGGGCCGGGGGCTCCTGCTTTGCTTTTATCCTTTGTGACTGGGACTTCTTGTTGTGGGAACGGCTGTGACCTCTCCTCTGGCTTTGTTTGTGCTCCCTGCCTGATATTGTTCACAGCAGCTTTGATATGCAGCTGGGGGGGAGCAGGAAAAGCTAAGCCTGGCTGCCCAGTGCATGCTGCGGCCTGGCAGGAGGTGCCCCTGAGCTCCCCGTGCCCTGGGGAGGACAGCTGAGCCGTGTGCCATCATGGGCTGTCCCCGAGGTGCTGACTTGTGCCCAGCAGCTGCTGCTTCTGGGTGTGATTTTCTAGGAAAGGAGAGTCGGGAGGCTGCAGAGCTGCTGTGCTGCTATGCTGTGCTCAGGGCGTAGGGTCACTGCTGGAGGTGGGAGATGCCCACAGCCTGCAATCCATGATGGCCTGCGGATAGGAAGGCAGACCTGTCAGGGATAGCTCACACTCATGATTGCTTTTCTCTGGGGTACATTTTAAAAATCGCAGTGAGTTTTGTTTTTCCACAGCACAGCAGACTCCCTAGGCATCAGAGAAGACAATTCCCAGAAGCTGTAAAACCCTCAGCTTGTTTACACAACTCAACATGCACTTTATAATATTGTGTCACCCTTCAACCTCCTCTGCTGTTTTTTTTTTTTATGTGCTGGAATCTGAAATATGTGTAAGCCCTGGTTACACTGTATGCCTTACACAGGCTCGAGATGCTTTTAATTGCAAATTCAGTGCTGTTTCTATGAGCAGTTGACAACTCAATCACAGGAGCCAGCTGTCAGGAAGAAGAGCTCTTATCAGGTATCAAATGCAGCCCTACAGTCAGAGATGGGAGCTCAGGGCAGGGGTTTGTTTCAGGCCATGGGCTTTGTGGAGTGGGTTTGGTATGTTGTTCCCACTTCAAGCTGAGCTCTGCCTTGTGCAGGTGCTTTCCAGCATGGCAGCACTGGTGCAGGAAACAGAGCTGGGTCCAACCTGAACATCTCTGGACCTCTAAGAAGTGGATATTATAAAAGCAAACCCGAACAGACCAACCCCCCCAGAACAAACGAACAAAATCTCAGAATACCACTGCTCTGACTTCAGTATTTTGCACTGGAAGAACCATCAGCAGATACACCAACCGCTTTCTATTTTTCTCCTTTCCAGAAGGGTATTGGAGCCGCCCCACCTCCTGAATTGAAGGAAGTCTTTTTCTGAAATGTGCACAGAAAGGCTCCAGGTTTCTGGCTCAGGAAGTCGCTCCTCAAGCCTGGGGCCAGCACAGACATCCCTGTCAGGCCAGTGGAATCCCAGTGAGTGAAGTCCTGCCAAGAGCAGTGAGTTTGGTTGCTCCCGCTCTGTTTTTCTTCCCATGCTGTGCCAGAGGATGAGCAACCAGGGTCTGCTTTCATATTCAGGGAAGGTGCTGTGGCTTAAAGGCTGAAAACAAACGTAGTTTTGTTTCTTAGGCATCCTAAAGACTTTCCTACAAATAAGTGAAAATGTGTATGTTTTGAAGTGTTCTGCCCCTTGGGATTTGTGTTTCTACTTGAAAATAAAAAGCTTGTAATTCTCTAAATGTGGCATCAGCTTCTTCTGAGCTGTGTAATTTAAGCATTTTGAATGTAAGCGCGTGCCTTTAATGCCGTAATTTCTTAATACCACTGCAACAACATATATGTAATTTGATTATAGCTTTATACTAAATGCAGAACCATAATGGATATGATGGTGTTTAAGTTCCTTCCCTACCAAGCAATATAAAGACAGAATTATCTCTCCATAGTAAGGAGAACTTCCTCAAAGGACAGAACTGAAAGGCTTTTGGTAATAATTTAGCTTTTGAAAAGAGTTCAAGCTGATAGATAGGATTGAAGCAGGGCCTGAAATGCAAAATGCTTTGCTGCAGAGATGGAACGGAACCTGGATGCCCCGTTCTCTGCTCCCTAGTGCTCCCCTTTCCCAGTTGTGATGTTCCTGGATAGAGTAACAGAACTGTTTGTGTCACATCTGTCCCTTCTCCTCCTCACAGCACCTTCCTATGGTGTACGCAAACTGAAAAGCCACTAGATTGCCACAGCTCTCAGCAAATCCTCTTTTTTTCCCCCTCCCATTTTTACCTATGTTTACTAGCTTTTTTGGGAAGCAGAAAATGTATACAGAAACATGAATCTCTGTGCAGTTGTGTCTGGCCCCTAGGGACGATGGCTGGAGCTGGTTCCTTCTGCCCTTCCTGGTGTGACTGCAGCACCTGGCTGCTAATTCTGACGTGCTCTGCTATGCCTTGAGCCAGCATGGAGGCTTGTTTGGGGAATAGCTCACAGCTGGAGCACCTGCACATTTCAGAGGGTGCTTGTGAAACACGGAAGTCTGCATGCATGGAGATGTTTCCACACACCACGATGCACGTCATGCAGCCATCCATGCCTGTGTGTCATGGCAGCCCCTGTACTGCACCACAGGCATTTCTATGCCCCACTTGGAAGCTTCCACAGTGCCATGATACCTCCTATGTGTTCTTACATGAGGTTATGAAGTTGGGGAATGCTCTGAGGGCTGTGTGAGGAGCGGCTGAGGTCGCTGTGTTTGCTGGGCCTGGAGCAGGCTGAGGGAGGCCTATGGCGGCCGCAGCTCCTCACTGAGCTCTGCTCTCTGGGGGACCACAGCAGTGCCCAAGGGAACGGCACAGAGCTGTGTCAGGAGGGTCAGGGAAAGGCTCTGCCCTGGAAGGTGGTGGGCCCCTAGGGTATGTGTGTAGCCAGCATTCTGTGATCCTACAAAAGTCCCAGACCATGCATATTCCCCCTAATCTCCCATATGGCATATCCCCTGCTGTCCAGGCCCCGGCCTTCATCTTCTCACAAAGAAACACAACACTAATGACTTCAGCAGGGAAATGTTGAAGCAACGCCAGCATGCTTCTGTCTTCACCCCAGTGCTGGGCACTGCCATCCTGCCCACAGGTCTCTGGTTTGCTTCAATGCAGAGCCACAGTCCCCAGTTTTGATCCACACACACTCCTTCTGCCCCTCACTGCCCTGCAGGGAAGGGCTGCTCCATGTTGACATCTCACCCCTGGGAGCATACAGCTCAGCACGGAGTCATTGAGAGGGTGTTGACGTAACATGATTGAGATCTTGACTTCCAGATTATTTGCTTAAACTTCTAAACACAGAGGGAGGAGAACATGCTCCAGTTCTGTGGGGCCAATGGAGAAACACTCATGTTTGCCTGCAGCAGCTCGCTTGGTCCCTCAGCGCCCAGCATCCCGCCCAGCTCTGCTGGCATTATTAGCAGTAATGGTCAATGAGCTGTACCAGGAAGTGGGAGTAACAGAGATGTCAATTTTAGCACTTTGGGACAAAGGAAAATTAATGTTTGCTGAGCAAAAAGGATTTAAGAGCCTAGCAGGGAAAGGGAGGAGAAGGAAAAACTGTAAGCCTTTAAAGAAAGAACTATAGAAAATATTTAACAATGCTCCTCAAGGCTCGCCAAACAAGTAAAATACATTTTCACCTGCTGGTTCACATGGATTTGACTTTTGGTTCGTGATTATATAAAGAGCTTTGCAGCACAGGTTTTAAGCAGGGCTCGAAGGTAAGTGGATCCCTGTGCCTTTGTATTGTTCAGGAGAGGAATGTGGCTGTGCACTACTGACAGACGCAGAAATCTGCAGCAGGTCAGGCCCAGGCTGCTGAGGGATTAGGTCGCTATCAGCTCCTGATGCTGCCTTAAGGCAAATTGAAATTTTCTCAAAAAAAAAGAGAGGGGGAAGAAAATCACCCAACAACGTAACTAACCACCCACCATTGAGCAAGGCAGCACCAAACGCTCAGCTCTCCACCTTGCTTTGTAATGTTGCTACAGCAATTAGATAGCCTGCTTGATTGGGGCATTGCTAATTCTTGTAGAATAAAAGATTTTGGGCCCAACTCTACATAGCTGTCTCTGGGGGCCCTGAGGGTGACCTGGTGTGGGGACAGTCCTGGGGCTGCTGGCTGCGGTGCGGTGAGGAGGGGAGCTTTAGGATGGGGAAAAGGGCATGCATGCTGTTGGGTCATGTTAAGTAATGCGTTTCACATCATAAGGGCTTGATTTTGAGCACTGGTTATGTGTTGTGGGACCAATGGCTGCGGGGTGGGCCCAGGTGTGGTTGCCAGGTGGGTGTCACTGGGCTCTCCCCTGCCCTGCAGAGCTGCTGGCAGCAACCCTGCAGTGGTTGTGGGCTCCCTCTGCTTTTCTCGAAGGAATTCACTTTAGGTAAGAACCACACGCTTCCAGATAGAAAACTATGGGAGAGAAAGCTGCAAGTGTACATAAACCAATAACTGAATTTATGAAAAGGCTTAATAGTGACTCCCAGGCAGTGTTTCCTACCTTCCAGGAGAGGAGATGAATGAAGGGAAGTGTCTCAGCAGCCCCGGCCTGCAAGGGGTCAATGTTTGTACAGCAGTGAGCACTGCTGTAGCTTGGCTGGGGCTGGGTGCCAGGCAGGGACCTGCTGGGGGCTGTGGGATGGGGAGCAGTGCTGGGGCTGAGCGGGATCACTCAGGCATGCCAAAAGCCTAAAGATGAGCCCTTTCCTTCACTGTTCTGCCAAGCCCAAGCCTGGCAGTGGCTGCCTCAGTCCTGGGGATGCTGCCAAGGGCAAGGGACTGTTGTCTTGCATGAATGCACGTGAAGGGTGAAGCTGGAGAGGACACAAACGAACTATTCAAGTTATTATTTTCTGCTGGTGATGGGCTGTGGTCTGTATGCCGTGTTGACCTACACAGACATGTCTGACTGTGGGCACTTTTGGTGGCAGTCATCTGAGAGCAGCACGTCCTGCTGCAGCTTTGAGGCTGGAGGTGCCCTCCTCTGATCTCAGGAGGAGGTGACAGGGCACTGAGTGTTAGCACCTTAAATTGCAGGTCTGATTTGGTGCCCTTAGTGTGGTATAGAGAGACTTCAGACTTTGAAAGGAGGGAAAGCGAAAGATTCTCACAGCAGAGAAGATGCGGAGAGGCACTGCCTGGCTTGCAGAGGGGTTAATGCTGCTGAGCCTTGGTTATTGTTACTGTGCAGTACTCCAGCACCTGTAGCCTTGAAGAGGAGTCCTTAGGGTTATTTATACATCCAGAGCAAACAGGTTTCCTGTGGCATCGGGCTGAACTGGTTAGAGCATACAAAGGCTGTGTGCCAAGAGGTGCAGACCTCTCAAGGGTCTTCATTTCAGCTCATTCAAAACCAAGAGCTGCCTGCTCCGGTTGGTGAAAAGAACCAGGAGGAGTTTTTTCACACTCCTCATTACACTCCCTAAGTGACAGCAGCAGACCTCTCACAAGGAGAACTATATTGCAGGATGGGAATCCCCTCCCCTGGCACCAGTGTTGCAGCATCACATTCTGTAGCCCAGGTATTGCTGCTTTTTCTTGGAGTATGATTTAAAGTTTACTGAATATAAATCTGCATTTCTGACTTCACTGGTACCTTTCAGCCCCTCCGTGTGCCCCTGTCACCAGGACAGTTTAAGACCTCACCAAAGAGGCTTAGCTGTACTATTTTCTATTATCTACGAGAAGCCTAAAATGCTGAGCAAAGGCTTCTGCAGAGGAGCTGGGTCACCCAATCTCCATACTTTGTAAGGTTTTGAAAGCATCTGTCCAAGATGACAAGGCTGCATGTAGGGGTCCCTCAGCACGAGACGAACATCTGCTTCAAGCCTTGCAAGAACCCCTGGAAAGCAGTGCAACACTGATGGCAGAGCGTCTGGTCAGATAGGGGGATCATTGAGCAGGCTGGTGGGAGAGGCAGAAGCACCCAAACCTTCCTGAGCTCTCTCAAGGTAAAGAAGCTGCAGAGTGGGATTTCTCTTGAGTGTGATGGTATAAACATACTGTAACTCCTTGAGAAATTAAGTACACTCAGGTGAGGCACTGCAAATTCCCCCTTCTTTCATTCTGCTCCAGAATAATCCCTCTTAAAAGCCCTTAGGGAAGGTGTGGTTTGGCTGGGCTCACAGGGGCTGGCAGCTGACCACTTGCCTCGAGGCTGTGCTCAGTGCTGCACGTCTGCAGTTCAGGCCTGCCAGCCTGCAGCAGTAACGCAGCTGGGATCCTGCGCTGGCAGGTCAGGGGGTGACGTGGCTCTGCAACTGGAGCTTTTATCCCTTTGCCTGTTGGTGGCATTAAAAGAAAGAACTGGAATGCCAAGCAGTTATCAAAACTCAGAAGCTTCTCATGTGCTTTGTGATAACCGACCCCAAGTCTTTTTGTATTTCTGTAGTGCTGGCTTCCCTTCTGCCCTTGTGTTTTCCCTAGAAGCCAAGCAGTTCAGTAACTGCTTATCTCCTTGCTAATGTGTCAGCACCTCCAGCACCCTCAGAATGACAGATGCTTCTGTGTTGCAGGTGCTTATGTAAAATGAGTGGAAAAGGCTCCGTTTGGATAAATTCATCCCTGGCGGTGTGAATTCTCATCTGTGCAGTCACCCCTGTGGCAGCTGGGTTACTGCACAATGAAACCCCACTGCTGGCAGCAGAGCCACTCCCTGCAGGGAAGAGGGGATGCAGAGTGTGTCAGTGAACGCTTGGAACGAAGCCCTTCCAGATCATACAGCAATTCTTCTAAGGAGAGCTAGAGTCATAGGTTTGTATGGGCAAAATGAGGTGTGTGTGAGCAAAAACCACCTGTGACAGAGCCACAAACTTGCTCTTCGTTCCTTTCCTCCTTTTATTTCTCCTCCTTGTGAAATCCATCCTTTTGCCTGGATATATCAGAAAGGAGCTCTGCAGGAGAGCTGTGTCTGCTATCACCTTGCTGGTACAGCTGGAGACAGATGCTTAACAGGCACTCAAGCTCTCAGAGCAGGAAACTTCCCATTAATATTGATTAGAAACAATTTTTTTCTCATTGCAACTACTACAGCACGGTGTATGTTGTCATTAGCACTTCTTGTTACAGCTGTTTTGGGGTTTTGCTTACTCATTAGGATCTGATTGAAAGACGGTCTTTCCTTTCTTCTGTAACATTAACAAACACAGTTAATGAGGGTATGGAAACAGAGGTACTATAACTCAGCCTGCAGGACTGGAGCCATGTCCAGGCTGACTGCAGTGGGAAAGGAGGTAACTTTCTGCTTTTCTGCTATTGCTACAAGCTCAATGAAAGCACAAGAAGTCTGAGATGCTGCAGAACAAACACTGAGCTGGTGGCAGGAGCGAGGTGTGTGTTCCAGCAGCCATCCACGTGCAGGCTTCCTGCTGCCTCTGCTGTGCCTGAGCATCTGAGCAGCTGGGCCACCATTCTTAGGGAGAAGGAACTCCTGAACATGGAATGTGCATTCAAACCCCAAAGATGCGATCCCTGTTTTGTCCCAGCTGTAGCTTCCTATGCTCGGGCCCTGATTCAAATCCTGCTAGAACAAATAGGGCGACTTTCATTAACTGCAGAAACCAGATCTGGCCCTAAAAGACAGACAAAGACTTGTGACACGCCTGCTCCTGGGGAGGCTTTTATGCCTTCAGCTATCAAATGTGCGCTCTGCTGAGCAGCAGCATTAAAGTTTCATGGCCCGCCGGGATCTCCGTTTCCTGATGGCCACGTGTGCTGCCTGGCTGCAGCCCTGGCTGCTCCCCATGCTCTGCTGCTCCAGAGGGATGGGACCCCTGTGCAGCCCCCATCAGAGGGTCTGCAGCACGTGTCTGCCAAAAGCCAGTGTTTAGGTTATGCTTCAGGAAACCTGCTTGCTTTTTTTTTTCCCCTCTTCTCAGAGGTTCTGAGGCCAAGTTCAGATGGCATTCATTAAACTATTGTATATTAAACAAATGTCGGGCACGCCCTTAAACATCCAGCCTTGTCAAATATCTGAGTGCCACTGGGGATTTTATGGCTAAGCACCGTGCACTCTGTGTACACAGCTTATCAGACAGTATTTGCTTATACTGGGGAGAAGGCTCGCAGATGAGAACAATTATGAGGTCCAAGTGCCGCACACAGAGATAGTTTAATAAATTGCTGATCAATAGATGTCTGGCAGAAGCAGGGAAGGCTCTTAGTGAGGTCAGTACATGACGGTTGGATGGAAAGCATCAAAGCAGAGCTATGGGCAAAATCATACTGAGCACCCCTGTTCCACAAAGAGAATTATGGGCAGAATGATTTCTTCAAGGACAAAACCCAAGAAATTCAAGGCCATTATCAGGGAAAATGACTTACTTCAGTGAGAGGAGGGAGTGGACACAGCTGAAAATAACTGTTTTATCTCAAAGCTGAACCATCCCTCAGTAAATCCACCACCTTGCTTTGACTAATGTGAGCTTTCTTCCCTAAAAACACATTGACCCTTGGGCTGCCCAGAGGCTCCTCCTGATTCAAAGCCCCTTTGGAACAGGAGGGTACTTTGGAGCTGTCATCTCAAATTCCCTGCTAACAGCCTCTAATGTTAGCACCATGAGGCTGTGCAGCACCAGAAGTGTTCCGTGCCTTTGTCTTGACTTTACATTGGATGTAGCCCTTAAAGCCTTTCTCCCAGGCACACAGACACCGGGTTAAACCAGCTTCCTTCTGACCTTCAAAATTTCCAGCCAGATGCAAAGTTTGCACCTTGAGACAATCTTCCTAATTAATCTTCCCACCCTGCTGTGCAGAAGGTAAGTAATAGGCATTAACTGCAGCCCGAGGATTGGAGGAGAGGAACAAGATGTAAAGCTGTTATAATGCAAAAGCTTTTTAGCCCTTCAACCGTGCTGGAAGTAGAGAGATCATCATGGTGTTGTCCAGCTGGTCTTCCCCCAGAACTGCTCAGGTCAGAGCTTGCCCCACGCAGTTCTGCTCTTCAGACCCTGCAGGCTTTGCTATTTCATTCCTGCCAGGCTGTGAAATCTTCCAGCACACGCACAGGTCAGTCTGGCCCTGGCTCTCTGCTTTGGAGAAGTTTACTCTTGGCCCTTTCCTGGCTTTTGTGCCTGCAGTAGCCCTTCCTCTGGGGAAATGCTGGATGTTAGAAGTGTTGCCTTGGGCTGGTGCAAAGTGTTTTACTTACAGAGAGCTGATCTTTGTGCCCACAGAAACAAGGAGAGATGGATGCAGGCAGACAACCTGCCCCTCTGTCTCTGCCTTAGTTTGTATTTCTGCTGTTACTTTCAGGTTTCCCTCAGTGCCCTCCTGCCTCCTCTCTCCTACTGATTTCCTTCCTCCAATTCTCCTTTAAGCAGTCAAGCCCTGGCTGTTTCACATCTCCCTCTGTAAGACACCAAGAGCCTTCGCATAGCATTTGTGGTTTGTGCTCAGCTGGGGTGGGTTTCAGCACAGACAGCAACTGCGTGCAACTGCGTGGGGCTTCTGGAAGCCTTTTCAGGACCTCTCACCATCAGCCTCACATTGTGGTGACAGCGACCACAACCTGGAATAACACATCGAGAGACCTTGGAAGGTCGTGAAAAGAAAACTTGGCTAGGAAGTTAAACCTGCAGTTGTGGAAACACAAAATAAAGGGGAGAGGGAACGCAGGGCAATTCCTTTAGATGGTGCACTGTGGGTTCCAGGGTGTGGGGCTGCTCCCTGCTGTGACGAGCTGTTCCTGTGCAAGTGTACAGCGATGCAGTGACAACAAACACGTCAGCTCTGCTTGCACATGGAGCTCGGGCTGGGTTTTACCATGCCCTCACTTCTACACTCCTGACCTCAGCACAGGGCTGGCAGCTCCTCCTGTGTGTGCTGCAGGCTCTGCTCGCTGCCCTCCACCCGCTGCCGCAGCGCTGCAGCTTTCTGACGAGCTTTTTTTTCTCCCAAAGACTCAGTTGGATGCTGGTGCCTGGTCTGCCTGCATGAGATAAAAGCATGAGAGGAAAACCCTCTTCTCAGACCTATCCAGCAAAGAATGAACTTACCTAAGCAAAGAAACTCAAGGGCGCAAACAGAACCAAAATCTTTGCAATTTTCTTCTTTTTTTTTTGGTTGCAAACATTAGATTATATGACCCCGGGAGTTTGGATGGCATTAAAAAACAAACAGCTTCATTTCTATTCTATCTCCAAATCTTTGTGTTGGCAACTGAGTGGAGAGCTTTGATCTGCAGCGAGCAGTAGGAGCAGAGCAGCATCCTCCCTCAGCCCTGCAGCTGCTCCACCTTCCCAGCTCCGGGCACTGAAAGGGCCTGCAGACACAGTGCTGCCCTTCTCTTCCTGATAGCAATGCTCAGACCCCACTGCAGAACAGAAAATGAATCTTTGTGTTTTCAGTCCTGTCAACTATTCAGATGTGTTTCATCTCTCCGCACTGACTCACTGCGCTGGCCCGGAGCCAGTTTATTTATATGACTCTCCCATCATTACCATACGTGCCTCAGAAAGCAGCTGTGCTTACAACACATTTTCAACAAACAAACTGAATTATGGGCTTCAGAGCGTGATCCTGAGCCTCCTAGCTGTCCTGCAGCCCGGGGCTCAGCTGCTGGCATTGGAGCATCCCACACTCCTGAACCTTGGAGCAGGCGGGGATCTCAGGGTGCTCCCAGAGCCACTGCTCACCTTCACCCTGCCCTGAACATTGCAGCACCATTGTGGATGCACTTAGGAGGACAACATAGTTGTAATTCCTTCTCGTTAGCTTTGTTTTCCAGATGTTTGCATTTAAAAATGCATTCATCAGATGACTTTGTATGATTAAGGCACTTCTCCATGTGTCACTGGTGACTCGTACAAAAGGTGATGGCTTTAAGTTGCACCAGGGGAAGTTCAGGTTGGATGTTAGGAAAAACGTATGCACCCAAAGAGCAGTGATGCAGTGGTGCAGCTGCTCAGAGAGGTGGGAGAGTCACCATCCCTGGAGGTGTCCAAGAACATGGAGATGTGGCACTGAGGGACGTGGGCAGTGGGCATGGTGGGGTGGCTGGGGTTGGGCTTGTGGATCATAGGGTCTTTCCAGCCCTAATGATTCTGTAATTGTTGAAACACGGCTCTGCTGTGCTGCAGTATGGGAGTTGTGAGATGCCATCAGATGGGACTCCCACCTTAAAGCACTTCCATGCTCTGGATGCTCCTCCACACCCTGGTACCACTGCAGACACCAATTCATTACCTGTAAGCACTCAGCTCTCATTGTCCAGTTCAAAGGAGTGATCCACATCCCAACCCGAGGCTGTTTGCTGCACTAGGCCCTTGTAACACACCACAGATCACTGATCAGAGCCATCTCCTGCCTCTCTGTCACCTGCAGCCGTTCAGAGGCTGCTTACCAGAAGGAAATGGGGCTGATGGTGATTAATCCTCCAAGCCTACCGAAACCCATTTTGCCCTGCAGAAAGCACCGGGGCCGGATCTGACAGAAGCATGAAGCATCAGCCCTGCAGGGTGAACTGGGCAGCACGGTGCCTGCTGGCTGTGCTCCCAGGGCACCAGCAAAGGCTCTGACCCGCCTCACTTTGTCTGGGAAAGGAGCAGTGGTTGTGCTCAGCAACAGTCAGTTTCAGTGCCGACAAGCTCGATGTGAACGCTGCACTGGAGTTTCTCCTTAAAAATACCGCTGTCTCCTGCATCGCTGTGACAAACAGGAACCGCTGCCACGCTCGGCTGCTTCTGCTGACCAAAAAGGGGCGAAGCGGCTGCTAACCCGGATATCCTCCGCGGCCCTTCAAACTTCAGCAGCCGGGGTTTCCCCTTATCTCCAGCCGCTTTCGGCAGCTTCAGGAAGACGGAGGGACGGCTGCGTTCTCCTAGCAATACCCGAAGACCCTTAAAAAACCCCCAGGCAACTACAATGTATCACCCACCGGCCCCACGCACCGCATCTCCCCGGAACGCTGCGGGGCGGAGCGGGACACCCCGCACCTGCCGGGAAGGTCCGGCCCAGGGGCGGGCAGCGCCGCTCGCCCCGCTCCCCCCGGCTCCCCCCATCCCCGCCCCGCCCCCGCGGCGCGGCCCCACCTCGGGGCGGAGCCGGAGCGGCGGAGCAGCGGAGAGCTCGGAGCGCGGCGCTGGGCCTCGGGAGCCGCCGCGGGTGAGTGCGGAGCGGAGCGGAGCTGGGGGAGGAGTGCGGGGCAGCGCTCTGTGCCGGGTGTCCTTCGGACCCCCGCCCGGAGAAGGGCTGCATCTGCGGAGCGCGTCCGGGGCGGTGCGGGCGGGGCAGGGCCGAGGGGTCCCAGCGGCTCCGGGATCCGCGAGCGGTGGCCGCAATCACGGCGCGGAGTTGGGGGAAGTCGGCTGGCCGAGCGGGCGCTGGAACGGCGCGGTGCTGCTCGCCCCGGGGGCTCCGGGTCATTCCTCGGCGAATTTGTCCGATCTTATCTTGGACGCGGCTGATGATGAAGGCGTAATTACCTCTTCAAGGCAGTTAGCTCCCAAGGGGGACCTGCTTCGCTGTTTAGCGTGCTTTCATACCGGGGGTCATCGCGCAGAACCCGAGGGGCTGAGGAGGTACGCCTTGCTTTGCTTTGCTCTTGGGTTTTGCTCGTTGCTTTGGAAATTCTCTCCCCTTTGGCACAATTCAGGTGTGGATGCAATGTTCTTGAGGCAGTGTAAATATAAACAGCCGTAATTGCTGGAACGGCACCGGGCGCTGGCTGTGGCTGTCGGTGTGAGTCCTGCGGGGCTCCGGCAGCTGTGAGCATCGGCCCCTCCGCACCGGGTGTGATGTGCTTGGGGTGACTCTGACAAGGGAACCAGTTCTCGCTCGGCTCTCTGCTTAACGACTGTGGAACGAGCTCTTTTGCACCAGGGCAGTTCTGCTTGAGGACAAAGATGTTTCTAGGTACAGCGTTGCTGAGGGGAGCACAAAGCTGGGAAACAGCACACTGCGCTGGGGCCTCCTGTGCTCCCTGAGAGCAGCACGGTGAGCAGCAGCTCGGTGGGCTGCCCTCGTGCTCACCTTGACCTGTGTTGCCCTGGTGCTCCTTGCAGGCAGAGCAGAACGAGGCCCTCACTCCGAGCTGAGCTGTCTGGAGGGGCTGATGCCATGTTCATTGTGCTGAACCTGAGTGCGAAGAGCTTCTTTGCATTTGTGCTGCCCTTGCTTAATCTCTGTGCTAAGAGTTGGAACCAAAATTGTGTGTGATGCTGTAAATCCTTTTCCTCGGTTATTTTTATGGGTTTTGCTTTGTGTTCTGAGATCTCTGGTGGGGTTGAAAAGCCTATGTTCCTTCTGCCTGGAAGACGCATACGATTATTTCATAACCAAACCGAGGTTTGAAGTGGTGAACTTTAGATATCTGTGCTGGATGCGATGAAACCCTGAGATACTGCCTCTGCTTCCTGACATCAGGGGCGCGTGCCCAGCCTGCCCACTGCTAACAATGTCATCTTGTTAGGTCCTCTGAGCTGGAAAGCAGCCCTGTGCGAGCGTGCTGGTACCAATGGTACCGGCTCCCTGTGCCCCCACATCGCTTCTGCAGCTACTTTGTTGGGACCTCATTTTCCCTGGGTTTAATAATTTATAAATGCTTGTTGCCTCCAGGCACATTTCATCCAGTAAGAAGAAAAACATCGACCAGTGTTTACTGGAATACTGGTTGCAGAGTCTGAGGCTGACAAATAATGGAGCCTTTGTGGATGGAGGGATGTCACGTTTTTATCTTATGTAAATGAGCGAAAGAGCAGAATTTGTCTGAAGGGTCTCTGAGATGTCCTTCCCTTCTTATCCTCATCTTTAAAAATGTCTTCTCTCCTCTTGAGGCGAAGGGGAGTTTAGCTGTGACCTTCCTTAACCTGATACTGGGTGTGAGTCTCCTTTGCTTTTATCTGCGTGTGGCTCAAGTTTGGAAGCTGTCATGTGTTCAGTGGTTATAAATGAAGATAAGAGATGGAGGGCCTACATCTGCACAGGGTTTGTTTCCTTGGCTGGAGAGAGGTCAGCCTTTCTGTGGGCAGTGAATTGCCCTCTCTCATGTGGCAGACCCTGTGCTGTCAGTGCTGTGCTTGGGGTGGCCCACTGCAGGAGGGGAAGGTTGGCTGTCTCCTCAGAAACTGCTCAGAGGTGATGCAGCGGGCAGTCATATCCCGGCTCATTGCCCTGAGGAGCAGATCTTGCCTGCTATCAAACTGGTTCTTCATGCAGAAGCCCTCTCCTGCCCCAGCTGCTCTCGCTGCTTTCAATTCCTCTGATTTTTGTTGTGGCACTGAAAATGGAGCGCCATCAACTCTTTTGGTGAGCTGTAGCTGAGGGTACGAGCTGGAAGTGCTACAATCCCAGTGCCTGCCTCTGCCTCTCCTCCACTTGATGTTGTGCAGTGGGAGGATGTGACCCCGTGCTGAGCATGGCAGGGTTCAGGAGCACTGCGTTGCCCCAAGAGCTGCAGGTGTGAGCAGGGATGTGTGAGCGGGGTCAGCTGCTCGCTGTGTGCTGCTGCTTGAGTTACAGCACCTCTGTGGGCAGCCCTGCCAGCTGGCTCTTCCTTCAGGGATGTTTAAAGAGGCTTATCACAATCTTACTAGAAATCTGTCTTCTTCTGTTAATCTATAGTCTCCTCATCTCCTCTCCACGTGCTCCTATCTCATTCATCTCGACAGCGCCCTTCTGCCGGCTGCTGCACATCCATGCTGGTTCACTGCCCTGCTGCTGCTTGCTCTGCAGTGTAGTGTTTGCTTTATGCATGTATATATGTGTGTATATATGTATGCGTGTGTGAGTATGTAGAGAGGGAGATCTGTATCCACTTAGATTATATCTACATAGATAGCTATAGAGATAGATATCCATGTATCTGTGCATACATGTAACTAGTATGGCAAATATAAAAATGAATATAAATAAAGCTGATAATAAATATATACAAATAATTGTAGATATAATTTTGTATTATTTTTAAGGTGATGCTGGTGCTTTTATGGCTGGGGTGAAGGTGAGCAGCCTGAGTCTGCTCCTGTGTTGGGTCTTGCTTGGCTGCTCAGTGTCAGGCATAGTGTCAGCCTGAGCTCACTGGGAGCCCTTGGCAGCCCTCCTTGCTGGGGCATGTCCTGCTTCTTGGGGTGATGCATTTCTTCCTGCTGGACCTTCTTGCAAATCTCACAGCAATGTGTAAATACAGTGGCTAGCAGAGCCACGTAGACGCCTAGAAGAACGAATAGCTCCAGGAACACTGAGCCTCGATCCCCATACAAAGCAAACACATATATCAGTTGATGTGATTAGGTGAGCTGCAGGGTTGCTTGCTCTAGAGGCCTGGGTAACAAGTTCACGGCCTTTGACAAAGGTTCTGTAGCCAACCCTGCTCACAGAGACTGCCCTGAATCCTGCAGCCAGGAGTGGTGCCCCTGCCTTTCCTTGCCCTTCCTCCCACACAGCATGCTGGTGCTGCCTTGGAATATTGCTAGCTGGAGAGGAAGAGATAATGTGTTTTTTTTTCCAAAATAGTCAGCTGATGGAATCTCATGGGAAGGGGGTTGCAAAGCAGGAGGCAGGCGGGTGGGCATTCCAGCTCCATGCCTTTCTGTAATTCAGTGGAAGAGGGCTGAAACACGAAGTGTGCTTGTTGGGTACTCTTTTCTGTTTGCATTTGAAAGAGCTTGATAGGCTGTGATTAATGAGGCTAAACAGAACTTTGATAAGTGGTAAACTCCAATGAACCTGAAACAGAAATGGCTTTATAAGGTGGCTTTGCTTCCATGCAAAGCACAGATTGTGGGTTTCTTACAGCGCTGTTTGGTTTGGAGCTGGCAGCGTGCAGCATGGGCTGTTCTGTTGTACAGCTGGGCTGTTCTGTTGTACAGCAGGAGGAGAAGCTGAAGGATGTCTGTATGGCCGCAATAGGGGCCACTGTTGTACAGCAGCTCCTGTCTCTGTGCAGACCCTCCTGCTTTCTTTTCTGCTCTAGGTTAATGCTCCCAAATTTGGGTCATCAGATCTGCGTCCCGGAGCCCCGCATGTCCCCATATCCAGGCTCTAATTAAGGATGCTCTAAAAGCGGTGGGCTGGCTACCATGGCATTGCAGATCGGAACCATTGGCCTAATCTATTTTTAAAGTGAATTAAACTAGAAAAAGGCAGTGTCACTCTAGAGTAAGGAGTCACCTGGGGAGGTAACCCAGAATAGTTGTTCTGCTTTGACTTTGCACCCTATCTCATTTCAGAAAGACTTTTCTTTCCGTATACATGAAAGCTTTGTAAGCACATAATAGAGGGCATGCTTTAAGCAACCAGTGGAAAATATCTTATTGTTCTTGAGGTGTTCCCTTCATTGCCTCCTGGCTGCTTGCTCTCTAACATAGGCATCCTTTTCCCTAATAAATCTGCCCTCTTTCTTGCTGCCCCCTGCAGAGATCTGCGCTCCCTCTGTGCAGCACAGCTCACACAGCATCAGGTGCCCATATCCAGCCGATAACCTGAGCTGCACGCTGGGGCTGGGTGTAAATTATTAGCAATGCCAGACCTGCTTGCTGTGCTCAGCTCGTGTTGGCTGGGAGGAGTGGGGATCTTTGCATGGTGTTTTGAGTTGCGCTGAGACGCTCTGCTGTTACGCTTCTCCTTTGGATTTGTCAAGCTCAAGTTAAATGTATATAATTTTAACATCTCATGATTCTTTGGGGGCTGACTCATGTTTTTTTGGCCTGGATGAATCATAGCTCTTGAACTCCATTGCTAAATTCATTATGCAACAATTATAGGGTTGGAAATGCCACCCTAAGTGCACACAAACAAGCTGGCAATTTTCCCCTCCTTTTCTCTCACCCTGTGCTGCCAAGAGATCTCTCTTGGGAGTTTGCTCGTTAGCTCTTAGCGCCGTGCTGCAGGTGAGGGGCTGCTCAGCACCCTGCATCACAGCACTTTGCCCCTGAGCTGGAAAGTCCATCGTTTCTGAAGGGAGGAAAGAGATCAGCCAGGATGGGAAGCTGGAGGTGCACAGCTCTGCTCATCCATGCTAGTTGCCTTCCCTTTGTTGCAGATGGCATGTGTGACACTGTGGGGTAGTGATGGCACCTCTTGGTCTGTATGGGGAAATCCCGAGGATGAGCCATTGCTTTGCAGCAGTTCCACATAGCAACGGGGGATGCTGGCAGCATCACACAGGTGTGAATTGTGTGTACCTCCTGCTGAGTAGTTCAGAGGTCAAATAGCTGTCAGAGGAGAAGCACAAAGATGATGTGTGCCCCATACTGCCTGAGAAGCCACCATCGTTTTCTCTATCTAGTACTAAGCTGAGATTTGTATAGGGCTTGGCTTTTTGTTACTGAGGTCTTGAGCAAATGTTCTTCTGGTACATGGAAATAAGAGGGGCTTTGTATCCCATGGGCTTTGCTTGTTGACTTTTTTAATTCACTGAGGCTGCTGGTGGGAGCCATGCTGTAGATGCCTGTCGGATACAGAAGGACCATCTCCACCATCTGCAGGATTAGACTGCAGACCTTAGAACGATCCTGTGCCTGAATTTGACTTTTCCTATTGGAAGATGGATTTTTCTGCCATCCAAATAAAACAGCTTCACAGAGCAGAGCGTTCAGCTGAGGTAGGGATGAAATGGCAGGGTGGGTGCCTGGGAAACTGCAGAAAATCTCCCTTGAGCAGCAGTTCTTCCCAGCAGAGGTCTGGGCCTTCCTTCTCAATGTTCTGGGGAAGTCTGTTTGCACATAAGGGCAGAGCCATGTATGGAGCATGTGAGAAGACTCTCCAGGAACACAGTCATGGCACTGAGCTTGCTGGAGTTCAGGAAGCATCTGGACAACACTCTTAGACATGTAGTCTGAGGTTTTGGGTGGTCCTCTGTGGAGCCAGCAGTTGGACTCGATGATCCTTCTGAGTCCCTTCCAACTTGGAATGTTCTATGATTGAGCCTTGTGCTCATGGATGGATGAGGAGAGGGACCCATGAGCAGGGAGCCCTAATATTTGTAACTACAGAAGTGGCAGAAACAAAGTAACAGCAACACCACTGAGGATGAGGCAGTTCTGGTACAGTGATGGCAGTCAACTCAGTGTATCAAAAGTATCCCAAATCATGTTTGCAGAGTAATAAATGATAAACGTTTGATGAAACTTTGTGTAAGAACAACCGCATTGTCAGCGCAACAGGTCAAGCCAGTGTGCCATCTCTGACTGTGGCTATGAGAAGATGCAGAAAACATGAAAAGTAGGGCATGTATGGTGACGTACGGGTTGATAACTGTGCCTAAAAATAAGGTACTTTAGAAACATAAAATCTGCCTCGCAAGCAAGGCAGCGGCAAGCAAGGCGGGTGTTTGATTGAAGACTGAAGCTGGTGATGCTGGCGCTGCAGAAGGCTGTGTGTTGTTTAAATCTGTTGGTTTGCATCTGAGATGAGACAAAACGAGCTGGGCCTGAGCCAAGGTGGGAGGCAGTGGTGGGGCTGTTGGTGGAGATGCTTTTCCTTGGCCTGCTTCTTGTGCAGGGCTGATGCTGGTCTGCATGCCGAGGAGCCCTCGTCCACTGGAAGTGTCATGGGGCAGCTTTCTGAAAGATGCACTGAAATGCTCCCATGGGCTTCAAGAGGATGGTTGCCCAGTGGTGATAGCATCAGCTGGTACGGATCCTCACTGCTGCTGTTGTGCATGGGCTGATAGCTGTAGCTGCTGTACATTACTGCAGTGAAAACTGACTGTGCCATGGGTATTGGGTTGTAGAGGTGGACAAGGGCCTGAAATTTTTGGCATGGAGGAATAGTGGGCACGTGGCTTAGTAATGGAACAAATAGGTCATCGTGGAGTTCAGCAGGGCATAAGGGCAGTGCCGTAGGCCAGCAACTCAGATGCATGAGCTGTATGGAACGTTTTGTGCACTGTAGTGTGAATAGATTGTTTTTCCTCAAATCTCTTTCCTGGCAGAACCTGCAGGATCCAGGTGGATGGGCATCCCCCTGCCCCAACAAACAGGAGATGTATGGGCTCCTCTGTGTTGTGTGGTTAAGATCTCTTGAGGGTCATCGTAACGGTTATAGATGAGCTCAATAATGTCAGTCAGCATTAGAGCTGAAGGTATTTGGTTAACAATAATTAAATGCTACTGCTATTTAAAAGGAATGAATCAGATTGTGGGGAAGAGCATCTTCTCCTACGTCTCCCACAGAATCAATAGCCCTCCTGGCAGGTGTGTAACAGGCATCTTCAGCTCCCATCAGTCACATTCATGCCAATCGCAGAGCAGCTGGAAGCACTGCCTCACCCCAGCACTGCTTTGTTCCCATGGTGTGCTGCTGTCATTGCTGTGCACAGGGTGCCATCCATCCTGCAGCTGGGGATGCTGATGTGCAGAGAGCACTTGCCTCTTTCTGAAAGCTCCCAGGGCCGTGTGGCTGTGGGCAGAGAGGAGCTGCAAATGGAAAATCCATTCCCTTATCTGACCCGGTGCTGTGCCCCAGAAGGGCAGTTCCCTCTGTTTTTTTTTTTTTTTTTCCATGTGCCAAAATGTGTGCAAATGGCTTTAAACAATAAAAGGACTTTGGTCAAAAAGTGCAGCATGCAGGCAAACAGCACTCCGTATCTTACAGGAAGGGTGTGGGCTTCTGCAGTGGCGCTTTTGAGGTCCTGATGGAAATTAGCCTTATTATTATTATTTTTTTTAATCCATGTCTTATTCTGAAGCCTGATTTGTGGGCACTTGCTGCTTTCAGGCTCAAAATAATCCAAGTTTGTAGCGTGTGATGTCAGCAAGGAGGATCTGGATGTGCAGGTCTGCGTGCATCCTCCAGTTGCAGGGCTGGTACGAAGCGGAAGCTTTCCCAGGAAAACAATTGGGAGGCGGTGATACCGCTGCCACGGATGGGCCGGGCTGCTCCCCACGTTGCAACCCGCACGCATATCATGAGCTGTGGAAAAATAAATGGAGAGCCGAATGGGAGACTTATGCCCCCAATTAATTTCTGTTCCGTGTAATCTGCGCTGCTGCGTGCTATTCCTTCCCTGCCAGCTGCCTGGCTCAGGGCTGGCTCTGCCTCGTGCGAGGGCAGCTGGGATTGGGTGCGCAAACACAAACAGAAGTCCCGCTCTGATCTTCTTTTCTCTGCCTGGGGGCAGGGATCCCGCTGCTCCTCTGATGCTGGAGATAAATTTTGTTAGCAGATACTCTTCTTTGGGAGAGCAAAGGGGAGCGGTGTGTGTAATGAATTCCTGAAGGAATACAATTTCGTTGTCTCTGAGCATCGTGTCCTCTGGGGCTGTGATGTGCTGCCCTGGCTTAGCTGTGGGCAGAGGGGCTTCGCTCGTGGCTCAAAGCACGCAGCCCTAATCGGAGAAGACAAATCGATGCAATTAGCGCGTGGTCCCTGAAGATTTGCAGGCTATTGAACGGTTTTCTCTATTACACAAGGCTCGTTCAGTGTGTGCTTTGAAACCAAACCCTTGGACTTAGTTCTCATTTGAGCCGGTTTCCAACTCCTGGCTCAGTTCTTCGTGTTCCAGCTGGTTGACGTGTCCCTGTCCCTGCTCCAAGCTGGTGGCTGGAGCCTGGAGTGACCTGAGAGCAAAAGGCACAACTGGGATTTCATGCTCCAGGGCCAGCGGGGGCTGCTCCAGCTGCAGCCTTGAGAGCACTGCATGGACCAGAGGTAGAAGCTCTGCAGAGCAGCTCTGGCTTCTTGTAGGAGCTTAGTGGCCACCATGTGTACATCTGGGGACAGGGGCTGGCTTGTTCTGCTTGCTGCTGAGGAGCAGTGTGTCCCCATGCAGCCGCGCGCAGGGGAGGGCTGCTTGGCACACAGCCTTTCTGAAGGAAGCACAGAAAATAAGCCTGCCTTGAAATACTGCTGGGAAAAAAGAATGTATATTATGCTGGGTTGGGTGCTCACAGGAATTATGTGGTAAAATATTGAGGGGACTTCCCTCAAACAAGCACCAGCATTATTAAGGGTGGAACGGTTGGGAGGAGAAGAGAATGAGGTGCTTACATTTTTCTGTTACCAGCATCAGCTCCAAAGGAGATCTTTGGACTTGCTGTTTCTATCTTTTCCTCCTTACTCGTATTTCATTCCCACTGCTCGGAAGGAACGTGCTGAGGAGGGAGAGATTATCTGGAACCAGCGATAAAGCACCCAAAGCCAAACATTTTTAATTCTCCAAGGAAGAATTGAGTTTTACGTTTTGAGCTTCCTGTTCAGTGAGGAATTATAGCTTACATTGATTCAGCTTCACTGCCAAATTCACCTCTGCATCGAGCAGCAGTGAAACTTCCTGTGTTGCAAACAGGTAGAATAGTATCTGAGCTTCGAGAAGGTAATTGGGGCACAGATTAAGTTACTCACTTTGCATACAAGGAACCTGTGGGAAAGCCAAGAATCTCTCCTGAAACTCCCAATTTCTGATCAGATCTCTTGCCCAGAAGACGTGTTTCCTCTCTTCCTCAACCGGGGCTTTGGAGCAGCCTGGAGGAGCTGTGTCCCCTGAGGGCTCTTGGCTGAAATCTTTTTATGTTTTTCAAATAGCTTTTCTCACTGCTTTGATTTCCCTTTCATTTGCTCACGCTAGATGTGTGCTGCTTAAAACGCTGTAGATGCTGAGCGAGGAAGGGAGCAGTTTGCTTCTGAGATAGCAGTGAAATGAAGTCATGTAGCAGTGATTTTCACAGTTCTCAGTGCTCTGTGGTTACCTGCTGGTGCTCACAGCAGGGTGCGAGAGGAGTTGCCTGGTGCCTGTGAGCCTGTGAGAAGAACTAGCTATCAGAAGCCATAACCAGATTGAGTTGATCAAAGTCCCATTCTGCCTTGAGCACCTCCAGAGATGCGGCATCCAAAACTTCTCTGCCACTGCCTTTCCACCTAGTCACTGCCTGGAGATCCAGCCAGGGTGAGGTGCAGCCTGCCTGGCGAGGTGTGATATCGGAGAATTGCACATTTCAGTTGCAAATAGCAAACCCTTGTGAGGCTGGGAAGCTGCATTGCAGCCTTTCACCGCAGGCTTTCTGGCATCCTTCTCCCCTGTGGTTTGTAGGAATTATGACTTTCTTGTGGCATTGCAGGGGGAAGCAAGCATTTGGGGCCGGGATTCCTTGGAGGTGCCTTGCATCTCTGTGCTAGCTGTGGGTGATTTGAACTCCCAGTCCAGTGCCTGGCCTTTGATGTCAGGTCTTCTGTCCTCTGTCATTGCGCAGACCCAGCAGCTGAGTTCCCTCTACAGGTGTGTGAGATTGCAGTGGTTTGGGCAGTATTTCTTGGCACGGTATCCTTATCGGCGATGCTCTGATGAACCATTTGCCCAAAACATGGGTGGTGAGACATGCAGTGCTCTAATAAAGCAAGAAACCCTCAGTTCTGGGCTCTGGTCATCCTAACGAGACCCTCTTGTCTTGATGTATCCTATGCTTATTTAAAAAAACAACAAACAAAAACTTTTGATCTTTGGTCTTTCAGTCCATCACCCTGCGCTCTTGGTGGCTTTCTGGCATCTCTCTGGTTGACTCTGCATGCTGTTTGCAAGTGATGAAGAACAGCTCTGTTTTCTCCAGCTCGTGTGGACAATCTCACTGGTCACCTAAGCTGTGATGCAGAATACACCTTGTATTGATGAGCGGGGACAGTGCTGGGGGTGGTGCATGGAAAAGGAGCCTGTGAGTTCTTCACTGGTGCTCACTGCTGGATGCTGGAGGTTGTGATGGGCTGGTCACTATAACGGCACAGCTGAGCCTAAGACCTGTCGGAAGGTGAAGGGGAAATTCTGCTCCTTGCAGGGGATGATGCACACAAAGTAAATAATTGGGCAGCTGCCTCTGCTGCAGGCTGCTTATGTGCTCAGGTCCCTGCTATAGGCTTTCGTGCTTGGTTTCCAACTCCAGCTGAGAGAAGATTAACTTGAGGTGGGGAGGAGAGGGCTATTTCTGTCGTTTTTCACGCCTCTGACTTGTCTTTATGTTGTGAATGCAGATGTTTCATCCAGTCCTGGGCCCAGTCCTGCAGGTGTCTTCCCTCAAATAGTCCAGTGAATATGAACGATCATTTCCACGTCAGCAGAAGCTGCTCTTGTACATTTTGCCTTTGCTAGAAAGGTGCTCAACTTAAAGGAATTCTTTGGCTGTCAAACTACTGCCTTGTGTCCTGTTTGCTCTGCCAGAGTTTGTGTTTATATTTATCTTTTTCTTTAAAAAAATAAATAAATAAAGTGGAATAAAAATTAAGTCACTTGATGACACTTACATGAAGGGCTCTTGCAAGTGTGTGCACTCTGCTAGTGTCATGCTGTGCTTTAAGCAGCTCCTTGAGGAGATGTGACAGGGGATTTGCAGGTCTTAGCTCTGCCTTGCCCCACTGCTGGTGACAGACTGCTTTCATGGACCCAGCCTCATCCTCAGCAGCGCTGCAGCCACATGTCTGCACACTGAATGCTTGGTAGGATGGACTGGGGGGCAGCCCTGGAACAGGAGAACAAGTGTATTCTGTTTATCTCTTTCCAGGGTGTAAACAGCAGCTGCTGTATCTGATGTAGGAAAATGCTTGTATACAGGAGGTGAAGGCAAGTTGAGGGTGCAGTGCGCAGGGTTGGCAGCTGAAATCAGAGTGATAGAATCATAGAATGGTTGGGCTAGAAGAGACCTTAAATCATCCAGTCCCATTCCCTGCGGTTGCTGGTTTGCCCCCCCAGCCTTGGGCCCAGCCATGGCCTCAGGCACCTCCAGGGATGGAGCACCCACAGGTCTGGGCAGCAGTGCTGAGGCCTCATCACCCTCTGAGTGAAGAATTTCTTCCAAAGTCTAACCAATTCTCCCACTTCTGGTTTAAAGCCATTCCCCTTGTCCTTTCACAGACTGTCCATGTAAAACACCTTCTTCCTTACAAGCTCTCTTCAAGGGAGAATCAGTGTCTTTTGTAGTGCAAGTGAGATCAATGCTTAAAGTAGTCCTCTTGAACTTAGTGAGATGCATCTTGTATGCAAGTGAACCACATTGTACAGGAAGTGCAAACTATTTTTTTTTTGGTAGGTTGTGTTTGCCTGTGTTTGCATGCCATTGCAGGCACCACTTTCTGACACTGTTGGAGCAGGTCCTTCCTGTGGCTGCAATATAATAGTGTGTGTCTCACCCTGCTCCTGGCCCTGGCACGGCCGCCCTTGCTGCTCCCCATCTTACAGGATGTGCTCGGCTCCGAGCTGCTGAGCTCATGGAAACAGCATGCAACAAAGTGCTGTCTTTTTTTTTCTTTTTTTCCCCTTTTCTTTAAATAAGACAGAAACCAAAATGCACTGCCTCGAAAACCTCAGCCACCCACACAGCCAGCTTCTGTGTCACTTTGCAGGTAAACAAATGCTTGGGTCTGTAACTTTGCTGTAATTAGACTGTCCTGCATGTGTGATGAGATGTCAGCATACCACTTTTTTGGCACAGCAAGGGAACCAGGTCACTGGAAATCAATGATGGAGCTGAGGTGTTTGTGAGGCTTTTGGGGATCTTTGAGATTTAAAGAGGGGAGATTTAGGTTGGATATAAGGAAAATGACTTCTATGGTGAAGGTGGTGAGGCACTGGCACAGGCTGCCCAGCAGGTGGTGGATACCCCATCCCTGGATGGACCAGGCTCTGAACAACCTTCCTAGCTGCGGATGTCCCTGTTCATTGCAGGGGAGCTGGACCAAATGAACTTTAAAATTCCTTCCAACTTTAAGGATTCTACGATTCTGTCCGTGGAGGATGCTTGATGCCCTGTGCTGAAGTCTGGGAGCCAAGCTGTGTATCCCTCCCTGGGAACCTCTCTGCTCCTTTAGTGGTTGGCTGGGTGGTTGGAGGACCGGCTGGTTCTTGGTGCTGACGTGGCCTTGATGGGAGCAGCAGATACCTCCTGGTGTTCATCCCCCTTTTGCCACTTTGTTCATTCCCCTCTGTGGGCAGCTCATCTCTCCACGTTTTTGCTGTTGTGAAAGCAGGAAAGCTGAAACGTGGGTAAGCAGAGCAAGGCATGCTTCTCCTTGCCTTGTAACTTGGTGTCCTGCTGCACCTTTCAAATTCGGTCCACAAGGAAAGCTTCCAACTCTTCTTAGGTAGTCGGAGAAACACAGGCATAGTTTACATGCTTCCAAAAACCCACAGAATTAGGCCATCATTTCTACTTCAGGTATCTCTTGGGGTGTATTTATTCATCTTTCAGCAAACAATGGTGGAAGTGGGCTGGGAAAGGCGCTGGGTGGGAGTGGCGATGTGCTACGCTGAGAGGCATTTCCTGCCCTTATCTCTGCCACTCGAGGTATTGTCAGCGGGCTTCAGATCTGCAGCCCGTGTTACTGCAGTGGAGATTGCCAGAAAAGATACCTGCAGGAACGCCCACGTGGGCCAGAGCTGGGTTCACGGGAGGTGGGAAGAGCTTCCCAGCAAAATGCTGTGCTGGGGAAGGCTGTCGGTCTCCAAATAAAGGGGTTCTTCTGGGAAGAGGGCTGCGTTGATGCCCACTCTGTGGAGCTGCTGCTGGAGGGCATTTTGGGCAAGTCCTTGGATTGCTTAGTGGGATCTCTCTTACGAAAAACTTTGCGAGGTTTTGGGTTTGTACCTGTGTGGAACTGAGACATTATTATTACTATTATTATTATTAATTTAGTTTTGCAATCTTGAGTTCTCATGGGACATAAGCAGTTTTATTTCTGTTCAGGTCTATTCCAAAACTGTCAAAATAAGGTTTGTGGGCACTACTGAAGCTGCCCTTGGCCTTCTGTTGGCCCTTTGCTGGATGAAGCGACCTGTCTGTATGCTCTGGCTGAGTTTGTTTGTTTTCAGTTTTCAAACCAATTATCTCATGGAGGAAGTGGCATGCCTCGCTGTCAGAGCCGAGGTATTTATAGGTGAGGTCAGACCCTGGTGGAAAGTCTGTGGCAATATTTGAAAGGACTGTATGTCTCCGCCTTGTGCAATTCACTGGGATGCAGTGGATGTACTGCACGGTTTGGACATCTCCCAGCAGCTCCTCACAGCTCTGATATTGCATGTGGTTATTTGTAGCTTGCTTCGATTTGGTGTGGGACACGTTCAGTGAGTCTATTTGGAATGGACTTGTTCAGTTCACTTGTGGCACTGACTTCATTTCTTGTGCATCTTTCCCTGTTGGACTGACCCAAAAATCTGGGGCATGCTTCCTTCTGCTGTGCAGCAGATGATGGTGGATGCCCGTGGGCCTCCCAGCTCACTGCTCTGTGGGTGCTGCTGCTCAGTGATCTCCGGTGTTGTGGTTGCATGTAACTGTGCTCATTGCTGTGAGCGTGGAGGCTGTACAACAGAACTAGAATGGGCTACAGTGTCGTGGAGAAAATGTCTGGGAAAAAAATGAACACAAAACCCCATGTTTTTGAGTAGCTGAGGAGGTTAAAGTGTTGGTAATACCTCCCTAGGAGCCACATCCTATCTGTCTGCCCTTGGCTAAGACTGGAGTAAGAAGGGGCCTATGGGGTTGTGGCAGATAGAAACCTGCCTGGGGATGTGCCTCTCCAGAGTTGTCTAGGGAGTGATGCCTGTGTAAACGCTATGGAAGAACTTCTTGTTAGTTCACTTAAGCTTTGCTCTGTTCATAAAGGAGGACTACCTTGAACTTCAGTTGTGCATGTATTGTATGTTAGAACCGCTCGTCAAGAGGGTTTTACTTGGGTATTTGAAGTGGGTGAGAGGTGGAATCACAAAGATCAGTGAGAAGAATCAAGTGATGAAAATGCAATTAAATGAACCTTCTTTTGAGATGGTAGGTGTTGCCTGTTGAGTTTTCCAGTGGGCTGATCTTAATCATTTGTCTGCATGGGGCAGTGAGAGTTGATCCCTCATACTTACCTCTCATTTCAGGCTTCCACCAACTTCTCATCAGACTGCAATGGGCCCTTCCCAGCTTGGCCCCAGGATGCTGGTATAGCACCAGGCAGCCGTGATCCCGAGGACCTGTGGTAGGACACCATTTCCAGCTGGGACGTCCTCTGGCCCCTCTTTCCCAGCAGAAGCGATGGATGCCCACGTGGACCTCCTGACAGAGCTGCAGCTGCTGGACAAGGTGCCCACGCTGGAGAGGCTGCGGGCAGCCCAGAAGCGGAGGGCTCAGCAGCTGAAAAAATGGGCACAGTACGAGAAGGAGATGCAGCACAAGAAGCGGAAGCATGAAAAGAAGAGAAATGCTGTTAATAGGAAGAAAGTGTCTTTTGAAGCCAGTGTTGCTCTGCTGGAGGCTTCTCTGAGGAATGACTTGGAGGAAGGTAGGGAGCTTACATCTGGCAGTTCATTTGTTTGGCTACCTGTGAGGTCCATGTAGCTCCTCAATGTGAATCTGTATTGACATCCATGGACTGCCCTTGGCATGGTGTTGGTCTCCAGAGTGTTTCTATCTCTGGCATGGGTTGGGGCATTCAAAGCAATGTGAGACACCAGCATTACCTAGAATGACACCAGGAGTGGGTGCAAAGTGACAGGATGGGGCAGGAGTTATGACCGAGATCTGGGAAAAGGAAGGCAGCTTTCATCTCTTTCCTTTTCACGCTTTCCTTTTACAGAAGGTGAGAAACGCTTCTTTGCCTTCTGGATGTGTCTATTTTAGAGGCTTTTCAGAAGTCTGCCACGGGGATTTACATGTCGGTGTAAATCTTGTCAGCTTCCCTGCTTGGGGGATTGATTGAGAGCTACATGGGTGTATAGATTTTTTTCCCTGTTTAACATAATGAAAATCATTTTTTTGCTTAACGCTTCCCATGGAAGAGAAAGTTCCAGATTTTTCAGGAATTGGTTTAATGGCACCATTTCTGTTTTGCTTTTGTTTAAAATGAAGGGAAGAAAAAGATGCCTAAAAACCAATCCCGATTAGCCTCAGCAGTGCACGGGGAAAACCTGTGAGCTCTGGGAAACCAGGGCTCTGGCAATTGTTTGGAAGCAGGGCAGCTGAGCTGAGCTCTGCTGATGCCACCAGCTGGGTTTGGAGGGGACAGCAAAAGAGGCCTCTTACTCTCCCAAATGAGAAAATTGGGTCTTTGTTCCTACAGTGGCCGCTGCAGTTCTCCTCTGATTTTAATAAATGAAATACAGAGAACTTTACTTCCAACTTCCAAAATACTTCCAATGCAGTAACTATTTTAAGAAGGAATCTTCCCTGAGAGCTTGAGTCACTGATTACATATTGGCCAACCACCTGCTTTGCTATTGGTAAAGATACCTTTAAGAGAGAGATTTGTCTGCCTCACCTCTTCCTCTGTATCTTGGGTATTAGCACTGTCCTTGCCTGGTTTCCTAACAACCAAGTCACTGTGTACCAAGTGTCATAAAGTCCACGTCAAAACAGGGCTTAACCCTACTGGGAACTGAGGGCAAATGCTCCACAGAGAGGTAAAAATATTTCTCAGGGAAGTCCTGGAGCTTGGGATCAGCTTGGGATTGCTGATCTGCCAGGTAGTGAAACTGATGTGATCTTCCAGATCCACTGGTGTTGCAGAGACAAAGGATGATGCCTTGGGAACCTACCCAGCTGTGTTGTATCTCTGCTAGTGAATGTTGCTCTGGATTCTGACACCTTCTGCAAGAAGCGATGTATAGGTGGGGAAAGCGAGGACCTGGTGATGTGAGGAATCTCCCCAGAGTTATGTCCCTGTTTCTGAGATGGCCTTTCACACACCACCACCTGCCCTTATATCCCAGCACTGCTTGGAAACGGAGGGCCGTCAGCAGGCCCAGGTGGTGGCTGTAGGCCGTAACCAGGGGTGCTTCCCCTGCCCAGCTGGATTTCTCAGATGCCTCTAGTTTATTAAACTACAAATAGCCTGCGGGCAGGTTCTGTCCCTCTGTGCTGCGGCACTGGTATAAAGGGAAGGAGGGGATGGCAGCAAACCTAGATGTCAAACTGGGAATATTTCCTTACTGAATGCTGGAGGCCAAGTGAGTGAATTCCTGGCCTTCTGGAGGTCCCTGGGGATGATTTCAGCATATGAATCATCTTTTGTTTTCACGTGGGAAGAGGAGGGGGAGGAGAAATATAAATGATTTAAAAAGTTGAGAAGCTCACGTGAGGAAAGTTTAGAGCTGGGGGTGCCGTCATCTCTTGAGCTACCTCCGAGCAGGTGTGCAATTTCCATCCTTTATTAATATGCTCTCTCTATTTATAACTTTCTAACTTTCTCACTCCAGAGGTGGAAAAGCGGGTGACATGGGCACCGTGCAATGAATTTGTGATTAGTGGAGCTGAAGAGCCAGTGAGGGTTCTCTCAGGAAGGCACGCTGTGCTGTGACATGGCCTCCTGCTGGAGGAGGACCGAGCTCTGTGGGGTGGTGACTGTGAAGGGAAAACCCAACCTTGTCCTTTGGAATAGCCCCGAGTCCCTGGTTATGCCATCTGTGGGATACAGCACGATTGTGTGGGGCAGTTCTTGGAGACGGAGCCATCTGTATGGAGCCCTGCAGGTCCATGGGGAACAGGGTTCAGGGAGCCCCACAGCAGGCATTGCAGTGGGTTCCTGGGTGCCTACAGTCATGTACCTCATCTCTGCTCTGTTTGAATAAGGACCAATCCACCATGCTTCCCATTTTGGAACAGCAGGATGGCGAAACAGGGTTAAAGGAGGTGACATTGACAAGGAGCGTGGGCAGGAGCTGTGAGCATCTCCTGCGACAGATCTGTCAGAAAGTCCCTGGTTTAGCAAACAAGCTGCTGCGAACAACTCACTGGGATCTGTTGACAGAACCAGGCCTGGGCTGCTGCCTGCCTCAGCTGGGGTCTTTGGCTTGAAGCTGAAGGACCTACGGACGGGTCTGAGGGGAGAATGGGGATCTCTGGACCCGTTCCATGCTCCCCCATAGAGGAGCTGGGAAGGCCGTTCTCTGGAGGAGAATCACGCTCTGTAGCCATTCTAATGACAGTACACTGAAGACCCAAGTCCAGCCCGAGGCACAACCTGATCTGTCTGCAGGATGATGACGTAGATGGGTTGGATGGGAGAGGGGGTCACTGGGAGATTCAGAAGGATCTGTCAGTTATGTCTGTTGTGGGACATGAGATGGGTGAGGACAGGCAAAGCTAGCCCAGGGGAAAGGACCACAGGCTAGCTGTGTTGCAGCAGTGTTGTGCTTAGCTTCTGTTATAATAGTTAGGAAGGAGAAATGCTTTATAATGCAATAAAGCTTTGCAAGCCACTGTACTAATTGCCAAGAAATCGCAAGGGCTTCTGAAGTCTGCAAGGTGACGGATGGAGGCTGGTCCCAGGGTGGCTGGTGGCTGCTGCCAGGCTGTCGTGTCAGGCTTTCTGCATCACTGAGCTGCTGAGGAGTGGTCCTGGGGAGCAGGAGAGAGGGGCTGGCAATCTGTAAATGGAAGATGGAGCTCCCAGAGGCTGCCTAGGGGAATGTGTTTCATTTGCTGCCTGGAAGCGCTTTTCTGCACTCAGCCCGTATGCGGGGGGAGCTTCTACCCCAAAGGCGGGGACTGGAAGGTTTGCCCTAGCTGAGGGCAGGCTGTGCTCCTTTCAGGGAACCAACTGAGAAATAAAGCACCCAAAGGACAGCCTCACCTTCCTGCAGTGCTGAAAGTGCCCTGGTTTCTCCTGCCGCCATCAACATGGGCCCTTGTCCCCATGGGCGCAGCTCTGGCAGCATCAGAGTCCTTCAGCTCCCACCTTCTGCAAGCAGAACTCTGTCAGGGCAGAGTGTTATGTCAAACAGTGCTTCTGGAGGAATTTAATCCCGCAGATGCTCATGGTTGATGTCCCAGAAGAGGAATGAAAGCTCAGTGTTGGTCCTGGCATCCAGCAGAGTGGTTTCCATTTGCAGTTTGTGGTTTGCTGGGTCCTCCCTCACCCCACCGCTTGGCAGTTTGGAGCTGTGCAGGGCAGGCTGAGGTTGGCTTTCATCTCATTGAGAAGATTTTCCCTGGGAGGGTATAAGTATTGCACAGCTTATTTGTGCAGGCACATCCCCCATGTTTCCCTTCATAATGACCCTTAAATCTCCTCAGTGCTCAGTAATACTGAGGGTGACAAGCCCTGTGTGTGAGAAGCACAGCCCTCCCCAGGCAGCTTCTTTCCACCTTTTTGGAATAAAACCAACCTTGTCATTGCAAAGGCACTTTAAAGAGAGGCCCTAATTAGTGTCTATAAATTGCTTTCGTTAACCTTTCCTAGCTGATGCGATCTGTTCCCTTGTTACTAAAAACCTTTTATGAGGTGCCTTAATTTTCCACCCACATTATTAGTCTCCTGAAGCTTTTTACATGGAGTTCCTGTGTCCAAGTCTATGAGCAAGTGCATTTATCTGTCTCGGAAGATTTTTCTCCTGGGTTTTGTGCCCTTTGAAGAGCATTGAAAGAAAGTGCCTTTTATTGCCAGCAGTCTGAGTGTATACCTGTGTGTTTGGGGAACGATTTGAGTCAGAAATGTAGAGCTTCTGCACAACAACAAAAGTGGTTTTTGTGTCTTTAAACTCCATTGGTGTGGAAATGAAACCCCTTTCCTTCAAGGAGCCGTGTGTGGGAGCTCCTGGCAGTGAGGGATTTTGTTAATTCTGTTAATGGCGGCTGGTGTGTCTTCCAAAAGCAGATTCACACACTTGGCCACATTTAACTGGGCTTTTTTCACACACTCCCAACCTGATGCCAGGCGGGGTGGCTCACATATGGCAGCCGATGAGATGGCATCCGGGGGCACGAGCAATATTGAGTATGTGGCTTTCTCTGTTGTCACAACAAATGGCTGCTCTTTATTTATTTATTTTTTCCTCCCGACTTTCTGGAATTTCAACAAAGTGGGAGAAGTATTTCCATAAGAGCTAGGAATGCAAACGCTTCTTTTTGGGAATTGCTGCTTGAAGGTCCATCTCTGGGTTTCCTGGGGTGGTTCTGCCTCCCCAACTTCAGAGTCAACAGAAATGTTTCGTTTCAAATCCCTTTCATCCAGAAGGTTTAAGACATGAGCAGAAATGCGTGCATTATCTGTTCTTGGTTTTTGCTCTATATTTCTAGAGTATCAATATCAATAGAAGCATGTGGTATTTCCTGGTGAAAACACAACTGCAAAAGCATTCTGTAATAACGCAGCTTGGCTGTTCTTACTAGGATATGCTAGGGTACAGTGATATAGGAAGCCTGGCTGGGATTTTTATTTTTATTTTTATCCAAAATGAAACCCCCAAATGCGTGCATGCTGCCTGCCCACTCACCTCCCGGGGTGCATCTGCTCCTTCATGCTGTGTGTTGGCACAGGGAAATGGGTGGTTTTCATGTTGTTTCGGTTCCTGGCTTTTACGCTTTTCTACCATTAATGATGACACTGAAAGTCTTTTTTTATATATCCTCCAACGATCTTACAACATGAACATCCAGCATTGGATCAGAACTATTTGTCTCTAGGAAAATGGTTCTGTTTGGATTCGAGGTGTTTTGAATCCAGGTGGGATTGGCTGATGAATTGTTTCTTCCTAAATGTAGTTTAAATCACTTAATCCGCTTCTAAAATTTGGCTGTAATGTGTTCTGGAGGTGAAAGTCAGAAACCATCTCTTTGGTTTCACTTACAGGCTTGTAGGTCCCTCTTATTTACGAAAACATGCTAAAAAAGGCAGTTTCCTGGCAGTGAATGGCTCTTAGCCAGACCAGGCTGCATAGGCCATGTGTTTAAATCTGGCACAGCTCTTTGGTGTTGCTGATGGTATTGCTGGTATTGCTGCTTTGTGCACCTGCAAGGAGGGAGCGCTTGGAGGAGGAGGAAGGAGGTCTGGGTGATGGGGAGCAGCTGGCGCTCTTGGCACATGCATGGTGCAGCAGGTATGCCATGTTGGATCACCATCTGCCCTCCAGCCCTGTCCAGCCAAATTGGGGCTGCCTGTGCTGGGATTCAGGGTGCTCCTGCACACAGCAGAGCTCTGATTCTCTTGTGTTTAACCTTTCTGTTCTCTGTCCTGGCTGCTCTGCTTCTGATCGTGGCAGGGCAGCCTTGGGTGGCTGCACTGTGGTTGTTATCTGTGGACTGCCAAATGTCAAAGCCTGAACTTCCGTATCTGAGCCCATTAATATTTGCTGATCTATTGCTCTTGTTCTGAGCTGGTGACTTCCCAGCCTGTTTGTCCTTGTGATTTCCCTGGAAGAATTGCTGCCTGCTGACTGGCTGAGGGTGATGGCTGCTGGAATGGGTCATGCCACACAGCACGTCTGACTTCCACAGGGTGAGGCTGAGGGGCTGCTGCTTCGGCTCCTGGCTCTGCAATGCTGTGACGTGGGGTTTCTTGCAGTTGATGCATTTATCACCTGCCTGGCTGCCTTCCAGGTGTGTGCCATTTCCTATGCTCAGATAACTGTGTGTTTTGTCCCCCTGCAATAACAAGAAATAAGAGAGCGTGGATAACAGCTCAGTCAGAGACCTCTGCTATTTTCTGCGTAATAAGCAGCAGCAACCTGGATTGAAATGTCGGCTCTCTGCCCACGTTGGCTGTGACCTCCCTAGCCAAGGCTCTGCAGAGCTGTGCTGATATCTAATCCAATTCTGTCGGAAGCATGCAAGGCGTCAGCGCGATCCCTCGCTGGTACCTGGAGTTTTGCAGCATCACTGTGCTTGTCAGTGGGTCTGGGTTAAGGCACAGTTCCACAGCCAGCTCTTTTTTGCAAAATGAATGTTGGTGGGGAAATGAATATTTTTGGAGGTGAAGCCTTCTTGCAGGACCAAGCCATTCACAATTGATGCTCGCTTTATCCTGCTGCACTTGAGAACATGATATGTGGATAGCATGCATGGGCAGGAGGGCCTTGGCTGCAAGCTGTGGCTATGCGTGGCTGCAGGCTCTGCTTTCCCCCCTCCTGGTCAAGGAGAACTTTAAAAGTGGATTAAATCTATTTTTTTCCAGATTTAAATTCCTGCCTTGCTGGATCGAGGCCAGCGCTGCTCAGCTGGTGTAGGTTTCTTCCTCCTAGAATCATGGAAAATAGAGGTTGAGCGGGCCCTAGGAGGTCATGTAATCCACCTCGTGCCCCTAGGCAGGATCAACTGTATCTAAAATGCTTGTTAATGAGGCTGGGGTTAGGTATCTTAGTGTATTTATAGGCACCTCCACAACACCAGAGCACATATACCTGTGCATGCACTTTTGCTTCTCGCTCAGCTCTGTGTATTCTCCTCACTTGCTCATATTTATCTTCCTTATTTTGCTTTGCATCCCATCCTTATGTGTATTGACTGTGAGTTTTCCTACTTCCGTGAAGAATGCTCTAATTCTTTCTCTCTCAGCAGTTGCTATGGCAGCTGGTGCAGGCAGTGCCTTATGACCCAGTGCAGAGCGGCTTTTGCATACACTCCCACTGCTTGGTTCTTCCTCTGGAGCCTGGCCAGATTTTTGGGAAACCTTATCACCCACTGCAAATGCCTTGACAAAACGAAAGGAAATCAGATTCTGGCACAACCATTAAAAATATCCTAAGCCTTGCTGCTCTCAAACCTATTGCCCAAAGGATGCTAAATAGGCCAGGAAGATGCTGTTTAATTCTGTCTGCTGATGCCTTTGTAATCAAGAGCCGAGATGCAATCAAGCACCCTGCACTCCTTTTAATTCGGGGAACAGGAGCCCATGTGCAGCTCCTAGCAAGCAGATGCAGTTTCCACTGAGACCTCTGCAATTTGCAACTGCTTATTGCTGAGTTTGGCCTCTGTACCTTCTAGATGGCGTGAGGCAGAGTGGCTCTAAGTATTATTCATGTAGGAAATGGGCTTAAGTCACTGTTTCTTATGCTTAGTGTGCACTTTGTACCAGCATCCATCCTTGCAGCCACGTTTTTCAAGCTTTGACCTTGGCTCCCTGTTTCCTCGTGGGCTTGGCTGCCCAGCTTTCCATAGAATGGTTGGGTTGGAAGAGACCCCAGAGATCATCCACTTCCAACCCTGACTGTGGGCTGGCTGTCCCCACCAGTCCAGGCTGCCCAGGACCCCATCCAGCCTGGCCTTGAACACCCCTAGGGATGGGGCACCCATAGCTTCACTGTCAAAAATGTCTATTTCAAAAGAGCAAAATTTTACCAAGAAAATATTCTTGAATGAAAACATTCATACATCAGTTTTCCTGTGCCAAGGCATCTCCACTGTCAGTGGAGAGAGGAGAGATCCAGTGGGGGGCTACAGCCGAGCCCTGGGGCTGTGAGCTGTGCAGGGTCCAGGTGAGGCCAGGCACACGGCCTCCTGCACACAGCTGGCTTCAACCTACTTTGCTTTCTGTAGCTTTCGAACTTTTATGACCTGGTTTATTTTCTTTCACTTCAGATAGAGCATCTTTAATTAGCAAACTATCAGGCCAGAGCAGGACTCCTCAGAAACTAAATGGGACTCTTCATTTTGTTCAAATCTTGGCTTGGTAGCCTGAAATAGCAGCCTTTAGGAAGGGCAGGCTGTGGGTGCTCGTGGTCCATCCTGCTCCTGTGAGATGGGCCAGTGGTTGTAGAGCTTCATGTAAAAGGGCAACTGGAAGGGATTCCCTGTATGCTTTCATGGCAAATCCAATCTCCGATAACTTCAATCACGTTGCTGTGGAATGATCATGAATAAACTGCTGCTCTCCCTTCTGCCACAAATTATACTCATATGTGACAGTTTTCCATTGCTCCTCAGAGTGAAGAGAGCTCTCACTCCAGCACTGGTCAGTATTGGAGCTGCAGCATGGATTCAGGGTTTGGAACATTGTTACAGATCCTTTTCCTCTGTGCAGCTTTCCAGCTGTGAGTTTCTTGTGCCATTCCCCACTTCTGAGTTGCAAACCTGGTGCCACAGACACTTGTGCATCCTGTGGAATGGGCATAGCTGCGGAAAGCAGCAGATCAGGCAGGGATGAGTGTGACATGGGCAGAGCAACATTCTCTGAGACGGTTGTGTGACTGACTCTGGGGAGGGAGCTGTTGGTTTGGGACAGGAGGGAGCAGGGGCTGTTCAACCTTGGTGCTTCTTACATCAATCCTTCTTGTGTTAATGGGCAGCACTACAGCTGTGCTGTGATTGGTGTTGTTAATGATGGACCAGTGGAGCAGGAGCCCGGACTCCCAGCAAGTCACTGAGTTTACACTTAACCCAAATCAGCCCCTGGGAAGAAGTGTTGTTGGCTGTGAGTAATGGGGAGCTCACCTGGGGCTGTGCAGGTTGGCTGGAGGAGGCAGTGGCTCTCAGTGCTGGTGCTGGGATCTGCCTCCCTGCTGAGGGCAGGCATAGTGCTGCTGCTGCACGTACATTGTGCTCCTGGACAATGCAGCACCACACACAGCCTGTGCTGAGCTCTGGGGAGCTGAGGTGTGCCTTGGCTCAGCCCAGATACAGCTTTCCTGGGAGCAGGATGCCAAGATCTGAGCGTGGTGACCCTGCATAGCCCTGCCTGACGTCTGAAATGAGCCAAAGCCATAGGCTCCAACCTGCAGGTACATGGGGCAGACTGCCTTACAAAGGCAGAGTGACTGCCAGCAAGCCATGGGCATCGCTTACTCTACATAATTAATTTTTTTCAGGTCTTCTTTATGGCCTATTTTGTTTGGACTTGGAAAGTAAGCTGCAGGGAGGGAGTCTGTCCTTATTTCAATGGGTCTATCCCCAGCCCCTATATGTGGGCCAGATCTGCTGGTATGTGCTGTCTGCTTTGTGCCACCATCATAACAACCATAAATGTCACTATAATAGCTGATTGCTTTGCCATATGAATCTGGATCAGTCTCCCTCCCCTTCCTAATCAGGTTAGTTTTCTTTCGCTCTACTCTATTAGGAGAAACCCAGCCTGATGGAGCTCTGTTCCATCCACTCTCATTCAGCTGATGGCTCTTTCCATCTTGGCTTTCCTGCAGTACTGCTGAGCTGTCTCACGCAGGTGACACTCTGCCGTATGACTTTGTACATCTTAGCTAGTATTCACTGGGTTTATTTTTTGCTAGGTGTATTGTTTCATTTTCAGACAGTTTAGTTTTACGTTGGTGAAGTGCACTAGATTTAAAGAGTTGACAATTGCTCCTAGCTGTCAAAAAGAAAACACTAATTATCCATCATGTTTTACTGAGCCTCTCTTGAACTGATTTACCATAGAAAACAGTTTTCTCATCCTATGTCTTCAGGAAGTCTGATTCCTATGAGTTCTGCTCTCTTAATGATGGGGTCTTATCTTTGTGCATAGAAGAGAGAAAAACCCAGCTCGGGGTTGAAACATGTGACAGCCCAGAATTTAAATCACCTGGCTTTAGGATCACCAAAGCGTCTGTGCTGATGTGCTGTGAAGTCAGTGCTGATGTGCACTGATTTGCTGTGCTTTCCTGGACACAGCAGGGTTTGGTGAATGCGGTGGGCTGTTTGTTTGCTTTGCATAGGGCTGAGTTTCAGAACAAGCCTCCTGTTCCTGTGAGACGAGATAAGAGCATTTCGGGGAAATGCAGCTGTGGTGCCTTGCATGGGGCTCGGCTGCAAACTGCGCTTCCCGTCACTCAGAGCAGTGGGCACCACTTCCCTGTGTGCCCCTGGGCTTAGAAAAGCTGCTCATATATTTGTTAAATAAATCAGGTTTCTGATGAGCTATCCTTGGCTGCAGCCACGTGTGATATCTCGAATCCATCTCGCTGTGCTCCTGGTGTTTCTGACACAGATGCAGAGAGGGCATCTTCCAGAGAGCCTCACACAGCCGCTTCCTGCCTTCTGGTCGTTTTGTTTTGCTCTTGTGAGCAGCAGTCAGCAGTTTTTATCAAACTCACAGAGGGGAAGTGTTGGTGGAGGGAGATGCATTCATTGCCCTGTGTGGTGCAGTGGGTGGGAGCAGTTGGTGGCTCTGCACAATGGGGCTGCCTGCCCTCATCCCTGCTCTTCGTTCTGGGGATGTGCTTCAGCAGCACCAAACACCTCCTGATATCCAGTGAGAAATGGATGCTCCATCCCTGCAGGTGCCCAAAGCTGTGGATGGGGCCTTAGCAGCCTGATCTGATGGGGGGCAGCCAGGCCATGGCAGGGGTTGGAACAGAATGATGGTTAAGGTTCCACCTGCCCCAAGCCGTTCTATGATTCTATGATTTATCAAGGCTTCTGCATCTTCTGCTGTTTCATCAAGACCCTCTTCCTGCTGCTGTTGGCACAAAGCAGCAAGGTGCAGCTTGTGGAGGAGCAGCCTGGTGCTGGTGCAGGAGGTGGCCCTGCCTCTCACCCTGTCCCTTGTCTTTCCCACAGTGACTACTGCAGCTGAACCAGTTGGATTTCTTGGGGTCAGCTTCAAGAAATGGCCCTCATGAAGAGCAGCTCTGCGGGGGAGCGAGTCTCCAGCAGTAGAGAGATTAACGTGGTCTGTCCCGACCATGTGGCTCATGCCAATCCTGATCGTCATCTCGCTGCTTTTAGCCCTGCAGTTGCTCTGTCCTGGAGCACTGCCTGCTCAGTGAGGACTGTGAGCTTTTTGCTGGGACATCAGCCTTTGCTCCAGTGCTCCCTAATCCAAAGTGTGGGAGGGAGCACTGCAGCTGCTTCCCCTCCTTGTGCCCTTCCTCCAAAGAAACACGGCAGTGTGTGCCAATCCTGCCAGCACAAGGTGCTCCGTCCGCTGCCAAGAGCTTGCATGCATTTCCCTTGAGCAGTCAGGGCCCAGTTTCGCTCACTCTTTGCTGGCAATCTTCTTCTCAGGTCTCCCCTGTGCTTCTAGAAGCTGGAAGAGAGGTGATGTGCTGGTGGGGCTTGGAGCTGTGCAATGTTCGCAGCTCTGATGACTGGCAGCAGGAGAAGCGTGTGGGGCAGCTCCAGCTGCATGCATCCTCTTTTCAGAGGGGAATAACTAGAATTTGTTTGAGGTTTGTAGATCAGGTTTCCATTACACAACTGTACTGCTTTCAGCTGCTCGCGTGACAAGCAGGCCTTGCTGGGTGCCCTGGTCTGGTTGGCTGCTTTCCCTGGGAGCAGCGCTTTGTGATGAGGTGCACAGGAGGAAACACACTTCTGTACTGCAGCACCGGCTGGGATGGGAATGGAGGCATAGAATGGGATTTCCTTCAGTCTTTGTAGAACATGGGAAGCATCTCAGAAACGTTCGTTCCAGACAGGTGTGAGAGGTGCAGGGAGCACACAGGGCCTTCCACTGTTTGTTGTCACATTTCTTGTATTGCCACAGCTGAAAGACACCCAGCTGGGCCTGTTGCTCCTGGGTTATTGTAGCATTAAAACCATAATGAAGAACTTCCTGATGTGGGGAATCCGCTGGTGAAGGAACTCTCTTATACGCAAACACAAGCAGAATAAAATGGTTCATTAACAAAGCTAGTTTTAATAGAGCAGATAGTAAAGTTCTTCCACCAGTGTGGAGAGGAGAATAGTCCTGCTGTTGCTAATGGCAAAAGCTGATGGGGAATTTTAATGACTTAATTATTTTGAAAATTGTGCTTTCTTGGGAAACACAGCATACTTTGTCTAACTGAAGCTTTCCTCCACCGTTGCAGAAAGAAAAATAATCATTCCTCTGAGCTTACTCTGTGCTGAAGAGGGAATGGAAGGCAGTTGACTTGCAATACTGCAGTGGAGTTTGGCAGTCTATTTCATCCCAAGGCAGGAGACCACCAGAAGGGAAGAGACAGAGAAGCCAAGTGACATGTCATGCACTGAGGCTGCTTCTCCATGGGTTCACCTCCTGGAGGCCACGGAGCTGTAATGCATCAGCCCTGCTGGGAGCACTCATGTTATGCTTATTAACTTTGTAGGGAGCAGAACTCAGGTAAAACTTGTGAGAGGAGGAGTTCAAGAGGGTCCTCAGTTCTGTGTGCAGATGGCACAAACATGAGGTGAGCTGGTCTGGATGCAAAGCTCTGTGTGTCAATTAGAGACCAGCCCAGCTGGTGGCCTGCTGGTTTCGGGACAACCCGAAGATCTGTTGTCTTTGTCTCTGAGGGCTCATTTGAGGGCAGTTCAAACCTTCTGCAAAGAAATCAGGAATTGCTAAGGAAATGAAGTTTTTCTCCTATCGATACTCAAAATAACAGAGCTTAGAGGTGGATTGCAGGGTTAGCAACCTGCAGCAGGTTCACACTGTGGTCTTCATTGAGCAGAGCATCCTCAACAGGGTTGGGTTTGGGATCTATAAGGCAAGTAGTCTCCAGCTTCAGCCCTGCACTGGGGTTACTCGTGTCCCCTGTGTGCAGCAGCCAGCACGCAGGTTTATCTGTGAGCCTCCTGCCAGGTCTGTCTCATTCACTGCAAATCCCCCAATGGCTGCGGAAGAGCTGCGTTTCTGCCAAGCTTGGGTATTAATTTCTGATTCAACTCTTAAACATGTGAACCAGTTTCCATGCAGCACTGATTACCTTTGTTGATGTTCTTCAGGGATAATCTTTGGCTGCTCTGACAATGGTTTGTGGTTGCCAAAGGCTCAGAGAGGAGTCCCTGTAGCTCTCCCACTGCTTCCTTTTTCCATAGCCTCCAACAGCAGCGTGCTGATGTGCTGAGTTAGTAGTGGGTTTGGTCACGCTGAAAACAAGCCTGCAGCATGAAGAGACAGGCTGTGCAGATATTTCCTGGAGTTAGGCTTGCTGGGCGCACAGTGGTACAAAGCTGTGCTGTGCCATCAGGCCAGGTCCCACTCAGGTGGCTGGGTGCTTTGCAGCTGCTTGGTGGCTGGGACAGCTGCCTGTGCTAGTGACAGGCTGCTGTGGTGCTGTGAGCACGGTGAATTCAGCTCCTTCACTCGGTTCTCAGGGCTGAGTGATGGAGAGGATAGCAGAGGACAGAAGGAGCACTGCCATGCTTGGAGCTGGGGCTCGTGGTGCTGTCACAGCTGTGCCATGGGCTGTCACTGTGACCTTGCTGGAGAAAGCCGAACCTCCGGAGCCTTTGCTCTAGCACAGGCTGAGGTGTCACATCTGTGAAACAAGGCAAACACTAGTGGTAAAATCCCAGGAGACAGCCTGGAGCTCCTTGCTGCTGGCTCTTTGGATGAGAGCTCTGCTGAAATTCAAATCTATGCGTCACTTAAAATCCGCTGCTGAATAATTGCAGGCTGCTCCAGCAGGAGGGCTGCAGAGGAGCAGCCGGTACTTCCCTGGTGCGGTTCAGGGCACTGCTTAACTTGTGTGAAAGTGTTCTTTCTGTAGTGCTTGCTTCTTAAAAGGAAACTACAATCTTTTTTTCTTATTTTTTTTAAGAAAAGACTTTCTACTTAGCTGTTTCCTTTCCGACAGTGCAGCATTTCCAGTAAGAAGCCGTGCTGTCAGGTGGGGGTGATGATGTAGCAGGTTGAAACTCCTGCTGTGCCCCTGATCCCTGTGCAGGCAGCAGTGGGTGGCACTGGGGTGGGGGCCAAAGGCTGCTGCAGCTCCTGCTGTGGCTGCATGGCACAGGGCTGGGTCGGAGGGCTCTGTGGCATTGCACATCCCAGCACACTGCACAGGGCAGGCACTGGGGCTGTAGGGAGGCAGCGACAGTGCTATGAGTGTGGAGTTTGATCTGGTGTGTCTTCAAGATCTTCATCCCAGATATCCTGTAGTATGTAGAGGCAACTTTGAAGGAAGAAAAAAACCTAAAAGTGCTCATCAAGGTCATTGTGGGTGCTGGGGAGGGTGAAGAAGGTGCAAAAAAAGCCAGAGGCAGAGGAAGGCTGGAGATACTCATCAGAAAGGGGCTCTGAGCCTGGGGAACAGCTTTCCCTGTGGGGAATTGCTCTGTACTAATGCAGAGCAGCTTGAAAATCACAGGGATGCTTCCCCTGCAGCACAACCTCTTTTCTGTTACTCCAAATAGAATGTTTCCTGTTTTATAATTGAGCCTCTGGAAGGCATTCCTGTTGCTCAGGTCAGCGTACAGCTGCTGAGCTCAGCCCATAAATGCCTGAAACACGAGCTGGGGAATGGGCTGTTGACTCTGGAACCTAATAACGCTGTAAAACAGCAATAGGAACTATTTCCTGCTGTACAGAGCAGGTTGCAGTATCCTGTTGCAAGTCCTGCAGGTTGCTTGTGTGCAGACCATGGGGTGGTTGTGCAGTTCTGCCCTTGGGCCCCGTTGCCTGTTGTGCTATTGTGATAATGGAATGGAGAGCTCCTCGTGTGCTGGGATAGCTGGAGAAATGTACCTCCTGACACCTCTGCTCCCTTTTATTGAAAAGCTTCCTAAGCTGTAATTGCTATTAAAACCAATTAATTTTTTTACTGCCTTTTCTTTGTGTCCTGAAAGGTTTATTTTCTAATAGGCTTAGTATAGACTTCACAGGCGATGCCTGCTGCACATCTCAGTAGATAGGTTTTGGTCTCTTACATCAGAAATAGCCTTTGAACAGATATTGAAGTGGGATCCTTTGTGCTGCTCAGATGAAAGTCTTGAATGTTGTGTTGTCTGGATGGATTTGTGCTGGTGTCATGGCTTCAGGAAGAATTTCTGGGGGGAAGAAAGCTGGAAGAGCCCAGAGCAGTGGGAGAAGAGAAGGTTCTGGTGAAGCATTTATTGCCTTTTATCTTTCAGCTAACTCTGCCTGAAGCAGGGGGGTCTGCACACTGAACCCAATGTGTAAGGAGCCAGCTGCAGGTGGGTTGCAGCTTCTTGTGGAGCTCCATGTGGACACTACTGTGTAACCTGGCTCCAAAGACCCTCCAAAGAGAATCATAGGTTGAAAAAGACCATCAGGATCACCCAGTCCCACCTCAGTCCATCCCACCATGCCCGCTGACTGCATCCCTCTGTGCCACATCTCCATGGTTCTTGAACACCTCCAGTGACAGTGACCCCACCACTCCTGGGCAGCTGTGCCACTGCATCTTCTCCTTCTGAGAAGACATTTATCCTAATATCCAACCTGAAGAGGGCCAGTCCCATCTGCACACTGTGCAGTGCCTCCTGCTGAGCACCGCAGCACCCCAAAGCCCTGCACTGCTCTGCTCATCGCTGCACCTTCTGAGTTACCAATGAGGAACTTCACCTTGGTCTCCTTGACCCGTAGCTCTATGAATCTGACTTAAAGGTTTTTATTAAGGTGTCTTCAGATAGCTGCAGTTCTTAGAAAATAGTCCAAAATGCCTCTTAGAGAAGAAGCTCGTGGGGAGCCCAGGTGTCACTGTCACAGTCATATTGGGGAATCTGCTTTCCTGGCTGCCTGCCCGCAGCAATCCTGCTGAAGGCAGCTGAGCCTGAGGGTTATATAAAACACTCATCCCTTCAAGCTCATCATCTGTTTAAAAACCATACCAAAATGATTTATTTATTCTTCTGATAGCAGATGAAGAATGGAAACCGAGAAAATAATCTCCAACTTTAGCTTCCCTTTATGCATTTAGTATCTCCAGCATGGACCAATGTCACGGTTAGGTTGAGCAGAAGGGGAGAATGGAAATGCTTTTTCATGTGATGCTGCATCCTTAGGAGAGCTTGTTAGACAGCAGCATCCTGTAATTTTATTTTCTCTATTGGAATGGATTTGGCTTTGTTTCTGCTGCATCCTCTGTGCAGTGCTGGCTGCAGATGGGTAGCTTGCGTAGCGTTACTCATCTGAATAATCCCAGGTGGACGGCAGCCATAAAAGAAAGATGCTTCAGCATCACTAGCGCTGAATGGATTGTGTGTGCCTGAAGTCCTGAAGACACAGAACAAGAGAAATGTGGTCTGCAGCAGGGCTTGGGCAGTGGCCCAATGGTCACAATGCATTATCTCTTTGGGCAGTAGTCCCTGCACTGTGTTATCCTTAGTGCGTGGTACTACGATGATGGATAGGGGTCCAAACGTGGTGCAAAAATGGTTGAAGTAGACACTAAGAGGGGGAGAAAGTATTGGACTGCATGCATTAAACAAACGTGTAAGTTGCCAACAGCTCTCACTTGGTGTGAATGAAGGCTGGCTGGGAAGCAGACCGTGGTGCATTTGTGCAGGAGGCGGCTGCCCCACTGCTCTGTGAATGTGGCATGAGGCAGACAGGGCTCTGCTGGCCTCCTCCCAAACCTCCCTGCTTCTGTGGGGGTGTTGGAAGGAATGCATGTGCCCGGCTGTAAACCAGGTGGGAGGTGTCTGTGCAGGCAGGGAACCTTCCTGAGAAGGCTGAGCTGCAATGGATGTCTCAGCTCAGCAGACAAAATGGGCAGTGTTTATTTTTAGGTGTGCAAACTGTGATTTGTTTGATGGTTCACAAAACCACAGGGTGCTGTGGGGTTTGTCCCCAGCCTGAAGTGGGCTCCCAGTGCGTGTTACAGGAGAGGAGGATGATGCTCCTGTAGCTCATCCTGTAGCTGCTCTGTATTTAGCAGTGCTGATAAATAGGAGTATATATATGTGTTAGAAGCTGGATCCTTTGTTGGCAAAGCACTCATTGCCTCAGTGCTGTCTTTCTGGCAAAGGTTCCCCTGTATAGCAAACATCTCAGCCAGGCTCAGGGTTGGGACCTTTGCCCACATGGTGCAGGGAGCAGTTCTAAGCAGGGTTAGTGGTTGGAGCTGTATTTGGGTGGGAATGTAAAAGCGTGTGTCAATGCATGAAACATCTCAGCATTTACTCTGAAACAGCAGGCATGAATGTCTGAGAATCTTTCCACTGCCTTTGAAATCGCAGCACAGCAGTTTCTAACAGTGACCTTTAGGAGCGGGGAGCCAGAAGGTGAAATAGAAAAGTTTCAGCATCACTTTCACAAAGAAGTCACTGAGTGCAAAGGACCAACGTAAGCCTGGATCTGTAAGAGTGGAGGGCTGTGTGCATACATGTGCCTGGAGCACACAGGTTTGTCACTGTGTATTTTTTAGAGGAATCTCAGCAAAAGAAGTGTATTTTGGTGTTGTGTGTTTGTTTGTTTCACTCCACAGTGGCAGTTGCCTTTGTATTTTATGAGCCAGTAATACCTGGGGTATGCAGGCACCGGGTACAGAAGGGAGCGTGGCAGCACCCAGAGCTGGATGGTGCAGCTCACTGGTGTAGGGGGATCTGTGCTGACAGAGGCGTTTTTCTCCATGGGAAAGCGTCTGTCTGCTTGAGGAACTTCTCTGGAACAGCTGTTTCTGGTACAACCTCTGTAGGAATTCACAGAATGACAAACGATGGTGCTGTGATGGCTCGTAAGATGAGAGCCCGTTGCCCTGGGGGGGCCTTTGCAGTGGCTTTTTGCTTTCCCTCTGATGGATGGGTTTGGGGCATGAAGTGAGGCTGTGAGAAGTGGTTGGCTGTGTGCAGGGGGGGTTGCCCAGGCTGTCCCAGGACGTGTGACAAAGGAGCTCACAGCCTGATCCACTCTGGGTGTATTTTCACAGCTGCTGTGGGAGCAGTTTCCATGCAACTCAGCACAGATGTGAATGATCAAATATAAATTGAAGATTGATGCACTCCACCTTGGTGTGTGAGAGGCTCAATTAGAGGCAGAGCAGGCAGAATAATGGAAAATGCATTTGAGTGATGGTTCGGGTAGTATAATTTGCAATGAATTATTCACAACAATTTGTTCACCCCACTCTCATTGTGATCATTTTCAGGCCTTCATTTGCTGCGCTTTTGAAAGCTGTTCCCACAACCTGTACCGAAGCAAATCCCCACACGCAGCCCCTTCTCCCCACCCACATGAAGGACAGGTTTGAAGAAGCTCAGCATTTCAGCACAGAGCTCCCTGGAAGAAGTTAATCAGACGTGTTGAGGTTGAGGAGTTCACACCTGCAACGTGCTGAGGTTTTCCCCACCCAGCAGCCACCAGCTGCTGTCGGGTTATCCATGTCCCTGTAGCTGGAACGTGGGTTTCCTGCCTCTGTGGCCTGGCATGGGCCAGGAGCTGGGAGGGAAGGGGCTGAGTTACACAAAGCTACTCCAGTACCAGCTGGGATTTATGCCACCACATCCTCCCGATGGAGGGGCAGCACTTGCAGGTTGATCTGCCAGCATCTGTTTGTCCAGATCTCTGTAATCAGCCGAAACATGATTATGGGGCTGTGTGTCATTAGTACGCAGGGCCTCCAAAATGGCTGAGATTGAATTAAAGCCTGAATAGCACAGCATCCACAGTAACAGCCGAGCAGAGCTGTGGGGACAGCTGCCCATCGTCAGCCCTCACTGCATGGATGTGCAGGGTCAGGGCTTTTATTGCAGCTGGGTGCGTGGGTATAGATATGGGCTTCCTGCACTGCCTCCGAGCTGGAAAAAACAGCCAGGATTTGGGCTTTGCAGTTGCGTGGGGTGGGTTTTGTTCTCTGCTGTCTTTTCTTTTTTTGGTATTGGTTTTCTCTTGCACATCTGAATGCCTTCGTATTGTTTCCAGCAAGTGGAAACATGCCTCAGACCGGTGGCATCCACACAAAATTTCACTTGGGTTTCGATTTGACTGTCTTGCAAGTGTGCCTTCAGCTGAACAGAGCACTGCTGATGGCTGCATTTCCCAGTGCTCCCCTCTGGCTGCCCTGGGATGTGCAGAACACAGCTGCACGGGGCTGCGGGCTCACCGCCTTTGCTCTGGGTTATCATTGCCAGCACTGAAGTTCACTGCCCTTTTAGTGCTCCTTACTTTGCAGCTCTGGTTTTGCTCAGTGCCTGTCTCCTTGCCAGCAGATCAGGTGTGGTTGGAGCATCTGCTGCTGTGTTGGTCCCTATGGGAGCGGCTATGAGCTCTGGCTCTGCCTGTGGTGGCACTGACATCTGGGGTGGGAAAGGCATTAGGTAGTGAAATCTCTGGAGAAAAAGCAAGGAGTGAGAAAGCGAACAGAGGTTGGGTGTGGATCATCCCGACCTGACAGTGGAGTTGAATTTGAAGAGTTCCTGTTGTTGCTGTCAGATTGCTTCCTCTGCCTTTTTGCTATTACCACCATGCAAGACCTGCACCTCAGAGCAAACTTCATGTCTTACCTAAGGGCTAATGGCTTTTTATGTGCTTCCAAAATTTGCATTTTAATGGAATAAATCTTATCCTTACCCCCCAAAGCAGCAATCAAAAAGTTAAGCCTCTGGCATGCTTTCCTCAAATATCCAACCACTCATGCAAAGGGTCCAGAGCAACCCTGGTGTATTTTAATGTGCCAGGGGCCTGAGTGCATTGGGCGCTTTGTACCAACCAGGCTGATGGCTTCTGGAGGCAATACCTCATCCTCCCACAGTGAGATCTTTCTCATGGTTGAAACCCAGACCTTTAGGCTCTCTGACCACCTCAGAGCCCTTGCAGTGTGCAGAGGTTGCAAAGCAAAAGATGAAAACGTAAATTGTTCTGCACACCCACATGGAAATGGGAGCTGTCATAAAGCCTCCCTTGGACGGAGGCTGGGCAGAAAGCTGTGTGCTGCTGCTCTCTGCTGGATGGAGCCAGCAGGGTGCCCAGGGCTGCTGAGGGGTGGATGCCTGCTCTGACCTTGCTCTCCTCTTCCTCTTTGCAGTGTGCTACCTGCTGAAGAGCAATATCAGCCCTGACCTGTGCAACGAGGACGGACTGACTGCACTGCACCAGGTGAGGCTGCAGGATGATGTGTTCACAGGCGTTGCTGCTTGCTCAGAGCTGGGTCGCTTCGCCACGCTGCCCTGGGCAGTGGGCTGAGATCCAACATGTTAACTCACACTGGTAGACTATTGACTGTTGCTTTGGAATGGGCTTAGTTAAATTATGGAAGAAGTGTCAGAGGAGCCCCCACAGCTCTCTGTAAGCTCAGGGACACAGGCTGGTTTGTGTGGAAGGGCTACAGCTGATGGCAGTAAAGCACAGGGCTGTCATCCCACTGCAAGTCTGCATCCCTCCTCGCAGCCTTTCTGCCATGAGGGTTTGTTATTCTTCCTGTAGCTCCATCCCCACCCTGTGATCCTTGGGGCACAGGACCAGAGCCTCAGTGTCGTCAATTTTAAATCTCTCAAAACACATTCAAAAAGACAAGTCTTTAGAGAGGAGACATTGATTTGTTCTGCGTAGGGTGCACAAATCAGATGTGCAGAGTTTCTGCACTGGCTTCTATTTCTAGTCCAAAAGGTTTTCAGTGCACACCTACCTGAGTCACACCTACCTACTGCATGTTCATAGCATTACGTAAATACAAGGGTACATAACATATTTGAACGTTCTGCACTTATGTAGGGGTCTTTGGTTGTTTGGGGAGGTGTCCTACTCCTCGCTTTATGTTTGGGCACAAGGACACCCAGTCCCCTCTGGTTTGTTGCTGTTTTGGACTTGTGCCTCATCTCAAGGATGTCTGTCCTTATTTCTTATTCATGGCAATCTTGGATCTTTGAAGAGAATCATTCCATCTCAGGATGATTGTTTTTTCTAAGTAAGCAGGACATCTGGAACTTAAAGCAGAGCTGCAACCTTGAGCAGAATACCTCAGCCAGACAAAAATGTTAAATAATTAGCTCTGGAGCCATCATTAGGACAGTCCCCACTGTGCCATGGGGCTGTGCCTGGCAGCCACCACCTCCACCCAAAGCAATGGTGTAGCTCTGGAATATGGCTTTTCTCCATTTAAACAATCCTACTGACTTGGGATTTTCATCTTTTCTGCGTGTTGCTTTCTGTCCTCAGAGCTGGATGCATGTTAGTCTGAAAAGGCTAGCTGGCTCCTAGCGGGCACCCAGAGGTGACCCACCGCTGGCTGCTGAAGCCCTGAAATGCTTTGTCTACTAAAGGATCAGTTTTGGTAAAGGTTCATTTGGTGATCAAGGTGGGAGCTTTGCCTACACAAGAATTAATTAAATCCCTGAGCAGGAAGAAGCTGCCAAATGATCACAAATGCCCATTGCCAGTGGCTTCCAGGAAAGGATGCAGCGTATGCTTCTGTGGTAACTTGGCTGCTTCAGAGGCATGATTTTAGCCTCACTTTCCCATATAAATAGTAAACAGAAATAGAAATACACACAGGGTGCTTGTCGCTGCTGAGATGCTTGCTGTGGGTGTAGATCAGCCCCTGGCAGCCTTGTGCTGCAGTGCGTGGGTCTGCAGCAATGCACAGCCAACGAGCAGGCTTTCTGCACAAGGACAAATCTTGTTCTAGTGTCTCATAGGCACATTCATGTCACAAAGTGAGCACGAGGTGGATCAAAGTAAATTCCACCTTCCCCAGAGGAAGACAGTCAGGGCCCTTCTTGCAGGTTGCCTCTGAGCTATGGTGTGAATGCATCGAGTCTTCCAGGAAAGATGTCCCATGGAGCCCTTCATAGTTCTGGGAATCCAGCTTGTGTCTCTTCAGATAACATTGGTGGGAAGCATGAGCTGCTTATGAGCTGCTCATCATATGCCACTGTGGGGAATTTTCCCTAAGAAAAGGGAATGTCAGCTTTCAGTTCGTCCCTTGGTATGTGGCCATACTGGTTACCTTGAATTTCTGCTGGTTTTTTTTGCTCTTGAATATGGAAGACCCTGAGGAGCAGCTGTATATATATGTGCTGTTGTTCCCCCTCTGCTTCAGCCCCAAACAAGGTCCTGTAGAACATCAGTGACCTTCAGTCCATCCATCACGTTCTGCACAGCGTCTTTCTGACCTGGGTGTGCTAAATGTGAAGTTGGAGATGCTTGTTGCCAAACACTGCAGCATAGAGTAGGTCCTCATGTCCAGGTACAACTGAGCAGATATGAGCCCTCTTCTTCCCCAAGTAAAAAACCAAACCAGTCTGTTTGCATCTCTCCCTCAACAGTGCTGCATAGACAACTATGAAGAGATTGTTAAGCTCCTCCTCAGCCACGGGGCCAATGTCAATGCCAAGGACAACGAGCTGTGGACTCCCCTGCATGCAGCAGCCACGTGTGGTCACATCAACCTGGTGAAGATCCTCATCCAGCAGTAGGTGGCTTGTTATGTCTGTCCCTTTTGGCAAGTCTGATTCCACCCACAGAAGCTGTGGGTGGAATCTGGGACTGTTTGGGACCTCTCGGAGGTGGTAATTGCCTGCTCTCAGGCTGTTGATGAGATCCCTTCCTCCATTGGAAGAGGAGGAGGAAGAGCAGGAGGGCTGAGGAAACACGGCAAAACCCCAGTTGGCCTGACTCAGTTTTGTGAAGCTTTTGGGACTGAACTGAAATTGGCCACATTTGGGGTAAAAAGGAAAAAGGACCTGGAATCTAAATGCAGGTGGATACTGTCCATTGTCTTTTTCCAGTGCTGGTAACTATCCAAATAGATCAGAGGTCAACTAAGGACCACTTCATAGACAATTAAAGTGGTTCAGAGGGTGCTGGAAGTTTTCTACCCTGTGGAGTAGAGTTGATACAGAGGCTCAGGGAATTGCTTTTGGAAAATCAGAAATATAAATCCTGGCACTGGGTGATTTTTCTATGTTTTTTTTTGTTTTTGCCAACATTGCTTTGGTTAGATGGAAGGCTCCCTCTGCCATTCAGCCCTCGTCTTTTACAGCTTCTCTGTTCCTTGTGAACTTTTCATTCAAGGACTGCCAGACGCCCAGGTAACAAGCACTTGGTAATTGCTTGATATGGTTGTCCAGAAACTCAGCAAATAAATCACTTCTGTCACTGAGAAGCTGATGGTGTGTTTGGTGTCAGGAGGAGAGTGAGGACCTGGAGCAGCTCAGTGCCTCATGTACCCCCAACCCATAAAGGAGGTGCTGCCTTTCATCCACGTTTGGAGTTTGTCTTCCCCATCTGTAGCTCCTTGGCTTTGTTTTAAATTTTTCTTCACTGACATAAAGGTTGGGGCCATTTGCGCAGCTAGCAAAAACCAGCCAGGGTTTAGTAAGTGTTTATCTCAGTGTTTGGCACTGCCAGCTCTTGGATGCCCTGGGTCGTTTCTGTTAACGCCTCTTTCCCCTCGCAGCGGAGCAGACCTGCTGGCAGTGAACGCGGATGGCAACATGCCCTATGACCTCTGTGAGGATGAGCCAACCCTGGATGTCATTGAGACGTGCATGGCCTATCAGGGTAAGGAGATTGAGAACGTGCAAAACACAGAAATGGGCTAATGTAGCACTAAAAATTACCTTCTCAGCTGATGTTTGGCCCCTCAAGAAAAGCAGAGAGCTGTGCCTGGCATAGATTTCTGGCACTTGCCTCTGTTTAGTTTCTCTGATTCCTAAATAATGACGATGGTGAAGTCCCTTCACCTCTGAAAAGGTCGTGAGGCCGTGCCAACCAGCCAGGAGTCATGAATACAGTTTTACTCAACCACTGGAGACAAAGACCCTTCCCAACTCTTTAACTGGAATTTTAACAGGAATTACACAGGAAAAAATCAATGAGATGCGGGCTGCCCCGGAGCAGGTCATGATCTGTGACATTCATGACATACTTGCGACTGGCCAGGACCTGAACAGGACTGATGCCCAAGGTGCCACACTGGTGAGTGAAACTGCATGGCTTCATCTCACCTTCCTGCAGCCTGCGGGCGATGAAACCTGCCTGTGGTAGGCAGTTGTACAGCAGCAACACAGACAGGTTGCTGAGAGGAGCAAGGAGGCTGTTTGGATTGTTCTCTGTGTTTTGGTATTGACATGTAGGATAAATGAGTACAGCTCATGAGCAGAGCCAACACAGCTTAGTGCCCATCCCTGCACTTTTTGGAACAAATTATCTATCGTTAGCTGTAAACAGGAAGGGGGATTGCTGTTTATGAGGATGGATAGTGATAGGACAAGGGAGAATGGTTTGAAACTGAGACGGGGAGGTTTAGGTTAGATATTAGGAGGAAGTTTTTCACACAGATGGTGGTGATGCACTGGAACAGGTTGTCCAAGGAGGCTGTGGATGCCCCATCCCTGCAGGCATTCAAGGCCAGGCTGGAGGTGGCTCTGGGCAGCCTCATCTGCTGGTTGGTGACCCTGCACACAGCAGGGGGTTGAAACTGGATGATCACAGTGGTCCTTTTCAACCCAGGCCATTCTATGATTCTATGACCCAGTGCCATAAAATTTATGTAAAAATTAACTGAACAGTCAGAAAGCATTAGAATTTTTTTCCAGATGAGTGTTTAGCTTCCTGTGATGGAATCCATGTGGGAAAATCTTGAAAAGAAGCTTTTGTGCTCCTTGTCAGCACAGCTGAAAAAAAATGAGCTCTGAGTGGAGTTGGTGCCTTCAGAACAGTGCCCAGGTCAGTGCTACGCTCAGAAAGGCAGCAGCAGGCAGCAATTGTGAAAACCTTCAGAGGCACAAATGTTGTGGCAGAGTATGGGAGTCTATTATCAATCTCTCCAGAGCGACGGGTGTAGCTGAAGGCTGGGATCTGAAAAAGTCAGATTCCTTTAACTTAAAGTAGCCACAGATGTAAATGTTTCTTTTTCAAATGGTGAAAGCAATCAGAAGAGATTGGAAGTGCACTCTCACAAAGGGAGCGCTGACTAAAGTAAGCTGGGCAGTTGGTCAGCAAATTGCATCTGCAGCCCTTGGTGGGGAAGAGATGTTTGCTGGCATGGGGAGTGCAGAATTCACAGCAGATGATGTTCCCCATTGCAAGTTTGCATTTTGATGGTGCTGTTTGCTTACAGACTGGGAAGCACTTAGGAGACCTTGATTTAAAATAGAAAACAGTATGCTTTTAACCCATGTGTGTAAGTGATCTTAAGCACTTGCCTTTCCAAGCAGAATTACATGCAGGTAGCACTAAGTTTCAGTCATGGCACCAAGGTGCTTTTGACCTGGTGGAAATCTATCTGCAAAATTTAAAATGTGCTGCCTGTGTGAATTTAGACTCAGATACAAAAATTCCACTGAAATTTGCTGTAAAAAAAACCCATTCATGATCCTTGCAGGTGGCTCATGCTCTCTTCCTTGTCTCCTAGCTGCACATAGCCGCAGCCAATGGTTATCTGCATGCAGCTGAAGTCCTTCTTGACCAGGGAGCAAGCCTGGATGTGAAGGACTGGGACGGCTGGGAACCTCTTCATGCTGCAGCATTCTGGGGACAGGTAAGGATTTTGATGCAAATGTCAGGTATGAGGGTGACATTGCTTTTTGCCTGGACAGACTGTGGAGCACTCTGCCAATGGGAGCAATCTGTGGTAGGACTGAGCTTGCTGCATGGTGGCAGATGATAGCCCTGGAGCTCCAGAAAAAACTTGTTGCTGAGAAAGGTTGGAGAGTGTATGTCTGTGTGGTTGAATGGAGGGAACTATGTTTAACATTGTATACATACCAGAATAATTTGAGGCTAGTTGAGCATGCATACTATTGCCTCTTTTCAGTTTTGAGGCAGAAAACGATTGCCTGAAATACTTCTGTCAATTGGCTTTCTTTCCCTTCCTTTAGATGCAGATGGCTGAGTTACTCGTGTCCCATGGGGCTAGCCTAAGTGCCAGGACATCTTTGGATGAGATGCCAATAGGTGAGTTTACTAAGATTAAAAAAGCAGATCAAAGTTACTAAGAAAAGTGTTAAGAAGCTCTTTGCTTTAAGTTTAAGGGTCTTCAGATGGTGCTTTCAGAAGCATTAGTGTTTCATTTTTCAGATGTCTAGAATCAAAGCTGTAAGGAATTTAGGGGGATGGAAGTTTTAAAGAGCCTGATTCATTATTTCTGAAAATAGTTCCTCCTACTCATTAAAAAAAAAAAAAATTTCTCGAGCTCTGACTTTTTTCTTTTTTGACTCATGTCATCCTACTATTCCTGTGCTTTGGAGTCTACCCACTCCTTCACTGTGGTCTTGGATGTGCCCCACAGCAGCAGGGTTTGGAGTACTACTTCTGAAACTGTTGAGTGCGGCCCTCAGACTCACATGTCTCCAGCTCTGCCTTGATGCAATGAAGTGTGGCAACCTGTTGGGGCTGGAGAAGAAAAGCACACACAATTCCTGGAACAGATTGGAAGTAGAAGTGCCAAAGTGCTAGCACCTGGCCAGGTGTATTATAATCTTATGCTGTGTTTTCTTTTGCCAAAAGGTTTTCTGAGTCTTAACTGAAAAATCCGTCTGTTCTTGTTTTGAAGGCTAGGAGTTCTTGTCTCCTACCCTGACCTCCTCTGCTTTTATCTATTCTCCTTAATTTTGGAGACTTAAGTAAAAAAGCTGCACTCAGGGGAGGTACGGTCTGATAATTAGGGAAATTTATTTTCCTTCCACTTGAAGCTTTGAGATACTGCTTGATGTCTCTTTCACCCATTCATGGAAAAGGCACAGCCTGCTACCGGAGTTATGATGAAGCCAATCTGAATACCTGGATCGTTGCAAAGCTGAGCCACAGACCTCTTGCTTTCTGAATCCACTTAGGTGTCCAAACCATTGTGCCTACCACCGTTTGTTTGGAGACAAATGTTCCTAAGCATATTTTGCTTAAATTTCCCTCCTTCCTCTGAGCATTTGGAGTTTTATTTACTAGGAAGGCATAATCATTAACATGGTGTTAACATGGTGGTTAACAGCACCACATTTGAATGCTCTAACTAATGGCTTGGTTTACATGTCCCTTAGATCTGTGTGAGGAAGAGGAATTCAAAGTATTACTTCTGGAGTTGAAACACAAGCACGATGTGATAATGAAGTCTCAGATGAGGCATAAATCCTCCCTGAGCCGAAGGACCTCCAGCACTGGCAGCCGGGGGTGAGTGGCCAAGATGTTATCTTCAGACACCGTTTGCAAATGTCTTTATAAGATGTTCTCTAGACATCAAAGCAGTCCTGCTGACCACAGAGCTCCCTAAACAGCCCCTGGGCCTTTGCCCTCTGTATCTACTCCACTGGTTGCATAGCAGATCCATTAGATAAGGTGTGTGAGATCACAGAATCATTAACGTTGGAGAAGACCACTGACATCACCAAGTCCAACCCCAACCCTCCCACCATGCACACTAACTCAGTGCCACATCTCCATGGTTCTTGAAAACCTCTCACTTTCTCTTTTCTTGAAAATCACCCACCTTTGCAGTATTACTTTAAAACTCTTTAAAATTCCTCCCACCTTTAATATCCACACAAGTGCCTTTGTCTGCTTTGCGTGGGTGCCCGGAAACTAAATTCACGTTACATTCCAGTGGGAGATGCTTGGAAGCATGAGGAGAGGCTGAGAAGAGCTACAGGGTGAGGAGAACTTGCATGCCCTGCTCACAACCCTGTGCTCCTTCCCCCTGCTCAACAGGAAAGTGGTGAGGAGGGCCAGCCTCTCCGACCGGACAAACCTCTACAGGAAAGAGTGCGAGAAAGAGGCCATCGTGTGGCAGCAGCTGGGGGCAGCAGAAGAAGGAAGGAACTCGAGTCTCATTGGAGAAATTGGGGAGACTCGGTCTGACCAGGAGAACACAGACCCTGTAAGGAATCTCTTCTGTCTTATGGAGTCACAGCAGAGGGCGGGTAACACTGCTCCTGGGATGGGAGGTGGCTGAACAAAAATCCTAAGCCTCATCTGTCAGATTTAAGCAAAAGACCAAATTTAGTTTAAAGTAGAATATCCTATTCCAGTGGAAAGGCTGCTCTGGATTTACGGTGGCATAGAGAAGTTTGGGATATGGCCCCAGTGAACTACAGTGTCCAGAAGAAACAAGTCTATTGTGACATATGCATTTCTCCTTAGAGCTAACAAACTGGTAATCACAGAAGAACTGCCATCTTGCTTTGCAGTTACTTGATTTTAGTTCAGTTATTATTGTGTTATATTAGCATGTGTATCTCTCAGTCCATTTTTTTTTTTGAGTCCTTTCATGCAGACATAGAATTAGAATCATAGAATTGTTTCAGTTGGAAGGGACGTTTAAAGGCCGTCTAGTCCGGCCCCCCTGCAGTGAACAGGAACACCCACATCTCCATCAGTGCTCAGAGCCACATCCCTTGGGCTTGGGTGTCTCCAGGGACAGGGCACCCACCATCTCTCTGGGTGCTTACTGCCCTCGTAAGAAACTTTTCCTTATAACCCATCTAAATTTCCCCTCTTTAAGTTTGAAAACACTTTTCCTTATCCTATCATAGCAGACTCTGCTAAAGAGTCTGTTCCCTTTCTTACAGCCCCACTTAGATACTGAAAAACCAGGATCAGGTCTCTCCAGAGCTGCCTTTTCATTTCTGTGTTCCTGGCTGAGGCTCCTGGCAGTTTAGATTTGGTGGGTGAATTAGTAGTTTTGCTGCACTATCTCTGGATGAAAGAGTGAGTGTGAGCTGGCTTAGGAAGTTGTCACAGGGATGACAGGGATGAGAACAGGGGGCAGATGCTCTTCTTTAATGTCTTCTTGTTGCAGAATTCACTGCTGGAGAGCTCTTCCCTCTTTCCGGAGTTAGCAAACAAAAGCACCCAGTGTGACTCTGAAATCCCCCTCCAGAATGGACTCATGGCCTCTGCCAGCACTTACCCATACACCTTCTCCAACGGGGATGTGTGGAGCATGCACGTCGACCCTGATGGTAACCCAGGCCACGTGCTGCCCTATGGCAGCCCCGCGCTCCCCGACGCGCAGCAGTTTTGGGGTGCCTACAAGGAGCAGGGCCACCAGACACTCTCTGAACTGAAGCGGCAGCGGGCTGCAGCCAAGCTCCTCAACCACCCCTTCCTCAGCACTCACTTTGGCAGTGGTGTGGGGGGAGTCGCCGAGAACGGGGGCGAGGCCAAGTCGCACCTAATTGCATCCAGGACTTCTCCCTACAGCTCCAATGGGACCTCAGTGTATTACACAGTGTCCAGTGGGGAGCCGCCCCTCTTGAAATTCAAAGCTCCCATGGAGGAAATGGAAGAGAAGGTGCATGGATGCTGCAGGATTTCCTAGTTACAGCTGTTACTCGCCTCGGAGGAAACGAGAAGGGAGTGGGCTGGTAGGATCTATCGCCACGGCCAGGGTGTTTGCATTCCAAGGGGAGAATCTGGTTATGGACATCCTGACTGAGGCAGTCTCCTTCATCTTGATTTGTACTTTACCCTGCTAGTTACTTCCATTGAAGTCAAATGAGTAATGCAGGTGGAGCAAGGCTCTCAGGAGAGGAAGGGATACGCATCAATATGATATACAAAAAAAAAAAAAAAAGATGCCTACATCTTTCTCCCTGGGTAAGAAGGTGTGGTGCACTGTCTCCCCATCCTTGGGAAGTCAGGGGATGGCTTGGAAATAAGTGATCTGAATTAAAATCTTTGTGTCTGACCTCTTGCTGCTGCAAGTAACCAAGCTTCCTGAGGGTAACAGTTCAGACCTGAATTTTCACTCTTAAGTGATGCACGTTTCCTGCAGGGGGGAGGTCAGCCCTTCGGGAGGTTTGCAAGTGGACAGAGCTGTTTTCTGTGCATCTGGATCCTGCATCTACAGGGGCTGAGCAACGAGCAAGTGTAGACAGTACATGTAGATACTACACTTGCTATAGGAAGTCTGCAAGGTGTCTCCTTGCAGTGACAGCTCACCATCAGAAACTGCACACTGGCTGGGTCCTGTTCTGCCCATCGAAACTCACGCTGCAGACTGCATCAGGTTTAAAGCAGAACTCTTCCTGGAACAGGCATCACTCAGCAGGCTTTACAACTGACGTTGCAATAAGGGGCCCTGGCAATAGAATTTTACTGCAATAAAATACTGACAAAGGTCTATGTTGGGATAAATAATTTAAAACACTTATTTGTACTATTTAGACTTCAATTTGTTTAAAACTGAAAGGACTTTTGCTGATCTCACTTTCCTATTGATTGTTTGTTTACTCTGTATGCTCAGCACAGATACTTGGGGCGTTGTGCTTTGTGTTCTGACTTTTCTGGATTTCCAGAACCACAGGGCTTGGGAGGGGCGAAGAGGAAGGGCTTGCCTACACTAATCCAGAAAAGCTTGAAAGCATTTCTAATCTCTGTAGGTGTTATCTTGTGTTAACCTGAAGTCTTTGGCTGATGAGTAACTTAAATGATTGCTTTGGTAGTTGAACATTGCAGCGGGACAGGAAACTTTTTTGCCTTTATTTCTAGCTTCCATGCTGAAGTCATCAACATCCATCAGAACAAGGCTTGAGTGCCTCTGTGTGTCAGGGAGTCAGCGTGCAGCACTTAGTGAAGACTCTGCTGCAGGGAGGTGGGCACACCAACACTGGTGCTTGAATGCAGTTCATGTTAATTCAGACATAAATGAGAAACTCGTGTACGGTATAATGTGCAGTTTTGGTATTGGCTTTTCCAGCAAGTGGAAGTTTCAGCATACCTTGTGGGGGTGAAGGAAAAATGGCCACAGTTGAACCAACGAGTTCTATCCACAGGAACAGTTGTTTGTAAACATTCAACCCTCTTTCTGCACAGAGGAACTATTGCACGCATCAGTGTTTGCCTGCATTGAGTTGCTTGGGCAGCTGAAATCCCGGGTTGAGAGCAGCCTGTCTGGGTCTCTGTAAGCCAGCAGTGGATTGAATCCTGCTTGCAGAGATGCTGTTGTGCTTCAGTTAAGCAACAGAAAATGCAGTTTCCACCCATCAGCCTTTTAGCTGCAGTTGTTAGACATCAGTGTAACATTCCTCCCCTCCACAGCTTTAGGAGCAAACTGGAAAATTGCAGCAGTTGGTCTGATTTTTTTTAACTTTCATTCAGTTGAAGGCAAAGGGGTTCTTTTTATGTTTGTGTGTGTTTGAAACAGAGAAGTTGGGCTTTTTCTAACACAGCACCAGGCAGCTTGCACTGCTGAGCTCCTCTGTAACTGAAACACATCAATATAAGACCAGAAGATACTTCTTGTGCTTAACTTCAAGGGAAATTAAAAGCCACTCTCTGGTAGAAAGAGGATAATTTGGTAACTGGACAGGCTTTTCAGCATCTGTGTTTCATTAACAGTGGGTCTTCTGATCAGCTCTGAGATGGTATCAAGTGTAGCTGCGTGTCACTGTGGGGGGGAAGATGATCTTTCAGGTGCCTCTGCTCTCGCATGGTGCTGGGGATTGTCTCCTCACATCCATCTTCCTGAGAATGCTGGACTCAGTGTACAAATTTTTGGTGCTGCCACTCCTAGGTGCAAAATACATGGTGCAAATTTAGCCCAGCTGATGCCTTCCTTTGTTGTTGGGCCATTTTCCTTCTCAGAGCAGTTTTATACTATTGAGTGCATTGAATCCTCTGTAACTCCATGCAAGTGAAAAGGAGGCACTTGAATGCAACAGTGCAAAGTAGTTTGAGGTTTGCTTTCTCTGGGACCTGCTGATAGATTAAAGCTGTAGGAAGCCAGTCCATTTTAGACCAATAGATTTTAGTTAATTGCTATTTCACTTTGTTTCTATGTGAAACCCTGGGAATTCTTAATTCTAACTGTGATCTTGAGCAAACTAGCAATTGATTTAGTGTCAGGAGAAAGATGCTACAAGTTCTAGATTATTCATCATCCCCTTAATTGGTCTTTGTGTTGTAATTGTAAAATTGGCCGTAATTAACTCTTCCAGCATTACCACTGCAAGGTAACATGCTCACTGAAGTCTGGTGCTGTCTGGTTGGATGGAATCAATTCTCATTTAGATGGCACAGTCAGTAATCGAGAAATGCTCCAGGATTTGTTTCTTACCCACGTCTTTATCTCCCTTTGGCTTTGGGCTGAAGTTGCATCAGGGTGGGACTTGAGAGGACTGTGGAACAGTGACCTAAGGTAGATAAGCACCTTTGTGTCAGTGACATTCTGGATGTAACAGTCAGTGCCTGCGGAGCACTGGCAGATAAGCTCAGGGAAGGCTGACAGTTCTGCCTGCAGAGCTGCTGGTTGTAGGTCTGGGATGAGTGATTCTGTAAAACGGGTATTCAGCCTGCTTCTGGCCCCGTGTTTTGGAGAGGCTGGCTCTGGGGGGGATTAATAAACGCGCAGGAGTTCTTATATGTGCATTAGAGGGGCTTACCTCTAGGAGCAGGGCTCTTAATTGTAAAACTTAGCAGTGTTGTAATAGTAGTGCTTTCTATATCTGTGTTTGAATAAAGGCTATCCTAGTGGAATGGTCCGAAGTACATAGCAGAAGGCGCCTCGGCTAATTCACTAGATCTTCATTTTGCTAAAAAGCCGTGGACGCTATGGATTGTGTTGATTGGCATATCAAGCACTTGGCTTATGAGAGGAAGAGGGGTTTTACACTATAATCAGTGACTCTAGGTTCAGTAATGCTCTAAATACAGATTCAAGGTCAGATCAGTCACACTTTCATTAGCAGTAGCCTAAGGTTGTGGTTCCTGAAGGCCACGCAAAGATCTGAGGAGTGCAGTGCTGGCCTGCTGTAGGTGGAGCTGCATGTGGGAATGACCTCCCTACTTGCAGAATCTTCCTTGCTTTCTATGTCAAAAGACTTGACTTAACTGCAAAAAAAAGTCTCTCTCAAAATAGCATCTCTGTTTTACTGAGCTCAACCAAGGAAGTCCCAGCAATGAAATGTCAGATAAGGGCTTAAGCACTATGGCTGGGATCTGTGTGACTTCAGGCCTGGATCTATGCTTGGCATTCCCAGTGATGTGATTTTAGCTCAGTGTCATTTCTGTGGTACTCTGGAATCCTACAAGCCCCTGTTCATCCAGGAAAGGACTCCAGCTGTTGTGATGCTGTAGCAGGTGTGGCTGGGCACCAGAGGCTGAGGAACTCCTGGTAGGGAAGGAGCAGAGCATGGCAGGGCAGTGGCAATAAGGAATCGGTGCAATCTATGGCAGAGGCAATTAATTCTCTGGTGCACTGAGCAAGGCCTTATTTCATGGGGTTGCAGATGAAAGCACTTATGATCTCCCAGCTGGCTTTACAACTTTTGTTCGGTGTGCTTTTAGTTTAATCTTGGACCTCTGGTTCCCCAAATGTTGCACACTGAAAAACAGCTGGCAGTACCCTGACATAAGAATAACTTAACTGAGAAAGCAACAGCATTGGTCTGTGGTGAGCCATGGATTAACTGTTGTGCATCTGCTGGAAGGTGTCCTCCCTGTGTCTGGGTATTTCTGTGCCTTATATTTGCTAAAATTACTCTGTTGTTGGTCTCTGGAATGCTTGCAGTGATCGTGCGGTGCTTTTTGCTATTGCAAGGGAAAGCAATTCAGAGCCAGATATTGAAACTTTTGTTTATTTGTTTCTCCCACGATCACTGTTTCTCTTCCCAATACCCAGAATGAAAACGATCAGGATAATCATCAAATCTTTTTGACCTCTTTCGGTATAGCAGCTCTCCCCAGGCAGAATCCATGCTGTTAATATCCGGAGTTTCGTTTTCTTTGTCTGTGGCCGTACAACAGAACTGGTTGTTCTTTGGCTGTGTTCATCCTGCCCAAGCAGGCACTGGGCTGCAGTCCCCCCGCATCATCCGGGTACCGCTGGGCTCTTCAGGCAACGTCTGACCCGGAACATCGCGCTGCATTCCAGCTGCGGTAGAGGAGACAACGCTCGAGGAGCGTGTTCTGACCTCACCAACACACTGACCTCCACCGGGAGAGAGATACGGGTTTTACAGCAGTGCAAAAGCAGCCTTGGCACTGCAGCACCTTCTGCAATAAGCCTCACCCCATCCACCCGCTGCGGAGCGTACAGACCCAGCCGGCCAGGTGTATTTTATGTGAGAAAAAGAACGTGAGGACTGTATATTGTATTAGCAGCTTTGTGTATAAAATGGCATTTTGGCAATCAGAGTCTAATATATTTAAAACTTTTTTTTTTTTTTAAGGATATTTGATATTGTATGGAGCTGACTTTATTGTTACTGTAAGTATGAAGAGATGGTTTCTTAACGTGTTGAAGCAACGCATAAAATCTTAAATTTTATGTAAAACTCATGCCAAAAGGGTATGTCTGACAGTATTAGCACCTGACCTGCGTCTTTAATAGAGAGATTGAATTTTTTAATTTAAAAACATATATATATTAAATTTCTTTTAATAACACAGAAAGTGCCGCTGGTTTTTGTGGGCTTCGCACCTGAGGGCTGTGACGAATGAGGGGCGGGGCGGGCAGCCAATGGCGGCGGGGCGGGGCTGGACGGGAGGAGCAGCCAATGGCGGCGGGGCGGGGCTGGACGGGAGGAGCAGCCAATGGCGGCGGGGCGGGGCAGGCAGCCAATGGCGGCGGAGCGGGGCGGGGCGAGCAGCCAATGGCGGCGGGGGGCGGAGCTCGGCTCCCCCAGTGGCGGCGTTGCGCGGCGCCGTTTGGATTCAAAGGCGCTATAAAGGCGCCGTAACGGCGCTGCCCGCGGCCGCCCGCCCTCCGCGCCATGGCCGCCAACGCGTCGCAGTGCCTGGAGGAGGGCGCCGGGCAATGGCCGCCGCGCCCGCCCGGGCCGTACAGCGAGGCGCGGCGGCTGGCGCTGGAGGAGCTGGTGGCGGGCGGCCCCGAGGCGCTGCGCGCCTTCCTGCGGCGGGAGCGGCTGCCGCCCTTCCTGTCGGAGCCCGAGGTGCAGGCCATCGCGCGGGGCGCCGTGCCGCCCAACGCGGCCGAGGAGGCGGCGGCCGAGGCGTCGCTGGACGCGTCGTCGCTCACCTACTTCCCCGAGCGCTCGGACGCGGAGCCGCCGGCGCTGGAGCTGGGCTGGCCGGGCTTCGGCAGCGGCGCGTTCCGCGGGCTGACGCGGGTGGAGGCGCACTTCCAGCCGGGCGGCGGGGACAGCCCGTACGGCTGCAAGGAGGCGGTGCGCCGGCAGATCCGCTCCGCGCGGCAGGTGGGTGCCCCGTGGGACCGCTGCCCGCGTTCGAGCCGCTGGAGGCCGGGTGCGTGGCTCTGCGAGCCGGGCCCGCTCGTAGGCGCCTCCTCCCGGCTCGCGGAAGCTTTTCTCGTGCCCTTCCCCACCGGAAGGTCGCTTCGTGCCGAGGCAGCGCTATGCCCGCGCTCTCCTCTCTTCCCAGCCGGCCCGCAGCGCGGTGCGGAGCCGCTCCTGGCCGCGCTCCGTGCGGTGGCAGCACGCGGCTCTGGGCCGATGCGGAGCGCGGTCCGAACGCCCCGCTGAGCCGTAACCGTTCTGTGACTGGTTGCCTGAATTGAGCACGTCCCTGTAACGGCGGTGCCCAGCAGGAGCTCCTTTCCCACCGGCCGCAGTCCCGTCGGCTCCGCTGAATTTGAAAAGCGCGGCTCCCTGCTGGGCGGGGCGGCCCCGGCCCGGCGCTCCCGTGCGGCGCCGAGATGAGGTGTCAGCGAGTGAGAATGGCACGGGCTTTGCTCGGGGGCTGTTGTGCAGGATGAGCCGCTCCGAAGGTTTCTGGTGATTCATCCAATTGCACCATCGAACGGCTGTGTTTCCCAAGAGCTGTTCTTTGTTATGCTCTTTACACCACGGCAGCAGCCAGACGTGCTGCTCTACTCGCTGCCAGGTGCTGGTCTGGGAAGTGCTTTTGTGGGTGAAGAACAGAGAGACCCCTGCAAATTAATGACTGATGTGCTGTTTGGTCATGTCTGCATCCTCAGGGTTAAAGTGGGGAGTAGGAAAGCTTCAGACACTGCTGAGTTGCCTGTCAGCTTGAGGGACTGACCTCTGGTGACCAGCTGAGGGGAGGCATGGAGCTGTGACAGCGGAGATATCAGGGAAAGGCTCTGCCCCAGAATGCAGGGGGCATGGCCCCGAGCTGCTGGAGCTCAGGGGGTGTTGGGACATCGCTTTCAGCCATAGGATTTGGGCTGGGGTGCTGCTGTGTAGAGCAGGGGGTTGGGCTCTGTGTTTCTGAGGATCCCTTCCAGCTTAGGATGCTCTATGACTGAGGTGGGTGCAGTTGCTGCCTTACCTCTACATCTGGAAGAGCCCAGCACAGAGAAGAGTTTTCTCTATCTGCTATAACTATTTTGTTTAGTTTGAGTACAGCTTTTCTATCTTTTTCAGCTGCTAATACTGGGATTAGAGCTCATGTGCTGCGAACTGAGCTGCCATTTGAAGGCAACAGTATTTCCAAGGAATTGTGTTCCCACTGTTCTGTTTTCAAGGGTTAATTTCTTATTCACCTCATCAACAGTGCCTTAATTTTCGCCATCTTGCTCTGGCACTTAGAGAAGTGGCAGAGTGAGAAGACAAGAGGCACTACATGAGGAACATAAGCTAGCTTCATCCAGAAATGCAGCCTGCCTGTGTTTTATAACTAAGAAATTGCCTGTTTAGAGCCAACCCCCTAAGGAGCAGGGCTCAGGTGGGAATGCAGAGCTGAGTCTGTTCTTGTGGGAAATGTTTCCTCTGAGCACCAGCAGTGCCACACACAGAGCAGCTGTGCTGTGTGCCCAGGCCTCAGTGTGCAGCAGGAGCTGTGTGCCAGGAGAGCTGATATGGGCAGGTAAGTGCAACAGCTCTTGTTGCACATCTGGTGGGACAACAGTAAGTCATGAAGCCAAAGCTTGGTGTCTGCACCCACGCAGCTGTGCGTTCCCAGGTTTAAAGGGCTGGGATTCTGGGAAATGCTGTGTGGTGTTGCTCTGAATGGAGAGACTGTTTGCAAATGTAAGAATGTTTCATCTGTGGCCCACTGAATCTTTCCATCTTTGGACTTGTCTGTTCAAAAGAGCTCTCATGGCAAATTTGCATCTGGTTGTGAGTTTTTTTTTTTGTGAAGGTGTTGGATGGAAACCCAGGATGTGCTCTTCCCAGGATCTTAGGAGAAGTATTCAGTTGACTGTTGTCTTGGTCATTTGTATAGGACAGTGCAGCCTTTGTATCACGTGGTCTGAGGAGAAAACAGGGAATGTTTGTAGATGTTCAGCTGTGCAGGAGGCCATCTGAGCCATTTCTGTCCTGTGTAAATTAAAACTCTTCAAGTCTTGCTGCCTCTCTTTACAGGTGATTGCCCTTGTTATGGATTCCTTCACAGATATTGATATCTTCAGTGACCTTCAGAATGCCTACAGCAAGCGCCAGGTCCCTGTCTATATCCTTCTTGACCAGGACTTTCTACCCTATTTCTTGGAAATGTGCAAAAACTTGGGTGTCTGTCCTGAGAAGGAAAGTGTAAGTACTAAACATGGTGGAATGGAAGTGTTTTGTTTTTCCTTCCTGTGGTACTGCTTTGGTTTTGTACATCAGAGACACCTTTCTGCAAATCATCAGATTTCCCTAAAAGTCTAAAGCACCATGTCTGTTTGGAAACTGAAATAAGAGGGTGCTGAAGGTTGTGGGCCATTTTGGATGGTTTCAGTATGGTCTCTAACCAAAGGGGTGAAATTTAATCAGAAACCATGCAGAAAAGACACGCTTACCTTCACGCTTCCTTCTACCTCACATGTCTGCATGTAAGAATGACAGCCATGCTGTGCAGCTCCCCAGTGTGCTGGGTGGATCCCTGTGATCCCTGCTGGAGAAGTGGCTATTTCTAAACATTTAATTTTGCAAGATCTAAGTAGCTTTATTCTGTGGCTCGAGGAACTGCTTGCCAAGGCAAATAACTCTAAGGAAAGCAAACAGGAAGGTTGAGGGTGGTGTGGCATTGGGAACATCTTTTATCTTCAGGATTTGGAGGATGTGACCCAGGTAGCTTGCTTGATTCCTCTGAGTATAAGCTGACGTGATTGTGTTATGTCCTGGCTTATGTTGACCCAAGTGAGTGCTTCTCTGGATGGGAGGCACTCCTAGCTCTGTGGGCAGTAATTAGTTGGTGCTCCCCATTCTTTCCAGATTAACTCTCTACAGCCTTTTATGATCTAACAGAAAGTTAGCACTACAGAACCAGTAAGACTTTAGTTGCAGGACAATTTGAGGAAGGTTGTTTCATTCCTATGTTCCACAATTAATCTCGTTGCTTTTATGCAGAATTAATGATCAAAACTTTTTGGAAGTAAACTTAAATTTGATGCTAGTTTTTTCCCTTTTTTTCCTGAAACAGTTGATGAGGGTTCGAACTCTCACTGGGAACATCTACTACACGAGATCAGGTGCCAAAATTATTGGGAAAGTCCATGAAAAGTTCATGTTGATTGATGGCATTAGAGTGACAACAGGCTCCTACAGGCAAGTACTGGAATCCATTAGTGTATAATTATGCTAAAAAAAAAAAAAAAAAGCAGGGGGGTGTTCTGTAAGAAGGTTGTGTTAAATCTCCTGTTTGTTGTTACTAATAAATATCAAGTGGGCTACCTGAGTGGGACTAATACAGAACAGAAGGCACCTTTGGAAGACTTGTTTTGCATGTCTTGGCATTAGCAAAGAACCTGGCTGTGGCTGGGTAGGGATTCTCCTGAAGGAGTGAGTGAATGGTTGATCAGATCTATGCCTTCCTTATGCACAACACTTCTAGGCTAAGTCTTGCTGTCTGTTATTATGTGTTGAAGTGCACTGGAGTTTAATTGTGAATCTTGGTTTGTTTTCAACAGTTTCACGTGGACTGATGGGAAGCTGAACAGCAGTAACTTGCTGCTACTGTCAGGTCAAGTGGTTGAACACTTTGACCTGCAGTTTCGAATTCTTTATGCCCAGTCAAACCCTATCAATCCTGAATGCCGATCAAGCTGTAGGAACAGTGGTATATTTGATCATCTGGAGAAAAGAATAGAGTCCTCTAAAGAATACACTGTGGAGAGCAATTTGAGGGCAGAATTTGCCAGGTTGTCTAGTACTCCAAAAAAACTGTTAAAAGAACTAGATGTGGCTGAAGATACTCCAGGAGGCAAAGCTTGTGACCTGGGACATTCTCACTTGAGTGAAGAGGAGTGGCTCAGTGATCCAGAGGCCATAGTGGGACAAAAGAATGCATCGACTCAAACTGGTTTATGGGAAGAGCAGCCTGCAGTGGCCGTGTGTAATGTTGGCATGCAGACCAATGTTTTAACAGAAGAAGCTGACGCTCAAACTTCAATTGCCACAAGAACGACTGGGACTCAGACTTCAGTTTTGCTGAAGGCTGCAGTGACGCAGACAAGGGAAGATGAGTACGTGGAAACCCCCCTGCTTTACAGGAAGTTTTCCAAAGAAGAACCCTTTCTACCTGGAAAGTCTTCATCAAATTCTAGTCTGCGATCACTATCTTCATCATCATCCCACATGTCTCGCACGAGCTCTACCAGCTCACTGACTTCTCTTCGGTCCTTTGAATACCCTAGCATTCACAGGGCAGAGTATTTCCAAAAACTGCATAAGGAGAGGCAATTCCACTACTCCACCATCAGATCAAAGCTTAGCCACATGGTGGATATCTTGTCCTGGAGAAGACATGTTCCTGAAAGCTACATGAACCACTACAGGGGAAGGTACAACCTGAAGTAGAGGTGAGACATCAGTGCCAGCCTGCACAGCCTCTGAGATGTTTCACTCTTCTCTGAATAAATGACTGCTGCACTGAATGCAGAGCTTGAAAGCTCTGGTCACAAAATGCAAAATCACTTTATATCTGCTGATTCTTCTGATTCCTTCTAGTACTTTTACTCTTCTTTAATACATGCACGCATCACTTTCCAGCACTTTGTTTTCTACTATGCAATTTAATCAGTGAGGTTTTTCACATGTACTGTAACCACTTGCATGTTTCCCTTATACACATTAGTGGTATAGGTTTATTGTACTTCTGAATATTTGACTTAGAAAGCATTTAAGTTTTGTTTTTAGGATTGCTAATGCTCTGGCTTTAAGTTCTCTAACTTGGAAAAATTTGAGTCAGACAGATCCTGCTCAGAATGGTAATACCAACATTTATTTCCCCTTTTTAATAATGGGTTTTATTTCCACTACATGCTCAGAATGAGGGAAAATAACTTCATTCTCACTCCAGTGGAAGAGCAAAATGTGTGTACCTCTGAAGCTGTGAAAGGTCTGTTGGAACAGTTGTGGGTTCTGATCTAACCAGCTCTTCAGTTTGATTGTCCTTTTATGCTTTTACATAGGTATATGTAAACATGTGTGTAACAACGATAACATAACTGTTATCAACAGTTTTTCTCTTAAACCAAAAGATAGTTTCATATCAGATGCTAAGAAGAAAATGAACTGTCTCAGCTGGAACTGGGACGTGTGTCTTAGTTCTGGTAGGAGACCTGTAAGTGCCTGCCTTCCTTGGAGTCAGGCTGGAGGTGAGATGATCCCCGAGGACACATGGCAAAGTCTCTGCTCAAATAAAGTACAAAAATATTATACGCTGTTTGCCATGGTTATTTTGCAAATAATTATTTCTTTCTCTTTAAACTGTGCTTTCAGAATTATTCTGTATTTCCTGCTCTGTCTGTATTTTATCCACTGATAATCTGGTTTGGGGAACCTGAGAGCCATCCGAGCTTATGAAAATACCTTCAGCACTCCACAGGCTGCAGGTTAACTCGCTTTGCAGAGACACTGCCTGAATGTCTGCAGCAGGTGTGTGTGTGTTTGATGGATCACCTCTCTGAGGTCTGACCTGTGCTGCTCTTCTGTAGACCTGTACACCACTATGTTGGTGACTAACCAGACTGAATTCTGCAGTGAAACCAGTCTGGATGAGGTATTTCCTCCTCATTGATGGGTGCATCTGTCCAGTAGATGGCACGTTTCAGCTGTCAGATTCATTTCCCTAAGGAGAAATGAATGACCGGGAAAACACCCAAAACAGCCGGGCTGCGATGGAAGTGGAGGCAGACACGTTTTATCCTATCAGCCATTTCCATTTTTGCAGTCTGCTGGTGGAGGCCCGGCTGCTGCTGCAGGCTGTTCGATCATCCAGCCCTTTCCCCACCCTGGGGCGGCAGTAAGCAGTGCTCCGAGCCGCTCTGACGAGGTTTTGTATTTAAGAGCTGGCGTTGGGCGGTGTTTGAATGCCTGTAAAATGAACTCGAAAACCTTCGCGTATTTCTCAACTTTGTTGCACTGTAGGATTGTTCTGGCACTTATAGGGCGATACGCTGTTTACAAATAAATTTACTTTGCCGGGAGGCTCCGAAGCTTTCTGAGTCGTCTTTTATTCGCGTGGCACCGGGCACCTCAACGCCCCGCGTCGCAGCTCGCAGCTCTCGCCGTTCGATTCCCGGTTTGCTCCCAGAGCAGCGCTGCAGGGGGGGGCGGCCGGCGGCGGTGCGAGAGCGCGGGGCCGGGCGGGAGGCGGGGAGCGGCCGCCCGCTATAAAGGCGCCGTAACGGCGCTGCCCGCGGCCGCCCGCCGTCCGCGCCATGGCCGCCAACGCGTCGCAGTGCCTGGAGGAGGGCGCCGGGCAATGGCCGCCGCGCCCGCCCGGGCCGTACAGCGAGGCGCGGCGGCTGGCGCTGGAGGAGCTGGTGGCGGGCGGCCCCGAGGCGCTGCGCGCCTTCCTGCGGCGGGAGCGGCTGCCGCCCTTCCTGTCGGAGCCCGAGGTGCAGGCCATCGCGCGGGGCGCCGTGCCGCCCAACGCGGCCGAGGAGGCGGCGGCCGAGGCGTCGCTGGACGCGTCGTCGCTCACCTACTTCCCCGAGCGCTCGGACGCGGAGCCGCCGGCGCTGGAGCTGGGCTGGCCGGGCTTCGGCAGCGGCGCGTTCCGCGGGCTGACGCGGGTGGAGGCGCACTTCCAGCCGGGCGGCGGGGACAGCCCGTACGGCTGCAAGGAGGCGGTGCGCCGGCAGATCCGCTCCGCGCGGCAGGTGGGTGCCCCGTGCATCGGCGGATCCCCGCCGTCAGCGCTCCGTGCCCGCCGCAGCCTCCCGAGTGCTGCAGGGGTAGGGGGGGGAAGTCAGAGGTCTCAGATTTGTGTCGCTGTGCCCTGAAGGTGGAGCTGTGTGATAAAGAGCGCCGATTCTGGATGTGGATAAAGACGCTCTGCGATAGGCTTCCAGGTGTGCTGCTTGCGCCCAGTGCGCGCACAGCCACGTCCAGGCAATGAGCTTCGTAGTGCTCCGCTGAAATAGTGAAAGAAAATCCCACAAGGGGATGATAAAAAATCCTAAGTGGTGTCATCTGCTATAAATAAAACAAGCAGCAGCAAAATAGGGACAAACAACAGTGGGTTCTGTCCGTGATAAGTTCAGGGTATGTTTTTCCTCATTTAACAACACAGGGATGTGAAAAAGTGATGGTAGCAGCAAGCAGTGTGTGTTGGTGAACTGTAGGCTGTAATCATCTGTATCAATATGCGATTCTCATCCGAGATCTTTAGTCCATTCACAGTTATTGTTCCTTTCTCTTCACTCCCTTACATGTCTTTTAAATGTTCCATCGGTTCTCTGAACAACAGGAGAACGCATTGCAGAGGACTGTGCCATGTGCAGTGACCAGGAGGGTAAAAAGGGCTGTGGGGGGGATGGAGAAATACTTAAATTGAAAGTCAAATTCCTCTTATCTCCTTTGGGATACTTTGGAAACAGCCTAATGATTTCTTCTGAACCTTGTTGCAGATGATTGCCCTGGTTATGGATTCCTTCACAGACACCGATATCTTCACAGACCTCTTGGAAGCTTGTAGCCAGCGACAAGTCAAAGCATATATCCTTCTAGATCAGTCTTCATTTTCCCACTTTCTGCAAATGTGCAGGGATCTAGGAGTTGATCTGGAGCAGGAGAAGGTAAGCCTGTAATATTTGTAGGGACAGAAGTACTGTTTGAGAAAATGAAGGGGGAATGTCCAGTATGTAAAAGGGAACGTGGAATTGCTCAGGCTTGCTGAGACTGCAAAGGCTGATGGAAAACACGTTCCCAAGATTCTCTGGAGTTTGAGTCCCTCTGAGATAAGACAGCAGTTTTAACAGCCTCATTCTGTACCATCAGCGTATAGATCTGCCCCTTTGTGCATTTTGTCTTTGTGGGCTAAGCCAATACAAAACTGTTTCTAGATGGTGAATCCTGTGCCACTGCTCAGCAACCTTTGCTAGTTCATCAGTGATCTTTATTGTCATGTGTTACTTCTTTAAATGTATTACAATCATTTAACTTTGAAATTCACTTATTACTTTCTGTATCTTTTTAACAGTTGATGAGAGTTCGAAATATCACTGGGAACACATACTACACAAGGTCAGGTGCCAAAATTGTTGGAAAAGTCCGTGAAAAGTTCATGCTCATTGATGGCATTAGAGTGACAACAGGTTCCTATAGGCAAGTGTTGGTTTTTTTTTCTTTATATTATTTCTTTAACAGGAAATAGTAGTAACATTAAATCATTTTCCTTTCTAGCACGTTGCTTGTAATATTTGGCCTTAAAATAAGGCACACCACCATGAGAATTTTCAGTCAGTGCTTGGATATCTATTATTACTTTGAATTAACTTGGAACTTTCTCCTTCTTTTGCTAGTTTTACGTGGATGGATGGGAAGCTGAACAGCAGTAACATTTTGATCCTGTCGGGTCCTGCAGTTGCACACTTTGACCAGGAATTTCGGACTCTTTATGCACACTCAAAGCCTGTCAACCTCAAAGAGTTCTCCAGCAGCAAGAAGGATAAGGTGTTTGATGAGCTGGTCAGAATTACAGTGGCTTCTAGAGACTTAACCAGGGAAAACTTTCTGAGAATGGAGTTTTTATATCTTAGAGCATTTGTAGGAAATCTAAAAAGGAAGCGAAACTGGATGCATGCCTCAAGGGAAGCAGTCTATGTTTCAAGTAATGCAATGCATGTTTCTCCACCACTGACTAAGAGGAATGGCTCTCTAGTTATGAGGCCACACTGGATCATAGAGAGATGAATTGCACGTTCACTCAGAGCAAGATGCAAAACCTCAGAAGCCATGTCCTGTGGTCCATGTCCTGTACTGCCTTACAGTATGTCTGTGCAAGCAGCTGGGAAGGCAACCTCAAGCTGAGAGAAAGAAATACTGGAATTGTGAGTTCAGTTGAACACCTCTGCACTGTCAGTCAGCAGATACAATTATGGTATTGTCCTACATGCAGAAGTGCTTTTGAAAAACAAAAGAAAACTCTTTAATACCTGAGAAGCCATTACTGATTTCTGGTGTTCTGTCAGTTTCTCATTTTTCAACCTATTTTTGATTGTTTAAACGTAATGGGTTGGTGACGTCTTAGTTCGGTAGCTCAAACCTCATTTTCTATATGTAGATTCCTTAAAAAATACATTCCTTAAGATTCTAAAGATGAGTAGCAGGACTGCTGCATGGCTCTGAAATCAGTCAAAGCTTAGTCTTGTGTTCCACAAACAGTTATATGATGCAGAACTGGATGGGAGTAGCCATAAGCTAGAAGCTAGGTCAGTACCTAGCTTTTAGTGCTGTTTACATGAAGCTGAGCAGCTAGGCAGAACAATTTAATGTATCAGATTAACATTTTTGCCATGATTTAATTTCAAATAATCTTTTCTTTTTAGTGATAAGAACACTTGGATTGTGACCATCACAATAAACACATCCTAAATGCCTGCAGTCAAGGGGCTACATGACTAAGGACCTACTAATATTAGTTGCAAAGCCAAATAAGACTTTTTTTTTTCTGCATTACATACTTTACAATTCTTTTTTTTTTTTTTTTTTCTGCATTACATACTTTACAATTGCTACTGCTGCCTGATCTTATAGGAAAAGCTGAGTAGATCTGAAATCTGTGAAGATGCTTCTAATTTAAAAAGCTTTCACCTGACAGGCAACCTTATGGAAGTCAGAAATAGAGCCATTTCTTCTACTTGTTCTTAAGGCTCTGCTGCAGCAGAAATCTTAGCAATACGTGTGCTTGTGGATTCTGGGCCTCCAAGGGGAATCTGTAAACTTAGCTGGGGAAGTTCGTGTGGATCTAACCACCAGTGGGACAGTATCAAACTGGACATGTGGATCTTACAGAAATGGTATTTCCTGCCAGTGCATCGTGCCAATGTACTCATTTGGATACAGCTAATGGCTGTCCTTTTTCTTCTCTGCTTACAAACGTGCCAGTGTAATAGTTTTGATTCCCGATTTGTAAATGTTCAATAGTTTGTATAGTTTAATAGCGTTAACTTTTATCCTGATGAAAACAAATTCAAATATGTATTTTTTATTCTTATTTTCACATTTTCCATAAATACCCTCAAGAAGGCAGTTTTGTACTCTCTGCAAAATGTTGTTTGTGTGACATCACAGTGATGATCCCCCATGTCTGTTCTCACAATTACAAGTTTTTAACTTTGTTGTTCATCTCCTGATATTAACAGGATGCCATTTCCGTGTCCCAGCAGCTGGACTTTCTTCTCAGCTGATGCAGTGATGGTGCTGTGATAAGAGTAGTGCTTATTTTTGGTAGGATGGATTTCGTTTAACAAGGACATTGAAATAAATTTTTGTAGGCGTGTCTAATTATGACTGAATAACGTTTTTTTCGGGTGGTTACACAGACACTCAGCAGAACGAGTGCCTGTGGAGTTGCACTATTAGGACGTATGCTGCTGTAGTCATCACAACACTACTAGCGTGGTGGCACCCGTCACGGTGGGTAAGGAAGCAATTAGCTTTGCTAATTAACGACAGACGGCCGTTTCGGGGCGAGAGCCTGCACGCCGTTAAACGCCAGGCCCCGCCCCGTTCACTTCACGAACCCACAGCAACGCGCGCCGCGCGGGCCGGCACCATGGCAACGGGCGCCGAGTCACGTGGGCTCAGCACTTCCGCTTCCGGTTACCCTCTCACCCCAAGATGGCGGCGCCCGTGGGACCGGTGAAGTTTTGGAAGCCGGGTGAGGGCGGTGCGGCTGTGTGGTAGCGCAGGCTTGCGCCTTCCTCCTTTCCCTTTTTTTATCCTTTCCTCCGTGGGCTAAAGCGCGCTTCTGGCCCCGGGGGTGGCGGGGAACTGCACGGGCTGCGCTGCCGGAGGAGCGCTCTGCCCCTCAACCGGAGGGTGTGCGGGAGGAGAGGCCTCTGTGAGCGCCGCTCGGTGCCGGGAGCGCTCTGCGGCCAGCGGGCACCGTGTGCCCTTGTAGCTGGGGAGTGGTGGAGGCTTCGCTGAGAGAGGACTGAGGGAAGAGAGCCGCCCTGCAGCGCTCCTGAGGTTGCGTCGGGAGCCTGGGGGGCTCCCGGCAGCACGCAGACATGGGCTTAACGCAGCGGGTCCGGGAAGGGCCGTGAATGCGATCGCAGAGTGGAATACGAGGGCGGCTGGAGCAGGTCAAGCTGAAGAAGGGGGGGCTGAGGGATGTTTTTTGGGCTGTTAGAAAGATGGGGACAGACTCTAAAGCAGCGTCCATTGCAATAGGGCAAGGGGAAATGCTTTCAAACTGGAGGAGAAGAGATTTAGGTTGCATATAAGAAAGAAGTTATTTACGCTAAGTGTGGTGAAGCACTGGCATAGGTTGCGTAGAGAAGTGGTGGATTCCCCATCCCTGGAGACATTCAAGGTCAGGCTGGATGGGGCTCTGAGCACTTGATGGAGCTGTCGGTGTCCCTGTTCGTTGCAGGAGAATTGTCCTAGATGACCTTTTATGTCCCTTTCATCTCAAATCATTCTTTGTTCTGAATGGCAGTGGGCTCTTGAGCCTTCCTGTTTCTTGCCTCACCTGTTCTGGGAGTGGATAGTTATCAGAGTCAGTGCTAACTGTTGTTAAAATTGGTTCAGTGTACTGCGAAACTTACTTGGCAGCTTTGAGTTGGGGTGAATTGTTTTTCAACAGTGGAAACAGTGGGGAAGAACTCCAAGCAAGCAAATCCTACAAAACAGCAGAAACCCCTTTGCTCTCAGATTTTTCCAGTTGAATTTGCAGCTAGAGACAATACATTCTTTTGTTGAGATGAGTTGTTGCTTTTGGCTTGCCTGCATTATTTGGAATTTTTGGTTGTCACTAGTTTTATTTTAACACGCAGCAGAAATAAATCAAATTTCAGATACTGAGGTAAATGTAGAGCTGCAGTGGTGTATCTCATCAGCAGGCAAGGCTGAATGCTTTTGTGATTCATGCTAGTCCAAAGGAGTCCTGTTACGTGGCTGACTGGCTTGAAACCCGTGGCCATACTTCTGAGATTGATGAAGTTATATCTGAACTGCTGCATGGAAGAATAACAGTCCGAACACCTTGCTGTTTATTTTTCCTATGTGCTTTTTTTCTCCTTTATCTTCCTTTAAAAATTCAAGTATGTATTCATATTAGGTTTTTAACTAGTAGGAGAAAGACATTTGCTTTGACACAATTTTTGCTTGTGTACTGATACGGAATATTTTTTATTAATTTTGGTCTCTTGATATATGCTAGGATACACGTAATTCCTCCTTGCAAGGAACATCTTGATTTTGGTTGTATTGTAAAAGTTAACTGCTGTCATGTAGGCACAGAAGGTCCTGGCATCAGCGTCTCAGAGGAGAGGCAGAGTCCTGCAGAGAGCAGTGGTGTAACCGTCATCTATAATCCTTATGCTTCTCTGTCTATTGAACAACAAAGACAAAAGCTGCCTGTTTTTAAGGTACAAGAGTTCTTTTTGGGGTTATTAAATCAGTTGGATGGTGCCTGGCTTTTGGGTTTTGTTTGTATTTGAGAAAGCAGTATAGAAACCTTTTACAACATAGAACAGTTGTTACATGATCTCATTCTCTTTATTTGCTGAAATTGATCATTCTCATTGACAGCTGTTACCAACAGTTTTATGGGCTTTGTAGATTTAGTTCAGTTACTGTATTTTGCATGCTTATTTGTAGATTTGAAAGAATCTCTTAACTTTTGGCAGTACATTCTCTGTAAAATGAATTTGCTTAGGTAAATACTGATGTTAGCTTTCTTATTTTTGTACAAATCTAGTTTTGATACCTAAGTGTTATCTCTTTCAGCTAAGAAATCACATACTTTATCTAGTGGAGAGCTATCAAACTCTGGTGATCGTTGGAGAGACAGGATGTGGGAAGTCAACACAAATTCCACAGGTAATTGTGTGTTTAGCTTGGTAAAATCTGGTACTCCCTCAGGGGATTTTGCATGAAATATAAAACCAGCATCCCAGAACTGTGCTGTAAGAATGGAACTTGCCAGCACTGGGGGTATGTCTGTGTGTGTGTGCATGACCAAAAGGAGAGAAAAGTAAAGCTTCATATTTGATAGCAGGAGCTGGCATATCTGATATAGAAAGCCTTCTTTCACTCCTGGAAAGGAGCATACCCTACACATTTATGCTGATACAAATAGTAGTTACTCTGCTAATGTAAGTGGTTTTATAACTTTATTAGAATTAAGTTTAACATTTTGTTGAAAATATGGTTTTGAGAAGGAAAGGAAGTGTAGGTTTCTTATAAGTTTTTCATAAGTTATTCGTAATATAAATAACTGCAAGCTAATGATGAATGCCATCCATTTCAGTATGAGAACTTGACTTGTGCTGCTTAGCTTTTTGTCTTCAAAAAGGTTATTAAATAAAGGAAAGAAAATAAAAAACAAAGCAGTTCAAATTAATACTTGAGACTCAAACAACTGCTTTTAGCATATCTTCTGAAAGCTAATGTTCTTAGGAAGTAGTTATTATACTATACTTTTCTTAATTAAAAGCAACTATAGAAACCTATATTGTTTTTCATGGTGAGACAAATGATGCACAAAAAGTAACTGATTTGCTTCAGATCATGCATAAGCTTGTGTCAGAATCAGAGCAAAGCAAACAGTGAGAACAGTGAGGACAGCTAGCACCTCTTAATCATAATGACTTATTTCCCTAAATACTTGTTTGCAGTATCTAGCAGAAGCTGGTTGGACAGCTGAAGGAAGAGTGGTTGGGGTGACACAGCCTCGTCGAGTTGCTGCTGTTTCAGTGAGTTTCTCCATGTCCAGATTTTCCCACTTTATTATCATTATAACTTCTGATTTATTAGTGGTTTTTGCTGAATAACAGGAATGGTTAACTCTGAGCTCCTGAATGAATAGGGGTTTCTGCTTATCTTCCTTCCAGAATTTCTGATACTGTATGCTGAATTCAGCATGATTAGTAGGTCTTGCCAACAACTTCAAGGCCGGAATAGCAGATGAAGAAGCTTAGAAATAAAATTCAGTTGCATCAGCAGAACTATACAGGGAGTCAGGACTGTGCAAGGTTGAGCTGTGATTGACTCTGGGCTAGGATTATGATTGTACAGTCTCTAACTTGTTTCCCAGAGTAAAGCAGTGGTACAAATTGTGTGCAGTAACGTGGCCAGTGGAGGAGGTTGTATACATCTTTCCTTTCTAGCAACTCATACCTAATTTTCTTTAACTTTTTTTTTTTTTTTTTTTTTTTACTGTTTCCCCTGGTAAGAGGGTGGGGGAAAAGAAGAAACAAATTTGATCGTCTTTGCATTTAACTGGTATGCCTAGGAGCACATCATGTAAGTTAGGTGTACTATGAGAGGGAGAAGGGACAACAACTTGCACTCTGTGTTAATAATCTGCACAGAAAGCAGCCAGTGCTGTTTGTTTTCATGACTGCCACCAAACACTGAATAGGTTGGCTGAAGCTTTTCTGCTGCCAATTCCTCTTTTTACAGTAAATTCATGTGCCTTTTTGTAATCCTCATTTTGCCTGTTTTGTTTTTTAAATTAATGATATTTAACTGTACCTGCAATGTATCACTGCACGCTTCTGGTAAAAATGTAGTAGATTGAGTAATTGTCCACTTTAAAGGTTCACCTCTTCCACTGTCATTAAAGAAAAAACAGTCTGTAGCAGTGATTTGCATCATGTGCTTTGGGCAGTTTGCCTGCAGTGTCCTTCCTTCTCCCCTTCAAAGAACATTCAGTTGACATTGAGCAGTTCTACAGGAGGTGCTGCATATACTGCAATGATTCCTCACAACAATGTGTTTCTCTTTTCCCTTTTATGTCTTAACATACTAATTTTAAGTCTGAAATAGGATTACTCAGCTAGGGCTTAGTGTATAGTCACAGTAGGATTTTTCTTTGAGAATGTAGTTGGAAACTGCCTGCATCACATAATTATTGCTGGGAGATGAGAGACGTTGATGATTTATTGTTTTGTCTTGAACTGAAATAGACTTTTTAATTTTAATTAATGTGCTCACCTGCTTTCTCAGGTAGAGTGTGGAGGTTGTCCCAAGTGAAGAGCAGTAGTTGGCTAAGGTTGCATAGTTAGGAATACCTGAAGCTCTGCTTGCATTACTCAGGCTGACAGTTACTCTCAATGTTTGTTTGAAATTGGAGGGATAAGTGATGCATTCACTGCCTGTCTGTATGGTTTAGGATGTCATTTGAATGACTGAAAAAGCTTATTGCTGGAATTCTAATAGAACTAATGTGTGTGTTCTGGGGTTTTATTCTGACTTTAGCTTTTTAATTATGTTGTAGTTTGCTGAAACCATAGCCTGCTAGTACCTAATATTCTGTAGAATAGTATTTCAAGATTTCAGCTATTGGCTTAAAACTGGTCCAGGGCACTTGTCTTCCAAAAATTGTTGCTGCTTTTTATTATTTGCCAGTTTTCTATCTGTTTTCTGCATAGAAATTTCTGTGTTACGAAAAGGAGACTAGCATCTTTAGATAACAAGAAAAAAGTAAAAGTCTGAGTAAATTCAGGGACATACCAGCTTAACAAACAACTTCTACATGCTACGAATGCGTACTCTTCTTTATTGCATGCCAGCTGTGTTCTGAAACTGTACTTCAACAGTTGCTGATGTGTGGTCTTTCCCCAGCTTTGTGACTGCTTGAAGGACAACCTTTATAGGTCTGACAGAACTTTTCACAGAAAATTACTTCTAAACCTGTCTTAAGAAGTGTGAAGCAGATTAAGTTATGCTGAAGCATCTTAAAGGTTTATTTACCACTTGCATGTTCAGCATGCACTATGACATGAAACAGAATTTTGTATTTCATTAAGAACAGGTCATATTTCAGAAGCAGTAGCTTTGTTTCTGTTTTGATGCTGACTTTCTATGGACAAAACAATGTAATGAAGAATTTTGCTATTAGCTGCTTTTTATTGACACAAATCTCTATTGTCAGGTTGCAGGCCGAGTTGCTGATGAAAGGGGTGCAGTGTTGGGTCATGAAGTTGGATATTGCATTCGTTTTGATGACTGCACAGATCCACAGGCTACAAGAATTAAGGTGAAACAGTATGTGGTTATTCTGGAAAGGTTAGCTGAAACTCTTAAAGCACTTTTGTAAAATCAATGGGGAAGTTGTGATGCTGGTATAGAGAGTAGATAGCTTTTTGGTTTGTCAGATGGGTACCCCAAGAGCGTACTGAAATGGTTGTGGCTATCTAGAGCTTAATATGTTTTACTGTGCTAGTCGGACAGCTGCTGTTGCAAAATTAAAGGAGATTTTCACGTTAGTTGTTGCCAGCTGTTGGTACAGCACTCATAAGATGAGTGTGACCTCATCTGACTCAAAGTCATTGTGAAAGCCTGCAGTGAATCAAAGCTGAAGTATCCTCACCACCCCAAAAATAGATTTTGATTAAAAGTGCAGATAAAACGAAGATGGGCAGGCTGAGAGTAATTTGATGTGGATTTAATAGCAAGCTTTGCAGCTCTTCTTTAGCCCGTTGAATGATATTAATGTTGTTTGTATTGTAAACAGACAAGAGTTATGTTGGAATAGGAATGATGATGAATGAAACAATTTACCTTTTTTTTTTTTTTTGAGACTAATATCACTTTAGAACTGAAAGAAATGCAGATGTTTTGGAGTCTGATTCATTGTTTGAGGTTGGAAACTTTGGGATTTTTACCTTGAAAATCAGTTCTTGCTGATTAAAGACTAAATTTATAGTCCTAGGTCAAAATCTGCTTGAGGGCTACATAAAGCTGGTGGGTTTCTACTGGCTAGAAATAAAAAATTACTAAATTAAAACATTGAATTTGTTGTAATGTTAAGTCTTGTGTTCTGGTGAGATGTGAGAAAGATCTTAAGTAGCCTACTTTGAGAGAATCTAAGCTATATTGATATGGAGAATGTTACTTGTCTGTAACATGACTGAATTTGCTCTACAAGTGTGAAGAAACTTCTGTTAGCATACCTCAGTGCTGCCAGTCTGTGTTATTTTCAGTGAAGAACAACTAATTCTCAAAAATCAATATGATGAAGTACCAATTTCTCTGCTTATCTCCAGGATAGCACTCAGAATTGTATTTAGCTTCCATAGCTGGAAATAGAACAACTTCATAGATCATTAGAAAATGAAAAGCGAGTAAAAATTTAGGCAAAAGCTTAGAAAATTATTCAAGTAAATAAATCACACGTGTAATTAGGACTACCTCCTAGGCTTTGTTGTTTGTTTTTTTCGTTTGTTTGACTTTTTACCATTTTTCTTTGCATTCACTTTTAGTTTCTAACTGATGGTATGCTGGTAAGGGAGATGATGGCTGATCCTCTGTTAACAAGATACAGGTAAAGAAACATGGGCTGAACATTTGCTGAAGTGTATCTTGGTAAACAACTGGGTTTTTTTTAGGCTGAGGTATGATTAGTATAAGTTAAAGTTAAAAAATGTGAAAATTATTTGGAAGTCTGACCTTCTTATGTTTAAAGCTTGTTAGAAAGTTGATAGCTGCAGTGCCAAACCCAGCAGGATTTGGTGCTGTGATTTTTGGAGTATAACACAAATGGGCCTTGTGTAGTCTGAATTGTTTATCTGCTAGTTTTGAACTCTTTTTTTTTTTTTTTATTAAACTAATTTAAAAAATCAACAATGAGCAGGCTTTATTCTGATATACAGAAAACATGTGCAGTATGCCAAAGATAAACCTCAGTTATTCCAGCCCTTCCCAAAAAACCCGAATAAAGAATGCTCTGTTTGTACTGCATGCTTGTTGGTTGTTGTTGTCTACCTTTTCTTTATTGTTTGCCTCTGTGCTCTTGGTTTGTTTTTTTGTTTGTTTGTTTGTTTTTTAATCTCAGTGGTTTTCTAAATAAATGTAAGCAATAATTCAGTAACAAATTTAAACAATATAGGAAGATACTGGTTCTAGCATCATTCAATCCATTTATAGATCTTATCTTTCTGCTTTATTTGCAGTGTTCTCATGCTGGATGAAGCCCATGAAAGGACTCTTTATACAGATATTGCCATTGGATTACTAAAAAAGGTTATTTTTTTTAATGTGGTCTGTAACATTTTCCGCTGTCATCATCTTTACTAAACTTCTGCTCCTCATGTTTTGTTAGTGAATTCATTTGAGAGAGGGAGATTTCTAATTCCTCATTTATCCCACAGCCCATTATATGTATCATCTGTTTACTTTACACATCTGACACTTGGGATCCTCTTTTTCCTCCCCTGAGGCTGAATTTTATCTTTGTATTACATAAGGAAAATGACAGTCTTTGTTCTGCTGAAGATGATTATGAGAAGTGACCTTGCAAGGAGTTGCTGACTTTAAAGCCATCAGTGATCTGACTTCCACCAGAAATTAAGAGTAAACTATGATTTCCGTTTGAATACCCTCAATTCTGTCTTAGCCTTAAATATAAAAAGCTCCACACGTATTTCTCAGGTTGATATGGTCCTGGGGCAATCCAGGTGCTTCAGTTCATCAGCTGTCTTGATCACAAACTATTTTTATAGAGAAGTCACTGGTAATCTGGATGCTCTGAAACTTGTTTCTAGCCTTATAGTTCAGAAGACAGTTTTACTCTAGATGTTCTTTGTCTTTTTGATCCTAGATTCAAAAGAAGCGTGGAGATCTTCGACTGATTGTGGCTTCAGCCACCCTGGATGCAGAGGTATATCTCATTAATTTGGTTTAAAATGAAGTGACCCTAAATGGCAGCTCCACTTCTGTTCATGTGGAGCTTGTCCTCTGTGCTGCTCCTGTTTGAGTGCTGAAGAAGAGAGGAACACCTCTCCTACAAAGACTGGCTGAGGGAGTCTGGAGAAGTCTCTGGTGAGACCTCATTCCAGCCTTCCAGTACTTAAACGGTGCTTATAATGAGGAGGAAGACTAATTTTTCAAATGGACAGACAGTGATGGAACAAGGGAAATGGTTTTAAATGAAAAGAGGTGAGGTTTAGGTAAGATATGAGGAGGAAATCCTTTACTAAGAAGGCGGTGAGACTGACACAGGCTGCCCAGAGCTGTGGGTGTCCCATCCCTGGAGGTGCTCATTGCCTGAATCTGAGGCAGCAAAATGCAACTTCTAAGTTTTTTAAGTTAGAACTTTATCAAAAGACTCAAATTTATAAAAACTATATTCAAGTAATAATAATTTGACTTCTTTATGTCATTAGTTTTCCCCCCTCAATTCTTTGAAGTTTCAAACTGAAAGTATTTGTCTTTATTTTAATGTAGAAATTCAAGGATTTCTTTAACCAGAATGATACTGGTGACCCCAGCAAAGATACCAGTGTGATCCTTACTGTGGAGGGGAGAACATTTCCAGTTGACATCTTTTACATACAGAGGTATGATTCTGTTTGATCTTTTTGGTGGTGATTAAGAATGTCTAACTTGCAGTGTCATAGCGTACCAGATCAGTTATAATAAGGTGTAACATTCAATTTGACAAACATAGCCATTCTTTCAAAAATACTTTCATAGTTTTGGTACCAAGAAATTAAGGACATAAGTATAGATACAAAATGGAATGAATCTTCCACTTCTGTGAGCAGCAGGAATGCATTTAAGTACAAAGGTGATGAAACATTGTAAGCTATAGACAAATTAAAGAAACTTTTTTTCACCCCTGAGTTTGTTTTGAAATAAATGCATAGAGCTTCTCAAAAGCCTCCTCAGCTTTAGTTTTTAGTGGTCTTCATTCTGCAAGTGATTTGTTCTCTTGCAGTTGGTCTGGTTGATCTTTGAAGGTTCCTTCCAACTTCTACTCTACTTTTCTGTGAGGGAGCAGAGGATTTTAAAGGCAGTTTTATAAATGGAAAACGTTAAAACAGGGTTCTCAAAAGAACTTCCAAATTTGTGCACGTAAACTCATATTTGTACAAATGAAAATCACATTCTACTTGTGTCAATTCACTTCCCATTGGGAGATGCTACTCTTCTTGCACGTGCTGGGAGATGTTTCTAATGATGGCTGCATGAATCATGTGGAAAAAATAAAATAGTAGCATACGTAAGACCTCAAAATTGCATTTTTCTTCTTAAAGCAGACACATGGTCATATGAGTTATATTTGAAGTATGCACTTTAGAATATTTGCTTGAGAAAATGATGTTAAAAAAGCTCTTGAAGTGATAGGATATTGCTTGTAGCAGCAGAACATATGCAGAATGACTTTTTGAACTCAAAGCCGTGTCAAAGAAAAAAATGAGTTGCTGTTTTTTAAATTTTTATTATTTTGTAAAAAGCAAATAGATATAAAATCATGGAGTCATAGAATTGCTCAGATTGGAAAAGATCGTCAAGTCCAACCACAACCTAACCATACTACCCTAACTAACAGTACTCTATGTTCTCTCTCCACAGTCCTGTTCCTGATTATATAAAATCAACTGTGGAAACTGCAATGAAAATTCACCAGATGGAGAATGATGGTGATATACTGGCATTTTTGACTGGCCAGGTATAGACAACAGTACTTTTTTTGCTTTACAGTATTGTAGTTTGACTTTGTGAAGCCTTCTCAGACTCCTGCTTTCCTTTCTTCGCTTTCATTAAGATGGTGAATCTTTCTGTCAATGAGAGCAGAATTAGACTGGTCCCAAGGGCTTCCAGAAAGTGTATTGATGCAATATTAGTCTTAAAATCTGAAGTCTTTGATAGGAAAAACAAATTGCTATATGATTAGACTAAAAAAGAAAAAACAAAACCCAATAACTATGTTTTTCTGCTGTGTACTTGTTAGCTTACTTTTGCAGCCTAGAAGAGTAAATTAGATAGCTTACAATTCCATAGTGCAGAACAGACTACCTTGAATGGCCTCACTAACATCCTGCATGTTTCTGTAAGAAATTCTTCATGCTTATTATTGATTTGACTTTGAAAGAGAGAATTGAGTATCTGTTGAGATTATATCTAGACCTTATTCTTTTTTTGTTGTTGTGTTTTGAGAGCCACAGCTGATCTCTGAGATTAAAGTTAAAGTTAAGCAATAGGTGTTAATGCTGTGTCATTCCAGATCGAGGCCTACAGCACAGTCAGAACAGATCAGCCCCTTATTTTGATCTCACAAGTTGAGAGATGCAGAGAAAATGGGTTTGTCTTCTTTATTACTGAACTTTGTTCAGCACATCTTTCTTGATTTTTCTCATATATTTGTGGTGGGACAAATATACACTGTCTTGAACAGCAGCAGTCATAATTAATATAAATAGCAACATTAATATAAATAGTAATTGCAGAACTGAGGGACCTGGTCAGATGGGTCTGGATTTTGAAAAATTAAAATTATATTAGGATAATTTTGGTGCAGGTCTCATATAGGTGATATCTGTAGGATATTTGTAAGTGAAGGCATTCTCATGCTCTTTTATCTTGCTGTGCTTCTAGGAGGAAGTGGAGACTGTTGTTTCTATGCTTATAGAACAGGCTCGGGCCCTTTCTCGCACTGGTATGAAAAAGCACCTCCGTGTTCTCCCCATGTATGCTGGGCTGCCTTCTCCTGATCAGATGAAAGTATTTGAGAGAGTTTCTCGCAGTGTCAGGAAGGTAAAGTTTTAATTTAATGTAATCTCTACCATCCAGAAGGCTGTCTGTGTTTTGCAGGTTAATGCAAATAATGTTCACATTGTGAGACTGTTGTGAGCTCTTACAGAGCAAAACTTTTTGCATCTCCTAATAGTGCCTGTCATCTTTCACACTGTGAGCCCGGAGCATTTTCTCTGCCTTCCCTTTTGATCATCGATCAGTGCAAGATATGTTAGTTCTAATTCTCCTTTCTACCTCAGCTTCTCAATCTTTAGGAGTCTTTTTACATACCTCACGTATTTATCTTTGACCATTTGCAGCTTTTGCTTATGTCCAGATGTAGCTTGTTACACTCTGAAGTCTGCTTTCACCTCTTTTCATTTCTTTCTGTGGACAAGGTACCTAGACTAAGCTGTTCTGTACAAGAAAAGAAAAATTAAGGACAGAGTGGATAAATTTGCATGTAAGAAAGAAGTTAAACCTTGCTTGACTTGAGTTTAAGAAAAAAAAAAAAGCTTTGTTTTGACTTCTGGAAGCCTTGTTTAGGTGTTTAACATCAAAGAACTGTCATCTAATTGGTCATGATTAGTGCTTTCTACTTGAGCAGAGCTTGTGTTGGGGCTAAGATAAACTGACAATTACATGGAGTGAGTTGTTATACTTCTTGTGCCTGCTGGAGTCTAATGGGTAAAGTTGTTCATCTGATGCTGGAGTCTGTTGAGAGATAAAGGCTTCTTTTCTCTCCAGGAGGATTAACTGCTAGGATTTACTTCTTCATTTTCATGTGAAATACGGATTAAATTTCCCTCTGTCACTTGGGAGCAATCCTTTTTTAATATTCTAGGACTTGTATACAAGAACAGGAATACTGATTGTGGATAATTAATCAGCTCTGCTCCTCCCCTGTCTCCTGCCCTGCTCCAGTGTTACAAGTTCAATATAACTGAGAAGCATAAATACAGTATTTTAGTTCACTAATTAAGAACATTTGACTTACAGTTAGATAACGTTTTTCTTTGCAAACATGCCAAGTTCTTCTGCATTTTATGAAGAGGAGATAAACCTGAATAAGAAATAGATTGGGAAACTGTAAAAACTTACAGTTACATCAAGTTGAGGACTATTTCTGCTGCCTTCACCGTATCCTTTTGTACTCCAGAGTGCATTTACTGGAACTGTCATATCTGGGATCTTTTAAGTATCTTGCATGTGAGCCCTGGTGCACTGATGCTAGTGACAGCACAATTGAGATTGAAGGGTTCACAGTATCATCTCTGTGTCCATATCTCCAGGTGATAGTAGCCACCAACGTTGCTGAGACCTCTATCACAATTCATGGAATTGCATATGTAATCGATTGTGGATTTGTGAAGCTTCGAGCCTATAATCCAAAAACAGCCATTGAATGCCTTGTGGTGGTACCAGTGTCCAAAGCTTCAGCTAATCAGAGAGCAGGACGTGCAGGCCGGAACCGCTCTGGGAAATGTTACAGGCTTTATACAGGTCAGTAATGGGATGTGTTGGGAAGGTGAGCTTGCTGACATGACTTGCATTTTGTTTTACAGTGGCTTTAGCATTAGCTTAAGGAGGACAGAACTGCATCTTCTTTCAGCAAGAGATAGTTATTTCCCTTTGTTACTCCTCTGGCTTATTTAGAAATGCTTTGTTCATACCTGCTAGGCACCAGAAATGAGATCCTTTTGTGAAACATAAATATGAACTTAGCAGGGAAGTTTCACTAATTACAAATTTGCAGTGTTGATACAACTTTCAGAGTGGCAGCTCTGCACAGAATTCTGCCTTTCAGTGATTTTGATTTCTAAAGATTTGCATCACTTAACAACAGCCACCTGTGCCACACTTTTGTGACAAAATTGTTTGCTAACTGCATGTCTGACAAAGGATTGCAGACGTCTGTCAGACGATAGAGGAAAACTTCCTGATGTGGTCTCCATAGCAATAGGTGCCAACCTCAAATGCTGTCTTGAAATATTGAAGCTGGCAGTGTACAAAAAATAACTGTTATAAATGAATCTGTCAGCCACTCGGCAGTGCTCAGAATGCTGCAATCCAACTGCCTCTTCTCTCAGCTGTTGAATAGGAAAAGGCCTTACAGCTGAGCACTGCAGTTGCTTATGTGTGCCTCAAGTTCCCTCTGATGTTATCAAGCTTTGAGATATCAAGCATATCTTTTTGAAAAGTGTTCATGCTTGCCAGCAATTGCTATGTTAAAGAAAGACGTACTTTCTTCCCTAAATCTGTGTGTCTAGTAAAGAATCAAGAGTGAATGTAATTGCTCTTGCTTTAAATTTAAACAGACCTTTCCATGGACTATAAGAGCCTGCAGACTAAGCTTGCTACATCATGGAGGTTAACAATTTGTCATTGGGTTTGGGTGACAGAGTTAAAACACACCTGTGTGAGATGTGCCTGTATTTCACAGGGATAGGACTTTGGCTGCTTTGCAGAGCAATTGCTGATACACTGTGAAATTAAAAAATATATATTTTTTTCCTAGTTCTTTTTCAGAAGTGTGATCCTTTACCCTTTGAAATTGAAGTAAAATAAAGCACCTTCTCCCAAAATGATTTGCAGTATTTTTCAATTTGGTGTTTTAGAGCATTTTCTGATTAAAAAAACTAACTGTGAAGAAAAAGTATTTCCAGATTTCTGTGAAGAATTCATATTTCAAGTTGAAATGTGGGTGAAGTACAGAATTACAGGTGTAGATAAATGTAGAATTTTCACATGAAAGTAACTGAAAATATAATCATTAAAATAATGTCATTTTGAGAAAGAGTTCTTTTAACACCTACAAAGTGTTCATAGTCAATAGTTTTAAATTGAAATGGATGGTTTTATCGTGGTGACTTGCACATAGGAAGAGCTGAAGCCCAATCCCAAATATCTTTGCTTTCTCCTGTAACAGAGGAAGACTTTGAGAAGCTGCCCAAGTCCACTGTTCCTGAGATGCAGCGCAGTAACCTTGCACCTGTCATCTTGCAGCTGAAGGCTCTGGGAATTGACAACGTGCTCAGGTTCCCCTTCCTTTCGGTGAGTCCTATGCAATGAAGTCTGTCATCTTCCTTTAATGCCAACAGTGATCACTAGGTGACTTGTTGGTAACCCGCTGAACCAGTAACTATTGCTTGCTAATTTGGGAATTACACCTCATTGACCACTATCAGGTGGCAAGGTATCTTTCTGGGAATCAGCTACTGCAAGTAATATGTGACAATTTAGATATAACAGCTGTTGTATTTTAGAGTTTGCTGTTACAAGTGTGGAGCAGTTGAGAGCAGTTTGGAAAGAAAAAGTCCTTAGGATTCTGTGGAAGTATAGCTAATTTGATTTTGATTTGGACTGAATTTGTGGGGGGGAAGAACCTACGGAACTAAATCTGTATTTGTCCACCTTGTTAAAAAGAGCAATACCAGTTTTTAGGTTTCTCTAAAGTTTCTAGCTACCCTTATGTAAAGAGAAGAGTAAAAGAGAAAGTGGAGTAGCAATTAATGTTATAATTGCTTTTGAATAAGAAGAGCTTCCTTTTTATAACTTGGCCTAATTCTGTATACTGATAGGATCTTTAGAGTGTCATAGTGATGATCCTGAACCTGTTGAGATGGCTCTGACTTGCAGCACTAGTGGTCAATGAGAGGTTGACAGGAAGATTCTGAGAACTCTTTTCATTTTGTATGTGCAGAAAAATCATTAGAATGATTTTGTGGAAGAAGATCTAAGAACTTTTGTGAAAACTCTTAGGTTTTATGATGAGAACTTTAAACAATCCATGTTTTTGTTTTCCACAGCCACCTCCTGCACAGTCAATGGTACAAGCTTTAGAATTACTGTATGCTTTAGGAGGTGAGAATATTATACTTTGTTTTACCTACAGTTTTCTAATGGGAGTTGTTCAGTTGAAGCTTTTTTCTTTTTTTTCTTTTTTTTTTTTAATGTACTTCAGCCTCCTCAGGATTTACATTCTTTTGTTCAGTGGTTACTTCACACAGACAAGCAAAGGAAAAGCAGAAGTGACTTTCTGGGAGGAGCTAGAAAACTATTGCAGAGAGTATAAACTAGAATTTATCTGTTTTGACTATGCAAAAGCAGATTTTACTGCTATCTTGTGTGCACTGCCTTGTGCTTTCATGAGAGGAACCAGGTATTTGTCATTGCTAGGAATGGGGCTCTGAGCTGATGATGGTGTTGACTTGATTTGCTCAGGCAGATCTTGTTTTTCTCCAGTTCTTGAAGAGTGTTATGAAAGGAGATAGGTCACTAATTAGACCAGTACATGAATAAGACACTAAATTCACATGCATGCATTTGGATAGGTTGTTGGATATTCAATCTTTCATTTTGTGTTACTATACTGGTGATGGAAAGTTCAAGTATAAACAAGTATAAAGAATAAAACAAATTGGAAGTAAAGGTGTGAATCTCTTTTGTGGTCAGGCTGATTTTAATAATACAGACTTTATCATATTCAATGTAATTGCTACTTTATTTCTTCCTTGGTTGGACTTCAAGAAGCACAGAATCATTTTCAGTTTTTCTGTTAACGTGTTCCATTCATTATCTGATCTTGACTCTGCCTGCGCACTGTAAGTGCAATCTGATACTTGAGTTTGAGAGCAGAAAGTCACTGAAGATTGGAATCAAAATGTAACATAGTGTGCCTCCCAATAGCTCAGCAAAACAGATATCACATATTAGTTTTTGTAGCCTTTCACTGATAAGATTTTGAAGGCTTTAAACTAAAAGGGGAGATTTAAGTTAGATGTGAGGAGGAGATTCTCTTAGGAGGCGGTGAGGCCCTGGCACTGCTGCCCAGAGCTGTGGGTGCCCCATCCCTGGAGGTGCCTGAGGCCATGGCTGGGCCCTTGGCAGCCTGAGCTGGGGGGCAGCCAGCACACAGCAGTGGTGGGGCTGGGGGAGCTGTAAAGTTCTTGCAACTCAGTCATTCTATGATTCTGTGATAATGCAAGGATGAATTTGCAGCCAAAGCCACCTTAGGGAAATGGAGAGGAAAGGTCAGTAAACTCACTGATCAGCTGTCTGCTGTTTTGGCATAAGCATTATACTCATGGTAGTTTCATGGGAAAGCATGGAGCTGTTACTTTGTTGGCTGTCCAGCTTTTGTAGCAAAACAGAGGAGCTCCTATGCTGGTGTTAGAGGTAGAAAGGAATGCCCAGGAATTGGCAAGTGCAGTAAGGGTTGTATTTCTCTTATGCAAGTATGAACCTGTATTTCAACACTTGCATTGTAATATCATGTAAACGTGCAGCTTAGGGTCAGGACCCTGCAGAGCAACTTGTGCAGGCTGAGATAGTTCTGTTGAATAAACACATCAGTGTTCTCAGACTGATTATTTTTGCAGTGACGCAAATCGATTACATCAGAAGGACCTTTTCTCAGCCTTCTCCTTTGATGCCCATTGAAAGTTGGAGTTGTCAGCTGGTGTTTATTATTTTTAAGCATAATTTAGAGGAATACAGATAAGCAGGCAAGAAGTGGCTTTATTTATAGCTTTATTTCAGAGCCAGTATTTTGTTGAAGATTTGTTTTTAAGTTGTTGTCCAGACAGGGTTAAAATCGGATGTTTTCCTCCCTTAACCCATCACTTGCTAGTGATTGTACTTGAAGCTTTTTAGTGACAAGGTGTTGAAGCATGCTCAGTAGTATCTTTTCAATATCTTTATCTAAGCTTTCATATCTATATACAGTGGTTGCTTCTAAGGTAATTTCAGTAAACCTGTTCAAACTTGTGTCCATTGTAGCTCTTCCCTGTAAATGCAGGCTTACTGCTACAAAGACATCTGCACACAAGCTATATATATTTCCATACACAATTGCACTGACACAAAATTCAGCAGAAGTCAATAGCCTGTGGCTTAATATACCTGTAGAAAGTTAAAAAGATGATGATTTCTCCTCCTCCCCACTTCAAAACCCAGTTATGTTTCTTTAAATTAGGTGCTCCACGTTCTAAGATAGCACTGAAGCCTTGGTCAAATGGTAACTAATCATACCTTAATTTTTGCAGTTTCTATGACTGCATGTTTAAATATATTACTTCATCACTACACGCAGGATGCATTTTGTACCTGTCTCCAAGGATAACATTTTTACATTAGATGCAGTATCTTGTGTTAGTGTATGGGTGTGGTGTGTCATAAAAAGTTCAGTAAGAGTCTTATCAAGTAATAAAGGAAAATAAACATTTGACAGAGATAGCTGTGGCTTTAGGTGTGCTGACGTGAGTTGTTGCAGCTGTCCTCCTCTGACTTTATTTGTGGTTTGGGTTTTCTCTGTGTGGCTTTTTGCCACCACCCAGTCTGACAGATAGCATTTTATGTATGGTGTGGGCCATTGTTGGTTCCTCAGTGTGCTCTGGCATGGTTATTTATGCAGTCTGCAGAGCTCCAGTGTCCTGCTGCTTTGCTCCCATTGGTTTGTCCTTGTGTGGTTTCTCTTATGCTCTGAAAACCAAGCTGCTGTGCCTTCATCCTGTACCATTCCAGCTCCAGTAAAAAGGCTACAGTTGGAATATGGCTGGCAGCTCAGTTACTGATGCAGCAGGCAGGATGCACTGTGGACAATCTTTATCACTTTCTCTAGATGCTATTAAATTATTTCTCTATGACCCAAACAGATGTAACTCAGAAAACTGACAATGTTCCTAGGTGTATTTGCTGTATTTTTAGCTCACAATTCTAAATAAGTCTTTCTGTGCTACTTTTACCTGTACCACTAATACATTTATCAATGTGCTGCAGGTTTGGATATGCACTGCCGTTTAACTGAGCCTCTGGGAATGAGAATAGCAGAGTTTCCTCTGAATCCAATGTTTGCGAAGATGCTTCTGGAATCAGGTAGGTGGGGAAAAAACAGAATTTTCTTCATAGTCTTGTGATGAGTAGTGGATATTGCCTCTAGTAATAGTAGCATACTATTAGATAGAGGCTAAACTTGAAGCATACAGCTTGCTTCATCTTGGTAAAGTGTTTAGTAGGAAGAGCCATTAAACTCATGGTCACTCTCTAATAGTGGCCAACATTTAACACATGAGTAATTAAGATTAATACATTGTCTTTTAATTTTCCATGAAAACATTCACTGTTATACTTGCAAAAAAATCTGAGTTAAATATTTTGTGTTGTCATACTATAATTATTTCATTTCATTTTATTTTCCTCTATTCTGTGTGGTGGTAAGTTGAATGGAAGAGGATTTCCTTTTTTGAATTTCTCCACTTTCTTTTCAGGAAATTTTGGCTGCTCCCAGGAGATTTTAACAATTGCTGCAATGATGCAGATTCAGAACATCTTTTTGATCCCTCCGAATCAAAAATCTCAAGCTGTAAGTTCAGTCATACTTTTTTTTTTTTGGTACATTCTGTATTTTCAGTTTTCCACCAAGTATTTTATTGATGTGTGCTACAGATTGCAAATTCATATGAAAATGAAGCAAAGCTTTGAGCTGTACCTAGAGTTCTAGGTAAAAGGGGAAACTGAGTAACAGTGGGGTCCATGTGTCCTTTCCTACTATAAACAAACTCCTTCTGAGAACCAGAAATGTGAAGGGTTATAATCCAGTATTGGCCAGCATGAGAGGTTAAAGAAGGGGGAGGGAAATAAAAAAACAAGCCAAGCAACTAAGCAAACTTTCACAAGTCTTCCTTTCCAGAGAACAGAAAAGAAAGTATTAGGTGATACTGAACTTTTGATAGGTATCAGGAGCCTAATTTTAATGGGTCTCTCTTTAGATTTTTGGGATTTATTTTCAGCTCACTTTCTAATTTCAGTTTAAGAATACCACCTCAATATATGTGGGTAGTAGAATATAGATGTCATGTTGAAGATCTGTTCTATATGGTAAGAATTCTGATAGTCACCAGGAAATACAGAGGCAATAGGAACTGAGGTCATTAAACATGATTGCTTTTAAAATGCATTTATCTTCCTCCAGGCCAGGCAACACAGAAAGTTTGCTGTGGAGGAAGGTGATCATCTCACTATGCTTAATGTTTATGAAGCCTTTGTCAAAGTAAGTCAGTGCAAGTGTATGTGGATTTGTGGGAATGTGAAGAACCTGGGTGTCCCCTGTTCTGGTTCTGGAATTTCTGGATATAGAATCCTGAAAGCTGAGGACTTGCCAAGTCTATTGTGAGATAGTTCTGCATTAAAAGATATTCTGGTTTTACTTTGCCACAGATCTTCTGTAGTTCCTTTGATCACAGAACAGAATTCCATAGTTTAGATATGGCACAGGGTTCTTATCTGTAGATAATTATATTTTCAGAGAGATGGGGATTTTTGGAAGGGTCTAGTAAAAAAACAGTATTCAAATTTTGAGTGAAATTTGTGTTTCTGTATCCTTTCTATAGAGATATTTGAGTTCTACTGATGATAAACTACATCCAACTCTAGCAGTCTTTCCGTAAAACACTGCCTCATTATTTTGCTGATATGGAGCACTTCTATAACAATATGTTTGTAAAAGTCTTGAGTTGAACCAATATAATCACTCTAAGATTTAAAAAGAAAACTTTCCTCTTCCTATTCCCAAAGCAATCAGGCACTAAATGAAACTGCCCTTCGGATTTTGAATCTGCAGATGTCTCTTAAAGCAGCTGAATGCAGAGATTCTTGAACAAAGAGCTGGCTTCTGGAGAAGGAGACCAATGAAAACAGTATAAAGAAAATGTTGTTTACATTTTGAGATTGAAAAGACTCATTTTTGATATGATGCATTTGTGTCTGCCATTTAGAGGTTGCTTGAAACATGCTCTGTAATTACTCTTGCTACCTACACTTGTTAGCTGCTGTGTAAGAAGATGATTTTCAGCAAAAAGGACAATAAGTAGCACTGTAGAAGACAAAAGAAAACTTAATAAGATTGTGATCCAAAAGAGATTGTTCATTGTTTTACTCGTGGCTTTTCATGGTAATTTCTTTCTCCTTACTCTGCAGCACAGCAAAAGTTCTCAGTGGTGTCAGGAACACTTTCTGAACTACAAAGGACTTGTTAGAGCTTCTGTTGTAAGAGAGCAGCTCAAAAAGCTTCTTGTACGCTTTAAAGTGCCAAAGAAATCCAGTGAAGGTGAAAGTTTCTTCTTTCTTCCTTCATTTTCTTTTAAATCTGTTGTACGTTTTGAGGGTAGACTCTAAATTGCCAGTGTGCTTCTTGCCTTTCTTGTATTTTTTCATGGTGTAAAAATAACATTAATTAAAGCCATATATTTTTTTTTCCTGAAAATGACTGTGAGTGAACAAATTAGTGTATTTTTACAATTAATGCATTGTCCAGCCTTCATTAGTTACGTTTTCCAGCAAGAGATCATCACCATTGATCTTGGATTTAAAGGACAAATTTACAAAGAAGTTATAAGGAGGTCACCTCATTTCTTCTGACTTCACAAAAGGACAGTTTCCTACTGTATTCATAATGATGTATAGACATTGAGATCTGATTTGTAGCTGCTGTGTGGACATGAATGCCATAACTGGTTTTCAGAACCCATTTCCAGCAGCTCTGGACAATCAGACCTTAATGCTTAGCTGTCACATAGGTTTGCTCTAAGGACTTTGTATCTTTCTTCTTGAAGACTTCAGTGGTAACTTTTGTTTTTTACAAGAGATTGCAGGGCTCGTCTTTATTTGCTATCAGAGCTTGATGCAGCCTGTGAAGCTGTCTGAGATGATTAAATAATGCTTAAGGGATTTTTACCTTTCCATTGACTAATTTTACAGAAAAATTTTTTTCTTCAGGTGATCCAGATCCTGTTCTAAGATGCATAGTTTCTGGATTCTTTGCTAATGCAGCTAAATTCCACTCTACTGGAGCTTACAGGTAATATAAGTAGTTTCATTACAACTCTTGCATAGTTGAAAAGCTTGTTTGATTGGGTAAATCTAAGCACAATCAACAGATGAGTGTGCTTCTGGATCCTTGCAGCAAGGAACACGTGGTAACTGATTTACTATTTTTAGAGGTTTGTATGTTCAAACTGCATTGATGTTTTTCTTTGTCAAATATAAATAACAAGTTACTGATAATGGGGAATCTGTTACTAACAGTAATTAATTTGTGTGCAAGCACCATTTATTTGTTCTATTGCTTCCAGTGAACTGAATAAAACTCTGAAACACTGCTTCTTCATTTAACGTAGATCATTTCATTATCAGTTGTTTCTTTGACCAGGATTTAAGCCTGGTTTCAACTGAAAGCTTCTTCATAAAATAGAAATCTTTTTAATTTGCTCCAGTTCTTTCATTGTTGCCTTTTATTAACATTCCTACTGGGGATGAAAGGAATCAAATTCTAACTAATAAATCTTCCTTTTAAGGACTATCCGTGATGACCATGAACTTCACATCCACCCTACTTCAGTACTGTATGCAGAGAAACCTCCACGCTGGTAAGTTAAAGCAACTTGTGCTTGCTTTGTGATCTTTGTAAGGCATTCCTGGCATCCAGACATTTTTATGATTGTCTTTCTTTATCAGTGGAGGAATAAATGTAGAAAGTCATGGTTCCCACAGGGAGAATTCAGATGGTATTTCCTTTGCAACTCTTTATAGGCAATATCCAAGTAAATCAAAGAAAGATGGTGATGTCTAACTATCAGGAAGCCTGTAGAGGTTGTAGAGCAAATTGACCCTTTTTAATAGGTGCTGTGTCTTGTGCTACAGCTTGGTCTGTGAGCAGTCTCTATACCTAGATAGAGTTAGGATTGTTTTTATTAGACCTAATAAATAAATGTACTGTCCAGTAGCTGCTGCACTGCTTGTACGTGGCTTCCTAGGAGAGGGCATGTGCATGCAATTCATGATTCAAAATCTTTGAAAGCCACTTGTTTGGTGTTGATGGCAGAACTATTGCTTGGAGCTGTCTTTCAAGGCCATATAGGATTGCCACTGCCAGAATGAACACTGTTCTCTCATGGAATCCTATAGGATTCCTGTGGGTTACCTTACCTGGCAATCCTAATTCCAACTGCGTGGGAGCACCTCCTGTATGGAGGGCCTCAGTTCTCCATCTGTTTCAGGTGTGTATAAAATCTGTTCTTATTCTTCTTGCTTTTTCTTAGATTTCTCTTTAGTTGTATTGCTCCGTTTTGCAGAGAGGAAAAGTTTGTACTCCTTTGCTTTGAGAGCAAAATACCAATTAATTAGAAACACAAACCTTGTGGCAGCTTTACTGTGTATAGGAGGCTGATAGTGACTTATGGCTTTGGTGACTAACTGTTCAGAGTGTGGGTTTGCACTCCCTTGATGGGAATGATTTTCTTTGCAGTAGGTTGTCTTCAGAAATAGGTTGTCCTTTCTGTTCATGTGGGCATGGTTGTTTGAGTCCATATAGCTGGGCTGTTTCTGAATCTCTTCCAGAGGATGTCCTGGCAGCAACTAAAGCTGATTTCTTGCTCTAATCATTATCTCTTCTGTCTGCATGAGGAATATTCATGCTGTAACTTCAGCCCAGCTTGTTATGGACCCAGGCTTTTGGTGTCTTTGACATCCTCCCTCATGACAGCACAGAATAACGTTCTCTTCCAGAGTCTTTGCTATGAATCCCCTTAGTCCCATTATCTCTTTTTATATCTTGTATTGGTCTGTCCTAGTAGTATGTGAAGTTGTTTTTAATGGTGGTCTAAAAGTTGTCTTAATTTAGAGTTCTCTGAACAACCCAGGAAAAAAAAGGTAAGAGATTACTGCATAATTTACAGGCTTTCTTATCATGTTGTGAATATTCTATCTGTCAGCTTGTATGTGTATCTTAATATGGTGTTAATCACCTCCCTCCCTTGTTTCCTTATAGCACAAACATATTTTTCTTTTCTTTCTCCTAGGGTAGTGTACAACGAAGTCATACAGACTGCCAAGTACTACATGAGAGATGTGACTGCCATTGAATCTGCATGGCTCGTGGAGCTGGCACCTCATTTTTACCAGCAAGGAACGGTACGGAATCGGCATAAAGCCCAAACGGTACCACTGCTGTATTAACAGCTTTGTATCTGAATTTTTCAGTGATTTTTTTTTATTATTATTATTTTCATCTATTTTATATTTGAAAAAAACAGGCTTTTTTTCATTTCAGGCGTTTTATTGTAAAGAAAGAAAATAGTAATTTGATGCATGAAAGCTTTTTGCCCTATTATCCAACCAACAGACGTCATTGAGAAATTACAAAACAACATAGCCCTCCAAAAGATGAAATCTTGACCTGTTCTGCACTTAAATATAGGTGTTTGGTGTTTCTTCTGTGAGCAGTCACTGTGACTGACAGTGGTCCTTTGCACAATCATTCACAAGAGTCTTTGTATCATTTGCAAATGTTTGTGCAAATCCCAAGCCCTTTGTTTTAGATTATCTAGTACAAAAAGTCACCTCTGATCTGTTAAAAACATGAAACGTAAGGGACAGCTGCTGTTTGTACAACCTTTATTGCAAGTACTGTGTAAGTTCTGCAGTATACATACTTAGAGGGAGAAGAAAGAGAAGTGTATAAAAACCTGAAGGGAGGACACAAAAGACAGAGTGAGGCTCTTTTCGCTTGTCCCCAGTGCCAGGATGAAAGGCAGTAGGCACAAACTGTATCACCAGAAGTTCCATCTGGACATCAGAAAGCACTTGTTTGCTGTGCAGGTGATGGAGCACTGGCAGAGGCTGCCCACTGTGAAGTCTCCTTGGAGATCTTCAGAAGCTACCTGGACATGGTTGTGGGCATACTTCTCTGGGTGTCACTACTTGAGCAGAGATTGGGCCAGATGGCCTCCAGAGCTCCCTTCCAATCTTAACCATCCTGTGATTCTGTCCTTCATTTTATCTTTTAACAATTGCCATCTCTTTTTTTTTTCCCTACTATTCTTTATCAACTCTGTCCCATGCAAACTCATCAGTTTAGTCTTATTCTTTCTGATAATTGAGAGATCTGGATTGGCATTAAATATTACCTAAATATTAGTCATGCTGAAGCTGCAGATACTGCATTGTAAGTAAATACAGACAAGATTTACCAAACTGATCTTGCATGCAAGTTTCCCATGAGATATTAATAATTATTGAGCTTAAAGTTATGAATAAGTGGACTATTTCCAAAATGCTGAGGGGAAACAGGCACTTGAATAGCAGACTGATGCAAAACAAGAGAGCTATTTGCATATGAGCAGCCATATGCAAAAAATACTGCTTCTGATTTGTATTTTGATCTGTCTCACTATTTGACTTCTTTAAGAATTTCATGCTTGCTTGCTTTCACTTCCTGGGGTTTTTGGAAAAAAGAAAAACACTGTACTGCATGGAGCATCTTAGAATGTATCTATGTGGCTACAGTATATAAGAACACTGGTGTTCATGTAATTGACATGGGAAGGATTTTTTCTTTAATAGATGTTGAGCTTTGATAATTCATTTCAGTTGTGTACACGTTTGCCAGCTATAAATACATTTACAAAGTACTTGAATATTTTCTGCCTTTTACTTTATAATGCATTTGACAAAGGTAGTAATGACTGTGCAGGATACATCCTTGAGCCTTTGGCTGCAGTTAGATATATTCTGCAGGTGTGGTGGTAAATGATGAGGCAGCATTCCTGTTGTATCAAATCTGCTACTAGAACAATTCATCCTTTTGACTCACATATTTACATGTTGTAGCATCCCATACATAACACAACATCTTATTATCATATAACCTCTCCACAGGCTACAACGTGGTGTGAGGTTTTCCTTTAAATAGGTGGTGCTGGGACGTGTGACTCATTCAGGCAAAACTGGAATTGCTTTTTGGAAGAGGAGAGTTGTCTTGAATTTTTTGCAAGGCAGTGCTGTGGCTGTTGTAGATATTCTACAAGATCACATCAGAAGCTGATTCTCATGTTGCAGCCTTTTTGATTCAGTAAAGTTGTACTTAGCTTGCAACATGACAGAAGCATCCTCAAGTAGATGAAAGTTATTGGAGGTAGAGCTGGTTTTGAGGGAAACCACCTCTTTTGGTTTAGTCAGTTATCCTCATCAGTCAGGAGGCTTAGGTGTATTGATAAAAGTGTTTGAAAATCAGAAATAAAACTGGAGTTGTACTTGTAAATTCTGAATAACAGTTAACTGCTAAACTACAGTAATTCAGACCCTCTTTCTTCTGAAGGACACATCCTTTTGCTAATATATCCCTGAAATAGGATCATTTGAATTCCTGTATCAGGTTTTTTAAAAAAAAAAACAAAAATAATTGAACCTCTGTCAAGATTTTTTCCCACGATTTGATTATGTTTTTAGACAATTCTGTCTCGTTTCAGTGGTTTAAGAAGATGATTTTCATGTTTTCGTTCCACGTTTCTGTGTGCCTTTTTCCTTCAGAGCATATAGGTTCCAAGGTCCAAATGAAACTATAGCTGTAGTGTTAATGCATGTGTTAAAGTCTTGTTCTTTATGCATGTGTTCCTGGTGTCTGTGTAGATGCACTGTTGGGAACATATGTACCCTTCAGTGCATTTTTACCCGTTGATAAGCTGCATCAAGTGCTGAGGTGTTGATGTGCTTGGAGTTCATACAGAAGTAGCTGGAGATATTTTACACCAAGCCAAGATGTTACTTTTGGATGCATGGAGGCTGTTTGATTTCATGGATTTATTTTAGCTGTATCAGGGATAAGCAAGGGCTTGGGAAGGGTAGTCTGACATGTTTGCATTTGTTTTAATTTGGGATTAATGAGTGGAAGTGTTCCAGTTGAACTTTTTTATAATTGTGGTGCACATGCTAAGTGTTTTTTCTCTCTTCTTGCAGCATCTCTCCTTGAAAGCAAAAAGGGCTAAAGTGGACGACCACTGATTTGATGTGACTTAAGTCTTGTGATGGCAGACGCTGAATCTACCAGTGATTTGAAGCTGGCTACAGTCCACCCAGCAGCCAGTTCATTACCAACTTGATCTTACATCAACTTAAATGTTAAATGCCTGCCAGGATCTGTAGGGATTTGTGCATGACCAGTACACTATAAACCTATGTAGAGCTTGCAATGTGGACATTTTATTCTTTGCCTAATTGACCACTGTTGTTAATCTAGGCATGTTGCTCCTTTTAAATAGATAGACAAAAAATAAAAAAATATAAAAGAGGACATGCAGGACCACAAAAAAAGGAAAAGAAAAAAAAAAAAAAACCTTCAAGAGGGAAATGGATTTTCTGGAGTGATATGTCTGCCTTATGAGAGTGGGGAATAGGGTACCCTGCCTCCTGTTACCTAGAGCACTGTGACTACTGCCAGCCAAACTGAGACTGACTCCTGACAGCAGGTAGCTCAGGGCAATGAACCAGCCCTTGAAATGCAAGGGACTGCCATGGAAACATTGATTTCATGTTGGACCATACCAAACTGGTGCAGCTTGTGCTCCCAAGCAGTAAAAGTCTCTTACCTGATGCTGAGCTGCCTCTTGCTCCCTGTCTTTCAGTAAGTAACACAGTAAGTATAATGTCTCGATTCCGTACAAGAACATTTACAGCCCTTGTCTGGGGAAGGGGAGGGAGAGTAGCTCAATCTTTTTAAAAGGATAAACTTCTTTCCTCAATCAGGGAAGCATACACATGTTCACAGTTACTCAAATTCACTGCTGAGACTTTACTCTTTTTCTCTTCCTTGAGAAGAAAAACTGTTAACCTCTCACTGCTTGGAAACCAGAGAGCCCTGGTTTTGGCCTCTTGTTCAGCAGAGATGAAAATATTCGTATTAGGAAAGTATAAAACCACAGTCCTATGTATTTTTTCTAATTAAGATTTTGTCCTTTGCTGCTTGGGACCGCATGTGTTTCTGTAAGAGAAGAATGCTCTGAACATTTGCTGCTTTAATCAGGATTCCATGGCTACTTTTCAGTAAAGAACTGTATTTTAGTGTGTTTTAACAAGATAGGATGTATACATATATTTATTTTTTTCTATCAATATTTATTTTAGAAACACGTCTAAAAACTTTATTTTTGTAAAGCAGTTGATTTGATGAATGCTTTTGACATGTTAGCCATAATCTTCTTTTTTAAGTAAGAAAAAAGAGAATGAAGTATGTAAATGGACAGAAATTCCTACAAAAAGTAAATGCCTCCTTTATCACAGGACTGCCTTGGAAACTTTCCTGGATTTTTCTTTATGTTCTCCTGTCCAACCACTGCATCATGTGCAGTGTGCAGTGTGCAGTGTCTCCATGATGGCCAGCACAGAAAGATGCACTGGTCCCCATGGATGGCACCAGCAGCATTACAAACAATATCACCTTCTTTATCATTTTCACTGTGAGCCTCATCTTTGTATTACTCTCTTTTAGAATGGAAGCTCTTTGGGGCAGGGATTGTCTCCTAACCAGAGCTGAGAGTACTGTTGGCACTTACTAAAAAGATTCAATTTACAGTTTTTTTGCTGTTTTTCTTTTCTCTTAAAGGATCAGAGAAAGAACTGAATATGAAGACTTTTAAAACGTCTATGTCCCTCCGTCCTCTGGAAATATTCTTAAGAAAAATAAAGGCATTGAATCAAGGGATCTTGAGAGTGCCTCACTTCAGCGAGACTAGAGGTGATTCCCTAGCACAGCAGCACTGGTGATGGGCATGTGGTGGATGGCCACTTGCTGCTTTTGGGAATTTTGACTGATTCTGGTGATTCTCTTCTCCAAGTGTATTTCTGCCTGGCTATAAAGCTGCACATCTGGTTTTTTTGGGTTTTTTTTGTTTTTCTTGGAATGGTTGTTACTTTTGCCAAGCTGAACAGCCAGGGATGTAAAAGCTCCATGCTGTGCTGTGAGCAGTTGTACTGGTGTAAGAATGGGCACAGCAGGTCTTTGTAAACAAAAGCAGAAATGGAGACTTGTATTTACTGGGGAGCATTGCCAGAGGTGCACACACAGGTAGAACATGTAGAACTTATGTGTGAGATGCAGGCTAAGAGGAAATGTTTTTAGTATCTGTGTAAGGTATCATTAGAGAGAAAGCAGTGCTTTCATCAGAAATGTGCACCCTTTGGGTCTCTGCCTTCAAGCACCTTCAAAACTTGAAAGAACCAATAATCTCTTTACTGTGTACAGCTGTAAGCTGCAGCTCTGCTAGACCTGTACCTAGCTCTGTGCTGCAAATAACTGATGGAGGAGATGGGTACCTGCCTTCTTGTTGGCACTCTGCTGGAGAAACCGTCGGTGTGTTATTGCGGGAGAAGTTGGTGGCATTTGAAGATGAATGAAAAGAAGTTTATGAAACAGTTTAAAGATTTAAAATCTGGCCTTTGGGGAGCGATGTTAAAATGCTGCAGTCTGAAATTAAAATGCTGTTTGAAAAAAGTTGTGCCACCACTGGAGAGGAGGTAAGTATTTATCAAATCTAAGCCTAAATCCGTTAGTCTCAAATTACTGTGGCAAAAAAGTCATGTTTCAGAAACCCATCAGAAAGTGCACTCAGTGTTTCTGCTTGTGACTTTGGGATTGTCAGTAGTGGAAGGAGATGTTGCTGAATTTGAATAGAAATTCAACTAAGACAGTGTTATTTGCAATGTGTTTCTTACAGATCAAAAAGAATTCTGTTAAATGGATAGGAAAACATCACAGCTCTGCCTGTTTGATCTGAAGAAAGACCAGTTCTTAAGCAACTAAATCAAATGTTTAGGGATGTGCACTTATCAGTGCTTTATGATAAAAAATATCTGCGTAGTAGAATACTAGTAGTAGCATATACAGTGGAATAATTGTCTCTTATTGATGCATGCATGTTATCTAAACTTCAAGATATGGAACTTATTTTTTAAGATGGGTTAATTTTATGTATGTGTTGCAATAAGCATCCTGCAGATAAGCATGGGAAAACGGTAAGTCAGCCTGTGTGTGTGTCTTTATACTGGAAAAGAAGCTTATCAGAGTCAGAGATCCATGTGACTCAGTCTAGATCTGGTGATTTTCTAGCTCGTGGGCAAGTGCAAACAGTGAATCGCTTCCTATTCCAGCAAATGGAGAAATAGGGCAGGGATGTAAATATGGGAGAGTGCATGAGCGAAGGTGGCTGCAACATGTTGGAATGTTTTCAGCAATTGTGGCTGTATTCTGGGATATTTTTGACTGCAAAGGTGTGCTGGGCCTGCTTCTCTGGTTCTTTTGGGAGCCTCGGTCGTGGGCAAGGAGAGGGAAAAGAGCAGAGCAGCAGAGATATCTGCAGGAAGGGGCAGATAAGTGCAGAACTTCATCCTTGGCTCACACAGTGACTCACAGCAGTGCCTTGCCTGTTTGCTCTTCTGACTATTGCTGGTTGCTGAGCTGCTGGATTCTTCAGTGGGAAATTGAACCTCTGTAAGCTGATTAGAGATGAGCAGAGAGCATCGCCGTGCGTGTCCCCTCTGTGCAGTGTTTGTGTCTTGTGAAAGAATCACCGACCCGCACTCTTGGAGCTGAGGGCTGTGCTGTTTGTTTGCAGGTTGGACAGCTGGTGACACAAACACAGATGTGAGAATCCACCCTGCCATGCTGCAGGTGGGAACCATCCAGGCTGTGCGCTGTCTTTGGATCTGAAGGGTGATTCTGCTCTGACGTGTTTCATTCCTTATGTTCCATCTTTCTTTACCAATTAAAACTAGCTGTCATTTTTCTACTTGAGAACAGGAATGTGCATGGGTAACTGTTGGCATCCCATCATTCTGGTGTCATTTGCTGGATTAGTTTGTCACTTTTGAGTAACTTCATTGAAGGCAGCTTGGAACTCATGTTTGTTAGCATAGTTTCATAACTCCAGTATAAGTGAATTGGCTGCTCAGTCCTTTGCCATTTGAGTGACACTTCCATTAGGAAGCTTTTCAGAAGCCCTTGCACCTAAATGAGCAATAGTTTCTGGCAAGACTGGTACTTTGGCTTTAGCCACAATTCCTAATTCAGTTGCTGGGGAGGAAGAGTTGAGCTGAGCTGAGCTAACAAAGCTGTGTTCAGCACAAAGCCATGCTGGTGGCACTCTGTGGAGCTCACAGCAGCAGCCTGAGCACAGCACTGCTGCTGGGCTTCCCAGGGGTGAGTGTCAGGAGGGACATTCCTTTACAGAGTCCAGCAGCACTGCAGGCTGCTGTGTAGTGGGCTGTTTTCTCAATTTTTACCAAACTGAGAGGATAAATGTCTTTTATTATTATTGGTTTTTTGCTTTTTTTTCCTGGAGTCTGAGGTTGGACTTAGAACTAGAACATCTGAGTTTTGGCATTGGCTTTGCCGCTCACTCAGTAAATCCACTTGTATTTCATTTTCCTACAGTGTAAACTGGTGGAATTGTATCTCCTGCAGCAGTATGAGGCTGTAATGTCTGTCAGATGCACTGACACCCACCAATGTATGTCTTCTGGAATACAGAAATGTTTTTGGCGAGTGGCTTTGCACGCTGTTTGTTTTCTATCTGAGGCTGGTTGAAACATTTTGAGGACAAAAAGTCTTTCTTCTGAAATAAAAATTAGCAAATTGCTGACATCTGATACTTTTCAGTGCTGCATGATCTTCATGAGCTATGCTTGGTTTGAGTAGCACTTTTTCCTTCTCTTCAATTTCTGTTTTAGATGGTTGCATTTATTTATGGCACTTGTCACCGTTTGATTCCTCCTTTGTGGTCACTGGAGGAAAAGTAGTAGAGGAAGCAAAGCTTCCATCTCTTCCTTTCCCAATGTGGCCAGGTGGGAAAAAGAGCTTGCCATGTATCTCTCTTCCCCATGGTTTTTTTCACGGCAGAAAGAGGTAGGCTTAAGTTCAAAACATGGATAAAGCTTTAGAATCTTCCAAAAGGAGGAAAAAAAACCTAAAAATGTCCCAAACCCTTCAAATGAATAGTTTTCTGGGCAGAAAAAAAAAAAAAAAAACCATTCTCATCTAATACAGGTCCTGGGGGATGGAGGGTTTACTGTGAAATGTACAGCAGCTGTGATCCCATGTGCTGCAACTATCCAAGCAGTTACATGTGTCTGATCCTCTGGGCTGCTCAGCTCTGGTTGGATCAGCGTGGATCTTCACACTGCCAGAATCCAGCCTGGTGGAGGCCGTTGGCAGATGATCTGTACGTCTTTGCAGATACAGACTGGGCTTCATGGAAGAATTCCAATTATGGCTTCCTCTGCCACTATGCAGCCATTCAGGCTTCCTCTCTGTGGCTGTGCTGTGCACACACCTGCATGCTTACAGCACTCCAGCCCCCTGGGCCTTTATTAGGCAATGAAAGTGCCACCCATGTGTGAGGCCTCAGGCATGACTTGTTTGCTTTGCTGCACCTGTGTTGCTTGGGTTGAAGTACTTGGTGTGATGCAATGGAGGTGGGAAGCATTGAGAAAACTCCTGCTATCAGCAGGCTGCTGTGAACATCTTGGTGCTTGCATGGTGCCAAACAGGCAATATGGGACTCCTCAGTGGGGCAACATGGAGGCAAATGTGTAATGAAAAAGGGCTAGTGAGTCAAAACTAATGATTATGAGGAGCAGCTTCCCTAAGAAACTTCTTGTCTGAACAGCAGGTATGGTTCTGTGGTTTGGATGCACTTTTTACATCTCTGAAGATTAAATCCCTCCATCACTGTAGTGTAAACTTGCATTAGTTATTTACAGCTACATGCTTGAAAGGGCCCTGGGGGTGAGTCAGGGATCTGTGAGGTCTGACTTGTGCATGTCTAGCTCCTGCAGTGGACGCCACAGCCTTGTGTAGGTGTCTGATGCTCAGTGCAATGCAAAGGGACTGCTGCTGCCAAAGGATAAGGCTCATAACATTCAGCCCACTTAGAGCCAACCCACCTATGACAGCCAAGGAAAAGGGAGTTTGTGGTGGTCGTCTGTCTGGGAGTTCAGCTTTTGGGGCATTGTGAAAATTTCTGGTACTGAGTTTCTAGCGCCCTTCCAGTAAGGTGATAAAGACATCTGTGAACCAGCTCCAAAACTGGAAGTCCAGGCGCCAGTGGCATGATGATGTCCAACAGAGATACAGTTGTGCACACAGGTTATAAAGTCCTTCTGAGGCAGATAAACATGGTTACACCATGTTGTTGACCTTTGATAGTAGATGTACAGAGATCTGTAAGGACGTGGGAGACTTGCTGGATTTAGCTTGTGGTACCTCACCACCACGCTGCTGGAAGACTCATTGTTATGTCTATAGGATTGGATGCACTGGCAGTAAATCCCTGTTCTGTGTGATGGCTCCATGCCTGATGCATTCACTTAGGAGCCTGCAGTGAGGCTTCTCATTCTTCTTCAGTAGAAGGTGGTAAAACTCGCTGCCTCCAGAGGGGCTCAAAGATAAAGAGGGACATTGCATCCTCTGGGTACAGATCTGCTTCCCCTGTAGCAGATAGCCAACGTGCACTGGGGAAGGAGTGCGAGCGCAGCTCTGTGAGCAGCACCCCGTGGAGCAGAGGGACCCCATCCCCTAAGTGAGTGCTGCTTGTGTACACAGCGTCAGATGGAAGGCAGAGAGAAGAGCAGCATGTGGGGACTTTGGGATGTGGTAGGGGATGGGACTGTGCAATTATTGCAACTGGGGAGCCTGTCCTCATAACTGGGCACGATGGGCAATGTCACTGCTGGTTTCCCCCATGGGCCAGGGGACTCCAGCATGGATGCTTGGTGTGGCAGTGGGTGCTGGGCAGTGCGCAGTGCTGGCAGCAGGGACAGCTGGGCTCAGGGGCACTCAAGTAACAAATTGAACAGTGAATATCTTAAGATGACTCTGGTTTATTGTCCAGATCAGGTCAGCGGAAAAAATATTGGGAGACCGAACAAAGAGACAGGCTGCTTGAGCAGATAAATGGACTGATCATTTCGTATTGAGGAACAATCTCTAAAACATAGTTTACTGCACAGCTGAGGGCTGAAGCATTTGCTGATGCCAAGAGCTCCTGCTTTGACCCTAGGCACGCGTGGAATTAAATGGCGCGGTGTTTTTTGATGGTTAAACTCCCCGAAGAAGACACTCCATTTGTTACCGGGGCTCTGATGAAGTAAAGTGTGGTTTATATGTACAAGGCCGGCCTTCAACTCATCTCAGAATGAATGGAGAGGTAAAATTGAATTTTACACTCCTGCTGCTATGATTAATGAGCGGGCTCTCGGAGCTGGCTGGCCGCAGGAGGGCAATGCAGGCTCACTGCTGCCGGGAGCTGCTGCTCTGCACAGGGATGCCAAGCAGGAGGGAGTCTGCATAAATGAGTAGGTGTTGTAAGAATAAACCTGTTCTAGCAATAAATTCCCTGTGTAGCCATCTCAGACACGGCCCTCTGATACGAGGCTGCACCTGACAAAGAAATAAACTTGTTAGATGAAAGAGCACATGTACGTTAAATCTGAGAGTCTAATGCTGGGGAGAGAAGGCTACACCTCACCGAGGGATGGGAATGTGGGTACAGCTGCTTGAAGGACAAGTAGAGCCTCTAGGGTGGCTGGTAGGAGTGCATTTGAAGACCTGGAGGGTTTCAAAGCTTCTTACAGGCTGCAGGAGGATGAGCTGCACAGCTGCCTGGAAATGTGTGGTGTCGTAACTTGCTCCAGGAATAAAGAAGTGAGAGAGACAGACTGTCTGTAACTGTTAGGGAGTGAGTGGCATCAGCCAGCTGGGAGGGCAGGCTCTGTCAAACATCCTTGTGTTAGGAGAGATGCCCTCTGTCACCATCTGCCATTCCTCTCTTCTTCCACTCCCGAGGACTCTGATTCTCCTGCTGGCAGGGAGGGGTTTTTTTTTTTTGCCTCTGATTCCTTTCCTGCTCATTACATTGGGAAACTGAAGCTTCTCTAAACCCTTCAATGCTAGAAATTGTTCATTGTGACTCCTGCTTGCTGCCCTGGGCCCTGAGCTCCTGCTTCTTTGCTGAGCTCTTGGCTGGATGCCCTGTATGTGTGCCTGTCCTTCTGGCTTTCCCAGGCTGGGGATGACCTGGCCCCAGCCATTGCCCAGTGCAGCACCTGGACTGGTTTTAGTTCCCTTTGTACAGCACAGAGGCATTCACTGTTCTTACTAATATAGTGTTTTCCATCAAGTTCACCATGCTATTTGCCTAAAAATAGGGAAATTGAAGCCATTGGCCTGCTGTAAAAATAGAACAAGGTAAGCAATCACCTCTCACCATCCCTGAGCTTGTGACTTCTAATGGCTGAAAATCACGGGTCGGTAGCAGTCATAGGATTGCACCATGGAACGCTGTTTGATCAGGTCCAGTGAAATCCAAAGGCTTCCTTCACTGCTATGGCTCTAATAGGGCTGAAGGAGAGCTGTGTAAATCATCGAGGTGGGATGGTTGGGGGGTTTTGTTTTGCTTTTCCTGATTAGCTGAAAATTTAAAAGTTAAATATCAAAGGAAACTTCTTGCTTTGTATTTTTTTTGTTGGAATGCAAAATCACTGATACTGTAATGGATACTATAGATTTTTTTTCATTTATTTTTTACTCCAGATGAATCGTGTTGTTCTCTTAATTCATTTTAAATGGAGGTACGTTTGTAAGTGTTGTTTTAAGTTCTCCATCTCTAAGCAGAAATCACTTCTCAGCTGAGGATGGTTCACTGGAACAGGTTGCCCAAGGAGGCTGTAGATGCCCCATCCCTGCAGGCATTTAAGGCCAGGCTGGATGTGGCTCTGGGCAGCCTGGTCTGCTGGTTGGTGACTCTGCACATAGCAGAGGAGTTGAAACTGGATGATCATTGTGGTATTTTTCAACCCAGGCCATCCTATGATGTGAGTGCCCTTACCATCTGCTAGAGCTGGTGCAGCAGGAGCCCTGAAACCCTGCAAATGAGGCAGGACAGAGGGGGCAGTGGTTTCTGTACCTGTGTTATTTCCCTGATGCTGGACACGGAACGAGCTTTCTCCTTGGGCAGCACCAGGTTAGTTTTATAACCAGCTGCCTACTGCCAGGAATCTGGCTGGGGAGGCTTTCCCATATTCTAGTTGCTTCAGAGCAGTGTGTGTATGGTGTGACTGAATGCCCTGCACTCTGTGGGGCTCCCCAGTATCTCCTCTGGACTTGGTTTAAGTCAGTGTTGTTTTAGTGAGCTGCACTTGGAAGCCACTGGCAGGGCTGTTTGGATTTCCATCCCACATGAAATGCGCGTTGTTTTGCTCTCAGTGCTACTGAGGCAAGCAGAAAGGTTTTGCTCTGGGTGAGGAAGGTAAACTTTTGCTTACGTTCTTTTTCTACTCAGCTGAGGGCAGGCGTGCACCTTGCGGAGGCAGAGGATGTGGGATTTCCATTGAGACCTTTGCTCCTCTCCTTGGCCATCCCAGTGCAGAGCTGTGGGTGCCCAGCTGGCAAACAACCATGGGCTGAAGGATAACAATGAGTCACGTGGAAAAAGGAAATGGTTTTGGTTTTTCGTTGTTTTTTTTTTTACAATCTGCTGGCGTGTGTGTGAGGAAAACAATCCTCTGCAAGAACGAGGAGCTTGGGAGAAAGGGGATAAGTTAACATTAAATGGGCGTGCGGTGACAGGGGGGGAAATGGTGGGATGGCTGGAAATGCAGCAGGAGCCTGGAGAAAATCGATACGAGATAAGCGTTCCAGGGGTAGTGCTGTTCATCAGGTGACAAAGTTAAAGGCAGCGAGCCACTAAAAGTGAGAAAATATCACTGACCTCCTGCAGTATTGATCAAACAGCTGAGACGCTCAAGGCCAAAGTCACTAATAAAGTGAGACGTATCAGCAAGGAGCCCGTGAGAGCAGATGAGTTGGTTTGCGAAGGTCTTAAAAGTAAAAATAAAACGTATCTGCAAAAGTTCTTGTTAACCATCTTCTTTGTCTCGTTCAGTGCAAAGGGGACGAGGCAGCTTTGAGGAGAGGCACAGATGGGGAGCTGGAATGCATGAAGGTTTGCTATGCTGTTAAAAGGGGGGTTGCAAATTGAGTGGGTCTTGTTCCAGAGGGGAGCAAGGAGTGAGTGATGCTGCGGTGAGTGATGCTGGGACAGGCTGGTGGCTCTGCAGGCTGCATCTGGAAGGGCTGTGGGGCTCCATGGGGCCAACGTAGGTCTGCTCAGGAATCTCAGGCTGCAGTCATGCCCAGGATTGAGGCAAAAAAATCCGAGTGCTCCTGCAATGCTCCTTCTCCCTGTCTCTGGTGGTGGTACTGCTGGCGTTTGTCCACCTCCCTTGCAAAGTGAAGAAGGAAAGGAAGACAAAACAAACGCCAATTTTCTCGCTGAAGGTGTATGTGAGATCTCTGTTGTCATGATGATGTAGCATCCTAAAAGCGTGTGCACCATGAATAATTTTAGCACAGAAACTGCCAGGTTCTCTTGAGGAGGCTTTGTAGCGGGGGAAGAGAAGAGACCACAAAGGAAGGAAGCTGACAGAGAAGGCAATTTATTCAGCTATGGGGAAGAAAGGTTAACTTAATTACTCTCTTCATCAGGTTTCTGTATGATACTAGAAACAGCTGCACCTTAAATTCATATTTGAAGGCCCTGAAACCAGAAGACGGTGCTTATTGTGATGGATAATATTACCATTGGAAATGTACTGCAAATTTCAACTGGGACATTGACTATTTTACATGCAGCAAGGACAGATCAGCAAGCAAAGAGAGATTAAATTAATTAAATCAATATGTGAACTGTAAGCCTCATAATAAAATCTTAAATAAAAACTTCGGAAGGAAAAAAATGATTACCTTCACAGACTGTGAGATGGAACAGCTGTTTGTTCACAAAATACTTTTTCAATAGTTCAACAAAATTAAATTCAGTAGTTTAACTTCTTCCTCTCTCCATCATGCGTCGCTTTGCATGATAGAAAAGCTGGTAACCAGGATTTCAGAGGTTTTCCTCTTGCTGTCAGCTTTCCAGCATTGAAGGGGGTACATAGAAGGATCATAAAAGCACATAATCTTTTGAGACTTTTAAATGTCACCAAGTCCAACTCCTCTGCAATAACAGGGACACCTGCAGCTGGATCTGGGTGCTCAGAGCCCCTTGTGTGTCTCCAGGGACAAACCACTCCCCTTCGAGCCTTTGAATCTCTGTCCCTCCAGAAAGGGACAGTTGTACCTTTTTAAATGATGTCTCAGGCTTTATTGTGTAATCTAGGCACAATTATCAAGATTTTTAAAAGATTGGTGATCCTGAGTGTGCAGCTTCTGAGTGCTCAAGTATTTCTTGCAGACACTAGCAGCTATTGTAATCTGTTGGACCTGCTGGGTTTAATGCTCCTATTTCCTTGGAAAGCATCAACTGAGACATGGGGCAGGTAGGAAAAGTTCAGAAGAAGCAGGAGCACCTGCTGGGATGCCCTGCAGCATTGCACACGTGAGGAGGTATGTACTGACCTTCAAAGAACATCACTCCTCTGCAAGGGGCTTCTTCCAAAACCATCTGAACTTGCTTTGTTGTTAACTTTAATAGCAGGATCACAGAGAAAGCTTATTATGTCTGCTTTTAAAACACAGGCTTTCCTTTCATCCAGAGCATCCATGTGTTCGTGTAACTGAGTTCTTGCAAACACAACCTCGTATGACTTTTATTTAGCTGTGTGGGCTCAGAGATCCAACAGCCAACATTATTTGATCTCCATTTTTGTGTCTGCAACATAATGAAGCATTTTAAGGTTTCAGCAAGATTTCTGTGCTGGACCCATGACTGGAAGTGTGAGGAATCTAGCTGATTTTCTGCTGTCTCAAAGGCCAACATCATCAATCCCTCCCCAGCTTTCTCTCTTCCGATTCATCAGTGTCTTACAGTGCCTTACAACTTCTGGCTGTTTGTGAGAGACCCCGTCTAGCCAGTCTGTGTACGGGTATTGGGAAGTGCAGGTGAGACAGGGGATGTGACATGTGCCCTTCTGGACCTGAGGTCCATGTCTCTCTGGGCATTCCAGCCAATCAGGACAATGCCATATTGATGCCCTAGCCAGCTCTTCCCACACCACCATCCCTATTTACCAAGCTTTAAAGTTTTTTTTTTGACACGAACAGCCCAGGAGCAGCTCAGTGGGCTTGTTCCATCCCCATCCTCCCCCTTCAAAGCAGAGCTGAGCTGTGACCTGACCTGCAGCCAGCACAGAGGCCTCTGGAGCATCGCCTGTAAGAGGCAGCAGGTCCAACCGCCTGGAAGGGACCCAGCAGTGCCCTGTGGGCCAGGCCAGGCCGAGCGGTGGATAACAGATGATGTGCCATTGCCAGAGGGCCTGTGAGCAGCGTTAGGCCGGCGTTCGGCCCACCCGTTGGTATGGTAACGGCCATCCATGGCACAGCTCGGCTATTTGTACTTGTCTAATTATTATTACTCTTTGCATTTTCTTCCAGTAGATGAGTAATGGAAGAGGGTTAGAGGGAAGGGAAGGTGCTGGGGGAAGAGAGCAGTGATTTGTGGGATAGGTATCTCATCTCATGGAGGAGGGCATTTATCTTGCTGAGCCTCTGTGAGCAGCCCTGGCCGTCGGCACTGGGATGGCTGCGTGGCGGTCACCCTGCTGAGCAGATGTCCGTGTCTGGCTGGGTGCTGAGGTGATGCCATGGTCTGTGTTTGCATTGGTCAAGGCTGGGCAATGAGCTGGTTGTATTGAGAGAAGCCAGCTCTAGGAAACCTGGGGAGCCATAAACACTGGAGACTTTTCAGGTCTTGATCCAAGCTGTTGTGCTCATTCTTGCTAATTCAAACCTCTCACTTTGCATAATAATTCAGTGAGTTCAACCACATTAAACAGTCACTTTTTCTTCCTAGAGCCGAAGGTGATTTGAGATTATCTGGGACAGAAATGTTTGCCTGAGTTGGGATGCAGCTTTATGACAAGCCTTCCTTTGGTCAAGCACTTTGGTGACTACGTCCAAGCAGTTGCCCCCGTAGTTTGAGTTGGACATTCCATGGTTCTTGTCTAGGCCAGCTGTAATGGCTGGAAAACAGACTCCTGGTGCCTTTTTTTTTTTTTTTTTCAGAATTGTTGACCTCCCAGTGAGAACACTGCTGTGGTTTTCTAGTCTAATTTGGAGCCAGTTATCCTGTTTCGGTAGAGTGCAAAGTATCTTGCCTCTTTGAGGTTTACAGGATGAAGAGAGAATTCTGTGGTTTGGAAGGGTAGAGAAAGGCACATTAATCTCTGCTTCACAGAGGCGTACATAAGTGAGAAATCTGGATGTGTGGAAATAGAACTGAGTTTGATATCTGCACAGATACACTTTTCTTAATTGAAGATTTTTATTTATTTCACACAAATAAACTGTGATATCTTTAAATGCTGCATGCTTGCAACAAGTACCCTAAATGATTATATGGGTACGAAAGTTGGATTTTCCTGGCTACGACCATGTAGTAAAGAGCAGATCATACATTCTGTAGTAGACATGTATTTGCTGCAAGAAGTCCCAGCCCTCTTCTTTTGAGCAATACCTAAATACCTAGAACTAGACAAGCTCATGTACATGCTTTCTGGCTTTTGTTCTTTCACAGATAGGAGTTAAACAAGGGCTATCTATAGAGGCAGTGAAGGAATCTTATGGAATATTTATGGCCGCAATACAGGAATTGTATCAGGATTCATTTTTACTTCTTGGAGCAACCAGTAGAGAGCTGAATGCTGATTCATTTTTATTTTTCTATCTCCTTTTTTTTTCCCAACTGATTTCCAAGAGGAGGTCTCTTCAAGTTTGCACAAGCTCATATCGTACCCTATCCTGAGGTTATAGAGAATTTCATGCCTGTATTGCTGTTGGTGGCTGTAGATTTCTGTGAGCTGTTCTAATAGCAAAGGCTTCCATTCGGAGCTGTGCTCAACAAGGTGAGGCCTTCACAACAGAGGGAAAGGCACCAAGGCACAGTATTGGGAACCTAAGCTGGGAATTGCTGGGATGGGGATGGGTAACAGTTTTGTTCTTTGACAGAATAGCCCAGAATTACTGAAATTCATCCTACATAGACACCTAATCAAAATTTCTTTCCCTTGAGCCACCTGTCCTGTTAGCTGCTGAAGGTCTTGTAAACCAAAGCTATTCTCTCTTTTTGGGCTGGGAAGACTTCTGGAGTTCCAGAACAGTAAAGCTATATTGTGTCTTCAGAGTCAAAAAATCCATGTGCTTGACCATAATTTCTGTTCCTTTGAATATTTTTTGGTAAGTGAATTAGAAGATGCTTGTTGGCTGAATTTCCCAGCAGCTTCAGCTGGTGGCTGAGCATCTCTTTTCTCCTTGCCCTGGTGCACAAGGAGGGCTTAACTTGGAGAATGCCAGGGCTGCGTTCAACCCACCCACCAGTTATGTGCCCTGGAAGGGAAGAAACAAAAGACCTTGGCTCTGAAAGGCCCTAGCACAAGCCAATCTGAGGGCAAGCTGTGGTAACGGCCAATTATGATGGTATTATAAAAGATGGCGTTACAGCACTGAAAGTATTGATTAAACCTTTAGCCATTGCAGGCATTGAAAGAGAGAGAAAGAATGAGTGCGAGATCAATATATGCATCTTTAGGCCTATTTATCTCCGGGTGATTTTTCCATTCCCCTTCCTGTTCAATATGGCATAATTTACTTTCATAAAGTGTTCAGCGTCAGGGGTCCATTATCAGAGTAATCAGTTTTGATTAGTAGAGAAAGGGTACAAAATTGTTTAGCCTCTAGATAGAACTGTGAAAAGTGAGTAAACTATGCTTGACAGCACCTAATGCAGTTAGAATGTAGACTTAATTTGATTCCAATTCTTTATGGCTTTCCGTGATTTCAAGCATCTATTGGTTTGTTAGAAAAATATAATAGGAAATGGGCCGTGGCAGGTGGGAGGGGAGAGGGAGGAGAGAGATAATTTAAGTTTGCAGGATGCAATTTTCCTCAATATAAACATTCTAATGCAATTTGATGCCCATTGTGTTTTGGTGCAGCAGGCGGGAGCTTTTATTTTGCAGATTTATTTTTAGGACTCTGAGTGCATACAGGGGTAACCTAAGCACACTGGCTGGTTGCTTATTCTCAGTGCCATGAGCTGAGCTTTAGAAGTCCTGACATGCAGTACAGACCTGGGAGCAGAGGTTCTTTCCCTTATGCTGTCCTACAGTCCCAGCATCCCTCCAGCTTTTTTTTTTTTTTTGCTCTTCATAGAGCAGTATGGAGAAATAGAAATCATGTAAAAGCTATGACTGGTGGCTGGGCCCTTGGAGATCCTCTAGTGAAGATTGCTTTGAAGTCAACTGTTAATCAGGATGTAATTAATGCTACATCAGAGGGAAAGAAAAGCCAGTTAGGATTTCACTATGCAATGCTTTCTGTCTGCTCCAGTTCTCAGCATGCACAACAGGACAGCATGAAAGTGTTTGCTGATCTCCCAGACTTCCATAACTAGGTGGATTGAGTCCTTTGTCCTTTGCTTCATAAGTAATGCCTCTCTTCCATCCAGAAACAGAGATTGGTTGGTGAGCAACATGAGTCAGTCCTTTCCTAATTCAATTTAATGATATTTTGGGAAGAGCTGTGAGTACACAGCCTATGTTGCTCCTCCTCATCCAAGGATGCTGAAGTTACAACTTAGAAAAATGCACTGCAAATTCTCTGCTCAGGGACTGAATATGCCTTGGTGTTACGGTTTGTAAAGGTAACAGGTATTCAATAAATGAACTGAAGTATTTTGGTTTATCAATATAAGGTGATGAAGGGACATATGTGCAGCACTGAGGATTTGGGACCCAGGAGTGGGGAGGTTTGTGCTCTGTTAAAAGGCCAAGGATGAGAATTTCTGAACACTTCTTTGATATACAGAGATAAAAGGACTTCAGCCTGCATTTATCTGTGTTGAGATGTTCCTACAGAATGTATTTCCTTGTTTGGTTGCTTGTATTTTTGCTTATTCTTTACTGGATGAATATAAATGGCACACAGTTTAAATGCAGAAGGAGATGAGAAGAAATGAGAAAAGCCTCTGCACTTGTGCAAGGTGTTTCTTGATCTACCTCATTTAAAAGCCCACAGGGCTTCTGAGCAGGACCCTCCTGCCCTTGAGCACCTTCAGCTCTGTGATCCTTCAGCTCCTCATCTTACAGTGTACTTTTCCTCACAGTACACCAGCCCTGCAAGAGGAAATCTCTTCCTCTTGTTGAGCACGTGAGCTGTCAGATAGAGTGAAAGCTGGGTGAGGAACTGCAAATTAATTCATCAACTTTCTGTCGCGCTTTGGGGTGTTAAGGAGTTTTGGACTGACCAAAAATCAATGTTCTTGGCAAACAGAGCAGAACCATTTAGATGGTTTGGGTCCGAAACTGTCACAGTAAAGCCAGCTTCCCCTCTCCATCTTCTTGTCATTGTTCCCTTCCAAGAGAATTGGAACAGTTAGAGAAAAAGCAGGCAGGATTTCCTAGATGTGGCCATGAAATCAAACAGAGGACCTGCCTGGATCTCACAACCACAAAGCCCAGCCCAGCTGCTGGGGTTTGCTCTGGCACACAGCTCCTCATACATCGCCTCTGCCTGTGCCCATCAATGCAAGGATTACTTGCCCCAGGTGAGCTGATCAATAGCCCCTTACATGGCATATTTATTTTTTGAGCTTTATCCATAAAATTAGAACTGGGCAAATCAATTTGTGTAATAGGATCTCTAGTCACAGATCCTTTTAGTTTACATCCTCTAGTGATCAGAGTTTTAATACCTTTTAAAGCTTTGGAATGGAGACAGCGTTGCCTGCTCTTGTACTTTTACTGAGTCCTAAGATATTTGGTCTCATGTTTATAGTCCCAGCTCCTGGAGGCAAATGGCTGCTGGAGAATCTTGGCTTCTGTTTTAAAGCATTTCTAGTAATTGTGGTTCAAGAGAATGTCTTTAAAACGTGATCTGGCTCCACTGTAAAGACTCAGGAACTAGAAAGCAAATAAAAACTTATGTTTAAAAAAAAAGTAACTTTATTTTTTTAGCTACTTGTGCTATTTTCTGTTTGTGGGGGAGTTATACGCATGCATAAGTCACTCAGCTATTTGTCCAGAGATGTTCACCTGTATTTTTATCGCTCTAAAACTTAGGTCCAAGTAAGACATTGGTGAACAGCTGCCATCAGCTACAACAGAAATATCTGAAACTCTGCTCTCCTCCTCTAGTGTTGCTTCACTTGCTGCAAATCCAGTGCAAGCCAAAGCAGCAGAACACTGGACTGCAGAAATGGTTTTTCATGGTGAATTTATTTCCACTTTGAAAGGCTGGAAGCAGCTGTAGGAAATTCTGCAGCAATTAAGAAAATGAACTTCGGGCTCTGAGGGGACAGGATGTGATGTGACAATGGGAAGTTTGCGTGGTGGTGAGTGTCCCAGCTCCTGAGAGATGTGGCCAGAAAAGAAGGGAGAGAGAATGTCATTATGTGAAATGTCGATATTCCACCCCATCTTTCTGGTGTCTGCCTGATAGCAGCTGGCCTTGTCCACTAATGAGACAGGAGATGCTTGTGATAGACCTTAGCTCCAACACTGCAAATCTCTTTCAGAACCATCAGCTCGCGTGTGGATGGACCAAGACTCTCTAAAGCAAAATGTCAGTTTGAATAACAAGGATTTTAGGGCTGTTGTTCAGTCGGTAGCCCTGCACAGAACTCCCAAACACATGCAGTTTTAAGGAGGTGTGTAACATCTTTAGTGAATTTGCTTCAGCTGTGTTCACGCCTTTCTATCAAGTACTCCCCATGAAACTTGGGACTATAAAATCCTGATGGTATGAAAGCTTTTTTTCTATAAAGTTTAAGGTTGTGTGCAGCAGCACTCCATAACCCAAACTAATAGTTTGCATGTGTGAATCAAAGTATTACGTTCACAGTTTTTGACCAGCACTGATATTTATGATGTGACGCAACCAGTCCGCTACTGATCTGTTTGATCACAAAGTTGCTCCGGATGTGATGGGATTGCAGTCTGTACAGTAGCATACATTAAATTAATGAAGTAGTTTGTGTAATCATCTGTTCAAAATACACTATTCCTTTTTTTGAGCAAAGTTAGGTGGCAGCAAGAAGAACAGCATGCTAATCTTGAAGCCCATGTGAATGAATCCGAAGTCTAGGAAATTTATCTACAGTCCAGAAATTCACAGATTTCCTTTTTTTTTTTTTAAATTTTAGATGGAGATTGCTTTAATGTTGAGAAATTTGAGCTATTTCAAACAAAGCCTCAGGGAATGCATCATGATTCTGGATGCTGTCAGCTGTGATGGGGAGGATCACCAACCCTTTTTTCAAAAATTACTAGGTTGTGAGCAGACAGATGTATCTGGGGCCATGTGATTTAAAGAGGTAAGGTTTTTCACTAGTTAGAAGATGCCAGCTGAGTAAATAAGCTCAGACCATCGTGTATGTATTCTCCTTCTTCCCAAAGTTCATTTGTGATAATGAGACTCTTGGCATTTGGATAATAAATTGGGATCTAAGGGCTATCGTAAGTAGGTTGAGGAACTCAGACGGTGACATTAATAATGCAAATACAATAACATTTGAGGAGAAACCTCTTTTAGGGGAAGAAAGGGCGGCCAAGTGCAAGAGCTCTGGGAGAGCTTCATCATCACAGCACTCTGTGGAGAAGATATCCACCATGGACTCACCACACACAGACTGTATTTTTGTGTCAGGCCTGTGAAACAGCAGGAGACTAATAGTGATTTCTTTCCCTGCCTGAACTGTTTTGCTTGGTCACATCTGCTGCCCAGAGCTGTGGGTGCCCCATCCCTGGAGGTACCTGAGACCATGGCTGGGCCCTGGGCAGCCTGAGCTGGGGGGCAGCCAGCACACAGCAAGAGTTGGGACTTGGGGGGGCTGTAAGGGCCCTTTCAACCCAACCACCCCGTGATGCTATGATGCAGCTGTAATTTAGCATTTGTTATAAATAAAAATAAAATGAAATAAAAATCCTCAATCCAAAGTTAAGCCATCTTAACCTTTTCACAGGGAACAGCAAAACTGTATTTGCCTGGATCTCTCCTTTGGTTAGAAATAGTCACAAAGCAATTCCTGCATTTCTTCTAGGTATATAAGGAGTTTGCCTTAGTAGTACTGAACACCTGAAGTTCTAGAAGCACAGTTTATTGCAGATGGAGAGTAGATGCTTTTAGATAATTTTTTGTAATTGCCATAGAGTGCTTGTTGAGGACATGGGAGGAATCAGCAGCACCTGGGCCCATTCTCTGCAGGTAATATTCAAATTCTTGACTTTTGCCTTCTGTGCATTGTACCTGAATTAGCTAATTTTAAAGTCTTGTTCCTTTCCTTCTTAGATTTTAGGCCAGGTATCCGTTAGCAATGTGGGTGGCAGGTCGTACACAAACTGCATAGTTCCATAGTACTGTTGGCCTTCCCCCCAGTTTATAACTTACTTCTGGCAGCAGCAACCTGTGTCAAATGTGAGCTGCTCCCTTATCAGGTTACAGCCTACGCAGAACCTGAATTAAGTTTTTTCTCTCATAGGGCTATGGCGGAAAATATCATCAAAACTAGCGGATAAATGAATAAAATCTCAAGGACAGTAACTGAATGAACTTGTCTAGTAAGCAATTTTCTAGCAGGAAAATCTGCAGTCTTTCACATGAGGAAAGATGCTGCGGAGGAAAGGATCCCCAGTGAGCAGAGGCAGAAGTTGGTTGGCGGTGTCAAGCACCAGGTTCTTGGGTAGGTGAATTAAGACTTGGCTCACCAGGCTGGTGTGCAGGGCCTCCTCCAGTTATCATATTTCCTTAGCTTACAGTCATGTTTTTAGAGCTGTCCCCAGAACATCAGCCTGTAAACCAGTTCACAGTGGTGGTCCATTGCCTTGTGTTACACGGGAGTGCTTACAGGTTTTGGTGGGGCCCAAGAGAGCTCACGGTGTTATGGGCCAGGACCAAACAGCAGGATGTGCCCAATGCTTTGGGGACTGAAGGGAGTCTGGGGGCTCATAAAACCAAATGTATTTAATGGCACGGAATGGAACAGCAAATTGAAATTGCACTGAAATCCTGTTCTGGGGTTTTATAATCTACAGGAACTTATTAACTTCAGAGACCTGAGCAAGCTGGAAAGAAAATGTAAGTTTTTCATTCCATCCCCAAAACACAGATAATTCAGGGCGTTTTTATGGTGTATTTTAGGACAATGACATGGGCAATGTGTTTATCCACTTCACTTGCCTTGCAAAACCCCATTTATACATTCCTGGACTCGATAATGCTCTGTTCTGGGGCTTTCAAGGACAGGGCCTGCTGCTGGAAGCACTTTATGGCATGGGGCTAAATTATCAAAGGAACATAGACCAGGGCTATTGCATTCACATACGTATTGCTATGTTTGATAGGAAGCAAATATATAGACATAAATATTTGTTGTGGGGCAGAGAGAACCTTTCTGTACAGTCCAAGGCATCAAGGTATTCACCTCTTCTCCAGGGCCTGATCTTTTGAATTTATTAGCATTGATAGAACAACTAGAGCAAGTGTCACCTGAAAATACCCCCCAAAGAAGGAATTTGAAGTTGGTGTGCCCTGTACCATTGGGTTGATTGTGCCAAGCATCCTCACTGACCAGTGTTGAGTTTTCCTTATTGGTGTTTTAAGTTTCTGTGTCTATTAAATAATTTTTTAAAAGTCCAATCTTGAAGAGAGATTGAGAGAGAGTTGAAGGGAGTTGAGGAGAGTTAGCTGAACTCTCTTTCACTCACCCAAGAAGGCTGATTTGATTTTTTTATTTGGAGTGTGAAAGCCTTCTCATTTTAGTCCAAGTTGTTTGTTTGTAGCTGTAGTATTTCTGCAGCTTTCGCGAGTCTTTAACTCTGCAGTGTGTCAGTTCTTCCTGCTATTTCTCCTTGCAGCAACATGATAGCTTGCATCTGCCCCTGCAACTGAGTGGCTGTAGCCAGCACATCGCTACCAGAGGAGAAAAATCGGAATTCAAGCCCTGTCTGAAAAGTAAAAGGGACAAATTAGTTTCTTGTCACTGCGCTGCAATAAATACATTGTCATTTTTATACCCCAGTGAATCATATTCTCCATTTCCCCCGTAACTATTATACAGTCTGCTGGCAGTACATCATTTTTTGGTAATTTTATTTTCACCAATTGTTTTATGAAATTTTTGAGTTTTATGGACACTAAAACAAATCTAGCCTGCGAGTATTATAGCCCTTTAAATCACCGGCAGGAAATCTCAAGGTTCCTCCAGACTGTGCGAGAAGGAAGCTTTAGGAAAGAAAGATTGCTCCTAGCTTATAAACTGAGCAAAAACCCAGAGATAAGTTTGTAAAAGGGACATACATCATCAGTGGCAAAAGCCAGGACGTAAAACAACATCTCTCTGCTCAGCTCCCTTAAGAATAAAAATGGATTTTTATTTAGCAGAAACACTAAAAGTTGTTGGGGAAAGGAACACACAAGCTTTTCCATGCGTTCTTAACCATAACAATCCTTATTTCCTACAGAGCCACCATGTCAGGCATCTCTTTGGCTAAACTGCAGTAGGTGTAGTCCCCAACCCCTAACTCGGATCTGAGTTTGTGTGGCACCTTGTCTGGATTTGGTCCTCAGGATGCTGAGGAAGCGGTGGCACCAGGCCATGGTGTTCTTCTCTCTTGCCCTTACACTTTGGTGACAGGTTTTGTCACTAATCCTTCTAGACTTATATCTGAGTAGGGTGAGTCATGATATGATAAAAGCTGGTTAATTAACTTTCTATAAAGCAAGTTTTTTGTTCTAGATGGACGGCTTGGTGTGCCTGGCCTGTCTCTGAATACAGGACAGTAAAATAGGTGAGACTGTCTTGCCTGGCTAGAAACATTAAACAAGAACATACTTACCTGCAAAACTGATGGGTGCAGACAGACAAGCTTCCATCCAGTTCTGATACGACCTTTGCCATCTATAGTGAACCACTTTTTGACTTTGCTTTTTAATAGCACTTTAAAATATTGAAGTGTCTGAGAAGATTTTGATTAAATACTTATTTTGTGAATTGAAAGAAATGTTACTTTTAAACTAAATTGAATTGCTTTTGTTTCTAAGTGATTTTTTAAAGAGATAATGGAAGTAAGAAGTTTGAAAAATAACCAAAACGTGGCTGTTCTCTCAGACCTGTGGTCCATGGTGGCTAGAAGTGGAGCAGCATAAGCGTTATATGCATATAATGTTACTTTTGGTACATCCTTCCAGAAATCTATTATGTAGGACCTCATGAGCCAACAGGAACACAATTATTAATGGCCCTTGATGGATTTTTCTTCTGTGAATTTATTGAGTTGAACATATGCATGCTTGTGACTTCCACAGTATAACATGGGAATACCTTCCAGTGTTTAACATGTTGTGTGATGGAAAAATGCCTCCATTTTCCTACTTCTACACTTGCTGCTTGGCTGCCTGTTGACCTCATGCCCTACCTCTTCCTTCTGAGCACCTGGGAACTCTTATTGCCCACTGATCTGCCCTGTGCTGCCCAGGATCTGGAAGACATCTGCCTTTCTTTGGCCCCTGTCTTTGGTTTGAGGAACCCTGGTGTACTTCTGTTAGTTCAACAAACAACTGTCCAAGGGAATGGAGGTGCTGGTCCCACAGGGCTTTGGTGTATGTGCTGTGGATCTGGGAGGCTGCAACAGCAACTGTTGTAATGTTGGCTGAGAATCAGTACTGGGCTGAGGCTTGCTTCAACCTGTCCTCTAGTGAGTCCTGAAGAAATGAAAGCAGTAATGGCACTTGCTGGTTAGATGCTCTTCTGGTTGCAAAATGAAACTTTCTGAAATGTAAGTACATCCTAAAATCTCTATTGTTAATATCCCCAGACTGCAACCTTCAGCCTATGTATTCTGAATCAATTGGTAAATTGATACCACGGGGCTACTTTTCAAGCTCTATTTTTGCATTACTTTTAAAAGAGAGACCCACAGGTTTGGAAGCAAACTGGCTACGAGTGCTGCCTGATGGCTGCTGACCTGCCCCTGGTGTTTGTGTTCTCCAGGGCAGGTCGTGAATGTCCTGAGGGTCTGGTTGTCATATGCTGGTTATTGTATGGTGATTTTCTCCCACCTCCATCCTGAGGCCATTATCCATCTTGAGGATTTATAACTGGTTTCTACTCAGGTAGTGGCCAAATGGGTGATAGAGGTGAGATGCTGCTTAACTTAAATGCTTGGGAAGAAAAGTAGGGAGGGGAGCCTATGGTGTAATGAATGAGTGAAAGAAGAAAGTCTTTTCTGTATGTCTGTCTTTTCAGTGTGTTTATCCCTTCAGGGAAGTTTGTTTAAAAACAGGACATGGATGTACAGTAGTTCTGAAATTTGGGGTGTAGCTGTACTGGACTAAAAGGTTTGTATCAGTATGGTTTGTCCTCTGAGAGGTGGCCCTCTGCCACCTCCTCTTTGAAAATAAAGCCCATTGCACTACCTCTCAGCTCATTCTTCCCTTTTTTTTTTTTTCCCCCTTCTCCTCTTTACGTAAAGTTCTTAATTTATTTATTTTTACCATCCATAGCTATGACTATTTCTTCTTTTTGTTTTTTTTTTTCCCTTTTTTTTCTTGCATGATGCTTAATCTCAACTCAAAGCCCCAGAGCCGCTGCGGCGTTACAACAGTTTTGTCATGTTGGCTGTCACAGTGCTGACAGCCCCGTGACAGCTGGCAGATGTACAGATGATGGATGTTTTCTCCCTTGTGCAAGGACGATGGGATAAAAGTGCAAACAAACCGGGTAATAGATGGGAAAAGCAGAGCAATGTTGATAAGGCCCGGTCCTCACCCTGTGATGTATGGGAAAGCAAGCTGTGGGCAATTTGTTTCAGAGAAATGAGGGGTTCTTTGTAGAGAGGGGCACAAGGAAAAAAAGAAAATAAAAAGAGTGAAAATAAAGAAATAATAATAAGGGGAGGAGGGAGGAAGTACCCAAAGCTTGTCTTTATTGTGGTAACACTAGCCTGTTGTTATGGCAATAGCAAATCTCATTTCAAGGACGGGCTTGGGGGTCCTTGGCTCCCGTCTGTGCCTGGCATCCAATGAGGGTCCCCAGCAGTTGTCTGGGGATGGGAATGCTGCCTTTCTGTTCGCTCCTTTCTGTTGCTCCTTTGGTTTGCCCAGCATCTCCTGTTATTTATGGTGTTCTAGGTGTCTTCTGAAAGAGCTAAGAACTGGCTGTGCTGGCTACAGGCAGGCAGAAAAGATTTTCAAGCCAATCACTTAAACTTACTGACAAGTCCATAGGAACATCTGGATGTACAAGACAGTGCTGCTTACCTTTCAAATCTGGCACTGGTCATATGTTGGGGGGGTCAAAGTGGGCTTCTCCAGTCCTGCCCCTGCCCTGGCTGCCACCAGGCATTAGGAGGAGGCTGCAGTGGTACAACTGGTCTTGGGCAGAGGGTGACCTTCACCCTGTCCCTGAAGGCAGTGGGATCCCAGATGTGCTGCAGCTGGAGATGTAGGTCAGTCTCCTGCAGCCAGCATGCAATGCAAGAAGGGGGATGCACATGTAATGGCCTCTCTTTAGAAGAGACAGCCCTGGAAGTCCCTTTAAAGTGCAAGGAGTGTCTTGCAGTGCTCTCTTATGGATCCTGAATGTCAATCCCTCAGTGCTATTGTTGCTACACATGCCATTGCACACCCATTTAGCAACATGTAAATTTTCAGGATGCCATCGTCCCCCCTCACTTCCCTTCCACCTTTGCTCTATCACTGTCAGAGACTTATTTAGGCCTATAATGGTGATAATTTATTACAGAACACTTCCTACTGTGAGTAAATAAGTCTGTCTCCCTCAAACTCCCTGGGCTATTAGAAGAATGAAAGACTGTGCCACATATTAGCATTTATTTTCTTCCAGCATTTATACAAGGCCATTTTCTTGTTGACAAATTGTGGGGCAAATTGTTCTCAAGAAAGTCTGTCAGATGGAAAGGTGTTATGATTAAACTGTTGGCGTAAATTTGGGTGACAATAAATCCTTTTATTGCATTAACTGGATTTATTTGCCTGTAAATGCCATTAAGGATTCAAAGAAATAATAAACAAGTTGATTTTGAACCTACTTAAGGGTCATTAATATGCATCCTAAAAATAGAGAGTCTGCTCAAAAATAAAATAAAATCCATTTGAGGATCAGACTTATGCTTGCAAGTGCATTGCTGTGCTGCATCCACTCGTGTCTCACTGCAGTGCCATTCCTGCTCCTGGGGAGCCTTGCAGCTGGCATTGGTTTTCTTCAATTAAGAAAACATATATATTTGTTCACATATGTAATATTCTTTCACGTTTGTGAGATAAGAGGGGTGGTACATGTGCTGTCACACTAATGACTAATGATTTGAAATCGTGCATTTTGAGGAGTGATTTGCTAGGGCAGCTTGTATGCACAGAAGGGCTGAGATGATCTCACAGCCACTTTCCAAAGCAGAAAGGCTGCTTTCCCTCTGCATTTGGCTTAGATGCTGTGTTTAAGGTGCCTCTATATAAAGAGATGAGGAGCTGGGTTTCCAGTAGTGCTGGTGCAGCTCGCTGCCCCATGTCAGGGCAGGAGAATGAGAAGCCCTGGGCCCCCAGATCCCCAGCTGCCTACAGTGCCTGTGATCCGTTTCCCCAGCTGGCACTCAGTTGGACTCGCTGCCACCTGCAGCAGCCATCAGCTCCATCACACCTCCAGCTGGTCAGAGGCAGTTCAGCTCAAGCTGGTTTGGGGGAAACGCCGATAGCTTATAACATGGATTTCTCCCAAGAATGGATCCTTCTGAGTGATACATTTGGTTGGAATGTTTCTTAGAGATAACTTGCATTAAGTTCGATTTCTTTTTTTTTTTTTTTTAATTCTCTCACCCAGGTACCAAGGAGACTTTCTTCTTTTAACCTTGAACACTTTCACAAGGTAAGTGTGCCCACCTCTACACCATTCTACTCGTGTCATGGAGTTTTTGCATCAGATTGTTGCATATAGCCTTCCAGAATTTGAAAGGAGAGTATAAACAGGAGGGGGTACGTCTGTTTACAAGGGTGGATAGTGTTTGGACAAGGGAGAATGCTTTGAAACTGACACAGGGGAGGTTTAGGTTGGAAGTTTTTCACACAGATGGTGGTGATGCACTGGAACAGGTTGTCCAAGGAGGTTGTGGATGCCCCATCCCTGCAGGCATTCAAGGCCAGGCTGGATGTGGCTCTGGGCAGCCTGGGCTGCTGGTTGGCAGCACACAGTCTGTGCTCTCCTTGCCTTTCCCCAAGTGCTCTGACCTGGCTGTTGAGTTTGGAAAGGAAACTGCATGAGACCTCATTCTGCACTGACCCCTGATCACTACCCTAATAAAAAAGATTACTAATATAAATTGTAAACTATTTACTGTAGTGCTAAATACAGACTGATACAGTTCTGTGCAGTTATTGTGTGCATTTCCTACAAAAAGCAGGATTCAACCTCTTTATGTGTAAAACGATACTGAGCCATAACTACCTTATAATATTGCTGCATTATTCTATAGTTACAGTCCTAAACACCACAGCTTTTGTCAATTTTACTAGGTAGGTTTCATTCTTACCATAAAGAACACAGTAATTTTTACTAGGGGTAGGTGGCAGCAGGAGAAAATGGCTCATAAAGCTCTTTTGATGGACTTGGCTTTATAAACCCAGGGCCTGATTCTTCCCTGCTTGTCCTCTGTGGGAGGCTCAGCTCTCAGCCCCACGGCTCAGTAACATCTCCTTTGTATTTAGGAGCTGAGGGTGTTGGTGCTCAGGGGCTCTCTGGCTGGGGTGCAGGTTGGAGCAGGAAGGTGATTTTGAAACACATCTCTTGGTTACAGGGGGCTGTCACATCTCAGCTGTGACACATCACATCAGTGCCTGGCCTAAGCTGCTTTAAAACCAGATGAAATTGAAAACACTTTTAAGGAGCATGGCTAATGGCTGCAGCCTCCAAGGGGCATTTAGTCTGAGGAGCCAGGCTGGGTCTCATTTGGAGGAGAGCCCTGTCTGAACTGTGGCTAGTGTGGATGCCAGGTCCTCAAGATTTTCTCTCTGTAGCTTCTCTTCCCTTGGTCTGCCTTCTCAGGCTGTACAGATGCATCCCTTTAGGATGGGACCATCACCTGCTGAGCTGGACCCAGACTGGTGATCTGATGGGGCCATCCAGGCCCTCCTTGGTGCAGTTCACCTTCAGCCATGAAAGCACCAGTCTCAGAGGTAACATGCAGCAAAGCAGTCTCATCCCTGGTGCTGGGCCATGCATCATAGCATGTCCCTGCAGGACCGTGGTGCTGCAAGGCACTGCAGTGTGGTACGGGTGGGACTGGAGGAAGCTTTGGGGTGTTGTGAGGCAGCTGCAGGGAGGTAGGGCTGAGCAAGGCAGTGGGATGGTGACATGACAAGGAGCCAGAGGAAACAATGCACTTTGGCTTTCCCTAATAATAACAGTGTAAAAGAATGTTTTTGGTTATATGTGCTTTGGGAATTGCTCGTGCGCTGCCTTGGTGCACTTCAAGCCTCCATTCTGATGGATGGCTTTCACCAGGGGCAGCAGTTGGCAGGGAGCATCTCAGCGAACGGCCACATGCATGCTGTTACAGCAACCAAATGCATCTTCTGCCTTTTGTGGGCTTATGAGAGTTCTTGTGAGGTTTGTCTTCCCGGTTTGTGGCACAACTGAAAGTTTTGTTTCTCTCCTGCTCCTGTCCCTTTGCTCGCATGCCGGCATGCAGACAGATGTGCTGCCTCTAATTCTCACTTTCTCTCCCCAACAAGAGTGATCTATGGATGCTCAGAGTCAGAACTACATTAGCAGGGAAGACCCTGCAGCAATGAGGCTCGAATTCCGTGCAACTTCTGTCCATTTAATTAAGAAATGCTACTCATACAGAACTGAATGCGCTAACCTAATTTACTGCCATGTCTGTCTGTCTCTCTGTCTGGCCTTTTGTCTCTCTCTGCATCCTACACAATGCCATTGCATCTTATTACTTGAGCTCGGGAGGTTCTTGCTTGGTTGAGCCGAGATCAAAAAGTAATTTTTCTTTTTGCAACAGCCGATTAGAAATTCATTTATTTTCACATTAGACGTTTGGCCAATACCTCCCTGCCCCCAATGAACAGATCCCCCCCAACTTCAGCAATTTAGCTCCATTTGTATAGTCTGCATAATGGGAGACAGTGAGCCCGTTAGAAAAATGTGGCCCAGGGCAAAAATTAAATGCAGAATCATGTATCAGAAATGAGATGTATTTACTATTGTTTTTGAAAATTAATGGTGCATTTTTAGTTTTTATAATGTAATTTAATGATGCAATTCATCTAATAAAAAAGCACATTTTAACTCAGTCATACAGACCTACTGGGGCAGGACAAAATGTACCTTTCAGATGTAAGACTTTTTACAAATGCTTCGGGCTCTTTCTTGATTGCAAAAAAAAGAGAAACTCCTTGCGTGTGTTGGCTCACAGCTGGGATATCAGCAGGAGTCCAATAAAAAGGACATTTTTCTTTCTAAATATTGTATGCTGCACAAACACCAATAATACTATAAATGCAGCAGTGGGTTTGAAGTACAATGCTGCAGCTGATTATAGGATACCATATGGTGCTGGCATGTTAAACTGATACAGATTGAACACGGACTGCAGCTTTAAATGCTGTGGACCAGCAATTGCGCTAAACTAGAATAAATATACTATGCAGTGTCAATATAGAGCTGTCATTTTCAGCAGCAAAAATAAAACTGTGTCAAAATAGCATGAACTGGTGGGAGAGAACCCTTAGTAGTCAGCATGGAGCACAGATCCCACTCAGTGCCTTGGTTTTCTTGTCTAGGACATTGAGAGCCCTTTGTCCGTTTTGCATCACCATTTCCAGGTGCTTTGCAGAGTTGTTGCATTTCATGTGCAAGGGAAATTTGCTGTGGGCTTTGAAACCTTCAAAAAGTGTGGCTTCAGCTCAGTGCCATACAGCTACTGTGGGATGGGGCAGCAGCTCAGCAGGTCATGGTGCACTGCCACTCACCACCATCAGCCCAGGCGCTCCTCCCAAATGCGTTCAGGTGTGATTTCCAAAGCAGAGTCTGTCTGCCTTCTGTAGAGGCTTCTGTAAAGCCTTCCTATTGTTATTAAAATTAACCAGAGCGGCTGAGCTTAACTACACGAGAACTCTACCAGGCTGACACTGAAGCAGATTTTGGTACAAAGCTATGGGAGAAGTCTGTTCACTTGTGGATGAATTAAACTTGTGTTTTTCTCTGTCTCCTGGGGCTGGTTGCATGAATTCCCAGCAGACCCCAGGAGATGGCTCCTGTGACAAGTAAAAGGGGAGAGCTCGTGAGCTCTGGCAACGTGTTCCTTAAGGAAACCCTTTGCTGTTCACATGAAATTCAGTAAAACAGAGCCCGGGCAAGGGGCTCTGCTGTTTGAGTTCCTGGTCAGTGTGCAGGCACGAAGATGAAAGGCAGCGATGCTACGTGGACAGGTTACACTTGATCCCACGATCACCATTCTTGTCTCTTCCTCAATAACTTCACAGCCATCATGTTAGTAACTTGGTGCACCAGAGTAGGACAGATCCCAGCCCTGGATGTGCTGGTGGACAAGGAGGGCAGCAGTTGCTGGTTTTCTGTGGTGCCTGCAGCACCATGTCATCGGTGAAGGATTTATAATCCAAAGAAACAAAAGACTGATTTGATGTGGCAGGTCCAATATTGGGCTTGATATGGGGAAAGCAGTGCTGCTCAGGAACTTAAGCCAGCAATAAGGGTTGTATTTTGCAACTGAATGGTCTCTGCTTCAAAGAGATAAACTACATGATGTAAAGAATATCTCAGGTTTAACTATTAAGTAAAGAGGTGAATCTCTGATAGACTCCTATCTGCAGAGGCATTTTATGTAATGAAAGAAACAAAAAAAGAGTTTGCGGGGAGTTAGAGTCTTTGTTTGCAAAGGCTTGGGATAAGTTTGAGCAAATCAAAATGTTCAGGACAGAGATCAGAGAGTAAACAGGCAGTGTTGCATAGAGAGAGAGTTACTCACATGGGGAGAGGTGGATGGTAAAAACAACAACAACCAACCAAACAACAACATATTTCCTGTAGATGTAGAGTTAATTCACTTTTAACACTCTTAGTGGAGGAGTTGAAACAAGCTTTTATTTTTATTTGATTTTATTTAGCTGATTTGGTGGGGGCCTCATTATTTGGTGCAAGGCTCTCTATCAGTAAAATGGCAGTGAATTTCCAAAAAAGCATCACATAATTTTTCAATGAGAAATCCAGGAGCCTGGGAGCTGATGTTATGGTGTGAATTACATCGCAGAGCAGTTGTCAGCTGTCCCTGTCAGCACTTTCTCGAATGCCATAATGTGCAATAAATGCTGTGGCTGCAGCTATTTAGGATTATTATGGTGGTGGTTTTAGGGGAAGCACCACAAATTAACAGCTTAAGAAACACAACCCTTTTTCTTGAATTGCCCAATTCCTAAACAACATTTCTCTGGCTGCGGGGCATCGCTGTTGTACCTGGTCCTGTTTCTGCTCACCTCTTCAAATGAAGCACGTGTGTCCTCTCCCTCCTTAGCAGGTTCCCCAGGAAGAGGAGCAGCGTGGGCTCTGGCTCTCCCATTAGCTCCCAGACTGGTTGCTCTCTACCTACACACAGCCTGGACCACAGAGGCAGTAAGGTCAGGACTTGAGGCTATGGAGGACTGCAGGGCAGTCTGTCCCTGCTAGGTAAACTGCAGCTTAAATCAGCAGGATGAAAGAAAACACATGTTTATGATTAAAGGACTTAACAGAGAGATCTGCTGCAGGGCTGTTTCCCTATTAATGCTGGAGACATTTCTCAGTGTGCTGCATCACACTGGGTCCCATCCCAGGTAGTGCTGGGATAGACAACCTGACCTCCCTGGGCCTTAGCTTTTAACTCAGTAAATGTTTTTGCTATTCAAATATTAATTAGAGATGATTGTTTTTACTAAAATACTGTAAATCTGACAAAAGTCAGCTTTCCCCCTGGAATAAGCTTTTTCAAATCGCCCACGTGTGTTGCACAGAGCAGGTAGTGTCTGTGGGCTTAGAAAGAAGGTGGGGGTCACCCTGACATCTCTGTGTCCCATCAGTGGGATTTCTGTGCTGTGTGCTCTCTGAAGGTTACTGGCAGCTGGGTCCCAGTGAGCCCTGCTGGGGCTCTGGGCGAGCTGATGTGACTGGTGACAGGTTTGCCTCTGCTTGCTTTCTGCTGCATCCTGGGAGGAAATAAATCAGGTGAGCAAGAGATTCATCTTTTGGGGGATCTGTGGGCACCCCGCTGCACACCTTGATGATATTGCAACATCTTAAGGTGTGCAGTTTACAAATGCCTTTCAATCAGGGTTCTAAAGTATTTAATGGGATAAATCTCATCATTTGCAATAAACTAGCCTTGCTATGGCTGTGTTCATATTACGTTCTCTACCTAGGAGGTGTTTTTTACCAGGAAATTTGTCAGTGGGTACCAAACAAACCCAGGAGTCCTTTGCTGCCAGTGTACAGCCCAGGTGACCCCATCACCCAGGTGACATCTGAGTGCTTCTGAAAACCTCCCTCACTTGCAGTCAGCTGGGGAGCCAGATGCTTGGTCTCATGCTCCTGGTCTGTGAGTCTGTCTGTCTCTAATCTTCTTCCCCTGAATCTCTGCACTGCTATGTCCTCATCTACTGTGCAAACTGTGTCTCTGCATGGTCCTAGGAGCAGCGTGCAGTGCACTCTGCTTGTGCCTCTCTGTGTTTCTGATACTTACGTTGCTTTAGCAAGTTTTAAAGATTGCTTTGCCACTTATTTATTTAATGAAAAAAAAGAAGCTTTTCTGTTTAACCTGTTCTCACGTGAGCAACGCCAGCTGGCAATTGGGCAGTGAGAACCCACTCCAGCTGAAGTCACAGCTCTCCTGGCTGCCAGGCACCTCATGCAGCTTTTCCTCTTCCCTGCAGACGGTACTGTTTGACCATTTTGCAGCCACCCACTGCAGGTAACTGCTGATTTTTGGGTAAGTCTGACTAGCTTGTCCAGGCACAGTTCATGGCATAGCAGCAGGGCTGAATCTGGCCTTGCACCTGCTGCTCTTGGATACAGGGCCAAGGTGTTGCCTTACCCACAGGACACCCAGTGCAGTGGGTGGATGTGGAGAGGCCATCTGCATGGGGAGCACACTGAGAAAGTACAGGAGGGATTTGTGTGCATGACCCCTAGCAGAACAGCAGCCTTGGTGTAGGTGCAATGGGACACTGGGCAATAAATTTTCCCCTTGGGAATTCAACACCTCTTCAAGGGAGGATGGCCAGAGCTTCTGTGGGGTTTGATGAGCTCCCCATGGGCTGCTGAACTGGGAAAGGGCTCTGGGGGACTCTGGCTGTTGTCTAATCTCTTTTGGGAACAGATGGATGGAGCACAAGGCCAAGAAAGGAGTTTCATGCTTCAGGTTAGGTTTGTGTGCTAGGCAGTGTGGCGTTTTGCTTGTTCACCAGCCAGCTTTAAAAGCACGGCACTAGCCCTGGAGTTGTTCCTGACTTGCAAAAGTCTGGAAAGAAGTTTTCATCTTTCCCAGCTTTATATACCATGTCAGTAGTTCTGCTCCATCTGTTGCAGTTTTCCTTTGTTTGGGCATGATACTATAGAGGTACAGGTCCTCAGTTCTTTGTAGTGAGATGCTCAGTTGTGTCCTTCCTTCCCTCTGCCTGTGCCTGAATTTCTGTCCTGAAGTCCTATTGTCCCCTTAAAGCTGACGAAGTAGGAAATCCTCTTTGTTCCACCTTTTCCCTTTAGTTCTGCTCTGCAGTTTTACTCCATCCTGCATGGAGAGGGCAGCTGCTCAGGGTTCAGCTGCAACACGGACAAGGTGTTTGTCTCTTCTGATCTGGCTGTGCAGCTGGTCCCTGCGGCACCGAGCCAGGCACTTCATGCCTAAGCTCTCATCAGATCAATTTTCTTGCTTTGAAAGAGAAGTAGCTTGTTAACCTGCATGCAAGGCAATGGAAAACACCCACCTGCCTCTTGCCAGTGTGCTGAGCAGGTGCGGAGGGGCTTGGGAAGGGTGGTGGAACACTTGGGCAGCTGTGGAACTGAAGGAGAAGCAGCACCCAGCTCCTTGGTCCCCATGTGTTTGCTGTAAGCCTCAGAAATATTAGGGCTCTATTGTTGAATGGTTGTCCGTCCACCTTTCACAGGTCCAAGTATCTGCCCTAGGGGGATTTCAAAGGCTTCTGCTGGTTTGTCTTCTGCATGGGCTTCTCATCCCCAGACTCACCACTTCAAGGAGGTGAAGACTGGGAAGGAGCAGGGAAACAAGGGCTGATTTTGCCTAGATCCCCTGACTTTGGGGGTGGAAGAAGTCCAACAGCAAGGGGCTCTTTGTCCCCCAGCCCACAGCGTGTGTTTGGCCAGGCTGTGCCCCCAGCTCTGGTTCCTGTGCCCAAAGCCCTCCTGCCAGGACATCTCTGTTTCCCCCACCAACTGCCCACTGCTCTGAAAGTCTCCGCAGAGCAGAGCAGCTCAAAGACAACAGAAGCACCAGATAAATCATTCCTCCCCTGCTTCTCCCCCTTCAGCCCGAATAGCTAAAGTGTCTTTATTATTTAAAAAAAAAAAAAACACCATATACAGAAAAGCCCCAGTAAGGGAGACAGATACAAAGCAAAGGAAAAAGAGAGGTTTAGGCAGCAAGCCACAAATAAGCACCATCAATCATAGTGCAGTCAAAAAATGTACATGTGTTGGTACCTGTGCGTTATTGGCAGTACTCGAGGAGTCTCATGAGTGCAATCTTCAGGGCTCCTTAGATAAATAAATAAATAAAATTCCATGTTCCGCTGAAAAACTGCTTGTCAGCACTGGAATGGCAGGTGCATTAACTCCCTAAGAACCAGATTATGCCCTGCATGGCAAAAAAATGCAAACACAGAGAAATAAGATGTCAGTCAACTCCTGTATCCTCCTGCTTTTCTTTGGTAGTTGTTCTTTTCTTTTCTTGTTTTGTTTTTAATGGAAAGTATTTTGAAATACACGGTCCATTGTACAAATGAGTGCAGGAAAGAGAGAGATACAAATCCATACCTGTGTGCGTGTTTACCTGAAATTTGCCTCCACTCCTCTCCCTTGGGGCTCTGAAATGTTCCCATAGAGCACCCACCTCTTTGAGAGCCCCCTTTTCCTTTCTATCTACACTGCACTCTCCCTTTCCTTGTCTTCTATCTTTAATGGAGGACTCTGAGCTGCTGGTGATGTGGCCTGGGCTTTCTGTGGATGTCCTCTACCATCTCTGGAGCCACACCCCAACATTCTGTTGCTCCCTCCTTTTCATATAAATATATATTTTAATCTAGGAGAGTGACAACAGTCCCAGTGGAAGCCCTGAAGAAGCAAAGCCCTGTGCCAGCGTGAGTTAAGGTTGCACGACCTAGTAACAGAAGATAAATAGACGAGGAGAAATGCCCATTAGCCCTTCCCTTGGCTTGACAATGTGTTCCCTATCATATGTAGGAAAATGCTGATTATTTTTAGCTGTGGGTGACCCAGCTGTTCCTTCTAGGACAACCTTCAGCCCTCCCAAGGACAGCAGGGATGTCTGCCTGCTTCTGCTCAGCCGTCCTTGGGGCTGGTGCTGATGGCTTGGGGCTGAGTGATGGTGGGGGTTATTAAGTTAATGAGGCTCAAAAATTTTATGAGCCTCCAAAACTGTATCTTCAGGGACACCCCTTGGTGGCACTGAATGCAGAGTGCAGATCTGGACTTTGAGCATGGCATCCTGTTGGAAACAGATCAATAGTGCATAAGGAGGATTTTGTTTCAGAGTGGGACAGCAATGATTAAGTTGGGATTTCTTTGTTCTTGGTTTAGAAAAACAAAAACCAAAACCATATTACAAAAGTCTGTGTTACCCAAATCTGAGTACAGAAGGTCTTCAGTTGCAGTGTAACTGCATGTCAAGATAGTGAAACAACCCCATTTGCTGGCAGAGTTGGAAGCTTTTCTCTGTCAGATGGACGAGTTGGGCCTTCTTAATTTTTATTTCTCTTTGGTCACCCCTCTCTTTTCCCCTCAGCATCTCCACGTTCACTTGGAGCTTCCCATGGCAGCAGGGCACGGCCATCTGTGCTGCGGATGGGACAGCCTGGGGATGAGGCAAGGCAGGCTGTCCCCATGGCTGGCACACAGAAACACTCCATGGTGTGGTGTAAAGGCTACAAAATAGTAAATAACAGAAGCAGATGAGGACTGCAGGACCCAGGAATGGCCCAAATATCCTTTTGCTTTCAGAATTAAGGAGAGCGCATGTGCAAAGTGAAGCAATTGCTGTGAACAGCCCCATAGTGGCTTCCATGCATGTTTTTGGGCTCCCCACCCCATGACATGCCCTCCTCAGCCCAGCAGCTTTCTCATGCAGACCACAGCTTTATTTAATTTAGGTCCTGCTGTTGGCAATGGTCTTGCAATGGGCGGCGGGTTGGGAAAAAGAGAGTTTTTCCTTAAGCAAAAAGGAGATGACATTGCACAGAAAAATAGAGCGAAAAACAGTTTGTTGGCCGTTTTTCTTCTCTGCCTTGCTTCTGCATGGGGTGCCAGCAAAAGGAATTGCATTTTAGAGTGATTTAATAACAAAATGACTTTTATTTCGAACTCTTTTGCCTGCCTCAGAGCAGCAGGGCCACACGATGGAGCTCTGGGGCTGCGGGGAGAGCCTGCGTGCGTTCACGGGTAAAAAGCTGTTTGGAGACCTTGAAATTACAGTTTTTATTAATTTTTCACTCTGTTTAATTTTTTTTTACCTTCATTTTAAAATGGTAAGCGTTCTTGACATCGTAATTGTAAAGTGGAATTTACAGCTGCTAGCCAGAGGTATTTACTTCTGCTTTTTTAAGATCGGAACTTTTATTTTTATATTTACGACAGTAACAGGAATGTTTCTCCATCTCCTGGGAGGCTGCAATCTCAGGGACGGTGCTCACCGTGTAATTCTTCTAAATGACACCTGACTGTGTGGGGAAGCTCAGCCCTCGCCAGGTCTGTATGCAGATATTGAGCCCCAGCCTTCTTCTGTGCATGGGGAAATAAAGGATGTTTTGGAGCGCTCCTCGTCCGTGCTGCTCAATGAACACTTAGCTGGGAAAATTTAAACCAGCGGTGCAATAGAAAAAAAAGCAGATTCTCCAATTAAACACAATTTAAAATCCTAAATTATCTATCTATTACAAAATGAAAAATTCTATATTCTGCTGTGGGAAATCAGAGCTTTTCCTCCTTCCTCTCATCTCTGCTTCCCCTCCTTGAAGGATGTGTGCTCTCCTGCGAGGTGCTGCCTGCCCCGGAGCTGTGCAGGCTGACTGTGCTATGGCAGGGTGTGAGTGCTTAATTGTGGTTCTATGGCATGGACACAGGGGTTCCTCCAACCTGCTGCAGTTGGGCTGTAAGCAGTGTGCCTGCACGCAGCTTCAAGTGGCAAGAAATGTATTTTTTGCACGCAGAGAGGACAATGAGTTTGTGGTAGCTGACAGCCTCCCGGTGTATGGCTTGCTAATTACTTACCCAACGCAAGCAAACATTTTATGATGGCTTTATGAAATGCTTCTGGGCCAGGGTGTGCAATGTTGGTTACCAAAAATGTATGTTTCTTGTTTGTGGAAGTTCACATTTTTATTAGAAACCTCAAGCACTCGGCAGAGGCTCCCGGAGCAGAGGGTCTCCGGTGTACCTGCACTGATGAGCTCAGCAATGAGCCTGATGCTGGAATTGCCTTCAACTTTACGGGGAGATGCAATTGCTCCAGTGGAAGGTAAATCTGGCCTGAGGTAGAGCTGAATGGTTTGCTCATAGAAATTATTCTCTTTCTATTTGCAAGCTGTTAGAACAGGCTGCTGTTTGTATGTGCCTCTCCAGACGTTATGTGCCGGCTGCTCTGAGATTGATCCTTTTCCTGCACATTTCAGCCCCGTTTCTCTGGGCTGGCAGAGGTCACCCGGTGCTTTCTGTCTTGAAGACAAAAGTGAAAACTGAAATCTTGTGTTCTTGGCTCAGTCTGACCCAAACGGGTGGGTCCTAGAAAAATCCGTGCTGGGAGATGCCTGTGCTAAAAGTCCTCATGAATTGTGAGGGAAAAAAAGAGCCGTGTTTGTTTCAGTTTGGCTTCCTAAGCCAAGGGGAGATTATTTTGTTTTTTACTGGGCGCTTACTGGTGGGCATTATTTCTTTCTGTAACCCAACAGCTGTCTGAAAGGACCTGGAAATGCACCAAATTCCTTTTCTTAATTTTTTCTTCTGTTTCGAAGTGTTCAGGAAAAGAGCAACGTTAGGATCTAAATGTGGCTCACAGAGGGAACTGTCAGGAGTGGACGAGGCTGCAGCTTCCTGAGCAGCAGCGAATAAAAAAGGCATCATTTTCCTTCAACTTTTTGGTTCCTCTATAAAGCACGACTATTGTCAGGTCAAAACGAGCTGCTCTGCCTCCTCCTTGCCCTGTGCCCCATTGCCAGCACCGTGGCCGCATGCACCAGGGGCAATGCAGGAACCCAGCGTGTCTTTGGTGATACACAAGTTCATCTCCAAAAACAGCTTCACTTCACGCTAGGGGTTGCTCAGACAGTCCTAATGACTGACAAGCATTATGAGTGGAAGGCAGGGGCTCTGCTCCCTCAGCCCCAACTCACCGCCGTGTCCCCCAGCTGCTGCGGGGCCATCCCATGGCTCTGCATCTGCTCCCGCATTCCCGCACGGCTGTGCCGGCTCTGCTCCCTGCAGCACATGGCCCCGCACTGCCTGAAAGCAGCACAGCCCGGCTCAGCCCTCGGGATGGGAACAGCAGCGTTCTGCAACTTCAGGGGGAAAGAATAACAATAAAAAAAAAGGATAGAAGAGGCATGAAGCTGATGGATGCTTCCACGTGTTTATTGCTGGCGTTTCGATCAAGCGCTGTGCTTGTAGGAAGAGATGTGTTTGCAATTAAAGTCAATGAGTTAACTAATTTTTTTTTTTTCTTTTGAAAGCAAACCTGCCTTTATAAGGAATCAGAAAGAAAAAAAAATAACTTTGGAATTTTCAGTAGTACAGAACTGCCTTCGGAAGGAAAAATCCACTCAGACTGCGAGCAGCGATTCTGCAAGTAACTGAGGGAATTACCATCTCCCTTCTTCTCTTCTTCTCCAAAGCATCAAACAGTCTGATAAAAAAAAAAAAAAAAAAAAAAAAAAAAGACTTTATTAAAATCCAGCAAGAGAAAATCTACTAAATGTAATAATTATAATGTAGAATTTTTAATCTGCTCTTAGGAACATTTATCCCTTCTTTGTACTTAACAATTCAAAGTCCTCGTTTATGGGGATTCACAACACACATTACAATATTTTGACAATTAATTTGTTACTCCTTTTCAAGAAATGAGAGAATTATTAATTATACCCTTATTCAAAAGTCTTAGTTACACTTTAATTTAACACATCCTAATAGGCATTTAAGTCTGATCTAATAGGACAATTATTGCATGATAAACAATTATCAATTGATTATTAAACGCATTTATTTTGGATTAACAGCAATTCCATAGATATTATAGCCATCAAACATCAATGAAAAGACTTTCATTAATAAACTGATTTGTTTGCTGTGGCATGAGTGCCCTGCTCAATCTAAATTAAATATCTATTTGGGATCCTCAGCCTGTAGTGTTACCAAAGGCATCTTCATGTTTGAACACTGCACAAAAAGCATTTCTCGTTCAGATTTGCAAGATGCAATCTCAAAAATAATCAATCCGTATAAAAAAGACTTTGGTTACTGCTAGATAGCTAATTATACAGACACAGCCTTTGTGCGTGTCTGCAGGAGAGATTCTTTGTTATTCTCTTTCTTCTGAACTTTGATGCTTTTTAAAAATAAATTTAATTACCCGGTGGTTATTTACACTGCATTTACTTCTCCCATCTAGAATTCTTTTCAAATTTAAAACCTGAAGGTCACTATCATTTTGGAGCAGTTTATTATTCATATATATACATTGCAAAATTTCAAGGGGGAAAAATTGCTTTATTTTAAAATTAGAAGGCAGGAAAAGAATTTTGAAATGAAGTGCATGGAGCCTGATCCTGCAGGGCACGGCTGCGGGTGTGTTACTAAAGGAAAACTGAAGGAGTGGGCCCAGTATTTTTCTTCGTTAACAGCAGTAATTTTAAAACTAGCATTTAAATAACGTGTGCGATGCATGCATATTTATGAAGAGATGACAGGATATCTATCTTTTCTCCAAGGGTTTTCCCACCAGACTGTAGGGGACTTAGCAGGTAAATCTGCACGAGTGAAAGCCCCCAGGTGTCGGCAGGGATGTGCCCTGTGTCCATTTCTCTGTGCTTTGATTTTTGGAATGCCACTGGCTTCCTCAACACAGTTAAACAAGGTAGGCTGGCTTATGTTTGTCACATGGGCTGTTATTATTGTTATCATTACGGCTAAGAAGCTATCTGTTACAGATAGTGTAACAGCCTTTATTGCAGTAATGCAGGTGGGTGCTTGCATGACCAGATTTGCCTGCTGCAAGAGGTATGGGGTGTGATGGTGGTGGCTGATGTGGTGTCTCTTGAAGGGTTTCCCAGGTCTCAGCTCACCAAGGTCATGTCTATCTCCATAGGATCAGGAAGTAGTAATGCTGCAAACACGGGGTGCCCACTTGTGAGAAGTAGAGGTTGAATTATAGCTGTGTTAGGACTTTCAGGCAGTGGGTTTTTGTTTCTTGAGGCCATATATAAATATGACGGTTCCTACCTCCGTTCTCCTTCCCACACTCTTGTGAAAAAAAATAACCAACACAACATATTCAAGAGGTGCTGATGTGGGGATTCCCCCAGTCTATTCAAGTTGGATATTAGGAAAAATTTACTCTCCAGAAAAGCAGGCAGGTGCTGATATGGGCTGCTCAGGGAGCTGGTTGAGTCACTGTCCCTGGAGGTGTTTGGGAAATGTGGACATGTTGTACTGAGGGACATGGTTTAGTGGGAAAATACTGGTGGTAGATGGGCAGTTGGACTGGATGATCTTGGAGGTCTTTTCCAACCTTGGTGATTCTGTGCCTGGGGCAGCAGGTGATGAGATGGGGTTTTTTCTAAGAGAGGTTGTATAGCATTCAACCGGAATCCCTTCCTTGATTATTCTTCATTTATGAAAAGTGAGACTTAAAGTGAGTAATACTTAAAAATAGGGACAATGAGCATTTTCTTCACTTAGAAAAAAAGACAGGTTGTGTATGAGTAAAAACTCTTGAGAGAGGAATTAAAGTTGGAGGTATAGTGGGATGGAGAAAGCCGCTGCTGCCTCTCTGAGGGCAGCCAGAGCTCAGCCTCAGCAGCACAAATCCTGCAGGCTGCCTGAGGGCTGGATGTGGATCCTGGGGCAGGATGTGGATGCAGAGAGGCTGGCTGGTTGCTCCCATGCCTTGCTGCTGCAAAACACCCCCCACATCAACCTCTGGTGGGATGCCCCTTTCCTCAGAAGATCTTGGTAAGACCTTCTGCAGCCTGGAAAAGGAGTGAGGGATGAAGTAGGAAGGGTTAGGTGCAAAACTCTGCTCCGTTCCCTCCAGCCTTTCTGAAGAAGTGCTGCAGGCCGAGCTCCTTGCTCTGCCCACCTCTGGCTTTTTTAAGACTGAACTAAGACAAATGATCAACTTACAAATGAGGAATTGACCCTAAAGTAGCGAAACCTAAACCATGAAGGGAAACACCTATGTGGACAAATTGCTGTGTGTGGTGTGAACAGGTCTGGAGCCAAAGACAGTTTTTGTCCTGCATGGAGAAGCTGACCATGAACACGGCTTTGTTCCAGCACAATGGCAGTGTGCATCATTACTGATGGCTCTCGTGCTGATGCCCTGTGTGACAGCTCGGCGTTTTGCAGGGCATCTGAATGACTTACCACACTTCTACATCTTCCATATCATTGCCTTTAAACCACTCTTCTTTTAATTGGCTCAGGAGGAAGGGTTCGTTCCATTGCCTCTAACTTTTCTTTTTTCCCCTATAAAGTATTTCAGAAAAAAAAAATGCCGAGTATGTAAACTAAAGATCATTAGAGGTTGCAGGGTTTTTTGTGCTGTTTTTATTTTTATTTTAAAGTCTAGATTCAGCAAAATGCTGTTTTCTCCCAGGCTCTGGGTCTCTATTTAAGTGATTTTAAGCTCTGTTATTTATTTATATATTTATTCATTAGATAGGCCCACAGTCAAGGAGAAGGGGAGCGCGGGGTTATTAATCTTTCCTGTCATCCACTCACAGATGTGAAGTTCACACCACAGCAAATGTGAAGTCAGCAGTACACAACCACAAGGTGGAAACTTCAAGGAAAGAGAGGCTGCGAGAAACGGAGTGGGAGAGGGAGAGCAGGAGGGGAAGGGGGAAGGGAAAGGAGGACAAGGGAGTGATGAATGATGGAAGGGAAAGATGGGTGAACAAGGGAAGTGGAAGGGGAGAAATGAGATGGATGGAAGAGGGTAAAGAGGAATGGCAGATAAGAGAGAAGAAAGTCTGAAGAAAGAGTGGGAGAGAAATGAGAGATGCCGAGACAGAATATCTAAGATAGGGCCTTAATGGAGCTGGGTCTGGGTGCTTGGATATCCAGAAGATGTGAGGGGTAATCACTCTCTCAGCATGTATATACTATTGATATGTTAATACAATTTTCTTTTTTATCTGAAAGCAATGAAGTTTTCAAACTAGCTGATTAACTAGGTCTGGCTGGTCCTGAATATGCACACACATTCACAAACACGTCACACATAAATATTTATGCTCTGCACACAATGGTGTCTGCAGAGTCCCATAAAGCAGCGGCCAGAAGTCCTGTTTGTATCGATGTGCCATTGGACAGACGTGTTTGTGCTGATATAACTTACTGCAGTAGCAACCCCAGCTTTTTGGAAATGCCAAATGTAAAACCAACATTAGTTTGTTGTACTAAAAACAAGCCTGCACTGATCAAAAGGAAGGGTTTCAATTTGCTTCTGGCTACAGGTCAGTTAACGGGGACATTCTTCTTTACTATGATAAAGTTCATCTTTTTTTTTTTTAAGGAGTAATTTCTTTTTTGTGTTATGTGACTTAGCTATTAGAGCTGGTTATTTTTATACAGTAAAAAGAACACAGCTAAGTTAGCTCCTAATATATCATAGGATTTTTAAAGTTGGAAAAGACCACCACGATCATCTAGTCCAACCACTGATGTGTAATACATACACATATATCCACTTGTCCTGGAAACTACTTGTAAACCACTGTTTGAGTCATATTTGGTGAACTTCTGGATCCGTGCTGGGAAGGACTGGAGCCTTTCTGTTGCTGAGCTCATGCTGATGATCAGAGCAATGCCATCTTGCTTTGCTTTTGCTTTCTGCAAAGTGGCAGTGAGCCAACATGGAAACTGCATGGCAATGTACACAAAAGACCCTGTTTTAATATCTATCAAAATTCCAGATGTAATCTTAAGATTGCTCATTAGGTCCTGGGGATATCTTCTCTCTGCTGTCCCGATTGTTACAAAATGGGAATTTGTTGTTCATATGCAAAGGTCCATATGAATATGTGGAGGCAGTCTGTAATGTCATTGTGGATGGGTCAGAAATAAATCAGGGGATTTAGGTATAAATTAGTGGAATTAATTTGACTTCAGTTATTTTAGCTTTCATTTGCACAAGCTGGGAATTTGGCCCTTTACACCTGAATACTTATTTAGTACCTGAATTAATTTGGAAGTCACTATGACCGAGGAAACTCCATTGCCTCCTCTTCCTAGCTGGATTCTCACAATCCTGATAGAATGCCACTTTCATGTAGATTTCTGGCTTTGGTCTCTTGTGTGTGTGTGATAAAAGCAGAGATGAGACAAACATCCCATCTCTTCTGCAAAGGCTCAAGATAGAAAGGGATAAAAAATATTTATATGAGAATATAACTGCAGATTTCCCCTTCTTGGAAGGACCTCCCACTGACTGTATCATTATCTGTCTCATGTAGGATATTGGATTCAGGATCTATAGCAGTGAGCTGTGTTAGTGTTGAATCTCATTTGATGTAATAAACCTTCCTTCTCCCTTGCCTGCTTGGTCTTTCCAATCCTTTTCATGTGGTTGTAGCTCCCCCATAGTTCTGGCTATAGAAGGATTCACTGCCCTCTCTGTGTGGCAGTGTGGGGACCTTCATGTGCTATAGGAAATGCAGATGTTAGTTTTGCAAATACAGCCCCTTCTTCTTTCCCTCCCATTACGCGTGTTTGTCATATGGCCCATTCTATGTTTGCTGTTTGCTTGCTGTTGTTCTCTATAGGTGGACCCATTTACAGTGAACTTTTTCATCAATAAATATTTCTACTGACCAGACTTAAGATCTAGAATTAATGCAGGTTTTTTTAGTGTACAAAACACAGTTTTGGAAATAAGCGCTCTCAAAATGAGAGCGGAGAAAACGGGGAATAAGATTTAATTTATAGTGAAAAAGAGCATCACCAATGGTTGTCAATGGACATTTTCAAGGCTTTAGGAAAAGAAGGACATTAAAGCAGAGAGTAAAATTTCAAATCTTGCAGAATTAACTATGTAGCAAAATCAGTGCTTCAGGAAGGGAGAGCTTTCAGAACCTGTCTTTAATTTTCAAATGGGAGCTTTTTTTGCAGGATGTGATGAGGCTTGGCATGTCTCTTGGAATGTATATGGATAGCAAACTCAGTGTCTATGGGTTCCAATTTCCCTAGAAGAATTTAAACAAACCTTTCTCAAGCCAATCCGAGTTAACTGCATAGTAAGAAACTGTGCTCTATGTCTATATTGAGCTTGGAAAAAATGAAATTCTGCTCTCTGCTCTGATGTGTCAGGCAAAGCTGGCTTCAGTGAGTGTGCAGATGCAAGATTTTGTTTCAAGAACTGGAAAAGACCGAAGATCACAGACAGTAGGCAAACTGGCAATCCTTTTCAGCTTGTTTTAAGCATATACGCTGTGTAGGTCTGTAGGATATTAAGTTGATTCAAATTTCATGGCAATAGGGTGCCTGGTGAGTTCTGGATTCTAGCTCCAGAAAGAGCTGTATTGTGAATGCAACTCCTAATTTTACACCCGAGGCTTCATGAGACCAAGCCAAAAGGAATGTCCTCACCAGAAGACAATTGAAGTATGTTATGATGGGGAGATCCAAAAATATTATGTTCAGCTGTAAGGTGTGGTAACTCATGGGGCAACTTGAAGGTAATATGCTGTGACCACGGAAGTTAGGGTAGCCAAATGCTGTACATCTATGCCACCAATATATGCTAAGAGAGTTTCTAAAATTCACCTGCCTCTGCTGTAGATTACTTACTCAGAGTTAGCAGTGAAAACTTGGATCACAGTGATTTCCAACACAATTTTTTATACCACTGAAGTACTACTATTCCTACCAGAGGAGATTCTTGGGCAAAAGCACCAGATTCCATCCTGAAACACAGTAACAGCATTGTGAGTGCCTCCATCAGTCTCTCATCAGTCCCTCTGCCTTCATAAGGGGTGTGCATTTGTTGATCCTGAAAGATGCAGCATCTCCTAAAGCATTGCCAAACGGTGCCAGGCAGTGGGAAAGGTGAGAACTGCTCCTTTGAATTGTAATATTGCTGTATTCATAATGCATGAAAGGACCTGTGCCACCGTACAGCGTTTCAGTCCTCCTGCAGCTCTGGAAAATTGGACAACTTCATAGTCTTTTATGAAAATATAATGTATCTTTGCTGCCTTTTGAGTAGTAAATTATGAATTTGAAAGTGACAAATATTAGCAACCTGCCTTTATTGCTAACAAAACCAAAAGAGAAAAGGAGTCTGCAGAGCCTTTGACAGAATGTTTAATAACTTTTGTGATTACTGTTTCCCAGAGGTGATGTGTATAATATGTATTTTCCCTCTTTCATTTTATCAAAACACTTATGCTGGAGACTATTGTTGTGTCTCTGCATTCCTGAACTTCTTTGTCAGTCAGGGGTTATAGGGATTTGAGCAAGCACAGTAAAGGCAAAGCTGTGAAGCCTTCTGCATCCTTTAAAAGAAAATTGCACTACTTCAGCTTGGCCTGAAAGTATGTATATGGATCATACTTATATCATAAATAAGCAGTAAGGTGCTAAAAGGGGCGGCTGTGACAGAAACATTTTGCAGATGGATGGAGACTAATAGTAGATCATGCCAAAATAGTCTCCATCTTTGGAGTATTCAGCTAGAAGAAAATTCATTTTCATTTTGGATACCTTCCTCTTCAGGAAACTTAAAATTTTGGATGGCTTTGGTATCTTGACATAGAAATATTCTTAAGACTGTATATACGAATTGATTGTTGAATAAAATTTCAAGAGATAACATTCTTAACTTGAAGTATAAAAGCAATATTTTTGGACTTAACACACAGAGTGTAGTTGCAGTTGAGGTGAAGGAAGAACAGAGGATAGGCAACAGCACGTCTGCTCCTGGGGGAGAGACAGTCTGGGAGCAAGCAGTCGGGGAGCTTGCCAGGGCTGCAGCTCTCAAATCAGTGATAACAGGACGAGGTTGCAAGACACGTTTAGGAAGATATTATGGTAACAAGGAACATTTCTTCTGAATGAAAACACCAGAGTTGGAGTGAAAGCTGATTTCCCACTGAACTAAAGAATGGTCCCACAGCTTCTAGACTGAATCACATCTATTTCTGCACATCTGTTTTTGTAAGCGCAGAAAGAACTGCTCAGAATGGTTTAATTTCAAGGAACCAGTGCTGCAGACTGTTATCCGTGCTTGGATGAATGCTGGTATCAGCAACAGGTCAAGGGTGCAGATCAAATCACCAGGAACCATCTACTCTGCAAGGCCTAAGCCAACTGTCAAGAACAGCCGCACTATGGAGAAAAGGAGAAATTTCCGTCCTTTCACCAAACTATTGGTTACAGAACACAAATGCAATGAAGCTAAGTATTAAAAGAATGATCCTAACCTTTGGCATTGGTGAATAGCTCAGCTAAAGCAGTGCACATTTGCTGCTATTCTCTAGGTTTGTTGCGAAGTGGGTTCTAGACAGCGGCTGGATCCAAAGCTGGTTGGTTTCTTGTAACAAAGCTCAAGCTACAGTCAGACAAATGTGCTGAAATGTACCATGAGCTTTTAGCTGCCTCTAGCTTTACTTCACTTCTCTTTAATATATGTAAAAACTATTCAAACTCTGAGTGCTGCTTTGAGTGCAATCTTCACCATTCCTGAAGACATCTCAAGTGCTGGAGCACCTACCCTTCCTGGTCTCCAACTTGCTCCCTGTTTACTCTCACCTTGGTTTCTCTCCAGTCATGTCTTTGTAGTGCACTTCGTAGCACCTCCAAGTGAGAAAACTTATTCTAGCTTCCATCCTAAATCTGACTTCAGCACCCTTTTTTTCCCTGAACTTCAGTACTTTCTCTTTTGGTTCCTGGTTCCCTTAAGCATATAGGAAGATAAGTGGAACATGTTGTTAGTCTAAATGTTTTCTGCTCTTGGGTGGTAAGGTGAATCAGTTTTGCCTATTGACAACTTATTGGTAACCTCATACTTTGTGTAATCAGAAAGCATAGTATTAGCTTCACAGACTCAAAACAGAGAACAGATGCCTGAGAAAGGGAGGTGGAAAGTCACTTGAACTGTATTTATTACCGGCTGTAGAAAGCCCAGGAAGGTTCCAAATTTGGAGATGCACTAAGTATGGAAAGTAAGACATGATGCTATTTTTATTTGCCTGCTGTCCTGAGAATAGAACAACCAGTGGAATGGTGCCCCGAAGTCATTTCTGATACAGATGTACTTATGTCATTAAGATCTACTGAAAGCCAGGATTCTCAGTGCTTAAATTTGATTGAAAATATGCCTGGGGACTCAAACTGCACAGACTTGCTGAAAAGTTTGTTTTTAAGAACTTCTTCCTGGGATGCTCTCTCAAGGAGCAGCCCCCAAATATCTCATAATTTTAGGGCAAGGAATTGCTCTAAGTCATCACAGAAGTTCTGTGGCAGCACAGTTTGGCGCTGGTGATAAAATATACATAGCTTTTTCATCTTGAAATATTTGGTATTTTAAAAAAGAAGACAGTGTTATTTACTTCCCCCCTTGTCCCCCCCATGGCTGGTGTTGCTTATGTGCTGTTGGCAGATGGGATGTGGATCATTTTAATTAGATTTTATTGGACTGTTATACGGCCCATAATTGTGATCATTACTCATTTTCACTGTGGTTCAGACAGATCCTCTATTTAGACATGATGATACTTTGATGAGACAAGTCCCATGTAACTTGTTATGTTCGGGGCCAGTAGCCAAAGCAGTGGAATTAGGTGTTTTCACATCATAAAAATTAGAGTAGATTAATAAAGGACGTAATGGTTAATTTGTGTTTCTAATTGTGCCCAGACTGTGGATGCTACAGGCAGAGTGTCTCCTTGGGCTGCTGGGTTTTACTGCAGGCTCTTGCAGCCAAAGGAAGGGAGATGTGGCATGGAGTGGGAACAAGTCCCCATTTCATCACCAGGATTTGGGCAAACCAGTCGTTGCTCTCAGATGTGACCTTTTGCTTAAACCAGAGATGTGCTCGTATTCACATCAGCTCCATGTTTGTTCCTCCACTCTTTCACTCCTTGGTTATATTTTAGGCACAGCTGTTCTCATGGCATGTCTGCATTGCTGCAAGGGGAATGGGGCTGGAGGTGAGGTCTGAACTGCAAATGGATCCATGATCCACAGATGCTTTTGTGAGGGTTGTGTCCTTTTCTCAGATAGGACCATCTGCTTACCTCCATCCCATGGTCTCCTTATTGCTTGGTGATCAGTGTCAGCTTTTGTCTCCTGACTATCCAGAAGCACAACTGGTATTTTGGATATAATATGAATATGGAGCCAGCTCTCCTTTTGTGCCCTGTGGAACACTGGTCATACATCACCGACAGGGATCGTGATTCAAGAATACTGTCAGAAGTACTTGGAAGAAAGATGTAGGTTTTGAGTTTTTACCCCCTTTTTTGTTTTGAATAAAGTCACCTTTAGCTAATTCTTAAAAAAATACATTTCTCTCTCAAAGTCTAACAACTTCTGTTCCCAACTACACCGTGTTTGCAGATGCTTGTGCTGGAGAGTTGAAAATATTGGGGTTTGTGGGCTTTGGGGTGCAATATTAGCAGCTGCTGATGCACAAATGTTAACTGAACTGCAAATACCTCCATCACAGTAACAAAATGGTGGATTTAGTTCAGTATAAAAATCAGCCACCTCCCTCCTTCTGCCCAGTTTGTGTGCAGAGTCCTTCTCTACTTTTATTTTATCTGCCTCTTCCTTCTTTTAAACCGTGGATGTAACAAACCAGAATATTCTAAGAAATGGACACAGTTGACTTATAGATCACTTTATTAGCCATTACACTCTTGTTTATGGTCAATGATTGTCTCATGCTTGAAAAATACGTAGTGCTCCAAATAAAATGCTTCCTGTGAAGCATCAGTTAGAAATTCAGTTGCTTTGTTCTGTCTAGTGGTAAATATTCTAATTTATTAAAATGCCTTTTTTTCTTGCAATTGGATGAGCTCACCTAAGAAAACTATTTTTTTTCTCTTTTGGTTAGTTCTAATGGATTCCAAATCAATGTTGCTGCATCGGATGAGAGAACCTTTCCTAACAAGAGAATCATAGTCACTAAATTCTGGTATGAATTTTCACAGAATGAAAGTGTACTAAAATGGATGAAACATCATGTTTCATTTTCTCATGCTGATTTTTCAAGAGAATAATTGCAAGCCATGATTAATGTCACCCCAGAAATCTGGCATGCTTATTTGTGAACATATTAATGAGTCTAGTTTTATTATTATTCAACCAGCTCTAATGCCTCAGCGTGAGCCTTACATTTCCCAGTGTCTCTATCCTTATCCTTACAGAACTTTTTTTCTTTTCATTGGTTTTGCAATTCAGATTTTAAAAACAGTAGGTTTTGGCTTTTCAGGTCTTTAAGAGTCCCCTGTGTGCTGATGGTACTATCACAGCAACTGCTTTCCTTCTGCCATTTAATCTTAAGTCCCACTGTGATGGATGCTGTAGATATGTGGGATAGGCAAAATTATTATACTAAGAGTGTTGGATGAATCTTTTATTTGGTTCTTGACTGAATGCTCAGATAAAGAACATTACTCTTTAAAACTGGATCTGTTGGATGGATTATTCATGCACGTTTTTGCTGCAAACCAACCAGGAAGCCTTTCCAAGCTGCATGTTGTAGGGGGAGAAACATGCATTGGTTTTGCCTGGGAAAAGGGAAGCTACGGCCTAAATTTTGGGTGGTTTTAGGTTTAATTTCACCACGTTTCAGTGTGCTCTAAAGTTTGCTGAGCTTCTCCCACAATGAACTCTGAGTCAATGAAATTAAAGCATTGCATGAAATTTTCAGTTAAAATGTGACCTTCTGTTTTTGACTCAGGGTGAGTTTTGTTCTGTGAAAGCTATTTTGTCAGTGGTTAGCACTGCCAGCTCCCAGCAAGAGGGCTGAGAAGGTGCTAAGATTAACTACTGCATTACATAGGGCAAAGAATTGGGAAACTTGTGGACACTGAGTGGGTGATGAAGAGGTGGCTAAAATTTAAAGTTGTTAAGTGCAAAGAAGAGGAAATGGGGGAAATAAATCCTAACTTTGTATGCTTGGTCATGGGCTGTGAACAAGATATTGCTATTCTGGAAAGAGATCTGGGAGGCATTTTCACAGAAATATCTTTCTTATTAAGTCAAAGTAGAAATCTTTGCTGTGCACACAGTTTGAATAGACCATGATGTTTTTGTCTTCTTATCTCAAATACATGTTGGGAATAGAAAAGGTAGAGCAAAGGGAAATAAAGGTGATGTAAAAATACAAAATAATTAGTCACACTGTATGGAGATGCGAACTTTGGATTCGTCAGCTTGGAAAAGGAATCCCTGCTGTGATAGAAGTGAATAAAAGTCTGAGCTGCCAGGAGAAAACATGTAGGGAGCAATTGATCATTGTGTTTCTCACAAGAGAAAATGAAAAACATCATAATGATTTATCAGGTTGCAAATTTAATATAAACAAAAGATGATACTTTTTCATATGACATATGGTTACATTAAGGAGCTATTTGCCATGAAGAAATGGGAGATGGAAGTTTGCCTGGGTTCTGATATCCTGAGACCTGGAAATAATGTTATCACTAGATACTAAATATGTTGTTATGTATCTTGCTAAGGCTGCTTGACTTGCTCCTACTTTTTTCTAAAGGCTGGCTGCTGTTGGAGGAAGGTCACAGAAGCAGACAGGCTTTTAGCTGCCCTGTTTCTGTCATTAATTGTAATGATTTCAGGAGGGACATGAAAAGGACCCCCAAGGCCTGGCATCTCAATGATTTCCCCATCAGTGTACCAAAGGGTCAAAGAAGCAGTTAACTCAGAGGTTAACACCTTCAGGACTGCACTGGCTGCCACTTGGATAGGTTTGTTCCAGCAAAGCCCTGCTGAAGTCTCTGAGAAATACTTGCATGCAAGCTGCTGCAAAATCCAAGTTTATTTCTGTGTTGCCAAGGATGAAAAGAAGAGCGTGTCTCAGAATGGCAGAGGGGAGGGGAAGGAAGAGGAGACTTATCAGTAGCAAGAAAAGATCTGCTTTACCTACCAAAAACAAATCGGACAAGGAAATATCTGGCAGTGTTCACAATAATTCAGACATTGTCCCAGACCTTAATTGCTGGCACAGGCAACCGTGGACCTGGTAGGAGGGAGGTGGATCATGTCTGTGTGCTCCATCTGCTGCCTGCAGAGACAGGAACATTCCAGGCCAGGTGTTGCTGAGCATTGCTCTTGTCTAGCAGCAAGATAAGTTTAATTAAAGGGCTAATTATTCCCATTCTGGAACGGACCTATTCGTTGTACTTGCAATTGCTTTCTAACTCTTTTCCTCTGGTGTTCATGCATTACACATTTATCTTCCATTGTCACATTACTGACTTGTTTTGCTTAAGTCTTTGGTGTGTGTGAAAATTGGAAACAAAGGGAATTGGCTAGACTTGAGTTTAGGTGATACTTCATTGTAATGGCATTTGTCAGCACAAAAAAGCACTTCATGCTGGCTTTCTAACTTTCTTGTGAAATAGGTATTTTACAGTTGTGGTAACTAAGGGCTCCTATCATTGGGAATTGGACCCAGATGTCTGTGTTCCGCTACAACTGTTAAGAGCATCAGGCAAAACTTTTCTTTCAGTTAAACAAGGAGTAACCCACTGATTTCCAAAGAGTTGCTGGATTTATTTCAGAATGGCAGTCCACAGAATATGTCCATGGAATATGTCTGATGTGAAGTGTTATTCTTTTACATTCAATTTAAAATCTTTAATGTAACTTATGCTTGCTTTCTTTGGCTCTTTGGGACATGCAAAGCTCTGAATCTTTGCACTAGTAGTAGCAGATAGTTTTCTCTGTCAAAATGTTACAGACTTGCTCATTAAGATGCTGTGATCTTGTAGGTCACCTTTCTTTTGACATTTTTGGACCTTACTCAAAAACACCCAGTCTGAGTGAAACAGGTTTAGAGCCAGATCTTCTTCCTCACTCTTCTGAAACCTGCTGTCCTTTTGTAGGGTCCACAGAAAGGATGGTCATAGATCACCCTGTTGACAGTACAGAGCTATTTGTTGGAAACAGGAGTAATTCAAGTCAAACCTATTTTGAAAAACGAGCAGCTTGATTGTGTTTTCACTCTTCTGTTTTCCACCACACAGTGAGGACTTTGGTTTCTGCATATGTCCTGGAGGACTGGAAAGAGAGGGAATCTTCCTGTGCCTAATTTTGTACCTGCGACATCTGAGATTAAACATAAATGGCCATTTTTATCTAGACCAGGGATTTTATTTCATGTTTTTTTAGGCCTTTTTTTAGTTAAAGCTTTGAACTAGGTCAAACCCATATGTGAGATTTTTCTCCCTCCATGTAGCCGAACTTCAAAAGACACATTACTCATCCCATTTTAGTATTCAAGGCTTGCATTAATTAACCACGAACGGCATCTTTCCTTCCTTTCCTTTCCCTGGAAGCACTTTTCATCTTAATCATGGAGCCAGGAGAACTATCACTAGGATGGATAAGGATATACACACAGTGTCTGTAACCTTAATATAATCTCTGAATATTCCATGACTCTGTAATGTCTGTCATGCTGGGATTGAGCCCTGGTGCTGATGAACTGCCCGGGGCACTGTGTTGCAAATGCATTCTTTCACAAGCTAAAGCAAAGCAGAGAAAACCATATAATGAATTCCAGTCATGTAACATTACGGACTAAGTAGATGTGCCACTCCTTTACTAGGATAGTTGTAAGAAGACATTTTTGAAACCACATAGCTCAAATGATAGCAGCCACCAGCCAAAACCCCAAAATATTTCTGCATATGAAACAGGCACATGTGGAATATATGGAAAAGCTATGGACTGGTTTATAAACCATATTTGTAGAAAGACCATGAAATTGGAAAGTGATAGCATTGAAAAATATATTGTGAAAATAATTTGGTCAGAAAAACTAGAGGGAGGATTTGGACCTGAGTGCTGATCAGAAAAGCCATGGTGTGGGCAGCTCTGCACAGCAATCTTTTCTCACAGTTATGCCATGGAAGGGAGCAAAGGACTTTCAGTGTCCTTTGTGAACAGACAGGATCTGCTCACTGACTCCACTGTCAGTTATTTTCCCCTTACACTAAAGGAAAACTTGCAAGTACCCAATTTTTTTGGCTAACTATTGAGGACAAAAGGGATAAAAATAAACTGCAATCTCTTGAAACCTGTGCAAGCTATCTAGGATATACAGTGCTGTGATAGGGCATAACTAAGCTCTAAGATTTCCTATCCAAGTTTTCAATGGAAGTATGTCTAACGTGCATCCCATAAGTATGATTGAAGGCCAGGGAAGGATAACACCCAATACCACAACTAAAAATTTTTGCTCCACAGGGAGACTTCAAAATGTAAAACAGTGGCAGTGGGACTCAGACTTGGCAATATTTACGTAAGCAGACATTGATTTGTTTTAACTTGCATTTTGAAAATATGGTGTTTCAGCAGGGGTTTATTGTTTATACATTTGTTGTGAAACCAAAGAAAAGGTACATGAAATTCTTGTCAAAATCATCATGGGAAGGAAAAGGGCAGCCAAAAATAGAGGAGTTTTTAGGGACTTCTCAGAGAAGTAAGATGCATTTGAATTTATGGGGTCAGAGAGAATCCACCCAAAGGTGAATTTCAAACCTGTGGGTTTGAAAGGACAAGGTGAGAATCAGAAAAATCAGCATGAGTTTAAGAAGGGCAAATCATGCTTGAGCAGCACAGCTGCCTTTGATTAAGAAATAACTGTATGGGTATAGCACAGGACAAAGTGGCCCATCTTATTTGTGCAACCAAAACCATGGCCTGGCCTGGCCTAATGCTGGCAAGAGTTCAGAGCAGCAGGTGGGATCAGAGGGCCCTTCCAATCATCATTTCCTAGATTTTGTGGGTTGCTGAGCTGAAGCAAATGAGGAGCTGTGAAAACATTGGTATGACTTGGTACAGTACTCGGCTATTCAGTGCAATAAAGAGCTATTAGCTTTTGGGAGAGTTCTAGTATATACATTTCTGTAAGAAGAGAGGTTTTTTCCAAACATTCATAGGAAAAATCAACCTTCTTTAATTGAATGTGGTCAGAGAAAGAGTTTATAATCAGGAAAGAAACCTGGCCTGTCATGGGTCAGCAAAGCCCAAAAGCTAGGAACCCAAATTATTTATATTACCAGTGTCTTAAAATAATTTAAACTTCAAACAGTTTTCAGAACTTCCAAAAGCATTCATCCACAACAATGCAGAACTCAAAGATCTCCAGCTTTCATTTCTACAGCCTGTGCCACTCAGGCTGTGTTGGATGTACTGAGAAGCCCGGGTGTGAACAGGTTGAATAAATGCTGCCCTTATCCACGTGTTGGATCCTGCACGTAGAAATCCTTTGTATTCATTATTCATGAATGCAACATGGCATGAGGGTCCATGATCTTTATGGACAGTGAATTCTGAACTCCCTGGGAGAGAATATTTACTATAGAAACCCGAGTCCAAGAGCTGAACGTGCCCAGCTGGGGAAAGCACACACAGAAACAGTCTCATTTTTGGCTGCAGCTCATACAGGCAGATAGCTTATTTACCTAATCTAAATATTTGACCTTTATGCTTTTTGGAAATTGTATTTTTTTCTTCTTAATTATGTGGAAGGAGCACTTCCTTTCAGCACTCTGATGGACTTCTCTATAAATAGCTCCTCACATCCCAGAACTTCACACTGAAACCTTCAGCAAAGTCAGCATCCTGAGGACTTTTTAAGCCTGAGATGGGAACCACGTGGAGTTTAATCATTAATCACCAGTCTTTAATTAACAGCTCTGGGCTTTGAACAAAAGGTGCTTACAGCAAGGCTGCTTAGGGGCTCTGAGCTCTTCAGTGTGCTTTCATTTGAGGGACCCAGTGGCATTCCTAAAGGGACTGGTGAAGTAACCTTCTCCTTGTGGGAAGGGTCACGCTTCTCAACAAGAGCAGATGTTTTGTGGCCTGATCTCCATTTTCACAACTGCCTCGCTGGCTGGCTGCAGGTCTGAGATGGCTCAGTGCAGGGATGCTACCAGTTCCCTAAGCCCTGCTTTGCTCTGGAAAGGACTTGAGCATCTCCAGAGCCTTGTTGCTTCCATCAGGTGAGGTGGGTTTTAACCAAAGGAAGGAGGAAAGTTGCTCCAGGCTTGGAAAATTTTATAGGGGAGTGTTCAAAATTGAGCACTTGGGAGAGAAAGAAAATATTGCTATAAAAGTTGACTCAGCCAATATTTTCTACATTCTTGCTGCTGTGATTGAAGATATTTGTTTTTAATATAGGTTTCTCCCATTTGTAGTCTGGCTTTCCTGTAGTAAAAACTAAAGGGCAGATCCTCAGCTGATATAAATTGGCTCCACTGAAGTTAATGGAGCCATGCTGGTTTGTACCAGCTGAGGGATCTGGCTCATGCTGCAGTGCTCCATACCCCCATTATACTGCCATGATTACGATACTAATTCAGTAAAATGGCTTCACAGTGCAATAAAACCAACCCAGAGCATGGAAGATGAAAGGACTCCCTCTCCATTTGACCTGGTATTTTTCAACAGAATGTTTTCCTTTATTTTCTCTTTTGTTAGGAAATGCTCTAAACTTTTTTTTTTTTTTTTTTTTTTTTAAACAGCAAATGTACTCACTCTGATAAAACTTTCTTTGGGAAAAGCCTCTTGGCTTCAGCACGTGTGTGTGCAGAAAGCACGTGGCACATGTAGTGGTGTGAGGGGTCAGGGCACACTGAGGCTTGTGCAAGGAAATGAATTGGTTCTTCAAAGGGCAGGGGTGATCCTGCAGAGCAGTTAAAGCCCTGAGCTAACCTTGACTTCTGAAAAATGGGAGTTATCATACTCCGGGGTAGAGCATTGATCATTTTACTCATTCTCTGTCCTGTCTAGTTTTTCTTGATCTGCCTGCAGTGGGAGACGCAGCCCAAGGAGCTCTATAAAGCTGTATCCATTTCTGTCACAGGGGAAAAAGATATGCTGGTGGCTTTCCTCCTTGTGATCAGCTCTTCAGCAATCGCAGAAAGTTGAGCAGTGGGGAGCAGGACGAGCTGTGCTATCTGGTTGCTTGGAGCTGTTGAACACTGAGGGGAATAAAGAGACACGGAGACCTGAATAAAGGCAGACAGATGCATAGCTGGATCTGTAGGATGAAGCGTTTTGTTTGCCACAGCACAGCTGAACTGCACACAGGTTTTTGTTTTTTTTTCTGAGCCAGGACGGAGTTTCACAGGGACATTGCTAAATGCGGACAGTAAATTTAACTTTAAAGGGCTGTGAATGGAAGCTTTTGGCTAAAAGCTGAAGTGCTGTTACTTTTTACGGGGCCTTTTTAACTCCACTTGGAACAGGACAGTGTATCTGACTTGTAAGGCCCCTGGAAGAGGAAGGCCCGGCCTGTGGGGCCTGCTCCTGGCAGAGCCATAAGGGTGAGCGTGAGCCAGCCCAGCTCTTCTGGGCTAAAGGAAATAGAACCAGGTCTCCCCTGTGGCTTAGGGAGAGCTGTGGGTGAAACTGCTGGGAGCAGGGCTGTGCCACGGCAGCACAATTTTAAGTGTCAGAATAGCTAAAGGGTTCAAAGGCAGTCAAAATGTCTGATGTCCGGAATTGGCAAGTTTGCTTGCATCCTGCTTCCAGACCTGTGCTGATCCCCTGGTATCATCATAGTAATCCTGATTCAAAGAAGGGTTTTCCTACCAACTCATCATTTCAAAACAGTCTGAGCCATTATTTTAGACCCTTCTTGTAGTATTATCCAATTTAAAAGTGTTTAAACCTTCTGCTACTTTTAGGGAAAAACGTGCATTTTGCACTAAAGTCTGTTCAGAAGAAGTAAAACTTCTGCTTGTAGCTACTATTATGTCATTGCAAGCAATTTTAAAACATGCCCTGTGTTTGGATTGTGCTGAGACTGGGTTATTCACTGTGGGTTTAACAGACTGCAATCCCCTGCTGAAGGTGGAATTTGGCCACCATTAGCACTTTCATTCTTTTCCTGCCAGTGCTAAGGAAACATCCAAAATTCTTTTATTTGGCACAGGCTGGCAGTGGATGCTGTCCTGGACTCAGAGGATCACTCCTCAATTTGTATGGTTGTGGTCTGAGCGTCTTGGCAATGGGAAGCTCTGGTTACCCAAAAAGAAGGACCTAAGCTGCCTGGTTGAGGGGACAGGAGCATGCACCCAGGCCTTACCTATGGGGTAAGTGCACCTTTTTCTTGCATTAATTGGAGCAAAGGATGAAAGATCTGGAAAGTTCCTCAGAACACAGGTGTCTGTGTCCTTAACCAAACGTTGGTGGCCAAGTGATGGCTGTGCAGAGCCCAAGGAGCCTCTGTGCCCCCAGTTACCCAGTATCCCAGATACCCTGCTCCTAAGAAGGGGAGGCAGAGCTGGAGCAGTGGGTGTGAGCAGTCGTCACTAGACCTAATCAGGCAAGGAAAAGCTTTGGAGCATATGGACCCCAATGTGTGGTCCAAGTACAACAGCTTGGTGAGTGTCCTGCAGGGAGACTTTTACTAGCGCTGCAACAATAATTCATCACTGCCTGAAGGCTTGATGGGTCTGGTACTCCTTGTCTTAATTGACCTCGGCTGGAGACCTGCGTTTCAGTCCAGCTTAGTCACAAAGGACTTGGGCTGTGCTTGGGCCTTGAAGAGGATATTTATCAGAAAATCACATGATTAATGGAATAGAGTGATGTCCACTTGAGAGTGGCCAGGAATTGAATTAACAGAGTAGGGATTTTGGCAGGTGTGAAGTGTGGTGAAGTTGAGACTGATGATGTCTGGGAGACAGAGCACCCCAAGCCCCAGTATTGTGCAGCCATAGGCTGGGAGCTCTGGTGGGGTGGAGGTGGGGGGGAGGGGAGGCAGGGAGAAATGCAGGGCCAGATCTGGGCTTTTATGTGGGTAACACATGATGTGCAGGTTGTTAAGTCCTCACACTGCAGCGCCTAAATTGCCATTTTTCCCCGTCCTCTCGGAAAGGGCAAACATAAATAGGAAGCCGATATCCCCAAGTAAATGGTGATGGAGGGGAAAGAATAAGTGAAGAAATAATCAGGAATCATTCAACACTTACTTTCTTGCCCGCTTTTTTTCCCCACTCTTCTTCCTTTTTCCCTCCATGTCAACACCAAACAAGACAGGACTAAAATTAATGGGGAAAGCAGCAATTAGCAAATTAGGTTAGCGGTGTGTTGCAGTGTGCCATGGCTGCCAGGTGTGAGGGGCTCTGGCAGTATATTTATTAATGGCTGTCAGAAAAGTGACACTTTGATGAATGAAGCTGGGTAATCGGCACCCTCCGACAGCGAGCACTGAGAGGCCTCAACATGCTAAACTGCAAAATCAAACCTTTTTTAACCCCCGTACAAAAATACAACAACAGAGATCACTGCAAGAGGAGTGTGTTTTTCCAGCAGAATTGGAATTCACATTCTCCCCTAAATACCTCCTTTCTGTAACTTGCTGGGAGGAGTTGTCAGCTTGGAAGGTTTTCCCTTTCCTTGGAATATGGGCCTCAAGAATTCATAAAGGCAAGCAGCTTAAAAGTATGTTTTGTTCTGGGTATATCTGGCAGCCCTGTTAAAGGCAAGTGCTCACGCTTTTTGGCCTTTGCCCTTTAAACATGATGGTATCAGTAATCCACAAACTGAGCTGGTGAGCTAACTCCCTTTGTTAGATATCGTTTTCTTTTGACCGGTGGTCAGCAACTGTGCTGCTCCTCCTTAGTGCCACTGAGGTGTGATGTCCAGGAGCCCACACTGCTTACAGGAAGAGAAAAATTGCAAAGATATGTAAGGTTAAATGTGTCTGATGAAACTTCACCTGCAGCACTGTTGCTTACTGAATTTTCCACTCTTGAAAACCTCAGCTGTATCTTCTCCCTTCTGATGAATGTGCGTGTGCAGTGGGACATTCGCTGCCATGCTCACTTGGGAGCATGGCCATGGGGTATTTAGCAGGGTGTGTTGCTGGTTGCTTTGTGAATGGGAATTCGGAATGCTTGACCAACAAGATGTGAGTTTAGAAGAAGCTCTTTTCAGGAAAAAAAAAAAAAGAAAAACAACAAACTGTACTAGAATTCTTGAAGAGATCAGTCCAGCTGCTGGGATAGCATCTGGATAAAAGATTGCTCTGCAAAATGCTGCAGTACGTGGAATATTTCTTCCAAGTTTTCAGACTTTGCATTGCACACTGGAGGTAAGTTCTGTGCACTGCTTTGATAGCTCAGCACGGAGTTGCTCAAATCCCCCAATTCCATAGAGAAATTGAATACCTTTTTACAAAATCTTGGTTCTGGGTTTGGCCAGCTAAAAGGGCTGTGTAAGTTTTGATTAAAAACATGAGAATAAATGTAAGTCATATCCCAGGCATTCATCTGGTCTTCTAGTTTGAAATGAAGCTGAGTGATCTGTGTGGAGTTACTTGCCAGGATCTGTGTGCTTGTTAAGTTTGAATTGGCACTTGAAGCAAATCTGAAATTGTTCTCTTATGCTTTAATAATTGTATTTAGTTTCCTAATTTGGCTGGTGAGTTTATCAGAAGATAATTGAACTTTTAAAAATATAATCTGACCGGGCTGTAGGAAATACTTTAAAATAAACTTCTTCTGAAACTTTGATCTGTTTTCACGCCGTCTCTCACGAAAGCAGCCTGTCTGCAGGGCTCCAACCTGTTAAGGTGCATGTTCCTAAACCAAGCAGCTCTTGAGCGGAACCAGGCTGCTCCCTGTGCGCAGAGGAAGCCAGCAGCTCCCTGCCAAGACAAACTCTGGCTGCATGGACTGCTTCTGGGTGCAGCCACCTGCCTGCATGCTCTGCCTGGGTGCAAAAATACCTTTGTAAATTATCCCAGGGAGCAAGAGAAATGGCTCTCAAATCACTTAAGTTTTTTGATGCAACTTTAATTGTTACTGTAGATCGGAGTATTGTTTTCTTGTACACTGAGCAAGTAGAAGGGGATTGGTTGCTTTGCATGGAGATGTGAGCTCGGTTCTCGTGGGCAGCTCGGGTTCCTTGTGAGCTGTGGTTTCAGGTGATGTGAGCTTTCCTGCCTTCTGCTGTTGGCTTCCATCAAACAGGCATGTTTTCCCTTTTTGGTGCGATTTAACTCAATTCCTAAAGTTCTTGTAAGCAATTCCTGAGTTTTTGGCGTAAGTGCAGTTCTCCAGTTTCAGTGATAGCTTGTAGAAGTTTATGGGTCCATTGCAGGCCTGTAAACTCAGGTTTTCCAGGTCCTACATTAGCACATTAACTACTGGGCTGTTTTTCCTGCTCACCTAGCTGGCTTCCTTCCTGTTTTAAAGAGGATTTGCTGCTTTTCATGTTCTCCATTTTATGAATTTGCAAAGACTTTCGTCGTTGTGGAAGCATGCACCAAACAGTTTTTTTCCACTTCAGTGCTTCTGGTTTACATTTGCTTCCCATTGACTTACTCAGGAATCAGCCCAGGGAAGACCTCTGACTTTTCTCTTGGTCTATGGCATGGCTGGGAGGCTCCCAGCCCCAGCAAGCAATCATTGCATTAAGAGCAGCTCAAGGAGTAAGCAAAGATGAATGACTTGTCCAGGCTGAGCTTGTCTTGGCTTTTAAAGGGGAAATGCTACTCAAAGTTCCCTCTGTGCGTGTCAGAAGGGTGCCTTTACTCACTGTGGCTCTGCTGCAAAAAAGGTCTGTGGGCATTCTGCAGTGCTGCCCCTCGCAGCTCTGGCCATCCCCTCCATATAGAGATGAAGGTTTGACTGTGATTTGTTCCACCTGCACAAGCTATTTTCTGATTTCTTGTCACTGTTGGCTCAGTAGTGCTGTCATTTCCCAGATACATGGTGTGTAATTAATGAGAATGTCATTTCCAGATTGTTTCAAAAACTAGATTGAGCGTTTGAGAAATTATTTCACTCAGTGCCTTAAGATAGCTCGTTCCTTTCTTTTCTTTCAGAAAGTTATCTTGGTTGTTTGATTTGAGGATACCTCTGGAGGGAAGCATCTGTGCTTATGTTTTTAAGGACTGCCAGCCTTGAACTCCTCATGCAGATGCAAAGCAGGGGTTCACACGCTACCAACCAGGCAGCTGGGTACACAGGGCTGTGCCCAAATTGCAGCAGCCCTGGCCATGCCAGTCTCATGTCTGTGCGCTGTGAGGACAGTCTCCCCATGGTGGTCTCTGGGAGCAGTAGTTGCATGCTGCAGAGCTGGAGGGATAGAAGGACACGTTATAAGTTGGCCCCATTGTCCACTTGCTGCCCCTGGGGGCTCGCCAGGCTGGGCAGAGGTGTTGGCCAGGATGTAAGTATTTTATTAGATCTATTATTTCTTTCATGGGGGCAATAAGTCTGCTTTATGTGAGACCTGGAGTGACTCTGTATGGAGCACGGAGATTGGTTTTAGCCACCTTTGCTCCCCAGGACATTGCTGTCCAAAGCACTGGATGACTGTGCCCAGGTGTGGGCTCCAGTGATGCATGGCGTATAGCCATGGCAAGGGCATCTTCCTTGAGTTCTTACTAAGAGCTGTGCTTGGGGCTCATTTAGGGATATTCTCTGCCATTTTTCTCCTGAGCAAGCATCTCCAAGTGTCTCCACTGAGCCTTATATTGCTCTATACTTTAATTTTATTTTGCTGCTTGTAAAATGAGGGGTGAAGGGAAGGACTCTGTCAGCAAATGCTGCTTTGCCTCCTTCCTGCCTCAGTGGGTTAAAGCACCATTCCCTGAGCTGATCGTGCCCCCAGGCACTCCAGCAATGCTTTGCAATGAGCTCTGCAGGGCCTCTCGTCCTACAGGCTGGCCAAGGCTTTGCCTCCATGTGCTAGGTGGGTTTGTGTTTCTATTTTTTATGTTTGATTTTTATATTTTTGAAAGTAATTATCAGAAAACAATGGAGTGGTTGCTTTCAGCAATTTTCTGTGGTTATTTTCTTCCCAATAATCTGCAGGCCCCTCTTGAATGGGTGAGATTTGCACAAAGCTTAGCGTGTGCATGTGTCTGTGTCTCCTGTGATATACGGAGCTTTGGTGCTGCAGCTGCCATTAGTGTTAATGGGCTAAACCTCTCCACATCAAGCTGAGAATATACTCCTGCTAATTGTGTACCAGCAGTCCCCTGAGACCTCTGTGAGAATGATGCATCTGAGGAGAGGCGCTTCCAGTGGTAGGATGCTTTGGGATAGATAAATAAATAAGGGGCTAAAGTTAGACACTGGGTCACTGCCAGCATTATAACACTGGAAAATGGGCTAACAGCCATGCCAACCTTTATCCTCTTGGTCCTGGCCTGGTCCACTGCTGCACGGTACCATCTTCTGAGCCATACATCACCACTCAGCCTCACCTTGATGATGTATGGTGCCCATAGATCCTTATAGCGGGAGTGCACTCTGATGTATTGCGCCAATACATCATGGACAGGGTTCGCCCAGGTGATGTATTATTGCCCTGAGAATGTATTACTCAAACGCTGGTATTGTTCAGGGATAAAGCCAAGCCAAGGAGTGGATTCAATTTAATTACAGCGCAAATGATAGTCCAGCGCCAGCAGCACTTTGATGCTGAGATGCTGGCACCCTGTGGAAATATGAGTTGCGACTCTGGTGCCGTTGAGTCACATCACAGTGTGCCATGAGAGGAGGTGCCATATTTTAAGGGAATGGTCATTTTTCAGAGAAATATAGGAGGACGATTTCAAGAACTCTGTACAGAGCGGTATGGCTGTGTGCAGGAACTCCTGAGCAGCAGAGCGGGGATGTGATGGTGCAGGTGGGACACTGGGACCTCTCTGGAAGGCTTTGAATCCAACCTGCTTGCAAATGCTTCTGTTGTTTTTGGTATAATGATGTGATGAGAAATTTGGAGAGATGATTCTGTTGTTTCCTTGGATTGTTTTATATAGATGCTATTAAAAAAAAACCTGGAGAAAACACTCAGGCCATTAAAAGCACCCCTGACTATTAAGGGTGGGAAAACTACCAAATGATGTACTCAAAGAAAGGGCAGCTGTGTAAGGAATCCAGAACTGAGAAATCCCACAAAAAGGCACTTCAAATGTTTGTCTCGGATTACCTCTCCCTTCCTCTTTTCTGCTCTTTTTCACATCTTGCTTTCTTGCTTGATATTGTGGGGAAAAAACAGCCATAAAACAAAACTGAAAAACCCAAAAAAGTGCATCAAATTAACTTTAATATGAAATTTTTTGCAAAATAACACCTGGCTTACACTGGAGTCAAGAGGATCTCTATAGTCAAGATTTGGCCCAGTTTCTTCTAGAAGAGTTTCTGAACATTGTCGATCAGGTACTTGATTATTCTTTTAGAGGCATATTTATTGAGAGCCAGGGCAAGATGGCAGCAGTATTTGGCTCGTGCTCAGCATTCTATATCTATAAATCCATGCATCTTCTAACAAAGGTAAATATAGTTTTGCAAATAAGACACTTTCAGCACAAACAGATGAAGTGACTTGTGCAAGGTCACGTAGTGAGCTGGTGGCAGGGCTTGGAAGAGAATCCAACTGGTCTGACTCACTTCTCCTCCAACATCCCTGTCATTATTTCACTTCTATTATTATCTTATTCACTCTATTGTTTCAAATTAGACCTTGTCCTACCTTCATGTTGCTCATGGCTCTGAGGATGTGATTTTTGTGGTACTCCATAATGGGGAGAAAAATGAAAAAGGCATTTTCTCTTCCTTTCTTTGCCCCCAGTTTCACTGCCAGTAACTCAGAAATGCTGAATTTTATCTAATTTTGTATGCAGTATGGAGAAGGCTTAGTCTGCTGCACAGGAAAAGTGGATGCTCCCAAGGAAGTGAATTCCTTGCGGAGCTCCTCAGATGTCCTTCCCTGCCGCAGATGTACCTGCAGGTAAAGCAGCACAAATAGTTTTCTGTTAGTTGGCTGCTTAAAATACAAGAGAGAGGCAGTGTGACTCAGGAGACCAGGAATTTATTCTGATTCTTGCAGCTCCTGGGCTTGCTGAATTTGGGGAAGAGCATGGAGTGATCCTGAGTGTTCACAGAATCATAGAATGCCCTGGGTTGAAGAGGCCTCCCTGAGGGAGGAAAGATTGAGGTTGGATGTCAGGGGGAAGTTCTTTACTATGAGAGCAGTGAGGTGCTGGAACAGCTGCCCAGAGAGGTTGTGGATGCCCCGTCCATAGAGGTGTTCAAGGCCAGGTTGGATGGGCAGCTGGCTCTAATATTAAATGTGGAGGTTGGTGGCCCTGCATGTGGCAGGGAGATTGGAGATTTGTGGTCCTTGAGGTCCCTTCCAACCCTGGCCATTCTGTGATTTTGTGAAAAGCACCACAGTGATCATCTAGTTTCAACCCCCTGCTTGTAGGGTTGCCAACCAGCAGACCAGGCTGCCCAGAGCCACATCCAGCCTGGCCTTGAATGCCTGCAGGGATGGGGCATCCACAACCTCCTTGGGTTCCTTCAGTGCTACTCCTCTCCATGCTCCACACCATGTCCAATGTCCCTGTCTATGCATGACCTCAGAAGCTGTTGATCCCTTCTGTGCTGTGTTGCCTCCTCATCACCACCCTACTCCTCAGCAGAGCCTTTGGTTAACAGTCATCCCAATCACCCTGTGATAACCATTGTAAACATTTCTATAAATAGAATTTTCTCCTGTCCAAGTCATCTTGCTTACTCAGCTGTTTTATTTTTAATAGAAAGGCATGTTGATGCTAAGCAGATTTTTTTTTTTCAAATCTCTATTAAACATAAAAAGATGCTGTGTCTGAATAAAAAGAAAAGGTGCCCCTTAGATATTTTTAAAGCTTCCAAAAATAGTCTCAAGTCTGTGACAAAGATTATTGAGTGGGAATATTGTGGACAGCAATTCTGCAATGGAGAGAGTCATGGCTCCATGTGCTTTTGGCTGGGGGCTGCAAGGAGGGAAACTCGTAGGACAAAGACCTCAAAAGGAGTGAATTTACTGAGGGCTGCTCTTTAGATGGCAAAGCAGCAGCACTGCAAAAGTAGTTCTGCTGGTGATCTCATGTCTCTTTTCCCTTCTGAGTTTGCCACTGCCCTTTGAGGCTGGGATCTTGTTGCTGGGATTGAATCTTTGCTGGAGACCTGCAGCCCTGCTGTGAGAGCACCGCTGTGCAGCACGGGGGTAGCGAGGCAAGGCAGTGAGTTCTCTGTCTGGAATTTCTGAGTATAAAGACAGAAGGAAAGGGACTGCTGATTTTTTGCCTTGTAAGCACAATTGATGTTTGACTTGAAAAAAAGTAAAACTTGGGTTATTGTTTCTGCCACTGCGCCCTCGGGGTCAGAGCACAGCCATATAAGCAGTTGGTGCAGCCTCCAGTGCAAGAGGGGAGGCAGAAATTTGGAGGGGAGAGAAGCACATGGGAGTGGAGCTGTCTCAACAGGGTTCCCAATGCTTTCTTTCTCTCCCATAGTGGAGGCTTTTGTTTCCTTACTTGTGGCAAATGCCAAATCTACCGCTTGTGTGTTCATGTCTAGTGAGTGGGGGAAGATCTCCAGAGAACCCGTGAAAATGAAGAAAGATAAACTGATGATTATGAAAATCACAAAATATTACATTGGTGACTGCTGAACAGCTTATATGGAGAAGAAAAGAGAGCATTACAGAACAGAGGGAGCTCTTCTATTGTTTGCAGTTAGGAAAAAAAAAAAAAAAGGCAGTAAATATTAGCCTGCGTTGATCCCAAAGTGAGTGGTTAGCTGTGCTAAAGCAGCCTGTGTTGTGCTCAGGGTTAGTGCTTATTGCAAGTGAATTGCCCATGCAAAGGATGAAAATAGGTAGTTTTCATCCTGTATGGAGAAACACGAGGGGTGGTTCTGCTGGGCTTCGTTGGTCCTTGTAGCAGAAAAGGAACAAAATGGGACTGAGCAGTGGATAAAGATTTGAGGCTCACTTCTTATTTCTCCTGTAAATACCCTGCATCCCCTCAATAAAACTGATTTATGGCTTTCAGCCATGGTTCCTCACCTGTAAAATTGGGAAAAATACTTCCTTTGTGCCCCATTTATTTACATGGTCATCTCTTCCTATCTAACACCACGCTTGGTGCAGTGGGACCTCGTTCCTTTCTCAGCACTCTATACGGAATTTATATTGCAGCAATCCTTGTAACTATCAGCAAAACAAAATTACTGCAGACAGGCCTGACCTGTCTGAGGTGCTGGTGCTTCAGCTCCGCTCTGACTGTGCTGCTGGCTGTGGTTTGGTGGCTGTCCCCTGCCCATGGCTGTCAGCGTGCACCCACAGCTGTCAGTGTGAATGACAGGCTAACAAATGCACAGTGACTTTGTTCCTTGCTGCACTGCCCAGTGACAGCTCTGGCTCTGCAGTGCAGAGGGATGCATGGCATTGTCTCACCCACTAACACGCTGTCTGGTAACTGGCAAAAGCAATGCTTTTCACCTATTGCAATGGACGTAAGTAGATGTGCTCTAGAAAATGAAGACCATAGGGATTGGGGGGTCTGGTTTAATTTGTTTTATTTTTTGATCCAAGAGTACGAGAATGCAAAACTTCCAAGCTGAAAGGCTTTGCGCTCTGCTTGCTCCAGGAGATATTAGTGAGGGATCAGCTGGGTTCACCAGACGCCACAAGGTACCTTTGTTTATGGATGAGGCCATGCAGTTGGGGATCAGAGGTTGTGCATAGCTGCTGTAGAGCATGCTGGGCTGCGAAAAGTTGGGCACCAGAGATTAATTTCTTGGTTTCTTAGAGCCAAGGTTTAATAGCAGACCTGGGGAGGACAGTGATTGAGCTCACAACTAGCAAAACCTATAGTTCAGGTCAAGTGAAAGGAAGGAGCTAAGGGACTCAGCATGCTGCTTGCAGGAGGAATTCTAATGGCTTCATGGTATGGGGTCTGCACAAGGCATACAGGAGCTGGTGCCTGGGCTGCCCTGTGGAGCCTGCACAGCCCCAGCCCACTGCCCTGCTCACAGCTGGGCACAGGAAGAATAAATCTGGAATGGAACAAGAAAAAACAGAAAACGTTGGTGCTTTCTCAGTAGGGAGAATGATGTGTTTGAGCTGCAATGGAGAGGGATAACTTTTGGTCTTAACTTCTTGAGTTGCATACTTCAACAAACTATGTAGATTGGGCAGGATGAAGGCTGGGTAACCTATTCTGGCTGAATCAAGGGCTAATTGTGAGATTTAACTCAACTCTGACATTTCATGCTACTGTTCTGTTATACTTCAGTTTCAAAGTTTTCAAACTGCATTTTTTTAAAAAAAGTTGTGCCCTTTATGTAACTTATTTAATTGTATCTAAATCCACTGTGATTTTTTTCCCTCCCTACCTTCTCAAATGCTATTGTATATACCTGTAGATCTTAATTTATAGTATAGTATAACTGGGACAAGAGAAGCTGCCTCGAGCTTTCATATTTATTCTGAATAAGGCTGTATGTTGCTATAAACAAGTCATGTCTTAAGGTAAAGTATTTGTCAAATAATTTTAGACTGATCATTGTGGTGCAGGGAGCTGTGCTGTGTGCAGGATTGCTTAGTGCCAATGGTACTGCCAGCACTAAGGACCCCAGACTGAAATCTGCTTGTAGAAAACTTGCTTTTCACTGGTGATTTGTTCTGGAGGTTCCAGAGGACAGGGACACGGGGGTGCAGTGAGCAGGACATGACCGTGATGCACACAGCTCTGCCAGGATGTGGCTCAGCCATCCAGAAAGCAGCAGTTTGACCTCAGATCAGTAATTCTTCATTCTGTGACTTGCAGTGTGCAGTGGATTTCCTATTAAAAGACCTTTCCAACTGGTTCTGCCTTAAATTCTCTACCTCGAAGTCTCCTGATGTGCTTTTTTTCTCAGGAAGGTAACAAGCTGCACCAAATGCAAACTGAGTGGCATGGATATGCTGGTTAGGCACAGATGGGATTCCTCTGTCAAAGTACTCTTGTGTTGTCTCCATTCATTATACTCACTAGAAAAGCTACTGACATTACAGCATTCTCCTGTTAGCTTTTCTGCTCTTTTAGAAGTGCTTGTTGGATTGCAATGACTTGATAATACAGTGACCAAGATCTTGGTTAGAGACTTGGACCTTCAGAGCCACTGGAGAGGAGTCTTCAATGTCTCACGCAGTTGTTATGGTCAATTCATGGTGACTTGTGTCTGCAAGTTAAGACATTATTATGAAATGTTTTTTGATTTTATGCATTCTTATGGTATTATGTAGTGTGAGAAAAAACAGATCTTTTTGTTTGACTGCTGGTTTGATGTCCAGTTCAAATTAGCAGGATGCAAGGAGTTTTGATGCTCGTTTGGAAGCCACTTATGAAATGTTAGATTTCCTTCTATGGAAGGAAATTCTGGAGAAAACTTCTAATCTTGTGATTCAAAGCATGAATCAGTCTCTAGATTGGATTTGTGCCTGCCTGCAGCAGTGGAAGGGGCAGACTGTCACAGTGTTGCTGCTTTTTTCTTCTCTATATAGGAGCACCCTTCATAGCTGCTGTCAAAGGCAGAACAGCAGCTTCAGTAGAAACTGGTCAACTCAATGTAAGCTCTGAGCTTGGTTGTTTTCAGCAGCATGTCATCTTAAATATATACTTTTTTTCTCTTTTTTTAGAAGTTTTGTGTTCCAGCTGACTCCCTCCAAGAGAGCTGCCAACGTGCTTGTTCATCAGAACTATGTGAAACACCTGAGTTCATTGGGACTGGAGGAAAACTGCCTCAGAGACAGAGGTACACAGCTTCCCTGGATTGCTGGCTACATGCCTGATCTGAGGTCTGTGGTCAGTTACTTTGCATTGGATTTTTCACTTTTCATTTGCCTTGTATAGGTATCACCAAATGATGTATGCTTTCTGCTTTGCACTGTCTTTTTGGGGGGAAAAACTACATAATAAATAACTCAGCATACTTCATGTGCTGTTAGTCCCTGATGTGACTGAACCTGAAACAACACCCTGCCTGTGCCACTTAGCTGCTGCTGGAAAGGATAATGCAGTTGTGATGGTATTTAAGGAAATGATATTCTATCACAAAGGGAATTTGGTATAACTGTAATTTTACCAAAACAAATGCAGAGGACAGCACTCATCTGAAAAGTCAGAGCCCTACATGTTCGTGAACCTGATCTTACTAAAGATGGAGTGAAGCAACTTTCTGATTTCACTGCTAAACTATCCCTCCTCAAACCAAAATCAAAACAGTTTAATCTGTCAGATTTCTGTTTAATGTGTAGTACTGCTGCCTCTAACCAGGATAGCATCTTAGATGGTGGAAATCATGGTTTCAGTAAGACCTATCATGCTCTCATTACCTCACAGATGGCCTGTGCACATTCTTCCCCTGTCTCTATACCCACCTTCACAAGCAGGACCCCAAGTTTGAGATTGAACCCCTCTGTCAGAATTTCTGGCCATGTGAGCTAACACACGAAGGTGCTTTCCTGCACACTGTCCTCTAGTTGTGCCAAGTGCTGCGGCCATCAAGCAGTTGGTAAACTCTGCAGCTTGTGGACAACTTTTCTTGCCAACCATGCATTACGAAGGGCTAATTGTAAAAGTGGTGCACCTGCTGGCTCCCTTGGTGGCTGGAGCCAACAGGAAAAAAAAAAAAACAGTAATTTATTAATGATCAAGTCACAAATAGTAATGAAAACAATAGGAGCATCTGAAGGAAGCGCTGCCGGGGGCAGAGGTGCAGGTGCTCTGTGCCCTGAGCAGGCTTGTCGGCATTTTTATAAAGCTACTTTACAACCCTTATCAATTTCCTACTGCTTTCTGTGTACCCCCTGCCCCTTTGCAAATGTTTTGCCTGCACAACAGGCTCAGCATTTCTTGTTGTAGGTGATAAAATAGCTGTCACCCTGTGGAGGGAGAAAGGAGGCAAAAAAATAAAAATGTTAGGTCCAGGGAAACAAAGCAGAGGAACGCGCTTCGGAGCAAACAAATGAGTGCTAAGGGAGACGCTGAGTCGGCACAGGGAGAGCAATGATGGGAGCTGAGCTGAGGAATGCGAAAAGATCGGGGGTAGCAACTGCTGGAGGGCAAGAGTGGCTCTCCTGAAAGTGAGGCAGGGCTTTGTGCATGGCTTTGGGTTTCAAAAGAGGCTGCCATACATACAGCCATCCATGAGGAGTTTGGGATCTAGTGCACATCTCTGAAAATCCCAGCCATAGTTTAAATAACTGCACTTCATTGGCAAGGCGAGAACTTGTTTTTTAAGTAAGCAGAGCAGAAGGCATATATTACAACGCCAGTTCAGCTAACATCCTTATACCAAGTGTCTTAAGTAATCGTAAGACGTGGTCATGCTGTATCTCAAAATACAGTTTCTTGAAATAGTGGGATAGCTCAACTCATGTGCACGAATGAATGAATGTTTTCACCACTGTGGCACAGCACTGCAGTGCCTGTGAAACCTGGCAGCTGATCACAGAAGGACCAAAAAGGTCCTTAGGGCACGGCCATGATCCGCTCATGCCCAAGAGGTAACGCTGCATATATCATCCTAATGTTTACTTCCCTGCACTGATGGTCAGACACCTTTAACATGTAACACCCCACCCTCAGAATCATAGAATGGCTTATTGGGTTGGAAGGGACCTCAAGGATCATCAAGCTCCAAGCCCCCTGCTGCAGACAGGGCCACCAACCTCCATATCAGAAGCCATGTTAAAGCTGTTAGAAGGCAGTGCTGTGGACATCGACCAGCCCAGCACTGTTCTGTGAGCTGTAGGTAGGGTCTGCAGTGCTCTTTAGGGGTACATCTGCTAATATAGCAGTTGAATTCAGCTTGCAATGAAATAAAGCTGAACTAAGTGGAAAACTCTAGCGTTGCCATGGTTTAATTGTTCATACATGAGCCTTTACCATGCAATTTGGAAACTTTGTAGGTCATGGGAACTTGCTTGCATGTACTTGAGCCCATGAACTGCCTTAGTCTGTGAGTCTAACAGGGATCACTTCTCAAAATGCTGCAAGTGCAGATTTCTCAGGGGAAAGGAATCAAACAGAGGTCAGCCTGAGCCCATACCCAATCCATGTGGCTCCTGTGCCCTGCATTCAGTGCTCCAACAAGGTCAGTGGGCTGGTAACCAGCACACAGTCAGTGCTCTTTCAGGTACTGCAATCTATTCCTGCTTTCTCTTTTCTCATACTCTCCTTCCTTTCATATACCTCCAAATCACAAACCCTCACACAAATGCCAGAAGCTTCTGAGAATGTTGTAAGCATGCAGTTATCTGCATTATGGACAAAGCTTCAATTTTAAAAGCTTTTTTTATTTTAAATTCACAGGACCTAGGAATCTTTTCCTGAAATTAACACGAATTCAGGAGGTGTGTGTTTTAAGAACGGCGCATCTTCCTGTGAAAGCAGAGGTAAGAACCAGCAGTTTGCAATGCTAATTATTGCCCAGTGATTTGAGGGGACCTGCACAATGTGCTAACATGCCTATGATGACACGCAGCATGATACATGGGGAAAGGTGAAGGCAAGGCTCATATATCCCCATAACACTGAAAGCATATTTCCCTCTCTAATAACTTACAAACAGTCACCATTTGCTGTCTGCAAAATTAACCTCTCATCTCCTCCAGCCTGCTGATCTGGTGCATAGATATAGGATTTTAAGCTTCTCTACTGAAAAATGTCCCTGCAAAGCTGTCCATCAGAACTCCCGCTGCTTTCCAGAGAGTATTATTAATAAGTTCTTCCTATCAGAAATGGGACCCTTTTAGAGCTCAGATAAGGTTTTTTTCCCTGTTAACCAGCTGGGCTGCTTGGCTGTGGACAAATGCCATGATGAATGATAGGTCAAGGATGGAGCAGGCTGATTTCTCTCCGAGCCTGACCTTGTCTCTGGTGTGACATCTGAAATGACAGGTGCATTAAAAAGTTATTTATGTAGGGGAGCTGCGATGCATTGTACTCTTTGCAAGGTAGCACCCAGTTTTGCAAGAGTGTTAGAATAAAGGCTGCCTCTGTGTCTGCTGCCTCTTGTACTGCTGGCATTCTGTTAGCAGCTGCTGTGAAAGCAAGAGGAGAAGCGCTGAGCATTTTTTAGCGCACAAGAAGATACTCTGGGAACTGAAAAGCAAAAAAGGAAGCAGGGTCCGAGAGCAGCAGCAGACAGCTTCCCAGCAAATCACCTGTGTGTCTGCAGATTGCCTGCCTGGAACAGCAGTAACCAGCTCTGGAAATGCACCTGAAGGGTTCTGGGCTGTTGAAGACCCAACGTTGTGGATAAAATGCAGCACTGAGGATTAAATGATTTCTACTGTTCAGCTTTTTATGGCCTCAGTGCACTTGTAAGACTTTCTCTGTTGAGATTCTTTGTGAGTAGTTGTGCTGTGGCTCACTTCTGTCTTTACTGTTGCTGAAATTAAAGGGGCACCTCTGCCTTCGTCCTTCTTCCTGTGGGACACATAAGTGGAACTGTAGTCAGCCTATGAACAGTCACTTCATTTTGGGAGATGAATTGTTGCTGAATGGCAAGAGACCACAGCTTAAATCTCCATAAAAATGTATGCAAACCCCATCAGGTTTCTAATGTCATCTGCCTGGCATTTTGCTGCAAGTAGAAAAGCCGCTTGTGTTTTGAAATCCAGAACCTTCTCTGGACAAATAACCTGGCCTTTACACACCTGCTGGTGCATGGCCAAATGAGGATGCAACGTCCTATGGCACAGATTCAGCTGTAGGGCGGGGTTCATGGAAGAGTCCATGTGCAATGATTTCTGCATTCTTCTGGAGTACTGACAGAGCTCACATTAGTGAAGACCACAGAAAAGCTGAAAAACTGTTGTAGTGACACATCAGTATCCTGTTAACTTCAACAGAATTAGAGCATTTGATATCAGTTCTGATTATACCTCTTCCTTCCTTGCTCTTTCTCCACCCCTCCAAAACACCCCCTGAAACAATTGCAGGAGAAACTGTAAAATGCATGTAATAGTTTATTTTGCATGATGGGACTGCTAAAAGAGCTGGATGTTGGTGTGCATCCAACTCACATTAACTTCACTTTTGGGCTGCAGCCATACTCGAGTGACTTTGCAAGTCTTTTCTGACTGTTCAATTAAAGTTGATGTGTGCAGTAAATCTGCAGTATCTGTACAGTATTTGATATCTCTATTTTGCATCAGGATTCTAGTGGTCGAGTCTGGGACGTGGATGAAGCTTGCCTGAAGGCAGCATCTGCAAGTTGTTTTTTTTCATCAGAAAAATGAATGATCTGGTGTAATGAATGATTTTGTATAATATCAAAGAAAGAGAGTATCAGCTGTGCACTTCATATACAGTATTGATTGCAAGCACACTCATTAATTTGTGTGGTATAGGAAATTCCAGCCAAGGTTAGGAGAGCTTTGCTCGGTAGCGGATCTGTGACTCCTATTCTCTTCAAAGAGGTTTGGATCAGGTTGCGAACAGCCAAAATTCATTCTTCAGTTATTTAGCTGTGGAAGTGTGTTGTCACAGACTGCTTCTGGGTAACAGCAAGGAAAAGTGGAAATATCCTGCCCTGTTTGAGCCTGCTTAAAGGTTTGATCTGTACAGTTTGGGTGTTCTGGGTGAATGTAGGATGCACGATGGACCTCATTTCTCACTGTAGTACAACAAAGAGAGGAGCTGAAGAGGGGAGGGAGAAGGTATGTTTTCCACCATGGCCTGTTTAAAACATTATGAGCTACCTCTCTTCCATCATGAGTCGTGGTTTAAAGCTACTGCCCAGGGGCATAAAAATCAACTCCTAACAACTTCCAGTGGGACCACTATTCCATCAGTGCTCCCATCAAATGTTGACTCCGTGATTAATATTCACCCTCTTTCTTCGTTAATCATCAGTCTTCATTCATTTCTTTGTAACTTCCCGCTGACAGGGGCAGTGTTCATAGAGCAGCTGGTAGGGAAAACAGAACGAGCTGAACTGCTGTACACAAGCTGCGAAGGGAAAAAGCCACAACAGTGCACTGTGTCAGCTCAAAATGATTCCTACGGATGCAGCTTTTTTTTCTCCTTGCCCTATATGCTAAATTTTCAGTAGACTTTGTGGGACGGACCTTCAAACAATCCATGGTTACTATTGTACTGCCTTACCTTGAATGCCATAGCACTTGGTAATTTAGAGCAGGAGCTCCACTGATGAAGAACAAACTGTCAGAATTTGGCTCATCAAATGAAATCTGTGTACAATCCTAAGATAGCCAGTTTTGCAATTAATGCTTGCACTGTGATTTGCCAACAGGAAGCCCATTCCCAGCTTTTCCATAGTCCTCCTGAAGACCTTCTTTGTGAGATCAAACCTGTTCCCCATTGCCCAGCCTGTGAGCTGAGAAGAGCTGCTGCTTTTTCTCTCATTCTGTCTCTTTGGACAGCTAATACTGCCCTTCTGCAGCACAGGGATCCTGCACTGTTGTCCAAGATGCTGAATTAATGCATGCATGAGTGCTGGGATGGATATGTGCTCCTGAAATAAATGATGTGTGTTGGTCCACTGCATAGCTGCAGCATTCATTGACTGGCAGTGAGAGCAAGTATCTCTGTACTTCCAAACATGGTAGCATCTACTGCAGCATTTTCGGGAATAAATAAGTGCAAGGAAGAAGTAACTTCCTTTGCTGTGCAGAATATTATTGCCTTGGTGCAGAGCTTGTACCCCTTTGCCTGTTGTCTGACTTTTCTGGGATGAGTCTTTATCTTTGAAGATAAAGATCATGAGAAATAAAAACTTGCTCACTGTAAACTGCGTATTTTACAATGTGAACATAGAAATAATAGAATGTGGTAGAGATCCGATGAGGAAGCACCTCAGCAATTGAAAGCCTCCTGAGCGATAACTTCCTAAATCTGCATCCATCTTCAGTCAGGAAATCTGATCCTGCTTGAGCTTTTATCATCCTGATGAATCCTTTTTTCTTTTCTTTATCTTTACCCCAGTTTCTCAAGCAGAAGATTCAGTTAGGGTCATGGATTCAGGAAGGTTTAAAACAAAATGAGAGACTTGCAGTGTCGAGCTGAGTGAGAGTCCACTGCAACATTTGCTGCTTCGGTCAAAATGATGCAAACTGCAGAAAGAATTTCAAACTGCAGTTCCCAACTGCTTCTGGCTCTCATGCTTTAAAATATTTTAAATTATAAAATTTGCTCTGCAACAAAAATGTTTGCATATCTCTAAACCAAAATTGCATTGTATCTCCATAGTGTGTTCTTTTTTTGCTCTTCTGGAGAGATTTCTGCAAAACAGCAAGAGACTCCGCTAGAAGGGCTTTACAAACTTTCTCTCTTCATTTTCCAAATATTTTTCCCCTCAATTGAAATAACATTGTCAGATGTTACTTCATTTTTCTGCCTCATTTTACACTTTATTCTTTCATCAGTATCTTTTCAAAACTTCCTGTATGTTTCAAAACCTCATTTGGCATTGAGAGGAATGGAGCAGTAAAAAACAAAAATCCTTCTAGATGAGGGGAAACAGGGCAAGAGCCAAGAGCCAGGACAGCAGTCACTTTACTGCACTCAGTGAAGGGACTGAAGAGAATCACTGAATCATAGAATGGCTTGGATTGGAAAGGACTTCAAGGATTACCAAACTCCAACCATCCACCATAAGCAGGACCACCAACCTCTACATTTAATATCAGCTCAGGCTGCCCAGGGCCCCATCCAACCTGGCCTTGAACACCTCCAGGGATGGACGGGGCATCCACAGCCTCTGTGGGCAGCTGTTCCAGCACCTCACCACTCTCGTAGTAAAGAACTTCCCCCTGACATCCAACCTAAATCTTCCCTCCTTCATCTTAAAACCATTTCCCCTTGTCCTGCTGTTATCTATCCTTGTAAAGAGTTGATTCCCCTCCTGTTTGTGAGATATGAACCATATTCAGCATTCACAAAATAATTAAAAAAAATTAAAACTAGTGCCAGAATTTTTATTATGTTAATTGAAATTGAGGTGTCTAATAATAATTAAATTTGACATTATTCCTTTAATTACTACAATTTTGGATCACATTTAATATTATTTTTGGACAAGAAACAACAGTGGGAGCCTAGAGGGATATTTTATATTATTAATTGAAAGCATTGCAAATTCAGTTTGGATGTGTGTTTTAGTTTTTGTGAAAATAGAAGTTATGTATTTTTTCTGCTTTTTAACCAATTCCAGCCTAAATGTCAGGAAAAGAAGATCGTCGTCTGACAGCCTTTGCTTTCATGGCAGTTTGGTGTCTGAACATTTCCTGTTTTCAGATCTCAACAAGACAATTGCTCTGATATCACAGAAAGCAGACTTTTACTCCTTTTTAGTTACTGATGCAGGAGATGGAGTAAAAGGACGTACTGTCGCTGTGAGTGCATACACAGTCTGATCACACACTGACATGGTATCTAATTAATGTCCTGTTCTTGCTGAATTAGTGTGAAGAGCTGCAAAAGCCTTGTAGGAACGTTTAAGTGGCTACAAGGGGGTATTTTCACTTTTTACACAAAATTGGACCTATATTTTGAAGGTGTTTTCCAAAATGTAGATTGCTAAGGGGATACAGGAGCTATTAAGCATCCCTCTCACATGTAGGAGGTAAGCAAAGTTCACCCCATTGTTATAGAGGCAGAAAATGATCACTAGGTAACTTGGATAATCCAGCACCATTGTACTCATTATTGAGAGATTTTGTTCCTTTGTCATAATTTTGGTTTAGTTCTGTTCTGTTCTTGGCACCCCAGCTTTTGAAAGCCACTTGGGTAATAACTTCCCAAATGTGCACCCATCTTAGTCAAGGAATCTGATCTTGTTCTCACATTTATGATCCTGATGAATTTTTCTTTCTTTCCTTCATCTTGCCCCAGGTTCCCCGTGTAGAAAACCATCAGGGCTCCATCTCCACTGTACAGAGGAACTAAAAGACTTAAAAGGGGAGATGTTTGAAGGTACTGATGCAACCTTATGTAACAATGCTTCACCTTCTGACACACTGCAATCCTGTAGTGTCTTTTCAAACAGCTTCAGCTCTTTTACCTTTCAGTGATGTTTGTTATGGTTTTGCATTGTCTTGCCAAGGATGGTGTTGGTGCTCCGGGGCACAGCTTGCACCCCAGCCCTGTGTGTCTCCCATAGGGTCAGACACATGTACTGGGTCACTAAGGAGGAAATATGTTTAAGTCAAGATGATAAGTAGTAATGATTTTGGTTGAGTGTTTATTTTTTGAGAACTGGGCTGTTCCCCACTGTTCTTTTCTTAAGGAAGGGAAAAAAATTATCCTGTAAATATTTCCCTATTACCAAGAATTGTGAACATAGAGAACAGTACATCACTGCTCATCAGCAAGGGCAAGACCTTTATGTCAGGGTTCATTTGTGGAACAAATGTGCAGTGGTGTCCTCCCTGGGGCTGTGAATATCTCCACTGAGCTGGTGCAGGAAGGACTGCTGCCTGGGGAGCTGGGAAACATGGGTTAGCACAAATAGAGCCAACCCCTTCCTTCCTCCTTGCCAGTCACATTTTTTTAGAAAATCCAAACGTTGCTTGAGCATCCCCACAGCAGAGGCAGTAGAGCTGTTCACTGGGCTCCTTTCATGTGCTCCTTTTCTTCATGTGAGTCAGCAGGAGGAGGCTTGTCACTGCTGCAGATGCCACAGCTGTGCTTTCTGGAGAAGAACCACCTATATACAGAAACCAAGGGATGGGGATCCCTCCCATGGTGCTCCCACCCACACAAGCTCACCATGCTCTGGGAGGGCCTGGGACAAACCCATCTGCACCAGCTGTGTGTCTGCTGGCTTCCTGAGGAACAACATGTCCCATGGTGCATGCAGTACTATGCAGAATGTGCAACTTGAAGATGTGGTGGCAGTGTGGTTCTCCTCCATCTCTCTGTGGGCAGATCATAGGACCTCGATTTTATTTTTCTGCTAAGCTGGTCTACCCCAGGATGCTGTGGAACTGTGAATGTCTTGCATTTATCAGCATAAAACAGAAGCAATAAGCTCCTAGTGGTGCCGTGAAAAGCTTTTCTTTCCTGGGTAGTAAATCTGCAGTAACTCTCTTACAGTTTTATTGAGGGTTATCAAGTGTTTATTCAGAAGGCATTTCCGTGCATTCAACACTCTTCTAATTGGGCAGTGACTGGTAATGTCCTCTCCAGACAGACTATTATCACTGTGGTAAAATTCTTTGTGTTTAGGCAATAGATTGTCCATGTTGCTAACTTGCTGGGTGGAGAGGAAGCAGGGCCCTGTCAGCACGTGGTTTCTTCTGTATGGAGTTCAACTATGGAAGAAGAATCTGGGCTCAGCATGGAATTTGTCAATAATCAGAGTGGTTTGGAATGAAATCCCTTTGTAGGGACATTTGGAAATGTGGAGAGAGAAGTGGGAGAGGGGTAAGCTTGGAGGTTGGCTTGGTTTAGTAGGGGAAAAGTGTTGTTTTTTTTCTTTTCTCCTGGTTCTTGTGATGAAGAAATCAGAAATGAGGTGGACAAAAATATAGGATGGAAGAAGAGTATCCCAAACCTGCCACGTAAAAGGAAATTCTGTTGGTCCCAATAAGTACAGGCTCATATTTGGGTGAGGTGTGACCTATACATGGCCGAGCCCCCAGCAATGTCTGTGGGCTCTCACATCTTCCCCAGCCATTCGAACTTTCCCCCAGCACAGGATGGGAGAAAAAGGGAGATACAGCCATGCTGATTCGTGTGCACCTGCACAGCTGGGACTGCTCATTATTCTTCGTCCTACAGCTACACATCATGCTCAGGGGATCACATCCAGCCCCGAATCGCAGAACTGGCACCTTGGGAAGTGCTCAGCTGTGAAAACTGACTGGCAGGACAGCTTTGCCATGTGAAAAAAAAATGCTTTGACTTTCTTCTTTTTAAAAAGGCTTTGTAAATGGGAGCAGCTGAATCGAGTCGTGGGCACATTCAGCAGGTATGTGCTTCTCCTGTGCCCTCTGAGTGCTGTTGGATGGAACGAGGCATCTGGTGCTGTGCTGAGCTTCAGCCTCAGTGATGTGCATGCCTCTGTGGCACGAGGCATTCAGGAATGGGAAATGAGAACTCCTAGTTCAGAGCTGCAAAGGTTGGGACTGGGGGTTGGCTGCAGCAGGGTCCTACACTGCTGCTGGTTGTGCCATTTGAGTTGGGCTAAAAGTGAGCAAAAGGGGTCTAATCCCTGAGTGGTTTGAATGTAGTGCTTTGGGATCTGCATTGCCACTCAGATGGGAATACCTTGAGGTGCCCACTGACATCAGCCAGATGATCTGGACATGAAGAGAAGTCAGACCAAGGAAGAGCTGATGAATTTTCCTTGGTTTTATTCCCAGTACTTCAGGTAGCATAGGCTTAGCAATTTGCTGGAGGGATGGATTACATAGAAACAATGTGAGGCTTAATTAATGTGCAGGGTGCTTTGAGATCTTTGAGGGAATACATGCAGATAGTTACCTTTCCTCCTCAGAGGCTGTATTTCAGTAATGGATGAAGTGACCCCTAAAACATAATATTAATTCTGCAAAGCATTTGGGAGTTCTTATGAATCAAAGGTGCTATGCAAATGCATTCTCACTTTGCTTTACTGGCCCCTTTGAGCCAGCCAGTGTGCCATTAGTGGTGATTCTCATTTAATCAGAATTCAGCCTTCAAATTTTCTGAAAGTCCATAGATAAATAAAGCAGCAGCCGTAGTTGATCATTTATTTATAGATCTATTTATAATCTATGTTTTGCATATTAATCAAAACCACTCCATGTGGCAAGTCCTGATTAAGAGCCATTTTTTTTTGTCTCGTCTCTCTTGCCCCCAGATAATATGTGAAGAATTAGATTAGAAATAGTTTTTATAAATAAATTATGATAAACTCCTGCTTTATTTATATACTCAGACAAAGGTGCAGTCTTCCAAACGCTGGATTTCTCCCTCCTCCTGGCTGTGCTTCCATCCCTGTGCCATGTGGAAAGCTGCACTGACTGTGGCATTCAGACAGGTCCTTCGCACAGACAGCTCTTCAAGGTGGAAAAATGCCGTGTTCCACTTCAGGTGGGTGGTCCAAGGCCTGAGCAAAGGCTGGCAATGTGAGAAGGAGTTGAGGAGCTCATGCACACAAAAACTGAAGGGCAAAAGTTGATAAATTGGGAAAACATCTTGCAAGGGTGTGTCGTGTGAGCTGCCCTGTCTGAGAAGTGTTAGGATAAGATGAGAAGAATGCTTCTGGAAAATTAGGAGTTGTCCCAACCTGTTCCTGTGGAGAAGAGATAAACGCAAACAGTTTGGTTAAGGTTGGTTGGATAAAAGTGCAGATAGCAGGCTCCTGCCAGGTCTTCTAAAGTACATCTATCTGGGAAATAGGGAACTCAAGTACCCTACTGTGAAGTATAATTAAACAGATAGAATTACATGTGCTGCATATCTGAATTGGCCTTGGTGGGCCCACAGCCATTTTGTTTTAATCTAGGGGTTTGAGTTACTGTGCACATTACCCATTGTGTGTGCATTTCAGATCATCAGGGAATACAAAGGCTGCAGTGCAGTCCTGCCGGTAAGAATTAGAGAAGTCACTGGACAGCATTAACTCCCAGAGCTGTGTATTTGTGGTTATGGTTCTAGCCTAAAGGGCCGGACGGAAAAGGTTTAAAATAAAATATAAATACCTTCTGAGTACAGGAAGAAAAAGAAACAAAGGGGAGAAAATCCCCAGATTCCTTAGGTCACAATGAAGGAGATCAGGAATCAGGGTATGATGAGGGCCAGCAGACTTGGCTTCGCTTCCGCTCCTGCCATGTGATTCTGAGCAACACAATGTTCTTTGTCTGGTGAAGTGGGAAAAATAACTGCTTCCTACATTGTGACGGCAGAAAACATCTCAATATTGCAGTGATTAGCATGGTTATTTAAGTGAGAGTTTTGGTTACACAGAGGTGATGTTGAAGGTCCTCACCGTGCCCTGGGACCTGGGTGGGACGTGGTGTGCCCAGGGAGCCAAGCTGTTGTGGAGGGTTCTTGCTATTGCAGCCTGCCCGAAGACACCAGATGGACATTCCTGTGCACATGAGAGAGGGGTGAGGTGCTGGAACAGCTGCCCACAGAGGCTGTGGATGCCTCGTCCCTGGAGGTGTTCAAGACCAGGTTGTATGGTGCCCAGGGCAGCCTGGTCTGGTATTAAATGTGGAGGTTGGCGGCCCTGCCTGAAGCAGAGGGATTGGAGCTTCATGATCCTTGAGGTCTCTTCCAACCCAAGCAGTTGTGTGATTCTGTGATTCTATGAGATTGAACTGTGAGTACAGAGTTTGAGTAGCATGCCTTATTTCCTTAAAGGTCCCTTCTAATTCAAACAATCCTATGATTCTATTTTGCTGCTCTGTTTCACACAGGCACCTGTCAGAAGTGGAGGCAATATTTGCCAGTCAGAGTTTAACAGATCTCCAGTACAGAGTGACAAACACAGAAAGAGAGCCATTCTCCAACCAATAGAGTTCCCAAGTGAACTAGAATAATTTTAAGTAGCAAATTTTAGCTAAGAAATATTGGGAGCTATTTATTCAGCCTCATTTCAATCAACTGCTGAACTTCAATTTGCACAAGGGCTGGTGCAGGAGAGCAGTGAGGCACTGCAGCCTGAGCCCCATCCTACCCTGAGCACTGTGGTGCAAGGCCCCAACACACTGCTGTGCAGGGCACAGAATTCAGCCCACAGCACCTGTCCTGCTGTGCTTTATCTTGCTTAATAACACAGCTCCTTCAATAACTTTACTGCCCTCTGTTCGTTCCAGGATCCTTAATTACTTTCTGCTTGGCAGACGGGATCCTTTTATTGGTTTTATTTTTGTTAAGTATTACCAGATTCCTTGAGCACCGCTATCCATGGGGAGAACATTGTGATGATTGAACCACAGATAAGCTGTACAAAAATGAAGACAAAAGGAACAAATTCAAAGTCAATCTTTCTTTCACCATTAGAAATTCACTTGCAGAAGGCTGCCCCATGGATGCAGGAAGGGGGAAGCTCACCTGAAGGCTATTACAGATATGATTTTAAATTATTATTTTCTTTAGCTGCAGAGGTTGTTGGAGTAGCAGTAAAAAAGAAAAGCAAGTGAACAAGCTGCCTGCTGCTTACTGCCAACACCTCCTGATTACTTCAGCTAATTTCAGGGCCTGGAAACACTGTTGACAGCCTGATTTCTGAAACATAGGAAGTGTTATTTGGTCCTGCAATCTGCACCGTGTCTGTGTCAGGAGTTTCATTGCTGTCACTCGCAGCAACTTTCACTGTTCTATCGTCATCTCCCAGAACTAATTACCTTAAACTGATGAAAGTAGATTTTCAGAAGTAAAATGCTTTCCAAAATTTGCTTTTCAGGTGCTTTATGAAGTTGTTTTATCATGCTCCGTTGAGTTCTATGCTTACCTACATCAGAGAGGAACAGAGCGGTAGTAAGATGTTTTGGAGGCTGGCACCAACAGAGGGAAGAATTAAGCAAGCAGCAAAATGTGCTGCCCACATTGCCCCCACCTTGCTCTGTTTCATGCAGCTCTCTGCTGCCTTTGCATCTCCCTTCCATCTGTTCCCCATGGCCTGCTGAGAGCCACATCTCCTCTGCTGGCTGCTGCTGCTGTCACTGCACCCCTTTCTGGCCCCCATTTCCAAGAGACGTATGTATTGTGTGTGTGTGTGTGTACATATGGTTTTCCCCATCAGTCTGCATCAATGCTTGTCTTTCACATCCAAACAGAATACTTCAGAGCATCCCTTTTCTTAAGGCAAACTTCAGAAAATGAACTCTGGCCTTGCTTTAGCATCTCCTCGTGCGGCCTTCTCCTGATAAACTGAGTGCTGTGGTTCATAAGCCTGAGTATAGGACTGGGTATGGGGAGAATCTCTGTGTCAGCACACACTGAACAAAACCTTTGAATTTTAAAGCATTCAGTGCAGTGCACTGAGGTTTGGAGGGGGTAGGGGGAAAAATGCTAGCAAAGTTTAGTCATTTGGTAAGATTATAATTATTAAGTATATCTGCCATATTACAGTTACTTGGCATGTGCTTCTTGCTGGGGCAATGCTTGGATCAAGCTGACAGTGTTGCTCACTAAGGCAAGTTCTACAGCACCCAGACCTTCCCTGCTGCAGAATATGTGTGTCTGGATTTCCTGTGTGTCACCTTCTGAAGCAAAGTTATGCAATATAAAGTGAAGGGGGTGAATCTACCCAGTAGGTTAAACAGCAGCTGTTGCTCACTCCTATGGGATGTTAAGCCCGAATGCTGCTTTTGACTGTCTTTGCCCCATGATAAAGTTCGTTTCAGCGATTTATTTCTTTTTAGAATGATTCAGAAAGCTCATAGCTCTTCACTTTCATTAGAATATCAGGGAAAAGCATCCTTTCTTCCTCTTCACCTTGCTGAAAATATTGTTTTGTATTAACAATCTTAAAACTGTTATAAGACAGATAATTCAAATTACTGATGACATATTCATGAAAGAGGAAACTAAATCTTAGATAGGCTTAGTGTGTGTTTATTGCTTTCTCAGTTGCTCAGAGATAATTCTTACTAAAGGGAAAACGAATTTCACTTATTTGAGACTTTTTTTCTAAGCAGCTACTGATGAACTACTGCTGTTTACTGCTCGTTCAGAACTGCTGCCTGAACAGTGGCTGCATCACCTGTCTGTCTGGTACCAGGCAATAACTGCCTTCTCTCCTGGGCTTCCCTGCCTTCCTCCATATCTTCAATGCAACTTTTTGCCCTCCCTTTGCCTTTCTCTCATCAGCTCCTTGCACTCTGACACCTGAGATATGCATACACTCAGTGTGTGCTTTAAAGGCCACCCTTGGTATCTAAACAAACCTGACATGTGCAGAGCAGATCTCTGTGTTATCTTATGAAAGGAATCCACTGCCTGGCTTTTATCTTCTTCTTCTTCTTTTTTTTTAACCTAATGGATCACTTGGAAAATAAGTGGCACTTTTAGTGTCCATTAACTCTCACTTAACTAATGCTAAATTGCACTTGAGCACCTATGGGCACACTTGCAAGAGCCATGTTAACACCAGGTGAATTAATTAGAAGTTGGACTGCCACTTCCAATGTAAAATGAATTCATAATGATGGGAAATCTAAAATAAAGGCTCACAAAAAAATACTTGGTACCATGTTAAGTATCCATTAATGCAGTGGAATAACTCTGAGGCTTTTGCAAATAGAAACAAAGTCCCGTGAAGGAGGGTGCCGCCACAAACCTGAGCAGGAGAACATCTGTAATATAAAACATGGGAGTTCAGCCCCTACCCGTGCTCTTTTTTTCAAATATAAATCACACCAAAAGTTTCCTTTGAATTTTCAGATTTTCTCCTTTGAGAGAAAAAGGCTCATTTCTGTTTCCACTTTTTCCAAATATTGCTGTTGCAAAGGATGGAAAAGGCTCAGAGGGGATGCGATGGCTCCAGGGATTCCCAGAGGTGCTGACCTATCCTTGCCCCATGTGGGGCTGCCCAGTATCGTGCAGCTCTTGGTGCTGCTGCTGTGTGCACTCAGGTGCCAGCTCTGTTAAGCCTTCTGCTGTCCTGATGCCACATGTCCCCATTAATACGCTGAAAGATCAGTGCAGCAAAACACAACAAGCAGTGTTGAAAATGTGTTGCAGATATGGTAGTAACTCCCAGTTGCAATAGCCAGATGACTATTTTTTCCTTGTCCTATTATTGGGTCCAGCTGAGACCAGGGTTTTACATGTAAGTACAGCATCCCTGCCCTGCAGGTCAGGAACTGGTGAAACACATCTGAAAAGATGAAGAAACTTGTTCAGCAGCACGTGGTGCAATCAGCACCCTTTCCATCTCCCAGATACCCCAATGCATGGAGGCAGAACCATCCTGTAGTTCTGTGCAGCAGAGATCATTTTGCTCTCAGACCTTCTGCTGACCCTGAACGACTTTTGTTCTTTGAGAGCTCTTTTATTTCTCTCTCTCTCTTTTTTTTTTCTTTTTTTCTGTTGTTGCTTATTTTCCCCTCTCATTAATTATACAGATGTGCTGGGGGCCATGTGCTTTGCCGCATCACAAAGGAAACCACAGGACTTCAGATCAGAGGATTTGCCAGATGTCCTCGCCTGGCAGAGCGCTGTGTGAGGGTCATGGCTACCAGAGCAGGCGTGCCTGCATCCATGGGTACAGTGGGGACAGCACCCAGCAAAGGGACCACAGAGGAAACAAGCTTAGTGCAAGCACAGAGTAAGAGTTATGGATTGCTTGAGTTCACTGCTGGGATCTTTTTTCCCCCTTTAATTGAGGCTCTAACCCCCAGGATTCCTTAAGACCAGAGCTGCCCATCTGTGTTTTGGTTGAACATCACCTTGTTTCCTGACAAACCCTTTGCCCCTTGGTGCAGTTTGCAGTTTCAAGTCCAGAACTCAGACCTTCAGGACTGCTCCTGCTTGGGAAAATGTGCTGTCTGCGTGTGGTTCACTTTGTTCTTATGTAGTCCATTCTTTGGGGGTGTCAGTAAGAGTTATTGAAGACAATGGGTTTGAAGTGATTGTTTTCTTCAGGTACCCACTCAGGACCAGGCTGTACTTTGTGTCCTTTGGCAATGTCTCCAGCAGTCTGCTAGGGAGGCTTTTTCTTTTGAACGTGTAGAAATGGCAGAGAGAAATGGTTGGTTTCATTTTTGGGACTATGCTTATTTATCTTTTCTGCCTTCAGAAGGGTGACTTAAAATTTTATTTTTTTTGCTGGAGGAAACAGGTCCCAGCAAGCTGCAAGAATGGCATTTCTGAGAGTACAGGTCCCACATATGGAGAGGCAGGGAGAGGGAAGAAAGCCACTATGCTATTTCTCTCTCTCAAAAGAAACACAAAAAGGAAGGCCAGCCACTACATATCCAGCTGTTATCTCTGATCTTGCTGCTATTCTTTAACTATTTTCTTTCATGTTATTGAGATTTGTGATCAGCAGACACATGATTAACACAGGAGCACAAAGTTTCCTTTCTGTCACTGGTCCCTGGATCCAGATTTCTACTCTGGTAAAAGCAGAAACTGTCATCAAAATAACACTTGGGATTAAGCTCCTGTGCTTCTGGCTCCAGACCAAACTTATCCCAGGCTTAGCTGGATAACTCTGTATTCAAGCATCACCAACGGACACCCAGTGTGTAGGAAGTCTTTGACACAGGACTAAAAGATGCGTAGCAAAACAGGCATCCTTGGAAAACTGTGCTCTCCCTCCTCTTCAGCCTGATGACTTTGTCCTTAGTTATATTTGTCCAAGGTTTTCATTAAACAGATTATAATTCAAAATTCTTAACTTTGAAGGTAAATGAGAATGGTTCATGGCAAACAGATTTGCAAATCCACCTAATGCATGTAAATACAGGATACCAATTTCAATTATTTGATACATTCACTCTGCCCAAAATAAGTTTAAACTAATGCAATATTTCAGTAGTCAAAAAAGCAAGGAGCAAAATACATTTTATTATTTTATAGACTATTATTATTTTATAGTGATCTACAAGCGTTACACAATTTTTGAGTAAGTGAAATATTGGTAACTGGGTTAGTTTCTTGCTGCTCTTGGATATTCCACTGGTGTCTTTTGCTGCTGAACACAGAATAAATAAAGATCAATCCCCTATCGCCCCTCACAGTCGTGTAATCTGTGATCTACAGAACAGCAAGGGGAGCTAAGAGAGAGAATCCTCTGCAAGAGGCAAATAGTGCAAATGATTTCTTTTTCTTGCTGAAAATGGTGCCATGGGAATTCTGTGACTCATGTTTAATGGTGCTGCTGATCTCCATGTAACTTCACTTGGGCCTTATATGAACCAGCAATGAGGCCTTTTCTCTCTCATTCAGAACCTTGTGTGTCTCATTTCAGTAACTTTGTGTGTCTCACTTCAGTAACTTTGCGTAGCTTTAAGAAGTAAAAACCTCTTCATTTTCATGTGTCAGCCTTAAAGAATGCTGCAGTCTCACTGGGGAGCTTTCTCCTCCATTACACCTCAAAAGCACACCTAGGAAATTAATGATTTGACAGCAAATCATTAAAACTTCCAAACCATCTCAAGTCGAGGAGAACAGAACCCTTCCACTCGCCCCCCAGTCCTGTGGCCCATTGCAGTGCTGGGCTGGGGGATGTGCCCTGCCACCTGCTCTTCAACACAAAACCAGCAGCAGCTGCAGCCATGCTGGGTGAAGTGGGTCTGTTCTGGGCTACCAGCAGAGTGCTGCTGGGTTGAGGAGGTTTTGTCTCAAGTTCTTCCTTCTGCGGTAAGTATGTAAAATTGTTTTTTGTTGCTAATAAGGGAAAGAGGTTTCTTTTTTTTTTTTTTTTTTATGGGTAGATGTTGCAAAATGCTGTAAATTGTACTTTGGTTCAGCTTTCTGGTTTGGCCTCTGCGTCTGTGTGGTGGTAGGGCAGGTGGCTGTGTGCCAACACCAGCAGGCCTGGGAGGAGTTCTCAGTTGTTTTGCATGGCTTTGTCTTTTGATGTTGTTGGTGAAGAAGCATTGGAATAAAATATCATGATGGTTGCATCAAACTGCTAAACTATCCTGTTTCTCTAGGGCTGATCAGCTTGAAAACCAAGAAAGGATCCATCTTGTAGGCTTTTTTTTTTTCCCCTTCCCTCTTTTTCTGTGAGTGTGAGACTAGTGGAAGCACTGCTGCAGTTCTGTGTTGGTGTGGGCTTGGAGCTGATGATGAGAGATGAGCATGAGCTGAACCTAACTGGCATCAGCTATTTCAGCTTTAAGTGCTCCTGGCTAAGTTTCGGTTACTTGTCAGTGTAATTTGTCTGCCAAAGAGGTATTTGTTGGTCAACTTAGCTTCTCCCGTGGAGGAGAAAAGGCTGGGGTTGTCACTCTTTTGTCATGCAACAGATTTAATTACTCAGTTAAGAGTTTCTTGAGTTTTCCGGTGCAGGCTAAAAGCTGTAAATGGTGGAGGAACTGAGACAATGGGTGTGAGTGAATAGGGAGGAACACAACTGTGATGTCTCCCAGATGTTAAAGAAATTTCTGAGCAGCTGAACGAAGGTGCTGTCTGTCCAATATCATTTCTATTCCAAACCTTCAATATTGCAGCTGACGGCAGAAAATGTGCAGTAAAACATGGAGAGGCCACTGGGTAATATCCACTGTAAAGTGTTAATTGCCTATTGAGGCTGTAAACTATGTCAATATGCCTGGATCTGAGTTATTGACAGACTCCTATTTATTCCAGCCTCACAAAGCTGGGCTCTTTAGAACTGGGCTCTAATCAGTCATGCTTTACTGATCCCACCAAGAAGCACCAGTCAATAAGTGTGCTTGCTGTCTTAACCCTTTGAAGTTTGTAAAATTACAAGTGGGATTGATAACATTGATTCGGGGAGAACTCCTGACAGTGGAAACCCTTTGGAAATAAAAGCTGCCTGTGGTAAATGACACCTCCTCTGGAGCAGTGGTTGTTCTGGGTCTGTGGGCTGAATCTCAGCTCTGTTGTCCCGCCAGCACCTGAGGTCTGAGCTGGAGGAAGGAGAAACTGCATATCCATGAACTAAAGCATTCTGCCTTTCCAGAGGCAGTGGGATTCTGTGTCTGATCTTCTGTCTTAAACTGCTGCTGAGTGTTGATGTGCAGCAGCTGCAGCGGCATTTGAGGTGGGAAAGAAGCTTCAAGCAAGGGGCCAAATGCTTGCTCAGTCTGGGCTGGGGGAGGAGGAGGAGTGCCTTTGCACAACTTGGGTTTTGTAGACTTCTGAGATGTCGTCTGCCTTCTAGCATGCGTGTGAAGATGAAGGATGCTTGCTGGTGTTTATTGGTGGCTTTAGCAGAACTCAGCTTACTTGGTTACTCATGAGTATTGATGCTAATATAGTTCTAATAATTTACAGCTTTTTGGATTCTTCTTTGTTTGTTTGTAAGCAAAGTAGCTGAGGGCTGGGGATAGCTTTTTATTCATATAGGGAATAAATACAGATGAGTGTTGTCTGTGGAAGACAGACAAAGCTAAGATGATGCTATGGCCTGACATAGTCTGTGACCAATAAATGTCTCAGAATCATAGTGGAGAACTAGAAATGAGGCAGAAAATCCTTCCTGTTGCATTTTTGCATTGAATATCTCTTTATCTTCTAAATGAATTCTGGTTAACTGAGGAATAAGCAGTCTTTTTTCTTTGATTCTGCTCTTCTTCTAGACTTCTAGATGCGTTTTCATGCTAAATATGGGATGGAAGTCTGTCCTTGCTCAGACCCCAGACTCCAGACTCTTCTGGAGTAAGATCCTGCACTATTGTTTTTTTGCAGACCTACAATATGATGTAGTTCCTGGTGCAGGAAAAAGGCATTGGGTGGTTCAGGCCTTGTCAGACACAGTGACTACACTGTCAAGCTAATGTGTTGGTTTTTTAAACCCTCTGGTGTGCTTGTTCTTCATGCTAAGTGGCATTTTAATAATTTGTATTATAATAATTTGTCCTAATTAACTTGTAATTCCTAAATTAAGTGCACGTAGGTTTCAAGCAGAGAGGTTAGGCTCAGATGAACTGCTGATTCTGGTCTTTGCTGTAAAGAAATTTAGATTGCGTGTCTGTCAGATTTAAGACAGCCATCTTGACATCTGTTAAGAGAGAGATACAGTTAAGAATCAGATTTTGTACTTGAAAATATACACTTGCCTGGTGACTTTTGGGATCTGTTCTGCACATGATACTGCATTCCTTAAGGCACCAACTGCTATACAATGGCACTCAGCAGTGATTCAGTGCTCTTGCAGATGCTGATATTATTAATGTCTTCCCAAAGAAACTGATTTTTAAGAAAATCCAAGTTGGGTAGAGTCTCTATGAAATAAACAGCTGTTTTAAATACGTACGATGCTTTTGCAGCATGTGGAGTAATATTTTAAACAACCACTCCCAAGCTGCAAAGGAAAATAAGGAGTTCATTTTGTTTTCACTTCTTTCCAGCCCATTTTCTTTCAGTGAATAGATACAGATTTTAATTGGAGGAAATTTGGCTAGCTGCTACTGGCAAACTCCTCAAACCTGAGGCTGGAGGTTCCACAGTCCGTGTGTTCTGGATGGAGCTGGCTGTCCTTGTGCAGCATTGCTGTGCAGAAGTGTTAACTGCTCTGTGGTGAAAACTGCTTTTGGTTCTCGCCCACCCCTCATGCAGTATGTGTGCATTTTTGGGAACGGGTACATGTTCTTTTCAGGAAATTATAGAACACAGTGGCACATCTTGATTTGAAGTCAGATTGCTAATAGAAGTCTAATACTTCAGCGTACTGGTTTATCTTGTTTACGTTAGGAGGGTGGTCGGAGTATTCCTACAACACTAGGTTTCTTAATCTCAGCTGTGATGCAATCCAAAATGTGTGATTGTCTCTATAGCCAAAGAGAAGTTTCCAGTTGGATTTGTGAAATGCAGCAAAATGCAAAGCTTTGCATTTAATGCAAGCAAAACTCACAGAAGTACCCAGACTTGGCTGCAGGTCCGGGTGCTCCTGGGTGATGCCTGAAGGCAGCTGCTCATGGTTATGGACGGCTGGGTGTATGGATTGCTCTGAGCAGCAGGAACAGTTTCAAACGATATGGGAAATAAGAAGTGTTTCCTTTTAATGCGTTCACAATTAATCCCGTTTTGCTCTTGCACCTATAGGAGTATGAATTCTGGAGGGGGGGGGAAAGATAAGACTTCGTAGGGGAAATAAATGCTCCCATTTGCAGTAAGCACGATAGGTTTCGCTTCTTTTCTTTTCCTCCTATTCGATGGAGAGGGGTTCGATTACTCTTTGAGACGTTTTCTTTTGCATAGCGTTTTTATGCGCTGTGTTTTGAGCGGTGTGACCACTAGAGAGCAGACTTGTCCTAGTAACAGGAGTTAATTAGTTCTCGGCCTCTTCATTTCCTCCTGTCCCCCTTCCCCTCCCCCTGAATACACAGGCAGTGGGGGCTTGGGTGGTTCTGAGTTTGCCTCCAACGCTGTGCAATCTTAGGCCTAATTAAAGCGCCGCAGACGGCCTGAACCCCACATTAAAATTTGATGAGGAATTGATCAGCCAAGCAAACAGGAAATTTAGCTGTGTGAGTGAAGGTAATGTTTGCTCAAATGTGTAATGAGGTCCATGGGGAATATTTATGGGGACCTCAGTGACAGTTTCAGCAGTTCTTCTCCTTGAAGTCATCTTCCCTACCTGCCCTCTCTGTTATGAGGCTGCAGGCAGAAGGGAATCCAACGCCGCGTCAGCCAGGCTGTGGGAAATGGGCTGCGTGTGGCTGCCGTGGTGCCATGGAAAGCTCTGTGAAAGGAGTTGTGAAACTGCAGCCTGACTTTTTTAAAAACAACATCAGTGGCCCCGTAACATACGCAGTTGTGTAGCACAATTGCTGGTGGAACTCCTTGCAGCGTGTTAGAAAGCAAACCTGCTAAAAAGGGTCAGGCATTGTGTAACAGCAGATGTTAGCTTTATCTACATAGACTGCAGGATAATCTATACATGGTGTCAGGTATTCGGAGGCAAGGCAGTATGTTCGCAGGGTAGGGAGCAATGCCCTCCTTAGCAGACCTTATCTATTTCTAATAATCAATTAACAGAAAGTATAAATGTCTTCTACGTGCAACAAGCAGACGAATTTACATGCTTCTTATTTATCACTACTCAGACCAAGGTAAATCAGCATGAGAGACTCTTAGAGTAAGCTACTGCTATTGCCCTCAGCTCCTGGCAAAGGATTTGCAAAGATGAAGGGCTCTGCATTCAGGGCTCACACAGGCCCCAGGCTGCAGATGTGCTAGCCACAGCTCTCAGAATTCCTGTGGTTGCCTTCTTCTACCCCTCGTGGCCACTTCTGATTTTGGCTGGTTACAATTAGAGTTGAAGCTGACATTGTAAGAACTTCGAGTGAAAAGCAGCAGGATGGACAGCCAATAGTTTGTGCCAAATGGAACAAAGTAGGAAGGAGAGATGATGATGATGGCTGTCTTGGTAGGCCTGGCGGATGGGTGAGTGTGCTGGTTGCAAGCCATTGCTTGGCTTTCTACTGCAACACAGCTGTCCAACCTTGTGGCTTATCTGGTCTGCACTGAATGAAGAGGAATTGTCTTGGACGACATACACAACATTATATGTTGTTAATGTATATAAGTAATAAAAATTTGTTCTATTAATTATAAAAACTGAAAATGCCATAAAACTGGTGGGGTACCTGACCTTGCTTTGTGAAACAAATGCATCTGTCTGGATTGGCGGCAGTGGTTGCCGTTCTCACTGAGCAAATGTTTGGTTGTTGTGAGTGATGAGTGCACTGATGATGTGCACTGGGACCAAACTGAGATGATGTGCACTGGGACCAAACTGGGAGTAAAGTGCTGCAAAGTAGTGGCATCTGGGTCGCTAAATTGTTTTCTTTTTGACAGTCTTATACTGTTCTGTTCCCAGACAGCAAAATGATGGTGGTGGTTGTGACTTAATGGTGTTGCATCACAAAGCAGTGGTCAGCCTAAGCAGAATGAGAGAGCTTTTTGATATCTGCGTTTATCATTTGCAATTAAATGCCTTAGTCCTCCTTTCTCAAAGCAGCGGCAACTCGTCTGCTTTGCATTTTTAAAAAGCAGCTCTTTTACAACAATGCCTTCCTGAAGAGGTATTCTCCCCACCTGCTCCAAGAGGGCAAGGCCAGAGCTGGCCTGAAAAGGGGAGCCCCAGCGGCACCTTCCGTGGAGCAGATGTGAAGGAGAGCTGCCCCAGAAGCAGCCCTGAGGCCCAGCCTGTGTGGCTGGCTGCTGCCGGGCAGGACAGGCCCCGTCTGCAGCAGCTCCAGAGGAGGACAGGCAGCAGCAGCATCTGGGCTCTGTGCTCCCCAGGTGCTGTGCCAAAGCCCCTGCCTGGGTCGCTGGTGGCTGTGCAGCCTCAGGTACAGCTGGCACACGGCCGGGCTGTGCTGCAGCAGCAGGCAGAGCCCTGCTCAGCCCTCTGCCCCCCTGGTGCGTGCTGCCACGCAGTCACACAGCTCGGGCTCTCAGGGTTCTGGAAGTCAACGGTTTCACCTTTTCCTCGTTCCCCGTCCCTGTTTGCACTGGGATTCCAGGCTTACAGTTTAGCTTCCAGAAAGAAAGAGACGCAACAACTGCTCATTTCAGGGTGTGTGGATGTTTATTGTCAGTGCCCAGCTCCCCCCGCGCCCTCTCTGTGGCAGGAGGGCCATCCCAGCTGTCGTCGTAGCGGAGGTGTTGTGTTCTTCCGGCACTCGGCGCTGTTTGCTGGGCTCTGTGCAGTGCCCGGCTCGGTGGTAGCGGCGGCCCAAAGCCGGGCACCGTGGGCTGACCGAGGCTGATGAGCGGGGGACGGAAGGATGAGCTCGAGCTGCCGGTGGTCTTCTCCGGCAGCGCGGGGAAGCGACGGTCGGCCGGAGCTGAGGCGGAAGAGCCGTGCGGTGCCTCAGCCTCTCCCCGCCCGCTCTTTCCGTCCCCGTGCCGTTCCCGGCTGAGGTCGGGCCGCCCGCTCACAAGTCGGGGTGCCGCGCGTGCTCTCCGGCGCCCATCTGCCGCTCCCGCGCCGCCCGCCTGAGCCATTCGCGGTCCTCGTCCTCCCGCGGTGGCTCCTCGAAGCGGCTGCGCTGGTTGGGCTCCCCGTGCCAGGAGGAGCTGCGCACCAGCGGGCGGGGGGACCTGGAGCGGCTGCGCCGTGCTGGGACGCTGCGGGAGCGGTGGGCCGATCTTGTCTCCTGCCGCTCCCTGGTGCGCTGCAGCCTTCCCGGGTGCCGGCGGGTCGGGGGGCGACCCGAGGGGCGCCAGTCCAGGCACTGTTTGCTCAGGATCCTCTGGCGGCACAGGGGGCAGTTGGCGCTGTTGGCGGCCCACTGCTGGATGCAGACCCTGCAGAAGATGTGCCTGCAGGGCAGGGCGCGGATGGTGTCCACGATGTGGTCCAGGCAGATGGGGCACCGCTCCTCGCGGGCCTCCACCGGCCAGACCCACGCCTTGCGCCTCCGGTTGGGAGCCGCCTCCCGGCTCATGGCTGCGGCTGCCCTGGCGCTGTGGGGCTCCAAGGATGGAGTGGGAGCCCCAAGGATGGATTTGCTGGAGGCTGCCTCTTGCAGAGCAGTCGGCAGTCTCCGCGCCTCCACTCACAATATAAACTCGCAAGACTGCTGTCTCACGCACTGGCAAGGTCTCAGTGTCTCGTGCTCCCACAGGAAGACGCGCACACCTCGAGAGTCGCCAGCAAGACTCAATGCGGGCTGGGCCCGCTGGGTATTTATAGGCACCCGGCCATTGTGAGGTCATGGGCTGAGTGTGACTCCGCGATGCCATCACAAGAGCACAGACAGGTGGAGGTTTGCTGCCCGGTTGTTGCGGCGTTCCTATTTTTGGCATTTGCCTGCCCGAGTCCATCCAAGGACTTTCACTGGGACATGTTCACAAACAGTGACAAATAAATATTGATGGAAGCCACCAATGGAATGGATCTGGTGTTGCCATTGATCAGTGCTGTACTGCGACCGTGCTGGTGTTTGATAGCAGTGCTAGCAAAGTAAATGCTCTGCTGGGTGTCTTTCACCAAGCAGTGGAGGGGCAGTGCTTAGCAAGAAGGATCCCTGTCTTGGTGGGGAAGGAGCAGCACAGCTTCTCTGTTCCTCGTGTCTCCTCAATCTCTCCCTTCCCGCCCCTCGTCAGCACCCTCCAGGACTTTTCCTTACATCCTAACCTAATCTGTTCCCTTTTGGGGTAACTTTTAACATGTCTTGGGTCATGGAGAGCCATGAACATCATAGCATGTTCCTATTAGAGTGTGTTATCCTCCTTAGGGGTATGAATTTTAATATTAACTTCTGTCTCCTCCATGTCACTTGTTAGCCATTAGTTCTCCTGTCTTATTTGTGGGTTGGTTGGGGGTGAATGTTTGCTTTGCTCTCCTTTTTCTGGCCAATGTCCTTGTGGAAGGAAGCCTTTGTCAGTCTTTACGTCCCTTGCCAAAGCTGCCTCCAGGTGTGCTTTGGAGAGTGTTGGCGGCCAAGGGGCTTCTCTGCAGGGCTGCTTGCCAGCTGGTCACTCCTCACGTGCCCTGGTGCCTCGGGCTGTTCCTCCCCGAGGGCAGGACTTTGCACTTCCCCTTGCTGCAATCCTTGGGATTCCCCTCAAGCCGTTTCTCCAGCCCGCCCGGATCCCTCTGGACGGCTGCACGGCCTTCTGCTGCATCAGCCGCTCCTCCCAGTTTGGGATCCTCGGCGGCCGTGTGAGGGTACGCTGTGTTCCGTCACCCAGATCCTTCTTGAGGCTCTTCTCTGGGACTGGACCCACTTGTGACCCCTGGGAAGGGCCTGCAGGGTGGCTGCAGTTCTTCCAAATTCAGGCAGAGCAGCAGATCTGTAGAGGTGCAGAGGGGCACGGGTATCTCAGCCTTGCAATGTTTGCAGATTGCCCCGAGTCATTTTCCAGGTGCAGCTGAAGTTGTTTCAGGGCCCAGTTACAACTGTATCCCAAATGCCTACAGTTGCTGATGGCCCTGCTGGCATGTAAGCATCTCATGCTGCCATCTGAATGTGGTCATTCAGCTTGCAGCCCTGTCTCTTAGCTTCATTACCTACCTCAGGTCCCTGCCTCACGTCACCAACTGGCATTTCACTCCTGTAGCCTGATCTCTGCCGTGAATCACTGCATATTAGTAGTCTGAAACTTTAAGGTTTCCCTCCCCAGCAGACTTCCCTGGTAACGATTCTCAGCACTGCTGCATCTCTCTGTGTCTTAGACTCACACAACGGCTTAGGTTGGGAAGGACCTTAACCCACTGCGTTCCAGCCCTTTGCCACGGCCAGGGTTTCCACGCGGCAGCTCAGGCATCACAGGCTCCATCCAACTTGGCCTTGAATGCCTGTGGGGACGGGGCACCCACACTTCTGTGGGCAGCAGTGCCAGGGCCTCACCGCCCCCTGAGTAAAGAGATTTCTCTTTGCCTGGAACCTAAATCTCCCTCTGTTTTGCTAAAAGCTGTTCCCACTTGTCCTGTCTCTGCCTGACAGTGTGAACAGTTGCTCTCCCTCCTTTTAAGCTCCTTTTAAGTCCTGAAAGACTTGGAATCCAGAAGCAAGAGGCATGAGATTGGCTTGTAAGCATAGCTGGGTACAGGCTGAATGCCTGCATGGGCAGGTGAGCCTTTCAAGCATTAGTTGTCTTTAATAATATTTTGCCCTGAATAACTTTTATTTTGTTTTAATGGTAACCTTCTTCTCACTGCTTAATATCAGCATTTGGAGAATCCGAGGTTACCACTTCTCATCTTTGTTTTCTGTTAATTGTACTGACAGTAGTTTTGTTCCTACCTTTATCTTTTACAGTATACTGTCCAAGGCTGTACCCCAAACCAATCTCTGTGTTTGCTGTACTCTCTTGTAGCTGTCCCTTAATAGCTACAGTTTGAGGTCAGTCAGTGAATAATCTGCTTAATATGGTTGGTGAGCAGAACATTGGAGTTTAAGTAAGAATTTAGGTACAGTTGAGGCAGAAACCTTAGAGAAGTTCAAGTCCTCTTCATTCTCACAGCTACCATTATCAATCAGGTTTGTAATCCTGCCAGAAAAACAGAAAAGATAAGTGTGGTTTGTTGAAACCAATTTTCCATGAAACGCTGCAATTATAGTTCTAGTCTGCAATTCTTTGTTGATAGTTCATGAATAAATCTTTTTTTATTTTGCCAATTATTAAGACTAGGCTAGACGGTCTTCAGTTATCCAGAGTCATCCGTAACTCTTTAAAATTGAAACTTCTTGGCTATCCTGCAACTTCTGGCATTTATGAGGTTGTTTTCCATGATGTTCTAAAAGGTTAACAATCCTCTAATTCCTTTAAACTCCTTGGTCTTTGTTATCTTGACCTGCTGATTTCGTTTTTTTCCCTTTTTTTTTTTTTAAACCTTTGGCAGACAGCCCATGTTAATGCAGGCAATTTAGTTGCTTGTTTGTCAGTAATCTGATCAAACCAAGTTGAGCCATAACATTTTTGTTGAACTCCTTAATCCTAGCTGTAAAGAGTGTCTATGAGGCATTTCTGCCTTTTTTGCATCTTTCTATAGTTTTACCATCAGTGTATGTGCTTGCTTCTAGCGTTTTTCGTATGTTTGAATACATCTCTTGTTATTAATTTTGTCTGTTGATATCTCGTTTACTCCATTAGCCGCCTCTTATCAGTTTCTAACTTTTTAGGTATTGCTTTTGCATCTTTTAAACAGGAATTTTTAGTCTGCGTATCTTTATTATTTTTTGGCATAATTATGGCTTTTTCAGCTGCCACTGGAAAGTCCCTGAAGAATCTGTAATTATTAGCAATGCTTTCCCTGTGAAACGCGATGCTCCCGCTCAGTTATGTTAACTATCGTCTGTGCTTACAAGACTTGTCCTTTCTAAAGACCTTAGTCTGAAAGACGTTAAGGAAATACAAAATAGACTCGTTATATTGGTGACTGAATTCTCCTGGCTTTAATCTTGCAGGCTTCTCCACAAACATCAGTAACTTCCTCTGCTTGTAAAGCTCCTGTTGGTTTTAAGGTGCTGTCTGTGCAAGTATACTTGAAGGATCTGCTTCTAACAAAGGAGCTGTGTCAATGGGAAGGTTTAATGTGAAAATAATGTGATCAAGCGCTAAGTTGCTTTCACCAGCAATTAAGTGTAACAGCACCTAATGGCAGACTAGGAAGGATCAGCCCGAGGGCAATTTCTACCACTGCTTCTCTGCGGCATCGCTGTCTAACTTAATAAACTTTTCATGCACAAAGTTTCAATTAAAGGCAACGCTCTTTGTATTTAAAATCAAATCAGGCATGTGCTCTCCATAGTCATGTAGCAGCTGAGATGCTGTGGTGAGAGTGCTCTGCCTCACTGCCCAGACCGGTGAGAAAAGAGCTGACACACAGCCATGCCCATCACAGCAGCACTGCAGAGCATCCCCAGGCCTCATATTAAGTTACGTATTGTTACAGTGAAGGCATTTCAAGGCAGAGAGCTAACTTTCTGGTTTCAAACAGTGTTCTCTCCTTGCTTCCTTCCCCCCCTCCTCACTGCTCCGTCTGAATCCCCTGTGGGCATTGCCCTGCTCCCATGCACAGTGATGTTTAATCCACTTGTGATGCCTCTTTGTTTTCTTACTGTAGTTCCTCACCCAACCTGTAATTGCTGTAGGAACACTAATGAGCTCCCTGCGATAGTAGCAAATGTTATATTCATTTTACAGACAGAGGATGTTTCTGGGCAGACCTGCACTGGTTTTATCAGTGGAACCGGGAACAATCATCTTTTGCTGACTTTCTTCTGGGGTCGTCCTTTGCTTATTTTTATAATAAACTCAATGTCAAGAAAATAGAAGGCTGTGCAACTTCCAGCAAGGTCAGATATAGAGGAATTTGGAAAGAGGGGATAAAGGCGATGCCAACTGTATGCATGGAGTTAAGTGGTGACTCCCCAAGGGCAAGGCAGACCCACAGCATGCTTTTGTTATTAGAGGGTGTTTGTAAAAAATCTTAGTTAGGCAAAAGAGCCTGAAGTACATTTGGGATGAACTTCAGCAGGCTGAAAGGTTAATTAGTGGGACAAGGGATGTTTTAGTTAGGTAGCCTGAGCTGAAGCAGCCCCTGTTGAAGCTTTTGCATGGTAAAGCTCCTGATTTCAGGTAGGTTCTGTCTGGACAAAGGGGATGCTTTTCATACTACTTATGCTTTTTGTTCTGGTGGTGCTAGTGGCTATGACTGTATTTCTAGTAAATGAGTTTGCAGACTCTTTTTATATCTTTTATATTTATCTTTATCTTTTGTTTCTGTGCAAATACATTACAGAGACTGGTCAGCTTTTGGGGTTAGCGTGGACACCAAACACTGCAATCCTGAAACTAATACTGGACTCCCTTCTTTATCATTGTTTAACAAATCCAAGATTAAAGAAGACAAAAATTGAAAGTATTTCATGCCTTTGCAGTGGTACAGTACTTAATAATTGCTTTCCTGAATGTGTTTGAGCACTACTTCGTTGTTTGGTACTGGGACCACTGAAGCAATGGGAGCTACTTTGTAAGGTTGGGAACAGAGGTCTAGCCAGAAAGCTGTAGTGTAACAGCAGTTGGAGATGTGTGGAAGAGTTTGTATTATCAAAATGAACAGGAAGTGATCACGTGTGGGCGATGCCTTATGGATTTGTCCGTTGTCAGCAATGCCTCATTAGGAGAAGAGGCATCTTCAATTTCTTCTTGTGATCTTTTGGAAATCTGCATGGTGGGAGAAACGATGCTAACTGTTAGTATACTTGGTGAGTTAAGCTAATCATTTGGCAAATGAGGTATGGTGGTGTTTTGGCAGTGATATCAGTAGCAGCAACATTATGAAGGTGTGAGTTTTCTTTTTTCTTTCTTTCTTTTTTTTTTTTTTTTACCTGATCCTCATGCTGCAGACTAGCTGGTCGTGTACCCTGTAAACTTCTCTTCTGTAATCATGAGATCTGCAGAGTTCAAACCCAACAGTTTAGTTCCTTCAGTATTTCACAGGGTACCTGTGTATGTTGTTCCTCACTGAAATCCTTCAGCATTTTTTGGAAGGACTCCTCTAGACTGAAGGCCTCAAGAGCCCAATCTTCAAGTTGATTCCTTGTGGAAGTCCTTCAGCATCCCAGGAAAGACTTCTTACAAATGTCTTGTCATCACTTCAGATTCAGTTCTGACAAGAGGCCACAAGGGCCCCATTTGTAAAAACCTTGCACATCATATTATATGCCCATAGTTACTGTAGACATTTCTGGGCTGCAATAAACTTGCATGACAGAAACCATTCTTTCTTTTTACAGGTGACATCCTCAAATTGCTAGTCCTATTCTCCATTGCTTTGCCCCTTAGCTGGTGTTACACAGCTATGCAAACTCCTACCAGATTGGAATGGTAGCATTTCATCCTCTTTCCCCGGAGAGTCAATGTCGGCAGAAGTGAAAGGCAATGGAGAATTGAGTTATACAGCCTCACTCTTCTCCCCAAGTGAGCACTTCAAAGTGGTTCGTTCCAGACATAAATGAAGGTGTGGGATTTAAAGATAGCTTGGATAAATGCATCTCTTTGTGTGTGACCTCTAAAATAGAGGAGACGAACTTGCTGCAATATGTTGCAAGTTGCAGAAGAGTAATTAGCTGGGGAAGGGTCACCCCGTTTGTCAAAAAAACAAAAGTAGATTAGAGAAGGCATTTTGGCCATGGGGCCTTCCTTAGGCTAAAGAAGAACAGGATGTTGTTCAGTTTTGCTGTGTCCTAGTTTCACCATGCCCTGAGGAAGATCCCCAAGGCTGAAAACTTATTTCTAATTGTTTTATAAATGACTTTTTCTTCCCTCTTTGGCATTCAAAATAACATCAATTTTGAACTGAAGTGTTTCTGTTGGAAAGATGCTTCCCGAACAAAGGAAGAATTTTAAAAGATATTTAAGTAGTCACTAATTTGTTGACACTTTCTTAGTTTTCTTGCTAGGCTGAGTGTCTGGTTTACCTCCCAGCTTAGGCGTTGAGTATAATTGTATGGGTATCTTGTCCAGAAGGACTCAAATTTCCGAAAGCACATAAGATAAGACATGAAATGTGTTTTGTTCCTATAACTTTCCAGGGAACTGATGAAGTCTAAACCAGTGCTGTGCAGATGAGTGCTGCCGTCGGTATTTCGGAAACCTAAGTGGCAGTGACCCTAAGGCCAGAATCTCAGCTTTAAGTGCCCCAATACTGCAGTAGTTGGTTTGTTAGTGATCAGAGAGCACGAGTACTCTATGTGCCCATTGTGTGTAAATTAGTTATTTGGAAAACTAAGCTTGTTAGTAACTGATGTGTTTTTTAGTGCTTTTAGGTGCCTCCGCAGTAGGTGCAGGTATCTGAATGTATTGATACATGAGGTGAGAGTTGCTACGTCTGTGAACATTAAATCATGAGTGAGAAGTGCTCTCATGTAACAAACTGCTTAGAATACTTTGCAGCTCAAGAGAATCAGAATAGCCTGAGAAGCTGGAAACATCCATGACTTCTAAATCTGGGCTGTGACTTCTGAAATATGAAACACTCTCTTTAGAACCTGGTGACAGGCAACAGGGCTAGAGATGTTGAATATATGGGGGTAATTCTTGTGAAGAAGTTGAGATTACACATATACACACGTATATGTATTTTTAAAATATATAAAGTATGTGTGTATATATAAATGTATACGGGCTGCCCAGAGAGGCTGTGGCTGCCCATCCCTGGAGGTGTTCAAGGCCAGATTGGATGGGGCCCTGGGCAGCCTGGTCTGGTATTAAATGTGGAGGTTGGTGGCCCTGCATGTGGTGGGTGGTTGGAGTTTGGTAATCCTTGAGGTCCCTTCCAACCCAAGCCATTTGGTGATTCTATGATATACGCCTACATATAGGGATTAGGAAGACAGAGATGTAGCTGCGTGGATAACGTCATCAAAACCACAAGTTATTTACAGCAAGTGAGTAGATTACATGCGCGTTGAATTCAAGTTCCTTTGAGGTGTATTGATGAAGATTTTTTTCTTCTTGCATAATATTTAATATGGATCACATTAACCAATATGGGTAAGCTATTTCTCTCTAACATCTTCCTAAAATGAAAGAAATAAAATGGAATCATAGAATGGCTTAGGTTGGAGGGGATCTTGCACATCATCCAGTACCTGCTGTGGGCTGGCTGCTCCCACCATCTGAGGCTGCCCAGGCCTTTAACATCCAGCCTGGCCTTGGGCACCTCCAGGGATGAGGCACCCTGGGCGGCAGTGCCAGGGCCTCACCACCCTCTGAGTAAATCTTTCTTCCTGACATCTAACCTAAATCTCCTCTCTTTTAGTTTAATAGAAATAGCAGTGTTCATGACTGGAGAATGGTAACTGCATGGCATGTAATTTGTACGTAGAAACACCTGGTTTTGCTGTCATATAACATATCTGTAGTTTCATCTGTGGTCATTTGCTTTCTAAGCAGCCATGAGATAGTTTAATTAATCTTTGGTGAAAACTAAATAGTGTGTCTTTGGAAGGACTCTAACTCACAAGTCGGAGTCTTGTTTTTCTTCAGTTTTTTCTCACAAGAAATGTTTCCAAATGATGAAGCTCTCAGGAACGGTTGCAGCTGCCAGCATAGCACCTGATGAATGGCTAAAGTTTCTGACTTCTCTCCCCTGTCTCGCAGGGGAAAAACTGTTTGGGGAATATTTGATAATTTTAATAAATGTTTTTCTTGGATGTATTTTCTGAATGGCTTTTGCTGGTGCTGTGCCTGCCGCTAGCTTTAGGTTGGCTCTTCGTGATGTTGGTCACATCAGCTGTGTGAAGTAGCACATTGATGCAGCAACACTTGAGACAATGAAATGTGTGGGGAAAACACTTGAATCCTCGTTATCTTTTCCTTCTTTGGCTGCAGCTGGTTGTACTGAAAAGGAACCCCTTCTTCTGACTGGAATTTTAAGAATTAAAAGCTTCACAATCAGCATTTCCTACCAACTCCAGAAACACGCCTAGAATTGTAAATTCAGATCTTTTTAAGTGGCAGCTAACTTCAGGTGATGATTTCTGACTACCAGCTGATACTCAAAGAGTGGCAGTCAGCACTTCCTGAAGCTGATGCTTTTAGATTAAGGTAAGCATCTTGTTAAAGAACACCTGTATTAGTGTAGGCCCTGCTGAGCTTTACCCCAATGAAGGGCAGCATGGACCCCTCTGTAAGATTTATTTAGCAACATACAAAAATTGCTGTCACAGTTAGAAGCCGAAATACAAAATAAGACAAAATAAAAGCCAAAACCAACATGAGCTGATGATGCATCAAATAAAAGCATCTCGTGTGTTGCCCAGAATGTCAAGCTGTCCTCTAGGAGGAATGATTTCTATGGGGGCAGAGGGCCTGCTGGTGAAAGCTAGGCTGCCAGCCCTCTGTACACATACACCAGATATTTATAGCATGCTTAGAAATGTAAATATAGGGCATACAAAAATGCTAAATATAAAACATTATCAAAGATGGCACGAATTGTGCTTAATGAATCTAAGCAACCAGCTTTACTGCTTGTTTATTAAATGTATCTTATCATACACACAGATCTCTGATGAATGGGAAAAAATGCAAAATGTTGCCCCAGGCTATCGAGGCAGATCAGGACTGATGCTGCCAAGTGAGCACAGGAGGCTTTGGAGGTGAGGGAATGGCTTTTTTGATGAATTTTGCATTTTATTTAGAAACACACCCGAAGGCATCACTGACTTTAAGGCTAACAAGGGGTCATTAGACTGTATTATCAGATTAAATTAGAAACTAGGAGTGTATAAAAACATCTACTTCCTTCATTTTGAAGACATTTGAAACTTTAGATGTCAGGATCACCCAGCCCTTCCTCACATTGCTCAGAGGGATCTGGCTTTGTCCCAGTACAGAAAATGTCAAGTGGTATTACATGCTTTATTATTACCTTTCTCTTCTGGCTCTTACTGTTTTGTGGCAAATTTGTGGATCATCAAGTCCGACTCCTGGCTCCACACAGGACCATCCATGCTCCTTGGACTCAGGCAGCTTGGGGCTGCAACCACGGCCCTGAGGAGCCTGTACCTGTGCATGGCCAAGGAGAGTTCTGAATTCATAGGAAAATGCCCTGAACAAGCTTGTCTAATACCAAAAACCTTCAGCAGTTGCACGGAGGGAAGTTTATGAACTGACAAGCTGGTTTGATGCCTGCAGAATTGGAGAGCAATGTTTAGGCAGGACGGTGTCTGCTGGTCATGGTGGTGGTTGTGTTTGGTTTATGGATCTTGGAGAAGGCACGATGGCTTTGTAACCCTCAAACACGTGCAGCAATGTGCACAGTGTTATTAGAGAGGAGGCAGTACTCCCACCTCTCTTTGCCCACCTCCAGCAATTTCACCAAATTTAAAACTTTCACTTGTAAGGAGGGCAGGGGAATGAAGCATTTTGCTTCAAGCCAGTTTGAACTAAGTTTAAACATTTTAGTGTGTGGATGCCTAAGTCAAATACCTAAACTATGGCAGAGAATAAAGAGAGTAAATAGACATATCTGTTTGGAGAATTCCAGTAAGAAGAGTGGGGTTTGTTTTGAGGCCTGAGCGAAGATGTTTGGGTTCCTGGCCAAAAATAATGGAAAAGTTTGTATTTTTCTGGGTTTGTGAAGAATGAAAAAATTGTATGTTTCTGTCTCAATTTGTTTTTGTTATTCATCACTAAAACAAAGCGTGCTGTTTATTGCCTTAGAGTAATTTTCTTCCTAATGTAGCATAATGCCTTTACCAAAAAGTTTAGTGCCTGAGTGTTAAAAAGTAAATCCCTACATTTTTGTTATTTTGGTGAATGCTGCTGTTGTTCTTACCTGGAAAAGCTGCTTTTTTTGAATTGACAGAAGCAGTGAAAAATGACCCAACGTCAGATTATTTACACAAACTAGCTTTCATTCCACACTTCACTTAGAAACGTAGATCACAGTAGTGTGGTATTTAGAGTCAGGCTTAACTTTGCACTTCTGAATAGCTTTATTGACTTCAACAGAGCTGCTCATGTGGAAAGCTCAGTGCGTTGTTACGTGTCCAGCAGATCATTTACAGAAAGGTTGGGTGGTTGTGCCTGGAAAATGCTGGAGTGCCTATGGACTCCCAACCTGGATCTGCTGTATCATCCTAAAATAACTGTGCCACTTGATTCGCAACTCCACCGTTGTTCCCATTTTTGGTCTTCCCCCCCATCTCTCTTGGTTTTTTTTGGCTCTATGATCATAAATTCTTTAAGGTGGCATGTCTTTGTGACCTTCCAGCTACTGAGCACGTCTAGGTGTACCAGTGTGAAAGGTGACCTGTTTCTGTATATCCCTCTTCTGCACTGCTTCTCTTCCATACTAAATGTTCTGAGCTTTGAAGAGCTGATAGGACTTGCTGGTGTGCGGGTTCTTCCTCACTTGCAGGTGAAAGCATGATGCACACTGGAGTTCTCTCCCTTCTGGAGCAGATGCCCTTCTAATTTACGCTCTGTGACCATCATTAATGCAGTTCTGGCTTTATATTTATTAATTAACAAATTTAGGAAATTGAAGACTTAATAAAATCATAAATCTAGGTCAAATTGAGCCTGAAATATTGAAGTGCATGTGTAACGCATTCATCCGCATGATCTTTTCTATTAATCCAACAAATGTCTTCCTACAGTAAGCAATTCTGTTTCCTGTTTTTCACCCTCATCCACAATAAGCAGCTACATTTGTTTCTTCTTTTTCTTTAGCCTAAAGATAATTCATTAAAGTAGCTCTCCCTCCCCCTTTTTTTGATCCGCCTCTCCACCTCCTAACACCCCCCTAAAAAACACCATCAATATTTCATAAACTTACAGTGACAAATGTATTTTAATGTGGTCCACAGAGAACCTGAGATTGATTGGCCTCTCAGAAATATGACACGTTTCAAAGCAGGATATTCATGGAGTGTTTTAGTGCCTACATTAGTCAGAGAGAAGCAGCGCCTAAATTTATCATAGTTATGGCTTTCTCGGTATCCATTTTCTTTTAGCCGCTGACAGCAAGTATCTGAATGGTCCCTATTGATTGGCTTTGTGGTTCTGTCTTTAAAATGCATTGGCTGTGGGGGTTTTCAGATCAAATTAAGTCTTGGCTTCCTGGAGTTTGTGCATATCTACGGCACAAGTGCGGACAAAGCTGGCTTCATTCATGCTGATTTTCATTCACAAGGGCATTAAGCGTACGGGAAGGGAAAACTGAAATGTCCACTGATATTGTGGGTGAACTGATCCTGCTTGAAAGCAAATGATACATAATCCCAGAAGGAAGCAGCAGTGAAGGATGGAGGACAGGAAGAACCCACTGGTGTTCCGGCCATGATGGTACATGGCCTAGGGAGCTGGGGTTTGGGAAAAGCTTAAGAAGTCTTCATGTCTTCAGCATGTCTCTGAATGCCTGGTAACGAGGAGTGTTGTCTGATGGGTGTCCAGATTGCGCTGTTCTTGTCTAGTCATGAATGGGAGTTTCGTGTGTTATTTAATATCCTTTCTATCGTGTTAGAATCCTTCACTCTGTATGGGTAACTCAGAACCATGTAGAGGTGCAAGTGAATTTTATGTGTGTTGACCACATGTGACATTACGAAGAAGTTGGTTTAAAATAGGTTATTTTAATTATTGAGTCAAGGAAAATACCTTATTTGACATTAAAGTTTCAACGGGTGTTCCTGTTCAACGCAGGGGAGTTGAACTAGATGGCCTTTAAAGGTCCCTTCCAACTCTAATGCTTCTACGATCGTGTACTTTACACAGCAATATCCAGAAAGTATAAATTGTAATAGTCCTTTTTTTTTTGCCAAATGGGTTGGATTTGTAAAGAGCTTGGAGTAACTGGAAGATGAGTTCTATGAATCTGGTTTTGTAAGGAAACTATTAATCCTTTTTCTTGATTTGAATTGCAAGGCTTGAGCGGAGCAAAGGTGGATGATGAACTGCATTATTCCATTTACAGCCATTCCTTCAGGCTTCTTGTTGGATGAGGTGTGCTTTGTGTGCTTGAACCATTTTAAATTCCTGCTTTCTCCCCTCCTCATCTCCATCCCCTCTGGTTCCAGTGTCACCAATCTAATACTCCCCATGAGTGCAAAACTCATTTTTAAAAACCGAGCACAATGAATTAGCTCATAGCAATACCTTAGCATGTGGTTCAGCTTGGCTTCACATTGCACTCCAATCTTCTGTGCCGTCCTGTTGTAAAAGAGGAGTTCCCTCAGTGGCTGAATGTGGGTTGAAAATCAGAATGACGTGATTTGCCAGGAAGGCAGAAAGATGGCTTTCAGAGTTCATGGATCCATGAGGCCAGGAGGGACCATGACATTGTCTCTCTGACTTTTTGTACATCAAAGGCCATTGCATTTTGACCAGCTACTACATCACTGATCCTACTTTTGAGCCCACCTACAAAGTAACTTATGTCTGCATAAAGCAGGTAGCCAGACAGCATCCATTTCTTGATTTGAATATTTCAAAAGATGGAGAATAACTGGATTTAAAAAAAATTGTGGCTATGTTTTAATTTAAATCAGTCTGGCTTCAGTTTCCAGCTGTTGGTTTTTGTTACGCCTCTCTGATAGATTAATGAGCCGTTTAATACCCTTTATTTTCTCCCTGTGAAGGTACTTATACACTAATCGAGTTACCTCTCAATCTCTGCTGATAGGCTAAACAGATCGAGCTCTTTCAGCTCTCGTGATCTCAGTTATGTTTTCCCCAGTTGCTCAGATCTTTGCTTTTTCTCAACCTTGTTAAAAAAGTTGAGACACCGCAGCAGAGCTTTGTGTGCCTTCCATTGGCCTCAGCGATACCATAAATAAAAGTACAGTCACTTCATCAATCCTGCTTACTGCTCCTTTTGTTTATACCTCGAAGACCAACGTTAGCCATTTCTGTCACAGCTTTGTGCTGGGAGCTTACGTTCAGTTGCTTGTTCAGTAACTTTTTCCGAGTAATTTATTTGTGGAGTGGAGGCCCTCCTTTAGCAGGGAAGGAAGACGTTTCTTTTTCTTCATTTTTACTGCACTTTCCCTTATGGACAGCATTACCAATATACCAGATTTTTGCTTTCTGTGAGCTAGGAAAGCCAGTTTGTATTCACACGCAGGGTTTGCACCATCACAACTGCCCACCAGCACCTTGGGCACATCTGGGCAGGATATGTGCTCTTCAAACTTGGCAGACATTGCTGTATTCCCCAGGGTTCCACCAAACAACTGCTAATTGTTAAGAGGATGCTTCCCCCACCTACTTTGTGCCATGATGCAGTCTTTTTGGTGTAAAAACAAACAAAAAAAAAGTCAGAGGTTGTTTAGTTGGTTTTCTAGCCCAAATAGGTTATTTTAATCGTTGAGTCAAGGTAGAGCAGATGTAGCCAGTGCCACGTGGTGGGGCTGACAGCTGTGGTTCTTGGTCTGGCTGACTGTGACTTGAATCAATCCCAGTTCAGTGGCAAGAGATGCGTTCTATGGGATCGGCTCATTTCTATACACTTAGGCTTACTCTTTTGTTGTCTTCTTTAAGTACTGAGTTACTGCAATGCTGAAAGTGATAATTATGCTTCCCTCCTAAAGGAATCCATGCTGAGAGTAACATATGCTTTCATCCTCCAGGACAGACTATTCTGTTAGTCTCTTTTAAAATAAATGATTAGAGCTGGCTGAGAGGGTTTGTGAGAAGGATTCTGCAGTCTCGCAGGCTCCAACAGCCTGCGCGGTTGGACTGTGATTTGTTCCTCTGTATTTACTCTTACAAATTAATTTTATTTGTATTGGGAATTCACCCAGAAGTCTTCATTAGGACGAAGATCGTAGCGTGAAGACAGATCCAACCACAGACGCCAAACTGGGACCTGATGATAGCTGATGATGATTACTGGCATCTCATTTCTCACGCTTCAGGGCTGGCCGGGGGTGGGTTTTTCAGAGACAGTGGTACGTGGTGATGTCTGGCAATTGGACTTCGCAGGAGATCTCAGGTTAAACCCTCAGGAGTCGAAGCATCTGAAGTTGCTTACTTGAATGTCACATTATCTATCCTGGAAAATATTAAAACGAGTTTTGTTCGTGCAGATTCTTAGGTTGTGGCTCTTTTATGTCCAAAGGTTGATTTCTGCATGCCAGCAATGGCTATTCAAGATCCAGCAGGGCTGCATTTTTATTTTTGTCCCTTATTACTTAAGTTGGTTCCTAGGCTAGTGAAAATATCACTGCAGATGTCCCAAAAGATAAATTTCATTGGAAAATTGGGAGGAGGGGAACAAACCCCGACTTCTTAATAGCTAGATAAGGTAGCATGGTAACACATGACATCTTGTACAAATAGTTTTATGCAGATAACGGGGCAGAACTATGGAGCCAGCAGGCACCTGCGTTGTTGTGGTGTTTTGTTTCTGTTTCTTGATATTGTGCCACAGCAAAGGCACGATATCCTGGTGTATCTTGTTTCAGGACAACCCCAACCCCACTGAAAGCAAATAGCCATGGGAAGTTGTTGCTCTGTTTTAGGAGTGAAACTGTGAAGAAGAATCTATCTGTAATGCAAACGCTTGACTGGAACAGGCTGGGAAAAATGACACAGCTCAGTGAAGCATTCTGATTCTGGGAGCTGCCTGGTGTTTATGGGAGGTAATGGAAAGCACTTGGAATGGAGGTGGTCATCAGTCTGCATCTTGGTTGCCAAATTCTGTGTTTTGCATGGCCTGCCTGATTGAAATGGCTCATCCTTACAGGTAGAATGATGCTACTTTTTTTTCAACCAGAATGTAGTTTTTGTGAAGTAGTAAAGCATATTTTACATATACTAGCCTTCATCAGAAGAATATAAAGCAGGAAATGAACTGATGGCTTAGCTGAGGTGAGCATCCAGGCTCAAGACTTCCCTGTGCTGACTGCAAATGTATTGTTGCACAAGAAACTGATTTTAATGTGTATTTGACTGGCTGAACTTTGCACCATGATGTTGGTGATGGGCACAGCTTGCTTTTGGTGAGCTTGATTTCAGCCTGTATGCTCAGTTTTTAAACTTCCAGAGCTCTTCTCATTTATTGACTCAATTTATTAATAATGACTCTCTGCTTTCCATGCTATGTAGTCCAGGGTGGGCAGAAAACAGTTTATTTACATGGAAAATTTGAAACACTTCAGTATTTTCCTCTCTTCCTGCTTCTGAATGAAACGTCAGAGTGAAAAGAGGTTTTTTGGGTTCTGTTTTTTGAAAGCAGAGGTCCAGTTTGCTGATCAGATCAGTTTAAGCTTCCTAGCTTTAAAGATGCAACTTTTTGTGAAGTTATTTCATAATTAAAAACCTTACTTTTCTAAGGAAAATCCATTTGAAGCTGTTTGGGTGTTCTTATTTTCAGCTTTTGTTTTTCTTTTATACGAGGGAATTCTGAAAGGACTCCATGGGGAATTTTTTAAATTCAGTTGTAATAAAGGAGCCATTCTGAAAAACAGTCGGTTTTGTAAGTGTAGTTGGTTCTCCAGAATTATGTTTTATGATAGAAAAATTTCATTCAAAGTTCTCAATCAACATTCCCTATCATCTCATTAATTGCTTCTTCTAACTAAGAAAAATACCTATCTCTCAGAATGTCTTTTTTCTATGTTGAACCAGTATTTGCTTATATTTGCTCCCGTGGTTTGCAAAGTGTTAAGGAGGATTAAATCGTTCTGGCAGTTACTGTCCACACCAAGCTGTACTTACACTTTGGCAGCTGCTTTGTCCCTCATCTGAATGCTCTTTACAATCCATAGGGTGTACAATAGCAGATTTGTAGAGATAGCTTTTTAATCAGGAAAACTGACAGGAAAAGGAAAGCTTTCTGGCAGTGCTTTAAACCTGTTTAAAAACGGGGGTGGATTTTTTGGAGATAAAGCAACGCTAAACTAAATGGGAAAAATGAGCTGAATTAATGCTTATAAAGTAATGTCTCCTGGGGAGTCTGGAAAAATCACAGCACTATCTGGTAAATGCAAACAGTTGTGTGAGGGAAATGGGACATTTCTGGGTGTAGAGAACCAGCAAAAACGATCCATAGAAGTTACATTAGAGAGCCTGGTTGCACAGTTGTTCAGAGCAAGAGAAGATTTTCGAAGGGCTGCCCTTAGATGAACGAATAGTTCTGAGCTCCTCTAAAAATAACTGCCAAGGATGCTGACATCTCCTTAAATATTTCAGCTCGACATAGTCGTCTGTAACCTGATACAAAATTATTCCTGATTTGATATATCAATACAGACCACACTGTAGAACAGAGGAGGGCTTGAGCTTCAGTCCTCATGTCTTCCTCCAGGATTCATGCAGTCAGTGTTTTGTTTTAATAATAAAAAATCAATTTTAGTAAAAAATCAAATTTCATTGCTGAAGATTGTAGGTTGGTTTTGCTTGTTTGTGTTTGTATTTTGGAGACTCTTGGTTTTCGATCATAGGCAAAAAAAGGTTCAGAACGCCTGGTGAACTACAGGATGCTGGCTCTTGGACCAGAAGCATGCAGCTTGGCTGTGAAAGCTTAAAAAGCTGGAGTGGCTCATAAGCATTTCTTCTCGCTTGTTTGAAATTCTGTTGCCTCTATTTGTATTTCTGTGTTTCTCAGTGCAAATTTTCAAACTTTTTGTGGTCTGGTTAAAAGCATACAGACGTTAATGGAGGCTTTTTGATTCACTTTAGCGAGCTCAGGGGCATAATTTGTGCACTGAGGTTGTAGGGGGATTGTGTGCATTGGGAGCGCAGCAAAATGGTTGGCATCAAGCATTTTTAGGAAACTTTGCATCCCTGACAAATTAGGCAGGGATGCAATAGTGTAGGTGAGTAGTCTAATGTGGCCCAAGTTTTTGCCTATTATTGTTTGCTGATTATAACTCTTCATTATCTCCAATAGGAGATTGAGACTAATTCAGACTAAACCTATTAAATCACTTTCTGGAGAAATAAATCACCACAAGAAGTGCTGCTACGGTGTCTCTTACCCTCTGTATCGCATTTACAGCAAGGCAGGTTTTATCAGAGGAGGTGATGTCACAAGGCCAGTAGGAAGTTGTGTTCCCTGTGAGCACCTGAAGTAACCTTTACATTGCAGCTGGTGTAAATGTCCAGGGCTGCCCTCTGTGGGCATCACTGTGGAAGCCCAGGGTTGGAATGAGATATGATGCTCAGGTGCCACGTCAGGTCTCTATACAGATCTGTTCCTAACTGTGTGCTCATTACCCATCTGAGCCCTGCCATCTTTTTTTCTCAAGGAAAAAATCTAACAGTATAACTACCTCAAAACAACCCCATACCAACAGAGTCCTACACAAACGTACTTTTTTCTTCCAGTTTGTTCATTCCTAATATCTGTTGCTTACAAGGTGTGAAAAGGTTCTTAGTCACGTAACAGATGAAGTGATGATATTGGGACACTTTTCCAGATGGCAAGGTTTCTCTCATCTCTTTGCAAGAGACTTCGTTCCAGGAATGTGGGGAGTGAGGAGAGGTGTAATGGGTTGGCATGATTCAAATCTGCATATGCTTGTGGGCTGTGTGTGTGTGTGTTCTCTCCCCACGTCAGGCGTTCCGTGGGTAAGGAGGCATGACAGAGATGTGTTAAATGTCAGTCATCCCCAGAGCCTCCGACAATGAGCAGGGATTAAACAAGAAGCTGTGGAAGAGGAAAAGAAAATCGCGTGCAGTTGTTAATAATTCATAAATGTTGTGTCTATTTTACTGTTCTCTGCATTTAAAAACAGTGCCCAAACTGTGCCTGCAAGCACAACTTATCCCTCAATGTAAAAGGGAAAGAATTCATTATGGCTAAATTGTAGTTTTGTCTTTTTTTCTTTCCCTTTTGGATGATGGTTATCTTGCATTTGATGGATTGAACTGAACCAAAAACCTTATGTCCAAACCATGAAATTGAAATCTAGATAGAACCTGCCATGAGCCCCAAATGGTGACAGTTTGCAAAGCTTCTCTATTCCATAGCTTTACCAATATTAATTTTAATGTGTGGACGAAACTAGAATTACTTATCAGTAAACTCAGTGGTGTCCAATGCACTTCCATTACAATGTCCAGAATAAAAGGAGCAGGTTAGGATTAATCCTTTGAGGTCAATGGGATCATGCTGGTGTTGGAAGAGTGTAAAAGAGAGGTTTGATCTTTCTATGGTCATCAAACATTAAAGCATGAAATTCTTTCTTTGTGACCTGGAACACAGAGATCTCCATCCTGGAGGTGTTTTCAGTTGGCAAACAGCTTTCTGATGCTGTTGGTGCTCCCCATAAGAACTCAGGGTAACTGCTGGGCTAATTAATTAGGCTGAACTGAGTCCTGTTTGTGTACTGATTCAGCTGCTGAGCATGCAGGAGGGGATAGCAAATATCATTTAATAAAGGCAGGCCTTATGGGGCATAACAGCGTTAGTCTGTGTCTGTTACCTGAGTTCTTACTTTGCAGATCCCCACCAAAATCTGTCTCTTTCCCTGTTTGTGACCTTTTGCACGTGTTCTCCCTCCCTGCAATGCAGGTGATAATAAGGGCTGAGTCTTTTAAGGGTTTGTCTGTAATTTCAATAATGTAGTAACAGAAATGGGCTACCATCCAACCTGAAGATGGAAGAGTGCTCACACTCCTGTGTTAGGTGCAGAGCTGCACATTCAGATTTACATGATCATTTTGGGTTTTCTTTTTCTAGACTGGGAAAAGCCCTGGGCTTCCACCTTTGTGAGGGGTTGTGATCATCTGTCTGTGTTTTGTGGGCTTTTTTTGTATATTTTCTATTTTGTTTTTAGCCTTGTCAGCTTTTTAAAGCAACTCTTAGTTGCATCTTTTAAATAATGCTATCACTCTGACATTTAACTGATGCTATCATGCCAATCATGAAAACAGTTCTCATTTAACTGCTCAGCAGTGGAAACTCTTTGCAAAAAGTTGACCGGCTTTGATTGGCTAGGATTTATGACCAGCAGTGTTTTATTCTGACCAGTAGCTGCTTCACTTTCCATGAGACCTCTCAAACCTTAAGGTGAATCACAGTTGTTGGTAGCCTGCCCTCCTCGATATTTTGAATGTCTTAGGGTAGTTCATACAATCACAGTTGATTATCTCTTGTTTCATTGCTATAGGCAAAAGGGGCAGCTGTCTTTGGTCGCCAAGTTGCCAGGTGGTCATTGCATTGGCACAGGCTGCCCAGGGAGGTGGGGGAGTCACCATCCGTGGAGGTGTTTCGTAAAAGGGTGGCCGTGGCACTGAGGGGTCTGGCTTAGGGCAGTCACTGGCACAAGCTGATGGTTGGACTAGAGGTCTCAGTGGTCTTTCCAACCTTAATGATGCTGTGATTCATGTGGGGCTTTGTTTCTCTTCTCTTCTCTTCTCTTCTCTTCTCTTCTCTTCTCTTCTCTTCTCTTCTCTTCTCTTCTCTTCTCTTCTCTTCTCTTCTCTTCTCTTCTCTTCTCTTCCCTTCCCTTCCCTTCCCTTCCCTTCCCTTCCCTTCCCTTCCCTTCCCTTCCCTTCCCTTCCCTTCCCTTCCCTTCCCTTCCCTTCCCTTCCCTTCCCTTCCCTTCCCTTCCCTTCCCTTCCCTTCCCTTCCCTTCCCTTCCCTTCCCTTCCCTTCCCTTCCCTTCCCTTCCCTTCCCTTCCCTTCCCTTCCCTTCCCTTCCCTTCCCTTCCCTTCCCTTCCCTTCCCTTCCCTTCCCTTCCCTTCCCTTCCCTTCCCTTCCCTTCCCTTCCCTTCCCTTCCCTTCCCTTCCCTTCCCTTCCCTTCCCTTCCCTTCCCTTCCCTTCCCTTCCCTTCCCTTCCCTTCCCTTCCCTTCCCTTCCCTTCCCTTCCCTTCCCTTCCCTTCCCTCCCCTCCCCTCCCCTCCCCTCCCCTCCCCTCCCCTCCCCTCCCCTCCCCTCCCCTCCCCTCCCCTCCCCTCCCCTCCCCTCCCCTCCCCTCCCCTCCCCTCCCCTCCCCTCCCCTCCCCTCCCCTCCCCTCCCCTCCCCTCCCCTCCCCTCCCCTCCCCTCCCCTCCCCTCCCCTCCCCTCCCCTCCCCTCCCCTCCCCTCCCCTCCCCTCCCCTCCCCTCCCCTCCCCTCCCCTCCCCTCCCCTCCCCTCCCCTCCCCTCCCCTCCCCTCCCCTCCCCTCCCCTCCCCTCCCCTCCCCTCCCCTCCCCTCCCCTCCCCTCCCCTCCCCTCCCCTCCCCTCCCCTCCCCTCCCCTCCCCTCCCCTCCCCTCCCCTCCCCTCCCCTCCCCTCCCCTCCCCTCCCCTCCCCTCCCCTCCCCTCCCCTCCCCTCCCCTCCCCTCCCCTCCCCTCCCCTCCCCTCCCCTCCCCTCCCCTCCCCTCCCCTCCCCTCCCCTCCCCTCCCCTCCCCTCCCCTCCCCTCCCCTCCCCTCCCCTCCCCTCCCCTCCCCTCCCCTCCCCTCCCCTCCCCTCCCCTCCCCTCCCCTCCCCTCCCCTCCCCTCCCCTCCCCTCCCCTCCCCTCCCCTCCCCTCCCCTCCCCTCCCCTCCCCTCCCCTCCTCTCCCCTCCCCTCCTCTCCCCTCCTCTCCTCTCCTCTCCCCTCCCCTCCCCTCCCCTCCCCTCCCCTCCCCTCCCCTCCCCTCCCCTCCCCTCCCCTCCCCTCCCCTCCCCTCCCCTCCCCTCCCCTCCCCTCCCCTCCCCTCCTCTTCCTCTTCCTCTTCCTCTTCCTCTTCCTCTTCCTCTTCCTCTTCCTCTTTTCTTTCTCTCACTCCTGTTTTTTTATTGTGATATTTGTGCCCAGTTTGCTCTCCAGCCCAACTACCTGGAAGATCTTTGGAAGCAAACAGATCCACTAATGCTGTTCTTGGCAATTTCTGCTCCCAGCTGCGTGGTCAGCTTGCTTTGCTGTGGAAGCTTTGTAGGTGGTTCTCTGAGGTGAGCCGAGCATCCCATTGTCTGCTGCCTCTTTTAGGCAAGAGCAGCTTTCCACGTGTTGCAGAATTTCAGCACTAATAAGGGATGCTGTTTGGATTTTTTGTGATGATAGAAGTAGACAGTATCTCCAAACATTCCTGTGCTAGAAAACCATGAAAACCAGTCTTACCTCAGCTCCATATGCAGTACACCTCTAACCTGCTGTGCCCCTTTAGAGTAAAGGTGAAAAAAAACAATGCTGGGAGGTGAAGGGGTGAATCTCAGCAAGCTTTCAGCCCTCCCTTCTCCTTCCATTGTAAGAGTAGTGGGCTTTTGCAGCTAGTAGTGCTCAGGCTCTGGAAGAGCAAATTGGGCTCGGGGCTGGTGGGACCACCCAGGCCAGCACAGAGCAGAGCACAGCAGCACTCTTCTGGCTGGTGGGTTCATTCAGGAGCATCCCGTCAGGAATGTGCAGCACCTCATCAGGTCAGCCTTGTGAAATTGGATGTTTTTGGTTGCACACGGGTACAGATGTTCTCCTGCTGGAGAGTACATTATGGGAGTTTCATGGCTCTGAAACGTGCTTTAGTGTGGAAATAAAGGCTTGGCAGGGATCGCAGCAGTGGGATTTATGCATATAAAAGAATTCAATATACTGTTGTGTGAGTCTGATGCTGAAGGTGAGGGATTGATGGCACTGGATGTAACTAGGCATGGTGAAGGCTTTGTTCTTCCTTCCGTACCTCTGTTTACTTACTCTCCTGCTCTCGTGACTCCATTGCTGGGCATTGCCCGGCATCTGGGCACCAGCAGGTTTGATGGCTGTGCTGACTGCTGTGATGTCAAAATCAATGTGGCTCTGGCCAAAAGGCCACTAAGCCTTTGAATAAAATTGTCAGGCCTATGATCTGTACCTGTGTGCGGGTCCAGCTCAAAACTCAGCAGTGGTAAATAGTGTGTCAGGTCAGAAAGCCACTCGTTTTTCTGTTCAGAAAGTGCTTGCTGGTGAAGAATTGCTCATGCTGAATGACCATTTTGAGATGGTCTTTGTGCCATTTGCTTCTTGGGTTAACTTCCACCAGCCTTTGTTACCTGCAAGTCAATCTGGAACTAAATTATTGCTTTTCCTTGAAACTTGTTGAATTAATTTTGCTCTGTAGTATTGCATACTGCTGTGGGTGTAAAGGGGAGCTGTTTTCTTCCTCCTGAAATGCAGGTGGGGAAGGTTGGAATTGGTGTGTCAGCTTAAAACAAGGAATTTTAATAACTGTAAAACTATAGGCAAGAGGGACTTTGGTAGAATTACCTCCCCAATCCAGAAAAAGCAGGGTTAGGAGAGATTTGTGGTTTTCTTATGTGAGTATCCAGTCTTGCACTTTCAGATAAATCTTTCCTGTGATCTTAATGTTTAGTTCAGGGTTCAATTTTGCATCTTGCAACGTCTTATTAAAATATATATTGTGCCTTTTTATGAATATTTAATAACAAGCACTTAGTAAAGGTTTCATAATAGTCTCTAGTAAGCTTTTATAAAACATTAACAGTGATATGATGAACTCATTCGTGTGGTTTCCATGCAGAAGAGCCAAAGAGTGGAAGGCAGGAGGGAACAGAACTCTTGTTGGAGAAGAAAACGATCAATTGATTATTAATTGCAATTAGAATTGCAGTGCTTGATTCAAGACAACTTGAGGTACCATTGAAACAGGGGCAGGGGATCTACCCAGTAAAGCCCTACTTCTTATCCCATGGGAAGAAAGTTGGACCTTTGCGTATCTTTAGGACAAAGCACAGTGTTAGCATTATTAGTTGGCTGTGAATGCAGTCCCAAAGAAGCAAACTGACTTGTGTGAGCACAGGCAGGTCTTCCTTGCCAGGCTGGAGACCTGCCTTTGTATAATAAGGGGCAGAAATAGAAAGGAGGAGGATGATGTGACAGCCAAACATCTACAAAGGAATTTTGGAACAGCAAAAATGATTTTTAGGATAATATAGATTCAAAGAGGGGAGATGTTGTTTTATCACTTAACAAATAGATTTCCTATTAAAAAAAAAAAGGAGGGGGGGGGTCAGGAAGAAATGCATGTGAGCTGAACCAGCTATCTGTATTTTACAGTCTGGGTGTAATGTGTACTCTATTTTCTCCATTAAAAGAGAAGAGTGTTTTGGCAATTGCTTTAATGCAATTTATATGGAGATATTTGTATTTCTGCAAAGGAGCAGATCTGTTTCTAAAATTAAAATTTGCTGGGTCTGCGTATGACATAGGAGAAAGCCTTGGCTACAGAATATTTGGCTACCTGGTTTGTATCTTTAAGCGAAATGTAACTCCTGATTAATGATTCAGTTTTTACCCGTTCCTAAGAACATTTTAAAAAAACATCTCTACCATTTTTCTTTATTGCGAAGAGTTTTTTTAGTAAAGGCTCTTTGAATGTGTTTCTCCCTCGGAGTAATCCAGCTGAAGGCTGTATTTAGGGATCTCTGTAAATATCTGCACAAGATGCAACTCTCCTCCGAAAAGCAAACCAACTGGGATGGACTTGTACATCTTCCAGGAAGTCCATCTGCATCATTATTACAGTGCAAGAAAAAAAGCCAACACATGCAACATCAGGTACCTGCATCAGACCGTGCTGTGACAAACCATTGGGAATTCCACACTGTTCAATGCACGTTCTTGTACAACCCAATGTAAGCACTTTTTCTCTTCCATCCTTGCTTTCTTCGGACTTCTGGAACAAGATGTCTGGTATCAAAGCTGTGAAGAGGGCAGGTGTGGGCAGGATTGTGCCTTCTTCCTTATGGAAGAATTGCTGCATGCCTTTGCTGTCTGTTTCTATCACATCGGCTGCTTAATGATCACAAAGCAGTGACTGTCAGCTGAATGTAGAAGAGGAAATTATAGGCAAATGACATCAGGCAGATCTTCAGTTGGCTGTTGTGGGGAGTTGTTAGTGCTGCACCGACACTGGGGCTGGTAGAGAGCAATGGGGAAGGCAGGGAGAATGGAAAGAGGTAATGGAGGGAAAAGAAATCTTACCTTGGCTTCACCAGTGGCAACATGAGCATATGCAATTATAAGATAGCTGGCAGATGACAGAGTTAGTTAATGTAACAAGCCCTGTAAAGCATTTAGCCACATTCTAGTGTTTAATCAGCTGTGTAAAGTGCAATATCTATCTTTCAATTTTATGCCATTAGGGGAGACAAGATTTTGATTAGGTACTTAATCTGGGCAAGAGGAAAACAGGCCCAGAGCAAGCCCACAATAGGCAGCAGAAGGGACATTCGACGAAGGATTCGATAAAGGAGAAAGACAGAAATTTAACATAAAAGAGAATTAGTGCAGCTCCTTTCAATTTAGTGCACAGATTTTTATGGACTAATCAATTAGAGGCTGTGGCTGTGCTGCTGGGAAGTGGTGCCGTGTTAGAGGCTTTGCCATATTAATTTTGTTCATTACACCGAGGTCAGGCTGAGTGCTTTGGAGAAGCCCCTGCTGCTGAGCAGGTCACGTCGTGGCTGTCATCCCTTTGTTCACAGAGGTAGATGGGTACAGCAAGCAGGGAACTTGTGGGGGCAGCTGTGTGTAAAGCAGTTTGCTCCATGTATGCATGTTGTGTGTGGGTTCTTTTGCTTACTCTCGTTTGGTCTTCCCTTTGAAAGCTGGGTTTGTAGTATTTTTCACTATTAAGGAAGAGGTGTGCATAGGGAGAAAATGCTGATCCAGTCATAGGATGCTATCTGGAGCCCTGGAAGGTCAGGATGCAGTTTGGAGGTTTACTTAAGACTTCCTTCTGACCTTCCAATGAATTGAACAACTTGGTTCAGCTGCCAGCTCGAGCAGCACCTCCCAAAAAGGAATGAAGTTAACTGTTACTCTGAAGAGATTCAGAATGGGAGCACTTGTGAGCTATAGGGAACCCAGGGGTACGTACCTGTTATCCCGTGCAAATAAGATGCATGCAGGTGACACAGAGCCTGTGTCATGTAGTGTCTGGGCCTGGGTTCTTGTGAAAGTCAGAACATATGAGCAAGCTTCAGCCATCTGCCACGTTTGTGTTTGGGTCAGGTGGGAAAGACCTACAGAAAAGAGGTCTTGCATGAGGAAGGCTTTGTTTCTCTTTGAGAAGGATGCTCCGTGGTTTGGGGTAGGGATGGCAAAGACTTGCTGTACTGGAGAACTGAAGGATTGCTGGGTTCTGAAACCTTTCTGAGATGAACTGAAGAGCCTGGCGAGCTGTCCTGCACTATTTATGGTAATATCCCAAATCTGAGGGAGTATGTTTGGGCCCCTGAGCTGAGGGCCAGAAAGCGCATCCTTAGGAAAAACCTCCAACACCTCCAACACAGATCTTTCAGCTATGTCTTGTTTGTGGAGCATCAGCTAGGACTTGCACCATAGCGTGCTGTGTGTGCTCATTTCTGACGTGGGTAAGCCTGTAAAAATCAGGGGAGAAGAGGCTGTGGGTGTGGAGGTTAGAAGAGAATCGTGTCTGTTTTGTGGATGCAGACTTTCTGTAGCACTGTTACCCTGTGTCTCAGAAAGCACTGCGTGCTGTGCTGCATTCCCTCCTACCTCAGCTCTGAAGCTGCCCACCGTGCTGAGACCTGCACTGCTGTGCACCCTGTTCCAAGTGCAAGTCTGCCAGTCTTTCTGTGCGTAAAACAGTGGAATTCTTGAATGCTATGAACTGAGACGTCTGTGGTCTATAGAAGAGCTTAAATTAGAAATTACCACTGCTTTGGCATGGTGTGTGGGTTGGGATTTTTTTTGTCACCTTCCATCTAGTCTCCATCTGCACTTGGGCTTCTGATGATTCCCTGTAATTCTATTAAACCACAGAATTACTTCTGTTGTTCTAAATACAGCGGCTCCTTCAAATCCCTGTCTCCTGAGGATGATGTGACGGAGCGTATTAGTTTATGGTAAGCTGCAGAAAACTTGAACTCCCTGACTGTTCAATTCATGCAGAGTTATGACAGGTTATGCCTACAGGCTGCAAGTTAGGGAAATTATTTTCTGTTCAAACATTTCATTTCTCTGCAACTCTATAATTCTGTTTCTTTTCTTTTCTTTTCTTTTTTTTTGTCTCCCTGCAAGGGAAGTACTGTGATATAAAGCACTTTGGCTCTGGCTGCTTCTTCCCTGCATCTCTATGTGGGATGAGGAAAACGAGATGCATTTTTTTCTTTAATCACGCAGCCATCTTGTTTGCTAACCAAAATCATTTTATGGAAGTCACAGTGGAAAGCATAAAATGTGAAGGGAAGAAAGAGTGTTTTTTAATCTCATTAAGTCTGTAAAAATGAGACATGTTGAAAATGCTGCTAAAGGCAGATGTAAAATGGGATAAGCGGGGGTGAATTCCAAATTACCAAAAGCCCTCACTGAAGTTTTGGTTCTGTACAGCTGGAACCAGCTGATCACCATGGAAGTGGTCAGACTGTATTGGAAAGAAAAGAAAAAAAGCCTTTTTAGATGATCTCTTCAGGGTAAAATTGGGCAGACCAGCACATGTATCTGCTTGCACCTTGCTCCCCTGCAGGCAGATCTTGGCTCTTCTAAAACTGTGCAGGATCTCCCAGTAGGGTGTGAAAGCCTTTTTTTGGACCAGCAGCCCAAGCACTGCAATCACACCAGGAGAGCGTGCTCGATAAGGTAACCTTAAGCTGGAAGGAGAAACTGCCTTAGGAGGAAAGGGCGAATTGAGAAGAGAGTGAGAATACCAGGTGTAAGGCTGTAAGGATCCCATCGTGTCAGAACTATTTTTTGTCCTTGAGGAGCTGCAGGTTTCCTGGCTTATCCTCTTTGCGTCCATGAACTAAGCCAGGATCTGATTTGAACTGGGATATAAACGTACCTCAGGCAGAAAAATCCCTGTTGGCAGTTCCCATAAAACAATAAAATCATGTCAAATTTGACTAATTCTTGGGATGCATTGCCAGCAGAATGCTGACAGTCTGAATTTGTCATCACTGGAGGGAAAAGTGTGTGTGTGTTTCTCTGTGTCTGTGCAGGAGCGGGGAATGGACCGGGGGAGAATAAGGCAACTATTAACAAAATGGAGACGGCGTGGTACTCCATTAATGTTATTAATAACCCTATCAGATTTTATTGAAAAGATGCTCTCTGTATCTGAATTTGCCACTATTTCAACCCATTTATTAGAGCTGAAATAGCTGGAGTCAGTTCAGACCATATTTATTATTATTATTTGCTGAATGAATGCTGTGATTATGGGTCCCGCAGGAATTAGGAGAGATAAAGTGTCATCTTTCAGTCTCTCCTCACCTTCCCCAGGGAGCAGTGGAGAGAATGGCTTCCTCTCTGTCTTCTCCTATTAGACTTCTCTCTAATTTCTATTAATAGGGTTCTGAGACCTGCTGTAACACTTGAAAATTTATCTCCTACATTTGGAATGGTGATATTTAACAATAATGGTATGCTCAGAGGAGTATTTTTCTTTTATGCTTCCTCCCGTGTCTTCCAGAGCTGGCCATCGATTCCTAGCATTTTAGTGGTGGTTTGGGGTTTTTTTCTGGATGTCTCCAAACTATTCTACGGGCTCAGTTTTGATGGGAGATAGGAAAGCAATTTCTGTATAGCAGGTAAAGCTGTGTTGGATACAAGAAAAATAAGAGCTGCGGGGGGAAGGTGGCCCTTCTGTTTCTTCAGAGAGCCAGCTAGGAATTTGGCTCTAGAATGAGGGTGCTGAATTCGGATTCCTCTCAGAGCATCCGTGTGTTTGAGGTGTGCACTATTGCTAAGCTCAGGCAGCAACCCACAAAACCAGCAGCACTGGTCCTGGGCAAAGCAGTTGTGATGGCGATTTAATGGCTGTCACAAGCAGGAATTGCAGCATAGTTCTGGGGGAAAGCTGTCTGCTCTGAACCACAGCTGTTCCATCAGTCACTAATGTAAAAATATTATGAAAACAAGAGGCATTTGGTCATCTTCCAAAAGTGCATGTGCTCCACTTGCAGCTTGTTTGGGCATCTGGGGGTCAAGGTTGACTCTGCGAGAAAACAGTGCTGAAAATGAAGCCTGTGTTTTGCTTCATGGCTCTATCTGCCTTTTTATTTTCCACTCCCTGAAATCTCTCTCCTTCTATTCGTGTTCAAATTTCGTCATCAAAGATGAAGAAAAACAACGACTGTGTAAACAGAGTGAACAACAATAAGGGAAAACAAACGTACATTAGGAGCCTGGAAACATATTTTCCTGCCTTCCTGTACAGGAACAATACGAAGAGGAATAAGAACTGCAACCTTATGCCAAGCAGACCTGAAAAACAAGCGTGCAATGAAATGGGTGTCCTGAGAGCACAGCCACTACTTAACCTTGCAAGGGAAAGTGAGCTGACCAAAAGACAGCATGGCTCAAATCCCAAAGCCATGGCTTGTTTTATTCCTACAAGGCACCGAAGTTGCTCACTCTTGAGCTGAAGTTTACTTTCAGCAGCTTCTCTGCCTGCAGGGATGCTGTGCCCACAGATGCCTTCTGAAGACACTGGTGATGTTGGGCACTTAGTGGCCTTGTCTTTGGGAGGCCTGCTTTCCTCGTGCTCAGCTGTTGAGGCAGGGTGAGGAAAAGCTCTTTAAGTGCACTGATTTTTTATTTTTTTTTTCCCCTTAAAAACCTTGGTTTGATTAAGTTTTGGCATTACATTTGTTGCATGAAAGACAGGAACTGCTCTGATTATTTGGATCGTAGAGTCAGGTAAATCAAAGGAACAGATCAAAAGAGGAGGAAATATTAATGAAAATCTATATTCTTTGGTCAGCATTTTTAATAGCTCTTGAAGAAAATCAAAAAGGAGAATCAGCTGTACCTAGGAAACTTGTCTGATAAGGATGATATAATGCAGTGCATTAATGCAAACTTCAGTGCTACATACAGCTGGAAACAAAACCGAAAAATGATGTTCTAAATAATAAAGCAATATTTGACTGTTTAAAAGCCTCACAGTATGAAATTTGTCAAAATTTGACTCTTGTGATTGGCCTGGGGAGGCAGAGCACAGCAATAAAGCCCAAATCTAGGAGGCTGGTGCTCTTGCAACAGAAATGTAACTGGAAGAATCAATCACCTCACTTGCATTTCTGCTGTGACAGCTGCTGAGTGGAATATGGGGAAAGTGCTTTTTAATTTTTGGACTCTTTTGGCTTCTCTGCTCTAAACTACATCTGATATTGCAGGGCTAAGTGGCGAACTGGGATCGTCGGTGCTGGGTGCAATGGCTGCGTGCTACTATCTGGAAGTGTCTGTTGAGCATGAACTAAACTCCTGGATGTGGTTCTACCAGAGCTTTTTGCACCAGGTGGCATTCCTGGTCTCAAGGACAGCCACAATTCAATGCATTGCATGAATCCCTCCTGTAGGAGGGAGCTGAATTACTGTCAAGCTTCACATGTTGGGAACAGCCTCAGCTCTGCATCCTTCTTCCATAATCTGTACGTGGAAAAGGCACGGTCTGTTCTTGCCAAGCCCAAGGAATCAATCATGTGGGAATGCAAACTGAGTATCCGTGACACTGACTTAGTTTTTAAGTGTAATACAATCTGAGCATCATTCATTTGCTTTCAGTTTTGAGTCTGGAGGGTGTGCTTACCCTGTTCTCGACTTCTGCGCACAGCTAGGAGTGCACAGAGTGCTTTTAAATGAGCACAGGACATCTCCTGTTGCTGCCTGTAGGAAAGGGTTTGTTTTTAGCCATCGAGGAAAAGTCTTCACTAAAACTTGCTACAGTGTAAATGGGCTGCTGCTAATTGCTGTCCCTCTCTGTATTGCTGTGATGAATCTGATAGGAATGAGAGGCTATGAACCATTAATCACAGCCTTCTAAACTGTGAGAATATCCCTTCCCTGACTGCTTTATACAAACTGAAGATGAAGAGGCAGTAAAAACACTGCAGGAACTGAAACTTCGGTTTAAGCACTGCTTTGAAAAGATTCATAAGAAATACTTGGATTTAGCAAATACTGATACCTTTGATCTTGAAGGAATCTCAGTTCCTTTACTTAGTTCACCCCTTATGTCTTGGTTTTTGAGCTCGGTTTTAATGCAGTGTTTTCAGGTGGCAGTTCAATGAAATTTGAGTAGTCAGGGACCTTTGAGCATAGGATTGTGAAAGCAAGTTTCCCCAAAACAGTGAGTTTGGAGTGAGTGATTTAATGAAATATACTTAAAAAAAAAAAAAGAAGAAGAAGAAGAAGAAGAAATAAGAAAACTATATGTAAAAGAGTATTATATTTTGGGAGTGTGGTCTCATTATAGTCTTCAAGCCACAGGGCTGGATTATCATAGGACAACCAAGGTTGGAAAAGTACCTACAAGATCATCCAGTCCAGCCATCCACCTATGACCAACAGTTCTCACTTAGTGATTAGCCTTGTCACTGATGATCTTTTACAGCACCTCGGTCTGCATAATTGAGAGCAGCCCCTATCCTACTGGCATCAATCTGAATGAAGATCCATCTCCACACTCCTTGCAGCCCCATTCCCTGGTCCATGTGAGAGGCACAGGTGCAGAGCACACAGAGCTGTGTGACAAGGGGTTGGTGGAACCCTCCTATGGGCATTGTGCTGCACAGTTGGGAACTGGTGGGGTTCGGAGGTTGCAAAGCTCCAGCTGCCCCTTCTGCAGCTCTGCCTTCCTGTGGGGGCGAGCTGGTTTAGTTGGGCTTTTGCACTTGTTTAATAATTGCTTGCGTGGCATTTTTAATGCGGTAGCATTTCTGTTGCATCTTCACGAAGTTCTTTCGAAAGCATATTTGGCTTGGGAGTAATAAATGGCTGTTGGAAGCCAGAGCTCCGTGGGGCTGCAGGCTGTGCCCTGCTGCAGGAGCCAACGCAGGCACTTCTCAGGGCAGTGCCTTTCTCTGATTGTGGTTTAAAACAGCAATCAGATGTGGAGGTGCCAGAAATGTCGTTGTGTTTCCTTGCCAGCTCTGCAGCTGTTAAAGGACGCGGACTTGGGATAAGGCTGAAATAAACATCCATGGTTGTTGTTTTTTTTTTTCCTTTCTATTGAATGTTTAAATGAATGAAAGCTGAGCTCTTAACCTTCTGCGTTTTCCAACTTACGCACGTATCAAACTGAGGAAATGGAGCACAGCGCCCAGTGTTGGTGTGTTCTGCCTTTCTGCCTCCCAACCCCTGCACTGCCATGTCTCCTCCTGAGCCCCGCTGCGGGATCCCGCCTTCCTGTTAGCAGCACCGACAAACTGGAGAAAAGAAGTTACTTCATAAGCGAGCCCAATATTAAACATATAAATAATGCATCCTTCAGCATTATTTATAATGCAGGAGCATCACTGTGCTATATCATATGCAATTTCACTTTGCTGTGTTTTAACTGCTTTCCTGCCAGGCACTTCCTTCAGTAGGTTTGAAAGCAACATCAGCTGCTTGTGTGGTGGCTTTTTACTTGTATTTTTTCTCCTCCTTTACTAGCTATGTTGTGCTGAGGAACCTTTTTGCATACAAAGCATAGAAAAGGTGTAAATTCTAATATCAGCAGGCATAATGGCATTTATAAGACATTATGAATTACAATACCATTTGCATTTCCAAGCCAAAAGTGTTCTTTGGGGGAGGAATGGCCAGCAGGGTTAGAGCAGCTTCGGGCTTCTTGGTGTCACTGCGGTGCTCAGAGAGTGGCTTTAAAGTTATTTTGGAATGATAATAGAATGTACTGTTTTGCTGGTCAGTTGCCCTTTGCAGACCAGTTCACGTTTTGAGAGAATGCTTTTGTGCCCTGCACAGACACACGCAAAGTCTGGAATAACAATACTGAGGTTTATCTTTGGAGGATCAAATGAAAGCTGCAGTTGAATGTTCCATTTGTTTCTTAATGAGCGCTGTCAGGCTGTGCCCTGCGCTTAACAAAAGCATATGTGCAGATATTGTTCTGTTATGATTACAGTGTAATTATATCATGTCTGTAATGGATTACTGCATCTGGCCTTTTCTTGGTTTAGGAAACTTAGAATAAGATTAGTAGATAACTTCAAAATGCATTTAATTTTTTTAAGCAGTCCTTTCTCTGTTGGCCAATTTCCTCTCTGCTGATGTTTGAGAGAAGAGTTCTTTGGGGTCCGGGATGGAAAATTGATTTTTTTGACTAAAGATTATTTTGTGCCTGTAATTGTTTTGTATTTAAAAAAACAGAAGAATAATAAGAATAAAAACAAACAAAAAACCCAGTAGCAAAACTTAAGAAACAAAAGAAAAACTTCAGTTTGGAAATGAAATACTTGAATTCCCTTGTGCCAGTGTGCTGTTCTATGAGGATGCCACGTTTCACCTTTGCCTCCTTGTAGCACTTTGTTCTGTCCCAGCCTTTGCTATTGACACAGAGTGTGCTGTAGTTCAATGCAGGAGCCTTCTCAGGTGGGGAAGATGGAGTATGTAAAGCACAGCTGTAGCTACTCGGATTTGTATTTGCTTTTGTTTGGTTACGTGGGTAGGAGGCATCAACTTCATTTGCTGATCAGCCCACTTCACAACACGCTTCTGTTTTGCCTGACTGCTGCCCGTCACGTTAGGACACATTTTGTTATTTCCTAAGGAACAGGGAAAAAGGGACAAAGTGATGCCTAAGAGCGAATGGCTGCCCCTGTGTGTGCTGGGCACGTGCTGAAAGAGCACAGGCTCAGTGCCTGGGTGCTGCTGGACCAGTCACTGTATGCTCTGGGAAGACAGAATTCATTTGCCTGATACATGAACTGGGATGTCTCCAGGAATGCCCCATCCCTGCAGGCATTCAAGGCCAGGCTGGATGTGGCTCTGGGCAGCCTGGTCTGATGGTTGGCAACCCTGCACATAGCAGAGGGGTTGAAACTGGATGATCATTGTGGTCCTTTTCAACCCAGGCCATTCTATGATTCTGTGATGAGTTATCAGTGTCTGAACATCAATTTTCTGCTTCAGTGTGGTATCAGAAGCTGTACTGGTTTATTGCTGGTGTTTGGCTCTGACAGGAGGCAGTGATCTCTGGTGTATGCTTTAATTTTTCTCTCTTGGGGTGTGATGGGTTAAGGTGCACTTCTTAACACGTTTCTCAGAGTAGGACAACGTTGGTGTTAACTTCAGTGAAACATTTAAAGCTCAAGCCAGTCTAACGAAGCTGGCTGAAGAGCAACCACAAGTTGTTCTGTTCTTCTGCAGCTCTTCAGGCTCTGCTTCCAACACACTGAGCCCTTCTTGGAGACTGTCACGTGGTGGTACCAATCCCCACCAAATCGCTCTTAAAGTCTTTCTCACCTGAGATGTGTACACGTAATGCAGTGGTAGGGGATGCGCTCTGTGAGCTGTCACCTCCAGCTTCCTCTGCACTATTTGCTTTCTTTTATTTCTGCACAACTTTTTTTTCTTTTTTTTCTTTTTTTTTTTTTTTGTTCAGTGGTTTGATGTTTGGACAGACTGCTCTGGTTCTGTTTGAATGATGCCTTCTGTGTGAGATTAACGCCGCTAGGTGCGATGGTAATAGAAATAATTAATGAAGGGTTCTTTAATTCTTCATCATAAATGTTATATGGCATGTTTAAAATACAGCTAAAGTAGAGCCCTACGCACCAAAATAGGCATAGCCACTTACAGCAACTGGGGGCTATTAAAATGCAGAGTTTTATCATCGGTAACCTGTGCCCAGCAGGCATTTAAAATCCCACAATCCTGGGCAGGAATGAGAAAATAAGAGATGCTGAGCACAAACTTCCTTCGTGCCCATAGCCTGAGCTGCATATCTCGATGGTTTCACCATAGCTCACTGCTCTCCTGGTTTGAGCCTTCAGTTAATATGCTTATCCACCTGTTTCTTTAGGAGTTTGGTGTGTGCTTCCCATGTGCTTGTTGGCCATGATGCAGCTGCATGTGTTGGTTTTAGCGATTGCTTTGGCTTCAGGCTGTGGGGATCAGCCTCTTCTCACAGGTAACAGCAATGGAACAAGAGGTGATGGCTTTAAGTTGCACCTGGGGAGGTTCAGGTTGGATGTTAGGAAAAATTTCTTCCCCAGAAGAGTGGTGATGCAGTGGCACGGCTGCCCAGGGAGGTGGTGCAGTCACCATCCCTGGAGGTGTTCAGGAACCACGGAGATGTGGCACTGAGGGATGTGGTCAGTGGGGGTGATGGACGGGTTGGGGTTGAACTTGGGGATCAGGGTGGTCTGTTCCATCCTTAATGATTCTGTGATTCAGCAGCATCGTTACTGGAGCAGCAAAGCACCTGAGGTCATAAAATACAAAGCAAGGAAGTTACAGTTGTGTTTTCTGTGTGTTTTCAATCTTCTGTGATGAAAGCTGCTGTAGGTGCAGTTCCCAGGCAGGGCTTGGTGGGATGTGTGTGTGCTAAGCCTGCGAGTGCCTGGGGAGGGCTCTGTGTTGGTTTATTCCTGTTCAAGGCTGGGAAAAGCTTTCACAAGCACCTGTTCCTGGGGTCTTCCTTCTTCTGATGAGGTGAAGCCAAACTGTTGTAGCTTGCATAGATAACAGGTATTAACCCCCCCATAACTCAAATACTAACATTTTGATTAAGGCAATGCCAGGACTCTGTGATGTTCTGTTTTTTGCTTTAGCCACGTTCACCACGGATCTCAGGCTGTTTCAGGGTGTGTTAGAGCTGGGTGACGCTGGGTCATGGCAGTGGATCCAGGCTGCTGTAGGTCTCAATGTGACCTGGAGGAGCCCTGCACCCTGCTGGCAATGGGGCTGGCACATGGGTCCCCTTTTCAGGAGGGGTTCGAGGCACCATCCCAGGGAAGGAGCCCAGCTGAGGACCAGCAGGAGTCACAGCAGAGCTGCAGCGCCCTTGCTTTCCCTTGTCCTTCAGCTCAGGTATACAACTCGTGTTTATTTTTCTTTAGCTGCCGGAGAAAACAAACAGCTGAGTCCAGAAAAGACAGGATTTTCTAATCTCCCATAAAAAGGCTATGGAAATTTGAAAGGAAAGGAAGATGATAGTATCGCCTGCACTGAGACGGTAATTATGGGTCCTGGGAGGAAGTGTATAAAGCCTTATTGAGTGAAGATAGCTGAGAAGGCTGTGGGGGCCTGCATGGTGCGAGGAAAAGGCTGGAGGAAACCCTTATCAGACCTGTTATCCTGCCTCTGTCATTCCCATACAGATTAATGAGCTCCAGGATGCCCTCAGCCGTGTTCAGGCCGGGGTCTGTTTATCCCAAAATAGAAGGTGCTGCCTTGTGCCAGAGTGTCATATTCCCAGGCCAGCAGCCCCATTGTGTTTTATTACACCATTGTATTCAGGGGTTACATCCGAACTTTTCCTCTTAGCTCCTTAATCACTGTTTTGATGGATGAGCTCCATGAGAAATGCCGCCGCGGCCGTATCTGCCACCCATTCTGCATGGATCAAAATGGCTCCTCTGCTTCTGGCTGCTCTTGCTCCAGCTCTGGGCAACACAAGGAGGGGATGGATTCCTTTCTGTGCAGGAACACGAGAGCCCACCCCAAACCATGCAGGCAGCTGTAAGCCCCGTGAACTCACAGCCATTAACGCTGCGGGGCGTGCAGTTCCCTCCAGGGCTCCCGCGTCTGCTGCCATTTCCCTGGTGCAATCCTGGGGAATTATCCATATCTCTGACAAGAGAATAGGTTACTAATGCACCAACACAGCTGTTTTGACACTTTTGATGAATAACATTCAATACTATTAATTGGAACAATTGCTTTTCATTTAACTAAATCACTAGAATTGCTAAACTAAATTGAAACGGAATGTAATTTTGCCTCGCTCTCCTTTAATATGGGCCTCTAAATGTCTTCTCCCTGAAGAATTAGTAACTTAATCACCTAACAGTGATAACTGTTTCATGGCCCTCAGCTGGAAGGCTTTCCTGCTAAGCAGTATTGCATGGGAGTAGAGTGTTATAACAGGGAACGAATCCCATCTCTTTCCTTTCTCCTTTTTCTGCTGCAATATTAATCATATTAAAAATGATTCTCTTCCTCTTTTTCTGTTCCAGCAAGATCTTTATAGATCATCGTAATCCCTCCCCCCCCCCCCCCCCTTTCTGCGTTGTATCAATCACTCGACACGGCTAACAGGGTGCACAACAATTATAGCTGTCCATTACGTTGGAGATGGATGTTTGCTGTCAGTGACTGTGAGAAGGGCTCTTGTTCATTTTCCAATGAACTCGTCATGCAGTGCGCGCAATGCAAACAGCGCAGCGTGCTGACTGCGCCCACTGAGACGTGCTGCGTGGGTGCCATGGCAGGGCAGATGTTCACCTGCATTTCTTCTAGTTTTTTTGAGCTTTTTTTTTGTTAGTTACTTAGAAAGGATCGTGGCGTAAATAAGTATAAATGCTCTGAAATATATTTACGTTACTAATAGGAAGCCACTGACCACTGTTAGTAGTCCCGCTGCTCAACTGTGTCTCTAAAATTCTGTCAAAGTAGACTTTATAGCTTAAATATTCTGCTCGTCTGTCTTAGGCCGTAATCATCGAATCATTTGAGATGGAAGGGACGTCGAAAGGCCATGTGGTCCAACCCTCTGCAGTGAACAGTGACACCACAGCTCCATCGGGCGCTCAGAGCCCCATCCCCTGACCGTGGGTATCTCCAGGGAGGGGGAATCCACCAGAATATTATTGATAATCATTTTAGTTGTTTTACTTATGCTGTGCTACACAAAACTGGTGCTGTGAGGAAGTTTCTCAGTGTTATTTAATAATAATATGTTTTCGTGCAACCTTAAATTTTCATGTCTCTGTAATTTATCCATAGATTCTGTCACCATGGGATAAACGAAAGTGGGATTGAGAGGGGAAGCCTTCTGCTATAGCCAGTGGCACTTGCATGGTTTTTATTTTATGGGATTAATGGGTTGAACCTCTTATCCACACTGGTCCATGGTACATTTGGGAAAATGTCCAAAAATGAAGTGCTTTGTCTGAGTTATACAGATGATTATTGGCAAAATTCAGTTTTGCCAGTGAATTGTTTTGTGCTCTTTCCTCTAAATTTGCATTTGGTCTCTCGCTGTCAGTGACTGTTTTGCAGACCAATTTCTTGAATTCAGAATGGCAGGGAAAAAAATGCAAAGCAAAGCTATATTAATGCTTAAATTTTGTTCCTAAGATCTAGTTAATAATAATGTCACTCCCTTGGGATAGTTTGTAGCGGGATTCGAAGTGCTAAGAAACAGCCCGGAGCCTGCAGGTCTCTGCTGATGCACGAGGCAGGAAGATGCCCAACTGAGCCATCAGGAAACCTGAAGCAAACGAAATAAAAGTCAAATGGATGTAATTTGGGATATGCTAGATACTCAGTTTTGCGTTCTCGGATGTGGGCAGGGACAAAGTGGTCTTTGTTGTAGATCAATATGCCCACCTGTTTTTCGGGTTGCACTTAATTCATTCAGATCTGCTGCTGGGATTTTGCCAGCATTTCCCTTCCTCGCTCACTGACAATAGGCCTTTCCTACAGGGCAGAGCTGTGCGGATTCCTGCAGGGTTCAAGGCTGCTGCTCTCTGAGGTGCTGCTTTTCTACGTGCATTATTGCCACTGCAGCTGAGACTGCACAGTTCTGTCCTGGTCACAGTCCACCGAATCCAACAATTCATTTTAATAAGTCTGACAAATGCAGATACCTTTAATGAATGGTAAATGGATCTGTGACGTTTCCCATTGCTGGGTGCAGGGTTTTATGGTATGTTTGGTTACTGCTGTTTTTTCGGTGTGTGTATTTGATAACCATCTCAGTCTGTGGTGCTTTGGTTTTGACAAGTAAGTGGTTAACTTATTTGGTATCGGCTCTGTTTCCTGACTGAGTAACTTCCTAAAGTGTTAAAATGTAGCCTCTGTTCACAAATTGCTGGTGAACACCTATAACCATGCTACTTGTGATCTGTGAAATGCTTCAAATATTCACTGATACGAAATCATAAGGAAGTACCTCACGACAGATTAAGTAAACTGAGAAAAACGTAAAGAAGCAGCTGCAATATCAGGTGCTTACATGAATCAAACTGCTGAACTTGTGTTGGAAACTCACTCTCTTGCAAGGTCTGTTTTGATGGAATGGGGAGAAATGGTTTCAAAGTAAAGGAGGGGAAATGTAGATTCGATATAAGGAAAAAGTTTTTACAGTGAGGGTGATGAGGCAGTGGCACAGGTTGCCCAGAGAGGTGGTGGTGCCTTGTCCCTGCAGACACCCATGGTCAGCCTGGGAGGCTCTGAGCACTGATGGAGCTGTGGGTGTCCCTGTGCACTGCTGGGGAGTTGGATCAGATGGCCTTTAATGGTCCCTTCTAACTCAGAGCTGGGTGCAGCTGGGTGGATTCTGCCTTGGGCTGGGCCACTGCATGGCTGTACCTGCAGGACAGAAATGCACGTGGACTCTGCAGCTGGACATCCCACTTACCTGACGTGGTTCTTCTTTCCTCTTCTTAACGCGCCTTGCTTCTCATGCCCAGCTTTCACTATCTGCATTTACATACACCAAACCTTTGTAATGCTGTAGAATATGCATTGCTTTAAGGAGGCAATCAGAGCTGGAGATGGTGTAAGGAGAATGTCCACCCAGGGCTGAAATTCTTCTGCATATGGCAGTGATTTACAGAGCTGCTGTGACTCTGTCTGGCCACTCGCAAGGTATTTCTAAACATAACTTCGTTTAGACCAGTATCTGGGAGAGGAAAAGGAAGTGTGATAAAGCAAATGATGGAAACTTGCAGCTAAAAGTGTTTTGGCAGCTGAGGCCTGCAGTGGTGCTGCTTGAAAGATGAGCACTCTGTGAATTGAGGGCATCTCAGGAGAAGTAAATCTGCCTCCTCCAACACAGACTGAGCGCTGGCCCAAAGACCCCGGGTAAATAAGAATCAAACTTCACTACAGGACATTTATGTGGTCGTGATTTATTGGTACTCTCAAAGCCTTTGAACCTTTGCAGCCCTTTGGGGGAAATGGTGTGTTACAGGGGCTTAAATAAATAAATAAAAAATAAGAAGAAATACATGCCTATAGCTACAGGAAAAACCTATTGTGCCATTTGTTCCAAAAGCCTTGACACGTTCAGGGCTTTTTCCTGAATTTGATTTTTTTTTTTTTTTTATAGGATTTTGGTCAGTCAGCCGGTGCTGTAGGAAATAAAACAACTCTTTGACAGATTCTTGTTTCTCAGTCCCTTTCCCAGCAACTTCCCCCTCTGGTAAAGCGAACTAAGCTGCAGGATTCTGATGGAAAAATCAAACAAACCTGCCGAGCGTGGCTGAGGAGTAATAGAAAACTACTTGGATCTCAAGGCCCTGCCAGTATAAGTTTAACGTAGGGTTGTTTCTTCACCAGATGTCAAATATCCTTTTCCATTTTTCTGTGGTGCATTGTGTCCTTGGTTCATCCTTCTGTGAGTGGTTTTTGGCGTGCTGACTGCTCGGGATGCAGTTATCTCTGTGTGAAGGCTTTCTAACCCTCTGTACAGCCCACCTCACTGTCCTAAATGCATGATAAAATATACCTTAAAACATAACCACAGCCTGTGCTCTAATTCTGTGTTTGCTTAGCTCTGAGGAAGGAAACTGCTATAAGGCAAAAACTTATCTGTTTCTTCTGCGGAAGCCTTGGCTGTACTGGAGTTAATTGGGATTTGACTTTGGTTTCTGTTACTGGGAGGCAGTTTGTAACTTCTTTGTGACAGTGCAGCTGGTTGTGCTCCCCAGAATGTGAGGTACCCTGTATGTGGGGCTCTGTGTGAGAAGCTGTAATGTAGAGAGGATGGGAGGTAAGCTGTGTGTGTGTGCCACCAATGTGTGATTGTCTGGTGGCTTCTTGTTGGTTGCAATGGAGGGCACACATTTGTGTGTGTGTGTGACAGACATCCAGTTTGTAATGTATACTTATGGATCAGTGCTAATAATGGGCCCAGGGCAACCTGGTCTGGCATTATATATGGAGGTTGGCAGCCCTGCCTGCAGCAGGGAGGTTGGAGCTTGGTGATCCTTGAGGTCCCTTCCAACCAAAGCCATTCTCTGGTTCTATGAAAAACAAAATTTTATCTTGAGAAGCATTGGAATTCTTGGTTGTGTTGATCTTTGTTAATGATTTCTATACCGTATAATGTTGTTAGGAGATACCATCTTCCCTCACTCTGTTATCCCTCTCCCTTTTTACACTGATAAAAGATAGGAGAATAAGGTTTGAGTTTGGAAAGAAATCAATAAAAAAAACAATCAACCCACCCCCTTAGCAGTAATTACCTGTTCCTTGTCAGTCTTCCTGTGAACCATTAGAGTGCACTGAAAGTGAACCAGACAAAAATCAGTACTTTTGGGAAACCACTGTGATACAAAGTCAGCTGTGTGCACGGGTGTTCTGCTGTTGGGAAACTCAGTGGGGTCAGCTCTTCTGCCTGAAAAGCTGCTACTGCAGCTCCATCCCTGAGCTGGCACTGCTGGTCTGAGGCATCTGCTGGAAGCCTGAGCCTGCCTAAGGAAAGTTTTCTTCCTGGAGCCTAGAGGAAGTTAAGGATGAGCCAAGGCTTGTAATGTTCTATCATAGTAACTATAATTTAATTCTTAGACATTGTTTCCAACATCTGTAGCCCAGAAGCAGAGTGCGCTGGGGATTCACAGGTGTGATAAGTCATTCTGATGGGCCTGCAGCTCCAGTATCCAGATAAAGGTACTTTATCTTTCACTTGTACATCCTGGAGGACTACATGCAGATGGCATGGCTGGGCTGGAGCTGTGCTGCTGCCGTGCTGTGCTTTGTGCATGAAGCTGATCCAGGCCTTCCTGTGCCAGACACGGAGAGTCGCAAGGTGGGTGATGATAAGGCATGGAAACGTGCTCTCAGCCTCCTTTTTCTGCTTGGCTTCTTCCTCATTGCCAGCTTCCTTCTGGCTTCTCCTGGCCTTCATCCCTTCCGACCTCAGGAGAATCCTTTGGTTTTGGTGCTCTCTGCTTTGCAGAGCCTTCTGTGTGCTTGTTGCACTTGTGCAGGTGGGGCAAAAGATGCTTCACATAGAATAAGAAACTCTAATTTTGCAAATTTCTAAGTTTGCAAACTTCTAAGAAAAAGATGAGTGTCACTATTTGGGTGTAGGGGGCTCGGCACGGCCCTCTACCCGCTCTGCTCTGAATTCTGCAGCAGTTCCTCAGCCACTGCTGGTCCTCACATCTCCAGTTCTCTCGAGTAGGCGATGATGGGTGTGAGCGGGGATGGCTGTGACCCCGAGGGGTGCAGTGTGTTATCAGTGGGACCAAACTGACTTGGGGAGGATGTGCAATGGCAAGACTGGCTGTACGTGGCTGTAAGCTCTGCTATTTGTCCTTAATGTCTGAAATGAGGAGTGCCTTCCCTGTGTGCTGTTCTGGAGCACATCTCCCCGGCCTCAGAACGAGCGTGTGCGCCGGCAGCTAATGAGAAATGCTGGAAGCGGGGTCCCAAGAGATGATTAAACCCCACGAGCCAATTAAAAGGAGTGTAATTACACAGCAGGGACAAGTTGTTAAACAAGCTAGAGGTTATTGTCCTCAAATCAACGTACTGGAACAGCCAGAAAGAGCCTACAAGGAAATCTCTGCCAGAGCAGTTCTGCTTGACGTAAGGCTTCTTTTGGGGAGCTGCAGGAGCTGGATGGAGAGGAGTGGACTAACATGGCGTTTTGCCTTTTGTCTGCGTTTGTAGGTGATGATAAGTGCTTGGAGCAGAGAAAGCTGGAAAGCCACTGCTGTGTCTGCAAGTTGAGCTGTCTCCAGGCTGGTGTGTGGAAATGCCACCCAAAGTGCTCCCCGGTGTGGTCACTCACCAGGCTGGGAGTGAGCGGGGTGTGGGTGGGTGCAGAGACTGCAGGAACCCATTGGCACAAGGGGAGATGTGTCTGGGCATTGCTTTGTGCTCCGACAACCTCCAAAAGAAACTTTGTGCACAGCAGGCAGAGGTGGGGATAATATGTAGCGACTGATGGGTTCTGTGCTTTTATCTGCTCTGGGTGTCTGCAGACTGCAACGTGATGATATCACTGTTGTTGAAAAGGTTTGATTTAACTTTTTATTGGCTTGGATTGAGCATAGGGAATGAGGAGCTCAGTATTAGCAGTGTATTATTGGTTTCTGGTGTTGGAGGAAATGAGTCACATCCCACTGTTTCTGTGCTATGTGTATCCAGTCCCAGGTGTGTAAACCTAAAGCTGTCTCGTCTGACCTCTAGGAGTCCTTATTTGAGAGGGACCCTGTGAGACCTCACCATGCATCTTCATCTAGTGGCTGAATTAGCTGAAGGCATTAATTGCTGGTCCCCTGTGAGTCCTGACCACTAGGTGACATCGCACACTTAGCATATTTTGTGAGCACTTCCAGTGGAAATGTTTCACTTGTAACCCGCAAACTTGGTTTTGCTCATGCAGTGCACATGCCTGCTTTTCAGACTCGTCTGTACTCGAGCTCTGCGTGATAATAGAAGGCAAACTAAAGAATATGGATTGAAGCACAGAGCAAATGAGTTTTCTTAAGACAGAGTGACTTGCTCCAGTAAAATTGAGCTAGCTCTGTTCTGTTGTCAGTCAAGCTTTTCTTTAGGTGAAGAACTCAGAAATGCTGTATGAGTTTGGCTGGCTCTGTTCTGTTCTCAGACACTCTCCTGTGTATCCTGTGACCAGTAAATCCCCTTTTTGTTGAGATGGCTGTAAGTTCGGCGTTCTGAAGGCCTTCTGCTTTCATTCCAAAGTCTTACAGCTGCTCTTGCGATGTCAGAGCAGCAGTAGGACTTGGAAATTCTTTGATTACAATAGCATAGGGCATGTTTGTTTGCCTGTGTATTTGGGCTTCAGCCCGTAGTTAGGAAAATGAAAGCAGATCCACCTTTAAAGCAAATGTCCCCAGAGGGCAGAAGGGCCACTCAGCTGTGAAAGGTGACAGCATGGGGTGAATTCAGCCTGGGGAAAGCACGTGCAGCTCTGCTGACTTCTAGGGACAGACTGGGTCTGCTGTATCTTTTGTTTTACCCAACTGAAAAAATTGCTCCCTCGTTGGAAAATCCCCATGGATCAGCTTCTCAGTCAAGGTCACATCCCCATCTCTTGTACTTTTCTTGGCCATTATTTCAAGTGATAGATGCACTATTGACTGGCAGCAGTGACAGAGCTTGGAATGATGGGGGAACTGAGGCATATTCAACACGCTGGCACACAGCTAACTCATGCTAATGCTCAATAATCCCGTCCTGCTGCTACACTCTAATGGCTGTGGGCTTGATAGAGCCCCCTCATTGAACTGGTGTATTTCTTATGGGCCTGCCCGCCCATCCTTCATGAATTTTTATTAAACAAAACTGTACGCGGATTGATTTTGTACTCCTTTATTGCATTTTTATTTAATTCCTTTCAATGGTGGAGGCTCCATCATGTTATCTCGGTGTAAATCATGCTGGGGCAGCATGCCAAAAAAATAAAAAAGACTACATGATCATACTTGCATCCAGTGTAAATTTCACTCCTATAACCTTTATTAGCATAGATTCATTGATTTTTCTTTATTTTATTTAAAATTTTTTCTTCCTCCTCACCCCTCTCCTTCCTCCCCAGTGCCTTCCTTTGAGTTAGGCTTAGGTCAGAACTTGACAGCTCTACTTTTAAATAAAGAAAGACAGTAAAAGAAATAAATTGATAAACCAAGACTCCTTTTCTGTAAGGCTGAAAAAATGTTCCTGCTGCTGGTAGTTCTGTGGGCAGTCATGGCTGTGTGTGGTGGGATTGCTGGCAACAGGAGCAGGTTGCTTCCATGCCAGTCTGCAGCTGCTTGCTGGGCTATTTCCTCTTGTTGCAGAAATCTGGACCAACATTCCTGTCCTGAGCCCCTGGCAGTCGCTTCTCACCATCTCTGTGTGTTGTTTGTCCATGGCTAAAGCTTTCAGCAGTAATAATTAATCAACTTTTAGTGTATCAGGACTGGGAGCTCCTGTCTTCTGAACTCACCCTTGTGTCTTCTTGCTCATGTCCATCCAAAAAAGAGTTGGAGCAGTTGGTAAGCACACCAACTAAATACAGCTTTCTGTAAGACACGGTCAGTGGATAAACAAGGCACCAGTAGGTGGCATGCGAGAATCTATCGCACGGTCCAGCTGTGCTCCAGGTGGGCTGTAAACTGTGAACTTTGAGCTTTGAAACAGGCGATGGCTCCCGCAATGCTCGGCTGTACTGCAGCCCTGGAGCACCATGGGGTGAGCTCTGCCATCCGCTGCCTTCACGGTGTGGGTAGGCTATGGAGAACCAGCATGGTTTCAAGCTTGTCCAAAAGTAGATTTTGCTGTTATGTGATGTCTTTTGCTTGTTTGTGGCTGGCTGTGGTCATGCACATTCCTAATCTAGAAGCAAACTAGGTGGGATTCGTGCTCCTTCTGTAAGTTATAGGTGCTTGATGCAATGGCACAAAAGAAAACATGGTAAAGGCAAGAGAAGAAGGCACTTAAAAGATCTTTCTCTGACTGATGTATGTCTTGATCCTGCCCAGGATATGCTCCTGATCTGCTGAAAGCAGTGTCTTGTGCTCTTTTAAACTGCCACTGCTGCTGATGGATGTGTGAGTTAGCTTTGTCTCGGGGAGCCGGAGCTCTTGACTTCCACAGCAGCTGCTTTCTGAAGCAGAAGGTGGTTTCCCATTGAACTGTGGAGCTTTAATGTGACTCCTGAATTTCTAGTTTTTGTTCAGAAAGTGAGATGTTGCTCTATTTCACAAACACTGCTCCTTGAGGTTGTTGGAGCGGAGCTGCAGCATTCCCTGGTGAGAAATCCTGGGCTGAGCAAGCAGGTGTGCCTGTATTCTATGGTGAGACCAAAGGTGTGATGTCCTCCCCTGGGCACTTTGCAGGGGACAGCACAATTCCTGGCCCAGGTCTGTCCTGAGTTAAGCCTAGAGATCAGCTTCTGGCTCAGACCGTATTGTAAGTAAGGCAGCGTGTGAAAACAGGGCACAAGCAGAAATTTCTTCTCCATTAACTTGCAATGAAACAAAATTTTGAAAACTCCTAATTTTTATGTCTTAGTTGTTCACTGGTATCTATTAGCTTATTTTATCACTGAGCTGGTAATTGCTAGTCATGGTTCCCATGGTGGGCTTGCTCAGAAACAAAACAAAAAGGCTGTTCCTGCCCCCAAAGTGCAAATAGTTTAAATGTAAGGTAGGAACAAGGAGGTGATTCACTGACACAATAGCTGGTACTCATTAGCGAGTCTAACCATTGTTGTGGCTTTGTATGTCTCCCAGGGGGAAGGAAGGAGAAAAAAAGAGAGAAACAGAGAAAAAGAAATAATAATTCAGTGCTGTTAGGACCAGACACCTGACTTTCGGAAATAACAGCATTCACTCAACAGAGAACTCTCTAACATTGCTGAAGTCGGGTCTGAAAGCATTTAGGCACTTTCTCAATGCAGTTGTTAGCCCCTTAATGCTACCATTTAATTTCCCATACGAGCTTGACATGAGTATTCAAGGTAAAGAGGGGCTGAAATGGCATCTTGCTGTGTGTTAAGGATTGTCTGACAGAATACATGCAGGAGCCAAGAAGGGGCTCCTTGGTTGCTGCTGGTCTTGTCCTGCCTAGTCCTTACAAGGGATGCATTCCTGATCTGTGTGCAAACAGATCAATTTGTGGCTGAATTCTGCAGGGGGTTATTCTTTTTAAAATCTAAAATGACCAATAGTTTGCAAATAGTTCTGGGTCAATTTATTGATGGGGAAAAAACGAGGTAAAGCAGTTTTAGGGTTGGAGGGGGAGCAGCATCTTTTGGCTGATAATTGATCCTGGACAAAGCCAGTCTGAGTGGGGTTAATGCATTGGTTGTTCACGGTGGTTGGGAAGAGTGTTTCTTACAGGAACCACAGTATTAATCAGAAAACAAAGATGGTGATCTAGAAGGCTAATGACATTGCAGTTGATTTGATTATAACATAATGATTGTTTAAAACTGTCACTTCTAATTCTGTTAGAAGAAATAATATGAGTTACATCCATAAAAATGGAGGAATATTTGAAGCGTCAAGGAGAAAAGTCTTAGGCCATTAGAGATGCCTTGCATTTAGGGAATGCTGGGGAAGGGGAAATGGATTGCCTTGCTCATGCTAAATTAACACAGAGGGACTCAGAGGGTCTTGACCTTTTCTTAACCTTGTAAGCTTGAGTTTTAGAATGAAGTTGCTGTTTTTACCCTCTGAAGGTGGGGGGGATATATTGCTGGCTTAGGGGGGAAGAGAGTATTTATCTAAGTCAAAGTGGTGGCTGGAGAGAGAGGTGTGATAGGGCTGCTTTCTGCTGCCAGCTTGGTTCACCTTTAAGTCACATCATGTGTTCAAACAGTAATAAAAACACAAAAGGAACTGGTTTTATCCCTCAGTCTTGTGAGATTTACTTTTATGTACTTTTGTAACGCTGAGGACAATATACTGTACATATACCAAACCAGAACTCTCTGAATTGTTAAGGTTTAAATGAGCTCTCTGAGTTTGAATGGATTTTTAAAAGCTGTACCTATGGGGGACTTCTGTTTGTCTAATCAGAAACACTTGATTGGTGCTGAAGTCTGCGACTATTTTGGGATGCAGACCCATGCCCTGTGTGGGTACACTGACGGAATTCTGCAGTTCTGGATATATCTCTTCCTTCCTTGGATGTGGAACTAGACCTTGGCAGCAGGCTTGAAGGAGGCAGAAAGGTGAGGGCAGTGTGGCCGTTTCTGTAGAGGAAAAGCTGAGCTGTGCTGTATGTGAGGCTGCATGCACCTCCCAGCACTTCCTGGCTTCTCTGCTGTAGGTGAGATGCAGACCTCCCAAAGCCCAGCCTTTCCTTAATGTGGAAATCTCAGTGGATTGACTTGAGTTCAAAGCTCTGTGCCTGCATCTTGCTTCTCTCCCCGTCTTAGTCTTTCTTGCCATGTAATCCCCCAGTCTGGCAAGCTCCATAATAAGTGCAGATAGATGAGTGTGTGTACATCTCCATTAACATGACTGTGCAGGCTAATGATGGGGACCTCCTGCTGCTCTCCGCTTGTTTTCTGTTGATTGTTATGTAATGTTCGGCAGCGGGAGGTAAATTCCTCTCCAATTTTGAGACCCGTTGCAGCATGCAAACCCCACTGTGAGGAGTCACGGTGATTGAGCTTTCGAATCAAGTCCCATGCTGATAACTATAAATCAGGCCTATTATACACTCCGACCGACAGCCGGAAACCTTCCGTACTGCATGTGGCACAGCGGAGTCTTGGAGCTGCACTGGAGTTTGTTTTGTAACTGTGAACACTTGTGTCTTTGAAAGGCTGTGATTTAGGTTTGGTGGGATGTTTGTGTTCTCTCCGATGAAGGGTCGTGGGTGTGCTGGGTGCTGAAGGTCAAGTTGGTGCTTGGGGTGTTCCTTTGAAGGCTCGCTCCTGCCCTGCATGCTGTGCTGTGGGATTGCAGGGCTGGAAATGAAAGAGCTCTTCTGGTGATGAGGTTTGTTCCAACTGCTCCTTGGTCAGCGTTGCCAGGCAGGACTGATCTGTGCTTTGGGAAGATGCTCCAAATTACCTTCTGTTTGTTTTTCTCTTGAGGGGCTGTGTCAATTTGGGTCAAGATTTTAGATGTGCAAAAAGTAGGAGGGAGTGCCAGCAGCCTTCCCAAACCCTTCCAGCATAGGTTGTAGATATCTTTTGGACCTGGAAGTTAAGCAGGACTGGTCCTTCCTCTCGTGGGATGAGCTGGGGGGAGCTGAGCGGCTGAGCAGCAGTAAGATGTGGTGAAACAGCCAGGTTGGGTCACTACAGGAGTTGCTGGGTTAGATGCTGGGGTCTTCTGCTAGGCTAGAGGACAAACTAATTGTTTCTAAGACTATCCTCAGAGGTTGTTGAATCTTTCTTCTTCTTGGGCTCATTTTCATTTGTTTCTTGTCTAAATCTTTTTGTCGATGTTTGCTAGATAACAATATGCAAGCTGTTTGGATGTGCTGCATAGAAGAGGCTTTTCAATGAGATTTCACCTTCTCTCTGCATCAAAGTGCTTCTGGAGTTGTGCAGGAATTCACTGCACACTGCAGTTTTAAACCTCAGAAACAAATCTTAACAGAACCTAGGTGCTTTATGTGTACTGTTGCAATTATTAGCCTTTGGGTTGGTAGGAGAGCTCTTTGTTGTTGAGTGGCCTTGTGTTCACAGTAACATCTCCTTGTTGCCTTCTCTCAGTGGCAGACTGAGCAGATGCTTGAACTCAGCACAGCCTTGGCTGCCCGACTTGGAAGTCTTCATTTCTGCAGCATTTTGATGCAGTGCTTCCAGATTCCATTCTTAGTGCTGCAGCTTGCTGTTGCAAGTATTTTTGGCTTTGTGGAGTTTAGAGAAGGTATTGTGTGAGAAGGACCTGAAATATCTATCTATCTATCTATCTATATCTATATCTATATATAATATTATATCTATATAAGCTATCTATAGATAGATAGCTTATATAGCTTTATATAGATATATATAAATATAGATTTATAAATATATAGATTTATATAGATATATAAAAATATTTGCCCTTTGGAATCTCAGGTTCCTTGGCTTGGAGTTTTTGCACTTTTTCTACTTCATTGTTGCACTTTTTTTTTTTTCTTTAAACTTCATTGTGGTGCTGCTTAACCTTGTAAGGTTGTTACAAAGCTTAATTAATTGATAGAGTACCTTGAAACTGTGACTAGATCCTCAGCTGGTTTCATCTGGCATGCTTCCACTGAGCAGAGCAGACCTGCACTGATGTGTGTGACCAGAGAACTTGGCTTGTGAAGGCAGTTGCTGAGTACCATCATGTACGTGGAAGAACAGATCCTACATAAAAGTTATCTTCTGTTCTCCCATGAAAGGTGCTGGCCATGTATAAAACTTTTATCATTGTTTAACAGTCAAAGATTAGCAAGCATTCAAGTAGAGATATACGGTCTAGACAGCATGTGATGGCTAAATGATGAATGTGAGCTTGAGAGAGGCTTCAGATTCACCTCACGTGCATAAATATCACAGGTGGGTGACAAGGACACTGGAGGTCACTGAACTGTTTTTGTGCTCACTGATGGCCTTTATAAATTCCATACTACTGGAGCATGTTCCCTCTAGGATAAAAGGAAGCATGATCAGATGTTGTCATACCCAGAAACCTTTTCCTCATGACATGTGGAACTCGTGTCCTCATGGCACAAGCTTTGCAAAGTTGTAATATATGTTTATTTTGTGGAGTACGTGGTATGTAAGTAGGTATTTGTAATGCTTCCTCTTCCTGTCTTTTCCTTTCTTTTTTTCATGCTCCTTCTAACTCTTCTCCCTATCCCACACTTTATCAGTAAAATCTTACTTCTCAAAGTTGCAAGGAAAAAGCTTTCAGATCGTTCTGACTTCCTCTTTACAAATGCTAATAACTCATTTTATAGTGCATTTTCTAATGTAATTGCAGGTTCTACACCCAAGCTTTACTTTTGAAGGCTTGTAAAATAAATGTTGTAACCTTGAGTGTATTTTGACTTTCACTAATATCAGCTAATGAAAACAGGCAAGCAATGACAAAAAGTAAGGCTCCTAACCAAAAAAGCTGCAAGATTAAGGCTGCTTCCTTCAAAGAAGGCAGTCGATCTATCTTAAGTGAATTTCCTTGGATTCCAACATTACAGTGTTAACTGTAAAGGTTGTGAGTGTGTTAATTATTAATGATAATTAACCTGGCATCTTTGGAGTGCTGGGGGAGAAGCTGTGGGATTAGCAGCTCGGCCCAGGGTATGTGTAACTGCTTTTAGTCTTGTCCTTAAATTTCTAAGTATGGATAATTAAAACCTTTCTACTCTGATCTCAAGCTTGGTTTACTTGGCTGTCACACTGTAAGCTGTTGTCAATTAGCATTGTTTTTCTCCGTGCTGTTTATTTCAGGAGCATAAGAATAACAATAAAAGCAAGTGCTGGCCTGTGAAGCATTTCAAGTGTCGGAAGGAGCCCTGACTGTCGCTTTCTGCTCTTTGATGTTGCGAGGCTAAGAGGGCACACTCGTGTGCTGCTTTTCCAGATGTAGTACACTTGTTTGTGTTGCTCCTTCCTGAGCCCCCACAAATTGGACGTCACACGTTTAATCCGAGGGGCCGTTGTCAATCTGCCCAACAGACCACTTTAAGCCTCCGCGTAAAGTAAGAGGGTCCAAATGCTTCTGGAAAAAAATGCTTTCCTGAAGAAAGGACTGCAATGGTTTTGCTGGTCCCAGCCAGTCTAGCTGGGGCTACGGCCTGCTGTCATGCTGGGGCCTTTCCCTGCTCCTGGTTTTCGGCTGTGCAGAGCTTTCCTGCTGTGGCTGCTTGGCTCCAGCCCCTGGGCTCTGTTTGTCCAAATCCCATGCTGACCCTCGTAGGGACAGTGTGGGCCCTAGGCCTGGTTAGTGCTGGGGGCTGTGTGCCTGCTGGAAAAGCTTGCAGGGTGTACATTGAATTGCTCTAATAAACCTGTTGGGCATTTCTATGGAAATAGCAGAACACTTCTGTTCCGCAAAGAGGAAAATTAATATTTACCACAGTGGCATCTTGTAAATATTACAGGTATTTCACTCTTTTTCTGAGCACGTTTTGCAGCAGTAGGAAGGACAGTATTTGAAAGAAAATGCAGTTTTGTTTATGGTTGAAAACATCAGTGTGTAGTAATATCCAGGCTTTTTATTTATTTTTGGGGGGAGGAGAAGGTGTCCTTTCATCAGTTCCTGCTTTATCGTATAACAGTGGTAATGAAATAAACATATTACTTGTTGATTAGTGCAAGCAGGGAAAGGACCCAACTTTTTGAAGAAGAGTGGTGTTTTCAAGAGTACCTGGAGTCTTTTCTGGCCTTTGTCAGAGAGCCAAAGGACAAATTTTCATCAGCGTGTTAATCACACATCATCCGATGTTTAGTTATTGCTGCAGGTTGGAGGAGCCTTAATCTTCAGTATTCCTTAGTTTGAGGAGGTAGCTTGGTGCACATGGGCGTCTTAGATCTTGATAGATGTTTCACCTTACATCAGTCAGTGTTGATACACTGGAAATGCTAGATTTATGTTGTCCCTGCAGAGCTGTGTGTCTCTGTAAGCCTGTTAATGAGAGCTGTGAGTATATGAACGGTGTCTGTGTTGGAGTAAACAGCACTTGAAATAACTTTGGACTGTTTGGAGGTTGGAGTGCACTTTCACACTGGTGTATACTATGAGCACTTAAAAGGTGGGGAAAGTAAGACTGGTAGCAGATACCTAAATACGTGCTTGTAGATTTTTCAGTACTTATGGGAAGAAATATGTATTGGTGCTTTTTTCCACATGGAGGGATTCAGTGACACACCTTTGCATCCTACACACATCCATGTCAGATGTCATTCTGTCAGACTGCCCCTCTGCTGCCATCTGTCACACAGCAACAAAACGCAATGGGATATTGGTGGGAAGGTTCAACTTCTGCTGCCATCCCACCAACATCCACCTATGGGCCAGCATAATGAAATAGGAGACATTACTTTCAGAGCAGCCCTTTATATCTGCTCTGTATAACATCAAAGTTATGGAGCTTTATCACTTTATTGTGACTGTGTAGATAAAAGAGTTAAAGAGATGCTAGAACAGCAAAGCCTGCAGCTTGTAAGCTGGTGCATTTAGACTGAACAAAAGATGGAGATGCATGGTTTGGTTCCTCTCTTAACTGTAGCTGTTGAGAACTCCTGTGTAGTTTTCAGTGGTTGAAATACACTTCAAAATTGAAGATAAATACAAACCTAACTGGAACTCTACCTGAATTCAGTTCTGTCAAATCAGAATGAATTACAAAATTATCTTTATTCCGCAAATATCTCAGCTTGTGAAAGAAAAGCACAATTTGTACTTTACTAAATCATTTTTCTTCTTTTGGAATGGCTTTGAAATGGCTTTTTGAAATGGTTTTACCTGCATTTTTTTCACTAATTTTTAAGTAGGATGCACTGAAATCACAGTCAGGTTCTCTCAGTCTTTCTCTCTCAAGTACACAGAGAACTCAGAGTAATTTTGTGTATTCTAGCTGTGCTCTGCATTGTGCATAGCCACTCTTTCTCATTTCAAAATCAAGCTTCCTTTGTTTGGCACAATTTTCATTTACATGGTCAGTTCCGTGATAGTTTAAATATTGGTGTAGTGCATTTTATGCACCATCTAACGTACAGAATAATGCTGTTATGTTATGGGCTTAAGGCTATTAAGTCTGCTGAGCTTGAGGTATAACCATTTCCTTCAGCAGCTGAAATGAACTTGGCATCACACCAGTTCCTGCGGAAATTATAAGAATGTGCAGAACCATTCTGCTTCAGACCCATGGATCAGAACAGAAGGTCATCACTCATTTACATTGCGGGTGAAAAGGCATTTCAGGAAACGTGAACGCTCTCAAAAGTTGCCACCTCCACCCTTCTAGCTGAAAAACACCCTATTTTGAAAGGTCTTCACACTGAATGTTCCCTGGCCATATTTCAAATGCAGGAAAGCAGTTCTGTTTCTAGAGGAAAACCCTAAATAATAAAGATTTTGTCAGCAAAGTGATGTAGGCCAGAGAGAAGCTAAAGGTGAATCAAAACTGAAAAATAAACTGATTCATACAGGAAAAAAAGCATGTTTTTACGATTGTAGAATAGGTTATATTTGGTTCCTTATACTATAATTAGCACAGAATGTAGCTTACACTGTGAATTGCCGGGTTCAGCCCTAGGCTCTGAGTGGGGACTGATGCTTCCAAAAACTTCAAATTTAGGACTTTTTCGCAGAATTAATTCTTCAGGCTGTAATACTGCTTGGGTACCCTGCTGGATCAGCTCCTACCTATCTGCAACAGGTGTCTGACAGCCTCAATAAATAACGAGCATTAGGAAGATGCAAGCTTCATTGTCCCAAAGGGACTGAGGTGTGATTAAATACTGCGTGAGTCTTCCCTGTCAGTCACTGTCTGAAATGGCTGCTGAGGCCTTTTCCATCACTTGGTGCCACCCTGCAGTGAGAAGAGAGGGCACCTCTGTGGCCCTCCGCCCCCCCTTGGATTATATTATCATCATTAATTTGTGGTGTTCTTTTAAACTGTTTATTGTCCAGTTTTGAAACAAGAGTCCTAATGGAGCAACTGGAATGGACCTTTGTGCTGAACTTGAGTTCTTCTTTCTGACCAAACCCAAGTTCTCTGTTTCTCCAATGGAAAGCTGCTTCTGTACTTTCTCTGATGCTGCCTGGAGGCTACAGGGAGCTTGGGGCTGTCTGCTGGACTCCTGCCATTGTTTTGGTGCAGAAGCATAGAGAACACTAGTTGTAATCCTTGTCATTTCCTCAGAACTCAAGAAAGAAGATTTGAGAGGTTTTGGAGAAGGACAAGGATGAGGGATGAGAAGAAGGGGTTCTAGAGAGCAGCAGCTGGTACAGAGGCTCTGTGGCAGATGGTGATTCTTCAACACCAAGATTGAAATCGAGAGCCCATGCTGCACTGCAAATGGATGCAGCAATGTCTCCAGGCAAGCATGATGCTGCAGTGCTTGCCCAGGCCTGATGGATCTCTGGTGGGTCTACATCCATTGGCTTGGGTTTGCTGCTGCTCTCTAGAAGCCGAAGCTTTTTTGGTGGAGGACCCATCCTCCTCCACAGAGGACAACACAAAGGGTGGGAAGGGACTTAGCAAGTTGCATCTTGTCTCAGGTTTATGCTTCCCAGATAGAAGTCGGTTAGTGGCTTTTGTCAGGGTCCCCGTATTTATAGCACTCATCAGGGTGGCTCGTGACATCAGAAGGCCATGGCAGTGTGACCCTAAGAATGTCCATGATGACCAAAACGTGGCTGTGTTGGGCATAGGGATGCTATGATCTGAAAGTTGCCCTACGTGCCAGCAGTGGGGTTCTGCAAGGCTCCATTTTAGGGCTAGTTCTCTTTAATGTTTTCACTATTGATTCCAAACAGATTTGGAATTATGTGAAATACATTTGTGGATCATTCTAAACTGGAAGGTGTGCTGATTCCCATTAGGGATTAGGGTGGAGAGGGCCCTGAGGGTGGTGGGCATGGAACAGGCTGCTCAGGACAGTGGGCATGGCCCTGAGCTCCTGCAGCTGAAGGAATGTGTGCATTTGGGTGGTCCTTTGTGGAGCCAGGGGTTGGACTTGATGATCCTTCTGGGTCCCTTCCAACTCAGGACGTTGTATGATTCTATGATATTCAAAACTAAGTTTGGCACTCTCCTATAATTGGATGTATGTCTAAATCTCTGGCTCATGCACATGCACTGAATAGCTGCAGAAATGTGCCTGTTCAATTCAAAGCTGGATTTATCTCTGTTATTTTGGCAACAGCAGTTTTTTCTCTTGGTCTAAAAAGCAATTTTTTTTCCCCAAGTGAAACAGGCATAAATTATGTTGTATCTCATTTATCTGCATTCAAACTATGCATTATGTAAGTGAAAATGTGTTGTGTTTCCCAGAGATTTCCCAAAGTTACTCCAAATAAGAGTGAACATTTTGTAACTTTTTTCATAATGCTAACATGTAATGCTTTACTGCAATGGAACATCTTGCTGTCTGAATAGGAAAGAGTTGACAATATCATTAAATGGTAGAAAAGCAAAACATAGCAGGTTGTGTTCTTCAGAAGCATTGAAGTAATGCAGGAGTTTAACATTCTGGAGTGCTGAACTGGATCCCTAACTCTTGTCTGCACTGCAGTACTTCCAGGAGGAATTGCTGCACCTCTGGAAGTCCAGATGTCTGAAAAAACCACAAGTTACTCAGTAGGTCAGAGTGCCAGCTGAGATGAATGAGAATTTCTCTGTTTGTTCCTATGAGGCCAGCTCCGACTCTGCAGGGATGGCATTTGTTTCAACATGCAGGTATGCCTCTGAGCCATGGTGTGACCCCTGTTACCAGACAGTGTGAAACACTCTGAAACAGGCACTCCTGGAACAGGATTTATTATTACCTGTCCCCATTAGAAGGAATAACTGTGTTTTGGAAATATCATTTTTCTATACTGAACATAAAGGTAATCTGGACGATGCATCTGCTTGTGGATGTCCCCATTCCACTTGCTGAAGTTAGAAGAGAGAAATCCTACCCTAAGCTTTTGCCTAAGGATTTCAGTTGCAAATTGGAGTGGAGTATAGCAACGCAATGAGAGAACTTTGTGGTTTAGGCACCATGTTGCATATGCATCTCCTGTCTTCTTTGATGCACTGAGCACATATGATTTAGAAGTAATGTGGAACTGCGTGGAATGGGCTTTCTTGGGCTCATTTTAGGGAGTGCACAATTGCATCTCACCTGTGCCTTGTGCTTCCTGGGGGTCCTGTTGACTCATTTAAACTGTACACTTGTAAACTGTGGTTTATAAGTTGCTAAGCAGGGATAAGTACCTGAAAGGCAATAGTTATCTGACTCACATTTCCAAGCAAATACCTTTCTGCTAAGTCTGAGCTTAGAATCATAAAATGGCTTGGGTTGGACCTTAAAGATCATGCAGTTCCAATTCCCCTGCCATGGGCTGCTTGCCCCCAGCAGCTCAGGCTGCCCAGGGCCCAGCCATGGCTTTGGGCACTTCCAGGGATAGGGCACCCATGGACAACAGTGCCAGAGCTTCACCATCCTCTGAGTAAAGCATTTCTTCCTAATATCTAATTGAATTATCCCTTTGTATAGTTTAAAACCGTTCCCCCTTGTTCTACCATCAGTCTCTTGTTTTGCTGAAGTCTATAGGAGCGCCCTAGTGAGCAAGAGTTGCAGGATCAAGTCCTTCTGAGCTGCAGTAAAGCTGAAAGGAAGATGAACACCTTTTCCTCTTGTGGGTGTTGCTGACAGTGTGATTGTGGATGTAGGTATGGTTCCAGGAGCAATGCTTGTGCTGGAGGAAGCTTTATTTATTGCCATTTCTGGAGCTAGAACCAAACCTTTTGAAGGTGATGGATTTTTTTCTTTAATAGATGATACCTGAGTTGAGCAGTTGTAATGCGAAGTGTGCTTTGCTGAATTGGGACCTTCGTGCTGGAGAGGGAACTATTCCTAAGCTTTGGTACGTGAAGAGCGTTTCCCATTAGATCATAAATTATTTACGTTCAGGTCTAGTGAAATCCCTCCTGATTTAGAGTGATGTATGGGAAAGTCAGACCTATAAAGTTAGTTTGAATAATTCTTCTGCTAGATCTGGAAATATTTAAACACATTCATTTTTTATAGTACTGTAAATTTGAAGAATTTAACTTTTGAAAAATTTGTTTCTGCTGAGTCATATAACTTGACTGTCATGAAACAGCCCCATAAGCACCCATTTGAACATTTGTGATGTATGTAGCAATTGCACTGCATTTGTGATCATCTGAGACATATCAGTGTGGTATGGATCCTATGTTTGCATCAAGCTAGAGAGAAATTTAAGGTCAGAGTCTTTGAACGTGTCACACGTACAATCTGGATGCATGCTTGTCAGGATAGACCTGTTTCTCATTGTTCCAGTCTGCATTTTTTGGATCTGTGTTGTTAAATGTGGTGATTTTCTCCATGTCTTGCCTTTGCCACTATGTGCTGTGTGACCTGGAGCAAGAAGTTACATCTCTGAGCCTCAACATATCTGGTAAAATGCACGGTAAATGGGTAACTTCATCCTTGCTCTATTGCAGAAAGGAAACATTGCAGTAAGTTCAGTTCTGTCCCCAGCAGCTGTCTCGTGTGCTTGTAAGAAGCCCCACTGTTTCTCCCATGCTGACTTTGTGTGCCATTGGCAGGGATTTGGTGTGGAGGTGCAGGCAAGGAGCAGCCTGGTGCTGTGCATGGCAAGGCCCTGCGCTGTGTGCTTGCAGCTCTGCAAGGAGGAGCAGTGCCTGCTCCATGTGTGAACCATGCTGCAGATGTATGCTGCACCTCTGACAGGACGGGAGGTGTCAGGTGTGTTGGAAGAACTTGAAAGGAAGTGGAAAATAAAGGTTTTCTGGTTTTTGCTGGTTCTATACATGTAGATCAATGTCCTCTTGGGTTTTGAGGATCAGTGTTGGTATTTCTCTTGTGCTTTAAGGGCCTGTTATGCTCTGTAGCTTCTAGGTAATTGGTGATGTAAAGGCTATACCAAGAGTTGAAATATGCTCTGTTTCTTACAAAGCACCTCAAAAATGGCAGTGCTGGCATAGGGAGATAAATAATACAGTAACTTTTTGTCGAGAGGGTTCAAAGCGAATAGCTCAGTTTGAAAAAAAATATTAGAATATTAGAATTCGTATGGGGATACCAAATCAAACTTACTGGGATAACAATACCTCAGTTACAGAATAAGGTGATGTAAGAGACGTTTTTCACTTAAAATGTTCTTTTATCAGTGAATACTCTAACTGAAGTTAACAACTGGAAGCTAAAGAAGCTTATTTTAAATTGTTTCTGTGCATCTATTCAATTCAGAAGCATGCAAATGAGCTAACATTTACTGGACATTAGATACTGGTAATTGATCTTCTGTGTGAATTATGTGCTTTGGGAAAGTGATTTAGGCCTCTAGATCACTCAAACAGCTTTGAAATCTGTTCCCTCTTTGTAGAGCTAAATGAGACGTGTCCTGCACATTCATTTTTTTTACTGGTGCACTTTAGTTTTTAAGTCTTACAATTCTATTGCAGCATCGTGAAGAACTAGGGAAGGCTGAAGGGCTTTCAAAAAGCCAGATAATCTGCAGCCCCTCATTTCTGAGCAGTGCTTTGCTGTGATCTCTCCTCAGGTTTTGTGTGGCTGATCAGTAATGCCATTCCCCGTAGAAAGGGGAATGCAAGCCCTTACTCCTGGCAAGCTGCTCTGTGCTTTGGCCCTTCTTCCTCTTAGGAAGGTGATGAACTTCTCTAGTAAAGAAGCAGAGGATGCTGCAGCACAAAATTTCCCCTTGACCCACCTTTCAGAGGCTCAAGTTCGGACCTCAGCTACTTCACATCCTCCGAATGACACAGATGGCAGGATAGAGCCAATCGGAAGCACTCGATAATAAAATGGCAATTCATTTTGCAATTCCTTCAGCATTCATGCTAACAATACTGGTCCTGATGGGCTCCTTGGGTATGAATGTAGCTTTCAATATGCAATTCCACAGGAATTACACCACTGCTCAGCTCTCATTAAGTCTGCTTTATTGTAAAGTGTTGCTGAGAAATCCTCCTATTACTGATACAGGACAACTGCTTTGCTTCAAAGAACTGCCTGATTTCCTAAAGCTCCTGTGTGTGTATCAGCAGGGTTTCATTTAATACTCTCTTTACACTGCATTATCTCATTTTGTTTATGTTTTGGACGCTAATGTGATGTGTTTAAGTATGTAAATTGCCATAATGCGAGGAAATGAGATGTTAAAAATAGCTGTGGAGTGCTGAGGAGAGTGAGATGGGGTACGGTGGCCAGTGTGGGAGGAAGCACTTTTGGATCCAGAATTTCTCTCTCTGTCCTTTTAGGGAAAGTAAATCCCTCTCTGATGTCAAACCCCCCAAAGAAAGCTGTTTGTGTGCGCTGCCTTCTGCAAATAAAACAAATTTTTACCTGCTTGCTGCAAGTAAAAACCTCACCTTTTTAGTAACACTGAATGTCTGCAGTGTGGGACTTCAAGGCTGAGCTCCCACAGCAGTGCTGGGACCCAATTCCTAGTGAGAACCTGGCATCCATTTCATCTGGCCATGTGATTTAAGTGCAGAATTTACAATCCTAACCTGAGTCCCGAAGATGGGGGCTTTTTCCCTGCTGGATACTTGCTGCTGATCTACTGTTGGTGGTGTCTGGTATTTAAAAAGCAACAAGAAAAAAAAAAAAAACACACAGGAAGAATTCTGAGCTGTGATTGAACTGCACACAGCATAGCTTGGAGGGGTTGGAATGCATGGTCACGTTCAACCTGTATCAGTCCCTATTTTGCAGGGGCTGTTTCTGCTTTTTCCATCCACTCTGTGCAAATGCTCTGGGCAAAAAGGCATCAGAGTTACGAGGTGGCTTAAGTAGTGAAATACTTGTAGAAGATTTGCGATGGACAACTCTCACCTTCTCACTGTTCATTTATCTGTGGGTAGGTGGGGCTAACCATTACCCATATGGTTTGTCTACAGAGTAGATGCCCAAATAACTGGGAAAAGGCCCCCAAAACCAGTAAAGATCAGTTCCCAGTCTCACAATTTTAGACAACTTATCCTCACCTTGTGGTCGACTCTCCCAGACCTCATTTCCATTCCCTAAAATCCCAATTCCATTAATATCTATCTCATTAATCACTTTCTCTGCTGTTGCCTGTGGAGGTCTGGAGAAATTTACTGTCTTTGTCACATGCTGGAGCTCCTCTTTCCTCAGCTGATCTCCAACACGAACCGACCGCCACATCCCTGCTTCCCCCTTGGCTTTCCTGGCTGGTGTGACCATGTGGCAGTGTGCTGGGACGTGCTGTAGGAGTTCTGTCACTGCTGTCAGCTGTAAGCCCTGCATGACGTTGCCTTCACCAGCGAGCCTGGAGACGCTGATGGTGAGAGCAGAGCTCAGAGCGCGTTCACGATCCTCACCGTGGGGCCGTGGCTGGCTCTGTGGCCGTCTGCTAGGTTTGCACTGAGCAGGAACGAAGCTGTTCCCATAAGAAAAAGCCTCACAGTGGCAGCACTTGAGGGGGTGACGTTGATGTGATTGATAGGTATTCAAGCCGGTAGGCCGCGTTCGGGCCGTGCGTTTGTTTGTGTAGCGCTGGGAAGCATCTGTATCTGGCCTCCAGCCCCGGAGGATCCGTGTGAAAGCCCTGATAATCAAAACATGTTGCCTACTGGCAGCGCAGCATTAAAATCAGGCCTAATGAAGGGTTCTCTGTCGTCTCTTGGGATTTGCCTGTCACACCGAACCCTCCTCCGTCCAGCTGGGAGGAAGCCTGGGGATGAATGTGGCAGTGACAATGAGGCCCCATGGCCCGCTGCTGGGCTGCTGATTTCCATATTAATGTGCGGCGTCCCAACTGAATGCTGGGCAAAGGACAGTACATCTTTAATTGGAAATATAAAGGACTGCTCATGGCCCGGCTTGAACTGGGAGGATTTATGTCTCTCCCTCTAGATGGGATTGAAGGGAATGGTATGATTCACTGAGCGGAGTGCACGTCGCCTGATTTACTGCCCATCATTTACATTCCACTAAAGTCAATCAGTGCAGAAGGTCATTCTGAACCTGAATTTTTTCACGTTAAATCTTTTCTATCCCAGACTTAGTCAGGCCGAGCGAGGCACTAGGCAACCCAAGCTGTTTTTGAGGTTGTTAATTTTAATTCTTCGATTAGGAGAAAGGAGACTATAAAAAGAAAAGAAAAATAGAAAATGCTTGAGAGTCTGTTGGCAGAGTCCGTGTATGTGATAAACTCAAGCAGACGCAACAAATAGTTGCTTCCCTTCTATAAAATCTGTACTTGCATATTTGTTGTGAGGTTGATGAATTCCTTATGCTTGGGGTCAGAAAGGCCAGCGGTGTCTGAATCACAGACTTGTGCAGTCCTTTGCATAACGTTTTGGCCTGTTCCCATTCAGAGGTGAAGGATGACATGGTTTGGATGCTTCTTTTTCTTCATAATGGTGCTTTGCACACAGGTAACCCTGACATACTAGTTAATACGTTGAAACTATTCTAACGTTTTCATAATAAATCAGCTTCCAGTAAGCTGTGAATCTTCCTGCAGTATATTGACAGTTTGTAATAGAAAATTAGGACCAGAAATCTGTATTAGTTGTACAGTCTGGTTTCCAAATGTAATGTGCAGTTTAACCTGCAGGCTTGGTGACAGCTTTTAAATAACTTCGTATGAAGATGTGAACTGACACAACCAGAAGTACAGCTTGTTGATTCACTTGCACAATCTTGTAATATTACATATGACTCTGGGTTTTGACAAGTTTACATGTAACCTCTAATTCTTACTCAATGTATTATATAAAATGATGGCAATAGAGGGTGTTTTTGCAAGACTCTGAGTAAATAGGAGCTGAATTGAGATATGAGCTTGATCTTTTTTCCTGTAATCCAGCTTTGAGCAAATAACACAAAATAAGTACGAATGTCAGTCTGAATTAAAGTGAAACTTCAATTACATTTGAGCAGTGTACACTTAATAGGACTCTTGTGGTGTCAGTAATAACTCTAGAGACAAGTGTTAAAGTGTTATAGCAGAAGAGCAAGTAATTTGAAATTTATTCTTTATAAGGTATTTTGCTACAGTAAGAGAAATTTTGGAAAAATCTGTTATGTTCTAATTCATCTGCTCGAATTATTCTTTCCTACGTTCTTTTCTTCATGTTTTGAAATTTTGAGAAATTGCTGAAAAATCTTTTGCTGGTGATTGTTCATTAAAGAAGACAATTGTGTTGGGTGTTCCTTTAGACAAACTGGTCGGCATGGTTGTGTGCTGCATGTGCTGTGAGCTGCAGAGGGAAGTCCTGTAGCTGACCCATGGAATATCAGAACAAGACTTGTGTGTAAAATGTACACAGGTTAGCACCAGATTTGTGTAGAATTGTTTGTGTTTTCTGTTGGTGAATGCTTAAACAAATGGCTTGGTATCTTTGGGATTACAGAAGCAAGTAATTTTTAAAAGCATAATTGGCTTTCTTCCTTGGGATGAACTGGTGAATAGCCTGTTGTCCTAATTAAGTAGCCTTCCTGATTAACTCACAAGAGCAGCTTATTGGTGACCTAAGCCACTTAAACACTTCAGGAGATTATTGCAGCTTAACCGTTTTAGGGTCTTTTTAAAGCTCTTGAAGTACTTACCAGCATCCCTAAACCTTTCAAACCTACAGGAGCAGTAGTCATTCACCTGACAGTTCAGCGTGAATAAACCATAGCATGCAGTTCCTCATGATAGCAGACTGCCTTTGGTATTGGAGTATCTGCATTGCATCGTTGCAAATTGTCAAAGATAATCCTTCATCTTTAGTGCTCAAAAATAGTCAGTAGCGTGTGCCAGGCTTCCACCTGAAGTTCATTGCATGATGTTGCTGCTTCTGTGAGGCAGAAGTGGCTCTGGTTCTTGCTTCTGCAGCTTTGCTGCCTGACAACGACACGTGTGAGAGCCTCTGAAAGAAACTCTGAAACCCTATGGGTACCACCAACCTTGCTTGGACGCAGTTTGAGGTGAACTGCAGGGATGGCATCCGTCTGCTTCATGGGGGGAGCTCACCCAGTTGCAGGGTGCAAGATGCTCCTAATGAAGCAACAGCAGAACTCCTGCAGCAACTGTTTCATTATAGACAGTTCCACAGATTGTCCAAAGTCAAGTCGCTGGTTGTACTGACCTAAAACAGCACCTGCTCTCACCAAGCTGTCAGAGCCCATAGCTTCTCTCTTTGCCCAGCTTCTGAAAGCAAGCCATGCAAGGGTGGATTATGGGGAACTACCGGTTTTGTGACAGAGGTTCTCTTCCTGCTTATGCTAGACTGGCAGTAATATCCTGACTTCAGAGACTTCTCTGGAAATGCTGAGTGGGCTTACAACAGCAGTTTGAATTAGGTGAAGCTAGCATAAAATGAATTGTGTGGTTCCTTCAAGTCTCCATCAATGTCTTAAATTCTAAGCATCTCAGAACAGCAGCAAAAAGTGATGCTTCTCTGCAACTCCTGACAGTATTTGTTGAAGGGCAGTTGTGTGGGGGTTTCTTTGTTTGCTTTCCTTAAAGAGTTTCCTGGGGATAAGAAAAGATCTCCTAGGCTCACAGTGCAGAGGTCGTGCTGGCTGTAGAGGCTGCAGGCAGTGAGCAGGGTGGTGAGGTCCTTCTCCAGGCCTTGCTCTCAGCTGACTTCTACCTTTATATTGGATTCATTCTCAAGCCTTAAATCGCTAATAATTATAATTCTGTGGCCTAACTTTATGCATATTTCATGTGTAAAAAAGAACTATTTGTGCTTTAATACAAATATAATTATGTGTCTTGGCTGTGGGAAAGGTTGCCCTTTGCTCATCGGTGCAGGGATTACTCTCATTTACATAGAATCTCTTAGTGATGAAAAAAACTAATTCATCAGGCTGGTGTTCCATGCTAGACTAATGCAATTTGTCTTCTTGAGAAAACTGTTCTCTGAGTGTTTGGGGTCACTAGAGATCTTGTATAGTTAGTGCAAGAATCCATTCAGAACTCTAACATAGATATATTTTTTTCCTTGGGTTACCTGTGAATATCTACTCTTCATTCATAAAATTAAAGAAATCCCGTGGCTTGAGGTTTACATTTTGTGCATGGTGCCTGGGTCCTGCCTAGTCTGTGTGTTATTGCAACCCATCCATGCATTGTCTGAGAACGGTCTGGTTTTGTGTAAGACTGTGCTCTCCTGTTTACTTGTGCATATGAAATGCCACTGCACAGCAATCCTAGGTATTTGGGTAGCCATACCCTGTTTCTTCTCCATGTGTGTGTTTTTTAAGGACCATCCAGGTATACCATTTGTAGGTTTATTTGCAGAATAAATTTTTTCTGTAACTACATATAGTCGCCTTGTCAAAGCCCTGAGTCTGCTTGGATAATGACTGTATGACTTGTGCCAAATGCTAATGCTAATTTATTTTTCACAGTATTGCAATAAACTTATCCCAAGAATAAGAAAGTAGCAGTGCATTGGCAGGGAGCTGTGTGGAATTATCTGAGCTCTGGTATGTAGAACTTACAAATTCTTTGAAATTTCTACTTGGAGTTATCAGGTAATGACCAGCAGCACACGTCCTGCACAGCATGTGCAGCTTTACATTCCTGCTGTGTAAATCCTAAATCAACATGTATGTGTGAGTGGTTGTATCAGAGGCTGTTTTAGAAGAAAGCAAAAACAAACAGACAAACAAACAACCATCTTATACGTTCTCAGAAGAACCAAAGAAATAATATGTGTTTGGTTTTTTTTAATCCTTAATGCCCTTATGATGGCTGTGGGATTAAATACCTCCTTTTTTACTTATCAAAAGTGCTAAGAGTGTGCGATCTGTTCTGGGATTGGCTATGGATTACAATTCAGAAGGATGGTTATTGAAAGTTTTTGAAATTTTTTTGGAAGTTGATGTTGTTCTTGTCTTGTTCCTCTTCAGGAAAGGTTGTGGAGAATGCTATGCTCAGCAGAATAATAAAAATAGAGCAAACACCTGTCTTCAGATTGGCTCTGTGAGTGGTACAAAAACAAAAAACAGGAGAAAAAAAATCCTACCAAAATGCTCTTTAATGTGTCAGATGTGTGTGTTTAAAATAAAACGAACTCTGATCTTGTATATTCCTCTTATATAGGGTTTCTATTGTGAAACTCAGATCTCTTTGGGATGCGCTGGAAGACCAGGAGTTCCAGAGGGATTTGGCAGCTCTTCAGTTGGGTGGAATCCTACAGGTGTTCAGTGTGGATGTTGTACTGCCTGAGGCAGGGGGTTGGAGCATGATGATCCTTGAGGTCCCTTCCAACCCAAGCCATTGTGTGGTTGTGTGATTCATATGTATGGAAAATAGATCTGCAGTCCTCTGGACTTATAGACATCTTCTTCAGTTTTGTGAAGTGGGAGCAATGAGGTTTTCCTTTTCCACAGGATGATGGTTGATTTTGAGACCCTTAGACGTATTTAAAGGCACAAGTCTCACTAAACAAACCAAAACAGAGGCAAAATAATTTTAAGCAACTTTAAACTTAATGAACATGGACACCAAGTGTATTTTTAGAAGTGTTGTTCAACTTCAAGCACAAGTATTTTGCTACTCAGTGGGATTACTGTGCGTGAATATTAGATAGCCTTTCATTTATGGCTCAAAACCCCAAGTGCTCAATTGTTCAATGAGGAATGACTTGCACAAACCTCCTTTCTAAAGGCTGTATTATATCGTGTTTTATTTATGTATGGTCAGTTATGGTTGCATAAATAGAATAATGAATTGCATCACCTTTTTGACAGCAATAACACAGGATGCGAACAGAAAAGAACTGGTCCCTCTATGTCCAGGTCCAGGTGGGTCACAGTGTCTTTCTGGCCGTATTCATTGAGCAATGACAACATTTTCCTTTGTTTGCTTTTCTTATGTCAATCTTTTGTGTTTCTCCATTTTCTTAGCGTGTCCGTGGACCAGTGTGAAGAGCTGTAACCACAAGGGAATTGGTGTAGTTTAAAAGCTGTTTCTGACTGGTCAGCCCAAATCTCAGATCTTCTCATGTTGCTTTGCCAGGTATGTAAGGAAATCAAGCTTAGCTTAGAAGGCTATCTAGGGCCAGCATTCTGGTGTATTCAGTTAGGGTATTTCTCAGAAGGAATGCATGGAAGGAGCATTGATTAGAGTCGAGGTAGGGAAAACAAAAACAAAGACAGCAACTGAAAACACAGTTAAACAACCTTACTGGCATAAAAAGTAATTGCTGTCTGAACAATGATTTCTCTTACTGACTTTGGAAAGACACTGTTATAGATGCATCTAAATAGGGATAAAACTGAAGGCAAATTATCTCAAATCCATGTGGTTTTTTTTTTTAAACTTTATTTAGAATTGACTCCACTACTGTTTAGATATTAATTGAAATAAGTTGAATCCTTCAGTTACACAACACACACCTCCCAGGTCATGTAGAAAAACACAAAGTTATTAATAATCTTCAGTTTTCTCTTTTCTTTCCTATGGAGGCCATATCTCTAGCAGATGTTTGAGCAGTCCTTCCTAACACAGCCTCCACTCAGACACTGAATGAGTTTGCTGGGTCTATTCTTTCTCTATCAAACAACTTTTTGTGTCTGTCAGTGTTATACCCATCATCTCATCTTATAGGCATTCCTATGTCCTCTTTAAACATGACTTATTATATTTGGCCATGCTGAAGAGTAAGTTTAATTGGTTACATTCCTGCACGTGCCAATTACCAGTCAAACTACTGAAGTAGAATTGTCCAAATTATAAGTAGGTGTGCAAATAAAATTGCATGCTCTTGAATAAACAACTCTGAGACTACACTGCAGGCCTTTTTTTTTTCCCTTGGTTAAGTCACTGTATCATTTTCTGCGATGCAGAGCTGTGGTGCAAATACACAAAAATAGTGGACTAATCCTCTTTGAGAGCTGTTTTCCTATGCTCTGTTCTCATCCTTCCTTTATAGTTTCAGTGCAAGAATGTCAAATGGAAGAGTCCTTAATGCTGAAAAATCACTGCTTTGATTGGACTTGAATCATATAGATCAGCCGTCAGTATTCAATGAGGACGAGGTGTTGCAGTTCAATAAGCAGTGGAGGTACGGATGACCCTGGTATGGGATGTCTATCCATCATTGGGTGATTGATACCACACACCCAGAGGTACCTTGTAGAGTTAAAGACCCCTGAATAAGGAGGTCTGAATTTTTTACTGGATGGCTTGAAATGTAAGAGGCTTCTCTGCTGCTTGCAAGCAGTATTTCAAATTATGGCATTGACATAATATAGAGCAACAGGCCAGAAAGAAGCAATTTCTGTACAAGCCTACTTAGGCAACAGCTTTAAGCCATGTATTTCACGAGCTCCACTTTGAAATGATAAGTCATGTCTGTAGGTACTTTTCAAAGTTTGTCTTAGTTTCAGTTGGGACAGAATTATTTTCTTCAGAGCGCCTGGTATGATGCTGTGTTTTGGTTCTAGGAGAAAAACAGTGTTGATAAAACAGCAGTGTTTATAATTTCTGCTAAGCTGTGTTGTACAGAGCCAAGGCTGTTCTCAGTGAAGGACCCAAGGAGCTGGGAGGGTACAGAATTAGGGCAGCTGACTTATAGTGGCCCAAAGGGATGAACTGGCCATATCACATCAAGCAGAAGGAGTTTTCAAGGGAGGTGAGGGTTCATCTCTCTCCTGCTGCTTGGGGGCTAGCTAGGCATCGGTCAGGGGATGGTGAGCAAGTGCTTGTGCATCATTCATTACATACACTTTTAGTTATATATATGTATTTGCCATAATTATCCTTTTCTCTATCTCAGTAAGTAGATTTATCTCAACCCCCAAGTTCTACCTTGGTTGTTTTTTTTTTTTATTCTTTATTTTATTCTTTCCATCTCACTGGAAAGCAGGGAGGAATGAGTGAAGGACTGTGTGGTTTGTAGCTACCTGCTAGGTTCAACCACAACGTCACAATACTTGGCTACTTTAATCTTTAGGTAGATAGCCTGAGAATCCTTTTTGGTAAAATGCACAGAATATGGGAAAGTACAAAAGCTGTCTGATGGGTTTGGTTTTGTGTGTGTGTCTTTTTTTGTTTTTTTTTTTTGTATGAAGAAAGCAGAAACTAATCGAATTGATTGTCACGAACAAAGTTACTGAAGTCCAGTAAGAATGTGAGAGGTGAATGGCTTTGTAGAGATTGCATGTCTTAGTCTATAAATTTCTATTTCGGCTAAAGAAGGCAGGCTTTTTCTCTGTGAAACTACAAAAGACACATTTCTTTCTTCAAGCTCCATCCCTTCCTTATTTATCTACTCAATCCATATTTCAGACAAGCAATCAAATTCTCTTGGGGGCAAAATTTTGTGCATCTTTGCTATCATTCCAATGTGATTTGAGTCACAATGCATTCTTTTGCTTTTATTCACAAGTAAGGATTTTGGCACGGTTATATCTAGTAATATCTCTCAGTACTATGAGTTCAGTTCATCCTTGGTGGACATATGCATCTCCTTTGTCTTGAAATTTAATTCTTGGAATTTAGCTGGTCAGTGTAGCTTTTGCCAAATCTTCTGTTTTCAGCATTACCAGAACTGTGGGCAGCCAGAGTGGGTGAACATCAAACAGAGAGGTGAGCAGACAGAAGAAATACTGTGGGAGATTATTCTGTAGTAATTTGGGCACATTTCAGCAGTTCAGAAGGCTGATTCCAAGGCCTTGTCTTGTTTTCTTGGCCATAATGTCATGCTTTTCAGAACACTTCTTGCAGATAATAACTAGCAATTATAAACCTTTAAACATTGTGGGCATGAGGTTTGTGTGCTTTTTTTTTTTTTTTTTTTTTTTGCCTTTTTTTCCTCCTGTATAATTTACTTACCCAGAAAAGCTCAGCTCAAATCACATTTACCATCTGGAAATCTGTGTGGTCCAGCTCTTCATTATTTTATTAAATCCATGAGTGAATTCCTTGATAATGGTGTCTGCATGGCTGATGCAGGGTTGCAGTCCTTGTACCCAGAAAAATTCTGTTGCAAAAAAAAAAAAAAAGAAACAAAAAAGCTTGCCTGTGGGACACCCACCGTGTGGGCCATCCTCTAGGAAACTCTTTTTTTCTCTCCTGCAAGCTCATAGAACTTCTAAACAGTAAAGCAGTGCAACCATTTTGTAAGAAGGGCAGAGAGAGCCCCAGGGTTTATAGACACTAATCTCAACTTCAGGTCTACACGGGAGCAGTCCTTTTCTGTCTCCTAGAGGAACAAAACCTGCTGGAAATCATCCTGTGTGCAATCTGATGACAATCTCAAGTTGAAACTTCTGCTCTTGTCCCCAGATCTCCTTTGATCAAGCTCCTCACCCCTTGGCATGGATGAGTGAGGTGAGGAAAGCAGTTGCAGTGGAATTGACTGCATTTCTCTGTACATGTGCACTCAGTAACTGGTCTGACCAGCGCAGTGTGCAGTTCATCTGCTTACCTGGGAGTTCATTCTATTGCATAGAGATTAGGTTCTTCCAGTTTTCTTGGTGAAAACAAGTTTGTCTAATGCTTTTCCCCTGTCCATCACAGCTTTGCACGTCTGTGGAATGTGAGAGAGTTGAAAAGTATAACTTTCTTTTATGAGCAGGAAAGAGGTCATTGAAGTTCATGAAAGTCCAGTAATTAGCAGTGTGTCCTCACATGATGTGAGAATGAAGAATCCACCTGTCAGTGACATACGAGGCATGCTTTTGGAGCCGGTATGCTTGCAGGGATGTAGAGGAATAAATTCAGCTTTTTTTCCATAATGGCAGGATGAGGAATGAACTGTGGCAGTCTGTCCACTCCCTCCTCCCCTTGGTTTTTCACCTTTCACAAATGCAGGGTTTATTGCTTTAAGGAACAAAAGAAATCCCACCTACACTAACTTCTCACAAGTGTGCTGTGCATTGAGTGATGCTGTAGAGCTGTTTTCGTGTGGCTATTGGATAAAGATCCATCACCAGCTGACTGATATGTGTCCCACAGGTACCACATATGTTACCTAATGACCAGTCACTTAATTATGGACTGGGTGACATGTTTATAAGGGTGAACTTTAGACTGCTATTAGAGAATGGACAGATGAACTATACCAGTGCCCTCCGGGTAGACTTCACCCAGACTCTTCTGCCTCTGTGGACCCATTACACAGTAATTAGGGTGGATTTTAAGTAGGATGCAAGGAGTTAAATGACTAACCTTATTACTGCTTCATTTGTCACTGTGGTAAGTGCTGCTTTGAGGGAGGTGGCTTGGAAAAAAGTGAAAGAGAAAGAAAAGAAGTGGAAGTGTAATGTGCCTTCTTCCCTAAGTCCAGACAAGGAGAACAAGAGGATACTTTAAGACTGGAAAAGCTTTGAACAACCTGATTTTTGTTTTAACAATGGAAACATCCATGAAATGATGTCGGTTGCATGATCGTGTTCCATGAGAATGGTTTTTCATGCTAGTAATTTCACAGTGCTAAGAACAAAGTATTCATCTTGTGGACACAACTATTAATTTGGATCACTGGGATCTTTTCAGAAAATGGTTTGAACCTGTTTTTATTTTTTATTTTTGCCATAGTAGGAGGTGGATGCCAGACTGGGACTCAGTTTATCTTGACAGGGAGTGTTTGGACTCTGCTCTCAGAGATAGGGTTTGGCTTTGGATGGGGCTGTGTGTGGCCAAGAGGTGGATTCGATGCTGCTTGTAGGTTCACTTTCCCAGAGATTCTGTGCTTCTATACCCAGGCTAGCTACAGCCCTGGCCTTACTCACAGTTGAGCATCCCCCACTCTCCTGGGTCTTTTCCTGTGTGCTTCAAGTGATGAGGCAAGCACCCGTGTTTACTGCCAGCCACTGACTTCTGGATGACCGTGGAAGTGTTTACCTTTCCTGCAGCCTTTGTGTCAGGTGTAAAAGTTATTGGAACAATATTTTTGTCTTTCTAATTAGTTGCAGAGAAATTTTCTTGTGGAGGGGAAAGGAGTAGTAATCTTCATTAATCTATCGTCTAATTGCTCTTATTATCTTGAACATGGCCTCAAAACATTGAGTCCTTTGAATCAGTTATTCCAATAATGTCACCTCCTTATTTGCAGGGTTTATGCAGGGTGACTGCTTGAGAACAGATGCCCTCAGTTTTGTTATTTTCCTTCGGCTGAGTCTTTTCCAAGTAGTAATAATAGCAGGAAAAAAAAACTGCAGGGCAGGTTTACCTTGTTCTTTAGGAGACAATAATTGCTGCAGGGTATCTCTAATTGAACAAATGGAGATAGATTTGAACTTCTCAACCTGTGCTTTGCACTGGCTGGCTGGGAGCCAGTTCTGATCCAGAGGCCATGTAGGTATTTTAACCAGCGATGTGCATGAGCTAATATGTCCTGCTAAGATATCTGATCAGGCTTGTAAATGAGCTGAATGTAAAGCAGCTTTTTTTTTTTTTCATTGATTGCATACATATATCAGCAGCATGTGCACATGGCTGGGCGCTCATTTCTGCATCTGCCCGTGGTTTTCTATGGGCCACCTGCATGCTCCAAGAGGCACATAGGTGTGACCCTACTGTACAGATGCTCTAGTGTATCTAATTTTTTTTTAGAGCCTGAGGTGTTAAATGTCTCATTAAATGCGCTGTGTATTCTGCAGGACTCCTGCCTTTTCAGAATTTGTTCAGGACCTTTCAGGGTCAGCCTTATGGCAAGAAAAAACAATTATTGATACCAAAACCCCTGGAAGTTGGCAGTATTTTTCTCTCTGTTGGGGCAGGTATTGCTGTAACCACTTAGAGGGTTTAGAAACTTTTGAAGATTCTTTGCCCTTCCCTTCTTCTAATCTCTGTTTATGAAAATGGTAATGGGATGAAATTAAGTACTGAAATAGGTTTAAGAAATTTTCCCCTCTCTGAAAAAAATAAATAAAATAAAAAGGTGCAAAAATACCTGGAAGACGTAAAACACGTGGAGATCTAAATCAGGTTTTTGTTCACCTGAAGATCAAAGTGGATATATGGATTTTTTTCCCCTTTTCATGTGCAGTTATTAGGTACAGTGTATTTTTCTTAAAACTGTGGCTTTTCAGTCCTTCTAAAGAAGCAGGGATGTATTCTGGAACTCAAGCTTTTCAAATTTCCTAGAGATGGCTACCAAAATATTGTTTGGTTTCAATTTACTTTCATCTTTTTTTTCTTTTTTTCCTGAGGATGTTTTAGAGTAGGACTTATATACCTACCCATACAAACCTGCTGCTGTTCTTGCCAAGTGATGCTGGTCTGCCTGCTCCTCACTTCTGCACCAAAGCACCGTGAGCTTGCACTCAGTTGTATCTTGTCTGTCTGCACTGTGTGTGATTGTATATCCCAAACCCCATCTTTTGGCTGTGGAGCCTTCATAAGGTGTCAGTGGTGGATCCTTCGGATGACTGGCAGTGTTTACTGCAGAAAAAGTCATTGTGGAAAAGCCAAACTGCATGCCTGAGATTTTACAGCAACTGAATACGCAGCTAAAAACCCCAAGGTTTTTAATTTGATTTTGGAAAATAGGTCAGATTAGTCTTTGTTTGTTTAAAAATATCATCATGAAAGTGGATTTTTTTGTGAAATACCAGTAACAGGTGTTTTATTCTACTCTGTCTCTTTGGGACCTTATATTTGAACTTGATCTCTTTTCTATTACTGGCCTCCTCCACATGACTGTCTTGCCATTCATGTCCCAGAGCAGCTTGGGTTTGGAAGTTTCCAGGTAGCTGCTTTAGCTGCTATTCACCTCAAAATATCAACTTTCTAGCTATGGCATTAGGGCCCACCGCTGCAATGTGATTTCTAGGCATTAAGTTTGGTGACAGAATTCCACTTTGTGTGGTGTGCTGGGCCCCCTCTTGAGGCATCCTCCTGTGGCCAGGGGGTTTGGAGGCAGAGGGCATTGAAGCAAATGCTCATATCAGTTGATTTTCCTGGATTTCTTCGAGTGAAGGAGGATCTGGACTTTCCAGGCTTTCTATGCAAGGTGTTTAGGAAGTTTTCCCATTGGCAGGTGCAGATCAAACAGCTCAGATGAGATTGCTAATAAATATCTTGTAACATGGTGTGATTGATTCCCGCTATCATCTGTGAGCAGGTGACTCCTGGGAGCTCTTATGCAAGGGATGCTTCAGTCTCAGATGTATTGCAGCCCCTTGTTTGTGGGCTATAGCATAAATGTATGGTTTTGGTTTTTCTAAAGTACTAAAGTAACTTCAGGAGCAGATTAGTTATTTTCTCACAAAAAATAATGATGATGCAGTAATTTGGTTTGTAGGAAAACATTTCTATCTGATTACAAATACAAAACCTGTTTTCAGTCACAGAGAAAGACTAGAAAAAATAAATTTAAATATTGGCCTGATATTGCAAAATCATTGTATTCCCTTCCAGAACAACATTTAATCCTCCAACAAATTACAGGCGGAAATTTTTCCAAAAGACTTGCTTATTAAACAGTCAAAATACCAATTACGACTTGTTGGAAAAATGTCCATCTTGAAATGAAAAACATGTTAAACTTAATGTCACACTTGATTTAATATGAACGAGTAATTTTGGGGAAAAAAACAATTTTGCCGGAAAAGAATTTGACTATTGAAACAAGCCCTAATCTCTTTTACACTTGCAGCTTGCTTTGTTATATTTAACAAAACAACAGGGAATTTCAGATTTCACCCATCAGATTGGACTCTTTACAGACCTTCAATATAAAATTCAAGATTTTCCATGGCAGAAGGTTTTGATTTTGTTTGGAATGTTTGCAGCTTCTTAAATTTTACCCATTGCTGCAAGCGTAGAGATGCAGTGGGTGCCCAAACTCTGGCTGAAATCACCTGGGGGTAATTGATACTTGTGCAGACCGTGTTGCTGTGCATACATGGCAGCTCACTTCTGTTCATACACTTGGCGTGACAAATTACAGCAAGTTTCCATGCTGGGTTTTATGCCGTTCTGTGTGCTGTGTACCCTGCAGCTGTTTGGAACTCGTCTGTGTGCCAAGAGGTGGCTTCCATTTTAAGAACTATATAGCCGAGTTTACTACCGCTATCTACAAACGAATGAAGGTGGGTATTTTCTTTGCCTTAGCAAGGCTCAGCAAGGAGGAGAAGCAGAGTGCGTGCAGCTGGCAGGGCCGTGTGCTGGAGGTGCAGAGAAACCCGACCCACATGGCAGCCCCAGGAAATTCCACGGCGGGGTTGGAAGCTGGTACCCAGGAACTCTGGGGTTGGGAAATGAATTTCAGATGGCTCTGAAATTTGCCTCCTAGATAAATAGTCAGTGTATTCCAAAATGAGCATGTAATTTAAAACAGTGTGGGGCATTCAGAGAATTAGAAGCCAAAAAATGTTGGAGTGGGGCGGGGAGTGAAGAGAGAGAGAAAAAGAAAAAAAAAGGTAATTTGAAACTGTGATTTAATGAAGAAAACCCAAGACCAAAGTGTTGACAGGAAAATTCAGTCAGTTATCAAGTCCAAGGGTGTCAATGAAATAATTAAAAGCACACAGTTTGAAATTGCTCCGGCTGCTGTGACAGACGTGGGGTTGCCCTGCATAGTCTGTGGTACTGTTATAGAATAACATCAATATTAGGGTTTGGGCTGAGCCAGAACTCACAGGAACTCTGTGCTGGCCCTTCTTTTATTATTTTAGCCAGCAATTCATTAGCGAGGCCTGCCTTTGCTAATGACCTGGGCAGGAAAGCCATGTTTAACTTTATCCTGATGCCTAATCAGAACAGAGATGCCCCAAAGAAGATGAGCGTGTGTAGGAAGTCACAACACACTGCAGGAAAACAGTTTCAGTAAAATTCATTTCTACTCTAGCTACAAATTCTAAGAAACTAAAACTATATTCCAATTAATAGCCATTAAAAGAATGAGTGGAAGTGTCTGAGGACCCTTGCTTTTCCTGAGAGAAGTAGGATGCCTTAACTTCTGCTATAAATGGTCTCACCCCTCTGCATTGGGAACTTTTATCAATTTCTAAAAATGAACTTCCAGTCTGTTCTATATTGATCACCTTCCCCCAGTCGATAACAGCTGGAGTGGAGGTGAGCCCTGCTTGAAATGTACGTTAATGGAATTCTTGGAGGAAGGGGCAGGGCACAGTTGGGATGTACAGTTAGAGATTTACATAAAATCTTCAATTTCTTTACAGTATTTTAGGCTGAGCTTCATTTGCAGTGTTACTGCTTCACAAGCCTTAGATCATTGATGCATGCTACTTAAAACTAAATTTTGTTTTTATTATAATTGAAATATTCATTGGAAGTATTTCTTATGTCACGTTCATAGTTTTCATGCATTCTTTCTACAGGAAAGAAAACTCTAAGCTCCCGGTAAGCACAGTTTAAATCTCATACAGTAACATTTGAGTCCACACAATTTCATGATCCTTGAGGTCCCTTCCAACGCTGGCCATTCTGTGATTCTTCTGTGCTGCTTCAGCCTTCAGCAGTGAGTTAGGAAGGTGGCTCCTGCTCTGGTTTGCTCCCTGTACCCCAGAAAACCCATTCCGTTGGTGGGGAGCAGTTCGTGGAGACTCATTTCAGGATGCTGGTTTGCATCAGCTGGTGGTGAGGGGGAGCTGGGCGTGCTGGGTCTGTCCTGCTGTGCTGGGAGAGCTCCGGGTTCTCCCATATGGGCAGTGGGCTGAGGGCAGAGATCTGCATGTGCTGCTTGTGGAACTGCATGGCTACAAGTACTGACGTGTTTCGGGATGTATGTTTTATAGCACAATATTTATAATATCATTATAGATTGCAGAACGCATTCTATTATATATAATAGCACGTATATAATGCATTATATGTTTGCATGCGTATAGATGTCTATAAAAATTTGGAATACATCTTCATAGAGATGTGTGCCTGCACGTATGCATATTCATCGATCTGCACATTACTACCCAAACGAGCTTCATCGTGGAGTGGGGTTGAGCCGAGGTTAGATTTCAGATAATCTGCGAAAGGAGTTAATTAATTGTGAATCGTTTCTCCTGGAAGTCCAAGGTGGAGAGCCCTGTGGTAACAAACGGCACCCAAGCAAATCAATGTTTCATTAGCATGTCTATGGGAGATGTCTGTTCTGCTTTGCACATAAAATGAAGCGGGAGCTTTCATCTCCCTGCCCTCTGCCTTGGAGAGGCAGTAAGTGGCTTTGTTCATTAAACTCCAAACTTTCAGGGGTGTGCATCCCCCTGCGCTTTTTCCTTTGCTCTAAGCCATTCAATCAGTTGAAAAGGAGGCGACCTCCATTACTGAGGTCCTGCCAGGTAGACGTTTGTGTTCATAATGCATTCATTAAAGCGTGCCATATTTATTTTTGGTGTAAAAGAGAGGGAAACATTGCTGCAAGGAAGGGCTGGAGTGTACTTTCCATATTTCTGAATGTAATTTGTACCTGTGAATTTCTGCATGCAGGTTTTTTGCAGAAAAGTGCCCATTTGCACGTTGTTTTTTGCAGCATCCGAAGGCCACTGAAGGCACAGCTGTTTAGTTATGCCTGAATTTTGGTAGTGCAACTTCCTACACTTTCCAAGTCTAGGTGTGATGATTGTGAGGAGGTGGCAGCAGCGTTTGCACCAGTCAGGGACAGGTCTGAGAACAACAGCATGAAACGTTAAGTGTGTTCCTGACATGAGCAGGGGGCAGGGGATGCTGTATTTCTGCTGAGCAGCACCAGGTTTGTTCTTTTCCAAGCGTAACTGGTAATGCAGTTGTTACAAATACTTGTTCTACGACTTCCCCAGCTGATGATAGTTTTGTAGCAGCCTAACTCTACCTCCTAGCTATTGGGGATGATGAAGCCATAAATATCAATAGCATTATTATCTTCTCCAGCAGTCACAGAGCTGCTAAGTTAACAGAATTCCACATCTTATTTGAGTCTTTTTGGGCCCCTTTCTGCTTGCTTGTATAGGAGCAAATCAAAGTATACCAGCACATGCTTCATTTTAAAAAGTACTGCCTGTAGTACTAGAATTAGGCCAAATCCACCATTGCTTAAGTAAACAGGATGTGATTCTGAGTACCTTGCTGTGATTCCTAGCAGCTATGTTATAAAAGGAATGTTTCTTCTGTGTTTTGTTGGTTTTCTTTTTCTTTCTTTTTTTTTCCTTTTTTTTCTTTTTCTTTTTCTTTTTTCTTTCTCTTTTTCCTCCCTTCCCTTCTCTTTTATTTTCCCATAATCATTGTGTGCTCCAGCTCATTAACCAGTAATCATCCTGGGTCCATTAGCCAGATATTGATAATGTATGTGCTGTTGCCACTTGTCATGACTTGAAATTTTGCATTACCTGTATATTTTCTTTAAACCCCAGTTTCTGTATCTGTGTTGTTAATGAGATTTTTAGCTGTATCTTAAATAAATTCCTGGCCCACAGGCTCTCCAATGTAGATATGTAACTCTAAGGCACCAAGGAAGATTTAAAAGTAGAAGGCAAAGAGAGGGAGTCCAGAATATCATAATTTTTATGGTATAGCTGTATTATTTTTGAATCAATTCATGTAGCAATATTTTTATTCTAACTTGAACAAACATCACATACCTGGGTTTGTGTCTTGAATGCACCTTCTTTATGTGACACATTCTCACTGTGGTTATGAAGAAGATGAGTACAAAGGAAAGCTAAAACAGCATTTCCCCCAACCTCTGACCCTTCCCACCCTTTCCGGTGTTCTTCTTTTGTGAAGCAAACAAAAGCCCCAGCCCTGGCCACTTGTTTGGCCAACACATGGTGAGTTTTCAGCATCAGGCCTTTCCCAAAGCAGTTGCAGAAGAGCTTTGTCCTTCAGGATGTTGTGCTCCTGAAGGAGACTTGCCATGCTAGGTCTCCTTTTGGATTCTCTCACTTGGGCCCAGGTAAGCCTTAGGAGCAGCAGGAGATGTTTGTCACAGGTGTGGTGGCACATTTGAGAGCAGCTGGTTGGAATGGCTTGGCACTGGTTCACTAAGAATGAGGGACCTCTGATCTGTTCATGTTTAAATGTCTGGCTTGGCTTGAAACTTCTGCAGCAGCAAAGCTGGAAACTGCCCTGTTACGATAACAGGGTCATAGAATCATGGAATCATTAGGGTTGAAAAGACTACAAAGATCGTCTGGTCCAACCATCAACCCACCACCACCATGCTCACAGATAGGATTCCTTGTGGAATTCAATCCCTTGCACCCTGGCTCATAGGACTTCTAAAAATGTCCCCATTTTTCCTGTGTATATTAGCCAATAATGTTACCTTCTTCTGTAGCATCATCTTGTTCTGCTCTTAGAGCATATGTGATAGGAAACTGTGGACAAGATCCTCAATAAATTTGGCTAAATAGATTTAAATTGAGTAATAGGGATCTCCATTCAATTGATGGTATTTATGTGCAGCTATTTCACAGCTTGGTTTCTTGTTTGTTTTTTTCCACTGATTTTCCATCAGCGTAACCACAGTGATGAGTAGTGATTCCTGATTTTGTGTGAATGACTTGCTAGGATTTCTCAACAAGGGACTGCACCTGAAGCTCTTTATGATCTAGAAGCAATTCTTCCAAAGGAGTTTTCAGGCTGGGGAATAATTATTTTCTTTCCATCCCAACAGGCACTGGAGAGCTGGTGATTAAGATGGAAAACTGAAGATCTTTGACAAGGTTGCTCATCAGAATCTCGGTGCTGGGTTCTACTTTGCCTAACCCAAAAAAAAGGATGTGTTTATCAACTTCAGCGCTGCCTCAGCGTGATTTAAGTGTGTAAGTTACAAGTACTAACCGTGTAAGAAACAAGTACTGTAATTAGCCACGACTGTACCATTAGATCTGTATGTGTGTAATTAACAAAGCAGGTATTTCTATGTATGTGACTCTACTTATCTGTTCACGAAAACTCCCCAACATTTTCATCAGCATATTCAGGTTAATTAAAATTAATTCTGTTTGTATTGACTGCCTTTTCACTTATGCGAAGTTTGTGTGTGGCTAGGGCCTTCTTCCCTATAAAATCCATAAAATTTGCTTCAGAGCTGGGGGAAAGAGGAATCAGAATTGCAGACTGTTTGAAATTTAAATCAGAGCAGTGTTGGTCAATAGGATCAAGGTTACAGTGCCCTGGAAGACTTTGACTGGGCACTGCCAGGTACAGACTGGTGACAAGGGCATTAGATGTCAATTGAATGGAATTCTAGGATTTTTGTTCTTTTACTTTGGGTTGAATGCTGGAATTCCTGGCTGGAAACTCATGGAAAGCCATATGGTAAAATTATACAGGTTTGTTTTGGGGATGATGTTTCTCTTTTGTAGAGGGAGAGCACAAGACCACTGTTTGTGCTCTGCAAACGCTGGGATTCCTCAGCTGAGACAAGAACTTTTACAAGAGACAATAACATATTACCCACTAAACAAACACAAAGCAAGATACAGATGTCCTAATGAGCCTGCAGTCTTAGTAAACGGGACCAAGTGCTCTATGTGAGAAGAAAAACGTGTGCATGTGAATGTGAGGTGATCTTCATGATGAGCACATTGAGAGGGTGCCCTGATCGCAGATCTTGCAGCTATTGTTACAGGCTGTCTGCAGGCTCAGGAGTATGCTTCCTTGTGGCATTACTCTTGATTTACATTCCCTTGGTTTATTCCCCAGGGAGGGAGATCTCTACAGGGTGTAAATCAGGTTTTTCTTCTTCTTCTTCTTCTTCTTTTTTTTTTTTTTTTGCAAGTCTCTGTCTCATAATTCTTTCAAATGTAAATCTGACCATAATTCTGCAACAAGGTTGGATTCTATGGCTAATCACGTAGCTGCAGGCTTTATATCTCTGTAAAGCTTGAGGCTGTTTCTGTAGAAATGTACAGATCATCTTCCAAAGAATAAAATAGTAATGTCCTGTATCATCCAGTTCATTTTTCCATAAGCCCTTGTAAAGGTGAACATATTTTGGTTTGTTTATATAACAATTCCGTCATTTAAAAAGTAGGAAAGTGAAATGTGGGGATATTTTTTTTCCCATTAGAGCTGAATTTTAATCTGCTTCCTTGACAAATGATGCTGATGGTATTTTTCCGTTCCTGTCTACTCCCAGTAAGACTGAACTATATGCTTCTGTCTGTCTTGGCTCTGATAATGTTTTTGTACTAACATAACATAATGCCATACAATTAGAAATTATATGTTAGCTGTTAGTCATAGCCCAGTGAGTTTACATTAGACAAAAGAAATTAAATGGGAACTAGAGGAGACCTAGTAAGCGCAGTTTATGGGTTTTTTTTTATATTCAGAAATATCACATTTCTATTGATGAGCATCATTTATGTCTGTATGGGGGAAACTAACTGTGCTAGAGGCAAAAGAATTCCTGGTCATTTCTTCACATTCAAATCATGCATAGTTTGTAAATGCAAAGTTAAAATAATTTTTCCTCTGCATGGGAATTGATGAGTTGCTTTGAGAATTTTATGCACTCCCCGAAAGGAAATGGAATTTTCAGTTGTGATTCTCTGTAATACTAAATGATGCCCTGCAAATTGTTTTGTTCCAGGGAGTGAGAATTCAGGATTCACAGAGGCTTCTTGTGCAGTTGTCTTGAGGGGAGCATCTCACCTGGCACTGCTGGGTTGGAGCAGTGGCATTGCTGGCCTAGAACCTGTGTGCCTGCTGGTGATCATCTGCTGGAATTGCCTTATGCAGAGGAGCCTGAAGGACCTGCTGTCTAGAAAGTTTTCATCTGTTTCATTAGAGATGCACTTGGGCCCTCAAAACACCACCTGGGTATGTTTGCAGCTCTTCAGGTATCTTTCTCAACCCTACTGTTATTTGCTCCTTTTACTTAAACTTTAATACTTGCTTCCAAATTCTTATTTAACCATCCAGTCTGGAGTGGAAATACTCGTAACCTCCAGAGCTTGTGTGCTACTCTTTTCCTTATCTGCTCACTATCTGCTCAGTTCTTTCTTATAGATAGTGTTGCTTTGCAGAATCCCTACTATTCCAGGTTTGACCAATCCTACAGCTCAGTTAGTGCAGCTTCTTTGAAACAGAAGGGACAATCTTGGAGGTACTGCAGACAAGGACCACCGTACAACTCCCGTGTCAGTCCTTAGCAACCAGAGAAATCAGCAGTACTTGCTATTCTGCTGCTGAACGAAAGAAACCAACTGTGCTTGTTCTGATGAGGTGGATAAATCCCTGCAGGAATGACATTGAAGCCACTGAATTTATTTCAGACAATGTTACTCAACATGAAACAAACGCAAGTCCCTAAAGTTGAAGGATGAGCACTGACACTTCAGCTGTCCCCTTTCCTGCAGCATTGTTCAAACCACAGTTCTGATACGATCTGCTTCTTCTGTATGTCTGTGCAGAACAGAGAGAAGTGGCATTTTTGTTAAAGGGAGTACTATGGCTTATTGTGGGACCCCAGTATACCTTGCAGAATTAAAACCAAGTGCCAGTTTACTGCAAATGGTACTACATTAACATGTTGGCTGTGTTAAATCAGGCCTCCTGGTTTACATTTGTATAAAGTTCCAGTCCAGTTTCTCCAAATGGATACACAAGACTGTGAAATGTTTCTATTAGGAGTTTTTTTTCTACTTGGTGCTAAGTGCCCATTGTGAACTGGAGTGCATTCTCATTTTTAGAGATGCCCCAAGGATCTGCCTGTTATGAACATTTCCTGGCTCAGCCTCCTTTCATAATTTTTTCTCTAGTCTGCAGTTGGTTGAATTACTCTGTTTGATAAAATCTTTGTCTCCCTCATACATGGATGTCTTCATAATATGATGGTCTATGTAAGAAGGCTTGGAAGTTTAGATTTTATTGGCTAGTAAACATATCCATGATCCTTTAAAAATAAAATAAATTGTCCTATCTTTTTGGCTGAAGTTTTCAAAGCCACTGTGAAGCCTTAGATTAGATTCACCTATTGCAACAGCGCACCAAAATTAATTAAGTGGTTTGGAAACTCTCTGCCCTTATGTTTATCTTGTTTCTTACTTCTGTGATGTTTTTGTAATACTACTTTGGATTATTAGCAATTGCTGACAGATCCTTATTGGACTGAGAGGGTAAGAGTAAGAGAGAAATTTGGCTTTTTCTGTATTTTTTTTCTTGACATCACTTATAGAGTAGTGGTGCTAGTAAAACTTTTGTGGGTTCAGTCTGCTTGATTCCAGACCTCACTGTGTACCTCAGAAACACAAAAGTCACAGAGTTTTAGTGCATTTTAGCCAGACTGTCCATGTCAAAAGGGTAAAAGAAATACAGTGAAGGAATGCTGTAAGCACAGATCATTTCCTTTTTTTTTTTTTTTTTTTTTTTTAATTATTAGTTCTAAAAGGTTCTATATATGTTCTAAAAGGTACCCATGTACCTGTGTACAATTGCATTTATATAAGCATATGCTGGCTTGTGTGTCACTCCAGAAATTATTGTTGCATTTTCCTTTCACAGTATGAAGAATAACTTTTTTCCTGTTCTTGCACATATATATAGATCTAGATAGACTATACCAGCCTGGTTTGAAAGTGTTCTTACAAGTCAGTAATGGACAGGTAAACAGTGAGGCACATCCTTAGAAAGAGTAGACCAGAACTATGTATGCTTAAGATGAGCATATGTACTCATACACATACATACATCTTTTCAATCTGTCTTCTGATGAGATACTTCAGTCTTATGGAGCAAAAAGGAAGTGCAGAAAATAAATGGACTGAAAGGTGAGACTTGATATCAGTACATCAGTGGGAACTCAGAGCTAATGCACTGCAGCTCTGCTGTGTGGGATTCAGGTGACTGTATTCATGAATTGAAGGATGAGCTTCAGGACATCTGATGGAAAGCTGTGAGCTGGTGGAGGGCTTTAGACGCTATACCTGAATCCAGTAATGCTTCCAATTTCACTGACATCATGGAAATATAGACTAAAGAGAAGAGATCCTCTTGGCCATACTTGTTCTTTAGGCTCTGAAGTTTATAGTCTTACAGTCATGAACACTTTGCTCTCTGAGTCTCAGACTTCTGAGCTTATGACCGCAAGTAAGCAAACAGCATCAATAGGACAGTTAAGACCAATTAGCCACAAAGCAGAATCACAGAGCAGCCATTCAGAAACATCAGACACTGCAGTGGCATTACTAAGATGTACTTTGGAAAACCACTGTCAGAGTATCAAATGTTACTTGTTCTTGTAATAGCTTTAATGGGGTGTTAGATCGCTATTTTTAGGTCTGTAGAGCTTAAATGCCAGCTTAATTTTTTTATAATCCGAAAAAGAAATATAAGATGACACTGAGGAAAAAGAAGGATTAAAAAAGTCTAAACTTAGGGTCATTAATAATATTCATTTGCTTGTTATAGAACTGCTTTTGGAAACCCTTTTAAAAGTTGCCATGAAAACTTCCTTTTTTTTCCTAAGAATTTAATTAAGATTGGTTTAATTCTGCCATGGAGTTAAGGCCTTTCACAAAATAAGCTTCACAAGATCTATCTATACATAATTTATCTGTCTCTGATGTATTACAAAGGGTCTTGTAAGTGATTTGTTGAAAAATGTGTACTTTGATCTTGCCTTGCTGTGTGCTCTGATGCGAAGGCTGTTCTTCTGCCCATCCTTATTGAAGGGCATCCATCAGCAGCCAAGTAACAGCAGCAACTGTTGTTCAGTGCTGGGTTGTGAGAGAAGATGGAAATACCAAGATTTCTACTATTGATGTGTTATTAAGTAGCCACTGAAGATTTTTCCTGTATCTTCAGTTTAGATTGATAATATATTTGGAATAAAACTCCTCGGTGTTCCGTACCTGAAAACATCTAATTTTTTTGGAAATATCTACAAAGCTAACAGTGAAATACAGCTGGCAAGCCATATCCAAGCTTTTCTTCTTTCTAGATTGGTGGTGTTCCAGGAGATCTGTGGAAAAACTTGGTAAAGGGTTGGTAAGACCTGTGAGTTAGGGCAGGACTAAGAATTCTAGGAACTGCAGAACAGATTCCTAGTACTGAACTTCTGACAGCATGAGAAGTTTTTCTAAAACTTCTTCTTTAACACCATCATTATACTTCTCATATTGCCTGCAGGCAGATGGGAAACTCAGAATATCTGTTCACCATTGGATTGTTTGTTTGTAGTAGGTGAATTCTGAATGGCTCACTGGGTGATGGACAGATATTTACATAATTCTGCTTCTCTTATATGTAGTCGCTGGGCTGTTGCTGCCCTGTTCTTTCCTCTATTCCCAAGCAGATGTGAAAGATCAGCAGTCAGTTTGTTTCTTCAGAACAGAGTGGGGGACAGAACCCTGCATTTACTGCTTTAGCTTTGGGAAATTGTTAGTATTGTAAACACTGAAGCCATTAGTTGGTTGCATTATAGACTCTGCTGCATTTAATGGAATGCAAAGGAGTTTCCTCTTAGAAAAAAAAGTTGTGCTTATGAGGATCTGTGGAGGGAAGAAAAACTTTATCCAGAAGCCAGTGGTGTTAGCAGGAGAGCCCGATTTTGTCATTATTCGTTAAAGCTGCCACCTGTAACCATTGACTGAAAACAAAAGAGGCTTTGTCCACCTGTAAAATGTCTCTTGATTGCTGCTTTAACGTTGGTTCTAAAGAAGAGGGGATGTTTGTGATGCTGTCAGTTTTTGGACTATGTAAAATGATTTCATACGGATCTTCTATCAAAAAGTATGAATTTTTCTCAGCCTCAGTATTTTTATTTGGGAGATAAGACTGCTGTAGAGATGTTTATTCGTTTCACCAGCTCTGTAAATGGATGGCATTGCTGCAAATCAAGATGACAGAAAAGCATGGATGCAGTTTGGAGCTGCAATGGGGCACGCAGATGGAGAACTAACAACTCTTTCTAATGGCAGCTTCAGGGCTGCTCAGTTTGGTTTTCCATCTTCCCTTACTGCACAGTGCATGGCTTTGACTTGACTTCAAACTTCATCAAAGATCGAGTCCAGGTTTGGTTTCAGCTGTGGGTAAAGGTTCAGGTTTGTTGTTTTCATCCAAAAATATAGGAATGGTTTGTTTTCAGGCCAAAAATTTCCTGTTAAACCTGAACTCCATTTTGACTCTTGACCCGAAGGAAATCCTTTGGGAACCAGCACATCTTCCTTGCTTTTGTTCTCCACTTGTAAAAATCTTCCTCACTTTTTGCATAGATTTCAGTCTGATAGGGGAGGAACAGGCTGTGCATATGCTTAATTTGCAAAAAAAGCTATCTGGTTGCCTTGTTGTACTCGATAATCAGGACGTTTCACTGTCCCTCTTTGTGGCATTCATTTGTAAGTTATTCAACTACCTCTAGCATAAGGAGCCTTCTGAATAGGATCATTTGCATTCTCATTTATATTATGTGTAAATGCGTGGCTTCCGTAGTTTGGTTGGTGAGATGCTAAAAACGTCAAGGCTGCTATAGGCTTTACAGCAGGTCTGCGGTGCGCCAGCTTGGATTTTAGCACCCGAATTGCCTCACGACGTGTCTGCAGTGAGGAGCACCTGCGAACAGACTTGTTTGCCTTCGTCCCGCGTGCCTGCTTCTCTGACCCAAAACGCTCTTTGGGTTTCCTTAAAGTACGTGGCACGTCCGCTTCTGCTTTACCAGCGTTGTGTCTTTCAGCGGAACGCTGAACGGAGCTCCCCTTGCAGGCAAAGAAAAGCACAAACAAAACAACCCCTTCCCACACTTTGACGCTGAATGAAAGTCTGCTGCGGATCTGCTTTTAAGGGGAGGTATGAAAACAGGCTCCTGAGCCGAGTGTTAAAAGGGCTTTATGCCTTAAGTGGCAAATGCCACTCTGACAAAGGATTAGTCAAACTTTGAAGGTCGAAGTGGGGTTCGGAAGCTCTGTCTGAAGCTCCTTTTTCCATCTGAAAAAGGGACCTTCAAAGGCAGATTTCAATACTTGACATGCAGCTTTTTCCCCTCTGTTTCAGCCTTGCAAACAACGAAACAACCAGTGACAACAGAGTAAGAAAACACAACAAAAGCATGTAAAACAGCTTGCAAATCTCTTTCATTCACTGCTGAGCTGCTCCTCAGGGGTGGGGGCTTTCTTCTGTTTTATTATAATTTTATTTCTTTTGCATATTTTTTTTCCTTTTCTACCAGCTAAATGCTCTTGTTTTCTGCAGAGAGCAGCTTGCAAATAGGATATGTGATATGGGAGCCTCTGTAAATGTATGAACCGAGAGCCAGACTTTGAGAAGCGCCCTGTGCTCGGCGGGCTGAATTTTCTCCCCTGTGCAGCTGCCACACAGAAATAACCCAGCCAGCCGGGTGCAGTTTCTCTTTGAGCAATAAGAGCACTGTAAGGAACCAGTAATGGGTGAAGTGGAATTGCCAAATTATTTAGAAATCTTTTCTGGCACTGGGCTTCGTGCAGGTTGAATATTTCTAGACATACGGCCAACGCTGCTCTGCTGCTGGCCAAGAACATGTCAGATTTCACTAGGTAAGCAAGGCAGGGTATGGTCAGTACTTGGCTGGGAGACCTCCAAGGAAAACTCAGGTGCTGTAGGATGTGGTAATTACTAATTCAGTAAATAGACTCTCAGTCAGTGCAGCATGTGTGTCCTATCTAGAAGGATATTGGAGTGCTGCTAGCAAAAAGCACTAGGTAGATGTTGGCAGGATGCATTATGACCCCATTAAACATTTTGGGATTATATATTCTGTATCATAATGACATGAAGACCTTCTGTAATTTGTTACCCACCATGACCCTCCAGAAAGATTCCTCCATATGCAGAGGTTACACAGACCAATGTGTTCTCCTTACCTTTGAGGGTCTGAAGTACAGGTTACCTCTCTGGTGTTCTTTCTTGTCCAAATAAATCTTCTGGCTGCCTTGGTGAAGGCCACTGTGGCACAGGTCTTCATTCCTTTCTCACTTTGACCAGTGATTTTTATCTTGAGTCAAAAATTAGAGTATGGGACCAGAAAAGCTCTTAACACTGTCAACTGAAGTTATAGTGTAGGAGGTTGTTTGATGGAGAGAGAATGAACCCCTCAAGAGCGTGGCTTGATTCTGGGACCCTGTCTGTACTTCTGTTTTTTGACTCTTTAGTTTTCAGTATTCAAGTGTTTAACTTCTAATACAGTAATACTTTTCATCCTACCTCTTACTGTGCAGGCTTTCACTGTAAAATATCAGACTTATGTCTTGCTCTGAGAGCTGGTGGATTAGACTTGCTGAGGATAAAAGTTCTATCTACTGAGTAGTAAATAATAAGAAATATTTTTTTTATCTGTGCAATGTAAAGGTGGTAAAAATTATTTATCTCCTTACCTGGAATTTGCTATTGATGCCTGAATATCTGTTTATACAGCTCAGCAGCACAGAGCACATTAATACAAGATGTTTCAAATATCTTATAAAGTTTGAAATCGTCAGCTTTACATAGGTATTAGGATGTAGTCAGAGGCAAAGTGATTTTGAATGTTTTAAAACGGTTATGTCTTCTGCAATATTCTGGGTGAGATCAATATTTCTGCTTCATTTTAATCCATTTTTTGGCATTTTCATATGATATTAATAGTGCATATTGGCAGAGGCGACAACAGGACTAACAGCTGATCTTTGCTTGGTGAAGTCTTTGAAATCCCTCTGAATTGAAGTGTTGGCTGAAGTAGCCCCACTGCTGACAAACCCTGACCATTTTTAGCTGCCAGATGTCTGAAATCAGTACAGCTTTCCTCATCTGTCCTGACCAAAACATGGGTGCGTGTAAGGAGAGGGGAAGTAGGTAAGAAAAATGTAAATTTTCCATTTTTCCTGTTCATTTTCAAAACCACATCTCTACAACCTGCTGATGCCAAGTAGATGTTAATTACCGTGCTTGTTCCTATCTTTTTTTTTTCTCTCTCTCTCTCTCTCTTTTTTTTTTTTTTTTTTTTAAGATACTCAGGAAGTTTTGCAGATCAGAAATGGACTGGTAGGATATGCGGACGTGAATTTTTGTCCGTGACCATTTACCTGTTTCAGCTTTGGGTTATGTACATCCAAAGTTGTTTTTATTTTAAACTAAAAATAAATAGAGTACAATTTCAGTGAGTACAAAGGTTCATATACAGAATAAAGAAAAACAAGAAGCTCTTACTTATTGTAGTATGTTTGTTGCCAAGTAGACTGAGAGAACATCTGGGATTCCTCTGTGTACCATGGTCTTCAATAGAGTTCACTTCTTTCTGATAAAGCAGTTGTCTCTGGTAATGGCATTATGGGACTGGAAAGCAAGTGCCGTTTGCATCAGAATGAGATTCTTTCTATCTGCCTGTTTGACTAAGACACTCTTAAATCACATAATTTCTTGTGTCCCTCCCCATAGTTATCACTGGAGCTGCATAACGTTTTAACCTCCGTAACTTCTTGACTTCAGCTTTTCTTACCTCTTTTTGGAGCTACATCCCCACCTCCCTCCCCACCTTTACAGGCTTGCATTGGCTCTTAGTCTTGGTGCTTATTCTGTGCTGCCTTGCTTTTTAGCACTTGTGTGCTTACCACGAATGCTAGTTCTTAGATAAGAAAAAAAATATGAGAAATCATGCTTGCAGAGTTGAAAAATCGTATTTATGATTTCAGTGATCTCTCTGCAAAACTTCTTTTGTGTGCCTAGAGAGCAGCAGCATGCCTTGTGTCTAGTTTCCAAAATGAGCCGTTCTGAAGAGCTTTTGATCCAATACAAAACACTTAAACAGGAGATGGAATGAGGCTCAGGCATTTGGGAAGAAACCTGCCAGTTGGATTTCTGGAACAGCCCATTCTGTCCAGGCTTTGTGGAGGAGAATGGAAAAGCTCACTCAGTCTCTCTCCATTTTGTAATTCAGCACTGTTCTTTCAGATAGATTTGGGGAGTGAACCACTGAAAAATCTGCCAGCTCCTTCCCCACCTGTGTATTTAGGCAGTCTCCATCTCTGCTCTTTGTGCGCTGTTTATTTATCCTAGGAAGACTGATGGGGGAGTTGGATGGGAGAGAGGTGACAAACTGAGATGTGGTTTGAGGAAGGAGGGGAGTGCAGACAATGGAGGGTTTTGGGGATTAGGATGGGTCTGAATTGCTTGTAGTGGAATAAGCAAATATGCAGGTAGTACTTTCTTCAGTCTCCTTCAGCTGACACAAACTCTGAGCAGCCACGTGAGTGACTCTTCTGGTGACACTCAAATCTGTTTTCACATTTACAAACCACTGCTGATTTGAATTAAAAATCTTTGTTCAGAGTTTTTAGACTTTCTGCCTTCCCAGCCAATATTTTTCTTTTTTGAAAAAATATTCCCTTCTGCAGTTTGGCTTTTGATTATATGTGGTATTGAAATGGCTACGTAAGATGCATTTGCTGTTTCTGCTCCACAATAAGATGTTTGAAATGTATATTTTCCTTCCTGTCTTGAACTTCCTCTTCTCTTTTATATAAATATATGTAAGTTTGGCTTCTGGGGATGTTCTGTAGGTGTTGGAGACTTTGTGCTTTGCATGGCTGACAAAAAAAGATTACGAATGCTAGTGGAATATCCAGGTAAGTAGCTGAAATGAAGTTGTGTTTGTAGATAAAAGCCACTTTTGTTTCTTCCAAGGCCTGTGCACAGAGATCACCAGCAATAAGGATTTTAGCAGTGGAACTGCTTTGCGCAGTGAAATACCCAGGGAAGTTTAGAGCTCATATATGTTTTATGTATTCTACTGGTGGAATGGGCACAGAGCCTCCGTCTCTAAAGCCCTCCACGATATTCTAACACACTGCCATTGAGATGTTTCTGCAGGCTTCCCCTTAGCCCTGCGCATGAATAAGATAAATCCCTCATGGTGAAGGTTGCCTTCTCAGCTCAGTTCTTTAGGTGCTTTGTCTGGGCTTTCCATCCCTGTAGTCATTTACTGAATCACAGCAGGATCTTTCTGGGATGGCCTCCAAGACGGTCCTTTGAAAGATGAAATGTAGCCACTAACAGGCATTTCCACTTCTTTGTCTCCTGTCTCTGCCTCCCACCTTGGGCAGAAAACTGTTTGGCTTTGTGTTTGCACTCATAGTAAGTTGGAGGTGTGCTGTCTCTTTTATCAGAAATAAATAAAAAGGTGTGATGGCAAGGACATGGCCTGTGAAAATCCTCTTTTTCTCTGTTGGATGTGCTCATGTAACTTCAGACTCTAAAAATGTTTTTTTAATATATACGTATATATTTAATATATAAAAAAATGAGCGCAGGAATCTTTTTCCTGCCTAACACCTGGACCTCCCCAGAGGGATTTCCTGCCAGCTGCAGCCTTTGAGGTTGACCTTGGTTGGTTGGTTTGGTTTTGCTTTGAATCGGAGCCGCACCATTTGGACACGTATGTCCCAAGTCCCAGGAGCAATCCCTAAAGCCTTGGTATCTGTTAAACCATCCCGGGTGATTCCTGCACTGCCCCGCTGCGGGAATGTGCTGGAGGTGGAGAGCCATGAGGGCTGGGAACGCCAGGCATTCCCATCTGGGCTCCCATCGGACTCCAGGCTGGCCCCAGGCGAAGCTGGGAGCCTCCTTGCAGGCGTCCCTGTCTCTGGCACAGCCCTGTCCTCACATCGCTCCCATCGCCGCGCGTGCTGCTGCCTCTGCTGGGAGCGCAACAACAAAGCTCTTAAGAATACCCAGGCAGCCAAAAATAATAGCAATAAAAATAAAGACGTTATTAAAGCCAGATACGAGTGATCTGAAGTCACAGCGAGTGTAACATGACTCAGTCAAATCCCCAGGACAGTTGGAGACAGAAAGGAAAGGAGAGAGGAAAATCTCTATCTGTTTAAAGTTCTGGGCCCCAAGCTCCTTACAAGTCGGCTTTGATAATTCATCAGACGACCACAAAAAAGAATGCCTCCCCCGCTCCAGATGCAACCGTGTCTTGTCCCAGCCTCTTTTTCCACAGCCTGTGAATCTCGCCACATCAAGGAGGAGAGAAAATACATTTAAAAGTTTTCCTTATTTAGGTTGGGTAGGTTTGAAATATCCTCCAAAGGCAAACGTGCATGTGTTACTGAAAGTGTGCGTGCGTGTGTACACATGGAGAGCTGTACTCGGGAAAAGGGAAAAATTACTGGAAAAAGCAGCATTTGCAGTTCACACCCAATGCAATTAGAGGAAGAGGCAGCTGCAAGCTTTTTTTATTGTGGTGTGTCTAAACTAAGAAGAGGAAAAACCCACAAGCCTCCACTAGAGTGGCCTCATGCCTGTAGGCTGGGATGGGTAAGGGACCCTCAGCTGTTGGCTGCTTCAGATGTAATTGGGGAATCACTCCTTGTAGATGCATCCGTTTGTTGTTGGGACGCTTGCTGGAAAAGCAGATCCGTGTACCAGTTTGCAGGAAGAGTGGGAGGGAGGCCTGGGATACAGCACTGCTTGTGATTCTTTCCTGTTGAGATGGGAGATGAGTTTTTCAGGTCTACTGTGGCATTAAAGGATCCAAAGGGTACCATAAAGAAGTACTTCACAAGTCATGTGGGGAGAGTACAACTAGGGCTGGAACTAATGGACTTGAAGCAAATGGTAGCAAGGGGGCCAATCAAGAAAACTTGGATCTGCTTTCAGTATCACACAGTGTGTGTGTTTTGTTCTTGCATTTTAGCTGAGGCCAACTCCGATGTAAACAGATGGACTTCAAAGTAGTTGGTCTGAATAAAAGCTTACATGATATTTTAATGATTCAAGTCTTTTGGGACTGTAAAACTAGATTGGAAATCTCAGAAGATATTTATTTTTGTTTTTTTGGGGGCCAGGCAGAGAGACAAGATCTAGTTCCAGTTTTTTTGGTAGATACTTTGTTTGTTTTTCAGCACCCTACGACTCTGAGATGCTTTTGCACTTCTTACAAGGGAGAAGCACCTGATTTTTTTTCAGGTGAAATTGTTGCCTATTTTTCCATAATTTTATCAAAATTTGAAACTTTTTAGTCTTCCAGGAGGTCTGATACTTGTTTTGTTTTTTCTTTCTCTCTCCTTGTTGTCAAATAGAAAGAAATCATATCTTGCTGATGTTTTTTATCCCTGGCAGGTTTTGTTACTACCATTTTTTACTTCATTTTATCAGTTTTGAAAAATAAGGGTGTTTAGAAAAGGTCATGTGGCACAAATGTAACATAAAGAGAAGAATAGAAATTCAAAGGAGAATTTTGGTGTCTGCAGTGTTTTAAGCAGGCAGGATTTTTCCTTCACCCTGACAGCTCTTTGCCTTATGAAATGTCTGCTTCTGATTTTTTTTTTTTTTAAACGAAAGATTAATAAGAATTTCCATAGACCAGTGATGAGTGCAAGAAGTTTAGCTTGTGGTAGACCCGCAGCTCTGCTCTTAGCTGGGGCCAAGCAGTGCCAGATGTGCATGGGACACGGACTTCACTGCTCTTTTGCAAACCTGAAAAGACTTTTGAGTGATCTTTTGAGGGATGAGAGGATCTTGTACTGGATATTTAGACTTCAGTTTTGGATATTTCATGTCTTCTGAGTCCTTTAGCTTTATAGAAAACCCATTCCTAGTTTGCAAATCCCAAGCTATTTCAGGGCCAGCACAGATGGACCAGTTTAAATGTTATCCTGGATTTCCACTGTAAACCCCAGAGCTGGTATTTGCAATCCTTGTTCTGATAAACAATTAATTGTGTGATTCACCCGTGCTCTGTCCTCTAATATGTAAGCTGGGATATGGTCTGAGGGTTTCCTCTGGTTGTGAATCTAACTCAGCAAAGCTGGACTGCAAGATTCAGTAAAGTTTGGGCACTTTACTTATTAGTGCCTGTTACACAAGGTCCAGACAGGCAGTGTTACTTGACTAATACCACAGACAGTACAGCCACAGTCTTTCAAAATGTATTTGATGTCCTTAATAGAGCTTTGCAAGCTCAGTACTGTATGCCTGGGCTATATACAGAAGTTTTAATTTAGAAAGGCTGCTACTTGCAGTTGTGTCAATATTACTTTAAAAAGTGTACAGGCAGAGGCTGGGGAGATGACAGAAAAATTTTGTAGCTTTTAGGCTCCACTTCCAACTAAGACTTTTATTACTTTAGATATCCAGGATTTTCACAGGGAGTGAAAGGAGTTACATGACCTGTTTCGGTGTTATATAGATATACATTGATATGCAGCTGCTTTAGGCTTCAACTATTCCTGCCTACCTGTTAATTATTGCTAAAAAAAAAAAATGTATTGAGTAAAACAATTGATGTACTGCTTTGCCCCACTGCAGCTATGTCCAGTGAGCTCCAGAAATATCGGTCTGAATTTGCAGCCGGTCAGTTTTGTGCATGTACATGCCTTGCCTCCACTTGTGTTGTCTTTTGTGATAAACCCATACGCAGCCTCAGATGGGGTTCAGACTTGGGCTTCCTATCTGTGAGGTCTAACACTTTATAAACTGCTTACAGCTGTAGACTTAACATGGAACTGAACTTCCGAATTTTTAAAATATGGTAATGAATCTGGCAATAATGAATGTCTAGTCCATGTACTCTGAAAGTTAAACACCTATTTGGAACTGTGTATCTAAACACAGAGCCATAGTTCTAACCTTGGAGCTGTGTGTTGTGCTCTGGTCATTCCTTTCCCAAATGTCATTATCAGCTATCATTTGTTAGGTACAACCAGCAGCTGTGCCTAGAGGGGGAAGTTCCCAGGATCAGTGACTCTTGGAAGGTGTTTCATTGTCTTTTGTAGTCACCTAAGAGATGTTTGTCCTGTGTATTTTTCATTAACGAAATTCTGGCTGTCTCCTCATCTGTCACTTGAATGGCAACACAGACTCGAGGTAAAACCTCACTTCTTGTTTGGTCCTGGTACTTCTAGGGGATTTTCCAAGCACTGAATTTGAATGTGAGTCCATAACCAAACTCTGTCATGGAGGAAGTGGGACAGATCTGAGGGCAGCAAGGTGGTGTTCGCCTGAACCTCCCAAAGTTTAAGATTTAATTGGAAGGATATTGTTGGATTGTTGCAACATATTGCTTTTCCATATTTCCATATGTGATCCTAGCTTGGGGTCATTTGAGAATAGTCCAAGTGATGACTTCAGCAAGTATCTTAAATAAATTAGAATCAGGCAGTGACGGAAGAATTCTGGTTGTGGTTGGTCTGTCTTTTGGAAACTAGAGCATATTAGCGGAAACCAACAACAAATTCAGTATCATGAATCTATTGGGAAAGGAGAAAAACTTCCACATCACAGCATCTCCTGCCTCAAAGTCAAGGATGTGAAATATCTCAGTTGGCCACCACATCACGAAGGACGATTTATTGCATCTGTTTAAAAACAATTCTTTGTTCTCTGGGGGCTCTGTCCTTCACTAGAAGAGCTTTGGACTCAATGATCTAATAGATCTTCCATCTCTAACTTTTGTGGCTTGCCATATGTAGAGATAAATATCTTTCTTTCCGATCAGCATTGATGGACAGACTTTCAGGCATGGAAACGTTATTGTGTATGGGACGGGGGGAGGGGAGTAAGGCCATTTGCTGAGTGTTATTGTCTGCAGGGCATAGGATTATTGGAAAATGATAAATAGCTGGGCAGGCAAAGGAAATATGAAAACCCTGTCGCAGAACAGAGTTGCCCAAGACTTCTGTTCATATTGCAGTGACCAAAAGAAATTTACATTGGAAAAACCCTCTTGCCTTCAGGGCTGAATGTTATGAACCTTCAAAGCTATTCTTTAGAAGAAAAGGGGCTGGGAATGAAAGGAGTGGGAGGGTTTGCCATGCTGTTTCTGCGGAGCAGGGGTCACTGCAGAATAACATTCATCATCTTGTTGGTGCCGTTCCGAGAATGGGAACAAGGTGGGAGAGATAAAAGCAAGGTTGAACTGCAGTCTGGCATGTGATGCTTGTTCTCCAGTCCCATGGGATCTGTGAATGGACAAAGTCCAAACTTTTCTTCTGGATTTCATTCAAGGATTGTTAAGCTGGCCTGCGGACTGGGTGCCTTTACTGTAATAACTTGTTTTTCTCTTGACTTGCTTGGACTTCAGCCTTCCATTCAAATGTATTAGTCACAGGAATACATGTAATGAACAGATCTGCTAGTGTAAGTCAGCATGGATCTTTAACACTTGAAGATTGGATCTGAGATCTGATTACTGGCCATACTTTGTGCCTCAAGGAAGTAAGGGCATCACTGACGGGTAATTACTTAAATTTGGGGTTGTATCCCATTATAAAAACATCACCAGATTTGTTCTTGTTTCAGTTCACCTTCCCCCCGGGTCCTGTGCTGTCCCAGCCCTGTGACTGGGCAGAACAAGATGTTTATGGTACCGGGGGTTTCCTAAGGCAGTGTCTGTCCTTACTTTTTTGCAATCAGGGTAGTGGATGAACTGGCTGCAGCAGGTGATTTTTTCATGTTTCTTCAGTATCATGGGAGAACAGAAATAAATAGTAGTCCTTTCCTGCAAAACAAATACGAGATGCACTTGAAAATTAGTGGTGTGTTTAGTAGAGTTATATTAATAACAACTTTTGATCATCAGACTAACAGAAAAGCACGGAGCTTCATTTTTGATTCATTTATTAGGCCAAATAATTGACATTCAACTGGGAGGTCAGATTTCCAGAGTAACCGTGCACCCTTGCCCAGTGGGAGTTTTGAGTTGTGAATGAGAAAAAGACGTTGCATTTCTGCTCCTCTGCCTTCGCTGTATCCAAAGCTGCCGTGAACTGTGTTGTATTTTGATGGTGATGGAGACAGTTCATCAGGCCTAACAGCACAGCTTCAGCAAACACTGCGTGCTGCGTTTCCTTTTTAATGTATATTTAGACACAGCAGCCATCTGAGGCATGGGTTCAGCATTCCTGTGGCTGGGCTGGCAGGCCATCACTGCTGCTCTGCCCTCACCAGCTTCCTCCTGCTCAGCTCTCATTGAAATGAACTCATTTGGTGCATCTGTCCAGTGGAGATGAGCACTCTCATTTTATCTTCTAATCCCCGTTTTAGCTGTTTAATGTCCCTTTTCACCCAAGTGGTGTAATACTTTGGTATTACAGGGTGAATGACAGCAGTGTCAAGGTTGAGATCTTCACATGAGATGTGTTCAGCATTTCCCAGCAAAGCTTGCTTGCAATTTTTCCTTTGAATGGTGGTGGAGTGGATTATAGCTTCAGGGCCTGAGGCTGTACTGGGTTGTGCTGGGTGATCGTGAGAGCTGATTGAACTTCATTGTGCTCCTAAAGCCTTCTATGTCACATCCCCATTTTCTTTCCAGAGGTTCGGCTTGGCTTCAGACTGCCTTTAAATCACTCAGTGCCAGAGCTGAGCTATAAAGCTCTCTGCCTCTGCTGTCCACCCAGGGCTGGATTTGTAGCACCATCTCAGGGCTGATGAGAGATGAATTTTGCTGCATCAAGTATCTACCTCCACAGCTGGCCTCTTGAGTGATAAATATACATCTGAGTGTGCTCAAAAGCGCAACAAAGGTTTTTCCTTCGAGAGTGTTACATAGGTTGTCCCAGAATGGAGTAGTCTACCCAGAAGGAGCGTGCAGCTAGGCAGTAAGCTGGATTTGAGGCCTGGCCTTGAGGCAATCTGACAACAGTGCTGACACATCCACTACAGCAACAAAACTGTGTTCCAAAAGATAATGATGTTTTTTACAACCTGTAGACAAGGCATTGATGCGTCTAAAATAATTATTAGATACAATTCAGAATGTGGAAAAGAAGAAAGGCTGATAGACGTTGCTGTGTGTACTTGAACACCATGCTTGTCTTCTGAAAAACAAAATGCTTTTTGAAGTTAATTGTTCATTTTTGAAGCATGACTTGCACCAGAGCAGGGAGATGCCTTGTTCCAAAGTCTGTCTTCTGTGGGTGCTCGCAAGAGCTTTCAGAACCAATGTTACAGGATCAGCCCAGTGGCCAACACCAGGTGCTTCTTCAAGGGAGATTTGAGTGCCTGGGAAGGGCAGCAGTCTGGTAACTTGTTCTGATGCCGGCTTATGCCTTGCAGCTCTGGAGCCTAATGGGGACTTGGGTATAATAGAAAGCAGTTTTTCTAGGATTTGTAGGTTTAAAACTGCTTAGAGGCTTCGAGGAGATTTGGGACCTGTTGATTTTGTACTGAGGCACAGAGGACTCTTCTCCTGGGACTGTTTTCTTTCTTCAGTGCTTCTCAACCAACATTTTCCATTTGACAACCAATCATTGCGCTGACCACATGTTTAAACCAAATAAACAAACAAACCCCGCAGTTTCTTCTTTCCCTATAATTTCTGACCTGAGATGACACAAGCCGCGACTGGATCGAGTTACGGCTGCACATCACCCTGCAGCTCCCCTGAAGACGCCGTCAGACTGCAGGCAGCCCAGGCTGCTGCCATTGTGCTTGGGCAGGCTGCAGGGCACGGTGCTCCAAACCACCAGGCCTGGACATCATCCCGGGAGTGACATCGTGAAGGTCTGATGGGAGCACTGAGGTTTGCACAAATGACAGCGGCTGCACCGGTCAGGTCACAGTCTAACCGTTGCCAACTCACCCGCTTCTGCTGTTGCACAAACACGTGCCTTGCTTTGTGTACGATTGGAATAATTTATAGTGTTTTGCTTACCTTTATTTTCCCCTTTGTCCATAATTCCTTAAGACGCCTACCCCCAGATGAACTGTCTCCCAGTCCCTGAAGCCTGGTTGTCCCAGGACATGGAGCCATGCAGGCATTTTCATATCAGATTTAAAAACTCAGACCACAGAAACTTGGATGCTTTACCTCATGGTTCTCGCTTCTTTTTCAGACTGTGCAGAATCTTTATCAGTGTTTCAGTTATTAATAGATTGTTTTGCTTTTCTCAATATTTAAGGCCTCGTGTGACCCTGCTAATAATTTACAAGAATTTTTGTATGTCTGCATTTTAATTCCACTGACTTCTGTGTCAGCTGATGAGCTTAGATTGCTTAGGTTTACCTAATATATAACCAAAAAGAGACAGTAACTGCATGTGGTTTATTCAGATATGTAGTTTCTTTCTAGGCATGTGATTCATCGTCTGCAAAGAGAAACTGCAGCTGGAGAGCAGAAACTTTGCAGGCATGGAAATGAAGCTCTTGTTGTCTCTTGACATCTCTCCCTATCTTACAGCCTTTTCAAGAGTCTTCTCAAAACTGAAAATAGCAAGTTTGACAAGATCACAAAGCAGTAACTGTAGAGATTTTAGTATAGTTAGAAGACAAATTGCTGCTGACCATAACTTGGAAGAGGTGTCTTTTTGAAAGCATAAAAGGGATACGCTTAATGATTATATAAGCAGTGACCAGCCTTCTAACAGTTATAGTGTAAAATATCTAGCAGTAATTGATAACAGTATATAGAAGCCTTTAATTTCATGGCTAGAAATATAGGAGAAAGAGTTTTGCAATTCTGAATTTCCTAAGTTTCTACGGGAGAGTCAGGTGTTGGCTGTCAGCTTGCTTTGTTCTGATGCCCCTGCGGTAGGCATCCTGGCTGTGGGTACCATGGAAGTGTTTGGAGAACGTTCTCAGAAATAGGGTTTGAATTTTGGGCGGTCCTGTGTGAAGCCAGGAGTTGCACTTGTGCATCTCTTCCAACTTGGGATGTACTGCGGTTCTGTGATAGTGAACTGAAATCTTTTGCCATCAGTCTAGGTGTCAGTCCTGCTGCAGCTCTAAATGAAAACCCAGCTTCTTGGCCCTGCCTCTGAGATCCAGGGATTGCCCAGTGCTGCAACTGGGAGGGAGCCTTTCTTTCAGGAGTCAGTGGGGTTATTTTAAGGATATGTTTGTGTGTGTACACATGGACACAAAAGCACACACATATAGGCACACATTGTAGAAAAAATATTATGAGGCCTTTCGCAATTTTTTTAAACTTGAAATGAGACATGACCTGAATCGTAAGGCTAATTAACTATAGGAGCAGTTTACCGAGGGAAGTGATAAATCCATCGTCACTTGGAGTCTAACTGGTGATTGGTCTTTTTTGAAAAAGGCTCTAGGTCAGCTGCAAGGTACTGAGCAGCATCATATTTACCTGCGTAGGAGGGACAGCCTTCCTTTGCTGGCAGTGGGGATCTGTGACATGCTTCATGGGAATGCATGTAGTCGATATTCACAGAGCTCCTTTGGCCTTACAACTTATTTCTCCCTCCTCCTTCAATTTTAAAGAGCTTTCTTTGTTTGTAAAATTGGTGGTGGTGGTGGTGAGTATTTTGACTGTGATGGCTGATTTAGGCATACATGCTGAGCAGAGGGCACCTGCATGGTTTTACCTTTGGTTCTACTGCTCTGATTGGTTTTGCATGCTGACCAGTTAACGTTAATGTTAATGCTGACCAGTGCCTGGTGCTTCAGAGGGAAGTGAAAACCTTCTGTAGAGGGGATTGCTTTGGGATGGTTGCACAGAGCTGTGAATCTGGGAGGAGGGGGACATTATCGCATTATCTCATGGCGATACGCGTCTTATCACAGGTCGAGACCATCTAGCTCTGATGTTTAACTCTCTAACTTTGTGTGACCACAAATGCCAGAATTGGTTATAGGTGGTGTTAGGACAGGTTTGCTGCTTTGGGCCACTGTGTTCTCCATCTGGCCACCTTGTAAGCTTCAGTAAATATTCTGCACACTTCTCTGTCCCAGCTGAAGTAAACCATTGTCAAATTTCAACCATTCTTATACAAACCCACTGCCAAATGACTGCTAAGTCTGTTAGGTATCATTGGAGTGATGGTGAGGGACCACTGTAGAGATGTTTGGGGATTCCTGGGGCAAGGTTGGGAGTTGAAACCCATTCTATGTTTGTGCTTTTAGCAGAAACACCTTTGCCTGGTGGCATCTGCGTACTTCTCTCTACAAGCCTGAACTCAGAGATCTGGTGATGTGGACCTTGGACACATTGAGATTGAGTACAACCTGAGGTGTGGCCATTTCTCAGCCCAGAGGGGATGAAGTTGGCCCTCTCCCTCCCCAAGTCCCCTTTTCCTTGACCCTACCCTACTTACAGCCATGCTTTGAGCCCTTCCTGTGTGCCTGGGCTTAATGCTGCTCAGGAGTTTATTTGATTGTTGCAAAGGGTGGCTCAGGAACATGAGATATTCAGATATAAGAGAAGATTATACTGCTTGCTTTCTGGGTTCTCAGAAAATGCTCCTAAACCCTTGTGAAGAACCTAAGGGTGGCCTCTGTCATCATCTTGCTGAAGATTTCCTACCTTGCTTTGGTCAGAATTGATGTTTATCCCTTTTAAGGTAAAATAATGCTACTAAGTAATTGTGGCAAGTAAAGCTTGCTGGAATGTTTTTTTCTGACAAATGCTATTGTATCACAACTGAATCACTATTGAAAAATCTGTTTCTGTACATCTGTAATTTAATGAAACAATGATTTTACAACAAAGCATTCATTTTGTGTCTAGAAATACAAGGCTGAGATTCACTACAGCTAAACCTAGTATGAAAGATGAGCAACTTGTACTTTTTTTCAAGAAGCAGTGCGTATATAAAGAAGGAGAGTGATGGTCTCACCTAATTGTCATTACGTATGTTTGATCTTAGGAGGAAGCATTTGTTTCATTTGAGGCAGAGCTGTCTGTTTGCAAAGGCAGAACTGGATTTTTGGACTTGTGAAAATGCACAAAAAAAGTACATTCTGTGTATGTCATCACCTGTATGTTACCTTTCAAGTTCACTGACTATTTGTGAGTAATTTAAGTCTTGCGTGATAATTTTGGCATTCACAAGAGCTGAGCTCTGAGACTAACAGTGCTTTGGAATAATTGCAATTAACACATGTTAGAGTTTTAGCAAGGATAGTAGTGTATGCATTGCAGCTGTTTCTTCTCAGTACTCTGGGTGGTGTTTGAGAAAGTGAGAGACCTAACAGTAAATAATTTCTATTCTTTCTGTAGGAAGATTGTAACAGAATTGCTTTAGAAAAGTCAGATATTTTTTCCATTTAAAAATACTTTTTATTTCAGACATGGACAACTCTTTTTTGTGAGCCTGAGCTGGCCTACAAGCAATTCCAGGAGTTCCGAGATCTTTAATTTGAGCTACTGGAATTTCTATATTCCTCATTCAATGTCTGTTAAGGGGCCAGTGACCCGTCATAGCTCATTAAAGCACTGCAGTTTTAGCAAATCGTTTTTCAAAAAAATACCATCCCACAAAAAATTAAAAAAAAAAGACCAACAAACCCTCCCATGTTTTTTCAAGGAACTCGTTTCCACCTCCGCTCGAGATTGTGCACCATGCTGCTCATGTGCTTTGCCTTTATAGTGTGAGCTAACTCTTCCTGTCCAATTCCTCATTTCAGGCAGAGATTAGTTCTTTATGAATATTTGCTTCCTAACTGATTGTCTTTAGCAGAGAATAGATGAGAACTAGTAACTGTATTACACATTCCAGTTGTTGTTATGCACTCTAATGTACAGTAGGAGTAAAGAGATCTGCAGCTTCTATCAGTGTGGGAGGGCAGAAGCTGCATGCTGAAGCACCTCATTTTTGGTTGTTCAAATCAGTGCTTGAAATAATGTGATTTCTGAAGAGCAGGGGCTTGTGATTTCTAGGCTTGTGTTCTTTCAGGATGTCTCGAGTCGCACTCCCAAAATGATTTCAAGTCGTGAAAAACCAAGCCTGTGTGTAACATTGGTATTTCTCTGCATGTTCTGTGTTTTACTTCAGGGAAAAGCATTTGCTTTGTGAGGAAGATAGATGATGCTTTCATCTCAGGCAGAGGCAAGCATGTGGAATAATTCTGCTGGCTCCAGTATTTTTACATTGAGAAAGTTGGTCTTTTTATGCTGCTTTCTTCTACTGCATTTGCAGGTTTACAAATTCATGATTAGGGAAGGCCTGCTTTTTGGCTTCCAAGTAGGATGGATTACAAAAAACTGGACATGTGGAAATGTGCTGCCTTTCTTACAAGGCAGTGGGGCAAATGTGGATGCCATTGAATCAAGCTGTTCCCTGGGTGCAGCATCCCCTCCAGTACCTTGTGTAGCTTAGTGCAGCTCAGACCCTGTGCTTGGATTGTTCCACTGTTTGGACTGAGAGCGTGCCTTAAGTCCGATCATTTACTGCAAGTCTATAATTAAGGTCTTGTATATGTTCAGAAAGATCACAGGCAACAAGGGCAGGGAATGTCATCAGTCATAATTTCCATAACCTAAAGAGAGAGAGATATATATATTTTGGTTGTGCCATATACTCTTATTATTTTGGGCTTTGGCAGAAAAACCCTTTCAAAAGTAGGCCACCACGTCCTTTCCTATGTTCATTACAAGTGAGCTGCAAGGAAAGCTCCAGACTGACAAGGCCTCCATTTCTTTGGTTTCCTTTTGCAGTGGGAGGACCGAATTTCCTTCACATGCAGCTCTAGCCAGGGAACTCAGCTGAAGGGCTACAGCATATAATTTTAGTTAAAAAGAGAGAAAAAAGATTAGCTGTAATCTGTAGGGCCTCTTCTCCATGTGTATCTTGAAGGTTTGCGTAATAGAGCAGGCGCCAGGAGCAGCCGCTCTGCATTAGGGCTGAGAACATCTTCCATTGCAGTACTGGTTTCAGTGCTTAGGGCCTTTGGAAAAAATTATCTTATTAGATTGACATTTTTCAGTCTTGGTGCCTCTCAAAAACTGTGATGTTCCCAAAATACTGATCAAAGTCTGTCCAGCGTTTTGCTTTTTTTTTTTTTTTTTTTTTTTTTTTGCATTATATGAATGAAAAATCCACCCAAATGCAAGGCCTAGAGTGAAATCAAACCAAACCCATATACACTAAGGAGTGCTTTTCAAGAGGCAAGAAAAAACTTTCCAGCAACACAGAAGGAGTTCAATTGCAGACTCTGAAATTGCACACAACTCGAGTTTGTACTGAGCGCTGCAACTTGTGCATTATTTTAATAATACTGAATGCTTTCTCTTCATTTCCTTCTACAAATGAATATGCTGATGATGTTTGAGATGGGATTATATTGAAGTTATGCCCCATTTATGCCCTTAATGATATGTCGTTGTGTAGCTTTGCTACTTAGGGGATTACTTCTTCCAAGTTATGCTGGAAGATGCTTCAAAAGCAAGTTGCTGCTCAGAGCCTCACGCTTCCCGTTTTGGCTTTGCTACATTTTGCATTAGGTTCTGAGTATAAAGCTTTTCTTCTAAAAAGGAAAAAGTATTTCTATTGTGAAGATGGTTATCAAAATAGAAGCAGATGTGCTTTTGCACTGTCAATCCAGTTCTGCAAGATGCTGTCTCTGAGCTCACTTGCATCAGCAGAGCGTGGATTTTATGGCCCAAGACAATGCAAAAGCTGTACAGGGAAGTGCAGGAGCCTTCCTGCTCCATAAGGACTCAAACACCAGAAGTTCTGTAGTAAAGCTTAAGAAGCTCCTAGTAGCAAAGACTTATAAACAGGCCCTTCGGAATGAATGACTAAAAATGTGTTTTCTGAGTGAAAATGCCCAAATTGTGGCTTGCTGCTGTTTCATACATGTAGCTTGGGCAAATCATTCCAAAATCAGAGGGGCGCAGCTTGTCTGGCTTTGTGCTTCTGGAGCAAGTGACCTTGGTGCAATTCTATTTGCATTCACTTTTTTTTTTAATATGGTCTTAAAAGTAGGTTTCTTTCTGCAGTCATTATAGAAGAAAGTCACCTAAATATTATATAAGGCAATCTTGCATACACTTTGTATCATTCCAATATATTATTTTTCTATGGTTTTAGAACACCTGGTGTAGTGCAGCATTTACATGGGATGGCAGGCACAACACAACCTGCGGGAGGCTGCACTGCTGTGGAAAGGTGCTGGGGGCAAAGGATCAGTGGCATATAAACTCCACCCTCAACATTTACAGAGAACCAGAGCTGAACATCAGTCACCCCAAGCAATCCTTAGTTGCAGGGAACCCAGAAATTGTTTGTTCCTGGCACATCCCATTACACTTCTGGCTCCAGTGGGTGCACATCAGTTTGCAGAACAGCCTGGTGACTTTTTTTTTTCCTCCTTTTCTCCTCATCCTATCTATTGCTGTGGAATTCTGGGCTGAGCAGAACTGCTAATGCACAGTGCATGCACATACAGCCCTGATCCACTGTGCTCGGAGCTGTGGTGCACGCTGACTTCATCCCACATCGCTGTGCTTTGTGGAGGAGAGCTGCATTGCTGGCTTTGCACGCTTTCCAGGCAGCATGGCTTGTGCTGAGGCTGGTTCATGGCTGGGTTACAACGCAAATGTTTTCATACCGGGAAAAGATATTATTATATAGCATCATCAGTGATGTCCAAAATTGAGGTAATAGCTGGGTTTTCCATAAAAAGACCACACGTGACACAGGAATCTAGAAGGCTGATTAGTCTCTGAATTACGTTAGTCTCCTCATTTTGTCACGTTGGTCACTGGAGCCCCAAATGCAGCAGCCCCCCTCCTATCACAGGGAACGAGTCCCTTCCTCACTCCAAACATTTTACCACTTTGACTCTTATCAGTGGGTAGATGTTAAAGCAGAAAAGCTCATTGCGTTATCGATTTGTTCATTTTTAGAGCATCTCTTCAGTGAGCAGGTCTGCAGCTCCAGGCGGTGCGCTGCTGTCCTGTGCTGTCTGTCACAGCACTGGTTTTGTTTGCACAATGGAATGCATTTATCTGGTTAACAGTGGGGCAGTTGAAATTGTACGTTAGACTTGCATTTGCTGGTTCTGCTATGAGATTGAATGATCCCCATAACTGCCTCAGCTCACCAAGAAAACTACTGAAGTGCATGAATTTTTAACGTGCGCTCCATCACTTAAAAAGCCGTCCCAAACCAAGAAAAAAGAACGTGTTCCTCTAAGCCCAGCCAGAATTTCATGTTGCAGACAGGCACCCATGTTACATTGGCAGAGTGTAAGTATTTTATTGTCTGCTAATAGATCCTTGCTATGGCTTCTGTCGCTGCCTCGAGTTCATTGAGTTTCCTACCCTTGCACTGAACTGTCCCTGTCTTCAGGGAGCAATTTGCACTTGCTGGTGCCTATGTGCTGTTACAGAAGGAAGGCAGAGCAGCACAGTACAAGGGGAAAACAGAAAGAATTAAAACTTTGGACAGCAAACAGGAAAACTGATTTGATTTTGGGTAAACCTCAGCTGAATGCTTTTGGAGAGAAGCAATCCAAACCTCACAGGCTCTCTGCAGGAACAGTAACGTGAGAGAAATTAATGCAGAAAGTTAGCAGTGACAAAGACAGAACTTCTGTGTTGTGAAATGCTGCTTTGTACCACGTGTCTTCAGAGTGCTGGTGGGAGTGAAGGTTTAGCTGCTCTGCACAGGCATTGGGAAAGGCAGTGGCCATGTTTGGTTCTTCTGCAGTGAGTGGCTTGAAGTCCTTGTGGTTTTGCACAGAGTAGGAGGATGCCATGACATTCAGCTTGTTGGGGTGCTCAGTGCTGCTCACCTCTGGTGGTGTTTGCACACCATAGGCTCGTGCTGTGCACAAATTGCGTGGGCTGTATATGCTGGCATGTCTGTAAGGTGCATCAGTCTGCTTGCTGCTATGTCCTATCAGTCAGTTCTCCTTGTGCTGAAGTGAGGAAAAGCTCTCATGAGCAGAGCTCAGTCCCCACAGCAGCCCCCAGGCTGCCACATAACTCAGACAGCACTGACCTCAGCGTGGCACACAATAAAGATGATCTTTTCCCACTGTAATGAGTAAATGGTGTTGGGGGCTAATTGCAATTTGCATTTGTTCTGAGCAAGGTTCTGTGTCTGCAGATGGCTTTAAACTGATGTGTGCTGGAGCAGTGCGATGTCAGGCTCACTCCCTGCCCATGGTCCTCTGTTGGATGCCCACACAGGGCAGCCCCAGGAATGCAGCATCCGGAGCATGGGGGGAGAGAGGTGCTTTGGGGCTGAATGTGGGGTCCCTGAGCAGCATTGGTGTGCAGGAATAAGCTGTCCCTTATCAGCAGGGCAGGGGCTGGTCTTCGTTCTGGCACTGCTGGTGGCTGCAGCCAACCTATAAAAGAGCTGCTTTTGAGTTTTGGACAGGGAACAAAGTTTTAATCTCTGGTGTGAAGTGAGACAGTCCTGTAGAGCCTGTGACACAAACAGTATGGAAAAAGAGAAAAGTGAGATTTTGGGGAAGAAGATACAGAACAACTGTTGCTGTTATGTCACTGGTATCGTATGGGAGGCCTGTGGTAAGTTGGAAATGGAAATTGGTGATTCCAAATGAAGTTCTTAGCATCTTAAACTGTTCTTTTCTCTCCCATTCCTTGTATATCTCTCATCACTGCAGTTCTGAGTGTCTTACACTAATGCCTTGAGAGATACGGTACGCATATCATGAGTTTATTAATCTTCTCCTTTGTTTGGAGGAGCGTTAGCTCTGGCTGCATCCTCTCCTGTTCACAAAGCAGAGAACTTTGATTCTCTGCTTGACTTTAAATATTTGCGCTACTCTGAGCTCATGTTTGAGCAGAAAGGTGACCACGTACCCTGCAGGTAACACTGCAGACAGCAGGAACCGTGGTGGTGCTTCATTCCTGGTGGTACTTTGCTATCCACCACAGCCTTCATTTCAATAGGTTTTTCAGAGCCCTGGCAATGGGCAGCTCTATGGAAGGACAGAGGCCTGGACTGATCCGTTCTGCTGGCAGCCACAGAAGGCACAGGGATGTGGAGGAGGTGCCCTGCAGAATTCTGCTGTGGATTTGAGGAAGGAGACTTCATTACTGGGAGACTCCTGTCAGAATTAGAGTTCAGACTCTAGAACTTCTCACTTCCCAATCTACTGCTGTGCTGATTTAAGGAATTGCTAGTACCTGGGTTCAAAGAGGTGATGAAAGAACTGATGGCATTCAGATCTGCGTCTTATTTCAGCCAGTGCTGATCTTGCCTGAACTTTGTGCAATATGGATTTTGTTGTCACAGAAGGTTTTCTCCCATTTTTGCCTTTGCAGCCTGTTCTCAGAAATAACAGCAACAAAACCATTGTGTGCTAGAAGTATGTTTATAGGGTGCAATGGGGAGCTGCGTGCCTCAGTGAGGAAACTGGTGCTTGCAGATGTAAAATAGCATCCACAGAAATGTTGTCTGCACCTGAAAATAAGCTTTGATGGCATAGTACATGTAATGCCATGGGCTGGTGTGGATTTTTATGGTAACACCATGGTCCTTTCTCTGTGCTAGTTCACTCCCACTGATGATGGTGAAGGTTGATCTTTGGAGTTCCTTTTTGTTTGTTTACTTCAGGTTTACTCAACAGAACAAGTAACTCTGTGAGTCCAATCCAGAACTCTCTCCCTTCAGACATCACTTTAGATCATGCTGAGCACTGAGCTTACTGATACTAGGTTGCCTTCACAGCAGCAAATCACTCAGGAAGGATCTGGACAGTGAAACACGCAGCTGAGGCACCCAGAGCTGTAGGTGCTGTGGTTGCAAGGAGTTACAGGGTGGCCAAGTCCACCTGCTGCTGGTCAGAGCCTGGATGATGATGTAGGGACAGTGAACACGGCTGCCAGGTGTCCCTTTGCTGCAGGCTCCTCCAGATGGGCAGCGCATGACTGCATCCACCTGGTCCTGTGTGGACTCTGTGCCCATAACAGCCCCCTAACCTGCATGTTGGGCTTTGTTCTGAGCGCTTTTGTCCTAACCACAACATCTCAGCATCACCAGCTCAGTGGCTCAGAACTTCAGGAGTGTTCCCTTGGATTTGCTTTCTCCTGCCAGTCTTGCCTTCCCTTCTTGCCTGCAGTTGAGCAGGAAGATGTGAGAGGGTTCAGAGCAAGGGCAAGGTGTGTGTCAGCTATTGAAATGCAGCGGGGAACCCAGCATGATTTAATGTTGGGAGGGGAGCCAGCTGGCATGGTTAAAATGCTGGGTTTGATGCAGCAGGGAGGTGATACTCTGTTCCACAAACTTGCACAGCGCACTGAAACTTCATGATGTTTGTGACAGCAGTGTGAATGCTGGGGTAAGGGCTGGCTGGGCAGCTATGGGCTCCTGCCTTACAGCCCTGCTCCTGCCTTATAGCCCTGCTCCTGCCCTCGGTCAGTGGGTGGCTTTGAGGAACAGATTCAACCTTTGTGTCCTCCATCCAGCAGCCAGTTGGTGAAATTGTATTTCCTTTAGGTTGAGATGGTAGCTAATTACACTTCATACAAGGTTTGCTTTGTGCTCTAAAGATGCATTCCATAAACGGCAAAGGGACTGATTTTTGTTTGGTAAAAAACCTCAGTTATAAAAAAAGTGGCACAGAATTATGTCAAAAAAAAAAAAAAAAAAAATTCTTATTTGATAGTATGTACAATTTGTAGGAAAGATTCTTAATTTAAAAACAAATAGATCAGTGCATTCTAATCAGAAGTTAAGTCAGCAGGCATGGCGCAAGCAGAGCTGATGTGAAACAGCAGCGGATGAGCGGTGGAGCTGCAGCCCGTCCGTCCATGGAGACTTGTGAGGCCATAAGGGGGGACTGCCGAAGGAGCAAGTACTCTGTGGCAGGATTCATGCAATCAATCAGAGAAAGTAGTGATGTTTTCAGTTAATTTAAATCTATTTGGTGAAAAATGTGTCTCTGCTTCAAAGAATGGGAAAAAATCTTCACGATTTCCTCCGTGCTTCTTTTTTTTTGGTGGCTGTCACAATCCATATATTGTAAGGGATTATTGAGTGAGATCTGTTCCATCTTAGTGGCAGAGAAAATCACATGACTTAAAAATAATAATTCTGCATCTCTAATAAAGTTTTTTCCCTTATTGGATGCAGTGCACCCAGTGTGGGCACAACAATTGTTTAGCTTTCATTATCCTCACTAAATGCGGAGAAGTTAATTTATTTTTCCTGAAAGACTCAGAAATTATTATTTCGGACTAAATTCTGTCATTCTGTAGATATCCTGGTATTGGTGTACTTTGAATTTATCAAATATCAGCTATTAGCAAGTCGGTATTCAAGGCTTATTTTAAATGTGAAAGTTGTGTTGGAGTAACTGGTAGGAATATGGCAGAAGTAGCAGCTGGGTGTCACATCAGTGCAAATGTGTTCCAAGAAATGACCATATAAATATTTTGGCCAGTTCTTCTTGGTTTTCCCGTACGAACGAAAGCAAATGGTAAGCAAATGGTATCCTGGGCTCCATCAGAAGAGGGGTGGCCAGCAGGGACAGAGAGGTGATTGTCCTTCTGTACTCTGCTCTTATGAGGCTGGGGTACTGTGTCCAGGCCTGGGACCCCCAGTATATGAAAAACAGAGAGGGTTCAGAGGAGGGGCAGAGCAATGATCAGGGGGGCTGGAGCACCTCCACTATGAAGACAAGCTGAGGGAGCTGGGCTTGTTCAGCCTGGAGAGAAGAAGGCTGGGGGTTACCTGATTGCAGCCTTTCAGTACTTAAAGGGAGCCTACAAACAGGAGGTGAGTCAACTCTTTGAAAGGGTAGATAACAGCAGGACGAGGGGAAATGGTCTTAAGTTGAGAGAAGGAAGATTTAAGTTGGATATCAGGGGGAAGTTCTTGACAGAGAGAGCGGTGAGGTGCTGGAACAGCTGCCCAGAGAGGCTGTGGATGCCCCGTCCATCCCTGGAGGTGTTCAGGGCCAGATTGGATGGGGCCCTGGGCAGCCTGGGCTGGTATTGAATGGGGAGGTTGGTGGCCCTGCCTGAGGCAGGGGGGGTTCAAGCTTCATGATCCTTGAGGTCCCTTCCAACCCAAGCCATTCTGTGATTCTGTGAACAGTTTGCCTAGCTGTCAAAGTTTTTCTTTGTGATGCTTCTGTGCATGGAAAGAACATATGTTGTGTTTGTGAAACAGTGGGCGTACGGAACTTTTCCCGAAGTCCTTCTTTAAATGAAAAATGGATTTAAGATGATTGTTCTGTTACTGTAGCATTTGGAAATCCCAGTGAAGGAGAAATACTTTTGGTATTACGTTGGTACTAAGAAACTTGGAGATCTGAGGCCAATTCCAGGCTCTGCTCTCATGACCTTGCTCCATTCAGATGCTCAGTCTGCCCAAGGCCAAGTTCCCTGCCTTCAGCTAGGGTTCCTTCCCTCCCCTCGCCTTTAAGATTAGCAGGGAGAAAGTGTCTTGAAGCCTTTAGCTGCTATTATGCTCTGGATATAAAGAGCTGACACTGTAAGTACTGCAGGGTAGCTGGGATTAGGCTTTGGATCCCTGCCTGTGATCCTGCTAAGGCTGAGCAGGCGTTAGTGCTATCCACTAAGGCAGCAGCAGGGCCAGAACGCAGGCAGGCTCTCCCCTGCTGCAGCTTTGTATGCTTCCTGTAACATGGCACCCTCTGCTGCAGCCAATTCACCTTCTGTACGACATCTTACACAATCAGGACTAAGGCAAGGCAATTAAATGGGATTTCTTAAGTGGCAGCGAAAGAATGTTAATTGATGTGTGAAATATAATTATCCTCCTGGGCTCCTTGGCTTTCTTTTGTTCGTGACTGGTTTTGATTAACCAGCTCTGCTTGCTGGGCCTATTGTATCCATTCACCCACTCCTTTCTTCCTCGAAGCAGGCGATGCCTAAAAAAGGCTGTCTGCTTGTACATCCCAAATATTTCCCAAGGCAGGAAAAAATGGGGAAGGGAAGTGCAGGCAAAAATCAGTCATCCCGCCTGGTATGCGGGTCCTTTGCTGAATGCTGTTTTTGGGTTGGAGCCCTGCATCTGGACTCCAGCTCATGCCAGCTGAAAAGGAAACTTCTGTTTTGTTTGCTTAAAAGGCAACAAGTCAATGTTTAAAGAGGCAACCTGAGGGGATTTTTCAGGGGCTTGACCTGATTGATCTGGAAAATAAGTTAAATGAGGTGTGGCCAAGGACTTCTTAAAGCAATCAAGCAAATACTTTCTTACCAAGATGGTCAGGAAGCAGGAGGGTGGGATCCTATATGTTCTGCTAAGCATTGCCACTAAATCATTTCCCTTATTTTTGTCCTGGTGGGCTATCATAATGCCCTCCATATGGGTGATTATAGCCAGCATGGTATGCAGTAAGTTAGGTGTCTGGATATTTGTGGAGAAGGTTTCTTCTGCGTGAACAAATGGCATTATGAGAATGGGACGAGGAAACCAGAGCTTACACTCTGCAAAGGTTTTCTCCATCCCATGTCTATGGATTACTGTTTCTTAAAACTTTACTGGGTAATAGGATATGGGTAGCAACAAAATCAATTTCCTGTTTCTTCCCTGACACCAAGAAAATTGTGTTTGTATCACAGTCAAGATAGACATTTTAAATATGAACACTAATTTTTCATTCCTGCAATTTTGCATTCTGATATATATAGCTTAGATTAAAGTCTGCAATGCTGTTGGTACTGGTTAGCAGTTTGGCTTCCTAGATCCATGCAACTTGTGTCCAACAAACACAGCTCCAGAACATCTTTATGCTGAGCAAGGGAAGGTGCTGGCACCTTCAGAAAAAGGGACAGGGCAGAGTTACAGTCGTTAGTCTCTGTAGTCCACTGAAATTCAGGTGTCTCCGCAGTTGACTTTCTTTGCCCTGCACATCTGTGGGTACCTTGTTAGGAAGGCAGGCAGGTATCTTACATGCAATTATACCCAGCTTTGCTGCCAAAGCATGTGACATTCAGGATAGATGATTCCCTTCCCAATATACTCCCAGATTCCCAGCAAATGCTTGTTATAGTCCATGTGGGCCAACCTCATGTACCCCCTTTTTTTTTTAAGTAAGAAATTACTAATATTTTTTGTACTGAAGACTATTGCTTAGCAACTAGTTCCAGTTTAAATACATATGGGATGAAAAGATCTTTTCTTTTGTAGCTTGCAGCCTGCAACCTGATGTCTGTTTCATTGGGTAATCCCTAGCTCTTGCCTGACTACAAGCAGTGATAACCATTTCCTAACAACTTTTCTCATATGGCTGATGGTTTTGTAGTGGTTTCTGACTTCTGCTTTTCCAGACTTCTATTGTAATCCCTCCTTACTCATTCCCCTTTTCAAAAAGGCTTTATGCTTTTTCTCATCCTTCCTGTATATCTGCTCAACCGTGTTGCTTTTTGTTTTGGGCTTAGAATTGTGCTGTTATGTTTTTTCTGTTGAGGTAGCTAGAGTTGCATGTGATGGTGAACGTCTGAGAGTTCAGTGGTGGTAAAAACAAAGTTTATTTTTGGATTTCTTAAATTGCTGACTTTCTATTTGTTCCTCGTGCATAGCATTAATCAGATGTTGACAAAAACGTGAGGAATATTTCTGTGAGATGTGGTGGGTTGGTATTGATTGGGTCTAGCTTGGATTCTGTTTTCCTGTACGTTTTCACTCTTCAGACATCTGTTCCCAAATGCAGACAGCAGAGTGATTGTTGATGACCATTTTGAAACATCAGTCAGAATTCAGAGGCTGGCAAGCAGGGGAGAGCCCTGTAATGGGGTGCTCTGAAAAATAAAGGTTGGAGCTGCAGCGTTTGTTTCCAAAGGTACTTGAATCTGCGCTCACGCTCAAAACATACAGACTGCTGGCTTATTCTAACATCCCATCTCAGTTCTTTTTTCCATTAAAACGCTTTGATTTTTTTGCCCCAGTGCGACGTGAAAACATGTTTTGGAATGTTATAAATGTCTGGCAAACGATTTGGGTTTGGATTTTTGCCCACCTATGTTCCTGACCAGCCTAGACACTTGTGTGAAACTTGTGCTTGATCTGCTACAGCATGAAAATAATACGGTTGTGGCTTGAACTGTGCATGTGAAAGATGATAAAAAATGAAAATGAATTGATTTAAAACCCTGAAAGGTCAGAGGCAGCAGAAGGATGGCTGACAGGGAGACGGGATGGCAGCTGGCTGCAGGAGGGGCTGGGGTGCCAACGGGCAGCAGCAGCTCTGAGCGGCACACCTCACAGCCCATGGGGTAAGGCATGCTTGCGCCTGTCTCTTTTTTACCAGGGAGTGCTACCATCAGTGCTGTCCATCCCCAAATGCTGGAGATTTGGTAGGAAACTGCAAAGTAGAGGCTAATGAATAGGGAAATGACAAAAGTGCCCCCACAGAGGGAGCAGTGATAAATGACATCTTTCCCAAAGGCCAGCAGCGTATGGAACTGTAAACTCAGGGTGTGCAAAAACTGCTAGCAGGAGCTGGGGTGGGTGAGCGTCAGGCTCCTTTTCTGGCACTGTCCTGGGTGGGGAATAGGGAAATGGAGAAACCCTCACTTGGTAGAACTGCTCAACAGAGACAGCCCCTCGATCCCCTGGTGCTGCAGCTCTCGTTCTAGCTCATTTAGCACCATGGCCCTCCATAAACCAAGGGGATGCAACATGCCTAATGTAGCGTGAGCAGCAAGGCACGGTGTGCATGGCTGGGATTTACAGCTGTCTGACGGCCTCGGGAGCAGCATCGCCCCGAGCACCAGCACCTGTCACCCCTCTGCCTCTTGCACACTCCTTCACGTGCACACGTACATAAGCACATGTAAGCTCTAGAGGATGCACTTTGAGTCTTCTGTTTTTCCTCATTAAAAGTGCCAAGATGCATGGCAGATGCCTGGAGCAGTCTCCTTCTTTATAGTTTTATTATAGTACTATTATGACTTCTCTCATTTCTTTTTGTCTCTCTGTGTGCACGTGTCTTCCTATTTAGGCTGCGTTTATGTCAAGGAAAGACAGTCTTTGTGTGAGCAGTGCCAATGTGCAGAGCTTTCTTCTTCAATTGATTCTTAAAGGGGCCTGAATGTTTGCCTTTCCCACTTTTTCAGGCATGTAAGTGACAGTTATTGTGAGCTGGGAACTGGCCCCCATGTTGAATGCCTTGGTGCTTTCCTAAAGGTTACAGTTCTGTAGGGTTACAGCAGCTGTTTGCTCTCAGGGTCTGTTTGCTCTCAGAGTTACACAGCTGTATAATGTAGGTACAAATTAGCATTGTGTACAGTAATGTGTATATCATGTCAGCAAGGCTGGCACCATTCTTTAAAAGGACTACTTACTGACATATATTTAAGGTAGTAGGGATGATCAGTTCACTGTGTCCATTAATTTTTTTTCTTACGTAATGGGAATACAATTAAAAATGTTTATATTGCTGTAATGCAGACTCGATTGCAATTAGTGGAGCACTGAGTCATCTTCAAGTGCTTTATGAAACTTCTCTATAGCTCCTGCCGAATAGAACTCGGCTGGTTTGAGGGCTGCACGTGGGCACAGATGGGGGTAAAACAAACACAGCAATAGCCAGCCTGACTTTGCTGCTCTGAGCCTGCCCCTTCCTGCCCTGCTGAGAATGTCTCCTTCTGATGTGTCAGCCTTCCTCAGAGTTTGTCTGTGTGTCTGTCCCATGAGCACTGCTGCTGGCATCCCTGTGTCCGCTCAGTCACGTCCAATGGCTGTCAGTGGGACCATCTCCCTGGCAGTTTTCCCCTCAGCTTTCTGCTTTGTGAATTGCTGATCCATCTTTGCATGTGCAGATAATCCTTATGTCTCTTAAGAACCCCTATGTCTCATAACACATTTCTGAGCAAGCTAACATTTTGCATTTGGCTCTGAAAGGCATCTTGGAATAACGCTTGCAGGAAAATTGCTCTGTGTAGCAAGCTGCAATGCATTGTACTGTATTTCCTCCTGTACAGCAAAGCCAAATCAGTCCAGCAGCTCACATTTCCCTGCAAGCAGCTCTCACTGCTTTGGCACTAATTGTCAGTGCCAGACTGACAGAAAGCTCTAAGAAGGAAATCTAGGCTGAACATTGCTGTGGGGACCTTGGTTTGGTGACTCATCCACTTGGAGAAAAACCTGCCTCAGAGACGGTCCTGTAGAAATGACACAGAAGAGAGACTCAGCCAAAATACAAATCCTGTTTCCACTTGTCGTAGGAACAACGGAAGCAGATCTGCCTCCAAGCAGAACATGAAACTGGGGCAGGACATTGCAGTATCCTTTTTCCTCTACGTTTGCCTTTGCTCCTACTCTTGCCCTTCCTTTAAGACCATTCTAACCTTTCAGATGGGAAAGGCAAGTGTCTTCCTGCCCTGCTGTTTGTGGAGTGCAATGGTGTGGGGAGGCTCTAGGTTTCCTGGCTCTTGCTCAGCCCATGGTGTCCCAGCCTCTGTGCAAACAATGCTCCTTTCCCCCCTGCGCTGTTGCTGCCACATCTTACAAGAGCACTGCAAAGCTGGTACAGCCTGCTGGGTGGATCCATCTACAGTATGTTGAGTTCCTTTGTTTTCTTCAAAACTCAGAGAACCGAATTTCTTTTCATATTTTGTAACAGGTAGTGTTTAGATGCAGAAACATGAAGAAAACTATATCTGACTGGAGGGTATTTGCTGTCACATAGAATAAACTGGGACCCTCTTTCCATCTCTGCTGTGGGTGGTAACTTTATGGCCTAGTTTACTTGCTCCAGATAAGTCCCAATACTTTGCAGTGGAAGTGGAGGGACTGAGGCACGCCTTTCTAACCCTGGTATTAAGCTGACAATCTGTTGGTTTACTACGGGACTGCAGTCTCTTGGGAGCAACTCTCCATCTCGCAGCAGAACTGACACACAGTCCGAGGCAGCTGATTTCCCATGGACAGTCTTCAAATGTTGAAATCTCGGACTTTCTGAGTACGAGGCTGCTATGCATGGACACACTTCCTGCTAATCTAGAGGCATAAACACTCAGCGGCTCCAGACGCTTGGAGAAATAAACACACTGACTTGGTATTAATATTTCATCACAACACGCTAAAGTTAAACCTCACTGATCCAGAGTGACCTGCAACCACTCAAGAAAATGTTTCTTTTCTTTCGTTCTTATTTTTTTTAAATAATTTAACTTTTTATAGGGGTGGGGGAGTAAGTAAGAGGAAATGGTCTCCTTCATGGCAGGCTTAATGTGGATCAGCAGAGCTGCTTCAGTTGGAGCAAAGCTGTCCGTACGCAGAGCTGCTGTGTTGGAAAGGGTGAGATCAGGGAGGGCAGGGTGATGGCTGTGTTGTCCTGTAAGGGGAATATGCACTTGTAGGACTGTGGAGTAATGGGACAAGGTGCAGCACAGTTGGAACAGCAGCTCCTGGACACTGGTAGCTGCTGTGGGATGCAGTATGGCCTTGAGAAAATGCATTTCACATCTCTTCCATCAGAAAGCCCTGTGGTCTGGTTAGTGGCAGATGACCTCACTGCTAAAGCCATCTGTGAACTAATGCTGTTACAACCATAAGCCTGTTCTTTTGCAGCCAGTGCCAAGAGAGTTTCCAGGCACCACTGTTTAGAGTGACTCTGAAGGATCTGAGTTGAAAAAGACTGAGTTTGGTGGCAGAAGTGCAGTAAGCTGCCTCCGCAGTCAGCCAGGCGGGATTAGAGTACTGGTTGCCAATTTTAGGCACTTCAGTTTCTCAGCAGTCGTTAGCATGATTCCTAAGGTTTGAAATCAAAAGTTGTGATATTTTCCATGAATTAAGAAGGTCATTTGTGATCTGGGAGTGTTAGGTGACGGTGGGTGAACACGAGCCAGCACTGTGCCCAGGTGGTCAAGAAGATCAATGGCATCCTGGTGTGTACCAGGAATAATGCAGCCAGCAGCACAGGGAGGTGATCATCTTCTGTACTTGGCACTGGTGAGGCTGCATCTCGTGCTGTGCTCAGTATCGGGCCCCTCACTACAAGAAAGGCATCAAGGCCCTGGAGCGTGTCAGTGTCTGGAGCTCAAGTCTGATGGTGAGCAGCTGAGGGAACTGGGATGGTTCAGACTGGAGAAGAGGGGACTCAGGAGAGACCTTACTGCTGTCTGCAACTCCCTGAAAGCAGGTTGTGGTGAGACAGGGTTGTCCTCTGCTCCCAGGTAACAGCAATAGAAAGAGAGGTGATGGCCTCAAGTTGCACCAGGAGAAGTTCAGGTTGGAGATTAGGAAGAATTTCTTCTCTGAAAGAGTGATAATGCACTGGCACAGGCTCCCCAGGGAGGTGGGGGAGTCGCTGTCCCTGGAGGTGTTCAGGGATCCTGTGTCTCTCACCAATAAGACATTCAGCCCACAGATTGGTTTCCTTGTTAATCTGTTAGGATCAAGCAGTTGAATAAACCTAATAGCAGGTTTATTTTTTCTCTCTATTTTGTTGTTCTGAGTTGTATGTGTTAAATCTTAAAGAATTATCTAATTTGCTTTGCTTTTCCATTTATGTTTTCATTTCATTTGATGTTTATGAGTGCTAAGCACTCTGAGATGTGCACCTGAAGGGTATTGTATGTATCTGTCTCTGGCCCACCGAAACAGGGAAAGTACAAGAGAGGCAAAAACTCGGACCCAGTGAGGGGCAGTCAGCCCCAAGGACCGCAGGAGGCAGCCAGGAGCATCGGGAAAAATAACGAGGTAGCTGTAGCTGCCCCAGCATTTTATCAGATCTACAAGGGCCCCAGCAAAATATTCGAGGAAAAAATGTAAAAACTCAAGTGCAGTGTGAACAGTAGCATTCTGATAACTCAGGATCAGCTGGCTTTGATCGCAGCGCAGTTTGGTGCAGGAGCACCACTTCTGCATTACGAGTGGGGATCGCAGGAAGCTTAAAGCAGCTGTGCTTCTATATTTGCTCACTCTCTGTATTCAAACCTTGGCTTGAGAGCTCAAAGGAAATGAGATGTGTTTTGCATAACCTAGTTGCAATCAGTGGAAGCACCTCCTAAGCTGCTAGTGCAGTTTCTGACCTTTCCATGATGATTCCTTATCAGAAAATGAAAATGTTTTTCAAAGAGCAATGGATTTGTTTACTGGGGGATTCTGAAAGAATTCAAAATACGTTAGTGAACAAATAGACACACAAAAAAATTTATGAGAGTTTTATTCTCCTTAGGTGGCCAGTGCAAGTGTCCATTCATAAACTGATCTCCAAGATTATTTTGTATGCTTTGCATATTGGAGAATGCATGTAACAGTGCGTATCCTGACAGCATTAAAAATGCATTCCATTGTGTCACGCTGGTAGTGAGAGACTTGTTAAAGCGTGGTTCTTCCTCTAAGAGCGGAAGTGTAAAATGGAGCTTGGGGTCCTGAAAAACTGAGTCTGGGGAAGACCTTGAAATGTGAGGCTTTAGCGTTGAGAACTTCGAATAAATCAGGGTCATTCATGGAAATCACTACTAAATCCCAAATTACTCTGCTTCTTCAGTTCCAAATGTTTGTTTAGTAAGGCTGCAGTACAAGAAATAAATCCTGAATTATAATGACTTAGTCTGCGTGCTCCCCTCCTCCCCCTCAATTTTAGCATCCATCTGGGAATCAGATCTTCATTTTCTCCCTCATTTTCTGCCTTCTTCTTCCATGGCTTAAATAATCAGGCAGATCTGCAGAAAACAAAGAATTCAGTGTATGCAGATTAATAATTGGATGTGAAAAATGAATATCAAATGTTGAGCAAAAAATCTGCCAGAGATTTGGAAGCCTGCTCTGTGTTAGCAGGTGCTGACTGTTGCCCGAGCTGTGCTGGAAGCTGCTCCCTTCTGCGCTCTGAAGCATGGAGGCGTTTTTTGCTGCTTTTCATCTGCCAGAATGGAGGGTACTGCTGCTTGCTCCTTTGGTGAGGGTGTACAAAGCCCAACAAATGTAATCCAGTTAATGACCTGCTGCAACCTCTGTGCAGGTCTGGGTTCTCGGTGTACTTGCTAGCAAAATGCAAACACTCTAGGGAAGTTATTTGCATGAATCACAAGGGTGCAGACTCCATCTGTAAAGGATTGTGAGGGTGACCATGTGTGGTTACCAGCCTTAATGCAGAAGAAGCAGTCTTCAAACCCAAGTGGTAGCTAGGAGAGCCCTTCTCTCCTCGTTCTGGGCCGCCTTCGCCCTCCTTCAATCAGGGCTCAGTGCAGGTTTGCTCGCATATGTTCCCTTCTCCTTTGTAAACACAAAATCACTTAAACAAATAGTGGGCAGATCTTTTTTTTTTCCTCTTCTGTTTATTAGAAGGACTTAGCTAATCCCTGTGTTTACGAGCAGTCGGGTGTGTCAACCTACGGGCCAAGGGAGTTAATGAAATTCATCTGTTCTCTGTTTTCCAGCAGGATTGAAGGAGGGGGAAGGCCCATCCAACCTGCAGTGTAGTTAAGTATGACTAACGTGGTGTTTGCAAGTACAGGCTTAAAGGGACGGCTGGGAGGAGGTGAATGGTAAAAATGAGGGCAAATATTCCCCCCCAATTAGAGTTATTAGAAAGTAGTAAAAATATATTTTTACCAAAAGAGAGTGTGGCCAAAGAAGTCTTAATGTATGCTTACGATTTCATAAGTTGCTGCAGCCCTGGTATGTCCACCTCTGACGTGCAGCAAATGCAGCAGACCTCACTCCAGGTGCCCAGTGCAGCCGTGGTTCAGCACATCGGGTATGAGGAGGAGCTGCTGTAACCTTGACTTGATCCATAAAGGGAGTTAAACCCCTTGTGAGAAAGCAGTGAAGTCCCAGTTGCTGCCACCATCCTGCTGAGCACTGGGTGACTTGTTTTCTCTGCTCTCATTAACTAACATTGTTGTTGGTTGCTTTTTTCTGTGTTAGTGTTTTCTGGTTACCTTCTTCCTAGTCTTTTAAATCCGTGGAAGAAGTGCAGGAAGCATTGTGTTGGTGATTTCTCCCTAGCATTTTCTGTGTCAGGGTGGACGTGTTTTGTCACAGGAGTTTTGCTGGGGCAGTGGTTTGACCAGCTGTGCTGAGCTCCTTGTTGTGTGCACTCCCTAGAAGCCCCCATTCCAGTCCCGGATTCATCTTCATTAAATGCAGGCAGGTGCTTCTGTCTGTTCACAGTGAGTTGTCATGGTGTGGAAGGAGAAAGTTTCTGAAGAATGAGTTCAGTTCTTTAAATCTGTAACTGGCAGTGTAAAATTATGAGGCAAAATATGGTGATCTGATTTCTGGGAGATGCACCAATTCCTGTTTGCAGTGCAGAAGCTCTGTGGCCAGTGGGCTCGGTAGTAGCAATTGTTGGCATTCCCAGGACAGCTCTGGATTGTAATCCACAAAAACACTTTGCTTAATAATAAGGTTGTTCTTCCTAGGGCTGCCACGGAAAAGAGGTAAAATCTTTGCAATTGTAAAGGACTAAGATATATAATTCCAAAGATATTAAAAATTTTTGGCTTTATAAGCCATTATAAGCTCAAATTCTATTTCCACAGGCAATGAGACAAATTGACCAGATTTTCAGGGGCAGAGAGCTCCTGCGGTAGTGGCTGATGTCTGTGTGGAGAGATGTTGTGCTGGTTTTGCATATAATAACATCCGTTCACTTTGATTTTTGGTGTTTAACTTTGAATTTTCAGTTGTCTATAATAGGAAAAGTTAGGTGTTGGTAGAAGAATTGTCTTGAGCATTACACAGCTTGCAGTAGATCTGTTACACCTCCAGTGAGTGTTACACAGATGTTTAGTCTGGTTTCAGCATGCAGGAGATGTGGAGTTACTCAGCACATGCAGGGCTGATAGCTCCAAGATAGCCTTGTCAGATATTGATTTTTAATAGAAGAAAAATCTACTGAAGTAGTAACTAAACTCTTAAGGATTGTCACATTACTCTTCTTTTTTTTTTTTTTTTCCTTTCCCTTTTTCTCTTTGCCACCTGTTTTCTGTCCATCTTCCTGCTTAGGTTGAACTGTGAAGAGCAGGAATTTGCATGGCCATGTTTGCAGCCATACAAATTCCTGACAGCTACAGTTTGGGTAGCTACAACAAAACACAACTGAGTAATGAGAAATAAATTCTTGTTTGCTGGCCATGTTTGAGAAGCACTGCTTTATACGTGTATATTTTACCAACAATTAGTAAGATAGAGCATGTGCTACTCTCACTGGGGCTGAGTGCTCTTTCCTATCAGATGTCTGAAATGGGGATCAGGAACGTGCCAGGAAACAAAATACCAGCACAAGCCAGTGTTTTCAGGAAGGCTACCGACTCTGGACCTGAAGTCTACATTCTCGTGGCTGATATTAGATGACTAAACATAAAAAATTAAGAACTTCACAAAAATCTGTTGTATTGTCTCTTACTAAGCTGAGCCAGTGGGGAACTGCAGCATCAAGTCTTGTTTGAGTTGGGCTGCAAAGATGGGAACCTGACACTGTCTGTGGGATGAGACCCTTGTCTCATGATGCACAAGGGCTTGAAAGCAGCAGATTTCCTTCAATACAAATAGAAGCCATTTTTATGGAACTTCACAGAAGTGTCCAGGTAATGTGCAATGAAAACATATGGATTTTGTTGCTCTGATAGCCGTTTTAGTCACAAAACACAAGGTTACAGTCAGCAGAACTGGCTTCTTGTGTATCCTTACTATAGGCTGAAGCCTCTCACCTCTAAGAAGGCAAGGTTCCATTTATCCTTGTGTGAGGGATTGAGGAAGCAATACCATGGTCAAGCTCAGGATATAATGTGCTGGCATCGCTCTTAATTCAGAAAAAATGCAAATCGAAGCTCTCTAGGAAAGTCTGTGAAGCTAGTTGGCTTTATACATGCAGCACTGATACCTTAATTGCCAGTCACTACAACAGTAGTACAAGTTACTGCAAGATATGTTATTAGTATGGTGGCTATGGGTAAACTGATGAATTCCGCAGAATAAACAAACTTCTGTTGTTTTTTACGACTTGTACAGAGATGACCTCTTGCAGCTATGAAGTTGTGCTCATCTTACAACACTGACTTTAGTTTTTGGACCAGCTTTCACATCTGAGTAGTCTAGTAGGCCCTTGGCATGGTGCAAAGGCAAGGATCAGTTACTGGGAGGGAAAAGTGGTTCTAGTGCAGAGGGTAAGGAATCCAGATTAAACCATAAGGGAGAAGACGACGCTATAATATTTAAAAATGGTAAACTGAATAATATATAATTTACAGAAAATAACAGGGTAATGCTAGTACTATTTTTAAATCAACAGCAAATTAGAATTCAAACCTCCGATAGGTTTAACAGATGGTCTGGATCCTAGAATCCAAAACCCACACACTTTATTTCCCAGTGTGTTAAAAACAAAATAACGCTATGCAGCCTTTGCGGGATGTTTCTTGCTATTAAGCTCTCTTGAAGATAAGTACTGACCTACAGGAACTGGGTTGGGAATGGAAAAACAGAATAAGCTGGTTCAATAGGAAAAAAAAAATAGGCTGTGTATGAGCATAACTCTGAACATGTTACAGGTTCTAGGTAATGCAGACCAGAAAATTTGGGAAGTTGTGATTTCTGAGAGGCCCTACGTGGTCTAGTTCACTGTTGAATAGGGAAAACGAGTGGATTTATCCACTTTGATTTCTCCAGGCTTTAGAAAACGTCCTCACATGATGTTGATGGAAAATTGTTTTGATGTGAATGCATTCATCCTGGTAACGTTCATGGAAACAACCTCAAAGCTCTCTGTAGAGATGGGGAGAAGAGAGGCTGGAGTTCTCTGAGGAACGTCTAATTAGGAAGCAGCAAGCACACAACTGGCATTGGAAAACTGGCATTTTCTGTGTTGTGTTAGTACAGCTATACCATTACTTCCACTCGTGGAGCTGTGCACCGTGTGTTGTGGGGAGGCCAAAAGATTGTGTGTAGTGAGAAATGACTGAGAAGCAGGCAACAATAATGGATTTATTCTGGCTTTGTTTTTTCATTCAAAACAATACTGTTTCCATAAGATGTGAAATAAATATTTCTTGAAAGGTTTGTGGTAGGGGAAGCTTTCTGAACAGTGGATGTGTGAGATACACATTTGATTTCCTCCTCTGTTTCAGAGAAAGCAATACTATCTCTTATATGTAACCCTAACTACTGCTTGAGGATAAGTGCTGTGTGTCTCCCCCTCTGACACTGGGATTTTGTTCATAGGGATGTAAAACTCATTCTCTGAAATAAGCTTAGGACGTTCATCTGGGAAGTGGGATACCTTGACTGCCATTCCTGTAATGTAGAATTTGTGTTAATGCAAGAACACATCCTACAAGACAGACTGAGGGCTTTCCTCCTGTATGTAGCAGGCAGGGTACGGTCTCATGTTCCTTCAGTTGGACAGGCCAGATGTGTTTGTGATGGACACCTTAACCAACACAGCTTCTTGGGCAGAGGCTGGTGGCACCATTTGTTCTTATACCGTGTTTCTGAATGTAACCCTAAAAAATATTCTGTGCTAACTTGTCCTGAATTTATAAGTAGTTTTGGATCTTTTCCATTTTTTATTTTACCAAATGTGCCAAATGTGAACGGTGACTTAAGATAGTCTCACATTTAGAGTTAACTGTTGTGTAACATAATGGGGAGTCGCTTTGAAAAAATATATATGTAGATCTTTTCTGTTACTTACTGAAACTGGAAATGGCACTAATGGGAAGAGCCAGTGTGCGTTCAGCTCAACACCGACTGTTCAGCTGGGACGTTCTATGTTGCAGAAAGACTTGCCTTGCTTCAGACTTGCTGATAAAAGCAGAGGAGTGCTGTCTGTATCAAGATTTATGTTATCTGTGCCCAGGTGATAGCATTGCTGAGCAAAAGCCAGCTCTCAGGATAATCCTCTGGGGCTGAACGTACAACATGTGTTCAAGTTACCACAAGCTATTTTCTTCCAGACAGTGCTTGTTTATTTGAACCATTTGGCAAATAAGAGCTTACAGTGAAAATCTGTGATTGCTTGAGGTTGGTTCATAAACTGAACTGGTTAGATTCATTAACGTATTTATTTTCATTATTGCTGACCATGTGTTAATCTGGAGAGAGCACTAGTGAAGATGATTGAGTTGTTAAGCGATGTAAAAGTTCTCACACAGTATGGTTAGTGTGTTCTGTTGTATCTACATTTGGTGCGGGGAGAAAAGCAAACTGGTGCTTCGGAGCTGCTGTGTTAAAGTGAGTTGCTGTCTGTTTAAAGGAAAGTCTTGTTTTTGACATCAAATTGTTTGTTGAATTTCAAGCTTTTTCTGACAGCTAACATCTTTGATGATGTTTTTTCATCAATAAGAAAGGTAGAATTTTTAATCCAGCATGAGAGACAGATAATAGCCTGATTGAGTCAGTCAGAACAATGACATGACCCTAAGTCTCTACATTCTTGAAAATTCTCTGCCCACCAATTTATGCACTATTTTTGACTGTAACTCTTATCTCTTATTGAAAAAGGGCAGAATGTCTTTTCTGCACAATGTGCCCATAGTTGGTAGTATGTGTTTTTCTTCTCCGTTTTCTGCAGAACATGAAAATTGTTTGCAGCCCGTTCTTAGTTTTTCCTTTATTTATTTATTTATTTGCTTTTATTTTTTTTTGAGAGAGAGAGAGCCCTGACACTCTTTGCGTGGAAGAGAAACTGAGAAGCAAAAATATGGATATTTTGCTATGGAGAAGGACGTGTGTAGGCTTTGTATGTTCCCTAGATGAATGGCCACAAATTCTTATTTATTGTAATGTGTACAGAAGGTGCCAGGAGCTATAAATTGTCTGCTGGACACAGCTAGAATAGCAGTACATGCCTTCCTCATATTCCTCCATGATGCGACTACTGTGTGGTTAGCTTTTTTGTTGTTGTTAAAGAGGACTGTTTTGTTCACAGGGGAATATCTGAAGCTTATTCACTGATATCTTTGCTCAAATTACCCCAGGTGTAAGCATTTCAGTGACTGCCTGACTGGCACCACTGCACTATTTCACCTACTGCCCTCTGAATCAGTAAATAAGAAATTATGAGTCGCCTCAGCAAATCTGATCCATAAGCCTTGTAGTCCAATATCCTGCCTCCATCAGTAGCCAACTTACTTCAGAAGAAACCCTACATGATACCCCGTAACTGTGGAATTGCGTTTTGCACATGAGGTATTTTTATCTCAGGCAGTTAATACTTGGCACGTGCCCAACATATTTTTTATCTTTTTGTTGTAACTTATTGTTTTGATTATTGATGCCAATGACTAATCCTTTTTGGACCTTTATAAATACTTATCTCGGTGTTATTTTATATGAAGCAATCAGCTCCATAGCCTGGCTGTGGGCTGCATAGGAAAAAGAATTTTGTTTTATTGGTTTTGAATTTGTTTTCATTCGTCTTTACCTGCTGTTCCTTTGTTTCTGCGTTAGAAGAGTAAAAAAGAACACATGCGCTCTGCTCTCTGCTGCTCACTCTGCCTGATCTTCTCACTAAATCAAATCTTTTCACCAATGTCATATGGAAGTTTTTCCCTCGATCTAAAACCCTTTCTTGTCCATTCTTAGGCTGCTTATTTCCGCTACATCTGGTTTTGAAATGGAGTGAGGAGTGAACATAGCCATCCAAGGAAGGGTGTGCCATCAATTTACTGAGCATTATTAATATTGTTATTTGCAGATTGTTACAAAAATTTACGTATTTTCAAAATTGCACTGAAGTCAGTGTGTTGGGGGCAGAATGAGAATTTCAAATACTGTGAAATTAATTGGAGATATTTGTCAGCTGTATCTTAGTGACCTCTGTTTGGATTGGCACCTTAGCTTGATATCACCAGGGAAATAGTCTACTTTTCCCTAAGGGTGAGCTGGATGCTGGGATGTATGATGGCAGAAATTAATCAGAAATAAGGGCAGAGACAAAAATAATTCTTTCTCTGCCTCTTAGACGCAAAAAAATCCCCGGACTGGATCCTCAGCTCAGTGCGTGGTGGCTGGCGGGGCGCCATGTTGTGCCACTGAGGGAATGGGCCGTTCGCCTCAGCGGTCCTCGCTGGGAGGAGTTCCAGTCACAGCACTGCCGGTGGTTCGGGCAGTGACAGAAACCTGGCTGCTCTTGGCCGGAGGGAGTGTGGGATTTGTGAAACTTGAGGAGGGTTATGGCAAAAGTTGCCCTGAGATTGCTGATTCCATTCCTGCTTTTTGTTTTGTTTTAGTTGGCTTGCGAGGATTGTTTTCGCTCTTTGCCAGGTGCAGAGTTGAATGGCAGGCCACACTCTAAAGCTCTTCTTTCACAAATCCACCCACGCTACAGATTTCTGTGTTCATCACGTTCTGTGACATGTAGCTCTTGGAAAGATGCAACTTGGAAATAATATCTTTAAATCTGAGTGTGCTTGGACTAGTAAAAGATAGATTTCCAACTGCCCAGAGAGGGCAGAAGGAGAAAGCTGTCGGAAGGTAATGAACAATCTTAAATTCCCTTAGAGTAGGCCTGAACCCAGTCCTATGAATTTAGAAGATTCAGAAGAAAACATCTGAAATGATGCTCATATTTAAAATAAAGGTGAGATGCGGTGCCAAATGAAGATATCTGCTGGGTTTTCAGTCAGAATTTGAGTTCCTCACAACTGTGTGTCTTGGTCCTGGCATTCAGTCTGTGTGCTTGCCTTTGTCTGGCTGCCTTTCCCTCCAGCCTTTCATGTTTGTGATGGATCTGCTTCCAGTGATGTCTTTCTGTCTGCAGTCAGCAGTCAAACCCAACTCACAATATCCCAAGTGAAGTTCCTATCTGAGTTCATCAGAAACATGCACAGTGAACTGAAATGCGAACAGTTGATTTTCTACCAAGAAACACCTTGCTGATAAAGGAAACAGAAAAAAAAACAAACAAAAAAAATATAAAAAGAGCTGAAGATGTTCTATTTGGTTTAATAAAAGTCTGCCTTAACTGTCCAGATTTGGAATATGTCTCTGGGGCCCTATGGGACCTGATCTTCTCTTTCACACTTAATTTCACTACGTAGAATTCATTGGCTTTGCAGCGACTTGCTTAGAATTTGCACTGACGGAGAAGAAAATGAGCAGTTATTTTCAGGGGAAAATATGAAATTCAAGGCAAAATTCAGAAAATGGGGGGTAAAAGGAAGAGCATAGTTCAGAGGATTTCTTGGTGTTTGAAACAAGACCCATTCAGACTGCAGTGATCGTAAATTATTACCATTTAGTTACTACTACCATTACTCAAGATGAGGAAAATCAGCAGACATATACTGGAAACTGGATTGAATCCAGCGTGTTCTTATATTAAAAAAAAACAACAAAAAAGAATTGCAGAAACCACAATTTACATGAGGCATGGTCCTCCATAGGTTATTTTGGCACAGATACTAATGCTGCCCTTACTTCTGTTTTATCTTCATGGTGACTGTCTCCAAATAACAGAAGAGACAGGCAAGGGAGGCTATGCTTCATTCAGCAGTGTTTATTTGTGGCATTAACTATATATCTTAAACTGTTAAGATTGTTCTGTTTCAGCCTTTCTTATAATCTACTAAAAAATCGCCTAGTAGGAGTCTTTTAATGTTACCCTTTTGACTGGAGCTCTCTGATTTTGATTATGCATTGCACTGAGGGTGAAATTTGGGTTAAAGATAATTGTAAATATGGTATTGATATTAAATGATGTTTTCCCAACATTGCAATAATGCTTGTTTTGTTTGCTAGAGAGTTTATTACTTTTTGATCAATAGCATGTGAGATTTGTGAGGGAAATTAGCATAGTGAATAACAATTAGGAGAAAAATCAATGGCATTCAGACAAATAAGTGACTTGAAAAAGTCCCAAAGGCACACATACACTCACACAGATTCTTTAAAGTGTAATACATCTCATTTTGAATTCTAGAAGAGGAGAGAGCTATTTGGACCAGAACTGAAACTGATGGCAGTATAATTGAACTACTGTGGGACTATTTGTTGCTATTTATTGTTTCTAATGGCTTGAATGTACGAGTGTTTCATTCACTGGCTCTGCGAACTTTCTTTGACTTCTGTCATGTTTTTTCTCTGTTCTCTGCTGGCCTTCTTTCTTCTGTCTCTTAATATACTTAGAGGACAATGCCATGGTTACCCACACTGTATTTCTTTGTGTTGCCTAATATGCTTGCTTTTCTCCTACAGAGAGTAGGTTCTGTTTCTCTTGCAAGAACCAGGAGGGCTTCAGATGAGACAGGAATGAAAAAGTT